>NC_056627.2:111994647-113377147 GCF_002870075.4 Lactuca sativa | reverse complement strand
AACTCATCACGTAGTCCCTCTCTTCTTATAAAATTCTGAAGCGCAAAACATGTTGGGGTAATGTTTCGTTGTGTAACAACCGAGAATGGAGCCATCCTCTTCAATATAGGGAATCGTGCTTTCAAGACACCAAAAGCCCGCTCAATGACATTCCGAAGTTTTGCGTGTGCATGGTTAAATTGTAGCACCTGGTTCCTGGTACGTATGACCTATCTAAGTAATTTACATTTTTAGCCTTGAACTCGGTGAGTTGTAGGCCCAACTCGCCGAGTAGAGCCGGGATATTGAACAAGCCTAGATCTACACTTCTAACCCCATAAAAGTCCTTAAATCACTTGTTTGAGCATGCATGCACGTAAAGTTGGAAGCTTTACGTGTAAAATCAACCCTAGGAACCCATATCTATAAATGGCATGCACTGGATTCAAGCAAAATCGAGTATACAGTTTTTGCATGCATGCGACTCGGCGAGTCGAGTCGCGAGTCCCTGATTTTCCCCTTTTTTGCGTGTATGCTGAGTAGCAGTGAGTCATGGGTGGACTCAGTGAGTCGGAAGTCAGACTCATCCGAGGAGAGACTCCGCGAGTCAATGCCCTGACTCGGCGAGTCCAAGGCAATCTTCTTACCTCAAGAACAGACTTGGCGAGTTGTTCATATAACTCGGCGAGTCTCAACATAGGGTGTTCATCGGATGAAGATAAACTCGACGAGTTGTTCATACAACTCGGCGAGTAGGATGAAGGACTTTTGGTCATCAGTTAAAAGGAGAACTCGTCGAGTCAATGCCTAACTCGACGAGTAGGGTCGAGATTAATGACAATCGAATGGGACGGGACTCGACGAGTTGGCAAGCCAACTCGGCGAGTAGGGTCAACTGGAAGTTGACTTTGACTTGTACTTTGACCTGGTCAAGGGTAAAATGGTCATTTTACCCTAAGTTCAGCTAGTAGTGTTTGACTGAATTTTTTGTGGGAATTATAGCCGGAGGACTTCCGGAACAGCAGCAGCAACAGTAGACAATCAGTTCCCGCCTAAATCAACAGCTACTTTGAGGTGAGTTACCTTCCAGTAGCAGTGGGTCTACGGGCACAATGCCGACCCACCAGTAGGAATTGTATGTTAGATGATCGTCTTTGTGATATCATCTAGGTTTGCTACTACCTGATATGTTATATGCTGGCAGGATATGTTACATGTGATAGTAGTATAGTTCGGTTGTTAGGACCGAAGGGTAGGTCAGACTCCCCAGATATGTCTGACAGTATGTGATGATATGTTTATATGCTAGCCTGATATGTTATATGTGATAGTGGTAGTAGGAGGGGAATAGTCCCCGAGTTTGGTTGATAGGACCGATGGGTGGTCAGCACCCCATAATGGCTTGACAAGGGTAGGACGGCACCCCAGAATGGCCGCACGGGTAGTCGGCACCCCAGAATGGTCACACCGGGTAGTAAGGCACCCCAGAATAGCCTGGCAGTATGTATGTTATGTGGTACGATGGGGGAACTCACTAAGCTTCGTGCTTACCGTTTACAGTTTTGGTTTCAGGTACCTCTTCGTCGAAGGGGAAGGAACCGACGCGGTAGCGGCACATCATACACACACACTGTTTTTCCACATTCATGGGATTGTTCTGGGATTCATACTCTGATATTTTGATAGTTCACATGTTTTGGTTTTCAGACATAGTATATGTTTATGAAATGGTTCGATCGGACAATGTTTATTTGCAAATGATTTTACTAAATATTAATTGAAAAATGAAATTTTTGGACGTGAAAAATGGGTCATTACATAAATTTTTCTTTATTCGTTAATGCACGTCTTCGACGGAAATCTCCAAGCCAATACCTTACATTACGGTACGGTGCCATAAAACCTCGAATGTTTACATAGGCGGCATCACAAAGATAATATTTATCTGTAAAAAAGCAAAAAAAAAAGTCATTTATTTTTCAAGCTAAGATAAAACTATTTAAATAACCATAAATTTACCTGGTGGTGGGAGCGGGAATGGTGCATGTGGATTTGCTAATGCTTCTGATAAAATTCTAGAATCGTGTGCTATCCCTTCCCAACCGGCCACAACAAACGTAAACATCATGTTGAAGTCACATATTGCCAATACGTTTTGGTAACAATCTCCTTTTCCCCCACATCTATATAAATCCCGTTTGTTTGCAGGGACAACAGCATGTATCAAAGTGCCATCAAGTGCACCAACTGCTCCCTTGAACACCCGTCGTAGCCTCCTATTATGTCCCGGAATGTTTGGATTCGGATTAAAAGAAGTTGGCACTATAATGTCATGTGCGAAAAGCAACATTTTTTCCAACACTTCATGAAAAAACTTATGAATTGTTTGCTTTGAGTGTTGAAATCTCCGCTTGATAATCACATAACGTTGGTTATGACTGATCATCATCAAAAACATAACCATCTTCTCCTCAACCGACACATGTTTGCTATCCTTTAAAGTGTAGTTTACTCTAAAATGAGCACATAGCCAAACAAATGATTCACGGGACATGCGTAGCACTTCAAGACATTGTAGAGGATTACGGTGAAGTAACTCTAACGTAAATTCATGTCCCGTCATTTTCGAATCGTTGTCCCGCACTCGTTTGACACCCCTCTTCCAAAAGTAGCGGACGTACAAGTACATAAGAATTATGAGTAGTATCTTTTTGTCGTGATCCATTACAAACCTATTAATCAACAAAACATAACATAACATAAGATAAAAACATAACATAAATCTCAAGTACAAAAAAAATATAAAATAAATTTCAAGTGCCAAAAAACATAACATAAATCTCAAGTACCAAAAAAACATAACATAATTTTCAAGTACCAAATAACATAACATAAATCTCAAGTACCAAATACTAAAAATAACATTCAAGTAGCAAATAACCAAAAAACATAACCATATAGTTCCAAAACATGCAATTAAAACCTAAACAACTAAAACATATAAAATTAACGAACGATCTTTCCATCCTTTAAAACTCTCAAACTTGTAGCTGTCATCTCGATCCATCCTCTTAATATTCGTGGATCATTAGGCAAATTTACCCACATCTCTCTCATATTCATGGTCCCTCCAAAAATGTGATACGCAGCAAATCGTAGAGGGTCTATTGGGTCTAACTCGAGCAACTCAAGCTTCTCTAAACATTGGGGAATTGTTGGCCCTTGAGTCAAATGGCGTAGAGCTTTTTGCATCTCCAGTGCTAAATCATCAGCAATAATAGAAGCTTTAGGTGAGGCAGAAGAAGGTGGATCAGGTGAGGCACTAGGAGCTCGAGGTCTAGGAGTTGAGGGTTTAGCCCTTTTGTTGGGGTTACCAGAAGGTGAAGCAGCAGAAGGTGAAGGTTGAGTAAAATGATCACTAGTATGATTGGAAAAGAAATCATCCCCATCTATGTTAATAGAAGGGGCGTCCATAAGATGTAGTGGTGCGACATGGAAAGAAGATGATCCATGTCCCGATGGTGTTTGGGATGTGGCATAACTGAGATTACCAGATGCACTGTTTCCATCAAAGAGTTATGCACAAAGCTCTGGAAACAATAATAGGACGGTTTTCAAAGAAGCGGCTTTCGGATGTCCCTAAACGCAATCAATGTAACAAAAGTAATATAAGAATTGGCAACTATATAAACAAAATACATATAAATATGTGTGTGTGTGTATATACCTATTTAAAGTCCTCCCACTCCTCATTTGTTAAGTTAAAAGTATTTGTTTGTGGATTGTAAAGGTTTCCAGTTTTGTTTTTTAAGTATAACCATCCTGTGTATTTGGCTTTAAGGTTATCATAGGCGTTTTTTAATTGTCGTTGATTCAAATCCACGTCATACTTTTCCTTAATGGTTGTTCCTAACTTGTGCCATGATTGTTTGTGCAAACTCAAACCTTTTCTACCCACGGTTTGTACTTCTTCAATACAAGTGAGCAATAAGCATTTTGTTTGCTCATTGGTCCATGTATAAACATCTCCCATTGCTAATAACAAAAAAATATAGAATACATACTTTAGCAAAAAAGATTAATCATATTTCAACATAATCCACAAATACGTTTAGCATATTCAACAATTTAAGCACAAACTTGCAAATAAGCATAAACTTGATCTCCATTCAAGAAATACAAGTGATAACAATTCAACAAATAAGTTAAAAAAAAACATTTGAGCTAATGATTTCAGCATATAAACTAGCATATGAGTTTATGATTTCAGCATATAAGTATATGATTTCAGCAAGGATTATGATTTTACTCAACATTCATAACAATTCAACACAAAAATTCACGAACCTAAACATAAATCATCTCTAATTAAAGAACAAAACACAAACTCCTAGAATTATAACAAAGCACTAAAGCTGAATTTTAACTCAATTTATGGCTCTAATATCTCTAACTGCTAGAATTATAACAAAACACAAACTTCTCTCTATGGTGGATCTGTTAAAAAAAAGCCAATTATGCCCTTATGAAACCATTAAAATCATGAAATTATCATCTTTTTCTTCAATCTTATTTTACAGTTTCAAAGGTTCAGAAAAATAAATAATTCAAAATTTCAAAGTTATTTCACAATTTCAAAGCTTATTTCACAGCTTCTCTCTTCAATTTTATTTCACACTTTCAAAGCTTATTTCACAAATTCTTTATATTTAGGTAGTCAATTAAGATATCAGGAAAAAAAAAATAACATGTTGATGTGATGTTGAAGACGAAGGCAAATGGATGGGGCAGCGAAATCGGCGACCACCAGTAGCGACCGGCGAGCAGCAGCAGCGAGCGGCGACTGGCAACGGGATTTCTTCCGGTCTTCAACAGCTTCGACGCCAAGAGAGAACGAAGGAGTTGCGGCTATGCTTTTGTTTGTGTCTTTTTTTTTGTTATTAGGTTTAGAAGTGGTGAGAAGAGGCAAGTCCAATGCTCTGTGGGGAAGAGGACGGGAAGAGGTTTTTGAGCCCGAAACTTTCTAAAAATCAAACTGCTGCGAATTTAAAAGTGTTGCGTGTATGCTACGTCGCGCAACACTAAGAGGTTAGAAGAGGATTTTTTAAAAAAACAAACACAACCTATGTGTTAGCGTGTGAGGCTGCTAGCGAGCGCCTCTTCTGCTGACCAAAAAAATAAAATATTCATTTTTTCAGTCTTTTTTTAGTGTTGGATTAATTTTGTAATAGGGCAGATTAGTACTCTTGACGGTCAAAGACTCGCAGTAGTCACCGAGAGAGAGAGAGAGATGGAGAGCGCCGCCTGCTTCTCAAACGCCACCACCGGTCGCCTTCCTCACCGAAACGCCGCCGATGGCACCCTTCTATCCCCATTTCGGAATCCTACTCATCTCTTTTTGTCACGTACTCTCAAAAAGGTAATTTTGTAATGTCTTGTCATGTTTGAGTTTTTGTTTGCAAACTTCTATAATGACAATCCTAGTAATCTATCAAATGCACAGCTGATGATGTTACTTATGATAATGTCATTCTTTTGGGTTTTACTATTATAGATCCTAATGAACTTTATTTTTTCTTGACTATGACGGACGCAGCTTCCAGTTCAGGTGCGCTTTCCTTGTCTAAGAACTGCTTTCGGCAGTCTGAATGCATCTGCTTCTGGAATTGGCACGACAATCAGGTAGCTGCTCCCTGTTATTATTATTTTTTTTTGTCAATTCAGGCCGTTTTATTTCTTATACGTAATTACGCAATGTTGATTGAACATATAAAGGACATTAGGTTATAAAAGGTTACATTCGCTAAGGACACAAAGCTATCAAAGCCCTCCCCAGCTGTCGACAGCAGATGATTTGATTCTGTAGTTACTTGAAGTGAACTGTTTAATAAAACTGTGAATTTACCCTACTTTTCTTATATCTATGTACAAAGGTTTGTTGTCTGAAAAGTTGTTAGAACACACGGATCAGCTGCTATGTATGAAGCCTACTAAATTGTTCATATGATTATGATGAAAAAGATCATTTTCTGTGATTGCACCCATCTGTATTGCCATGATAAATAAATACAGAGGGAAAAATGGTGTAGCATTTAGATTATCCAAACCCTTTAAGCAAATGAAATTATTGATAGTATATGTAGGTAGGAGATATTTCATATCACCTACTAAATATTGTGAACCTATTGAAGTTTAAAGTAGTAGCTACCTCATGAGACACATTATACCAAAATAAATAGTTACTACATTCATTAATACCTTTCATAAGAAGTGCTGGGTGGTTATAACTTATTAGTTATTAACAATACTAGATTATAGTAGAGTCTCATGTCTTCATTTTTTTTTCCTTACTTTTGTATCTCTTTAATTTAAGCATGCTAAGTAAGAGTAGGAGTAGTTGTTTAAATGTTATTAACTGGTGTTGTTTAATTCAGCACTGAAAAAGAATCGGTTGACCTTGATTGGGATTCACTTGGATTTGGACTGGTGCATACTGATTATATGTACACCATGAAATGCTCGCGAGGTGAGAGTTTCTGTGAAGGGGAATTAGTGCCCTTTGGGAACATTGAGATAAGCCCATCAGCTGGAGTTCTTAACTATGGACAGGTGTCATTTCTTGGTTATGAATCTGATCTGCTTTATTTATTGGAAACAATTATAATTTATATTAAAACACCCAAGTTTCCCTCAGGGGTTATTTGAAGGTCTGAAAGCATATCGGAAGGCAGATGGTAATATTTTACTGTTTCGCCCTCAAGAAAATGGGACAAGGATGATGATGGGGGCGGAGCGAATGTGCATGCCTTCTCCTTCTGTTGCTCAGTTTGTTGAAGCCGTTAAGGCCACAGTTTTGGCAAATGAAAGATGGGTTTGTATTGGACCTAAATATATTTTTTACTTTTTTTTTTTTTTTTATGACTTTGAATGACAAATGTTTTTTTTTTTGTTAGATACCACCTCCTGGTAAAGGCTCGCTATACATAAGGCCATTGCTTATGGGAAGTGGAAGTGTACTTGGTCTTGCACCAGCTCCTGAGTATACTTTTCTGATTTATGTTTCTCCTGTTGGTAACTATTTCAAGGTTTACACTTTACCCTTATTCCTCCTATCTCTAGAATACACACATCGCATTCAGATTTGAGATTTATCAATGATGAGTGAGAATGCATATATATATTATGCATTCTTTGATCAAATACAAGATTCATCTCATTTGTTGAAACTTGAAAGCTCTTCAATCATGATTTCAAATTTGCAGTCTCTCTTCCTACTTCCTAGTATTATATAAGAGTTGCTTTGCTTTCATGTTATTGATATTTTGTATTATTACTATTATTATTATATCCGATTGCAGGAAGGTTTGTCACCAATAAACTTGATTGTTGAGACCGAAATGCATCGAGCAACACCTGGGGGTACTGGAGGTGTAAAGACTATAGGAAACTATGCTGCGGTAACCTTAACCTTAGCTCTGCATCTTTATTTGATTTTACACTATATAGTAGGCAATAGCAAAATACATTCTAGCAACTTATATATATATATATATATATATATATATATATATATATATATATATATATATATATATAACTGGAATGAAATGAAGACTCAAAATACCTGATATAATTAATCAAGGAACTTAACATATGCTACAATTTACAAAAAGGAAGTGATATGATATGCTTCGGTCTTTATTTCCAGATTTAAACCAAATGCTTAAACTTATCCTATAGTTTTTATAAAACAAATGGTTGTTTTTTTGGTGCGGCTTCAGTTATTTTGCACACCCCTTCCCTTAACTAATTTTTAATGTTTTACTAATATGTTTTGTAGGTTCTTAAGGCTCAAAGTGCTGCAAAAGCGAAAGGATATTCTGATGTTTTGTATCTTGATAGTGTGCACAAGAAGTATTTGGAAGAGGTTTCCTCTTGTAATGTGTTCGTTGTAAAGGTATATCAACATCATCTATGTCACCTACGTTTTATTTTCTTCCTAGTTCTGTTTGTTATCTCGTTAATATTTTAATTGATTTTTTTCCTTCTGGTTTAAGCTTTTAGTTTGCATAATGTTATTTTTTGGTAATAGTTTGTTGCATGATAAATAACTTCTAGGTCAAGTTAACCGTCTTCCTCTTTAGTAAATCATTACAAAATTTCCTGAAGATTCATGTATTTGTTTTTATTTAGGGGCATTTTAGATACTAACTAATATTCAAATACCTCAATTAAGTTATATATCTCTCTAAACAAAAGGATATGGGCATTTATTTAAGTTTTATATGAAGGGCAGGGATTATTTTTTTTTTTTAGTCTTAAACAAGAATAGTTGGTAATAGGTTAGTAAAAAAAAAGGGTATTTCATTTTTGAGTAAAAGTAGATGTGATTGATATTGTGTTTACATAACATAACATAACAGGGCAACATTATATCTACTCCTGCCATAAAAGGAACCATCCTTCCTGGTATTACACGAAAGAGCATAATCGATGTGGCTCTTACCCAAGGATTCCAGGTACACTCTCTCACTACTCTACTCTACTGTTCTTTTCATATTCTATGGCAAAATCCTTTCATTTAAGCTACTCATACCTTCTACATACCATTTTTACATTAACTACTTTATAATTTATATTACATATTATTCATTCATATCTTAACGTTAATATAATAATTTGTTAGTTTACTATACTAATAAAACATATTATTTAATAATAAAAACAATTCATCTAATAAAAGTATAAAAGAAACCTTTAAACACCGTAGACATTAAAATTTATAAATTTGAGTTATCAAAGTATTTCTGTTAAACTGTTAATATGTTTATTATAAAAACTTTGTTATTTTAATTTTATCATAAACCAAGCATTCTATTTTAGTATTAATATTTTGTAATTGTATAATGTATGGAAGCCAAATAACATAACATTGATGATGTGGCATTGCAAGTAGAAGACTGGGTATGTAGAAATGGTGATATAGACTTCCATATATGTCAGTCACCTTGCAAGTGTTGATGGAGATATGAGTTGTGAAATCAAAATGATTGTTGTATTTTGTTCGGTGCTGTGGAATAAATAAAAAGAAACAAAATCAAATCAGATTGAGCCTACTGCCTAAATCATAGCTAGAATGATTTGTTTCTTTAACTAAATATCTTTTTTAACCCTGAATAAAATATTCTGCAGGTTGAGGAAAAAGCAGTGACTGTAGATGAGTTGCTTGATGCGGATGAGGTTTTTTGTACTGGAACTGCAGTCGTCGTATCCCCTGTTGGCAGCATAACTTATCTTGGCAAAAGGTGATCGGTCAACTCTTGGTCAAAATTGAAACCAGTTATTATTATTTCCATCACTAAATTTTGTAATTATTAATTGAATTGCAGTGTGTCGTATGGGAGCAGTGGTGTAGGACTTGTGTCACAACAACTCTACACCGCACTGACCCAGCTACAGATGGGTCTGACCGAGGACAAGATGGGTTGGGTGGTGGAACTCAAGTGACTCCTTTCATCTGTTTTTTTATTTTTTAGCTTTCTGTCATTATCTGTAGTAGTGAATGAAAGTAGATGATGCTCTTTGATGGATGTTGTACAATTTTAAGTGTTTATGTCTTGAAGAAGAAAGTAGGGAGATAAGGATGGTGATGATGATGATGATGATGATGATGATGGCAACAATGGAAACTCAAGTTTTGGCACATTTATATTCTTCATTGTTGTTTATTCTTTTTTCATGCAAAATGATAGTTAGGTTTTTCAAGTACAATTTTCGATAGTCTTTCTCATCATTGTTTCCTTTGTTAATGGTCTTTTTAGAAGGAATGAAATTTATAAAAGGAATTGGAATATATTAGGGTTTGGTGATCAATGGACAAAGAAATTGCAATAGTAGGTAGTTGTATTTATGAAATTTGTCCAAGGATCCTTTTTTGAATATGATAGAACTGGAATGTTAAGGATGCGTTTAGTTACGGAAAAACAATTTTCATTTTTCGTTTTTGGTTTTCCCTTTTCAATTTTCGTTTTCCGTTTTCATTTTTCATTGAAAAATTATGAAAACGCATTTAGTTAAACTTATTCATTTTTCATTTTCAGTTTTAGAAAATTAGAAAACGTGTTTAAATGTGTATTTTTCTATCGGTTTTCATTTTTAAAAAACAGTACAGTGGTAGGGTATGGGTGGGTGCGGTGACGGTAGCAGGTCGTCGGCGGTGGTGGTGATGACAGGCGATGGTGGTGGCGGCGGCAATTGTGTCAGTGGTGTTGGTGGCGGCAGCGGTGGTGGTGGTAGTGATGGTAGGTCGGTGATTGCCGTGGTGGTGTTGGGTGGGTGGGGGTGCGAGTGTGTGTGTGGGGGTAGGTGTAGGTTTGTGTGTGTGTGTGTCTGTGAGGGTGGGGGTGGAGGTAGGTGTGAGTTTGTGTGTGGGTGTGTGGGTGAGTATGTATGTGTGTGTGCGGGTGTGTATGGGTGGATATGTGTGTGTGTGTTTGTGGGTTGGTGTGTGTGTGCGGGTGGATGTGTGTGGGGGTGGGTATGTATGTGTGTGTGTGTGTGTTTGTGGGTGGATGGGTGTGGGTGGGTGGGTATGTATGTGTATGTGTGTGTGGGTGGGTGGGTGTGTGTGTGGGTATGTATGTGTGTGTGTGTTTGTGGGTAGGTGTGTGTGTGGGTGGTAGGTGTGTGTGTGTGTGTGCGGGTGGGTGTGTGTGTGAGGGGGTGGGTATGTATGTGTGTGTGTATGGGTGGGGGTGTTAAGGTGGAGGTAGGTAGAGGTGGATGGGGTGGAGTGGGTGTGTGTTTATAGAAAAATTTTGGAATTAGAAAAATGTGGAAAACAATGATTATCAGTTTTCCAAAAAATTTCAACTTCTTTGTAATTTTAGAAAACGGAAAATATTCATTTTCCGTGAAAAATTTAGAAAAATAAACGAACTAAACGCGTTTTCAAAATTCTCATTTTTCTTTGAAAATTTTTCCGGAAAATGGTCAATTTTTCCGCAACTAAACGCACCCTAAAGATTTGGAATCCGTCAAAAAAAAGTTGTGTTTTGTTTTGTTTATAAGAAATGAAATGAGCTTTAAAAGTAAATATTTAAGAAAATAGAAATTTCCAAAAAAGTCCCTATTCTTTGAGCCAATTTACAAAATAATTCTGAATTAACTTCTCTTTTTTTTATAAAAAGATCCTAAAACTGTAAAATGTTACATTCAATGAACGCTTTTTTTTGGGTTTAGCCGGCAAGAAATTAAATTGGGACTATTTTTTAAACAGATTAAAAATACGAAAAGTCTTTATTTTATTTTTATTTTAATTATTTTATTGAAACTCAAAAATATTATTTTTTAAATTTGTTATTATTAATATTATTAAATAACTACATAGAAAAACATTTATATGTACAAAATACATATAAATATAATAAATATATATGAACAACTTTTTTAATATATTTTTATACATTAAAAACTATTTTAATGTTCCTTTTTCATTTAAACTTTTTATACGTTGTTGAGAAAAGAACCAAATGATAAAACATATCAGTACAACGAACAGACCAGACCATATTTTAGTATGGTGGAGTAAATTAAGCTTAAATATGGTGGACTAGAAATGTATGGTCGACATACAACCATACTCAGCATGCCTAAGTATGGTGGACAGTCGACCATACTCAGACAATGCCATGTTTAAGTATGGTGGACAAACGGTAATACTCAGCATGCCTAACAGATACATTTGATATGAGGCATGATTGGTGTTGTATTAATCATATTAACCTATTTTGTTATCATATTAGTGGGATTTACGAACTTTGATATGATATTAGTCATATAAAATTTTTTGAATGCCAATAAATTAGCAATTAATGGTCCCCGATAAATATCCGCCTAGCCGATTAATCCCTTGACCCCAGTCCACCGACTAGTTAACGTCGAGCGTTTTTTACAACCTTGATATATATATATATATATATATATATATATATATATATATATATATATATATATATATATATATATATATATATATATATATATATATATATATATATATATATTGTATTTCATAAAATTTGGTTGGGTTAGGTTTTGCTAGGTTTCTTATATTTACAAAACCGAACCCAAACCGAATTTTTCGGTTTTAAGAAATCTAAACCCAAAACCGACGGTTTAGATTTGGTTTCGGTTTCGTCGGTTTTTCGATTTCCGGGTTCGGTTTTGCTCACCCCTATACAAATTGTGTTGTGTTTTTGCATGCATGCTTTGTTAAAAATGCGTTGCTATTTGGATTGTGATGGCATAATTTGATTTGCACTACATATATAGCAATAATAACAATAATGTCGTGTCATATTTACACATTTTTTACACTTGAGATCTCTCTTTTCAATCATGTACGTATTGGTGAGGGAGGGACGCAACAAAGCAAAGAATGAAAGCAAGGGGAAAAAAAATGAGCTATCCCTAACCTAAGGAGACTGCCAGCCTGGCCTGCAGTAGTGAATGCAGATTCAGTCTTGTGATGTAGTGGAGTATTCAAAAAGCATACGCTTGGATGGGGCGGACTGTAGAAGGACACGCAATCTGCTTGTAAGCTGGTAAATCAACGTCCATTGCATTGCCATCTCTGAATCCTTCATCTGTCTCACCACAGATGCCTGCCATTGCCAATGCAATACACACAATTTGAATTTGAATTTGATTTCATTTCACGGAATAGAAAATGAAAATTAAATGTGATGTGAACCTGAAGGCGTTTCCCCAACTGGACTTCCACCTCTGTACCAAAGGAGATATTGCTGGCTATTGATTTTAGGGGATCAACAGTTGGATCAACAGAAAGCAAGCTGGGGATTTGTGGTGCATACACAAGCCTCCATCTGGCATGTCCAAATTCCCCCTTCCCTTCTATTCTCGGCATTAGAGTCTCCAGTGTCGCCGTTGCAAGCTTTTTTAATGCAAGTTGACCGTCCCCTTCTAAGATGGACTCCGCCAGTTGACTTTCAAACACTCTGGCCGCCTACAAATACCAAATTCATATAAGTACAACTTAACTTTAATTGCTAATAAGAATATTTATTTATTTTACTTCTAGTTCTACTTCTACCTACCTCAGAGGGCGAGCGAACTTCTTGTTCCACTGATCGTGTGGATGTCACAACCAAATTGTCCTGCCATTTAGTTGCTCGGCTTTGAATCCTGAATTGCCATTCTGATCCCACCAAAGCCAAGTCCAACATCGGATCCAATCCATTATCAGCTTCAAATTTCGCTATATTCAGATGCTCCCGCTTAAGCCTCACCTATATACATACCAAGGATATATATATATATATATATATATATATATATATATATATATATATATATATATATATATATATATATATATATATATATATATATATATATATATATATATATATATATATATATATATATATATATATATAACAGATTATTATCAAGAAAGGGCCCATTAAATGCAAGAAACATAAACATACTTTCATTTAGTTTCTGGATTATATGTATAACATCCTACTTCCATTTCTCTCATTGGATTTGCTTCATTGCATTTTAGCATTGTGCTTTCAATTTATTCTTATTACGATACTCTATTCTTAAAACAGACTCCATTATTGCAGTGAAATTTGCCTAGTGTTTCGATGACATTGCTATAACTTGGTAGACTTTTCAAATAGCAAGGATTTACAATAAACAAATTATTCTTTCTACTTCTATTACAGCACAGCACTCAGCAGTGTACTATCATTAATAAAAAAAATTTCTCCTATTAAGGCATTGTCCTTTAAAAAACCACCAAATTAGGACATTATTATACTTTTGAGAAACCCACCCAATTAAATTATAGTAGTGAAAAGTGGGATGACTAGATTTTTCAAAGTAGAAAGTAGGATTATTTAATTAACAAATGCCTGGAAGTATGTTGCTATTTATTGCATTTAAGAAAAACACAGACACCCAACTGAAGAAATTAAGAAAGATGAGAGTGAGAGTGAGAGTCTGATAACCTGTGTTGCGACAAGATTGACATCGCCGTTCTCGAACATTAAGGTGCCTTTGGGTTTTAGTAAGTTGGGGTGAGCGACACCATTCAATTCAAGCTCACCACTGACAGCAAAATTCAGAATTAAAGGATAAACTATCCTCAACTCTGGACCAAGAACCAGCTTCAAATCCGTCAGCCGAATATCAAACTTTGGTTTACTATTATTATTATTATTATTTAATTGCCCCATTCCCTTTCCAGCTTCACCCTCTTTACCTGTAATATCAACACCAAGTGTTCTGTTCAGTTCAGTGGGACAAAAACTTGCAATTCTTTCTTCTCCCCTTGACTTGAGTTCACATCAATCAATCAGAATCCCAAGGGTGGGGTTGCTTATATTATATATCACTCTTCTCTTCTGTTATGTTATGTTGGACTTAATGCACAAAGAATAAAGATCAACTTAACTTAATTAATTCTCCTGTAAGTCAATAATGAGAGAAAGAGAGTCTCTTTTGACTCACTGCACAAAGAAAAGAGGCTTTCCCCATTAACTCCTAACTAACTTTCTACAATTTCCATGGTTTACTCATATACCACTAGTCAAACACCACTGGCGCTATCTCTTTTTCTCCAGACAGCTTTAACTTAATGGGATAAAACAAAGAAACAAGGCCTTAGTGTATTTATTGTGTGTATTTTTTTTTTACTTCAAATAACAAGAAGAAAGCTGAACAAATACTGGAATATAAAGAAGGGTTTCAGACAGACACAGACCTGAAGGTTGCTGCTGAAACTGAAATGGGGTATCTGAAGTTGCGGGTTTCAAATTTAAGAAACGTGAGACATATTTTGAAGCAACCACTTGATTGTATCCACCATTTGGCATGCTTGAATTCTCCGATGCTTCTCGGTTTATAGCATTAGCAGCTCCTCCACCCTTTTCATGAGGTAGATAAGCTTCTCCATGGCTCAATTTGATGTTCCCAGAAATGTTGGGTTGCAATATAGACCCCATTATCTGTAGCTGAGTATCCACCTGACCACTGTGAATGAGATAGATAGATAGACACTTAGTAAATGACCATTTTACCCTTGTGAGTGGGTGCGTGACTTAGATGAATTATGAAAACAAAACACACACACCTTAAGATATTCTTTGCTCGTACTTCTAAGACTTCACATTTCAAGTCGATTTTATCAGAAAGTGATGCTTCGGTTGTCCTGAGGGGTAGGTTGCCTTTCACCGAGAGCTTCCCTTTTCTGCTTACTCTGCTTTCCAAAGATCTGATGCATAACCTATTAGAATCCATGATAATTATGCCCCCAAAGTTTGTAAGTGGTTTCCGAAGTATGGGTGAAGATATCGTTGCCCTGTGAAAGGATGCTGATCCATCCACCATTGGTTGTTCAACCGTACCTCTCACCTATTTATCCACACAAACACATAGAATTAGTCACTTAACTAATTTGAATTTCTCAAGTGATTAAACCATAATAATTTTTTAACCATTTTTTTTCTGGTTGGTTTTGAAAAAGAGCAAAATACTGAAAGGAGGCCTTCACCATTTGATCGATTTGGCTGTCTGTTATAACAATAGTTGAATGGCTAAATCGTTACCTTGCGCTTTTCTGTATTTTGCTCTTTTGCAACACCGGGAAAAGCATAAAAATGGTTTTTTAAATGTTCAAAAGACATATATATATATAATCATCAGCTGCCAAACTATGTCAGGGATGCTTACATTTCAACAAAGAATGTTTTCATATTTTCAGACACAAGATTTTTTCAGAAGGGGTAAGTGTGCATTTATGCAGCAAAGTGGGTTTTTAGACAAAATATACAATCTAGGACCAAAATAGGATTATGTTGTAACCAGGACCGAAATATGCAACCATGTTTCATTCCATAAATGTTTGTTTATGAGTTTTTTTTACCAATTTATGCAACGATGTTTCACTTTTTACCAAACTTAAGCAAACAATAGTTCACTTTTTTTTTACAGTAAGCAACCATGTTGTAAGCGGTTAAACATGTTACCAGGAAAATGAATATTGTATTTTTTGGTCCTAAAATGAATTATGGTTTCATATTCTGTATATTATTTACACTAGATGAATTGTGAAAATGGGTAGAGCAACAGTATGCATATAGAAGTGAAAGAGATGAGAAACCTGAAGCATAACTTCGGCACTTCCATTGAGCCAATTAGCATAAGGAGACAATGCAGTTAGCAACATCATGCCACCATCTTTGACATCAGCATCAACCCTAACTTCACCAGCATCCAGCACGTTCCAATTCAAACCTTTAAGACTCTCGGCCAACTGAGTATCCCAACCCTCTTCATTCCAAGATGCTTTCTTATCATCATTTTTCCCTTTGGCGCCCCAAGCAGAAGCAGAAGAAGACCAGGTCCCTTCATTTTTATCCTTTTCAAGAGAATGAGTGTCTTCATCATTTTGAACGAAACTGACGGGGACACTCCCTTGAATATGCACATGACCATTTTGTATAATGGGTTCAAACTTAGCATTGAACAAAAAGCGACTAGTTGAAGTCAAAGAGGCGACAACTTCAGCCCTCCCAAGATCAATGCCACCAATGGCACCATCGAGGAGTCTTACTTGTACATCGCATTCGGGTTTTGCAAGACTTCCTCTTAGATCACCTTCCATGTGAAGGATTCCTTTTATGGGTGCTAAAAGTTGGCGCAATGAATGGACAGCTTCATTGGCGGAAGATTCTAGAACCTGTACGAGTGTGGGGACAAGACTAACAGGGAAATTTAGGACGGCGAAATGCAGATTGGTTTTTGGGCCCAATAAAGTTCCGTCTGCATGGATTGTGGCCTTGTCTCTTTGAATCAACATCTTCTCCAGCCGCAAACCGTCATCGTTGCTGTATGCCCCCGCTGCTTGGACACGCTGAGTTTTGTAGCTTCCCCATTCCCATTCCTCTCCTTGAAAATCAAAATCTGCCTGAAAAAAGATGATACATAAATATAATAAGCACCAACATAATTAAACAGGTAATCACCATTATTATATACCTAAAATCATATACCCCTAGACTACACAAACTAAAACTTGGTAATCAGTAACTATATATTTACACATATTATGTAAAATTTGCCCTCGTTTATTTTTCCACAAGTAAATATTTATTAAAAAACATTTAGTTAGATGGAATGGAAGGTAAATAAATATACCATTGTGTCACCATTGCCTCCGCCACTTGCATCTAGAGATCCACGCCAACGGCCTTTAAGCTCGGCCAGACCTGGAAGGTTTAGTTCTTCCAGAATAACTTCATCTGATGGGGTAGCGTGCCCACGAATTTCCTGTAAAACTCCATTAAATACATACAGCATTCGAAGCATAAATGTTGATGATAAAAAAGAAACATCACGTATTAAAATTTAAAAGTACAAGTATGTTGTGTTGTGTTGTGTTCATCAACTAATCAAGATCCGGAGACGACAGAGGAGTGAGTGAGTGAACGGTGACATATGGTAATAGGAATTTTTGGAAGTAAATTACTCAATCTGGTTGCAAATGAAATGATTACCTCAAGAAGCTTCTGGAGACTTTCAGCATCAACCCCCACCGACTGTATACTTCGCATAAAAAGATCCTGCAATGCAAATTGGTTGATAGTAATGGAATAGAAAATCCCTATTTACAACATCTAGATCGATTCAATCCTCCTCTTCTCTTCTCTTATGGTATAGGAACAGGATTAGGATTCATTCATGTGTTTTGCATAGACATTTGATTTAGACGATACCTTTTTGGGTTTGGATGGGACAGGGACACATGATAAATGATAATGATAGACTAAAAGTTAACCAAGGCCAACCTTTGATCTAAACTGAAGAGCTGGATCGGTACTTCGGGAAACAAGCCTAGCAAGTGGAAGCATCTCAGCAATTTCAGCACGTGGAACCTCAAGCCTCATTCTCCAGCGACCCATAGAAGATATCACACTTCCTAAATGGCCAGCCAATGCTCTTCTTAGTAAGTTCCCTTTTCCTGTTTCTTTTCCAGCTCGTGACCCGGGCAACACGTATTCCCCTTGAAGTTCATACTGGCTATTGCTTTGTTCCAAAACAGCCTTCTCAACAGTTATCTGAACAGTTTCAATAAAGTCCAAACTAACATTAAACTATGAAAAGGAACACATTATTATTTGAAACAAAAGATCTGGTTTAACTAAAGTACTAACAACATCCCCGCTCCATCTAGCAGCCAAGTCAAGAGCTTCGCCTAACACGCCGCTGAACTTTGGATGTAACAGAGATAAGATTCCATGGCCCCTTCTTTTCTGGAAATTAAGTTGCACTTCTGCCTGAAACAAAAGGAACAAACAAACCACTTAAAAGTTAAAACACAATTTACCAAGAAAACCCAACTCAGGTCACCTAATCTTAATGTGCCTCACAAGTCGCAATTACCTCCAACCATTCTCTACTAAGTGTTCACTGTTGACTAGACATACAATAAGGGAATGAAATTGACCACTAAAAACAACCAAAAAGAAAAAGGATAATTCCTCCGAAAGTAGCAACTAGTTTCTTATTTTGCTGATTTTCTCTCTATTAAGTCATTCTTTCTGCATTCAGTCAAAAAGAAACACTCATATACAGGTCACCGGATGATTAAGTCCTGTCCATATTAGGTCTCCCTTAAGTCAACAAGAAACATAGAAATGCTTACAGGTGCATTGGATCAAGGTAAAGAGAAATGAGCTTACCCTTTGTAATGTTCCTCTAAGTGATGCCAGCTCCAACTCATCAAGTGGTAAATGACGAACCTTGTTACACAAATGTTGGACAAGTTATACGATAAGCAAAATCCAGCAAAACCTTTTATCTCAAACTAGTAGAGGCAATCGTAAGGCATTATCTCTTTTATCTTAAGCGGTAATTCAAACAAATAAGTTACGAGATGGTGATAATTATTTACAGTTATTGGTGATTCAGATCAAATTATCAAATAGGTGCACAGAAGAGAAGAGCAGTAAGTACCTCTAGACTGGCCGAGTGAAAAGGCTGATAGCAAACATTGGCCCTTAACTGCCCCTTCTGAAGAGAAAATGACAACATGTTCCCAATTGCATTCTCCTCACCAATGGATCCAATCACTTCAACTGCAAGACTTTCATCTGGCCTGCCAGTTGCATCCAACTGCATTCATTTCAGAATTTAAAGCTTATTTATTTTATTATTCGCCCTAACCAAAGTTAATCATGTAGTTACAGTTACTACATCATTCAACCAAAATGCATGTGGGATGGGATGAATGATGTTTTGTTTGCATTTAAAGGGGTAAGCTATGTATGGATGCTTCCTTTTGACTTAATAGACAAGTTGGGAAAAATAAGCTTGTCCCTATTAATTCCAACTTAGGGAATGTTTCCTTTTTTCTTAAAGGGCTTAATGGGTTAAGCACTTAATATGGACAGCTATACACGGCTGTTTCTGTTTTACTTAACCCAAAAACATGGATCAGTGTATGAAGGCACTAACCATGTTCTTTTTCCCTCCCAAATTCTCTCACATTGAAATTGATGGATGAAGATTATGAAAAACTGTTTGTTGGAACTTGGAATGTACAAGTAAAAATGGTCATTCAGTCTCCTAACCTTCAGATGGTTTATTCAGTCTAAAAACAGACCTTATGGATACAGACAGACATCATTACCCATTCAGCCACTTTACCAATACAGCAGGACTTGATAGGGAAAAAAAGTAAAAGGTAGAGACAGACAGACCTTAATACACGCACGTGAGATGTTGAGCACTCCAGCTAACTGAGGTGCTAGCATCAACTGATTTAGTTTAAGACCCGTGATTGAAACATCACCAGCAAGAATCTTTGACACCTTGGTCTTCTCACCATTTGTATTTGTTTGTTGTTCATCTGAAATGCTAATAACAGGCTTAACAACTTTTCCTTGAAACTTGATTCTTCCGGTTGCTTTTAGATGAATCGGCCTTAGAGAATCAAATGCATATGAGGAAACCAAGTTAAAAAATTCAAAGCCCCTCATACGTAAATCCAACTCCACTCCTTCAATAATTACAGCAGGCGTGGCATCAAACTCTCTTATATTTTGCCAGTTTTCGTGAGGGTAAGATGTTTGAACTTTTGTAAACAACTCAAAAGCAATGGATGAAGAACTGATGGTGATGCTTTCATGCGATATAATGATGTCTCCTCGAGCATCTCCAAATGATCCTTCGGCTTTTGGTGCAGTCCACTTAATATCAAATCTCCTACAATATAAGAAAAAAAAACGATAATCGAATGAGATTGATGTTTGTTTCTTTAGTTACTTTCTGCTTAAAAAAATTAGATGTGGTTGAAGTCTTACGGTTTGAGCAATGAGCCAGAGAGTTTTGTTTCTCCATTCAAATCCCCTAACTTGAAGGGTACAAGATGATTATAACCAGGAACATACTGATCCATGATTTTATCAAAGCATAGATTCCCAGAAAAGTTCACATCCATTGCTGTGTCATCTTCCTCGCCCTGTAAAAAAAAATAGAAAATCCAAGATCGGATCATGGAGCCAATATAGAATTTCATTTTCCACCAGTATCAATGAATAAGACCTTAAAACAGAGAAGTTGACGATAAAAGTAATGATCTGAAGCCATAAACGATGACAAAACTGAAGACAACAGAAGGGAACAGCCACAGGTACTTACATTAAGTGTACACAAACAATATGAAATGCATTACATGCTAAGATAGAGAAGATGATGCATTATCAACAAGCGATAAGTACCTCTGGACAAATCCATGCATTTCCTGCCCCACGAATCTCACCACCATCTACAAGATTTGCTCTAATTCCATATAAATCTGCAACCTGCAAAATGTTTGTTCTATGTTGTATGAAACATGATTTTTAATTCTCAATGATTTAACAAGAAAAAAGTATGAGCAACTTACACAATTATCAGTATTGAAAGTAAAATTGGCTGATACATAAGAGAATGGAACCCTGTCAAATGCTGCCACTGCACCAGCCTCTTTATTCTTCATGATTGCCTCATAGGCAGGTGATGTAGGAACATCAGCAACCGAACTAGATAACTTTCTTGAAACCAGCCCACTTCCCACAAATACTGGAGCATCCAAAGGGCCTTGACAGTTGAAAACAGCTGTCACTGATCCTGCCAACTGCAACCACAGAGATAGGACGCATTTGGAAATCTGTAGAATAATAAGATTAGCTTACTCAAAAGGAACATACATACCGGAAACAATAGAGGTTTCATTTTAAAACTTTTCATCAGGGCATTTACTTCCACAGAAGGAACCTGACACATAAGGTGAAATTCTCCTTCCTCTGGTTCAATTCCGAAATCTCCAGAAGCTTCTAGAGGAACCTTGCCAAACCAACCACTCGCATTGTGTAAAAATATTCGTTGAGCCCGAAAACACAAGCTTGCAGATATATCCTACAAAAGGGGAGGGGAATGCTTATCAAACAAAGGTAATTATGATGAAATTGTAGTTATAAATTGTAAAAATGGGACATACAGAAAATGAAGATGGTGCATCGGATATTTGAAAAGCCAACCCTGTCACATCAAGCTGCCCATGAAGATTCGGGAAACTTTCTCCTTGTGACATGCAAATGTGAACCTGCATACAAATAAACCCCTTATCATCCCACCAATATACAAATAAACCCACACAATACAAGAAACAGTACCTATGTTTGCTCCCTTGTTCAATCTCAAAAAAAAAAAAAAAAAAAAAAAAAAAAAAAAAAAGTAAGAGGAATATCTAAAAGGACTACATAATGTACTTTCATCCAAATAGAAAGCAATTTGCTATAATAATTAAAGTAGATTTATCAAAGTATTAAGAAAAAAAATTGAAAGTACAATGATGTAACAGAAAGTATAAATGGAAGTATGTTGCTATTTCTAAAACTAGAGAATACAAGAAACAGTGTCAAGAGGGAATCACCTCACCACTAGCTCTTCCTTCATACCATGCAATAGGAATTTCTAAAATCCTTTCGAATAGCTGCAGTGCAGAAAAAAACGAAAGAAACAGATTTAGCACAAGTTTTTAGCCAAAAAAAAAAAATGGAAATATATTTTCTATGAAGCAAAGCAATACCTTACCGGAACAAAAAGACTGACGACTTTGAGATTGGCATGCCATTTTTGCTCGACTGTATCAACAAAAACATCTGTAGACAGCCAGCCACCATCTTCTGATGTTACATCCGGCTCCGATTGCCACATCTTACAGTTACCACTCAGTTGCACATGGATACGACTGTAATTATTTTGGAACTTCACATGTCCACAAGCATTCTCCATTTCTCTGTAAAATACCCAACCCAACCCACATAAGCTTAAGACTTACGACTAACAGAAGGGCATTCACATCTTGAGATTTACCTGGGCTCATTGTCACCATATGCAAGCAACAGTAATGTTCCACCTTTAAAATGGACAGAATCCAGAATAACAGGAAGCATCTTCTCAGTTCCTGCTGCTTTTTCGCCATTAGCCCCCCCTTCCATAAGTTCAACAACAATACCTTCAACTTTTGGGACAACCTCTGACTTAATCTTTTCAATGGAACCAACAACCAGGTTTGACCACAGATCTCCCATGCCCCTCTTTTCATCTACATTCATCATGATTATATTATTATATAACAAAACATTCTGTTTTACCAACATCACAAGAGGAAGATACTTCACTTGATTAGCTTCAAAACAATTTTGGCCCTGTTACTTAATACTTTTTTCCCACTATCTGATAACTTGGGGAATGGAAGAAAAAAATGAAAGAGAGAAAACTTGTAAAAAGTTAGGACTTCTCCTTTCCCTGACTTTCTCTATTAACTTGTTCTTTCTGCATTAAGTCATATAGAAACACCCATATATAGCTTACCCGATTAAGTCCATTAACTCAAAAATAAATAATAATAATTTAGCAGTTATCATTCAGCAAATATATTACGTGTGATTTCTTTTCATTGACATAATACGAACAGGAATTAATATCGTAAGCTATATATGTTTTCACTTGATGCAAAAACCATGATATGGCATAATAGAGAAATTCATGGAAGTGAGGCTTTTACAAACTCAGCATCATTTATGTTTTCCTTTCATTTCCTCGAGTTGGGCATCATTTTGTCAGACAGCAGTCTATCGAAATAATAAAAGAGGGGTTGAGCAGTTACCTTTCAGTAGAGATTTGGTTCCGAAATGTTCTGCAGGCTTGTCAGACGAATCAAGAGCATCTAGTTTAATATTGGGATTCTCATCCTTTTTGTGAACTAGGCTAGGAATAGGATCCAGGAAGTATGCATGTGCTGCAGATGCACTGTGCTCCAAAATTCTTTTTTTGGCTGCTATACCAGCAACAAGCATATCTCCCCCATTAGCCTTCCTTCTCTTAAGCTTACGCCTTAAAGATCCAGGTATAATTCGCGACCAGAATTTCACCCCTGCAATAGGTATATTTACACCAAAAGATTTTTCCAAATCGGCATGTTTCATATCATACTCTACACCCGCATCCATGCAGTGATGATCCTGCCAACGAAGTTTCTCATCCACAGAAAAAACTAATGAATTTACAGTATTCTTCTTCAAAACATCAACACCTTCTAACACATTAGATCCTCTATTGGAAACAATATACCCCATTTGAGCAGCCTCTCGAGCTGCATCATCTCTTTCTTCATCCATCCGGGCTGCAGTTTGCTCTCGAGCAATTCTTCTGATTTTTGTACGATTATCAATACCTTCTTCAGTTGACAAATGCTTCTGAAGAACGCCATCTGTAAAGGGTATCCCTAACCACGAATAGTTTCTCTTTTGAGCAACCAACAATGTGGGATTAGACACAACTGCATCAATTACAATCTTTCCAGTTCTCAAACTTGAAAAGGGGTGAAAACGTAATTTTAGAGTCGGGACCTCACCACAAGAGAACTCTTCCTTGTGAGGCCCAATCGAGCATGACTCCAATGTAATGCTCAAAGGAGAAACACTTCGAACTTTACCGAAATGAAGGTCACGTTGGATATAATCGCTTAATGCTGTGCAAACTGAAGGCAAAAGCTTTGATTCTATTAATGTCTTGGCTTTAAGTTGACTGTACCATAACAACAAGCACACCCCAGATATCACAGCACAGAAAACAGAACACCGGAATAGAAGCAAACCTTCCTCCCAGACTGTGGATAATGACCTAACTATAGCTTTGCTTCTAGTGAAAGGCTCTTTCACGGATTTCACCACAAACCCACTTCTTAATCCTATATTCTTCCATAAAATCTCAACATTTTCCCCGCATGATTGTGAAAACCTAATCCCGTGAGATATCCAGTCGTTTTTCTTGGCACGTGGAATGATATCGTACCGAGATTTTCTGGGAAATTTGTTTCCGTGATAACCCAAACTGTTCAAGTTTCTTGGCTTTAAGGAGGATTGGAAAGCTGCCCCAACAAATGGGTTTTGAAGTCTGCTACTCATTATCTTCACTAAAACCTCATGTCACGACTTGCAGCTCAAGTATTGGGGACTAAGGACTTACTCTTAGTCCCCCTAACAAAGACATGAAAGAGTAAGGTCGAACGCTGATCGATGTAGCTATTCCAAATTCGACTAACCAAATCTTCAAAACAATTGTAAATTTCTATCTATTTCATATTCACTAACACATACAACAGCAATCAATCCATGAATAAGAACCGGTTAATTACGAGAAATACCCAATTTCCCTTCAATACGGTGAATCAAATATAAACCACATACCTTTGCTGCTGGTCTTCTTGTATGGGAGCAGCAAACCGGATAGGGGAGGAGGAGCAGACCGGGGATGTGGGGACAGGGGGACGGAGGGAAATGATGAGTGCGGCAGCAGA
Source organism: Lactuca sativa (assembly GCF_002870075.4). Taxonomy (NCBI): domain Eukaryota; kingdom Viridiplantae; phylum Streptophyta; class Magnoliopsida; order Asterales; family Asteraceae; genus Lactuca; species Lactuca sativa. The sequence continues at coordinate 113,352,228 of NC_056627.2, read as the reverse complement.
AGCAGACGACGGAGGGAAGGGGAGAGGAGGATGCGAGAGACAAGCAAACGCTTGAGTAAGAGAGGGACCAGAGTCGGACCCTTTTTTGTAAGAGTAAATTACACTAGTGTCCCTATTGTTCGGGTTAATCTGTATGTTTAGTCCTGACTTATTTGTTAACTCAGGTATCTTTTTATTGCATTTTGGTCTTTGTATTACCTAAAAAAACTATTTTACCATTAATTTCTTTATTTATTTAAATAAGATGGTGTAGATAAGGTAAGATAATATGAGGTGGAAGTGGGGTTGACGATATGTTTATTTAAATAAATTAAAAAATCAAGAGTAAAATAGTCTTTTTATATAAGACACGGACCAAGCGCGCAACGAAAACAAACAGTAGAGACCTTCCGAGTTAAAAAAATAAGTTAAGGACCAAACGTGCAAACTACCCCAAATCATAGGGATCATTGGTGTATTACTTTTTTTTAATTAAAAAATAGATTTATTAGAGAAAAACCAATTTTCTATATGAAAATGAGTAAAATTAAACAAACGTTTAAAACATAAAAAAAATATTTCCATCTATCACTTAACCACTCAGTTAATTGTAGATAGTGTTTTAAAAATCGGTTTAAATCGGCCGGTCAAACCGGTTGGACCGTGAACCGGGGGAGGGAGCGTTCAATTATTACCGGTTTTACGTCGATTTCTGAATCGGATTGAACCGGCCGGTTTTTAGAAAAACTCATTTGAGCCGGTTAAAATAAACAATCAGTTAAATTGAATAAAATAACATGAAAAAAAAACCATTTACGTAATAAACTTTGGTGGTTTTTTTTTAAATCTATTTAGTTTTTTCTAATAAAAAACATATGATAAATGTTATAATGTTTTTTATGTGTTTGTATTCATCTAAAACTATATTTTGTTTCGGTATTATACTTTTTTTGACGTATATGGATTGATGTAAAACACTAAAACTTATGGTTTTACAACTTACTTTTATGTGTATTTTTAATGTTCGAACTTGTAAACATCAAATTCATATGTATCTATGTGTAGGAAAATAAGAAAAATATGAAAATATAGAAACCGATTGATCCAGCGGTTGAACCAGGAACTGGTCACCATATCGGTTCAACTAAAAAATCGGTTTCTAAAACATTGATTGTAGGATTGTTTTTCTATTTTATAAGATCATGATCGTAAGATTGATTGAATTGAATCTTATAATCAAAATCAATTTAGAACATAGAAAATATATTTTCATCTATCAGTTAACAATAAATAGTTTAAAACATAAAATCATGGTTATTAAGATTTAATCTAACGATTTTTGAGATCCTACAAGCAACAATCAATCCCAATCTCACTATGATTTATCTGAAACAAGATCTATTGAGCATCATAAGTTGCAAGAAGCCTCATAAAGTTTCATCGATTAATTTCGAATTAGACATATCACACTTTTGATATTTCATTTGTAATGTTAAGCTTTACACGATCATAATTATCTTGTTTTCTTTTGTAATTAAGATGTTTTTTCATAATTGTTACAGTTTACATCAAAAATAATTATGTTTTTGTAACATCCCGTTTCGGATCATCCGTGATTAGGGTTCGTGGACTGCAAACCGGGCATGAGTAAGTTTCGGGGTTGCGACGAGTTGCTAGGAGCGTAGGGCATCTCGTCACCTTTCCGTGGGTATGAGGTTCATTGGAATCGGAGTTATATCGAGGAAGCGATGGAAGTTTGAAGTTGTGGCAGGATGAGTCCCTTATTTGAGAAATGTGGCAGTTGAGTACGCTGGCGTACATGTGAGTACGCTTAGCGTACTTATGTGCGTGAAATTAAAGCGGAGTCACCCAGTACGCTAGGCGTACCAGAGGGTACGTTAGGCGTACTAGGTCCAGAAAGAAACCCTAATATTTTGGAGTGTCCCTATTTAAGGAACATTATGTCTTCATATCCAGCCACCATGTCCAGATTTCAATTCTCTCAAAACCCTAATTACCGTTCTTTGAGCTTGAGTGTCTATTGTGAGCTTATAAGTGTTATTGTGGGATTTTTGGAGTGAAGAAGGAGCATGTAAGAGAATAGAGTTGGAGTTTAGGCTTTAGATCTGAGCTTTTCTGTGGATGGAGCATTATTTGAAGGTATAAAGCTCAAATCTTTCCCATCCTTTTGATTTGTGCATTGATGCGACTTGGCTCCGAACCACTTGTCGTGAGTAGAATTTGCCAGTCCTTAAGCCTGAGAGGTCACACAAAGAAGAAACACGCCAGCCGCTCTCCTGGAGGAGGTCCCGGAAAGACGCTCCGACGGTCAAGTTAGTATGTAGAAGGTTGGAGTATGGAGGTATGAGACTGGAGAAGGAAAGGCTTACCTTTCCGGGGCCAAGGTGAGGCCCCTTTTATAGTGGAGATCTTCCTTGGTCTGTACTGGGGACCGGTACTGTACTCCCGACAGGATCCATCGTTCTTATTGGGGAGTCCTGCTCCACATTCGTGTTCAGCCTGGTGATTGGTCCAGTTAATTGTGCTATGTCTGGGTGTTTTGTCGCCTGGAGTCATCGTTGCCAGGCTGTAGCTAGAAGACAATATTTTGGCGAGGGCGAGCCATTTGTGCGGTCGCCTCAGGAGTCTGGGGTCGCCGAGTCAGCTTCCACCAGAGGCGCCTTGTCGAGGCTCACCTGTCTCAGGCCCGTTATAAGGGGCGCGTCATCAAGTCCCTTAGTTCAGTAGTCATAGTGTATGTTGTCTAGCTATGATGTTTTGGACTTAGTTGCTGGTACACGTGTCATTGTTCCACTCGGCTGTCGTTTCATTTCCGGCAATGTGACGTTTCTGTTGGATAAGGTGTCTAAGTCCATAACTATTTCTGGTAAATACTTGACCCGACCCGGCATGGTCCATTTGGGTTGCATGGCACCATGCAATTGGATAAACTAAATGAGAGAAATAACACATATGGTTTATTAATATATTATAAGATCTAATATATTAATAATATTATTTAATTAGTTTTGATCAATAATTAATTTAGAATTAATTAAGTGATCAAAAGAATAACTAATTAAATATATGGGTAGATTATGTAAATCTTCCATATCTTATATAGTGGGCTAAAAGGCTCCATGGATTATCAAGTTGGGTTCCACCCATAGGATGCTCCATGGAGTTAACCCATGGATTGAGAAATGAAGAGTCATGTTACATTAGGGTTTTACCTAATGCAACACACTATATAAGGACCATGTCTCTCCCCAAAACCGGCTACACAAGTGAAACAAGAGGGCTTGGCTGATTTTGAGTGTGTTAGAGTATTCTCTCAAGTTTATACTTTGCATTTGGTGTTGTGTGAAGCATTTGAGGCATCACACTTGAGGTGCTAGGCTCACAAGGTTTCAAGGAACACTATCAACAACAATGTATGTAGTTCTATCTATTATTCAAGTTAAAATTGTTCCCCGTGTATGCTAGATAGGATCATAGCCTTGGAAATCAACTTTGCATGATAATTAGACAAACATAGATCCAAGGTTATTAGGGTTGCATGTACACTTAAGAAGTGTTAGAATGCTCAAAACTCATCATTGGTATCAGAGCCTAGGCTTGTTTGTTTGTTATTTGTGCTAAATAGTTGAAAAAAGTCGATATTTTTGCAATCTGACTGATGAACTCGCCGAGTCCATGGGGGGACTCGTCGAGTTCATGTGAATCTTCAACCTACTCGCCGAGTAAGTTCATGCACTCGGCGAGTAGGAGCCTCAGAATGCATATTTTCGACTTTAGTTGCTGGAAATGGACTAGAAACATTACCCTAAACTGTTTTGGTACTTGAAAACCTGTTTTAGATGGTGTAATGTCTTTGCTAATCCATTTACAACAACAAGTTATCAAAATTACAAGTTTTTAAAATGTAATTTTTGATTCATGAAAGTGTTCATATTCATGTTATTGATCTTATGATGTTTAGATGATCATAGGAATTATTTGTAACCTATGTGGTAGATTAATTCATGATCTTTATGTGTTTTAATGGAGTCCATAACTTGTCCTCAAGTTATGGAAAACCAAAAGTCACTTTACTTTAAAACCATTAAAAAACACATGGGTTATAAAAATGAAGAGTCTTCATTTTAATACCCTAATAAACTCATAAGTTACAAGAAATGAAAAGTTTTGAAAGTTTACAAAACTTGCCCTCAAGTTTTGGAACAAGTAAAGTCTTGATTAAAACTTTAGTTCCAACCCTTAGAAATTTAAAAGTTAAAATTCAACCCTTAGACTTATAATATTATAAGTGAATAATAATATATATGTATAAGATCAAAAGTCGTCTTACCGCTGGTACGCCTCATTCACGAAGCCGGTCTATAAGGTGGGTATAAGGTTGTTGCCTATAAAATGGCAACTTAATAGGTGTCCACTCTCACCCACCGCTTGCTTGACTGGTGGAGGGTCGTTAGCCGAACGGGTAAGACAAGGACTTATAAATTCTCATTAAAAGTATGATGAATATTATAAAGTAACTAAATGTTTTATTAAATTCCCAATCTTAGTTACTTTAGGAAAAATGTGAATAAGGTGCTAATCCATGAAATTACACTTTACACTTTGTCTAAGTCGTTAGTGGAACATGTGTGGTTAACCGGCACACTAACTTGGACTTAACAAGGTAGGTAAAGGGTGACTTAATATTTATCATAGTATCGATGGAGCGTGTGTGGTTAACCGGCACATCGATTGAGGGGTAAACATTAAGGGTACCAAGTAATTTGCATGGTTACTTCACACCTCGTTTTGTGATCATCGGCATCCCAGTCACAAAACTTGGATGGCACACTCGAGATTGAAACATGTCTTTGAAAACTTCATTGAATCTCAAAAGAATCTAGGAGTTTCTAAAAACCAAATTAAATATTTTTTAATATTTCTTCTTTGGTGGAAATTAGTGAATCGTCATTCACCTACCTTTCAAATATGTTATTACTTAGATTACGGCATACCTCTTCTAAGTATAATATATTATGATTGGGTCCTAGCCTTAATACTACATTTGGGTATTTTATTAAGGACTATCTCTATATCTAAACTAAATCCCTTCTTTCTTCTCTTTTTAGATGTTTACAAGCACCGTTGCTTCTGGCTTTAATCCTAGTGGCTCCTTTTCTCTTATGAACTTGTGGGAAAGTCACTTTTGATGGATCCAACTTTAATGAATGGATCAGAAACATCAAAATGATCACTCGCTACGAGGACAAGGAATATGTCCTCGATAAGGAGCCTAAGGAGATTGATGAGACAGTTGTTACTCCTCAAGAGATTGCTGAGTTTAGGGCACATGAAAGGGATGTCACCAAGGTGGCATGCATCATGATGGCCACTATGACCGCGGATCTCCAAAAATCCTATGAAGATTTCTACCCCTATAAGATGCACCAAGACTTGATGGAAAGATACCATCAAAGTGCTCGTCAAGAGAGGTATGAAATCATCTCCTCCATGATAACAACTCGCATGAAGGATGATGAACCCATCACGGGCCACATGCAGAAAATGAAAAGATTTGTGGACCGTTTGCTGAAGCTTAATGTGAACTTCCCCGAGGAGCTTGCAATAGATATCGTTTTGCACTCCTTACCTTCATGTTATGATCAATTCCGCATGACATACCACATGAACAAGGAAGAGGTCACACTCAGCAAACTTCAAGGACTCTTAAAGACTGCGGAAAGTGGTCTTAAGGGTAAGGCGATTGTTACTCCTACTCCTACCAACTCCGCCCCTGTCTTGGCAATCGGGAAAGGACGAGGGAAGAAGAGAAAGAGTTCTTCGAAGGGTACAAAGGTTAGGACCCTTGATGGCTCTTCTTCAAGTGGAACCAAGAAAGGTTTCATCACTCCTTCTTCTGACCCAAAAGAGGCTGAATGCTTCTATTGTCATGAAAAAGCACATTGGAAGCGGAACTGCCCAAAGCACCAGTAAGATGTGAAGGATGGGAAAGTCAAACCCAACCATGCAGGTATTTACACCATCTTATCTAATAACTCACCCCCATTCTAACTCATGGGTCCTTGATACCGATTGTGGTATTCATATCTGTTGTGACTTGCAGGGACTACGAAGAAGTGAGAATGTGGAGCAAGGAAGATGTCACACCCCTAAACCGATAATGGCGGAATACGTTTCGGGGTGGATGACGTAGTGAACAGTATCATCACAATTGCATAATAGTAGAAACAAGAAACATACAACCATAGCATTACATAGTGAATTTAATTACAAGTGTGTTTTGTAATGTTTAACAATCACCCAAAAGTAAATCAAAAATAAGAGATAGATCTTGTGTGCTCCACCTTCTCCAAAAATGCCGCGTCTGTACCTGTCTATCTTTGACCTAAAGATACAAGTTATTTTGAAAACGATTATCAGCATAAAGCTGGTGAGTTCATAAGAGTTTAGTGTGAGTTTTTGTATACAAAGCATTAGTGCGAAAAATGTATCATTTATATTCATAAGTATTAGAAACTTAGAAAAATCCCCTATTTTTCCAGGAAATACATTTTTAAGTGAAACTCTGTGAAAAGCATGCATTCATCATTTCTTTGAAACCGTTTATAGTAAAGCATATTGGCAATTCTCCAAATAATTAATGTGATAGAATAGGTTAAGCCTGAAATCAGTGATAGAGGTGCGAGCTTCCTTTAGTGATAGATACTTACTTACTTCGGGATGTAGTTTAACATTTAGTGTAGTATTTTAGAGTTGTTGTAGAGTATTCCTTGTATATCACTAATAGTGAGGATAATAGAGGATCCCATGACCTTCCCAGTCATACACAATATAGTGAAGTAGTGGCTGTTGGGTTTTGAGCAATCTAACACTTCCTAAGTGTGCATGCAACCCTAATAAACCTTGGATCTATGTTTGTCTAAATACATGCAAAATAATAATTTTCCAAGGTTTATAACCTATCTAACATGGCATGGGGAACATTTCAACATAAAAGAGTTAGAAGAGATTACATACCTTTTGGTGTGTTGGGTTCTTAGGAGTTTGAGGGCCAAGCATCAATAGTGTGAATGCCTCAAATGGAATCACAAACACCACAAACTCTTGGAAAACTTTGAGAGAGTATATACACCTTGTATAAATCGGCCACACACATGCACACACACACTAGATCACTAGCTTTCTCTTAGTGTATCTTAGGCTTCATTTCATGCTCCATAAGCATGCTTATATAGTATGCATGGTTAGGGTGAAACCCTAATAACCCATGTCTTTTCCTTTTCCAAGGATCCATGGGTTAAAAGCTTCATGGATCATCCATGGACTTCCACATAAGCCTAGCCCATTAACAAATGAGTATTAGCCCACACTATATAAAACAAATAGCCCATAATTTAATTAGTATTCCATTTAATCTCTAAATTAATTCATGATTAATTTAAGACTAAAACTAATTAAATAACGTAACTTCATATTAATATATTATAACTCATAATATATTAATAAACATATGTGTATAACTCTCATAAAATTATCCATAATAGTTTGGATGAGATGCAACCCAAATGGACCATGCCGGTCGGGTCAAGTATATACCAAATAAGTTATGGACTTAGACACCTTATCCAACAGACTCCCACTTGGATAAGTCTAATAACTATATTTGCCTATAACTTCAGGAACCAACCAACAATCGTAGCTCTCGAAAACTCCCTCGAACAGTGAAGACTCTGTCGAACTATGAAGCGCCATTTTAGATAAGTGATCACATAATCCTCTGTTCTCATGATATCAGCCGGACAAATACATGGAACAACGTCGTACTTATTGTCCAGCAGTTTGTTTCCCGATTTTCGATTTGTTTGACAAAGAACTTAATCGAACACATCAATTCAGTTCTGACCGGCCGGTACATGGGTCACAACAAAATCATCGAGGGGCCCGGATATCGCTTCTATTTCTAGAAGGAACAGATAAACTTCGACTGATATGCTTGTTCTACTACTTATTGAATTGTACACAAAGGCACGTTTTATAACATCAAGTTACTGATGCGTTTACGTGCAATCAATGCACAACCAACTCATAGGTAACAACTCATATCTCTAGGTTTGAAGATTTATATGATATTATCGTCTCACGATCACTCGAGATAAATTCCATGAAGTGATACAAGTGAGCGTGGGTTTATACCAATACTCATAACTTATGAGTACTCATGAATGTTGTAGCAACCATTGCCATGACTAAACTCATTTAGCCATCTACAAACCCGATTCATGACAGTCTTGATTCATACCTACTTCCAACATATGAACGACTGTGGAGTGTTTAAATAACTTAGTCATCCGGAAAGAATAACCTAGCTATTTTGGAAGTCAAAACATGCAAAGTGAAACACAATAATAATCCAATCTAATATGGTCTCAGAACCCTTTTGAATATAAATAAAACCACCTTTTATTTATCACCATATTGATTACACATTATTCAATGTTTCAAATAATCAACTTAAGACTTGAATAAAAACAACAGTCGTCCCATGCTCCTAGCATGTACACTTTGTTTTCTAAACAATAGTTATGCCATACCCCAAGTATGCACACTATGTTTGTCTATGATCCTTACATTGTGATGTAGATCAATTGAACATGATTCCAATGATACTCATTTCACAATCCCAAATCCTTATTGTAAATGCAAGAATTCCAAATTTATGTCATTTACTGAAATCTGTTAGATTCTAAACTTATATGCATTGATCCTCTTGTAATGATTATGCACAAAGTCAGAAAGACTTGACAACAACCATTACAGAGCATTCCAAAGGAGATCAGCTCCTTGGGAACATCCTTTTTGCATTAAGTTTCCTAATCTTACATAGATTGAATCACTTCCACCTATGGAGACATTTCCATAGTCCTATTTGACTATCACTTCCGAACAAGAGTTACCTCTTTTCAGAAAATGTCGATATGGTCCTACCAAAATTAACACTAGACTTCCAAATGTCCCTGAGCAACCAATCTTTGGCGAACCTCAGATTGTCCTCGACAATTGCTTAATCACTTTAGTCATATCCAGTTCTAGACTTTTCCCTTCTAAATGCCTTAAGCATTTGGAAAATTTAGAAAGGATGAATATTATAGCACATGAAATCGATCCTATATCCGAAGCATATGGGATACTATTCATGATGTTTGACATAAAGACATGACACTAGACCAGTCTTTTGCTACAATATTTTTTATTTGCCATGTTTTCAAAATTTAACTATGAAGAGGGATGCCGTAATCATAATCGAATTTTGAAAATGCAATATATATAGAATTTCTTCAAGTTGAACCATTCCAACACAAAATTCACATATATTCTTGACTAAAGATGATTAAAATCTCAATCTAAGCTTTAGAATTGACATGAAGTATAATTTCCTCTCCCTTAATTATAGCAAAACAACTTTTCAACCCCTGCAACTTCACGGATTGAAACTTTGTTTTCTATAATTAACATTGCTAGCTTGCAATACTAATCATAATAGTCATGCTCCCACTAACATGATGATTATCAGCATAACACTTATGCTCCCACTAGCTCTGACACATTTCCAGAAATCTGTTGGACTTCTGAAATTTAGATTCATACACCCTTTCTTAGATAGCTCACATGTGTGTCTAAACAATTTTCAGAACTATGAAAAGGGATGCCGTAATCATAGTCTCAATTGTTTAGGCATTTGCCATTTCTCACAAGTCCATGTTAGTGTGCCGGTTAACCACACGCGCTCCACTAATGACTTTTGAAAATGCAAATGACACAATTGATATCTACTTAAAATCTATTAAGTGAAAGCATTTCCTCACCATCATTTTCATGAATCGGAGAGAAACCTTATGACACTTAGATTTAATAGTGTATGAGTTCCTATCCATGCGAATTTGTCAAAACCATAATCACAAGATAAGGTTAGTGACAAATTCAGCCCTACATGGATTAAACTTATTCAATCTTAGTTTCTTGTCACCTTGGTAACACAAGGCCCACCAATGCTTCCAAGTTGAACTCTGATAACTCACATGTAAATTCAACTTATTTGAAGTAGGTACAGAAATAAGAATTATGTCAACACGATAGGTTGAAAACCTTAAGTCGTGTGCTAGTGATAAATTACAGGTTTCACTCTTGATTAAATCTTGAAACTCTTTCAGGATCTTTAAGGCTCCCACTGTCCCTTTGACATATAAGTTTTCCTAGTCAAGAACCATTCCTTGATAAAACAAATATTCAAGGGATAGTGCGGATTCTTATCAAGACTAACACTTCACACAATTGGTCTTAGTTGGTCTTTGTCTCATCCAAGACATCACAACTTACCAATTTCAAATGTACAAGAGTAGAAAACATTTTACTTTTACATTTGATAAGTGTTTTAAACCTTCTTTAAGACATGTCACTCAAATTACAATCTTGGAGTATGACTCCAAGACTCGTATTGGAACGAAGTATGATTCATCTTCTTGATTTAACCATTTCAACAATTTCAAGATCCCTTCTTCTTAGTCATAAGAATGCACTAAGACTTTCTTAGAGAACAAATTTTGATATGGTTTCTTAATCATTAAGATGATCACAAAGCTGATACTAAAGTACTCTCCCGTCCTTTCAGATTTGAGAAACTTTTATCTTTCTGCCTAATTTGATTCTTCTTATTCGTTTTCCAATGTTACAAAATTATACTTAACCTTATAAGTATAATCATATTTACTAATCTTTAGTAAATCATGACAAATCAATCTTTGTGGTGGACCTTGACCAGCGCACACCCAGTGTACCTAATTCCTTAGTCCTTCAATTGACTCACATATACATGCGATCAAAGAATTAGTCTTAATTTTTCAAAGATGAAAATTCTCATTCATCATACAATACAACTTGTATGATTCCAAGTTTCTGTCCAATTGAAACTTGGGTGATGAAAAACTTTCTTCATTTGGTAAATTCAGACACTACCACAAATGAAAGAATCAAATCCACTTTCCAATATTGCTATTACTGGAAACATATAAGCAACAATTTTCCACCGATGCCATTGTAAGGATATTTTTAAAATAAATAAAATTAAAACCTTTTTTTTTCTTTTATTTTAAAACTTTGCGGAAAAACTTATCCTTACAATCCACATGAAAACCTTGTTGTTATCTATTCACAAGCAATATATTATAACTCTTAAGCAACAGCTCAAAATTCTGATTACCGAACCATGCGATCGAAACCCATCTTCGCAATCAGAATCAGCATATACTTACTTTAAGCTTCCTATCTTTTCTTTGATTCTTAAAAGACATCAGCATGTGACCCATTCACATTATGTAATAAGAATCTCCAAATAGGAACTTAACAGAGTTATACAGTGTATTTTACCCGAAGTAGAGTCAAACCTCTTGACTTGATCAACCTTATGACCTTTCAGGTAAATAGGGCAGCTTCGCAACCAATGCCCCTTTCTTTGGCAATATAAACATATGGAGACCCTTTGATAATGGCACATGAGACTATTTCAGACTTAGCCTTTCTCTTTACCATTTGGTCAACCGAGTTGACTATGGCCGATCCCTTTCCATTGGGAAGAGAAATGCTTTTCTAGATATCCAATGCTACCATTGCCAATGTCCATTTAAGGTTTGGGAAGTTGATCTTCTAACAAAATTTGCTTTACTAGTGTTCCAAATCATTGCTGATTCCACAGCACAAAACAAATAGATAAGATCATTAAGGCTCGTGTCATAGTCTGTCTCATAGTAGTCCCAAAGTGACCCGCTATGTTACTAAGAAAGTGATTGAACATCCAACTTTCACGAGACTTTGACACCCAACTCTCCCGTCTTGTCAATATGTGACTACATCTCCAAGATGTGACCACACCAAGACCTTAACTTGCCAATAGGGTTTGAGTGACTTTAAACTTTTCAAGAACTTGTGGGTGAGGGAGAATAATTGGAGGAGATAAAGGAAGTGAAGCATGATGTTGAGGAACATCATCTTCAAGAGATTTGGGAAGATCATAAATGTCTAAACTAGACATGTTTTGGGAGATATTCAAGATAGTTGATTTAAAGTCCTTAATATGACACCCAATATGAAATATTAAGGCTAGGACCCAACAAACTATTTTATAACTTAGAAGAGGGATGCCGTAATCCAAGCTATAAAATATTTGAAGGTAGGCGAATGACGATTCACCAATTTCCACCATGAAAAACGAAATAATTTATTAGGTTTTAATTGGATTTGAAATTCCTAGATCTTTTGAGATTCATTGAACTTTTCAATGGCATGTTTCAATCTCGAGTGTGCCCTCTCAAATTTTGTGACTGGGATGCCGAGGATCACAAAACAAGGTGTGAATAACCATACCAATTCACTTGGTATCCTTAATATTATCACCTAATCAATGTGCCGGTTAACCACACACGCTCCATTGATCTATGACAAACATTAAGTCACCCTTCGTGGTCCTTACTAGTCCAAGTTAGTGTGCCGGTTAACCACACACGCTCCACCAACGACTTGGTAAGGTACAAAGTGTGAATTCCATGGGTTAGCACCAAATTCACATTTTTCCTAAAGTAACTAAGATTGGGAATTATTAAGATTTTAGTTACTTTAGTATTTATCATTAATACTTTTAATGAAGGGAGAATTTAAAGTCATTGTCCTACCCGTTCGGCTAACGACCCTCCACCAGTCAAGCAAGCGGTGGGTGAGAGTAGACACCCATTAAGTCGCCATTTTATAGGCAACAACCTTATACCCACCTTATAGACCGACTTCGTGAATGAGGCCTACTAACGGTAAAACGACTTGTTCTTATACATATATATAATAATTAACCATTAATGTTATAAATAGTATAAGGGTTGAATTTTAACTATTAAAACTCTAAGGTTTGGAATTAAAGTTTATTAAAGTGTGTGAAACTTTACAAATTCCAAAACTTAAGGGCAAGTTTTGTAACTTTGCAAAACTCTTCATTTCATAACTTATGAATTAAAGGTTCATAAAAATGAAGACTCTTCATTTTCATGTAACTTATGTGTTTTAAGTGTGTGTTAAATGAAGGTGACCTTTGGTAATCCATAACTTGAGGACAAATTATGGACTCCATTAAAACACATAAATGATAAAGAATTAATTCTAAACAATTCAGCAAATAATTCCTATCATTTTCTAAATTCATAAGAACATGAACATGATCATCAAAATTCAAGAAATATATGAACACATAAAATCATGGAATTTTGATATATGCTATTGTAAATGGATTAGAACAACCATTACACCAACTAAATAAGTTTTACAACACCAAAACAATTTAGGGTAATGTTTCTAGTCCATTTCCAGCAGCAAAAGTCGAGATTCTGCATTCTTTCGATCCTACTCGCCGAGTGCACGAACGGACTCGTCGAGTAGGTTGAAGTTTGCCTTGGACTCGGCGAGTCCCCCCAATGGACTCGGCGAGTCTGGCATGCAGACAGCAACGATTTCGACTTTTATCACTATTTTGCATCAAGTATCAAACAAGCAAGCCTAGGCTCTGATACCACTGTTGGGTTTTGAGCAATCTAACACTTCCTAAGTGTGCATGCAACCCTAATAAACCTTGGATCTATGTTTGTCTAAATACATGCAAAATAATAATTTTCCAAGGTTTATAACCTATCTAACATGGCATGGGGAACATTTCAACATAAAAGAGTTAGAAGAGATTACATACCTTTTGGTGTGTTGGGTTCTTAGGAGTTTGAGGGCCAAGCACCAATAGTGTGAATGCCTCAAATGGAATCACAAACACCACAAACTCTTGGAAAACTTTGAGAGAGTATATACACCTTGTATAAATCGGCCACACACATGCACACACACACTAGATCACTAGCTTTCTCTTAGTGTATCTTAGGCTTCATTTCATGCTCCATAAGCATGCTTATATAGTATGCATGGTTAGGGTGAAACCCTAATAACCCATGTCTTTTCCTTTTCCAAGGATCCATGGGTTAAAAGCTTCATGGATCATCCATGGACTTCCACATAAGCCTAGCCCATTAACAAATGAGTATTAGCCCACACTATATAAAACAAATAGCCCATAATTTAATTAGTATTCCATTTAATCTCTAAATTAATTCATGATTAATTTAAGACTAAAACTAATTAAATAACGTAACTTCATATTAATATATTATAACTCATAATATATTAATAAACATATGTGTATAACTCTCATAAAATTATCCATAATAGTTTGGATGAGATGCAACCCAAATGGACCATGCCGGTCGGGTCAAGTATATACCAAATAAGTTATGGACTTAGACACCTTATCCAACAGTGGCATCCCTGGGCCTGCACGGCGCGGACTGAGATTAACAGTCGGGATGTAATAGCGTCTGCCCGTATAGATATATACATGTAGAGTCGTCTCCCTGCTGGAAAACTTCGGGCGTAGTGGATAGCGAATAGAGTATCTCGTAGCGGGTTAGTGTATTATTGTTTGTTTAGTGTTTTCTCTATTGTTATAGTGTAGTAATCTTTTAGTATTGATCATAGTGTATTCTCTTACTAGTGTATCGTCTAGTAATAGTGAGTATTATAGTGTAGATAGTAATGACTTTAGCGAGTAGTAGTTGTAGCGACCGTGACCATACCTATTATGGTTATCTTAGTGGGGATGGTTCTTAGCACATTAGTGACTTTAGCATTAAGTGAAAGCAGTAACATTCGTATCCCATACTGATATACAGATTATATATATAACTAAGAAATCAATGACAGTCGGACGGATAACTACTACCCTAAGCCCACAATCAAACAAGAACAGGAAATAAGGCGAGATATCGGTCCTAAGTCCTCCAAGTCCTACTTATATAAATATATCAGAGTGGTTACATTTTATAAGTAAATTGATTAAATAAAAGTATTTTTTTTCCAAAAGAACATTTAAAATCTACCTCACTGTATAAAAATAGTTTGAAAAGGGTGAAACCCGTTTATAAGGCATAGGGACAAATCACATGTGATTTGAACTAAGGGTAGTGAATCACATGTGATTAATCCTTGTAACTCGGAAATCGTTCTGTAAAACTTTACATAAACATTTATAAGCAACTTGTATCTCCCCCCTAAAACATTTAAAACATTTGAAAGGTTCATTAAAGGGGTATGAACTCACCTGAAATCACGAAAATCGGGTGAATCGGGTAAATCGGGTAAAAGTGTCGATTGAGCGTTTGGTACCAAATAACCACTTGAGCACCTTTTAGGACCCTAATGTCATATGAAATATGTATTTTAAAAGAAGTTAATCATCTTATGCTTTTCATTATAGTATTTGGACATTCTAGCATCATTTTCGGGGTTTTAAGGCCTAGAAAGGGTTCCCGAGAGTGGTACAAGGCCATGAGTGGTTTACGGGAGGGTCTATGAGCTCACTCCCTTGGAGTTTATGGCCTAAAAGCCACCCTTTGGGAGTTTACGGCCGTAAGCCCCCTAGGCTTGGCCGTAAACTCATGTGGTACTCCAAAGTGTATGTTTAAGGCCTTATATCACTTCCTTAATTTAGTGGTGTGTGTTTTGGACCAAAAGGGAGGGATTAAACCCTTAATTTGTGCCATTTTTAGGGAGTTTACGGCCAAGACTTGTTCTTAGGCCGTAAACTCCATTTAATCCATCCAAATGGTTGTTAAATTGTACAACATGCTCTCATTCACCTTAGATAAATCCTATAAGGCCTAAAAATGAGTTTTGGAACAATTTTAGCATGAAAATTGGGGAGTTTATGGCCCAAGAATATCCTTGGCCGTAAACTCTTCATTTGGTATCAAAATGAGATGTTTAATGGTACAACACACTTCCAAATGCCTTAGCTAAATTCCTTATATGCATTTGAGTAGTTTTGGGACTTGTTTGACACAAAAACTTGGGTGTTTACGGCCCAAGCTTAGCCTTGGCCGTAAACTCCTCTTTTTGTGTTCAAATGATGTTGTTTAATGCATTTAAGCCTTCCTCGTTGTCAAGTCTAAATTACCAAACACCCTAGATGAGTTTTTGGGACTTAAATCCAAGATTTATGGTGGTGTTTGAGGTGTTTACGGCCTAAGCACAAGCTTGGGCCGTAAACTCCTTTTTACATATCAAATCCTTGTGTTTTAGTGTCCAAACTCTTCTAGATATATGCCTTAATTAGTATACTAGCTTAAAAGAAGGAAAAACATGGTCTTTGGCATGATTTTGGGGGTTTACGGCCTAAGGAGCTTCTTAGGCCGTAAACTCCTCTTTGGTCCTTGATTTCTATGATTTTGGCCCCTAAATTTAATGAAGCATGACTAGATTAAGATAGAGGATGAGTACTTACGTTTGGAAGTCGGAAATTAGCGGAATCGGGGCCGATTTCGAGTCTAGAGAGAGAAAGTAGAGAGAGAGTGGGTGTGTGGTAAAAAAGTATTCAAATGTTGTGCACACTCATCTCATATGTCTCGGGTATCGCACCCGATACACAGCTACCCGATGTTTAAAGTTAACTGGGTTAAAACTTTTTACCCGGGTGAAGTGGTTGAAAAGGTAATACAAGTCTATTAGGTTAAACGAGGTTAACACATATGAGTTATATTTCTTATGATAATATCAAGCCATGCATAAATTTAGATATTCGGATATTGACGATTCCAAATATTACATAAAATAACGTATAGTGACACGTTCCGTTAGTGAAAATGGGATTTGTAACGGAAATAGATTTGGGGTTGTCACAGAAGAATAAACTTAATCATGGGGAATAGGAAAGTTACACCTGTCACCAATATTGGATTTTATACTTTATGGCTAAGTAGTGGGTTTAACTTAGATTTGAATAAATGTTGTTACTCGCTAGAAATGGCAAGAAATATTATTTCCTTTCATGTATTGTATAAACAAGGTTTTACCTTTTCATTTAATAATGAAGTTGGTTGTATTGATGCTTTCTTTAATAATGTTCTTTATTTTAAAGCATTACCTTGTGATGTTGTGTATGAAGCTGTGTCTGTTGTAGATAACTTAGGAAATAATGTGATGTGTATTGATTTTATTATTAATAATAACTTGGATAAAGCATCATTATAGCATTGTCCTCTTGGACATATAAGCAAGAAACGCATAGGCCAACTCCAAAAGGATGGAGTCTTGGAGTCATTTGACCTAAAGTCAGATGATAGTTGCGAATCATGCTTACTTGGAAAAATGACAAAGTCACCCTTCACAGGTTCTTGTGAGAGGGGTGAAGGTTTGTTGGACCTTGTACACTCGGATGTGTGTGGACCATTCAAACATGCCACAAGGGATGCTAATCGTTATTATTTGACTTTTACTGATGATTACAGTAGATATGGATATGTCTACTTAATCAAGCATAAGTTAGAGACTTTCGAAAGGTTTAAAGAATTTAAACAGGAAGTCGAGAATCAATTGGGCAGGAACATTAAGATGCTTTGATCCGATCGGGGTGGTGAGTATCTTAGTTCAGAGTTCCTCAACTATCTTTGGGAATGTGGGATTGTCTCACAATTGACACCTCCCAGGACACCACAGTTGAATGGTGTAGCTGAGAGGCATAATCGAACCTTGTTGGATATGGTTCGTTCCATGATGATTCGAACTTTGCTACCAATCTCATTTTGGGGGTATGCCTTAGAGACTGTCGCCCATATCCTTAACCTAGACCCTACAAAGAAAGTTGCCAAAACTCCTCACGAGATGTGGACTGGTAAAGTACCCAAACTGGACCACATCAAGATTTGGGGTTGTGAAGCTTTCGTGAGACGTGAGACTCATGATAAGCTTGAACCCCGAAGTGAGAGGTGTATTTTCATCGGCTACCCACAAAGATCCTTTGGTTACCTCTTCTACAGAACTAGTGATAATGTGGTCTTTGTAGCAAGAAGAGGAGTCTTTCATGAGAGAGAATTCATAAGCCAAGGAGACAGTGGGAGGCAACTTGAACTTGAAGAACTTCAAGAGTCAAGTGGTGATGGAACTTCAAACCCTAGCCCTCAACTTGAGGAGGAAACTCCTGTTGAGCCGATTGACGAGTATGTACCTCTGAGGCATTCCACGAGAGTTAGGAATGCACCTGAGCATTACTATGGTTTTCATATTACTGCGAAAGGTGAGACACTTATTAGTGATGAGACACTAGTAGGTTTGGATGAACCTAACAGTTACGCGGAAGCCATGGCAGGCCCCGAGTCTGCGAAATGGAAAGAGGCTATGAATAGCGAGATACAATCCATGTATGACAATCAAGTTTGGAACTTGGTTGAGAATGTACCAGGTCGTAAGACTGTAGGGTGCAAATGGATCTTCAAGAAGAAGACCGACATGGATGGTAATGTACACACTTATAAGGCTCGACTGGTTGCAAAGGGTTTCTCTCAAACTCCTATAGTGGATTATGATGAGACCTTTTCTCCAGTAGCCAAGATTAAGTCTATTAGGGTTATGTTAGCCATAGCTGCATTTCATGACTATGAAATTTGGCAAATGGATGTCAAAACCACTTTCCTTAATGGAAAGCTGACTGAAGATGTTTACATGAGTCAGCCAGAAGGTTTTGTCAGCAACGAGTACCCTAATAGAGTGTGTAATCTTGAGAAATCCATTTATGGATTAAAGCAAGCACCTCGCAGATGGAATCTTTGCTTTGATGAAAAGGTCAAGGAATTTGGCTTTTTTAGGAGTGAAGATGAATCTTGTGTTTATGTCAAGGCTAGTGGGAGTATAGTTAGCTTTTTGTTATTGTATGTGGATGACATACTACTCATAGGAAATGACATCCCAACTCTGCAGGAAGTTAAGTCCTGGCTTCGGAAGTGTTTCTCTATGAAGGACCTAGGAGAAGCTGCCTATATTCTAGGGATAAGGATTTTGAGAAACCGGAGTAAAAGACTAATTGGACTTAGTCAAAGTACATACTTGGACAAAGTGTTGAAGAGATTCAGCATGCAGAACTCCAAGAAAGGAGAGTTACCTATCCAGAGTAACGCCAGACTGAGTAAGACGCAAAGCCCTAGTACTGAGGCTGAGATAGCAGAAATGAGTCGAGTACCTTATGCTTCGGCAGTAGGCTCGATCATGTATGCTATGACTTGTACTCGACCTGATGTAGCCTTTTCCTTGAGCATGGTTAGCAGGTATCAGGGGAACCCTGGCAAGGCTCACTGGACTGTGGTAAAGAATATCCTCAAGTACCTACGGAGGACTAAGGACTGGGTCCTTACCCTCGGTGGGAGTGATGACTTGAGAGTTGTAGGGTATTGTGATGCTGGTTTCCAGACTGGTAGGGATAATTTCCACTCTCAGTCGGGCTGGGTCTTTACCCTAAACGGAGGAGCAATCACTTGGAAGAGTTCCAAGCAGGAGACAGTGGCTGATTCTACTTGTGAATCAAAGTATATAGCAGCAAGCGAGGCAGCAAAGGAGGCTATTTGGCTGAAGAACTTCATAGGAGACCTTGGAGTTGTACCAGCTATAAAGGAGCCTATGGAAATTTTCTGTGATAGTGAAAGTGTTGTTGCCTTAGCCAAGGAACCAAGGGATCACGGGAGATCCAGACACATCGACAGAAAATATCACTTTATCAGACATCGCATAGAAGAAGGAATCCTCGTGGAAAAGAGGGTATCATCGGATGAGAACCCAACAGATCCCCTCACGAAGGGACTGACTAGGGTTAAGCATCTCCAGCATGCTCGGAGCATAGGGCTGAAGGATGATATTAGTTTTAGTAGTTAGATAATTTCGAAATTTGTAAAGTGTAATTGACATTTGATGATGAATAAAAGTTGTGTTTATTTATGAGTAAAGTGTTACTATCTTTTGTCAATCGTTTATTATAATTTCTTTTGCGTGTTTTGACTTCCATAATAGTATGTTGTGATTTTACATATTATTCAAATTTTTCGCAGTCGGTCATATGTTGGAAGTAGATATGAAGTAAGATTGTCATGAAGTTGGTTGTAGGTGTCAAGATATAAGACAACACTTCATGAGTGCTCATAAGTTCTGAGTATTGGAATCAACCCACGTTCACTGGAATCACTTCATGGAATTTTATCTCGAGTGATCGTGAGACGGTAATATCATATAAGTCTTCAAACCTAGAGATATGATTTGTTACTTACGAGTTGGTTATACATTGATTGTACGAAAACGCATTGGTAACTCGATGTTATAAAACGTGCTTTTGTGTATAATTCAATGAATGGTAGAACAAACATATGAGTCGAAGTTTATCTGTTCCTTCTTGGATTAGAAGTTGATATCTGGGCCCCTCGATTATTTTGTTTTAACCTATGTACCGGGCCCGGTCAGAACTAAGTTGATGTGTTCAATTAAGTTCTTTGTCAAACAAATCGGAAATCGGGAAACAAACTGCTGGACAATAAGTAAGACATTGTTCCATGTAATTGTCCAGCTGATATCTAGAACAGAGGATTATATGGTCACTTATCTTAAATGGCGTATCAACATCTTCTCAGTTCTGAGAGACCTTGAAAGATCTATGATTGCCGATCGGTTCCTGAAGTATTGCAGTTATAGTTATTAGACTTATCCAAGTGGGAGACTGTTGGATAAGGTGTCTAAGTCCATAACTATTTCTGGTAAATACTTGACCCGACCCGACATGGTCCATTTGGGTTGCATGGCACCATGCAATTGGATAAACTAAATTAGAGAAATAACACATATGGTTTATTAATATATTATAAGTTCTAATATATTAATAATATTATTTAATTAGTTTTGATCAAGAATTAATTTAGAATTAATTAAGTGATCAAAAGAATAACTAATTAAATATATGGGTAGATTATGTAAATCTTCCATATCTTATATAGTGGGCTAAAAGGCTCCATGGATTACCAAGTTGGGTTCCACCCATAGGGTGCTCCATGGATGCTCCATGGAGTTAACCCATGGATTGAGAAATGAAGAGTCATGTTACATTAGGGTTTTACCTAATGCAACACACTATATAAGGACCATTTCTCTCCCCAAAATCGGCTACACAAGTGAAACAAGAGAGCTTGGCTGATTTTGAGTGTGTTAGAGTATTCTCTCAAGTTTATACTTTGCATTTGGTGTTGTGTGAAGCATTTGAGGCATCACACTTGAGGTGCTAGGCTCACAAGGTTTCAAGGAACACTATCAACAACAAGATATGTAGTTCTATCTATTATTCAAGTTAAAATTGTTCCCCGTGTATGCTAGATAGGATCATAGCCTTGGAAATCAACTTTGCATGATAATTAGACAAACATAGATCCAAGGTTATTAGGGTTGCATGTACACTTAGGAAGTGTTAGAATGCTCAAAACCCATCAGTTTCGACGTGCGTGCGGCGGTTACGTCATGTGTCAAAGATTTCCGCAGACCCCACCTTTTTTTTTCCTTTTATTGCTCTTCTAACTGTTTTCTCTCTCATTTCTCATCCTCCTCTTTCTTTTTCCTATCTATTTTCCGCCATGGCTGTCGCTCAAGGTTCAACCCCTAGTTCTTCTTAGTTCGTCACACTCCAAGAGGCGTATGGTCTTACTCCGGCCGACGGCGTGGAATTTCCTGTCTCCGGCTCGTTGATTACTCGTCCTCCTCCTGGGAAGGTGGGTGTTTACTAGAAGACTTTCGACACTGGTCTTCGTCTCCCATTGAGTGACTTTCAGGAGGAAATACTCCGTCGTTGTGGGTGTAGCGTGCAGATGCTGACTCCCGACGTTGTTCATAAGGTGGTAGCTTTCGAAATGATATGTCGTGCTAACGACATCATGCCCGATTACTTCGTCTTCAAGTACTTCTTCAGGTTTGCTGCCACTAATGACAAGTATACTTTCTCCGCCCGTCGGGGGGGGGGGGGATAATCTCACACCCCCAAACCAAGGATGGCGGAAACGTCCGGAGGAGGAGGACTTCATGTATAGTATCACAACAACGAGTATAATAGTGCTCAAAGTAAAAACAACCAACATAAATATAATTGTCAGTCCCGTATAGATCTCTACACACATGTCACACTCTCTTACGGGAGATTCTGGTTATAATACAGGAACTTTAGTATGTACTTTGGTAAGTACGGTGAAGGTATATCTCACAAAGTTGTATTGACGCTTTACGTGTAGTATAATGAAAAGTCATTTTGTAATGTGGAAGTATTATCCTTCCATAGTAGTTACGTGGTGTAAAATAATTATGCCTTTAAATAATTATTTTTGTATTGTATCCCGAAATGGTAAAATAGAGTGTATGTCCCATAAACTATACCTATTATAGTTTATAAAAATGTTTCGTTGTATTGAAGAATCCTTTCTATGTACATTATCATTTTTACTATGATGATAAAATGGAATGAAATAATTGTATATGTATTTTTATATAATTATACCTTTTTGCTCAACATATTACAAAAGGGTTAAAGTCTTACAAACTATATTTATAAAATTTTTTATTGTAATCAAATTTGTAACCATATATATATATATATATATATATATATATATATATATATATATATATATATATATATATATATATATATATATATATATATATATATATTGTAAGAATAACATATGTAATGGTTTGTATATTAACACAGGTATTGTATAACCATTAGATTTGACAAAGAACTTACAACAAATTCTTAAGAATCAACTTGAAAGATTTGTCTCCTGGGTAAGTTTCAAGGTGTTCCTGGGAAAAGTGCATGAAGATTTGAAGATGTTCGTATGAATTTTGAGAAAAAAGGTGAGGGATTTGAAGATGTTTGAGGATGGAAATGAGAATTGGGAAGGATGATTTCGGTCATATATATAGATAAAAGGTGAAAGTGATGTGATGTTTACATTGGGTTGTGGATTATATCACATTGGGAAAAGTGCCACCGGATAAGATTTGTGATTTCGTTCTATCTTCACCGAAATCACCTTGATTTCAGTCCAAGTGAAACCAAGAACCAAGGTCTTCGGTCTAGAGGGATTTTAGCCTAGGAGGATTTCGATCTCGCATGTGATGTCAGCCTTGATTGATTTTGCTCTTGATTGATTTCGACCGAGAAGTGTTTCCGGCTAAGGAGTGATTTCGGTCTAGTTTTTGGTTCTCAAAACCGAAAACCCCAAATGCAAGGTGTAATAAAATTTTGCTTTATGACTTATCTATTTGACTTTTGTTTGACTTGCTTGACTTTTGTTGACCCAAAATAGCTGGTTGTCACAATTTTGACATACATCTCGGATACGAGGGTCGAGACCACGACAAATTTGGGCAGTTTATCGGTTGTACGGGATTTTCGAGATGTCTCTCCTAAGGAGTTGCCTGGGGTGCCTCCAGAGAAGCAGGTAAAGTTTCACATTGATTTGGTGTCGGGTGCTGCTCCGATAACCAAGGCATCGTATCGGTTAGCTCCTCCTGAGATGTAGGAGTTGTCTACGCTGATGGGTTTTATGTACTCTAACATCCCTATGGTGCACATACAACCCTAATGATTTTGTAACACCCAAAATCAGAAAGGCCAAGAATGGAAAGAAAACCCTAAGTCAAAGGGTCAACTCGTCGAGTCCAGGGAGGAACTCGGCGAGTCCGAGCGGGATCCAGGTCGAGGAGTAAGTGACCGACTCGGCGAGTCGGCTAAGGGGACTCGGCGAGTCTGGTATGGTCAAGGAAAACCCTAAACCCGGGAGTTGTATCCTATATAAAGGGTGTTATGTCCCTTCCTCAGCCTCCATATCATCCTAGAGAGCCTGTAAACCCTAAATTCCGTATGAGCTTCCATCATTTGAGAGAAATAGCTTTGGAGGAAGGAAACTTTGAAATGAACTTGAAGATCAAGAGGGTTGCTTCAAAGGAAAGGTGTAGATCCGAGATCTACTTCATTTTGTGTTCATCTTGGAGGTAATAAGCTTCTATCTTCCCTCCTTTGCATCTAGATCTATTTTTGATATGAGATTTGGGGGTTTTATGGTTGTTTGAGACCCAATTCGGGTTTGGGGCCTAGATATGTGGTTGCCACTTCAGATCTAGTGTTGAGATGGTCCAATATGTCGTAAAGCATCAGATACTGAGTAGTTGGTGAAGCCCTTTTGTCCTAAAACCTAGCCCTAGAGTATTTTGAGCCTAGATCTCTTTAGTTATATGTAAAGTTTGCAACTTTACGTAAGGATTGAGCTTTGGAAGTATGGATCTATGATTTGGAGCCCCTACATGGCTTGAAAAGCCACTGTATGGATTCAGAACTGGAGCGACTCGGCGAGTTGGATGAAGTTGGGCAGGAACTCGGCAAGTCTGTTGAAGATTGCCTTGGACTCGGTGAGTCAAGTCGTGAAAGCTCAAACCCTTCGAGTTAAGACTCGAATCAGGGAGTTGAGTGGGGACTTGGTGAGTTGGACAGGTCAGGACGCGGAAATCGGTGGACCCTGCGAGTCATGGACTGACTCGGCGAGTCGAGTCGCGAATGGAAGGACTCTGAGCATATGAACTCGGCGAGTCAGTAGGCAGACTCGGCGAGTAGGGTTGACCTGGAAGGTTGACTTTGACCATGACTTTGACGTTGACCAGAGTTGACTTAGTTGACTTTCGGGGGACAGTTAGACTAAGTGTTGCATTAATATTCGTAGCTCGGGGAGCTAGTGGAGCAGGAGTTCAGAGAGTTGTCGGACAGCAGCTAGAAGGGTTGTCAGCAAGTTCAGCAAGTGCAAGTGAGTTTCCCTTTGTTTGAATGGGTCTAAGGCCACAATGCCGGCCCATGTAGTTATGAGTAGAAGACCCGGGGGTTAGCCCTAGGCACAGTATGCTAGTATGATATTCAGGACGAGGTCGAATGATAGCGAGCGGGTGCCCAAGGAACGGTTTATATGATAGTTTATACTTGTTGTCTGTGTGATACATGTATGTGCCTAGTAGGGAGGTGAGTGTGGGCGAGGTCCCGTATCTCAACAATAGCAGAGTGTGGATGGTGCTCCACATCTCATTAGCAGCAGATCAGGGGCGAGGCCCAAGTTAAGGAAAGAGTGAGTGTGGGTTGGGCCCATATCTCACTATCAGTCGGAGAGTGGACGGGGTTCCATGACTCATCAGTAGCAGGACAAGGGCGAGGCCCAGGATAGACGAGGCCTTAGGACAGGATCCATTAGTATATGTTTAGCTTATGTGTTGTGATATGTTTATGTGCTATTATATGTTAGCGGGCGAGGCCCTGTGACAGGCGAGGCCTAAGTGAAACAAATCTGTATCCGAGCGGGGCTCGAAGCCAGGCGAGGCCTGGAGCGGCGGGGCCGTTGTAGCGGGCGAGGCCCGAGGTAGGGGCGAGGCCCAGAATAGCGGGCGTGGCCCAATATGTGCAGTATGTGGTTATGCATGGTATGTGGTAGGCTGAGGAACTCACTAAGTTTCGTGCTTACAGTTTTCAGTTTTGGTTTTAGGTACTTCCGGTAGCGGAGGGAAGAGCTCGGGGTGATCGCATGGCACCATAGATTAGTCAGCCTGGGAATGTTTTACTCTGATAATGAACATATGTTTTGGAAATTAATACTCTGATTATGTTTTGGATTGATGATTATGCTTTAAGTAATGTTTTATTAAAAGAAATTTTTAGTCTTAAATTTTGGGATGTTACAGATTTGGATCTATGTTTTCTCTAATTTTACATGCAATATTGTTTTTCCAAAGCATAAAGCCTAAACTAGCATACAACTTGACATATGAATCATAAAAACTAGTTAGAAGATTACCTCTTGTTGTAGCTTGTTTGTATTTGGCCTTTAAGAGCTTAGCACCCCAAGTGTGATGCCTCAAATGTTTTACAACACACCAAGAACAAAAGGAGGCTTGTGAGAGAGAGGCTAGGAACCACAAAATCGGCTAGTATTCTTCTTTAGAATGCATGAACCGATTTTAGGGAGTTAGGGGTTACTTTTATAGCCTAGGGTTTCATCCCTGCGAACCCTAATCCTCCATGACCCTTCACATTTCATAGGTCTTTTGGGCTAAACCTTCATAGACTCTCATAAAGGTTTAGTCTAACCCTAATCAACATGGATCATTGGTCCAAGCTATAAGTATTACTGATTTACCTAATCAGTCTATTTTGATCACTAAATTAATTATTGATCAATACTAATTAAATAATGTGATTTCTCAATTAATATATTATACTTATAATATATTAATAAATCACAAATAACCTCTTTCTCAAATATACATCTTATCAAATTGTTCTAGTGAATTGCAACCCAAATGGACCATGCTACTTTCGGGTCAAGTACATACGAATTATAGTTATGGGCTTAGACACATAATCCAACATACGTAGATTCAGGAGTTGCTAGACCGAGGGTTTATCCGTCCGAGCAGCTCTCCGTGGGGAGCACAAATCCTATTTGTAAAGAAGAAGGACGGGTCACACAGGATGTGTATCGATTATCGGGAGCTGAACAAGCTAACGGTGAAAAATCGTTATCCGCTTTCGAGGATCGATGATTTGTTCGATCAGCTTCAGGGTGCATCTTGGTTTTCCAAGATTGATCTTCGGTCGGGGTACCATCAGATGAGGATTAGGGATGAGGATATGCCGAAGACATCTTTCAGGACTCGGTACTGTCACTATGAGTTTGTGGTGATGCCATTCGGGCTCACCAATGCCCCAAAAACGTTCATAGATCTCATGAACAGGGTGTGTAGGATGATGTTGGATTGGTCTGTGATTGTTTTTATCGATGATATCTTGGTCTATTCTAAGACCAAGGAGTAGCACGAGCAACATTTGGGTAGGTATTGGAGACACTAAGGATGGAAAAGCTTTATGCCAATTTCTCAAAGTGTGATTTCTGGTTACATGAGGTGCACTTTTTGGGGCACATCATCAACCAAGAGGGTATATTGGTTGATCCAGCCAAGTTTGAGGCAATGATGCGATGGGAAATACTGAAGAATGCATTTGAGATCCGTAGCTTCTTTGGCCTAGCGGGGTATTACCGGAGATTTATTCAGGATTTCTCCAAGATTGTCGTACCTTTGACTCGCTTGACTAAGAAGAATGTGACATTTCGGTGGGGACCGGATCAACAGTTGGCTTTCGAGACCTTGAGACAGAGACTATGTGAGGCCCCGATTTTAGCACTACCCAAGGGGATGGATGATTTGGTGGCGTATTGTGATGAATCTATCACAAGGTTAAGGTTGTTTTGATGCAGAAGGGGCATGTGATCGCATACGCCTCGAGGCAGCTAAAGCCTCATGAGGCAAACTACCCCACTTACGACCTGGAATTGGGGGCGGTGGTGTTTGCCCTCAAAATATGGAGGCATTACTTGTACGGAGTTCAGTGCACCATCTATACTGACCATAAGAGTTTGAAATAATTGATGGATAAACATAACTTGAATATGCGTCAGAGGAGGTGGTTGGATGTATTGAAAGACTATGATTGCGAGATTTTGTACCACCCCGAGAAGGCCAATGTGGTGGTCGATGCCTTGAGCCGCAAGGCAGCGAGTACTCCGATTGGAGATGTCTGGTAGAGGATGACGGTGATTTCCCCCTTGTTGGATATTGTAACACCGAAAATTTCAAAACAATTTTTTTCATTTAAAAATAATCATTTAATTCTTAAAATACTTTGCTTAAAATCTCTTTCATAATCGAATTACAAAACATAACTCCATTTTCACTTGCATAATAAACCAGGATCCTCAAAACATGACTCTTTCTCTGGTGTGTACAATCGAGCAGGTGCCGTACCGTGATCCTGAGAGAAACCTGAAACACATAACACAAAACACTGTAAGCACGAAACTTAGTGAGTTCCCCAAAATACCACACACACATATTAGCCACTCGAGGCGATAACTCTGTGGGTCCGTGGACCCTACTCTATAAACCCTCTGGTTCTAACTCTGGGAGCCTTCCGGTTCTAACTCTGTAAACATGCACAACATAAATCACATAGAAATAATGCAGTACAACACATAACATACAAATACTCTGTCACATAACTCTGGTTACCTACTCAGGGTAAAGTATAGTAAGAAGACTCACCTGGAAATCAGAAAACAATTATCTGCACATGCGAACCTCGGGCTCGACACCGCCTAACACATAAGGCAAATATCTCTAATTAATACTCGAAGTCCCAACTCTAATTAACCGGCGATTACTCTTTCCCTCTCTAGTCAGGTAATGGGTAAAAGACCATTTTACCCCTCCCCGACCTCTATTACCTTTATTGACCAAAACTCCCAAAGTCAACATAAGACAACTCAAGTCAACGGTCAACACTGACCAGACTCGGCGAGTACACAAGAGTGACTCGGCGAGTCCATGCGGGCTCTCTAAATTCTTTTTAACCTCTTAGACACAACGAGTTCCCTCTCTACTCGTTGAGTTACTCGGCAACGAAACGCGGGGCAACCCCGACTCGACTCGTCGAGTCTGCCTATGGACTCGGCGAGTTGCTCCCATGACAACCCTCATCTGACCTTCTGAGGTCAGATCTGCTTCACCAAACCATACATCTAACTCCCTCAAAGCCAATAACCATGAAAAGGTCGAACCTTGGGCACTCATGCAAGGTTCTACAAGCTCATTTGGGTGAAACCCTTCATTACATAACAACCCTAGCTCAAAACTCCAAATAGAATGCATAAAGCAGGATGGAAGGGACTCTCTGGACCTCTTTGGGTCCAGATCTATGGCTTCACACTCAATGGGACACTATACTCCACAAATCAAGCCATAAAAAAAGCTAGAAAACCCTAAAATCACCAATCTTACCCAAAACAGAAAAGGGAGAATGATTTGATACCTCTATGGTGAAGATGCAAGCTCAGAAGCTCTGAATCGACACCCCCTTGACCTCCCTTTGTTGGAATGACTACTCCATTGCACAACCACCTCAAGAATGCTCCAAAATGGCTCTTCTTTACTCTCTCAGCTCTCTGGTTCGATAGGAGTCTCTCAAGGGTGTAGGTGGCCGCCACTGAAGGCCATAAGGGCCTTTAAATAGGTCCCAAACCCGGACAATTAGGGTTTTCCTTGACAGCGCCGACTCGGCGAGTCCAAATACCCGACTCATCGAGTCCCTTCACTAAACTGGTCCCCAAAACGCGATCCTACTCGACGAGTTGAGGCGTCAACTCGCCGAGTCTCCTCATTTCCCCAATATAAAAATACTCAAATTCCCATACCTGGATATCCGGATGTTACAATTCTCCCCCATTAGAATCAGACTTCGCCCTCGAAGTCTCACTCTGGAAACAATTTCGGATGCTACTCACGCATCTCGCGCTCCAGCTCCCAAGTACGCTCTGACCCCTACCGGTGCTGCCACTGGACCTGCACTAGAGGCACCTCTTTGTTCCTCAGAACCTTGATCTTTCGATCCCGAATAGCCACCGGTCTCTCAACGTAGTTCAGGCCCACATCCACCTGAATATCCTCTAATGACACTACTGCCGACTCCTCGGCTATACACTTTCACAACTGCGACACATGGAAAGTATCATGGATCTGACCTAGCTCTGCAGGTAGCTCCAACCGGTAGGCTACCCTGCATACCCTCGCGATCACCCAAAAAGGACAGATATATCGGGGCCCCAACTTGCCCCTCTTCCTGAATCGGATCACTCCTTTCCAAAGAGAGACCTTCAGGAGTACAAAGTCACCGACCAAAATGCGAGCTCGGACCGGCGCCTGTCCGCATAACTCTTCTGGCGACTCTGAGCGGTCAACAACCTCTGCCTGACCTGCTGTATCTGCTCTGACGTCTGAAGCACAATCTCTGTACTTCCCATCACACGTTGCTTTACCTCTCCCCAGCAAATGGGGTCCAATACCCCCTTCCCTACAACAGCTCAAAGGGCGGCATACTGATGCACTAATGATGGCTATTATTGTAGGAAAACTCTGCCAAGGGCAAATACGGGCCACAATTTCCCCCCGAAATCTAATACACATGCCCAAAACATATCCTCGAGCGTCTGAGTCGCTTGCTCTCTCTGAAGTGTCTACAGACATCACCATGGTAAACTCTAGCTCATTTCTCATATTCATCTTCGATACCGAGCACCAGGTCAGCTTTTGGCCCCACAACTGAACCCCCAAAGGTCACACATAACATGATCCAAAACATTTCACTAACTTCCTCCCCGTGACCACTATCACGGCCCAGTGACACACAAGTCACGAAATTCCCTTTTCCTCATAAAAAAATACAATCCAATCGAAGATCGACTCAGCTCTAACCTCTGGCGTCTGCTGTGCATATTCTCCCACGCGCCTCGCTGACCCTCCTGACAGAGACAGAGACCCCAGCCTCGCCCCGGTTTAACCACTAGGCTTCCAAAAACTCAACACTAGGGCTACTCAAGCCTAAAGCTCTTCTGCATCATGCACTTATCGGAGAACACTCCATCATCACACTCTCTTGCCATCTAGTGGGTACTATGGCTTCCCACAACATTACGACAGCCTCTGACTAGTGAGTACTACGGCTCCCCGTAGTATCACAACGCCAACTAACTAGTGAGTACTACGGCTCCTCGTAGTACCACGACTCCCTCCCTCTGACTTGTGAGTACTACGGCTCCCCGTAGCATCACAAAACCCCTTGACTGGCAAATACTACGATTCCCCGCAGCATCACGACTCTCTCTCTCTCTCTGACTTGTGAGTACTACGGCTCCCCGTAGCATCACAACACCCTCTGACTGGCGAATACTACGGCTCCCCGTAGCATCACGACTCTCTCTCTCTCTGACTTGTGAGTACTACGGCTCCCCGTAGCATCAGAACACCCTCTGACTGGCGAATACTACGGCTCCCCGTAGCATCACGACTCTCTCTCTCTCTGACTTGTGAGTACTACGGCTCCCCGTAGCATCACAACACCCTCTGACTGGTGAATACTACGGCTCCCCGTAGCTTCACCCTATACTCTCATTCTCATTACAACGCCACACTATGTTCACTAACTCATGCACCGAAGAATATCATAGATAGTTACACACACACTTGCCCCGATATGCATTACAGACTCTGTCGACAACCGCCATAGCACAGAACCTACCTCTGCAGAGATCCACTTCCTTAAATAATCCCTCTTGATGACAATACACGAAGGGCTCCCACTGGAACTGTGGATACATGATACATCACTAGTCATCTTAAACCCAAGACTCTAAATATCTCTGAAATCGGGACGCTATACGCGGAAACCACTGAACACCCTAACAGAGCATCACAATGTCCTGCCTCTACCACTAATTCCCTTACTCCCAGCACCATACACATACAACAATACATTTCCTCTGAATCCCATAATAATTTCCTATTTCACTCAATGCGCAACTTCAGTGCATCCAAACACTCAATTGGAATACAAGGAAGGCGCTAACCCTTCAGAACACACTGATGATCCTCCGAAACCCTTTCCACTACTGCTCAAAATCTAAGCAAGAATACACATCCCAGCCCGGGAGTTGGCTACTCGACAATATTCTACCCATGTTTCAACCCAGAAGTTCTCAACTGCCCATACCATCATTACGAGTCTTCCACTTGAAACGACTCTGACCACCACCAGATTCCTGACCATTGACCACCCGCCGTGGAGACACCCATCCTTCTCTCAGACATATACCACATGCATTATCTCGCCCTGCACCTTTCCTTGATCACCAATGACCCTGATCTCATGAATTCAAGCTGCAGGTTTCTGCATCCAACCCCTAACCGCTCTTGCACAAATCTCTGGTTCTCTCAATAAACCACCCGGTTCTCCCCTACTTAGGGTTCGAACCATCACTATCTGACACATCAATAACCTCACGAACTATTTTCACCAGCAATAACACACCTGCCCCTGGAAAGTGCTACGCAACGCCCGATAATCCCCTTTAAGGAAATCAATCGATCTCATAACTCTGAACCTCAGATGAAATCCTCAAGAACTTCTCATCACGACTGCCTCTAGTCGTTCCAAGTCTCATACCAATCCAATACCAAACAACTCAACTGTCCAATAACATCACTGACTCATAGATTGGACCACGAAATCATCATATTCCCCCACCTTGACTCATCAACCGACGTTCCAACACATGGATCATCCCAAGAACAGGGACCCACTCCCATATTCAATACCCAACATAGATAGAAAAACCACTGCACTGATTAACTCGACTGGACTCCCCACTGATACCTCTACAATACGCCCTGCTATACTCAAATAGGTGTAACGTGGTCCTCGACTATCTCAGTCCCAACTGAATATCTGCTCATGGTAAATCCCTGTCTCGCAGCACACATGCTACCTGATACCAAGATGGAAAATCATCATCAATGACAACCTACAGGGTTTTACCCCCCAAACTCAAAACTTAAACATCAGGCCTCTCATGTTCCGCACACGAACATAAATAGCACCACTCAGGTCATAGAAGGTGACATCTCCTCTATCGACTGATTGCTCAACTCAGACCGAAATTCTCCCCTCCCTCTAACTCCTTACCAACATACTCTGATATGCTCTCGACCTCCCTCTCAAGGGACGCCTCTTCGAACTCAATCATGGCCCACAGGCCTAAAACCCATAGCGTCCAATCTTTACCTCATCAATCGTGACCGGATAACCAGAGAACCACAAGCATCATTCGCTACGAACCATGGTACTCATCCCATGACATCTCTTCTCAATATGCTCCGGTGTATGGTACCCGAACCATAACATCACTCCTCCATCTGCTCCGATGTATGGTACTCGAACCATAACATCATTCCTTCATCCGCTCCAATTTATGGTACTCGAACCATAACTTCACTCCTCGATCCGCTCCGATGTATGGTACTCGAACCATAACATCACTTCTCAATCCGCTCCGATGTATGGTACTCGAACCATAACATCACTCCTCAATCCGCTCCGCTGTATGGTACTCGAACCATAACATCACTCCTCAATCTGCTCCTTAGAACCTTCGGAATACTCCCTGTATCAAGTATAGGTCCTCTGCTTTCAGTAGTACGGGCCCATACTACCTGCCACATCTACCCATACTTTCCACACAGACTATCCCGGAGCTCCTAAGTAGCTGCTCGACCTTCTCGTTCACCAATTTCGTCGTGTTCTCGCTCCCCAGCGAAATTCTCTACTCTGCCAGCGCACTCATCTGGCTAAGGTTACTCCCTAGGCTCTTCCTAGATTCCCACACTTCTTTGCCATCAGCTGCTGAAGAGCTCTTAATGATGCCAGCCATCTACCTCCTGAATATCGTCATATTTGCTTGGTAGCTGACTCCCATCATCGAGAGTTCCACAAAGCACGAAGCAAGCAGCATTCGAGCATCGAAGAATATATATGACTCACTCTGGGTGATAACTCCGCTTGCTCTGCTCATCCTCGAAAGTACCACCGAACTTTGCAACTCTTCCCCTCGCAGGTTCTAACTATTCTTTCTCTAAGTACCACGGTACTTATCTAGGTATCTCCCCTAGAGGATTTCAACTAAATATTCTCACTCATCACATACTCAAAAGCACATCGCGTATAACAACAATCCCTAGGCTAAGGCATCACAAATCAGGTCACTTTAGTCCTAAGATATGAATTACCTAGCCTGTCTCTAGCATGCAATAATATCTCATAAAGTGCATCATAAATATCTCATAACACAAAAGTAAGGGTATTTTGGGAAATCACCGTTTGGGCTCTGGCTGATTGTACACACTGCTCTTTCTCGCTTTCTCTTTGAACTCTTATTTGCTTTAGAAAATTATTTCTTTGAAAACTTTTCTTACTTCCTCAGTTTGAGTCCAGATTTACCCGAAGGCGCATCCGAATCCCTCAAACCAAGGCTCTGATACCAACTTGTAACACCGAAAATTTCAAAACAATTTTTTCATTTAAAAATAATCATTTAATTCTTAAAATACTTTGCTTAAAATCTCTTTCATAATCGAATTACAAAACATAACTCCATTTTCACTTGCATAATAAACCAGGATCCTCAAAACATGACTCTTTCTCTGGTGTGTACAATCGAGCAGGTGCCGTACCGTGATCCTGAGAGAAACCTGAAACACATAACACAAAACACTGTAAGCACGAAGCTTAGTGAGTTCCCCAAAATACCACACATACACATATTAGCCACTCGAGGCTATAACTCTGTGGGTCCATGGACCCTACTCTATAAACCCTCTGGTTCTAACTCTGGGAGCCTTCCGGTTCTAACTCTGTAAACATGCACAGCATAAATCACATAGAAATAATGCAGTACAACACATAGCATACAAATACTCTGTCACATAACTCTGGTTACCTACTCAGGGTAAAGTATAGTAAGAAGACTCACCTGGAAATCAGAAAACAATTATCTGCACATGCGAACCTCGGGCTCGCCACCGCCTAACACATAAGGCAAATATCTCTAATTAATACTCGAAGTCCCAACTCTAATTAACCGGTGATTACTCTTTCCCTCTCTAGTCAGGTAATAGGTAAAAGACCATTTTACCCCTCCCCGACCTCTATTACCTCTGTTGACCAAAACTCCCAAAGTCAACATAAGACAACTCAAGTCAACGGTCAACACTGACCAGACTCGGCGAGTACACAAGAGTGACTCGGCGAGTCCATGCGGGCTCTCTAAATTCTTTTTAACCTCTTGGACACGACGAGTTCCCTCTCTACTCGTCGAGTTACTCGGCAACGAAACGCGGGGCAACCCCGACTCGACTCGTCGAGTTGCTCCCATGACAACCCTCATCTGACCTTCTGAGGCCAGATCTGCTTCACCAAACCATACATCTAACTCCCTCAAAGCCAATAACCATGAAAAGGTCGAACCTTGGGCACTCATGCAAGGTTCTACAAGCTCATTTGGGTGAAACCCTTCATTACATAACAACCCTAGCTCAAAACTCCAAATAGAATGCATAAAGCAGGATGGAAGGGACTCTCTGGACCTCTTTGGGTCCAGATCTATGGCTTCACACTCAATGGGACACTATACTCCACAAATCAAGCCATAAAAGAAGCTAGAAAACCCTAAAATCACCAATCTTACCCAAAACAGAAAAGGGAGAACGATTTGATACCTCTATGGTGAAGATGCAAGATCAGAAGCTCTGAATCGACACCCCCTTGACCTCCCTTTGCTGGAAATGACTACTCCATTGCACAACCACCTCAAGAATGCTCCAAAATGGCTCTTCTTTACTCTCTCAGCTCTCTGGTTCGATAGGAGTCTCTCAAGGGTGTAGGTGGCCGCCACTGAAGGCCATAAGGGCCTTTAAATAGGTCCCAAACCCGGACAATTAGGGTTTTCCTTGACAGCGCCGACTCGGCGAGTCCAAATACCCGACTCATCTAGTCCCTTCACTAAACTGGTCCCCAAAACGCGATCCTACTCGACGATTTGAGGCGTCAACTCGCCGATTCTCCTCATTTCCCCAATATAAATTACTCAAATTCCCATACCTGGATATCC
Organism: Lactuca sativa; assembly: GCF_002870075.4. NCBI lineage: Eukaryota > Viridiplantae > Streptophyta > Magnoliopsida > Asterales > Asteraceae > Lactuca > Lactuca sativa. The sequence continues at coordinate 113,316,664 of NC_056627.2, read as the reverse complement.
GAATGTTACAGATATGTTCAAGGAGGCCCAGGTGGAGGGTTTGAAGAAAGAGAACCGGAAGATAGAGCAGATTCGGGGTCAGATTCCCTTGTTTGTTCGGGATGGTCGGGTTTTTTTTTTGACATAGTGTGGTAAGGTGTGGGCACCGGTATCTTGGGGAGTGAGACAAAAGATCTTGGAGGAGGCACACAAGTCCAAGTTCTCTATTCATCCTGGGGTTACAAAAATGTATAGAGATCTGAGGTTGAGTTACTGGTGGCCCTGCATGAAGCAAGAGGTCGCTTGGTTCGTGGAGTAGTGCTTGACCCGCAGAAAGGTCAAGGCCGAACATAAAAGGCCTCACAGCAAGTTCAACAACTACCCATTCCTATGTGGAAGTGGGAAGAGATCACCATGTACTTCATCATGAAGTTACCGAGGACGGCGAAGGGTGTGGATTCCATTTGGGTCATTGTGGACAGGTTGACGAAGAGTGCTCATTTTATTCTGATCTCCGAGGGCATCTCTGTTGAGAAATTAGCAGATATTTATGTGCGAGAGGTGGTGGTCAGGCACGGGGTGCCAGTATCAATGGTCTCGGACCGCGATGTCCGATTCATCTCCAGGTTCTGGAGGAAGTTCCATGAAGAATTGGGCACCCAGTTACACTTCAGCACCGCTTACCACCATCATACCGATGGTCAGAGCGAGTGGACGATTCAGACGCTCGAGGATATGCTTTGAACTTGTGTATTGGACATCGGAGGGAGTTGGGATACATACCTCCCACTAGCAGAGTTTTCATATAACAATAATTATCATGCTAGTATTGACTGAACCCCATTTGAGATATTATATGGTCAGAGGTGCAAGACTCCCGTATGCTGGGGCGAGGTAGGACATCGAGTCATGAGAAGCACCGAGGTGGTGCTCAAGACTACCGAGTTGATTTAGCAGGTACGCGACAAGCTGTGAGTTGCGTAGAGTCGTCAGAAAAGTTATGCTGACTGGCGCCGATTGGATCTCGAGTTTCAGGTGGGAGATTTCGTTTTGCTGAAAGTGTCACAATGGAAGGGTGTCATTAGATTTTGGAAGAGGGGCAAGTTAGGGCCCTGATTTATTGGTTCATTCAGGATTTCTGCCCAAGTCGGCAGGGTTGCTTTTCGACTGGACCTCCCGGATGAGCTAATTCAGATTCATAACACCTTCTACGTGTCCCAGCTTTGGAAATGTGTCACTAACGAGGCTGTAGTTATCTCTTTGGACGACATTCAGGTGGATGAGATCCCGAATTACATTGAGAAACCCATTGCGGTTCTGGATAGGAATACTAAGGTTTTTCGTAACAAGGAGGTGAAGCTAGTGAAGGTGCAATGGTAGCACCGAAAAGGCTCCGAATGGACATGGGAGCCGGAAGATGAGATGCGGGAGCATTACCCGGATCTGTTTGCGTCTGCGGACTTCGAGGACGAAGTCTAGTTCAAGTGGGAGAGTCGTAACACTCCAAATCAAGTAATTACCATTAGAATCCTTGAAATGAAAAATATAGTATAACGGTCCCTTAGTATGTGGGGCGTACTCTAGGAGTACGCTTAGCGTACTAAGGATGAATGATCGTGGAGGGTGGCCACGTACGTGGGGCGTACCAAGAGGTACGCGGGGCATACGCGACAGAAGAGCAAAACCCTAATTCTTAGACTTGACACCTATTTAAACATCCTCAAGCCTCTTAGACCAAACCCTAATCAGTCTCCATAGCCTCATTTCGCCCTTTTACTCCATATTTCCTTGTGAGAGTGTTCTTGAGCTTAAAGAATATATTTGTGGCCATTTTAGAGATTATTCAAGAAGAAGAAGTTAGCGATCAAGTTTGGTGTGGCCTTGAGCTTCAAGATCTTGCATCTAGTTCAACTTGAGAAGCTTCTGGAGGTATAAAGTCTTAATCTTGCCATCTTATTCATTAGATTGAGCTAAGGTTTGCTATATTGTTCCTTTTATGTTCATGGATCATCTCTTGGGAGTTTGAGCAACTCCAGAGCTTAGGAAGGGTAGATTTGAGGTCCCTTAGTTCATTCATACCATAAAAATGCAGTCTTGATGAGTATTTTGACCTCATGCATGAGTTAAGACCCTTGGAGAGGTCTTAATGGGTTATAAAGGGGTTATGGGGAACATATGGAACATGCAAAGGCATAAAGTTGTCAACTTTATGCCTTAAGGCATCTTAATGGACTCAGATCTAAAGTTGGACGTCAAAATCCCAAGCATTAAGAGCTTAATGGTCATTTGTGCATGTCCGACTTGTACGCCGCATGTAGTAGCATGCACACAACATGTACTGCTTAAGGAGCTAGTACGATAAGCGTACTGGAGGGTACGCAAGGCGTACGCAGTCATATGAGTTTTGGACCCGCAAGCCATCGAGTCTTATTCAACGATGGGTTTATACTCCTTTCTGAGTTTTGGGCTGATTTTGGTATTTTGGTGCCATAGTTGTTTTGGTTGGGCCTTATTAGGCCATATGGCCCATTAATAGATTTGGACATAACTTTGAGCCCATTAGCAAAGGAAAGACTCTTGGTCCATTATGGAAGGACTTATGCATAGGTAATTGGGCTCTTTAATTAGATTGTACTTCATCCTAATTTTGGGTTAATGGCATTATTGTTCAGCACAGGTAGTTTCAGACTGTTAGGCGAGCAACTTTCGAGTTCAACAGACAGAGGTGAGTCTCCTCACCATACCAATGGGTCGAAGGCACCAAGGCCGATCCATTTTGTGATATGTGGTACACTAGTTGATATAGTGATATGTGGTATACTAGTTGGTTATATGTTATGTGGTATGCTAGTCGTTTCTGTGATATTTGCATGAAAGATCATGGGGGGAGCCCATGACACTTGGATTGATGTGGGGGAGCCCATGACATTGCAGGTAAAGACCATGGGGGAGCCCATGGCTTTCCAGGTAAAGACCATAAGGGGAGCCCATGACACATAGGTGTAAGACCTTGGGGGGAGACCATTGCATCATGGAGTAAGACCCTAGGGGGAGCCCACAACATCCAAATACGTTTATCTGTTTATATGCATGGCTTATGTGATTCATATGGATTATATGATTATGTGGATTATGTGGGTATGCTCTAGGGAACTCACTAAGCATTAGCTTACAGTTTGTTGGTTGTTTCAGGTACTTCAGGATCTAAGGGCAAGGGTCCGACATGATGACGCGACATGCACTTGCTGACGTTTTATCTGGGACACTCGGATGTTATGAATAATTTATTTGATGTTATGGATTTTGAAAACAAATGTGAATGGAAATGTTATATCTTATGAAAATGATTTGATTATTTAAAATGAAATTTTTTATTGGAAATTTGGGCTGTTACACACACACACACACACCATCTTGATGACTCAACTCCATTTCTAAAATCGTTTGTGTATCTTGAGTCCCATAAATCGAAACTCATCTCAGATTCTAGGGTTTTCGATTTATGAAATTCAAGGGTTTCAATGGTTTTTCAAGTTTTGAACTTCAAGGTTTTTCGAGTTCACTTGTGGTCATCCTGTGTGTAGACATACATATACACGCTCAATCGAAAAATCAAAGTTGAATATGGAAAATAAACCAAAAAATCGAACCAATAACTCGAATATGAACAAACTAAAAAACGAACTCGAATATGAAAAACCAACCAAAAACTTGTTCTTGTGTTCATCGTGTGTGTAGAACCAAAAAAATCCCTAAATCAACAAGTTTCCTTTTTTGAAAACCCTAAATCGAATCTAAATTAAGTGTTTCTTTTAATTAAAAACACCCTGAATCGATGGGTTCTCCGTTTGTATGTGCGTATGGGAGAAGAACGATGAAGCCTCATGTTAGTTCTCTAAAGGAAATCAACTGTAGGTGGTTTTTCAAAATTTGAAATCGTTATCTTGAAATGCTCGAAATCTAAAATGAAACTCCAAAAGAAGCTTGATTTTTGAAATCTTTTAGGGTTTCTTTGTTCATGTTCGAAATTTGAAATGAAGGTTCAACATTTGAAAGGAAGCTTGAAATATAAAGCTCGACAAACAGGTTACCCTTACAAATCATTATCCTATAATATTTTGGTGAAACTAGGTAACATATGATATGATATATATGATAGACCCTTAAAATTTTGTTGTTTAGAAAGGGTTGCTTTTACTTAATTCATGGTTGTTATAAGGAAAAACACTTAAAAAGATAAAGATTAGATCATGCTTCGCTAAACATGATAGATGTAATTTTTATGAACTTAACAAGTATAGAAATGATAAATTTAACAGGAAAAATCAACATAATATGTCGGATAAGCTGTGCTTTCTATTTTGAACACCCGTCCATTAAAAGAACTCTTTGAGGCATTTGTTGACATATAGTATAATGGTCTATTTCTTTACAAAAATAAACATTCCTTTTGTTTTTGTTTCCTATTCTATTTTTATCCTTTTCTTTTATATGGGTTTTCTCGATATGAATAATAAAGAGATACAAGAAGCTGCATTTACGTTAAAGAGACATTATACATCAAGTAAAGCAATGAATAAAATGTACATCAACACACACACACAAACAAAAACACAAAAATCAGATCTATTTAGCCCTCCATTTTTCCTTCTTCACAATGTTATAATACCCAATTCCCCTTTTAGCCTTTTAGGCTTTTACATACAATCCAATCTACTCTACAGTTATTTCCAATATTGTAGTAAGTCTCGGTTTCTTATATCTTCTTAAAAGCAAAGAAGAGCATACAACACTTACAGATGAGAGTGCCATACATGCACCAGCCACCCACGGTGGCAACTTGAGCTTTATCCACGGAAAGAAAACTCCGGCTGCAATCGGAATCGAGATCAAGTTGTATGCCATGGCAAAAACGTAATTTAATCGGATACGAGTGAAGGTCTTTCTCGAGAGATCAATGGCTGTGATCACATCTTCCAAGTTGTTTCTCATTAGAACGTAATCAGCCGCCTCGATTGCGATGTCGGTTCCTGCTCCGATTGCGATTCCAACGTCGGCTGCTGCCAAGGCAGGGGAATCGTTGATTCCGTCTCCCACCATCGCCACTATGCTGCCGTCTTTTTGAAACGAACGAATGACATCGGCTTTTCCGGCCGGCATCACCTCCGCCCTTATGTCATCAATGTCCACCTGCACAAGAAATAAACAAATAACCTTTAATCCATCCAGTAGGCTACACTTTTATTTATTTACTTAATAAAATAAAGAAAGTCGTACCTCCTTGGCCACAGCCTTAGCAGTCCGCCAATTGTCTCCGGTAACCATGATAGGTCGGATACCCATTTTCTTAAGGCCTTCCACCACCACAGCCGCCTCTCTCTTCAACGGATCCGCCACCCCTACCACCCCAATCAGTTGTGTATCACATGCCACCAGTATACCTGTCTTTGCATTTTCTTCTAACTCAACCACAAAATCTTCAACATTGGTCGGAATCGTGATTCCATTCTCAGTCAGCAAACTTCTGTTACCAACCTGTTCAATCATACAATTTCCATCATCATGTTTGGTAATTTTATTATATTATATTTATATGTAAATACAGACAATATATAGTTTTAACTCTACTGTGTATGATTATGACTGATGAATTTTCTAATTACAAAAGTAAACAACTAAACAAAATAAAAGCTTATTAAAACCCAAATAAGATTATAGAATAGACAAATAATATTGTAATTTAACTAAACAAGTGAACCTTGGAAAAGATATTTGTATTATATATATAAAAACATGTGATGTAATGAATATCAACAAAAAAAAAAGTTATTATTATGTTTGTTTCATTCCAACCAAACACTAATAAAATATGACCAAACCAAACAGATAAAACACAAAGTGTGAGTATCTCACCAAAACTTGCTTGCCATCAATATAACATCCAACACCTCTTCCGGGAATTGCGGAGAAATCAGAGACATCTAGAAGCCATCCGGACATTAGGGACTCATTGTCTTTATGAGAATCTTTGGTTGTTGCATTCGGGTCAAAGAATTGAAAATGGCGAGCATATTCCACTATTGCCTTCCCTAATGGATGTTCGCTACTTGCCTGAAACAATTTTGCAATTTTAGATATATAATATAATATTCGTAATGCTTCAGATATCTATCTAGATTCTAAAGTACACTCACTACACACCTCAGCAGACGCTAATAATCTGAGGAAATCTCCACGATCCATTTCCTGCGTGAACAGTTTGACTGTTGTGACCGTGGCTTTACCCTGAGTCAAAGTTCCGGTTTTATCAAAAATGACGTATTTAACCTTCTGGGCCCTCTCCAATGCATCACCCCCTTTGATGAGAACACCGTTATTGGCTCCAACCCCGGTTGCAACCATGACAGCAGTTGGGGTGGCCAAACCGAGTGCACACGGACATGCAATTACAACAACTGATATTGAAAACATAAGAGCGAATACAAAGTGGTTTCCGTTTTCGGGTAGCCATTCTTCTGGGTAAGCTCCAAGTGATCCGCTCACATACCTAAATCAAATTTACCACATGTCATTTCTCTTCTCTTCTCTTATGTATTAGTATGTAATTTATTGCAAGTCTATGGATTGGAAACTTACCACCCTAGCAACGTCATTAATGACAAACCGACCACCATAGGGACAAAAATGCTTGCAACCTGAACCACACACATATATATAGTCATAATACGCATAATAAATGAATTGTCTTTTAATATCATACTTACAATAACCAAATTTATATAAATTTCCATTTCTTTCATGTCAAAAATGCAAAGAGATTCCTATTAAATTCCACCCATCTGCCCATTGTAAGGGTAATAATAACATTGTTGCATGGATCGGATAATCAGAAACATAGTTATCATGTGAGTTATAGTTGGTGTGTTCTTGTTTCTATATGTATAAACTTGATATTCTGTTAGGGCTTGTTTTTTTTTTTCATCAAATGCTGTCTAATAAAGAAACAAATTTGTTGCATAATCGGGAAGAGAGTGTATGTTGTTTCATAAATATGCATTTAATCCTTTTAAATATAAACACTCCAACCATAATTCACATGTCTACTTACAATTATTCAATTTATGCAACAATGTTTTACTTTTTTATGCAACAATATTCCATGTTTGTATATACATATGCAGCTGACACGAATTATACAACAAGTTAGGAGTAAAATAAGGGATGTTCTGGTGGTTGCTTGTTTAGTATGATAAATAAAGAGATCTGTGGCATAAGGGTGCATAAATAATAAAAAGTAAAAAGAAAGAGGAAAGTTGAGTTACATAATCAGCGAATTTCTGAATAGGTGCTTTTGACATTTGTGCAGTCTCAACAAGAGAAATAATCTGGCTCAAAACAGTATCAGAACCAATTTTAGTTGCCCTGACATGGAGTAAACCATGAAAATTGATTGTACCTCCAATCACCAATGAGTCAACCTCCTTCAAAACAGGTGCTGACTCACCAGTCACCATACTTTCATTCACATGACTTGAACCCCACTCAACAACACCATCCACTGGAACTTTTGTACCTGGAACCACTTTTAATACATCACCCGGCTGAATCAGCAATGCATCTATTTCCCTTTCTCCAATGTTCTTTCCACCTATCAAAATCAATTTAAAATATTATTTTCTATAAATAATAAATAATAAGTAATAAATAGATACCTTTGTCTTTAAGGAGCAGCAAAGCGGTTGCGGGCACTAGTTCCACCAACTTCTTTATAGCATCTGATGTTTTCCCTTTCGCAAGAGATTCCAAATACTTCCCAAGCAACACAAAAGTTATCAACATGGCACTTGTTTCAAAATAAGTCGGAGACCAAAACCCAGTGATGGCACCATACAGAAGGGCATAAACGGAATAAAAGTATGATGCTGTGGTCCCCAATGCCACCAACACATCCATATTTGTTGAACCGTTACGTAATGCTCTGAAAGCCGCAACATAAAAGCGTTTCCCAATACCAAACTGAATAATAGTAACCAGTATCCAGCTCAGCCAATCACCCATCTGGAAGGGCCCACATCTCCATAGCAATAATGCGTAAACAAGCGGTATGTGTGGGCATATGAATCGCATCAAAAAGATTGGAAACTGCACAAAAAAGTTACTTACTTACTTAGTGCAATCCATCAAACCCTCCACATACCCATTATTTAATTTAATCAATCTACTTACACTCAGGAAAAGACTGGATGTGAACAGCCTATACATCTTTGATGATTCTTCTTCGTCTTGAGATACCATTCTTGTGTACGGGTTCTTTACATGCATCTGAAACCTCCCGCAGCTTTCTCTAACAATTGCATCAACTAAAGATCTTGGACCAAGAATCTCGGTATCAAACAGAACATTTAATTCTCTTGAACCCCGGTTAAAACCAAATTCTCTAACTCCTCTCAAATTGCAAACTATGCTTTCCAATGTCTGTGCATCCAACTCGTTTGATACCCCAACAACACCCAATATAATCTTATCCTGCTCGCTACTCTGTACAAATGTGGCATCAAAACCAGCATCTTCAATGGCGCTCACAATTTCCTCCTTACTTATTACCAAAGGATCATACTCCACTTCCCCTAATGAAGTTGGAAGGGCAACAATGGCTCTTTTCACACCAGGTAGCTTTCTTAGGATACCTTCAACGGAATTAACGCAAGCTGCACATGTCATGCCTCCAATTGTGAACTGCCCTACGAGACTTCCTTGCGGCTTTGTGCCAGAAGTACTCTTTTCCTGTAGAATCTCCGCTTCAAACCCTGCATCTTCTATTGCATTCTTAACATCGTCTTCCTGTACAAATTACAATTAGGATAATTCTGGTGCTAAGAAAAATAAAAGGTTCAGATTCAAAATTTCAGACAACGACTCAAAAACAGTAAAGGGAACAATCTTTTAGGTTCGCCATGTCCCTTGTAGATCAATCGGAACAATTGCCGATGCTTATCACCCGAATCAGGTTTATAAGAAAATCAATTTTTTTCCTTAAAACCCATCGGAGGACTAATCAAAGACTGAAAGTGATTCATGGCAGGAACAACATACTGACCTTGACCAAATTGGGATCGAAGACTACATCGGCTCTGTGCTGCAACAAGGCGACAGAAGCACTTACGACGCCATTTAAACTCATAAGAGCTCCTTCAACGGAATTCGAACACGCTGCACAAGTCATCCCTGTAACTTTCACCTGAATTCTCTTCATACCCCCTTCTTCTAAACCGTGTCCGCTTTTACCTGAATCAGCAGTATTATCATACCCGTCTTCATATGAATCCAGCAGTCTAACGTCCTCGAGGTCACCGCCTACATCGATCGCCAACGAATCACGGTCGCCACCACCAACCCCCGTCAGCTGGAGGTCTTTGAAGGTCGGCGCCATTGCAAAACCACAGCGACTAAACAACTATGTATATATTTCCTATATATGTATATATTCAGAAGGAGGAATAGATGTACGTATATGCTGGATGAGAGAGAAAAGTGTGGGAGAGAGGTGGTGAACACAAACAGATTGAAAAATGGTGTACTATAAGAAAACCAGTCTTGGTGGGTAAGGGCAGGTAAACAAATACATATAATTAGCGATGTTTCACTTAGGCCCCTCCTTTTTACTATTTAATCGACATACACCCCATAGATTACAACAACTCTTTCTGCACCTCTGATATTTTTGTATTTTATGGATATGACCCAAATTTTAACTACACATTCTCTATTAATAAATTATCACTTTAGCTGTTTACCATAACAAGTAAATATTCAAAGTTTTAGAATTTAAAATTATATATTTTCAAATTTTTCCTCTTTTATAAGGTCTATAATTTTTTTTTTCTAAAACTTTTAAACAAAACGAAACCCTTCACATAAAGCATAATATATATATATATATATATATATATATATATATATATATATATATATATATATATATATATATATATATATATATATATATATATATATATATATATATCGTCATGTCGGTTTGTTCTTAAAGAAAAAACATTTCAAAAATCACTTTATATTGTTTTCTTTAGCAACAAATATATAATGGTAGTAGAGAAGAACACACATTTGTTTAATATTTTTTCCTTAGTTCATTAATATTAAGTGCGATTGTATGTCATGAAAGTTTTTTTTTCAAATGTTAATTAAGTTAGATGTTACTTTAAATACTTTTATTCAAAATACTTAATTTAGAGTCTTTCATCCTAACAATATGAGTGATAACTTAGTTTCTTACGAGAATGCAATGTTGTTATAATGACTAAATTTTTATTAGTTAGTTAGCACTTATGATTATGAAGAGTCCTGATAAATTGATGATTGAGACAAAATTATGCACTAACCAAATTGAGCATTGTGTCTTTTTATAGCAGAAAAATGTAATTAAAGTCCAAAATCGTCACAGTTCAATCCCTATAACTGCATTTGAAATCTGGTCAGAACCTATAGGACCATTCATGCCTTTTATTCATAAAAGTATATATTGTTTTTTTATAAATAAGGAAATTGGGTAGGGGGGATTTACCAGATATAGCCCTTGAGATAGCTTAAATTTCGATTTTTATCCTATTTTGTACGATACTTCTATTACATGTTGTACTACACGTTTGACTTTTTCTAATGCTTCTCGACGGCTGAATTCCTCAATGGACATTATGGTAATTAGCCGCGTTTTACTGTTTTCAAAGACAAGAACCTTTGACCTAGACCCATTAATCTTTTATAAATGAAATTACATTAGACATCCAAAAAAAAAAAAAGTTCTAGTGATTAATATTTTAGTCCAATTTAAGAAAAAAAATTCAAATTTAATTTTGTTTACAGAAAAACACAAAGTACCGGCTAAAACTTTGAAAAACCATTTTGATTAGTTTCACATATTTAGTTGGTATCATATTTTTTTTTTCGTTAGTTTGGTCAAAATATTAAGATATTTTTTTAGATTATCCAATAATCAAAATATTCAGATTCTAAAATTATCATGTAACTAATTGATATTTTTATTAACAAATCATTTATAAACATAACAAATATTTTTTTATTATAAATAAAGAAAATACAATTACCTCTAATTTATAATAATAGAATGGACTAAGTATTCATGTATTGTTTAATGACCACTTCAAACTCTCTACGTTCCTCCTATACATGTCATGATAAGATGTATTATATAATTTCTCAATTAAATTACTTAATAAACAGTCAATAAGTATCTATTTAGTATAAGGTGTGATCTTATATGATCACATGTTATTAGAAAATCTTATTACACAATGATATATATATATATATATATATATATATATATATATATATATTTCATTATTTTCTTTAACCTAACTATCATCTAACATCCACACATTATATGGTAACAACCATCGAATTACACATATATATCGAGAGTGAAAATAGACTTTGAATGACAATTTAAATAAATAATCAACATTCACATGTTTCCATGTAAACTGTCATTTACAATTCACTTTTCACATTCGATGGATATGTGTTAGTCGATGGTTATTACCAGGTGAGGTATGGATAATGGGTGGTAGTTAGGTTAAATAACATTAGAGGAACACCCATAGAGTACATTAGGTATGAGTAGCGACCTCGGAACCACCTTAAGCGGTTTAGGTTCCTGTTTTACGGAACCGTTACCCATTGGGTACCCGCCAAAACCGGTATATACATACATACATACATACATACATACACACACACACACACACACACACACACACATATATATATATATATATATATATATATATATATATATATATAAAGAGAGAGAGAGAGAGAGGTAGGTTCAATTGTTTCTCACATCTATTGTGTGCTACAATTCACCAATAAAAATTTAGTAAAAATTAAATTACTATTTAATTAAATAAAGATAGATATTAAATGATTTTCATAATTATATGTATATTAAATGATATGCATAATTATAATTTTTTTTATAGATACTAATTAAATTCGTCATTAATGTCAGCAATAATATTCTTTCAGAATGAATTTGTATCTATAAGAATGACGTTGTATTTTAGCAGAATGAGAGTATATTCAAATAGATAACACTTTCGTTCTTCATATTTCATTCAACTTTATTGTATTTTAAGTGAGTGTGTCCTGAAATAAAACACGCTTCCATACATAAAAACCTAGATTTAAATTCATTCTAAAAGAAAGTTACTACTATATATATATATATATATATATATATATATATATATATATATATATATATATATATATATATATATATATATATATATATAGGGTCAAGATCTTTTGTGAACTCATATTTCCCGCGAACCACTCTTAAAATACAATTTTTTTTTGTGTGATATTTTTCTTACAAAACATGAGATAAAACATCAAATCGATCCTACAGAAGCATATCCGTAAAAAAATGTGCTTATATGACTGGTGCATATGTGCACAAACATCGACAAATTCACAAAGTTCGAAAAAATGCACATATTCACATATCGTATATGCACATTTTTTTGAGATTTTTTTCGAATATACTTCTATAGGACTGATTTGGTGCTTTACGTCACTTTTTTTTGAAAAAAAATATATCACATTTTAAGAGTTATTCGCAGGAAAATACGAGTTCACAAAAGATCATGACTATATATATATATATATATATATATATATATATATATATATATATATATATATGTGTGTGTGTGTGTGTGTGTGTGTATGTGTGAGAGAGAGATGGTGAATATGTGACTGTCATGTATACAAACTTATATATAGAACCCGATAAAACTATATATTTTCAACAAAAAATTATTTGAATTTCTATAGAAATTAATTAAATTTCATTAATAATCATTAAAACAATGTATAATAACAATATAAACAACCAAAAAGTAATATCTAACATCACGTTTGCTTGAATACGTCGATTTAGTAGATTGATTTGTCAAAATATATATGAGGATTTTAATAAATAATAAGAAAGTAATTTATTATTAAATGTAATATATACAACAATCGATATTCAAAATTTCATTGTTTAAGGATTGAAATTGTCGTTAAATCCAAATGTATGCTCTGATGGATTTAATTACAATATGTCTTTAATTGATTTTCATGGAGATGGAGCTAGGGGTGAGTATTTGGACCGGACCGGCTCTTGGACTGGACCGGTTATGGAGAATTTTGTTGACCATGGACCGAACCGGATGAGTCGTGTCCGTGTCCGGGTCCAGGTCCGGGTTTTCCGGTTTTTGGACCCGTTTAGACCGGTATAAGTTTAATTGCATAGAGTATAATTAATCTACATTGATGTATAATATTATAACTTACAAAATTAATATGTTTCCGTTTCATGCATAACTAATCTACATTGATGTATAATATTATAATTTGCAAAAATTAATTTTCCAAATAAAAGCAACTAACATATAAATCAAGTTCACCAAAAAAAAGTTATACAATTTTAAGACAAACATACAAAAGTATTACCGTAACAACAAAAATCATAGTTTAAACTTTAAAATCAATCAAACTAACAAAATTCATAAACTCATAATCTAAGATTTCACTCAAAAGCTGAGTTTTTTCAGCTTTGATAGCTCTACTTTGAAGGATTGTAACTCAGAGAATATAATACTAAAATAAACAAAATTATAGTCTAAATTCATATACAAATTGTAAACTAAATGTTGGAAAAAACCGAGGTCAATCCGACTTAAAATGAATGAGTTATGGGTGTTTAAAAAACGTCACAGATTACAAAATCTTGCTGAAAAGCTGAATTTTTTCAGCTTTGATAGCTCTACTTTGAAGGATTGTAACTCAGTGAATACAATACCAAAATAAACAAAATTACAGTCTAAATTCATCTACAAACTTTAAACTAAATGTTGGAAAAAACCAGAGGTCAATCCAACTTAAAGCGAATGAGTTATGGGTGTTTAAAAAATGTCACAGATTAGAAAATCTTGCTGAAAAGCTGAATTTTTTCAGCTTTGATAGCTCTACTTTGAAGGTTTGTAACTCAGTAAATATAATATCAAAATAAAAAAAATTATAGCCTAAATTCATCTACAAACTATAAACTAAATGCTGGAAAAAACCGGAGGTCAGTTCGTGTAACAGCCCGGAATTCCAGGTATCTTTATTGATTTGATTATTTTGTGTTTTGAGAGGGGACTCGGTGAGTTGGAGCTCAGACTCGCCGAGTAGGGTCGCGATTCTGGACGCGGGATTCGATTGGACTCGGCGAGTCCAGGATATGGACTCGGCGAGTCTGTGCTGTTTAATGAAACCCTAATTTCTCGGGTTTAGGACCTATTTAAAAGGCCTTATGGCCGTCATTTGTGCTCACCAGTCCCTTGAGTGAAACCCTAATCGAGTGTGAGTGTTTGGAGCATAGAAGGAGGCTATTATTGATCTTGGAGGTGTCATTTTGCAAGGAAAGAGGAAATCAGCCAAGGGTTCTGAGGATTTGGAGTTCAGAGCATCTCTATTGGGGTAATATTTCGAGCTATTCTCTTCTATGTTGGTGTTTTCATTGATTTAGGGTTTATTGAACCCTTTTGTGGCTAGATCTTGTGCTCCCTTGGACCCCTAAGTGATTTAGACTATAGATCTGGACCCCTAAAGGTCCAGAGTGTCCCTTTGCCCAAGCTTTTTGGGAATCAATGGAAGTTTTAGGTTGGAACCCTTATGCTTTAGACCAAAATGTTCATTATAAGCCATGGGGTGTGTTATGGACACCAAGATAGGGACTTTACGTGGTGAATCAGTCTTGAAAGGCTAAATCTATGAATTGATGGATCAGATCTGACCTTAGAAGCGAGTTTGAGTAATTGCATGGCATGGACTCGCCGAGTCCGATGAGTAGACTCGGCGAGTAGCTTGAAGATTTCCCTGGATCGGCCAGTGAGTGATCCAGTCGAGTCACGGGTTGACTCAGTGAGTCAGGACGAGTTTGAGAGGGTCGACAGGTGGTCTGAGTCGAGTTGGGACTCGCTGAGTTGTTCTTGAGACTCGGCGAGTTGAGTCGGGGTGGCCCCGCGACTCTCCCAGGTGGAACTCGTCGAGTCAGGGGAAGTACTCGACGAGTAAGAAGGGAATCCTATGGAGTTGGCAGATACGTCTAGACTCGCCGAGTTGCCCTGTGCACTCGCCGAGTCCGGTCAAGTTGACCGTTGACCGTTGACCAGAGTTGACCTATGTTTGACTTCTTAGGGATAGTCAAACTTAGAAGATAAAAGTGTTAATAAGAGATGTATGATGTTATAGGGAGATTGTAGCTCGGAGGATCGAGCACGAGTGACTTCGGGATTTGCTAGCTTTCGATATTCACGAGGTGAGTCTTCTCACTATACTGTACCCGGAAGGGTTTGACTGTGTGACCGGAAGGTCGGATATGATATGTGATATATGTGCTATATGTGATAAGTTAACTGTTAAACGTGCTATGTATATTATGTTATGGGCCGGAAGGCGTGTAATGTGGACCGTAAGGTTGGTGTGGGTAGGACCGGAAGGTTTACCCAGCAGGGACGAAAGTCCCCTGAGACACATGGACCGGAAGGTCAGGGCCTGGAAAGGCGTATGTGCGTAAGTTGTATTTTGGGGAACTCACCAAGCATTTATGCTTACAGTTGTTGTGTATGTGTTTCAGGTACTAGCGAGGACCGTGGGAAGGCGCCGGCGTGATCTGTACACACTGATAGATGTTTTGTGATCTTGGGATTCATATGATTTGTATTCTGACATAACACTTGGAATGTTTATGCCTTGATTTGAATGAAAATACTTTATTTTGAAATGAAAAATTTGTTTGAAAAATTACGTTGTTACAAATTGGTATCAGAGCCTTGGTTTGAGGGATTCGGGTGCACCTTCGGGCGTAACTGGACTCAAACCGAGGATTTGAGGAAAACTTTTAAAATAAGGGCATAAACTTTTGTAAATGATTTTGTGGTAAACAAGAAAGAAGCAGTGTGTACGATCAGTCAGCGCCCGAACGGTAAAGATCCCCAAAATACTTTACAATGTTATGTTAAGAGATAAGATATAATGTGAACTGTTATGCATGCTAGAAGACTAGGTATTCATGATAGGACTAGAGTGGCCTGATTTGTGATGCCTTAGTCTAGGGAAGTTTGCCGATATGAGATGCTTTGATAGCGTGCGGGTAGATAGTGTATAACAAAAGTAGAGTACTCACTATCCGGGGTTTGGGGAGGAAGACTTGGGATGAATGCTGATGCGGTGTGGTCGGTAGTATTGGGCCCGTACTACCGAAGACACCGAGTCAGGGGGAAACCCAAGTAAGAATCCCTAGATAACGGAGACTGAGTAGGGTTGCGTTATCGAGTGCGATTATACTCGATGGAGTCTCTGATAGTTTTATGTTGTATTTCAGAGACATCATGGTTGGACCACGCCACAGACCGAGTACTAGCGGTGTGAGTGACGAGGAGATTCGTCAGATGATTCATGAGGAGGTGGCTGCAGCAATTCGGGCTGAGATTCCGGAGATGTTTGGGTCTATTAAGACCACCTTGATGGAGACTTTTGATGAGCGGTACGCCGCATTAATTGAGGCTGCAGCCGCTGCAGCTACCATAGCTGTGGCCGCTGCCAGGCCACAGGGGGGTGACTCGTTGCTATTTCGGGAGTTCAGCAACACGAAGCCACCTGAGTTTGATGGGACGCAGGATCCGATTGCTGCTATGAGGTGGATCGCTGATATTGAGGGGTGCTTCTACACTTGTTCATGTCCGGAGCATCTGAGGGTACGGTTCGCTTTGAACCAGCTCCGTCTGGGAGCGAAGGATTGGTGGAAGTTCGTGATGGCGAACTTCACTTTGGCAGAGATTTCAGCAGTGACGTGGGAGAGGTTTACCTCCATGTTCAAAGACGAGTACGTTCCCCCGGTGGAGAGGGAACGATTGGTTCAGGAGTTCTTGACCCTCAAGCAGGGTACTGATTCGATTGCAGCGATCACGCGGAAGTTTCATGAGAGGGCGATGTTTTGCCCCGAGCTGGTGTCCACAAAGCAGGCTCGGATGAGCCGGTACTTGGGTGTTTTGAGGAGGGATATCCGGGAGTTTGTGTCAAACTCCACCTATCATACTTTTGCTGAGCTTCAGGCGAATGCCAGGAAGCGCGAGATCGAGTTGGAGACCCAGGCCAGGGAGGATGCCGAGTCCCAGCGGGTGGACCGGCGGCCGGCTTAGTCTCAGCCGGCAGCCAAGCGGACTAAGTCTGCCGATTCGAGGACGGGAGGTCCGAAGGGCCGCACTTGCGGAAAGTGCGGCAAGGGTCATGAGGGGACATGTCGATCTGGTGCTTGCTACAAGTGTGGCAAGGAGGGGCACATCGCTAGGGATTGCCCCAAGGGGTTTATGGTTTGCTTTCATTGCAACCAGACGGGCCATAGGAAGCCCGAGTGCCCTCAGCTTCTTTAGGGATCTGCACCTGCTGCCAGGACTACTGAGACTCGACCGGTGAAGGTCGAGGCCCCGAGGGCTCGTGGGAGAGCCTTTCAGCTGACTGCGGAGGAGGTCCACGCTGCGCCCGATGTTGTGGCAGGTATGCTTTATTTCATGTATTTATTTTGATGTTGAGATGTTATGCTTATGTTATGTTATGCGTAGGTACTTTCCTTGTGAACTTTGTGCCTGCTTTAGTGCTGTTTGACTCGGGTGCGAGTCGGTCTTTTGTATCTTTGGCCTTTAGTCAGCATATCAGCGTTAGTCGTGAGCCGTTGAGTCGGCCTCTGAGAGTTTCTATAGCTGACGAGAGGGTGATTTGTGCCACGGAGATTCTCCGGGGATGTGTGTTGGAGATTTTCGGGGTCGAGTTTCCGATTGATCTGATTCCTATTGCGATGGGTGATGTCTGTGTCATTGTGGACATGGACTGGTTGAGCCGATTCGGCGCCGTCATCGACTGTGAGCGTCAGCTGGTGACTATACGAGACCCTAGTGGGGGAGTTCTTTCGGTGTACGGCGAGGGTACCCGTTCAGGATCAGCTTTTTGTTCGGCCGCTAGGGCGAGGCAGTGTTTACAGCAGGGCTGTAAGGGTTTTGTGGCGTATGTGATGGATACGCGGGAGGCTTCCGAGAGACCGAGATCAGTTGAGGAGGTTCCAGTGGTGCGTGAGTTTCCAGATGTTTTTCCCGAGGAGCTGCCAGGAGTACCTCCTGTGAGGCAAGTGGAGTTTGGTATTGATCTGGTTCCGGGGGCCGCGCCTATCGCTAAGGTGCCTTATCGTCTTGCACCTCCAGAGATGCAAGAGTTGTCCTCGCAGCTTCAAGAGTTGCTGGGGAAGGGATTCATTCGGCCGAGCAGCTCGCCGTGGGGAGCACCTATTCTGTTCGTCAAGAAGAAGGATGGTTCACACCGGATGTGCATTGATTACCGGGAGTTGAACAAGTTGACGGTCAAGAACCGTTACCCGTTACCGAGGATCGACGATTTATTCGATCAGTTGCAGGGAGTATCTTGGTTTTCCAAGATCGATCTGAGGTCGGGATATCATCAGGTGAGAGTACGGGAGGAGGACGTCCAGAAGACAGTGTTTAGAACGCGATATGGGCATTATGAGTTTGTGGTGATGCCTTTTGGGCTCACCAATGCCCCGGCTGTGTTCATGGATCTCATGAACAGGGTATGCAGGCCGATGCTGGATCGGTCGGTGATTGTATTCATCGATGATATTCTGGTGTATTCGAGATCTAGAGAGCAGCATGAAGAGCATTTGAGGGAGGTCCTTGGGGTGTTGAGATCGGAGAAGCTTTATGCAAAGTTCTCCAAGTGTGATTTCTGGTTGCGGGAGGTCCAGTTCCTAGGACACCTCGTTAACCAGGAAGGGATTCTGGTCAATCCGGCCAAGGTTAAGGCGGTGATGAGTTGGGAAGTGCCGAAGTCACCATCTGAGATCAGGAGTTTCCTTGGGTTGGCAGGGTATTATCGGAGATTTATCAAGGATTTCTCCAAGGTCGCAGTGCCGCTCACCAGATTGACCCGGAAGGGTGTTGCATTCTCATGGGGTCCCGAGCAGCAGACCTCCTTTGAGACACTTCGCCAAAGGTTGTGCGAAGCCCCGGTATTAGCTCTCCCGGAAGGGATGGAGGATTTTGTAGTATATTGTGATGCATCGATTTTGGGGCTGGGTGCAGTGTTGATGCAGAGGGGTCATGTGATAGCTTATGCGTCGAGGCAGCTGAAGCCTCATGAGACGAGATATCCCACGCATGATTTAGAGTTGGGGGCAGTAGTGTTCGCTCTCAAGATTTGGCGTCACTACTTGTATGGGGTTCGTTATACGATATACACAGACCATAAGAGCTTAAAGTATTTGATGGATCAGCCCAACCTAAATATGCGTCAGAGGAGGTGGTTGGATGTGGTCAAGGATTATGATTGTGAGATCCTGTACCACCCATGCAAGGCTAATGTGGTAGCCGATGCGTTGAGCCGCAGGGCGGAGAGCACTCCACTGCGAGATGTGTGTTTGAGATTGACCGTGATAGCTCCAGTATTGGATGCTATTCGTGGGGCGCAGGTCGAGGCTGTGCGACCGGAGATGCAGAAGAGAGAGCGGGTCGTTGGTTTGGTTTCAGAGTTCGTTACGGATGGACGAGGGCTTATGATGTTTCAGGGTCGGATTTGGGTACCGTTCGTGGGTGGTACGCGTATTACTTTGATGGAAGAGGCTCATCGGTCAAAGTTTTTGATCCATCCGGGGGCTACGAAGATGTATTTGGATTTGAGGAAAGAGTATTTGTGGCCCTGTATGAAGAGGGACGTCGCATGGTTTGTTGAGAGGTGCTTGACCTGCCGCAGGGTTAAGGCCGAGCACCAGAGACCGCATGGCAAGTTGCAGCCATTGGAGGTTCCCGAATGGAAGTGGGAACAGATCACTATGGACTTCATCACCAAATTGCCGAGGACTGCCAGAGGAGTTGATGCAATTTGGGTGATTGTGGATAGGTTGACGAAGAAAGCTCACTTCCTTGCCATCAGTGAGAGTTCTTCAGCGGAGAAGTTGGCGGAAATATATGTGAGAGAAGTGGTATCTCGGCATGGGGTGCCGATCTCGATTGTTTCAGACCGTGATGTGCGCTTCACTTCCAGATTCTGGAAGAAATTCCATGAGGAGCTGGGTACTAAATTGCATTTTAGTACCGCATATCATCCCCAGACAGACGGCCAGAGCGAGCAGACGATTCAGACGCTGGAGGACATGCTTCGAGCGTGTGTGTTAGATTTCGGGGGTAGTTGGGATGCGTATTCACCCTTGGCAGAGTTTTCCTACAACAACAGCCATCATTCGAGCATTGGTATGCTGCCCTTTGAGCTGTTGTATGGTAGGAGGTGTCGGACCCCCATTTGCTAGGGAGAGGTTGGGCAGAGAGTGATGGGCAGTACAGAGATCGTGCTTCAGACGACAGAGCAGATTCAGCAGGTCAGACAGAGGTTATTGACCGCCCAGAGCCGACAGAAGAGTTATGCAGACAGACGCCGGTCCGAGCTTGAGTTTCAGGTCGGCGACTTCGTTCTCCTGAAAGTTTCTCCTTGGAAAGGAGTGATTCGATTCAGGAAGAGGGGCAAGTTGGGGCCCCGGTATATTGGGCCATTTCGTGTGATTGTAAGGGTAGGCCGGGTAGCCTATCGTTTGGAGTTGCCAGCCGAGTTGGGGCAGATCCATGACACTTTTCACGTGTCGCAGTTGAGGAAGTGTATAGCCGATGAGTCGGCAGTGGTTCCATTAGAGGATATTCATGTGGATGCGAGTCTGAATTATGCTGAGAGGCCTGTGGCCATCAGGGATCGGAAGATCAAGGTTCTGAGGAACAAGGAGGTACCTCTGGTGTTGGTTCAGTGGCAACACCGGAAGGGATCGGAGATGACCTGGGAGCCGGAGCGCGAGATGCGGGAGCAGCATCCGGAGCTATTTTCAGAGCGAGACTTCGAGGGCGAAGTCTAGTTCTAGTGGGGGAGAATTGTAACAGCCCGGAATTCCAGGTATCTTTATTGATTTGATTATTTTGTGTTTTGAGAGGGGACTCGGCGATTTGGAGCTCAGACTCGCCGAGTAGGGTCGCGATTCTGGACGCGGGATTCGATTGGACTCGGCGAGTCCAGGATATGGACTCGGCGAGTCTGCGCTGTTTAATGAAACCCTAATTTCTCGGGTTTGGGACCTATTTAAAAGGCCTTATGGCCGTCATTTGTGCTCACCAGTCCCTTGAGTGAAACCCTAATCGAGTGTGAGTGTTTGGAGCATAGAAGGAGGCTATTATTGATCTTGGAGGTGTCATTTTGCAAGGAAAGAGGAAATCAACCAAGGGGAAAGCAAGAGGAGCCATCTTCTGAGGATTTGGAGTTCAGAGCATCTCTATTGGGGTAATATTTCGAGCTATTCTCTTCTATGTTGGTGTTTTCATTGATTTAGGGTTTATTGAACCCTTTTGTGGCTAGATCTTGTGCTCCCTTGGACCCCTAAGTGATTTAGACTATAGATCTGGACCCCTAAAGGTCCAGAGTGTCTCTTTGCCCAAGCTTTTTGGGAATCAATGGAAGTTTTGGGTTGGAACCCTTATGCTTTAGACCAAAATGTTCATTATAAGCCATGGGGTGTGTTATGGACACCAAGATAGGGACTTTACGTGGTGAATCAGTCTTGAAAGGCTAGATCTATGAATTGATGGATCAGATCTGACCTTAGAAGCGAGTTTGAGTAATTGCATGGCATGGACTCGCCGAGTCACATGTGTTGATATATAGAAACACAACTGAATCGAGATCATAAACATATGCAATAGATTAGACATAACTTTGGAGCTTAAAATTAATATTATATATATATATATATATATTGTTATCTTACTTCACAATTAATAACAAAGTTAATTTAAATAATACATGTAAAATACTCATAAACTGATTATATTGATTTAAACCAGTTTCATAAACTCAATAGATAACCCATAATGAACTAAGGTTATGAACACACGTTTGATAACGGGTTTCATATAAAATTTTCTCAATTACAATACATAAGTTTATTCCAGACAAAACCCTAGTAAGGCATATATACTAGGGCCAACCCTGATGTATACTCCTTAAAAGATACAGAGTATTCTTACATATAAGGAAATGATATCTTCTTAGATCTGTTCCTTGTCATAAAGTCTTTGGGTCAAAATCTTGGTGCATACATTTCTTGAAGTCATGATGTCGAGCCTCTAGAAATCTTACGCTAAGATAATCAGTGTAGATGCATGTTGAAGCTATCAACGACACATGAAGGCAATAAGCTGAAACTAGTTTAACTCATCAAATTATTAGGTTTGACCAAAAAATATCCCTCAATTTGATAATGTCAAAACCACACAAAACTATCAATTACTATATATAGAAACTGTATATATATATATATGTATGTATGTATGTATGTATGTATGTATATATATACACACACACATAATATTCGTTTTACAAAAAGATAAGTATACAAATACAAAATTACAAACCTACCACCATTGTTTGTACCGAGTCACACTTGAATTGATGCGTGAAAATCTTTCGTTATCACTGATGGCTTCAGCGTGTGTTGCAACTGATAACCTCAAAATATTCTTGAAGACCCAACAACATGAAGAGCTCTTGTGATGTTCAATACATCCTTATTATGATAAGGATTGTTTAAAGATAGAGTTTCCTAATAACTGAAAACTCCCTTTTGTTAAGGGATTGTGTTACCAGATATAACTAACTTGTAAGTTAAGCTAGGGTTACCAGGTCTTTAGTTATGTATAACAATAGTCCTCTTGGTGAAGGTTATCGATTAAGAGTGTGTTCATAATCGGACTATGTCCTCTGATTATCTATTGTAATCTTGAGACTAATTATTCTCAATAAAGATTTAGTTTCATAATATTCTCTTGTGTTGATATGCTCGCTTGATTGAATCACTTGTTTGGGACCAACAACTGGTATAAGAGCAAAACCCTAATGGTTTTGAAATCTATGATTGTTTTCGTGATGGATACGCCAAATGATGGTCTTTACAATCCCATCAGGATCGTTATTAAAGATGGTAAACCTCTCATTACCAAACACGCTCTAATACATCAATGAATTAAGAAGGAGACAAAAAAGTTAATCTTGATGTTAGAGCTAGGAATGTTATTTGTTTAACCCTTCCATATGAAGTTTATCATCTGGTCGAAAACTACACGCCGGAAAAAGCGATGAACCACTCCTTGAAAATCACTTATGATGGAATAGAGGAAGTTCGTGCTAATCAGAAGAACTCCCTAATTAGGAGAGGTATAAATATATTTTTTCTTACAAGAACGAAACCCTAACCAATACCTTCAATCGTTTTCAACTGTATGATTAATGATTTGAGTAAGTTTAATATCATTAAGACTAAAGATGTTTTAGTTCATAATTTTTTAGAATCCCTTGATGAAATTTGGGCGCATCAAACTGATAAGGTAAAGAATAGTGAGAAAATCAAAGAGATGGATCTTCGAAGTCTCTTTAGAAACTTAAGGAATTATAAGCAAAACAAGGCTCAAAGGAAAGAAAGTGTTAGGGATATGAAAGATAAATTAGTGGCTCTTATGTCCAAGAACATAAAAATTGTTAAAGATATATTGAGTGATGATGATGATGTTCCCACTGACAACAATTCTAAAGAATATGGTGAATTCAAGCGCTTTGCTGAACTTTCATCACAAGCTGCTCTTAAGCTTCAAGAAAACCAAGAAATTTAGGCCAAATTAAAATATATTTAATCCTAACGTGTCTGGAGCTTATTCATCTTTTCGTTCTAATAAAGCTAAGTCTTCCAACCTAATTGTAACGCCGATTCCTGGTACGCATTTAATTATAATTCATTCATTTTTGAAGAGCTACGAGTTGGGAGCCCCAGACTCGTTGAGTAGAAACGAGATTCGACGCGGGATTTAAGTCGCCTACTCGACAAGTTGAGAAGCCTCGACTCGACGAGTAGGGCTATCAGGATGAAACCCTAATTTCGGGGTTTTGCACTCTATTTAAGCATCTTAATCCCCACCTTATGGCCTCATTTCCAGCCTCCAAGTTCCAAACCCTCATCCACAAAACCCTAGAGCCTTTTGTGAGTTTATGAGACATTTTGAGTGATCTTTGTGTATTTGAAGCTTGTGAAGAAGAGAAGAATCTTGGAGATTCAGAAGGAAGCTAGTAGATCCAGAAACAACTTCTCATCCTTTTCATTTTCTGGTAAGCAAGTCTCAACCTTGCTTAGTTGCTTGTTAGATCTCTTCTTTGTCACTTTATGGGGTTTTTGGTTCAAGAAACTTGGTCCTTGGGAAATGGACGTCCCAAGTGACCTATCTTTCAGATCTGGGGTCTAGAAGGGGTTTCATGGCATAAAGGTGCAAACTTTATGACCATGGAAGCCCCATGCAAGCTTTAAGGTGTTACGTTGGACTTTTAAGCCCCAAAAGGCCATGTATGGAAGGAAATTTAGTATGCTTTGGTTTAGAGTATTATGGATTTTGGACCAAGATCTATGTCCTAGAGAACTAGGGTTTGAGCTAAACTGTCACACCCCAAAACCAAGAACGGCGGAAACGTTCTGGGGCGGAGGACGTCATGTACAGTATCACAACAATGTAAAGTAGTAAACAAGCAACATTATCATCCATTGCATTAATAGTAGAATTTTAATAAAAGTGTGTTATTTCATAGAATAAGACATGAAAATAAGTAATCAAAAATAAAAGACGAGTCTTGACCGCTCTGTCTTCTCAAAACCTGGTCGTCGTACCTGTCTACTGGTGACCTGAAAATACAAGTTATTTTGAAAGCGTAGATCAACATTTAAGCTGGTGAATTCATAAGTATTTTAGTGTATTTGATTTGTAAAGTTGTAAAGAAAAGACTTGTAAATGTTTGAAGGATAAGTTTGTATAAGTATGAAAATCCTAGAAAATCTCATATTTCCTACTAGTATAAAATGTAGTCTTCTACCAAGACTCGATTGTTTTGAAGGTTTGAACCTCTACATAAGTGAAGGTTATTACCTTGTACAACTATTATTATTCAAATCTAGTCTACCTCATCGATTATGTGAATGTGGCACAATATAAAGGTAATAAGGAAAATAATATAATTATTGAAATCGTATCCTTTTGTACTAGGATATTCACGATGTGGTAACTCGCGGAACAGTACAACCGTAGACATCCGTCGATGTGCAGTTTCCCACTGTAGCTAACAGCCGGGTGTAGAATGGTCGGTCCTGTATAGTAAGTATCTATTCATATAGTATGTAATAGCATCTCTTCCTATAGTATGTATTAGTATCTCCTCATAGTATGTATTAGTATCTCTTCATAGTATGTATTAGTATCTCTTCATAGTATGTATTAGTATAGAATTATGAATGAACTGACTCTTGTGTGATTCCTTGTACTTGGAATAGTAAGTAGTATCTTGTGACATCCTGTAATTTATTCCATCATTATACACCGTTCCCATTAAATAAAACCGTTTGTATTCAATTTTTCCCGTTAAATTTTGAGTTAAATTAATTTAATTGCGACATTCATTTCGGTTTCATAAGTGTCGAGATGAATTATAAACATTAAAATATTTTCCATATTCATTTGGAAAATTTTTAATTTCATCTAAGTCATGATTACGACAAATTAATCGGGTACGAACAAAAGCACCGTTTAACGTCAGTATCGGGTAGAATTCCACCGGGCCATAAACTCAACCCCTATATAAGGGATTGAGTGACATCATTTTGAAGCTTTTTTTCTCTCTCTAAACACTTTCTCTCACTACTTTCTCCCTAGAACTCGAGTTTGATCCCAAAAATCCCCTTTCAAGCTTCAATTTGGTAAGCAATCTATCCTAGCTTATTGTTTAACTTGATTGGTATGCAAATCCATGTTTGAATCACTCAAAACACCCATGAACAAGTGTTTATGGTTTGGGAACCCTCCCAAAACCGTGAACACCCCTAAAGAGGGTTTTGAAGCCCCAAAACCCCTCCAAACCCCTTCTAGTGCTTAGATGTGGCTTAGAAACTTGCATGCATGAGCTTAGGACCACAAAATCTTACCATTTGAGGTATGGACATGAGTTTACGGCCCAAGAACATGCTTGGACCGTAAACCCTCATTCATGGTGTAGCACCTGGTTTCTGGTACGTAAAATTTATCTTAGTGTTCTTCATTTTTAGCCTTGGACTCGGCGAGTTGTAGGTCTGACTCGCCGAGTAGGGACGGGATCCGGAACACGTTTAAGTTGGCGACTCGGCGAGTCCATATTATGGACTCGGCGAGTCACAACTCTCTGATGAAACCCTAAATTTCAAGGGTTTGCACCCTATTTAAACCCTTATTTCCTCCCCAAGCTCGCTCCCATTCACCCTCAGAGCTCCCAACATCGTTTTGCCCTCATTCCTTGTGAGATTAAAGTGTTTTTGTGTGTTCTTGAAGTTTTTGAGGAGGCAGAAGTGTAGATCAAGAAGAGGAGAAGGAGGCCAAGCATCTTTGTGACATCTCAACGTTTTCCCTTAAGGTATAGCTCGTTTCCCCTCTGTTTTCAAGCTTGTAGTCTCTATTAGCTTCATGAAAGTCCCTCTTGAGCCATTCCCCAAGCTTGTTTGTGCATTGTGGGTTGTATTAAGTTGTTAGCCTTTAGATCTAGGCACTATTTAGTCCCTGGAGCTTGGATCTACTGCCTTTATGGAGTCATATTGCATGAAAGTCCTAGATCTACCCCTTTTGGTGCACTTTGAGCCCTAAAACCTTTATTGGTGATTATTTACACGTAAAGTTGGAAACTTTACGTGTTATTCATGCCCTAGAAACCCAGATCTATGAATGGCATGAGCTGGATTCAAGCAGAATCGCGTGAGTAGTTTTTGCATGTGGCCAACTCGGCGAGTCGTTCATCTGACTCGGCGAGTCGAGTCGCGAGTCCCCGAGTTTCCCCCTTGTTGCATTTGCGGGTTTGGAGTGATGAGTCATTGGGTGTGACTCAGTGGGTCGGAAGCTAGACTCACTCATGAAGTCACTCGGCGAGTTCAAGGCAATCTGTAACACCGTGAATTTCAAAATAATTTTTCGCAAATTATAAAAACATTTCTCATTTAATTTTCATAAAAACATTAAGTTTAAATCCCAATTCACATCATACAAAATCCCAAGATCACATATATATCAAAAATCCCATGCGTGTGTACAGATCAAGCCGACGCCTTCCCACGGTCATCGCTAGTACCTGAAACAACAACACTAACACTGTAAGCACAAAGCTTAGTGAGTTCCCCAAAATACCACATAAACATATATTAGCCACTGGAGGCTATAACTCTATGGGTCCGTGCACCCAAGCTCTGGGAACCCTCAGGTTCTAACTCTGGGAACCTTCCGGTTCCAACTCTATAAACATGCACATCATAAATCACATAGACATCATGCAGTACAACACATATCATACACATAACATACACATACTCTGACACATAACTCTGATTACCTACTTAGGGTAAAGTATAGTGAGAAGACTCACCTCGTGTATCTCGATAACTCGTGAATCCTGGAAATCACTCGTGCTCGATCCTCCGAGCTATAATCCTCCTATAACATCAGATGTCTCTAATTAACACTTTTACCACTAAGGTTGACTACCCCTAACAAGTCAACACTGGTCAACTCTGGTCAACGGTCAACTTTGACCGGACTCGGCGAGTGCACTAGGGCGACTCGACGAGTCTATACGTATTCACCAACCCTCTAGGATTCCCTTTTTGACACGTCGAGTACACCCCTGACTCGACGGGTTCCACCTGGCATGAATCGCAGGGCCACCACGACTCAACTCGCCGAGTCTTAAGAACAACTCGGCGAGTCCCAGCTTGACTCAGTCCACCTGTCAACCCTCGCTAACTCTCCCTGACTCAGTGAGTCAACTCATAACTCGGCTGGACCACTCACCGAGTGGTCAAGGACAATCTTCATGCTACTCGCCGAGTCTGTTCTTCAGACTCGGCGAGTCCATGCCATGCATCTACTCAAACTAGCTTTTAAGGTCAGATCCGCACCATCCACTCATAGATCTGGCCCTCCTAAGCTTATTTACCACGTAAAGTCTATATCTTGGTGCTCATAACACACCTACAAGGCTCTTTTTGGAGAAATAACCTCTAAAATGACAACCCTAGCCTCTAACTCAAAAGAGAGGGCATAAAGCATGAAATTAGGGACTCTCTGGACCTGCTAAGGTCCAGATCTAAGCATCATATCCCCATGGGACCTCTCACACTTCCAATACAAAGCAAATAAGGCATTAAGAAACCCTAGATTTGACCAAATCAACAAAAATACGGAAATAAGCTCTGAATGATACCTCAAGAAGCCTCCTCTGATGAAATGAAAGAAGATCCAAGCTCCCCAACTCCTCTAGCTTGACTTTCCTCTTCCTTTCTTGCAAAAACACACAAATTTGGTGAACAATAGCCTCTTATCTCACTCACACGAATCCCTCAGCTGCTTTGGTGCTCTCAAGATAAAGGTAGCCGCAATGAAGGGCCATAAGGTCCTTTAAATAGGGCCTAGGGCTAGGAAATTAGGGTTTCATTAAACAGCGAGGACTCGCCGAGTCCATTCCTTGGACTCTTCGAGTCCAAGCGCGAACCCGCGTCCTGATCCGCGATCCCACTCGGCGAGTTTGAGCTCCAACTCGCCGAGTCCCCTCACAAAACTCCAAAAATATAAGCATAAAAGATACCTGGAAATCCGGGCTGTTACACAATCTTCTTGTCTCAAGAACAACTCGGCGAGTCACAGCTTAGAGTGTTCTTCGGATGAAGATGAACTCGGCGAGTTGTTCATAGGACTCGGCGAGTAGGATGAAGGACCATTGGCCTTGGGTATATAAGGAAAACTCGTCGAGTCAATGCTTAACTCGACGAGTAGAGAAGGATCTATGGTCAGACTAAGGGAAAGGGACTCGGCGAGTTGGCAAGCCAACTCGGCGAGTCTGGTCAACTGGCAGTTGACTGTGACTTGACTTGTTAAGGGTAAATGGTCAATTTACCCTGAAGGCGGTTAGCAGTATTTGACTGAGTATTTTGTGGGAATTATAGCCGGAGGAGTTCCAGAGCGGCAGCAGCAGCAGGCAGTCAATTCCCACACCGATCAGCAGCTACTTTGAGGTGAGTTTCCTTCCAGTAGGAACGAGTCTAAGGCACCAAGGTCGGCCCGTATAGACGAGATGTTAGTACTAGAGTGTGGGCCGAGCCGGTATCTCTTGGTTAAGTTGATTATGATATGCGCCAGGATGATAGAGTTGTCTATACTTGTTGTCTGTGTGATACTTGTATATTATGGGTTAGCGGCTGAGTGTGGGCAAGGCCCGTATCTCTCTGAGAGTGGAGTGTGGGCGAGGCCCGTATCTCTCGGCTAGCGGAGTGTGGGCAAGGCCCGTATCTTCATGAGTGTGGGCAAGGCTCGTATATCCTAGCTGTATGTTGTATGCTTGCATGGTATGAGGTATTATGGGGGAACTTACTAAGCTTCGTGCTTACAGTTTTCAGTTTTGGTTTCAGGTACCTCTTCGTCGAAGGGGAAGGAGTTGGCACGGTAGCGGTACATCACACACACACACCTGCTTATATTCCGCATTATGACATCTACCTGGGAGATTGTACTCTGACATTTTTGTGATTATGACAATGTTTTCTGACATGCAACATCTTTTGTGAAATGAAATGGTTGTTGAATTTCTAAATGTTTTGCTAAGTACATGTTTAAAAACGAAATTTTTGGCTCGTATTTTTGGGACGTAACAATTTGGTATCAGAGCCCTGGTTTGAGGGATTCGAACACACCTTCGGGGGTGTTTGAACTCAAATAGAGGGATTAAAAGATTTTGGAAAAAGAAAATGTTTTCTAAAAGCTAGTAAAGGGTTCTAAGAAAGAACGAAGTGTGTGATGTGCGTGACCGGCCAAGCTCAAGTAAGTATTCCCCAAAGTACCCATACAAGTTTATGTTATGCTTATCAGTTTCAGTAGAACAACATGCTAGAATAGGACTAAGGATCTAGGAGTGATGCCTTATGTGCCTACTTTATGTGCTTTAGTGTGTGAAAAGTTGCATGCTAGAATTGAGTAGACAGCAGTAGGATGGCCTGTATAGGTTATGCTTGATAGTGCGAGTTTAGCATTATATGCTAGTACAGTTTTTCCCTACGAGGATAGAGTTGCTTGAGATTGTTTTCTTTATGTCCAAATGTTGTTTGCTTTGTGCTATGTGGGCTTTGAAGTGGTGGGAGTTAGCTGTTAGGTGAATACGTTAAAGTCACATGTGATCAGGGTTGAATAATCTTAGAGTGTTGGATTTGACCCTATTGCGTAGCTATTGTTTGAGTCCTAACCATGGTAGGGATGAGTCCCTTACTCGAAGGATTATCCGAGCCTCGTCACATGTGATTGTATTCAGGTAATAGCTAATTGGCACCACCAAGAGGCCTTCAGCAGCTGAGGACTGGGTTGGGTGGAGTCATAGGTTCCCTAGGGGAAGCCTAGGATAGGAATAACAGAGATCAACGGTAGTGAAAGGGACCTGGTGGAGTCAAGGCAGTCCCTGGAGAAGGTACGGATAGATGTGGAAGGTAGTATGTGTTGGATTAATGTCTAAGTCCATAACTATATTTGGTATGTACTTGACCCGACCCGGCATGGTCCATTTGGGTTGCACTTCACCGGCACAATTTATATGGATAGTATTTTGAGAATAGTATATTTATGATTTATATTAATATATTATAAGTTCTAATATATTAATATAATCATATTATTTAATTATTATTGATCAAGAATTAATTTATAATTAATTAAGTGATCAAAATGAACTAATTAAATATGGACTCTTAGATATATATATATATATATATATATATATATATGTGTGTGTGTGTGTGTGTGTGTGTGTGTGTGTGTGTGTAGTGGGCCAAGTTCATTTAGGTTGGGCTAAGTCTTCATGGATAGTCCATGGAGCTTTAACCCATGGATCCTAGGAAATGAAAGGTCATGGGTATTAGGGTTTAACCCTAATCCTCCACACTATATAAAGATGTCCTTGGTTGGTGAAATGGGCACTAGTGTGGGTACACTAAGAGGGCTAGCCAATTTCACTAGAGAGAACCAAGTATCCATATTCTCTAAAGTCTTCCAAGGTGTTTTGGTGATTTGTGATTCCATTTGAGGCTTCCACACTATTGGGGCTAAGCTCTTAAAGCTTGAAGACATCAAGCTACACCAAAAGGTATGTCATCTAACTAGTCTTTGTAGTATAGTTACCTCATAGTATGCTAGTTAGGATTAAAGCCTTGGAAAGTTCTTATTTGCATGTATAATAGAGAAAACATAGATCCAAGGTTTATAGGGTTGCATGTACACCATAGGAGTGTTAGAATGCTCAAAACCCAACAATGGTATCAGAGCCATGGGTTGTTTTCTGTTATATTAATGCAAATGTTTTATTTTCAAAGTTGAAAAAAAGGAAAAAAAACATGACGTTTGTCAAATTTTAAGATAATTACTTGTTTTTGTGAAAAACTAATTATTTGTAAAATTTGAATCATTTTCTATATGAGTTGGATTAGGTCAAATTTAGTAAAAGATAAAATTATATGATTATTTTATTAGTTTTAAAAGTTTGATCTAAAGAGTTTTTTGAAACCTCCATAAGTTATGGATATGAAAATGTTTTAAAAAAAATTGATTCAAAGTTTTTTATGGAGTTACAAAACTTGGTCTTAATGTTTTAAAGAATTCTATAACTTGTTTTTAAGTTATGGAACATGAAAAGTTTCATCATAAAAGAAACATTAAACTCCATAAGTTATGGAATCCAAAAGTTTTTTTTGTGTTAGCTTGTTTTATGAGTTATTTTTTAGATTAATGAAAAATATGTGTTAATAGTTTTCAATCCAAATTAATCTAAAAGTTGTTCATAAAATGTGTTTTTGTAACTTGTCCTCAAGTTATATGAAAAGTCACATTTATGAATCTTAAGAACTCATAAAAAATGTCTTATGTTACAAAAAAAATGAAGAGTCTTTCCTTATTAAATGGTTTTATGACTCCATAACTTGTCCTCAAGTTATGGAGAACCAAGAGTCTCTTCATTAAATAAGAAATAAATAAAAAAAAGTGTAACCTTAATTCCATAAGTTATAAAATAAAGAAAAGTTAATTCTTTTATTAGTTTAAAGTCTTCCATAACTTGTCCTCAAGTTATGGAACTTGAAGAGTTTTTTAATTAAAACTACTTTAAACACATAAGTTATGGAATAGAAAAGTTTTGAAAGTTACAAAACTTGCCCTCAAGTTTTGGAATTTGAAAAGTTTTCACTTATGAATACTTTAATTCCAAGTTAGCCCTTAGAATTTTAAAAGTTAAAATTCAACCCTTATACTTTATAATATTATAAGTTAATAATATATATATGTATAAGAGTAAAGTCTGTCTTACCGCTAGTACGCCTCATTCACGAAGCCGATCTATAAGGTGGGTATAAGGTTGTTGCTTATAAAATGGCAACTTAAAGGGTGTCAACTCTCACCCACCACTTGCTTGACTGGTGGAGGGTCGTTAGCCGAACGGGTTTGACAGGACTATAATTCTCCCTTCATTAAAAGTATTAATGATAAATACTAAGTAACTAAACTCTTAATAATACCCAATCTTAGTTACTTAGGAAAATGTGAATAAGGTGCTAATCCATGAAATTACACTTTGCACTTTGTTTAAGTCGGTTAGTGGAGCGTGTGTGGTTAACCGGCACACTAACTTGTATTTAACAAGGTAGGCAAAGGGTAACTTAATGTTTATCATAGTATCGATGGAGCGTGTGTGGTTAACCGACACATCGATTGAGGGGTAAACACTTAAGGGTACCAAGTAATTTGCATGGTTACTTCACACCTTGTTTTGTGATCCTCGGCATCCCAGTCACAAAACCTGAAGGGCACACTCGAGATTAAAACATGCCATTGAAAGTTCAATGAATCTCAAAGATCTAGGAATTTCAAATCCAATTAAAACCTAATTAATTATTTCGTTTTTCATGGTGGAAATTGGTGAATCGTCATTCACCTACCTTCAAATATTTTATAGCTTGGATTACGGCATCCCTCTTCTAAGTTATAAAATAGTTTGTTGGGTCCTAGCCTTAATATTTCATATTGGGTGTTATATTAAGGACTTTAAATCAACTATCTTGAATATCTCCCAAAAGATGTCAAGTTCAGACATCTTTGATCTTCCCAAATATCTTGGAACTTCACTTCCTCCACCTCCTCCAATTATTCTCCCTAACCCACAAGTTCAAGGTCACTCAAGCCCTATTAGCAAGGCAAGGTCTAGGTGTGATCACATCTTGGAGATGAAGTCACATATTGACAAGCCGGGAGAGTTGGGTGTCAAAGTCTTGAGAAAGTTAGTGGTTCAATCACTTTCTAAGACACATAGTGAGTTCCTTTGGGACTCCTATGAGATAGACTATGACAAGACCCTTAATGATCTTATCTATTTGCTTGGTTCTGCTAAATCAGAAATGATTTAGTGTACTAGTAAAGCAAATTTGATTAGGAGATCAACTTCCCAAAAATTTATGGACAGGGACAATAGTGACACAGGAAATCCAGAAATGCATTCTCTTCCCAATGGAAAGGGATTGGCCATAGTCAACTTGGTTGACCAAATGGTAAAGAGAAATGCTAAGTCTGAGATAGTCCCATGTACTATTACCTAAGGATCCATATATTTCTATTGCCAAAGGAAGAGGTTTTGGTTATGAATCTGCCAAACTTACCTAAGGATGATAAAGTCAATAAGTTTGACTTGATTTCAGGTAAAGTCCATGGTCTAACTCTATTAAGTTCCTACTTGGAGATTCTTATTACATGATGTGGCTGGGTCACATGTTGATGTTTTAAGAATCAAAGAAAAGTAAAGAAACTTAAAGGAAGTATATGCTGATTCTGATCGCGAAGATGGATTTCGATCGCATGGTTCGGTGATCAGAATTTTGAGCACGTGCTTAAGAGTTATGATAGATTGCTTAGGAATAGATGACAACAAGTTTTCATATACATCTGCATTGTAAGGATTAGCTTTTCCGCAAAGTTTTAAAATAAAAGAAAAGTTTTTAATTTTATTTATTTTAAAAAAAATATCCTTACAATGGCATTTGGGAAAAAAGATGTTGTTTATATGATTCCATTGATAGCAATATTGAAAATATGAATTTGAGTCTTTCATTTGTGGTAGTGTCTAAATTTACCAAATAAGGAAAGATTCTCATCATCCAAGTTTCATTTGGATAGAAACTTGGAATCATGCAAGTTGTATAGTATGATGAATGAGAACTTTCGAGCATTGGAAAATTAAGATTAACTGCTTGTTCACATGGATGTGTGAGTCAAGAGAAGGACTAAGGGATCAAGTACACTTTCTTGTGCACTTGTCAAACTCCACCACAAAAGATGGATACGACTATTCATCATGATTTACTAAGGTTTAGTAAATATGATTATACTTACAAGCTTAAGTATAATTGTGAAGCGTTGAAATTTTTTTCAATGTATGACAGAACGAATAAGAAGAATCAAATTAGGCAGAAGGATAAAAGTTTCTCAAATCTGAAAAGATGGGAGAGTCCTTTAGTATCATGTTTTAAGATCATCTTAATGATTTTGAGACCTTATCACAATTCATCCTCTAAGTACATTCTGAGAGTTAAGAAGAGGAGTTATGAATGATTGAAGTGGTTAAATCAAGAAGATGATTCATACTTCATTCGAAAACAGTTCATAGAGTTATAATCTAAGATTGTAACTTGAGTGACATGTATTAAAGAAGGTTTAAAACACTTGTCAAATGTAAGAGTAAAAGTTTTCTACTCTTGTACATTTGAAATTGGTAAGTTGTGATGTTTTGGATAAAACAAAGATCAACTAAGGCTAATTGTGTTAAGTGTCTGTCTTGATTAGAATCCACACACTATCTCTTGGATATTTGGCAAGAAAGTCTTATAGGTCAAGGAGACAGTGGGAGTCTAAAAGATCCTGAAAGGGTTTCAAGAAGTAATCAAGAACAAAAACCTGTATTTCATCACTAGCACACAACTAGAGGTTTATAACCTATCGTGTTGACATTTCTGTGCCCATTCTAGTTAAATTGGCTATACATTTGAGTTCTACATGTTCTCAATTTTTTGGATAACTACTTGGAAGCAATGGCAGGCCCTTGAGCTGCCAGGTGGCAAGAAGTTAAGATTGCACAAGTTCAATCCATATGAGTTAGGATTTGTCACTAACCTAGTCGTGTGGTTATGGTTTTGACAAATTCACATGGATAGGAATGCTTACACCATAAAATCTAAGTGTCATAAGGTTTCTCTTCGATTCATGAAAATGATGGTAAGGAAACTCTTTCACTAAGTAGATTTTAAGTAGATAGCAATTGTGATATTTGCAGTTCTCAAAGTCGTTAGTGGAGCGTGCGTGGTTAACCGACACACTAACATTGACTTATGAGAAATGGAAAAAAGGTCTAAACAATGTAGACTATGATTACGGCATCCCTTTTCATAGTTTTGAAATTGTTTAGACACACATGTGAGCTATCTAAGAGAGGTGTATGATATTGATAAAGTCTTATCAAGGCAATCTAGTTTCAGAAATCTGAACTTTGGTAAGAAAGTCAATAAAGTATTGATTTCTAGAAGTCCATTTGATTTTTGGTTACATGTCAAAGCTAGTGGGAGCATAAGTCTTATGCTATTAATCATCATTGTAGTGGGAGCATGATAAAGGTTGCAAGTTAGCAATGTTAATTATAGAAAACAAAAGGTCTCAATTGGGAAAAGTTGTTTTGCTATAATTAAGGGAGAGGAAATTATACTTCATCTCAAATCTAAAAGCTTAGATTGAGGTCTTAATCGTATTTAGTCAAGAATATATATATGAATTTCATGTTGGAATGGCACAACATAAGGAAATTCTATGTATGGGTTCATTATTTGCGTTCTAAAATTTGATTATGATTACGACATCCCTTTTCATAATCTGAATTATGAGAACTTGGCAAATAGAAATGGAAATATTATAGCAAAAGACTGGTTTAGTCTTTATGTGAGACATCATGAATCGTGTCCCATATGCTTCGGATATAGGATCGATTACATGTGCTATATTCATCCTTTCTAAAATTTTCCAAATGCCTGGGGCATTAAGAAGGGAAAAGGTCTAGAATTGGATATGACTAAAATGATTAAGCAATTGTTGAGGACAATCTAAGGTTTACCAAGGATTGGTTGCTCAAGGACAGTTGGAAGTATAGTGTTGACTTTGGAAGGACCATATTGACATAGTCTGAAAAGAGGCAACTCTTGTTCGGAAGTGATAGTCAAAATGGAATATGGAAATGGTTCAAAGTTAGAAAGTATTCAATCTGTAAGATTAGGAAACTTAATGCAAGAAGGATGTTTCCAAGGAGTTGATCTCTGTTGGAATACTTTGTAATGATTGTTGCCAAGTCTGGTTGAATTTGTGCATAATCATTATAAGAGGATCAATGCATATAATGTAACAACTCAAATTTTCAAATGAATTTTTCTTTTTAATAATAGAGTAATTTCGTTCAAAACAAGGCATAAATAATTTAAGTGTCATGTCAAATACAAACTGTCTAAATCCCAAGATCATCAGAAACATTCTTCAGTGTGTATCGATCACGCCGGCGCCTTCCCACGGTCCTCGCTAGTACCTGAAACACATACATAACCACTGTAAGCATAAATGCTTAGTGAGTCCCCCAATATACACTTACGCACATACGCCTTTCCAGGCCCTGACCTTCCAGTCCTCAACACAACGCCTTCCGGCCCATAACATAATCGCCTTCCGGCCCATAACATATTGCCTTCCGGCCCACATAACATACATAGCACACATATAACAAATAACTTACCACATATAGCATACATATCACATATCATATCTGACCTTCCGGTCACAAAGTCAAACCCTTCCGGGTACAGTGTAGTGAGAAGACTCACCTCGTAAATGCTGAAGGCTAGCAAATCCTGAAATCACTCGTGCACAATCCGACGAGCTACAACCTCCCTATAACATCACATATCTCTCATTAACACTTATATCTTCTAAGTGTGACTATCCCTAAGAAGTCAGACTTAGGTCAACTCTGGTCAACGGTCAACGGTCAACTCGACCGGACTCGGCGAGTCTAGACGTTCTCCAACTCTCTGAGAGTCCCTATCTACTCGTCGAGTATCCTCCTTGACCCGACGAGTTACTCCTGGAAGAATCGCGGGGCCACCCCGACTCCACTCGCCGAGTCTGAAGAACAGCTCGACGAGTTCCAGTCAATCTCCAAGCTACTCGCCGAGTCTGTTCATCGGACTCGGCGAGTCCATGCCATGCAGTCGATCAAACTGCTTCCTGAGATAAGTTTCGTCCCGAAATACCCAAGCATGGGACCTTCTGGACCTCTAAAGGTCCTAATACAGGATTATAGTCGTTGGGTAACAAGGTACTAATTCATCTAATCACCAAATGGGTTCCATAAACCCTAAATCCATGCACACATCAACATAACAGAAAGGAATCCGAAATATTACCTGAAATATGCACTCTCTGTGTCCCCAAACCGCAGAACTCGAATCCCTTGCTGTTCCTTTAGCCAAATCTCTTCTCCTCCTTGCACAACAATTTCTTCAAAGCCCTAATATCCTTCAATCTTGCTCTAGATGCCCACAGCCGTTTAGGGTTCTTCTCAGTCGACTAAAGACGGAAAATGACGGCCTATAAGTGCATTATATACGACCCAACCCTGAACGGTTAGGGTTTTCGCTAAACAGCGTAGACTCGCCGAGTCCATATCGGACTCGTCGAGTCCAGTCGCGAACCCGTGACCAAGTCTGCGATCCTACTCGGCGAGTCTAGGCTCCAACTCGCCGAGTCCCCTCTTAATTCACCCCAAAAACATAATTTAACAATACCTGAGATTCCGGGCTGTTACAACTCTCCCCCACTTGGCTTAGACTTCGCCCTCGAAGTCTCACTCTGAAAATAGTTCCGGATGCTGCTCCCGCATCTCACGTTCCGGCTCCCAAGTCATTTCCGACCCCTTACGGTGTTGCCACTGGACCAACACCAGAGGTACTTCCTTGTTCCTCAGAACCTTGATCTTCCGATCCCTGATGGCCACTGGTCTCTCGGCATAATTCAGGCTCGCATCCACCTGAATATCCTCCAATGGAACCACTGTCGACTCATCGGCTATGCACTTCCTCAATTGCGACACATGAAAAGTGTCGTGGATCTGTCCCAACTCCGCTGGCAACTCCAATTGATATGCTACCCGGCCTATCCTTGCAATCACACGAAATGGCCCAATATACCGGGGCCCCAACTTGCCTCTCTTCCTGAATCGAATCACTCCTTTCCAAGGGGAGACCTTCAGGAGAACGAAGTCGCCGACCTGAAATTCAAGCTCGGATCGGCGCCTGTCTGCATAACTCTTCTGTCGGCTCTGGGTAGTCAATAATCTCTGCCTAACTTGCTGAATCTGCTCTGTCGTCTGAAGCACGATCTCCGTGCTGCCCATCACTCTCTGTCCCACCTCTCCCCAGCAAATGGGGGTCCGACATCTCCTACCATACAACAGCTCAAAAGGTGGCATACCAATGCTCGAATGATGGCTGTTGTTGTAGGAAAACTCTGCCAATGGTAAATACGCATCCCAACTACCCCCGAAGTCTAACACACACGCCCGGAGCATGTCCTCCAGCGTCTGAATCGTCCGCTCGCTCTGACCGTCTGTCTGGGGATGGTATGCGGTACTAAAATGCAATTTAGTACCCAGCTCCTCATGGAACTTCTTCCAGAATCTGGAAGTGAAGCGCACATCACGGTCTGAAACAATCGAGATCGGTACTCCATGCCGAGATACCACTTCTCTCACATATATCTCTGCCAACTTCTCCGCTGAAGAACTCTCGCTGATGGCAAGGAAGTGTGCACTCTTTGTCAACCTATCCACAATCACCCAAATTTCATCAACTCCCCTGGCAGTCCTCGGCAATTTGGTGATGAAATCCATAGTGATTTGTTCCCACTTCCACTCGGGGATCTCCAATGGCTGTAACTTGCCATGCGGTCTCTAGTGCTCGGCCTTGACCCTACGGCAGGTCAAGCACCTCTCAACGAACCATGCGGCGTCCCTCTTCATACAGGGCCACCAATACTCTTTCCTCAAGTCCAAATACATCTTCGTAGCACCGGGATGGATCGAAAATCTCGATCTATGAGCCTCTTCCATCAAAGTAATACGCGTACCGCCCACAAACGGTACCCAAATCCGACCCTGAAATGTCATAAGCCCTCGCCCATCCTTAACGAACTCTGAAATTAACCCCACAACCCGCTCTTTCTTCTGCATTTCTGGTCGCACAGCTTCGGTCTGCGCCCCACGAATAGCATCCAATACTGGACTCATCATAGTCAGTCTCAAGCATACATCTCGCAATGGAGTGCTCTCCGCCCTGCGGCTCAACGCGTCGGCTACCACATTAGCCTTACCTGGGTGGTACAGGATCTCACAATCATAATCCTTGACCACATCCAACCACCTCCTCTGACGCATATTTAGGTTGGGCTGATCCATCAAATACTTCAAGCTCTTATGGTCCGTATATATTGTACATCGAACCCCATACAGGTAGTGGCGCCAAATCTTGAGAGCGAACACTACTGCTCCCAACTCTAAATCATGCGTGGGGTATCTCGCCTCATGAGGCTTCAGCTGCCTCGACGCGTAAGCTATCACATGACCCCTTTGCATCAACACTACACCCAGTCCCGAAATCGATGCGTCGCAATATACCACAAAATCTTCCACCCCTTCTGGGAGAGCTAATACCGGGGCTTCGCACAACCTCTTGCGAAGTGTCTCAAAGGAGGTCTGTTGCTCGGGCCCCCATGAGAATGCAACACCCTTCCGGGTCAATCTGGTGAGTGGCACTGCGATCTTGGAGAAATCCTTGATGAATCTCCGATAATACCCTGCCAACCCAAGAAAGCTCCTGATCTCAGAAGGTGATTTCGGCACTTCCCAACTCATCACCGCCTCAACCTTGGCCGGATCGACCAATATCCCTTTCTGATTAACGACATGTCCTAGAAATTGGACCTCCCGCAGCCAGAAGTCACATTTGGAGAACTTTGCATAAAGCTTCTCCGACCTCAATACCTCGAGGACCTCCCTCAAATGCTCCTCATGCTGCTCTCTAGATCTAGAATACACCAGGATGTCGTCGATAAATACAATCACTGATCGATCCAACATCGGTCTGCATACCCTGTTCATGAGATCCATGAACACAGCCGGGGCATTGGTGAGCCCGAAAGGCATCACCACAAACTCATAATGCCCATATCGCATCCTAAACGCTGTCTTCTGGACATCCTCATCCCGCACTCTCACCTGATGGTACCCTGACCTCAGATCGATCTTGGAAAACCAAGACGCTCCCTGCAACTGATCGAATAAATCATCGATCCTCGGTAACGGGTAACGGTTCTTCACCGTCAACTTGTTCAACTCTCGGTAATCAATGCACATCCGGTGTGAACCATCCTTCTTCTTGACGAACAGAATAGGTGCTCCCCACGGCGAGCTGCTCGGCCGAATGAATCCCTTCCCCAGCAACTCCTGGAGCTGCGAGGACAACTCTTGCATCTCTGGAGGTGCAAGACGATAAGGCACTTTAGCAATAGGCGCGGCCCCCGGAACCAGATCGATACCAAACTCTACTTGCCTCACAGGAGGTACTCCCGGCAGCTCCTCGGGGAAAACATCTGGAAACTCACGCACCACAGGGACCTCCTCAACTGACTTCGGTCTCTCGGAAACCACCCGCGTATCCATCACATACGCCACAAAACCCTTACAGCCCTGCTTTAGACACTGCCTCGCCCTAGCGGCCGAACAAAAAGCTGATCCCGAACGGGTACCCTCGCCGTACACCGAAAGAACTCCCCCACTATGGTCTCGTATGGTTACCAACTGACGCTCACCGTCGATGACAACGCCGAATCGGCTCAACCAGTCCATGCCTACGATGACACAGACATCACCCATCGCAATAGGAATCAGGTCAATCGGGAATTCGACCCCGAAAATCTCTAGCACGCATCCCCGAAGAACCTCCGTGGCACAAATCACTTTCTCGTCAGCTATAGAAACCCTCAAAGGTCGACTCAACGACTCACGACTAGCGCTGATATGCTGACTAAAGGCTAAGGACACAAAGGACCTACTCGCACCCGAGTCAAATAACACTAAGGCAGGCACAGAGTTCATAAGGAAAGTACCTACGCATATAATAACATGAGCATAACATCTCGACATTAAAATAAATACATGAATTACAACATACCTGCCACGACATTGGGCGCAGCGCGGACCTCCTCCGCAGTCAGCTGAAAGGCTCTCCCACGAGCTCTCGGGGCCTCGACCTTCACCGGTCGAGCCTCAGTAGTCCTGGCAATAGGTGCAGATCCCTGACGAAGCTGCGGACACTCGGCCTTCCGATGGCCGGTCTGGTTGCAATGAAAGCAAACCATCAACCCCTTGGGGCACTCCCTAGCAATGTGCCCCTCCTTGCCGCACTTGTAGCAAGCACCGGCTCGACACGCCCCATCGTGACCCTTGCCGCACTTTCCGCAAGTGCGGCTCTTCGGACCTCCCGTCCTCGAATCGGCGGACTTGATCCGCTTGGCTGCCGGTTGAGACTGAGCCGGCCGCCGGTCTGCCTGCTGAGACTCGGCCTCCTCCCTGGCCTGAGTCTCCAACTCGATCTCACGCTTCCTGGCATTCGCCTGAAGCTCCGTAAAAGTATGATAGGTGGAGTTTGACACAAACTCCCGGATATCCCTCCTCAAGACACCCAAGTACCGGCTCATCCGAGCCTGCTCTGTGGACACCAGCTCGGGGCAAAACATCGCCCTCTCATGAAACTTCCGCGTGATCGCCGCCACCGAATCTGTACCCTGCTTGAGGGTTAAGAACTCCTGAACCAATCGTTCCCGCTCCATCGGGGGAACGTACTCATCCCTGAACATGGCAGTAAACCCCTCCCATGTCACCGCTGTAGTCTCTGCCAAAGTGAAGTTCGC
Source organism: Lactuca sativa (assembly GCF_002870075.4). Taxonomy (NCBI): domain Eukaryota; kingdom Viridiplantae; phylum Streptophyta; class Magnoliopsida; order Asterales; family Asteraceae; genus Lactuca; species Lactuca sativa. Next base: position 113,274,347 of record NC_056627.2, on the reverse strand, counting down.
CGTCACGAACTTCCACCAGTCCTTCGCTCCCAGACGGAGCTGGTTCAAAGCGAACCGTACCCTCAGGTGCTCCGGGCATGAACAAGTGTAGAAGTGTGACAACCCCAAATCTAATTCCGTTACAAACCCCGTTTTCACTAACGGAAAGTGTCACTATACGTTATTTTATGTAATATTTGAAATCATCAATATCCGAATGTCTAAATTTATGCATGGCTTAATATTATCATAAGAAATATAACTCGTATGTGTTAACCCCGTTTAACCTAATAGAGTTGTATTACCTTTTCAACCACTTCACCCGGGTAAAAAGTTTTAACCCAGTTAACTTTAAACATCGGGTAGCCGTGTATCGGGTGCGATTCTCGAGACATATGCAATGGGTGTGCACAACATTTGAACACTCATTTACTACACACCCACTCTCTCTCTCTACTTTCTCTCTCTAGACTTGAAATCGGCCCCGATTCCGCTAATTTCCGACCTCCAAACGTAAGTACTCATCCTCTATCTTAATCTAGTCATGCTTCATTGAATTTAGGGGCCAAAATCATAGAAATCAAGGACCATAAAGGAGTTTACAGCCTAAGAAGCTCCTTAGGCCGTAAACCCCCAAATCCAAGCCAAAGACCAAGTTTTTCCTTCTTGTATGTTAGTATACTAATTAAGGCTTATAACTAGAAGAGTTTGGACCTTAAAACACAAGAGAATGATGCTTAAAAAGGAGTTTACGGCCCAAGCATGTGCTTAGGCCGTAAACACCTCAAACACCCCACAAATCCATGTTTAAGGCTCCAAAAGCACTTCTAGGATGTTTGGTAAATTAGACTTGACTCCAAGGAACACTTAAAGGCATTAAACAACATCATTTGAACACAAAAAGTGGAGTTTACGGCCAAGGCTAAGCTTGGGCCATAAACACCCAAGTTTTTGTGTCAAACAAGTCCCTAAACTACCCTAATGCATGAAAGGAATTTATCTAAGGCCTTTGGAAGTGTGTTGTACCATTAAACACCTCATTTTGACACCAAATGAAGAGTTTATGGCCAAGGATGTTCTTGGGCCGTAAACTCCCCAAAAATTGATGCCAAATTGTTCCAAACTCACTATAGGGCCTTCTAGGATTTTTCTAAGCCATTTGGGACCATGTTGTACAAGTAAAACCATCATCTAGAAGGACTTATAGGAGTTTACAGCCCAAGAACAAGTCTTGGCCGTAAACTCCCCAAAAATATCACAAAAGAGGATGTTTAATCCTTCCCTCTTGGTCCAAAACACACACCACTAAATCAAGGAAGTGAGATAAGGCCTTAAACTCACATTTTGGAGTGTCACAAGAGTTTACGGCCAAGCCTAGGGGGCTTACGGCCGTAAAATCCCAATGGATGGCTTTTAGGCCATAAACTCTAAAAGAGTGAACTCATGGACCCTCCCGTAAATCATTCATGGCCTTGTACCACTCCCGGGAACCCTTTCTAGGCCTTAAAACCCCGAAAACGACACTAGAATGTCCAAATACTATAATGAAAAGCATAAGATGATTAACTTCTTGTAAAATACATATTTCATATGACATTAGGGTCCTAAAAGGTGCACAAGTGGTTATTTGGTACCAAACGCTCAATCGACACTATTACCCGATTTACCCGATTCACCCGATTTCCGCGATTTCAGGTGAGTTCATACCCCTTTAATGAACCTTTCAAGTGTTTTACATGTTTTAGGGGGGAGATACAAGTTGCTTATAAAATTTTATGCAAAGTTTTACAGAACGATTTCCGAGTTTCAAGGATTAATCACATGTGATTCACTACTCTTAGTTCAAATCACATGTGATTTGTCCCTATGCCTTAAAAACGGGTTTTACCCTTTTCAAACTATTTTTAAACAGTGAATCAGAATTTAAATGTTCTCTTGGAAAAATACCTTTATTTAAATCAATTTGCTTATAAAATGTAACCGCCTTGATATATTTATATAAATAAGACTTGGAGGACTTAGGACCGATATCTCGCCTTATTTCCTGTTCTTGTTTGATTGTGGGCTTAAGGTAGTAGTTATCCGTCCGACTGTCGTTGATTTCTTACTTATATAAAATCTGTATATTAGTATGGGATACGAATATTACTGCTTTCACTTAATGCTAAAGTCACTAACGTGCTAAGAAACATCCCCACTAAGATAACCATAATAGGTATGGTTAGGGTCGCTACCGCTACTACTCACTAAAGTTATTACTAACTACACTATAATACTCACTATTACTAGACGATACACTAGTAAGAGAATACACTATGATCATACTAAAAGAATACTACACTATGACAATAGAGAAAACACTAAACAAACAATAATACACTAACCCGCTATGAGATACTCTATTCGCTATTCACTACGCACGGAGTGTTCCAGCAGGAGACGACTCTACATGTATAGATCTATACGGGGCAAACGCTATTACATCCCGACTTTTAATTCAGTTCGCGCCGTACAGGCCCAGGGATGCCACTACTTCACTACACTGTGCATGACCGGGAAGGTCATGGGATCCTCTATTATCCTCACTATTGGTAATATACAAGGAATACCCAACAACTACACTAAAATACTACACTAAATGTTAAACTACATCCCGAAGTAAGTAAGTATTTATCACTAAAGGAAGATCGCACCTCTATCATTGGTCACGGGCTTAACTTATCCTATCACATTTGTTATTTGGAGATTTGCCAAAGTATTTTTACAATAAATTGTTTTCAAAGAGATGAAGAATGCATACTATTCACAGATTGTCACTTACAATGTATTTCCTGGAAAACATGGGATTTTCTGAGTTTCTACTACTTATGTACATAAATGATACATCCGTAACACTAATGCTTTGTATACAAAAACTCACACTAAACTCTTATGAACTCACCAGCTTTATGCTGATAATTGTTTTCAAAATAACTTGTATCTTCAGGTCAAAGATAGACAGGTACAGGCGCGGCATTTTTGGAGAAGGTGGAGCGCTCAAGACCCATCTCTTATTTTTGGAATTACTTTTGGGTGATTGTTAAACATTACTACACACGCTTGTAATTAAATTCACTATATAATACTTTGGTTGTATGTTTCTTGTTTCTACTATTATGCAATTGTGATGATACTGTTCACTACGTCATCCACCCCGAAATGTCTTCCGCCGTTATCGGTTTTGGGTTGTGACAGATTGGTATCAGAGCATTGTTTATAGTGAATCAAGTATATCAACCCATAAAAGATGTACGAACTATAAACACTTCGGGACTAAAACACTCTGACCAAAAATATATACTGTTAAGTATCTAAAAGATCTAACTAAGTATATATATACACACATCACTATGAAACACAGGAATCAGTATCATCCTAGAACAAAACAAAAGTATTAAGATTGTTGGGCAGCACAATTGGGTTTAGAGACATATAGTCACATTCAGGATGATGTAGCCTGATCAACTACGTTTTCCTGAGGGTGACTAGCATGTGCCTAAGGTTCGGTTGTGATGTTGCAACAAGTCTAAAACTTACCAACAATACCACAATAACGGTAACATAAGAATACTATAGGAGTATTCTGTATCTCTAGATTATACGTATGTGTTAACAGCAAGAGTCGTTACTAGTAGGACAATAGTTGCTAAGTGGATACACCACGATTACATGTGATTGGGGCGCTATAGACTCAGAATCTGCAGCCTTTGCTTCATTCCCTGTTCTTGTTTGATTGGGGGTCTGAAGTTAGGGTGGTTTATTCGAAGGACTATCTTGCTTCGGTTACATGTAATCGGTATGCACTATGCAAGTATTGGGTCAACTGGTAATGATTCCTCCTATAAGTATCTTAGAATAGTGCGTCTATTAATCTTCTTTCCCCCTTCTCGCGTAGATAGCATGGCTGGCTTCCACCTACCCGGTGATCCGTACTTTCCGAACCAGGGCAATGGAGGATGGCTCGAAGAGGAGTCAGACGACGATCACCCTATTCCTTTGGATGATCATCATGCCGAAGGTTTCTCGGATAGCTCGAGCTCCGAGCCAGAAGTCAACAACCAACCTCCTGAAGCCCCGAACCCTAACCCCCGACCGGCATTTCAGGGCCCCACTCCTATGTGGGCAATATCCTTGCGACGATGGAGCGAGGAGCAGGGTCAGCCCTTGCCTTACAATGGAGACCGAAGTTTCTACCACATAAGCGAAGGAGGATCGGCGGATCGGGTTCTGCCCATCATGATCTGAAGGATTGCCAGGAATGTTGAGCAAGGCCAAGCTGCTATTGGTCGAGTTGTAGAAGTGGATGCCAACTCAAACCTCAATACTGTTCGCATTCGCCAACTCGAGGAAGCCGTGGACAGGACAAGGAGGACCAAAGAGGCTTTGCAGCATCAGCTGGCTGCATCCCGAACTGAAGTTAGGGAACTCCGAGCACACCAAAGGGCTCATGATCGACACCTTCAAGAAGTCATGCGTCAACTGGAGGATCTAAGGATTCGTCCGACAAGCAGCCGTCGCTAGTAGAAGACATCTAGTTACCTCACTCTTTTGCTTAAAGGACTAGCCTTTTATCTTTATGTTCCGTAGGTCTCTTGTCTGTGAACGTACCTAGTTTAAAAGTACTCTAGCTGAACCTCTAAACTGCCAACATTTCTCTATGGTATGATGTAAGACCTACTGCTAGGTCAATTTTCATGAACTATTGTTGCATCATTAATACCAGTATATTGGCAGATGATTTCTCTATTGCTAAAGCTCTTACCCTGATCTTGGATTATGTTGATTTAATCCACGAAACACTCTATTCATATTCGCAATAGGCTCTTACTATTGCTATCATTTCTATGATCTTCCAGTGAAGGATGCCTCCACGAAAGCGTCCCAGCAGAGGAAGACCTGAAACTCAAACCCCTCCTCCACCACCTCCTCCTCCGCAGTTCGATCCGGTGTTGTTCCAAGCAGCTGTGACTGCGGCTGTAACAGCAGCCATGGCCCAGATGAACTCGGGTGATGCGAGCGGTGGAAATTCTAGATTTGGTGAAGTCCACCAACGAGTGCAGGGATGCACTTATAAAGACTTCATGAATTGTAAACCTACTTTCTTTGATGGGACCGGAGGAATTCTGGCATTGTCCCAATGGTTCGAAAGAACCGAAGCTGTATTCGAAATGTGCTCTTGTCCCGAAGAGAGCAAAATCAAGTTCGCTACTGCTACCCTCACTAACAGGGCTTTGTCATGGTGGAACGGCCATGTCAACGCACTCTCCTTGGTCACAGCCAATGCCATGGGCTGGGACACTCTAAAAGATCTTATGAGAAGGGAGTACTGCCCTAGGGGCGAAGTTCAGAAGCTTGAGGAAGAACTCTGGAACCTCAAGATGAAGGGGACCGACATAACAGCTTATACGGCCAGGTTTTGCGACTTGGCGGCTATGTGTCCCAACATGATCCCCTCTGAAAGCAAGAAGATTGAGCGTTACATCTGGGGTTTAGTGCCCCCGTATCGAGGAAATGTTCTGGCCTCACGCCCTACCACTTTCGACAGCGCCAAGGAATTGGCCCAGAGTCTGATCAATCACGAAATCTCCTCCACTCCAGCAACAACAACCACAACAACCACTGCACCATCCGGATCATCCGATAGAAAAAGGAAACGATGGGATAAGAAGAAGGGCTAGAAGACTCAAACCGCCTCCAGGGATCAGCAAATTGTGGCGGTTCATGCTGCCACCATCCCGGCCGCACCAGCTGCTCCAGCCCCACCGAAAGCTTACAGTGGGAATTTGCCTAAGTGCCCCAAGTGCCCTTTTCACCACAACGGTCCATGCCGTGAACTGCAGTGTTCCAACTGCGGACGGAAGGGCCATACTGTCCGATTTTGCAAGGCCCCTCCCAAACCTATTACAGAGGTTCCTGGTACGGGAGTGACCCCGACGTGTTACGGCTGCGGCGAAGCGGGCCATTTTAAGAAAAACTGTCCGAAGACTGCAAATGCCGGGGGAACTGGAAGGTTACTTGCTATCGGTCACAATGAAGCAGTAGCCGATCCCACAGTGGTCACAGGTACGTTCCTTCTCAACAACTCTTATGCCTGTGTCTTATTCGATAGTGGTGCAGAAAGGAGCTTCATAAATCAGAACTTTAAACACTTACTCAAACAAACCCCTCAACCACTAAAAGAAACATTCGTTGTAGAAATGGCTAATGGGAAGACAGAAAGCTCTAATGAAATCTATATAGGTTGTACTCTCACGTTAGATGATCACCCCTTTCTAATCGATCTTATACCAGTCTCAATCAAAAATTTCGATGCCATTGTTGGTATGGATTGGCTAAGCCTTCACTACGCCGACATTCTATGCTCCGAGAAAGCCATTCGCCTGAACTTTCCGAATCGAGAGGCCCTATTGATATACGGAGATAAGCCAAGTACAAACCTTCGTATCATCTCTAGTATTCAGGCTCAGAAATACTTGCGCAAGGAATATCGCGCCTTTCTTGCTCACGTCGTCGACACTAACCAGAAGTTGAAAGATCCAAAAGACATTCCAGTAGTATGCGATTTTCCTGATGTCTTTCCGGAGGATCTCCCAGGCCTACCTCCTAAACGACAGGTTGAATTCAGAATCGACCTAATCCCAGGAGCTACCCCTGTAGCTAAGTCTCCCTACCGACTAGCGCCCGCCGAAATGCAAGAACTATCCGGTCAACTCAACGAACTTCTCAGCAAGGGCTTCATAAGACCGAGTTTCTCACCTTGGGGAGCTCCGGTCTTGTTTGTGAAAAAGAAGGATGGGTCGTTTCGGATGTGCATCGATTATAGGGAACTCAATAAACTCACGATCAAAAATCGCTATCCCCTCCCTCGTATCGACGACCTATTCGACCAGCTCCAAGGAGCCAGTTACTTCTCCAAGATTGATCTTAGATCGGGGTATCACCAATTACGGGTGCTTGAGGAAGATGTTCCAAAGACAGCTTTCCGAACCCGCTACGGACATTTCGAGTTCGTAGTGATGCCCTTTGGACTGACTAACGCCCCCGCAGTATTCATGGACTTGATGAATAGGGTGTGTCGTCCATATCTAGACCAGTTCGTCATCGTTTTTATTGACGACATTCTCGTCTACTCTCGAAGCAAGGAAGAGCACAGAAATCATTTGCGATTAATCCTGGAAACCCTGCGATCCGAGAAGTTGTATGCGAAGTTCTCTAAGTGCGAGTTTTGGATCCGAAGAGTTGAATTCTTAGGGCACGTGGTCAGTGAAGACGGAATCCACGTGGACCCCTCCAAAATCAAAGCTATTGAGAACTGGTCAGCACCAAAGTGCTGGACAATAAGTAAGACATTGTTCCATGTATTTGTCCGGCTGATATCTAGAACGGAGGATTATATGATCACTTATCTTAAATGGCATACCATCATCTTCTCAGTTCCGAGAGACCTTGAAAGAGCTACGATTGCCGGTCGGTTCCTGAAGTACTAGAGATATAGTTATTAGACTTATCCAAGTGGGAGACTGTTGGATAAGGTGTCTAAGTCCATAACTATTTCGGGCTTGTACTTGACCCGACCCGGCATGGTCCATTTGGGTTGTATGGCACCATGTAATTGGATAGACTAAATGAGAGAAATAACACTTGGAGATTATTAATATATTATAAGTTCTAATATATTAATAATATTATTTGATTAGTTTGATCAAAGAATTAATTTGGAATTAATTAAGTGATCAAAGGATAACTAATTAAATATATGGGTTGATTATGTAAATCATCTATATCTTATATAGTGGGCTAAGAGGCTCCATGGATTATCAAGTTGGGTTCTACCCATAGGATGCTCCATGGATGCTCCATGGGAGTTACAAACCCATGGGTCATGGAAATGAAGAGTCATGACACATTAGGGTTTACATGGTGTAACCCTAGATGTGTCAACACTATATAAGAGTCCCATTCTCCACAAAATTGGCTACACAAGTTGAACACTAAGAAACAAGAGGGCTTGGCCGATTTTGAGAAGTGTGTGTTATCTCAAGAGTCTTTCCAAGAGCATTTGGTGTTGTGTGAAGCATTTGAGGCATCACACTTCGGGTGCTAGGCTCACAAGGTTTCAAAGGAAAACAAGCAACAACAAGGTAAGTTATTCTATCTATGATTCAAGTTAAAATTGTTCCCCATGTATGCTAGATAGGAATATAACCTTGGAATTCAACTTTGCATGATAATTAGACAAACATAGATCCAAGGTTATTAGGGTTGCATGTACACTTAGGAAGTGTTAGAATGCTCAAAACCCATCAGTGGTATCAGAGCCTAGGCTTGTTTGTTTGTTATTTGTGCTTAAAAGTTGAAGAAAGTCGAAAATCTTGCTGTCTGACTGATGGACTCGGTGAGTCCATGGGGAGGACTCGTCGAGTTCATGTGTATCTTCAACCTACTCGGCGAGTAGGTTTATGCACTCGGCGAGTAGGGTCGACAGAGTGCAGAATTTCGACTTCAGTTGCTGGAAATGGATTAGAAACATTACCCTAAACTGTTTTGGTACTTGAAAACTTGTTTTAGCTAGTGTAATGTTTTTGCTAATTCATTTACAACAACTAGTTATCAAAATTACAAAGTTTAATGTGATTTTGATTCTTGAAAGTGTTCATATTCATATTCTTGTTCTTATGATGTTTAGATGATCATAGGAATTATTTGTAACCTATGTGGTAGATTAATTCATGATCATAATGTGTTTTAATGGAGTCCATAACTTGTCCTCAAGTTATGGAAAACCAAAAGTCTCTTGGATTAAAAAACCATTAAAAGAACACAAGAGTTAGGAAAAATGAAAAGTCCTCATTTTATTACTCTATTAAACTCATAAGTTACAAGATATGAAAAGTTTTGAAAGTTTACAAAACTTGCTCTCAAGTTTTGGAACAAGTAAAGTTAAGTTAAAACTTTAGTTCCAACCCCTAGAATTTTAAAAGTTAAAATTCAACCCTTATACTTATATTATTATGATTTAATAATTATATATATATGTATAAGAACAAAGTCGTCTTACCGCTAGTACGCCTCATTCACGAAGCCGGTCTATAAGGTGGGTATAAGGTTGTTGCCTATAAAATGGTGACTTAATGGGTGTCCACTCTCACCCACCGCTTGCTTGATCGGTGGAGGGTCGTTAGCCAAACGGGTAAGACAAGGACTTATTAATTCTCATTCAAAGTATGATGAATATTATAAAGTAACTAAATGTTTTATTAAATTCCCAATCTTAGTTACTTTAGGAAAAATGTGAATAAGGTGCTATTCCATGAAATTACACTTTACACTTTGATTAAGTCGTTGGTGGAGCGTGTGTGGTTAACCGGCACACTAACTTGGACTTAACAAGGTAGGTAAAGGGTGACTTAGGGTTTATTATAGTATCGATGGAGCGTGTGTGGTTAACCGGCACATCGATTGAGTGATAAACTTTAAGGGTACCAAGTGATTTGCATGGTTACTTCACACCTCGTTTTGTGATCCTCGGTATCCCAGTCACAAAACTTGGAGGGCACACTCGAGATTGAAACATGCCTTTGAAAAGTTCATTGAATCTCAAAGAATCTAGGAATTTCTAAGAACCATTCAAAAAACCTAATACTAAAATATTGCGGTTTTCGTGGTGGAAATTGGTGAATCGTCATTCACCTACCTTTCAAATATGATATAGCTTAGATTACGGCATACCTCTTCTAAGTTATATTATATTGTGATTGGATCCTAGCCTTAATATTACATTTGGGTGTTTTATTAAGGACTCTCTTATATCTAAACTAATCTTGTCCTCTTTTCTTCAGATGTCTTTCAACAATGCTTCTGGCTCTAATCCTAATGGCTCCTTTACCCTTATGAACTTGTGTGGGAAAGTCACCTTTGATGGATCCAACTTCAATGAGTGGATCAGAAACATCAGGATGATTACCCGCTACGAGGACAAAGAATATGTCCTTGACAAGGAGCTTAAGGAGATTGATGAGTCCACTGCAACTCCTCAGGAGATCGCTGAATTTCGGGCACATGAAAGGGATGCTACGAAAGTGGCTTGCATCATGATGGCCACGATGACAGCGGAACTCCAAAAGTCTTATGAGGATTTCTACCCTTATGACATGCACCATGATTTGATGGAAAGATACCATCAAAGCGCACGACAAGAGAGGTATGAAATCATCTGCTCCATGATAACAACCATGATGAAGGACGGGGAATCCGTCACGAGCCACATGCAGAAAATGCAAAGGTATGTGGATCGTTTGCTGAAACTTAATGTGAACTTCCCGGAGGATCTTGCAATAGATATTATTTTTCATTCCTTACCATCGTGCTATGATCAATTCCGCATGACATATCACATGAACAAGGAAGAAGTCACCCTCAGCAAACTTCAGGGACTTCTCAAGACCGCAGAAACAGGTCTTAAGGGGAAGTCGGTTGCTATCACTCCTACTCAAAACTCTACTCCGGTTTTGGCAATCGGGAAAAGTCGAGGGAGGAAGAGAAAGAGCTCTTCTAAGGGTACCAAGGTTCGGACCCTTGATGGCTCTTCTTCAAGTGGAACCAAGAAAGGTTTCATTACTCCTTCTTCTGACCCAAAAGAGGCTGAATGCTTCTATTGCCATGAAAAGGCTCATTGGAAGCGGAACTGCCCAAAATACCAGCAAGATGTGAAGGATGGGAAAGTTAAACCCAACCATGCAGGTATTTACACTATCATTTCTAATAACTCACCCCATTCTAATTCTTGGGTCCTTGATACCGGTTGTGGTATTCATATTTGTTGTGACTTGCAGGGACTAAGAAGAAGTGAGAATGTGGAGCAAGGAAGGATAAACTTGATCATGGGGGATAGGAAAGCTATACCTGTTACCAAGATTGGAGTTTATACTTTATCGCTAAGTAGTGGGTTTAGTTTAGATTTGAATAAGTGTTGTTATTCGCCAGGAATGGCAAGAAATATTATTTCCTTTCATGCTTTGTACAAACAAGGGTTTACCTTTTCATTTAATAATGAAGTTGGTTCTATTGATGCTTTCTTTAATAATGTTCTTTATTTTAAAGCATTACCTTGTGATGGTGTGTATGAAGCTGTATCTGTTGTAGATAACTTAGAAAATAATGTTTTGTGTATTGATTCTACTAATAATAACTTGGATAAAGCATCTTTATGGCATTGTCGTCTTGGACATATAAGCAAGAAACGCATAGGCCAACTCCAAAAGGATGGAGTCTTGGAGTCATTTGACCTAAAGTCAGATGATAGTTGCGAATCATGCTTACTTGGAAAAATGACAAAGTCACCCTTCACAGGTTCGTGTGAGAGGGGTGAAGGTTTGTTGGACCTTATACACACGGATGTGTGTGGACCATTCAAACATGCCACAAGGGATGCTAATCGTTATTATTTGACTTTTACTGATGATTATAGTAGATATGGATATGTCTACTTGATCAAGCATAAGTCAGAGACTTTCGAGAGGTTTAAGGAATTTAAACAGGAAGTCGAGAATCAATTGGGTAGGAACATTAAGATGCTTCGATCCGATCATGGTGGTGAGTATCTTGGTTCAGAGTTCCTCGACTATCTAAGGGAATGTGGGATAGTCTCACAATTGACACCTCCCAGGACACCACAGTTGAATGGTATGGCTGAGAGGCGTAATCGAACCTTGTTAGATATGGTTCGTTCCATGATGAGTCGAGTTACACTACCAATCTCATTCTGGGGGTATGCCTTAGAGACTGCCGCCCATATTCTTAATCTAGTCCCTACAAAGAAAGTTGCCAAAACTCCTCACGAGATGTGGACTGGTAAAGTACCTAAACTAGACCACATCAAGATTTGGGGTTGTGAGGCTTTCGTGAGACGCGAGACTCATGATAAGCTCGAACCTCGAAGCGAGAGGTGTATTTTCATCGGTTACCCACAACGATCCTTTAGTTACCTCTTCTACAGACCTAGTGACAATGTGGTCTTTGTAGCAAGAAGAGGAGTCTTTCGAGAAAGAGAGTTTATAAGCCAAGGAGACAGTGGGAGGCAAATTGATCTTGAAGAAATTCAAGAATCAAGCGGTGAAGGAACTTCAAACTCTAGCCCTCAACTTGAGGAGGAAACTCCTGTTGAGCCAATTGACAAATCAGTACCTTTGAGACGTTCCACGAGAGTTAGGAGTGCACCTGAGCATTACTATGGATTCCATATTACTGCAGAAGGTGAGACACTTATTAGTGATGAGACACTAGTAAGTCAAGATGACCCTAACAGCTACGAGGAAGCCATGGCAGGCCCCGAGTCTGCTAAATGGAAAGAGGCTATGGATAGCGAGATACAATCCATGTATGACAATCAAGTTTGGAACTTGGTTGAAAATGTACCAGGTCGCAAGACAGTAGGGTGCAAATGGGTCTTCAAGAAGAAGACCAACATGGATGGTAAAGTACACACTTATAAGGCTAGACTGGTTGCAAAGGGCTTCTCTCAAATTCCTGGAGTGGATTATGATGAGACCTTTTCTCCAGTAGCCAAGATTAAGTCTATTCGGGTTCTGTTAGCCATAGCTGCATTTCATGATTATGAAATATGGCAGATGGATGTCAAAACCGCTTTCCTTAATGGAAAGTTGGCTGAAGATGTTTACATGAGTCAGCCAGAGGGTTTTGTCAGCAACGAGTACCCTAATAGAGTGTGTAAGCTTGAGAAATCCATTTATGGATTGAAGCAAGCACCTCGCAGATGGAATCTTTGCTTTGATGAAAAGGTCAAGGAATTTGGCTTTTCTAGGAGTGAAGATGAATCTTGTGTGTATGTCAAGGCTAGTGGGAGTATAGTTAGCTTTTTGGTATTGTATGTGGATGACATACTACTCATAGGAAACGACATTCCAACCCTGCAGGAAGTAAAGTCCTGGCTTGGGAAGTGTTTCGCTATGAAGGACCTTGGTGAAGCTGCCTATATTTTAGGGATAAGAATCTTGAGAGATCGGAGTAAAAGACTAATTGGACTTAGTCAGAGTACCTGCTTGGATAAGGTGCTGAAGAGATTCAGCATGCAGGATTCCAAGAAAGGAGAGTTACCCATCCAGAGTAACACCAGATTGAGTAAGACACAAAGCCCTAGCACTGAGGCTGAGATAGCAGAAATGAGTCGAACACCTTACGCTTCGGCTGTAGGATCGATCATGTATGCTATGACGTGTACTCGACCCGATGTAGCTTTTGCCTTGAGCATGGTTAGCAGGTATCAGGCGAACCCTGGCAAGGCACACTGGACTGCGGTAAAGAATATCCTCAAGTACCTACGGAGGACTAAGGACTGGGTTCTTACCCTCGGTGGGAGTGATGACTTGAGAGTTGTAGGGTATAGTGATGCTAGCTTCCAGACTGATAGGGATAATTTCCGCTCTCAGTCGGGCTGGGTCATTACCCTAAACGGAGGAGCAATTTCTTGGAAGAGTTCCAAGCAAGAGACAGTGGCTGATTCTACTTGTGAATCAGAGTATATTGCAGCTAGCGAGGCAGCAAAGGAGGCGATATGGCTGAAGAACTTCATTGGAGACCTTGGAGTTGTACCAGCTATTAAAGAGCCAATGGAAATTTTCTGTGATAGTGAAAGTGCTGTTGCCTTAGCCAAGGAACCAAGGGATCATGGGAGATCCAGACACATCGACAGAAAATACCATTTCATTAGACATCGGATCGAAGAAGGACACCTCGTGGCAAAGAGGGTATCATCAGATGAGAATCCGGCAGATCCCCTCACAAAGGGACTGACTCGGGTTAAGCATCTTCAGCATGCTCGGAGCATAGGGCTGAAAGATCATATTAGATTTAGTAGTTAGATAATCTCGAAATTTGTAAAGTGTAATTGACAATTGATGATGAATAAAAGTGTTTTATTTATGAGTAAAGTGTTGCTATCTCTTGTCGATCGTTTACTATATTTCTTTTGCATGTTTTGACTTCCAGAATAATTTTGTTTGGTATAACATATTATTCAAACCTCCACAGTCGGTCATATGTTGGAAGTAGATATGAATGAAGGCTGTCATGTTTGGTTGTAGAGGTCTTGGACAAGGCTACAACAATCATGAGTGCTCATAAGTTCTGAGCATTGGACTCAACCCACGCTCACTGGAATCACTTCATGGAATTCTATCTCGAGTGATCGTGAGACGGTAATATCATATAAGTCTTCAAACCTAGAGATATGATTTGTTACTTACAAGTTGGTTATGCATTGACTGTACGAAACCGCATTGGTAACTCGATGTTATAAAACGTACTTTTGTGTGTAATTCAATGAGTGGTAGAACAAACATATGAGTCGAAGTTTATCTGTTCCTTCTTGGATTAGAAGCTGATATCTGGGCCCCTCGATGATTTTGTTTTGACCCATGTACCGGGCCCGGTCAGAACTAAGTTGATGTGTTCAATTAAGTTCTATGTCAAACAAATCGGAAATCGGGAAACAAACTGCTGGACAATAAGTAAGACATTGTTCCATGTATTTGTCCGGCTGATATCTAGAACAGAGGATTATATGATCACTTATCTTAAATGGCGTACCATCATCTTCTCAGTTCCGAGAGACCTTGAAAGAGCTACGATTTCCGGTCGGTTCCTGAAGTACTAGAGATATAGTTATTAGACTTATCCAAGTGGGAGACTGTTGGATAAGGTGTCTAAGTCCATAACTATTTCGGGCTTGTACTTGACCCGACCCGGCATGGTCCATTTGGGTTGCATGGCACCATGTAATTGGATAGACTAAATGAGAGAAATAACACTTGGAGATTATTAATATATTATAAGTTCTAATATATTAATAATATTATTTGATTAGTTTGATCAAAGAATTAATTTGGAATTAATTAAGTGATCAAAGGATAACTAATTAAATATATGGGTTGATTATGTAAATCATCTATATCTTATATAGTGGGCTAAGAGGCTCCATGGATTATCAAGTTGGGTTCTACCCATAGGATGCTCCATGGATGCTCCATGGGAGTTACAAACCCATGGGTCATGGAAATGAAGAGTCATGACACATTAGGGTTTACATGGTGTAACCCTAGATGTGTCAACACTATATAAGAGTCCCATTCTCCACAAAATTGGCTACACAAGTTGAACACTAAGAAACAAGAGGGCTTGGCCGATTTTGAGAAGTGTGTGTTATCTCAAGAGTCTTTCCAAGAGCATTTGGTGTTGTGTGAAGCATTTGAGGCATCACACTTCGGGTGCTAGGCTCACAAGGTTTCAAAGGAACACAAGCAACAACAAGGTAAGTTATTCTATCTATGATTCAAGTTAAAATTGTTCCCCATGTATGCTAGATAGGAATATAACCTTGGAATTCAACTTTGCATGATAATTAGACAAACATAGATCCAAGGTTATTAGGGTTGCATGTACACTTAGGAAGTGTTAGAATGCTCAAAACCCATCACAAAGACGCCTACGGAAATTCGTCAATTTCTAGGCCTCGCTGGCTACTACCGTCGGTTCATCCAAAACTTCTCTCGGATTGCGAAGCCTCTCACCACGTTAACACAGAAGGGTGTGCCATTCGACTGGGAAGAGAAACAGGAGAAGGCATTTCAGACCCTGAAGCGAGCCCTATGCACCGCACCAGTATTATCCCTTCCCGAAGGAACTGAAGATTTTGTTGTATACTGTGATGCATCGAATCAGGGGCTCGGTTGTGTCTTGATGCAACGAGGCAAGGTTATCGCCTATGCCTCGAGACAGCTAAAGAACCATGAAGTGAACTACACTACTCACGACCTCGAGTTAGGAGCGGTCGTCTTCGCATTAAAAATCTGGAGACACTACTTGTATGGGACGAAGAGCGTGGTGTACACTGATCATAAAAGCCTCCAACATATACTGAACCAGAAAGAACTCAACATGAGACAGCGTCGATGGGTCGAATTACTTAACGATTACGACTGTGAAATTAGATATCATCCGGGGAAAGCCAACGTAGTAGCAGACGCCCTGAGCATAAAAGAATACTCCGGACGAAGAACCAAGTCGTTGACAATGACTATACACTCACATCTATCCACGCAGATCAAAGAGGCTCAGCTGGAAGCTCTAAAGCCTGGAAATGTGACGGGAGAACTCCTGCGTGGAATGGATAAAAATATGGAGGTTAAGGGTGACGGAGCCTATTACTTTATGGACCGAATCTGGACTCCACGCCATGGAGGTTTCAGAGATTTGGTTATGAGGGAAGCACACAACATTCGTTACTCCATCCACCCAGGTTCAGATAAGATGTATCTAGATCTCAAAAAGCTATACTGGTGGCCGAACATGAAAGCAGAGATCGCTACCTTTGTAAGTAAGTGCCTTACTTGCGCGAAGGTCAAGGTAGAATGTCAAAAGCCATCAGGACTCCTCCAACAACCAGAAATACCAGAATGGAAGTGGGAGCGAATCACAATGGACTTCATCACCAAGCTGCCCAAGACAGTAGGTGGATTAGATACCATTTGGGTCATCGTTGACAGGTTGACCAAGTCCGCCCACTTCCTACCCATCAAAGAGACGGATAAGATGGAAAAGCTCACTAGGACTTATATAAAAGAAATAGTGCGATTGCATGGCGTCCCCATATCTATTATATCGGACAGAGATAGTAGAATCACCTCTAGATTTTGGCAATCATTACAAAAGGCGCTAGGGACGAGGCTGGATATGAGTACAGCCTACCATCCGCAGACTGACGGGCAAAGTGAGAGGACGATCCAAACCTTAGAAGACATGCTGCGAGCTTGTGTGATCAACTTCGGGAAATCGTGGGATACACACTTACCTCTTGTGGAGTTTTCCTACAACAATAGTTATCACACGAGCATCAAGGCAGCTCCATTCGAAGCTCTCTACGGCCGGAAGTGCAGATTCCCTTTGTGTTGGGCCGAGTTGGGAGACACTCAGTTAGCTAAGGGACGAACTCCTGATAGCGCTCTCACTGGTCCATAGATCATTCGAGAGACGACCGAGAAGATTGTACAGATACGTGAACGACTAAAAGCCGCTAGGGATCGACAAAAGAGCTATGCCGACAAACGAAGGAAACCCTTGGAATTCCAGGTCGGAGACCGGGTTCTTCTGAAGGTCTCGCCCTGGAAAGGCACGATACGCTTCGGGAAGCGTGGAAAGTTAAACCCAAGGTACATAGGACCTTTTGAGATTATTGCTAGAATCGGCCCCGTAGCGTACAAACTAAACTTACCCCGCGAGCTAAGTAACATACATCCTACCTTCCACGTCTCAAACTTGAAGAAATGTCTGTCGGACGAGACTCTCGTGATCCCCCTCGACGAGATCGAGATCAATGAGAGCCTCAACTTCGTGGAAGAACCTGCTGAGGTTTTGGATCGTGAAGTAAAGCGGACGAAACAAAGCCGCATCCCAATTGTGAAGGTTCGGTGG
Source organism: Lactuca sativa (assembly GCF_002870075.4). Taxonomy (NCBI): domain Eukaryota; kingdom Viridiplantae; phylum Streptophyta; class Magnoliopsida; order Asterales; family Asteraceae; genus Lactuca; species Lactuca sativa. Next base: position 113,256,845 of record NC_056627.2, on the reverse strand, counting down.
AACGCCAAGCGAGGACCGGAATTCACTTGGGAGCGCGAGGATCAAATGAAACTCAAATACCCTCATCTCTTCGCTTAGTAGTATTGAAATGTCGTATCTGTTTGTATTCTAAATTTCGGGACGAAATTCCCCTAACGGGGGGATGATGTGACAACCCCAAATCTAATTCCGTTACAAACCCCGTTTTCATTAACGGAAAGTGTCACTATACGTTATTTTATGTAATATTTGAAATCATCAATATCCGAATGTCTAAATTTATGCATGGCTTAATATTATCATAAGAAATATAACTCGTATGTGTTAACCCCGTTTAACCTAATAAAGTTGTATTACCTTTTCAACCACTTCACCCGGGTAAAAAGTTTTAACCCAGTTAACTTTAAACATCGGGTAGCCGTGTATCGGGTGCGATTCCCGAGACATATGCAATGGGTGTGCACAACATTTGAACACTCATTTACTACACACCCACTCTCTCTCTCTACTTTCTCTCTCTAGACTTGAAATCGGCCCCGATTCCGCTAATTTCCGACCTCCAAACGTAAGTACTCATCCTCTATCTTAATCTAGTCATGCTTCATTGAATTTAGGGGCCAAAATCATAGAAATCAAGGACCATAAAGGAGTTTACGGCCTAAGAAGCTCCTTAGGCCGTAAACCCCCAAATCCAAGCCAAAGACCAAGTTTTTCCTTCTTGTATGTTAGTATACTAATTAAGGCTTATAACTAGAAGAGTTTGGACCTTAAAACACAAGAGAATGATGCTTAAAAAGGAGTTTACGGCCCAAGCATGTGCTTAGGCCGTAAACACCTCAAACACCCCACAAATCCATGTTTAAGGCTCCAAAAGCACTTCTAGGATGTTTGGTAAATTAGACTTGACTCCAAGGAACACTTAAAGGCATTAAACAACATCATTTGAACACAAAAAGTGGAGTTTACGGCCAAGGCTAAGCTTGGGCCATAAACACCCAAGTTTTTGTGTCAAACAAGTCCCTAAACTACCCTAATGCATGAAAGGAATTTATCTAAGGCCTTTGGAAGTGTGTTGTACCATTAAACACCTCATTTTGACACCAAATGAAGAGTTTATGGCCAAGGATGTTCTTGGGCCGTAAACTCCCCAAAAATTGATGCCAAATTGTTCCAAACTCACTATAGGGCCTTCTAGGATTTTTCTAAGCCATTTGGGACCATGTTGTACAAGTAAAACCATCATCTAGAAGGACTTATAGGAGTTTACGGCCCAAGAAAAAGTCTTGGCCGTAAACTCCCCCAAAATATCACAAAAGAGGATGTTTAATCCTTCCCTCTTGGTCCAAAACACACACCACTAAATCAAGGAAGTGAGATAAGGCCATAAACTCACATTTTGGAGTGTCACAAGAGTTTACGGCCAAGCCTAGGGGGCTTACGGCCGTAAACTCCCAATGGATGGCTTTTAGGCCATAAACTCTAAAAGAGTGAACTCATGGACCCTCCCGTAAATCATTCATGGCCTTGTACCACTCCCGGGAACCCTTTCTAGGCCTTAAAACCCCGAAAACGACACTAGAATGTCCAAATACTATAATGAAAAGCATAAGATGATTAACTTCTTGTAAAATACATATTTCATATGACATTAGGGTCCTAAAAGGTGCACAAGTGGTTATTTGGTACCAAACGCTCAATCGACACTATTACCCGATTTACCCGATTCACCCGATTTCCGCGATTTCAGGTGAGTTCATACCCCTTTAATGAACCTTTCAAGTGTTTTACATGTTTTAGGGGGGAGATACAAGTTGCTTATAAATGTTTATGCAAAGTTTTACAGAACGATTTCCGAGTTTCAAGGATTAATCACATGTGATTCACTACTCTTAGTTCAAATCACATGTGATTTGTCCCTATGCCTTAAAAACGGGTTTTACCCTTTTCAAACTATTTTTAAACAGTGAATCAGAATTTAAATGTTCTCTTGGAAAAATACCTTTATTTAAATCAATTTGCTTATAAAATGTAACCGCCTTGATATATTTATATAAATAAGACTTGGAGGACTTAGGACCGATATCTCGCCTTATTTCCTGTTCTTGTTTGATTGTGGGCTTAAGGTAGTAGTTATCCATCCGACTGTCGTTGATTTCTTACTTATATAAAATCTGTATATTAGTATGGGATACGAATATTACTGCTTTCACTTAATGCTAAAGTCACTAACGTGCTAAGAAACATCCCCACTAAGGTAACCATAATAGGTATGGTTGGGGTCGCTACCGCTACTACTCACTAAAGTTATTACTAACTACACTATAATACTCACTATTACTAGACGATACACTAGTAAGAGAATACACTATGATCATACTAAAAGAATACTACACTATGACAATAGAGAAAACACTAAACAAACAATAATACACTAACCCGCTATGAGATACTCTATTCGCTATTCACTACGCCCGGAGTGTTCCAGCAGGAGACGACTCTACATGTATAGATCTATACGGGGCAAACGCTATTACATCCCGACTGTTAATTCAGTTCGCGCCGTACAGGCCCAGGGATGCCACTACTTCACTACACTGTGCATGACCGGGAAGGTCATGGGATCCTCTATTATCCTCACTATTGGTAATATACAAGGAATACGCAACAACTACACTAAAATACTACACTAAATGTTAAACTACATCCCGAAGTAAGTAAGTATTTATCACTAAAGGAAGATCGCACCTCTATCATTGGTCACGGGCTTAACTTATCCTATCACATTTGTTATTTGGAGATTTGCCAAAGTATTTTTACAATAAATTGTTTTCAAAGAGATGAAGAATGCATACTATTCACAGATTGTCACTTACAATGTATTTCCTGGAAAACATGGGATTTTCTGAGTTTCTACTACTTATGTACATAAATGATACATCCGTAACACTAATGCTTTGTATACAAAAACTCACACTAAACTCTTATGAACTCACCAGCTTTATGCTGATAATTGTTTTCAAAATAACTTGTATCTTCAGGTCAAAGATAGACAGGTACAGGCGCGGCATTTTTGGAGAAGGTGGAGCGCTCAAGACCCATCTCTTATTTTTGGAATTACTTTTGGGTGATTGTTAAACATTACTACACACGCTTGTAATTAAATTCACTATATAATACTATGGTTGTATGTTTCTTGTTTCTACTATTATGCAATTGTGATGATACTGTTCACTACGTCATCCACCCCGAAATGTCTTCCGCCGTTATCGGTTTTGGGTTGTGACAGATTGGTATCAGAGCATTGTTTATAGTGAATCAAGTATATCAACCCATAAAAGATATACGAACTATAAACACTTCGGGACTAAAACACTCTGACCAAAAATATATACTGTTAAGTATCTAAAAGATCTAACTAAGTATATATATACACACATCACTATGAAACACAGGAATCAGTATCATCCTAGAACAAAACAAAAGTATTAAGATTGTTGGGCAGCACAATTGGGTTTAGAGACATATAGTCACATTCAGGATGATGTAGCCTGATCAACTACGTTTTCCTGAGGGTGACTAGCATGTGCCTAAGGTTCGGTTGTGATGTTGCAACAAGTCTAAAACTTACCAACAATACCACAATAACGGTAACATAAGAATACTATAGGAGTATTCTGTATCTCTAGATTATACGTATGTGTTAACAGCAAGAGTCGTTACTAGTAGGACAATAGTTGCTAAGTGGATACACCACGATTACATGTGATTGGGGCGCTATAGACTCAGAATCTGCAGCCTTTGCTTCATTCCCTGTTCTTGTTTGATTGGGGGTCTGAAGTTAGGGTGGTTTATTCGAAGGACTATCTTGCTTCGGTTACATGTAATCGGTATGCACTATGCAAGTATTGGGTCAACTGGTAATGATTCCTCCTATAAGTATCTTAGAATAGTGCATCTATTAATCTTCTTTCCCCCTTCTCGCGTAGATAGCATGGCTGGCTTCCACCTACCCGGTGATCCGTACTTTCCGAACCAGGGCAATGGAGGATGGCTCGAAGAGGAGTCAGACGACGATCACCCTATTCCTTTGGATGATCATCATGCCGAAGGTTTCTCGGATAGCTCGAGCTCCGAGCCAGAAGTCAACAACCAACCTCCTGAAGCCCCGAACCCTAACCCCCGACCGGCATTTCAGGGCCCCACTCCTATGTGGGCAATATACTTGCGACGATGGAGCGAGGAGCAGGGTCAGCCCTTGCCTTACAATGGAGACCGAAGTTTCTACCACATAAGCGAAGGAGGATCAGCGGATCGGGTTCTGCCCATCATGATCCGAAGGATTGCCAGGAATGTTGAGTAAGGCCAAGCTGCTATTGGTCGAGTTGTAGAAGTGGATGCCAACTCAAACCTCAATACTGTTCGCATTCGCCAACTCGAGGAAGCTGTGGACAGGACAAGGAGGACCAACGAGGCTCTGCAGCATCAGCTGGCTGCATCCCGAACTGAAGTTAGGGAACTCCGAGCACACCAAAGGGCTCATGATCGACACCTTCAAGAAGTCATGCGTCAACTGGAGGATCTAAGGATTCGCCCGACAAGCAGCCGTCGCCAGTAGAAGACATCTAGTTACCTCACTCTTTTGCTTAAAGGACTAGCCTTTTATCTCTATGTTCCGTAGGTCTCTTGTCTGTGAACGTACCTAGTTTAAAAGTACTCTAGCTAAACCTCTAAACTGCCAACATTTCTCTATGGTATGATGTAAGACCTACTGCTAGGTCAATTTTCATGAACTATTGTTGCATCATTAATACCAGTATATTGGCAGATGATTTCTCTATTGCTAAAGCTCTTACCCTGATCTTGGATTATGTTGATTTAATCCACGAAACACTCTATTCATATTCACAATAGGCTCTTACTATTGCTATCATTTCTATGATCTTCCAGTGAAGGATGCCTCCACGAAATCGTCCCAGCATAGGAAGACCTGAAACTCAAACCCCTCCTCCACCACCTCCTCCTCTGCAGTTCGATCCGGTGTTGTTCCAAGCGGCTGTGACTGCGACTGTAACAGCAGCCATGGCCCAGATGAACTCGGGTGATGCGAGCGGTGGAAATTCTAGATTTGGTGAAGTCCACCAACAAGTGCAGGGATGCACTTATAAAGACTTCATGAATTGTAAACCTACTTTCTTTGATGGGACCGGAGGAATTCTGGCATTGTCCCAATGGTTCGAAAGAACCGAAACTGTATTCGAAATGTGCTCTTGTCCCGAAGAGAGCAAAATCAAGTTCGCTACTGCTACCCTCACTAACAGGGCTTTGTCATGGTGGAACGACCATGTCAACGCACTCTCCTTGGTCACAGCCAATGCCATGGGCTGGGACACTCTAAAAGATCTTATGAGAAGGGAGTACTGCCCTAGGGGCGAAGTTCAGAAGCTTGAGGAAGAACTCTGGAACCTCAAGATGAAGGGGACCGACATAACAGCTTATACGGCCAGGTTTTGCGACTTGGCGGCTATGTGTCCCAACATGATCCCCTCTGAAAGCAAGAAGATTGAGCGTTACATCTGGGGTTTAGTGCCCCCGTATCGAGGAAATGTTCTGGCCTCACGCCCTACCACTTTCGACAGCGCCAAGGAATTGGCCCAGAGTCTGATCAATCACGAAATCTCCTCCACTCCAGCAACAACAACCACAACAACCACTGCACCATCCGGATCATCCGATAGAAAAAGGAAACGATGGGATAAGAAGAAGGGCAAGAAGACTCAAACCGCCTCCAGGGATCAGCAAATTGTGGCGGTTCATGCTGCCACCATCCCGGCCGCACCAGCTGCTCCAGCCCCACCGAAAGCTTACAGTGGGAATTTGCCTAAGTGCCCCAAGTGCCCTTTTCACCACAACGGTCCATGCCGTGAACTGCAGTGTTCCAACTGCGGACGGAAGGGCCATACTGTCCGTTTTTGCAAGGCCCCTCCCAAACCTATTACAGAGGTTCCTGGTACGGGAGTGACCCCGACGTGTTACGGCTGCGGCGAAGCGGGCCATTTTAAGAAAAACTGTCCGAAGACTGCAAATGCCGGGGGAACTGGAAGGTTACTTGCTATCGGTCACAATGAAGCAGTAGCCGATCCCACAGTGGTCACGGGTACGTTCCTTCTCAACAACTCTTATGCCTGTGTCTTATTCGATAGTGGTGCAGAAAGGAGCTTCATAAATCAGAACTTTAAACACTTACTCAAACAAACCCCTCAACCACTAAAAGAAACATTCGTTGTAGAAATGGATAATGGGAAGACAGAAAGCTCTAATGAAATATATATAGGTTGTACTCTCACGTTAGTTGCTCCTGGAAGAATCGCGGGGCCACCCCGACTCCACTCGCCGAGTCTGAAGAACAGCTCGACGAGTTCCAGTCAATCTCCAAGCTACTCGCCGAGTCTGTTCATCGGACTCGGCGAGTCCATGCCATGCAGTCGATCAAACTGCTTCCTGAGATAAGTTTCGTCCCGAAATACCCAAGCATGGGACCTTCTGGACCTCTAAAGGTCCTAATACAGGATTATAGTCGTTGGGTAACAAGGTACTAATTCATCTAATCACCAAATGGGTTCCATAAACCCTAAATCCATGCACACATCAACATAACAGAAAGGAATCCAAAATATTACCTGAAATATGCACTCTCTGTGTCCCCAAACCGCAGAACTCGAATCCCTTGCTGTTCCTTTAGCCAAATCTCTTCTCCTCCTTGCACAACAATTTCTTCAAAGCCCTAATATCCTTCAATCTTGCTCTAGATGCCCACAGCCGTTTAGGGTTCTTCTCAGTCGACTAAAGACGGACAATGACGGCCTATAAGTGCATTATATACGACCCAACCCTGAACGGTTAGGGTTTTCGCTAAACAACGTAGACTCGCCGAGTCCATATCGGACTCGTCGAGTCCAGTCGCGAACCCGCGACCAAGTCTGCGATCCTACTCGGCGAGTCTAGGCTCCAACTCGCCGAGTCCCCTCTTAATTCACCCCAAAAACATAATTTAACAATACCTGAGATTCCGGGCTGTTACATATAAGTTTAGAATCTAACAGATTTCAGTAAATGGCATGAATTTGGAATTCTTGCATTTGCAGTAAGGGTTTGGGAGTGTGAAAAGATGATCATTGGAGTTATGCTCAATTGATCTATTTCACAAAGTAAAGATCATAGACAAACATAGTACGCATACTTTGTGTATGTCATGACTAGTGTTTAGAAAACATAGTGTACATGCTTGGAGCATGTGACAACTATTGTTTTAAATTCAAGTATAAAGTTGATAAAACCGAAACAATGAATAATGAGTAATCTGTATGGTGATAAATAAAAGTGTTTATTTATATTCATAGGGTTTGATACCATATTTGATTCATTTATTCTTGTGTTTCACTTTGCATGTTTTGACTTCCAGAATAAACTAGGTTATTCTTCTGGAATGACTAAGTTATTCAAACCATCCACAGTCGGTCATATGTTGGAAGTAGATATGAATTAAGACTGTCATGGGTTGGTTTGTAGAGGTCTAAGATGTTGGACAAAGGGCTACAACACTCATGAGTGCTCATAAGTTCTGAGTATTGGATTCAACCCGCGCTCATTGGAATCACTTCATGGATTTTATCACGAGTGATCATGAGACGATAATATCTTATATTCTTCAAACCTAGAGATATGAGTTGTTACTATGAGTTGGTTGTACATTGATTGCACAAAAACGCATTCGGTAACTCGGTGTTATAAAACGTGCCTTTGTGTATGATTCAACAAGTAGTAGAACAAGCCATATGCGTCGAAGTTTATCCATTCCTTTTACCTTCGGGATAAAAGAGATATCTGTGGGCCCCTTGATGATTTAATGATGATACATATGAGTGCTTGGCTAAGCCAGGATTGATTTGATTTGTTCAATCAGTCAGTCATCATGAATCAGAAATCGGGAAACAACAAATGGACAAAGAGAATTATTATAATCCATGTCTCAGTCCATATGATATCTAGAATGGAGGAATATATGATCCCTTATCTAATGGACAAGTTCGTTGACAAGATCAGAGTTCGACAGCGGCTTTAAGAGCTACGATTGCCAGTTAGGTTTTGAAGTCATACTCAATAATAGTTTTAGACTTATCCAAGTGGGAGACTGTTGGATTAATGTCTAAGTCCATAACTATATTTGGTATGTACTTGACCCGACCCGGCATGGTCCATTTGGGTTGCACTTCACCGGCACAATTTATATGGATAGTATTTTGAGAATAGTATATTTATGATTTATATTAATATATTATAAGTTCTAACATATTAATATAATCATATTATTTAATTAGTATTGATCAAGAATTAATTTATAATTATATATATATATATATATATATATATATATATATATATATATATATGTGTGTGTGTGTGTGTGTGTGTGTAGTGGGCCAAGTTCATTTAGGTTGGGCTAAGTCTTCATGGATAGTCCATGGAGCTTTAACCCATGGATCCTAGGAAATGAAAGGTCATGGGTATTAGGGTTTAACCCTAATCCTCCACACTATATAAAGATGTCCTTGGTTGGTGAAATGGGCACTAGTGTGGGTACACTAAGAGGGCTAGTCAATTTCACTAGAGAGAACCAAGTATCCATATTCTCTAAAGTCTTCCAAGGTGTTTTGATGATTTGTGATTCCATTTGAGGCTTCCACACTATTGGGGCTAAGCTCTTAAAGCTTGAAGACATCAAGCTACACTAAAAGGTATGTCATCTAACTAGTCTTTGTAGTATAGTTACCTCATAGTATGCTAGTTAGGATTAAAGCCTTGGAAAGTTCTTATTTGCATGTATAATAGAGAAAACATAGATCGAAGGTTTATAGGGTTGCATGTACACCATAGGAGTGTTAGAATGCTCAAAACCCAACAGTATGGGCCCGTACTACTGAAAGCAGAGGATCCGTACCCGAATCGAGGAATGCCAAGATAAGACCAGGGAACTTGTAGTAATTGTGATCCCTCCAGAGGTATCAGTATCGCTAACAGTTGTCATTCCTTTTGTATTTCAGAATGGTGGTACTACGTTCGAGGCCAGCAGTTGGCAGCGCAGGAGGAGCATGAGGAGCATCTGAGAGAGGTATTGGAGACTCTGAGGAAGGAGAGCTTGTACGCCAAGTTCTCCAAATGTGAGTTTTGGTTGCGCGAGGTGCAGTTTCTTAGGAACCTCGTCAACCAGAACGAGATTTTAGTAGACCCGGCCAAGGTGGAGGCCGTGATGAGGTGGGAGATTCCGAAGTCTCCATCCGAGATTTGGAGTTTCCTAGGATTGGCAGGCTACTATCGGAGATTCATTCGGGATTTCTCCAAGATAGCCGTACCCCTGACACGGTTGACTAGGAAAGCCGTGGTCTTTCGATGGGGGCCTGAGCAGCAGGCAGCGTTCGAGATTCTGAGGCAGAGATTGTGCGAGGCGCCGATCTTAGCCCTGCCCGAGGGCATAGAGGATTTTGTGGTATATTGCGATGCGTCGATCTCAGGATTAGGTGCAGTATTGATGCAGAGGGGGCATGTCATTGCTTATGCCTCAAGGCAGCTGAAGCCTCACGAGGCGAACTACCCGATGCATGACTTGGAGTTGGGGGCTGTGGTTTTCTCCCTCAAGATTTTGTTACATTACCTCTATGGGGTTTGATGTACCATTTACATGGACCACAAGAGTTTGAGGTACCTCATGGATCAGCTGAACCTGAACATGCAGCGTTGGTGGTTGGACGTGGTGAAAGCAGAGGATCCGTACCCGAATCGAGGAATGCCAAGATAAGACCAGGGAACTTGTAGTAATTGTGATCCCTCCAGAGGTATCAGTATCGCTAACAGTTGTCATTCCTTTTGTATTTCAGAATGGTGGTACTACGTTCGAGGCCAGCAGTTGGCAGCACAGGAGGAGCATGAGGAGCATCTGAGAGAGGTATTGGAGACTCTGAGGAGGGAGAGCTTGTACGCCAAGTTCTCCAAATGTGAGTTTTGGTTGCGCGAGGTGCAGTTTCTTGGGCACCTCGTCAACCAGAACGGGATTTCAGTAGACCCGGACAAGGTGGAGGCCATGATGAGGTGGGAGGTTCCGAAGTCTCCATCCAAGATTCGGAGTTTCCTAGGATTGGCAGGCTACTATCGGAGATTCATTCGGGATTTCTCCAAGATAGCCGTACCCCTGACACGGTTGACTAGGAAAGCCATGGTCTTTCAATGGGGGCCTGAGCAGCAGGCAGCGTTCGAGATTCTGAGGCAGAGATTATGCGAGGCGCCGATCTTAGCCCTGCCCGAGGGCGTAGAGGATTTTGTGGTATATTGCGATGCGTCGCTCTCAGGATTAGGTGCAGTATTGATGTAGAGGGTGCATGTCATTGCTTATGCCTCAAGGCAGCTGAAGCCTCACGAGGCGAACTACCCGACGCATGACTTGGAGTTGGGGGCTGTGGTTTTCGCCCTGAAGATTTGGCGACATTACCTCTACGGGGTTCAATGTACCATTTACACGCACCACAAGAGTTTGAGGTACCTCATGGATCAGCTGAATCTGAACATGAGGCAGCGTCGGTGGTTGGACGTGGTGAAGGATTATGATTGCGAGATCCTTTACCACCCAGGGAAGGCCAATGTAGTGGCCGATACGCTTAGCCGCAAGGCGGCGCCGATCAGGGATATTTGTAAGAGTATGACTGTGGTGACTCCCCTGTTGGAGCAGATCCGGGAGGCTCAACAGGAGACTATGAAGGAAGAGCATCGGAAGAGTGAGTGAATAGTGGGTCAAGTCACCTCTTTCGATTATGATAGTCGGGGGTTATTGACACTACATCGTAGGGTGTGGGTGTCGTATCATGGAGGCGTGCGCCAGATCTTGTTGGAGGAGGCGCACAAATCCCGATTCTCTATTCATCCAGGGGCGACGAAGATGTATCGGGATCTTCGCCTAGACTATTGGTGGACTTGCATGAAGCGGGATGTGGCGTGGTACGTCGAGCGGTGTTTGACCTGCAGGAAGGTCAAGGCCGAGCATCAGAGACCGCACGGCAAGATGCAGCCGTTGGACATCCAATTATGGAAATGGGAGGATATTACGATGGATTTTATCACCAAGCTTCCCCGGACGACGCGAGGAGTAGATTCGACTTGGGTCATCGTGGATCGGTTGACCAAGAGCGCCTATTTTATTCTGATTCAGGAGAGTATCTCGGCCGAAAAGTTGGCCGATATCTACATCAGGGAGATTGTGGCGCGGCACGGGGTGCCAGTGTCAGTGATATCAGATCGAGATGTGTGGTTCACTTCCAGGTTTTGGAAGAGGTTTCATGATGAGTTGGGCACTCGTCTGCATTTTAGCACCGCCTTCACCCGCAGACGAATGGTCAGAGTGAGCGGACCATCTAGACTTTGGAGGATATGTTGCGGGCATGCGTGTTAGATTTTGGTGGTAGCTAGGATACCTATATTCCCTTGGCTGAGTTCTCATACAACAACAGCTACCACACGAGTGTTGACTGTCCCCCATTCGAGATGTTGTATGGTCGGAGGTGCAGGACCCCGATATGCTGGGGTGAAGTTGGCCAGAGGGTCATGGGGAGCACCGAGGTGGTGCTCAAGACGACCGAGAGAATCCAACAGGTTCGGAGCAGGCTTCAGACTGTGCAGAGTCGGCAGAAAAGTTACGCCGAAAAGCGTCGATCCGACCTGGAGTTCCAGGTCGGGGATATGGTTCTCCTGAAGGTGTCGCCTTGGAAAGGCATCATTCGATTCAGGAAGCGGGGCAAGTTGGGCCCGAGATTCATCGGACCGTTCAGGGTTGTAGCCTGGGTGGGCAAGGTGGCATATCGGCTGGATCTGCCAGCCGAGCTCAGCCAGATCCACAACACCTTCCATGTTTCCCAGCTGCGGAAGTGTCTCGTGGATGATTCAGCGGTGGTGCCATTAGAGGATATTCAGGTTGATGACAGTCTGAATTACATTGAGCGCCCAGTCGCAATCCTGGACCGGAAGTCGAAGGATCTAAGGAACAAGAGGGTGGAGTTAGTGAAAGTGCAGTGGCAGCACTGAAAGTGGTCCGAGTGGACTTGGGAACCGGTGGAAGAAATGATGTAGCATTACCCCGAGCTGTTTCAGGATCGAGCAGCAGACTTCGAGGACGAAGTCTAAAATAAGTGGGGGAGATTTGTAGCACCTGGTTTCTGGTACGTAAAATTTATCTTAGTGTTCTTCATTTTTAGCCTTGGACTCGGCGAGTTGCAGGTCTGACTCGCCGAGTAGGGACGGGATCCGGAACACGTTTAAGTTAGCAACTCGGCGAGTCTATATTCTGGACTCGGCGAGTCACAACTGTCTGATGAAACCCTAAATTTCAAGGGTTTGTACCCTATTTAAACCCTCATTTCCTCCCCAAGCTCGCCCCCATTCACCCTCAGAGCTCCCAACATCGTTTTACCCTCATTCCTTGTGAGATTAAAGTGTTTTAGTGTGTTCTTGAAGTTTTTGAGGAGGAAGAAGTGTAGATCAAGAAGAGGAGAAGGAGGCCAAGCATCTTTGTGACATCTCAACGTTTTCCCTTGAGGTATAGCTCGTTTCCCCTTTGTTTTCAAGCTTGTAGTCTCTATTAGCTTCATGAAAGTCCCTCTTGAGCCATTCCCCAAGCTTGTTTGTGCATTGTGGGTTGTATTAAGTTGTTAGCCTTTAGATCTAGGCACTATAACAAGTTAGAACAAGAGTGCTGACGATATAGGAGCTTGAACTGGTCGTTTTGGCCAAGAACACTAGTGTGTGTTCTTGGTGTTCTCGATGAAACTTGAAGATCTTTGAAAACATGATTTTCATGGATGAAATCAATGTATGAAGCTAGATTAAGAGGTGTATCAACTAATCAAGGAAGAATACTTACTAGTTTTGAAGATCTAAGGTGATGTTCGGGATGATAGTTGAGAGGATTTGTAAGAAAATCAGTCAAGGAAGTGATGGAATGAAACAAATGGCCAAAACTTGATCATATGGGGTGATTTTACGGCCCACATGGATTTTACGACCGTAAAATCCATTGTGGTGGCCGTGAACTCATGGTCAAGGTGTTTTAGGCTTGTTCTTTGTACTATAGCTTCAACAGATAAACCCCAACACTTATACCTTAAGTGTACTAGGCTCAGAACACTCAAAAAGACTCTAAACGGGCTAAAAGTTAGCAGGAATGAGTTTGACTTTCAATGAAGTGTTTGACTGTACAGGATAGAAAATTTCGGGTTGTCACATCATCCCCCCGTTAGTGGGAATTTCGTCCCGAAATTAGAGTTTAGGTAAGGAAGTAGGTCTGAAAAATCAAGCAAAGAGATGGTGATACTTCCTATTCTATTGAATCCTCACACTCCCAAGTGAATTCAAGTCCTTGCTTGGCATTCCAGCGAACCTTTACTAATGGGATGCGACGTTGCTTCGTCCGCTTGACCTCTCGGTCCATGGTCACTACGGTTCTTCCACGAAGGTGAGGCTCTTGTGGAACTCGATCTAGTCGAGTGGGATTACAAGAGTCTCGTCGGACATATACTTTTAGAAGTTTGAGACGTAGAAGGTAGAATGTACGTTACTGAGTTCGCGGGGTAGGCTGAGTCGTGGATGCTTCTATGCTCTTTCTTACTACGTGAGAAGATAAGTAGGTCATTTATAAGGAAGATGACGAACTTATCCAAGTAAGGACGACATACTCTATTTATTAAGTCCATCAATACTACAACACATTTGTCTTATCCGAGGGGTATCACTACGGACTCGTAGCATCCGTATCGAGTTCGGAAGGTCGTCCTCGGGACATCCTTCTCTGACACTCGTAACTGGCAATACTCGGATCTCAGATCCATCTTTGAAAGGTAATTAGTTCCTTGCGATTGGTCAACCAATTCATCTATGTGAGGCAGAGGGTAACGATCCCTAATGGAAATCTTGTCGAGGTCTCCATTAGTCGATGGACCCACGAAACAATCCGTCTTTCTTTTTGAAGAACAAGACCGGAACTCTCCAGGGTGGGGAGTTTGGTCTTTCAATTCCATTGCTGAGTAGTTCGTTAAGTTGCCCGGACGGTTCTTGCATCTCCGTAGGCGTTAGACTATCGGGCGATTTGGTTACAGGAGTATCCTTTGACTGGATTCTAAGTTTATTCACATGACGACACAATCACTCGTAGTCTTGAGCAGTCTCCGTCCTGAAGTTCATATTAGAAGTCATACATGGTTCATCAATCACAATCTCGTGTATACGAGTCGTATATAATTAAGATTGAAAAGGTAGTCGAATAAATGATTCTCCTTTAATCTCACATCCAAACAAGGAAAAGAAGTTAAAGCGGAATCATCAATTCTAAACCTGTAGAACCTTGATTATATACCACCCTTGCGTATACATTCTTCAGAGATAGATCAACCGTAAGGGTCTTTGTATTGAACTTGACGTATTGTATGAGTTGGTATTCCGAGAAGGTTTTTTTAGGTTTCTTCGGAAAGGACACGAATCATAAGGTAATCTATGCATGAGTACCTCGGAGTTTTGGAATGACGGCTTCACTAGAAAGGAGATTACGGAGAAAGAGATGTACGCATGAACTGGTATTGTGACGATTGAATTGACTCAAGTCAAATGACAATGTCGGACTACTCGGAATAATAAAGGCATTAGATTAGATCATAAAGGCGTTACAGACAAAACATAACAGTACAGCCTTTAACAGAGTTTCAGTACTTTAGAAGACTACTGCTGCGAACAAGATATACTATAAAAAGCAAGTATACGCAGCACGAGGTTCCTTGACTGACAGAATATCGCAAAAGATAAGACTAGAGTTGCACTAGTTTTTAACAGTTTGAAAGCATACTTAAATACTGCCGATTTGAAGTGTTCCTATATTATAGTAGGGTCCTTTGTCGTCTTTTGTTGTTCTAGGGTCAAACTCCTCCTGTTCCCCCATCACCCTTCTCTATTGGGCAGTCCCTTTTGAAATGTCCCATTACGCCACATAAATGGCATATCCGAGAAATTTCAACATTGGTGGTTGAAGTAATGCATTGGATCCGAGTCTTGCAGAAGCGGATAGTGTGTCCCTTTTGTTGCAGATTAAGCACTGCATTTCTCGCCAAGGTCCATGATGGTGATAGTTGCATTTGTTGCACTTTGGGAGATTACCAACATAATGTCTGGCTGGGTTAGGGATAACTGGGATACCAGTAGGGATGGTAGTAGGATCTACAGACGTCATGGCCGCAAAGGCTACCACCGGTGATTGTTTCTTGTTCGTCCCTTGGGGTGACTTGCCTTTAAAACTATCCCAGAAGTTTCGTTTATTACCCTTGGGTTTGAGGTTCGGGATGTCGTGGTAGTTTGATACTTGTTGATGTACTTGGTTGTTACTTTGATTGGAATTATTGATAACCATACCGCTAACATTTGCATTGTTAGCGTTTAGGTGATTCATGACAGTTGTCACGGCAGCTGAGACTGTAACTTGAAAGGTAGCTACATCAATCTGAAGAGTTGGTGTTTGGTTGATGGGTTGTTTGCTTTTCTTTGACGACATGATTCTGTTACATGATAAGAAAATGAGTTCGTGAGCGATTATGGTTGAACCTAGATGTATTCCGATCATTCATGTAAAGAGTAGAAGTATGTTCTCGAGGGTTTGACCTACATCCCTATTATGTAGTCCTAGTAAGGGTAGAGGTACGTTCATAGAATGGTTACAAGATGTTTGTCGTCCAAACCAGGGTACCATTGGTTGGTGGATAACATGATCCAACCTCTGAAAGAGAATTGGGAATGATCCCTGAGCTAAATTACCCTAGTCCAATAACTAGACTAGAGTGGGTTTCAGATAGACTTCAACGATAGTATGATGAAAGTATTTGAACAAAGAGTGACACAGAAGTTAGCTGACTATCAATATCATTGATATTTGTGATGTAATAAGTCAGGGAAAATTGACCTTGTAGTAGGTCTTACATCATATCCGGAGTAGAAAAGTTTTGACAACATAAAGGCCTAACTAAAAGTACCTACAGTACAAGATAGTTACATAGAAAAGTGCTACCTAGGACATAGATAGGAAAAACGGTTCCTTAAAACTAGGAAGGAAAGTAAAGCATCACCTACTGGCGACGGGCATCCCTCTGGTGAACCCTTAGTTCAGCCAGTTGACGCTCCATATCAAGCATGTGTCTTTTGTACACCCTCTGGCATACTCGGAGCTCTATGACTTCGGCTCGTGTTTCAGCTAGTGCTTGTAGCAGGGTCTCTTGGTCTCTCTCAGATCTCTCATGCGCATTTTCAAGGTGATTGGTGTGGATGGTATACATTCCTGCATTGACATCAACTTTTGCGATACGATGGAGAGCTGTCCTGCCCTGAATCTCGTTTCGGGCAACTCTACGGACCAGGATTGCCAGAACTTTATATGCTGAGCTTCCTTCGCTTATGTTATAGAAACTTCGGTCTCCATTGAATGTCATAGGTTGATCTTGTTCTTCGCTCCATGTTTCCAAGCATTCTACCCAAGGAGGCGTCGGGCCATGAAAAGCTGGACGAGGGTTAGGAATTGGGTTGGGAGCTACCTGGGGTAGATTCTCAACTTCGGGCTCGAAGTTAGCACCATCCGACAAGTCTTCAGCATGGTGATCATTCAAAGGGATTGGATGATCGTCCTCTGGTTCTTCTCCAAACCATCCAACATTGCCTTCGTTCGGAAGGTAGGGGTCGCCGTGGGGATGGAGTCCAGCCATGTTATCTACGCGAGAATTGGGGTAAGGAAATAATTATTAGATGAACTAACTAGATAATTATAAGATAATGTTCATTAGTTACATCACTATTTGTAAAGTGTATACCAGTTATATGTAATCATAACAGGATAGGCCTTCGAATAAGTGACCTTAACTCCAAATTCACAAGGAACAGGGGTAAAGCAAAAATTCACAAATTCTAAGTCTATATCATCCCAGTTACATATAACCTTAGTGTATCCACTCAGCAACCATTGACCTACTAATGAAGATCTTTTTAGTTCTCAACTAAGTGATTATAGTAACACAGGATGCTCCTAATGTCTTCATTGTAGTAGTGTTGGTAAGTTTTTAGACTTGTTGCCACATCACAACTATTATTGGGCATATACTAATCACTCCTCGGACCAGCATAGTTGATCAGGCTACGCCATTCCCAGGACTGACCGTACATCCCCGAGCTTACTTGTGATATTCAACAACCGTAATACTTTTGTTTTTGTCCTTGTGGCACTGATTTTAGTATGTATGCAGGTATGTATACTTAGTTAAATATTTTATTATTTATAAGTATAAACTCTTGGTCAGAGTATTTTAATCCCATTGTATTTATAGTTAGTATATCTTTTATGGGTTGATATACTCAATTCACTATAAACAAAGCTCTGATACCAATCTGTCACACCCCAAAACCAAGAACACGGAAATGTTCTGGGGCAGAGGACATCATGTACAGTATCACAACAGTGTAAAGTAATAAACAAGCAACAACATCATCCATTGCATTAATAGTAGAATTTTAATACAAGTGTGTTCTTTCATAGAATAAGACATGAAACTAAGTAATCAAAAATAAAAGACGACTCTTCACTGCTCCGTATTCTCAAAACCTGGTCGTCGTACATGTCTACTGGTGACCTGAGAATACAAGTTATTTTGAAAGCGTAGATCAACATTTAGGCTGGTGAATTCATAAGTATTTTAGTGTCTTTGATTTGTAAAGCTGTAAAGAAAAGACTTGTAAATGTTTGAAGGATAAGTTTGTATAAGTACAAAAATCCTAGAAAATCTCATATTTCCTACTAGTATAAAATGTAGTCTTCTACCAAGACTTGACTATTTTGAAGGTTTGAACCTCTACATAAGTGAAGGTTTTTCCCTTGTACAACTATTATTATTCAAATCTAGTACACCTCATCGATTATGTGAATGTGACACAATATAAAGGTAATAAGGAAAATAATATAATTATTGAAATCGTCTCGTTTTGTACTAGGATATTCACAGCGTGGTAACTCGCCGAACAGTACAACCGTAGACATCCGTCGATGTGCAGTTTCCCACTGTAGCTAACAGCCGGGTGTAGAATGGTCGGTCCTGTATAGTAAGTACATATTCATATAGTATATAATAGTATCTCTTCTTATAGTATGTATTAGTATCTCTTCATTGTATGTATTAGTATCTCTTCATAGTATGTATTAGTATAGACTTATGAATGAATTGACTCTTGTGTGATTCCATGTACTTGGAATAGCAAGTAGTATCTCCTAACTATACCTATTATAGTTACTAGTAATGTACGTGCATAACCGAAAGAATGCCTTTGCTACCCAAAGGTACTAAATGGACTGACAAAACTTTTATGTCTATATATGTATACATAATATATAACTAATATTTAGACGACATTCAGACAAATAGCCGATACCCTAAGGCCACATCCAAACAAGGAAAAGGAATTAAAGCGAGCTAGCAGTCCTAAGTCCTTTAAACATTTCTTATATAACTATACCTATATAGGCATGCAATTGACAATATAAAAGTATAAAAGAAGTTTTTAAAAACCTTTGAAAAGTTTGATAAATTGATGACTTGATGTCAGCTTATAAAACGATTTGAAAACAGTTTGCTTGATAAGAACAGTTTAAAGTATAAGAAATCCTTTGTTTGAAATACAAATGTAACAAAGTTGAAAGGAAAGATACAGTATGTAAGGCAGTTTCATAAAGAGTTTAACATGTAAAGGTGTTTTGAGTAATCATTTCGAAGTAGTATACTAAGTAAAACAGCTAAAAGTGTAGTAAATTCATTTGCTTGCTAGTTATTAATTACATGTGATTGATATAATAACTAGCATGATTCAACTTGTATTCCCCTCCCCCCATAAAAGCATTTATAAACATTTAAAAACATTTAAAATGTTAATTAAGGGGTATGAGCTCACCTGTAGTGAGTGGTTTGGATGAACGGATTGTATAGGATGCTAAGTGTCAAGTGAAGACTTGAACACACACAAGGATCCTAGTTAACATATAATAACACATATACGTATCCAATTAGTCATTTAACAACTAATTAACCAAGTTAAGACATCCTAATACATGTAAAACACTTGATTTAAGTGCTATAAGTCCTAAGGGTTGCATCTAAGGGTTGTAGGACTTGGAATGCGGGTTTAGGGTCCAAGGGTAAACTCTTTATGAGTTTACGGTTTTGGGACCGACTTCCTTGGAGTTTATGGTTGCAAACCCATGAGTTTACGGCCGTAAACTCATGGTACTTCAACCATTTTGTGTTTTGAAGCCTGATATGTGTATTTTTTATATATATTTTTATGCACTTTATCTTAATATTTTGGCCTTATTTATTATCTTTTAGAACTAAAAAGTACTCATAATGCTTTGAATTATGTTTTGCAGCTATTCGTTGTTGATAAAGCACAAAAGAAAAGACTGAAGCGGAAACCGGGCTTAGAAGCTAAAAGTAATTAAGAAAGCTGGAGCAACAAGTACGCCCAACGTAAATAGCAATTACGCCCCGCGTAACTTAAGGGTACGCCCCGCGTAATGGCTGGCCTCGGATAAGTTTAATCGCGTAGTAATCCTTAGTATGCCCAGCGTAATCCAACTTACGCCCAACGTACGTAAGTCGGCTACAAAGGTTATAAAAGTCGATTTTCAGCTAACCAGGAGGGGGGATTCGACTACCAACTTAATTTAGTCGATATTAAACTTCTGTTAAGCCATTTTGAGGGTCTAGAAGGCGGCCGGAAGGCCGTTAAGCTAACGGGAGCGGAGATCGGAAGGATTGGAGAGTGGATACATGTCGGTAATCATATGGGTTGCTAACGTGACCATGTTTAGCATTCCATTGTGGTACTTTTCTGTATTCAGTTTCTGATTTGGGTGTAAAAACCTTTTACTTTGTGTTTATGATTGAATGAAGCTTTGATTATTAGACTAATTGCTAAATTGAATTGTTTATGTTTAATTTATCTTGCCAAGCTTGTTAAAAGATCCTTATGTGTTAATGATGATTATTTTCTGTTAATTGTTAAGTGAATTGAGTTGTGTGAATACCTGCTTGATTGCTTGTCTCTTATGATTTTGATGACCATCGAGATTATAAGTCTAGGAATAACGAATGTGAAACTAGGATTAACTTGAGAATAAGTAAATTAATGTGTGAGCCTTGTTTGATGACCATCAACAAGAGGTTAAATTGAATTGGTAATTCGATTAACTATATTTACAAGTCTTGCTTGATACGAACTGAACACTAGGAAGCATGTTAGTTTAATCAATTGATCACTGTTTAAATTGACTTGTTTGCTAAAGGATTAGTTATAGTGAACGCGAATCTAATCATTTTAGGAATCGGTGAACATGAATAAATGAATTTGTGTATGCAATTATCTATGTTTTTAAGGTGTAATTTATCTAAACCAAAGTACCTGAAGAGATTTGCTTTTCTGTTAATTTATCGAGAGTTGTTAATTGCTAGTTTGAAATTTATTAAACCATTTTCTTTATTATTTTCGTGTGACCTGTAACCTATAATCAAATATATTAAATTAATCCACCGTTCCCTGTGATCGACACCCGACTTACCTAAGCTATACTGTAATCTGACTAGGTACACTGCCTATAAGTGCATAGATAGTCTAAGTTTGTTAGGTTATAAATATTAAAATTAGTGGGTACTTTTGTGCACATCAAGTTTTTGGCGCCGTTTCCGGGGAACAGCTTGTCATTAATTTAGTTTATTTGATTATTCGTTATTTGTTTTTAATTAGTTTTTATTTTTAGTTTGATTTTCAATGATATCATTTCACTTGTCGGGAAGGTTCTTGTTGTTATTTGCAGGAATTTGGGATTGCACACATTGCTTGACTTTACTTGTTGCATGGGTTTCGAGGATGGAAGCGATAAGGGAATTCTTGACCTGCTTAGCCTACTACTTTGTTGATTTGTCCAACTCAATCCATGAGGCGTAGTATAGCAAGGCGTATTACGGTGGTTAAGTGGAAGACCGAGCTCTTGCTGTTCTTGACTAGTTAGGTCACTTCTTGTTCCGCTTTTAGTTAAAGGTGCAAGGAAAACAAAGGAAATATTCTAACGGGTCCCGAAAGTGGGTATTTTCGCAAACCAATTCTTGCATGCAAAGGTTTTTAATCAACCATTGTAGTTTGATCTTGACAAAGATAAGTGATTGTGACGTCTCATTATTTTTTTATTTCACTCATCGGAAAGTCATTTGCTGAAGAAACTAAAAAGAAAAAAAATAATAAGTTGTAAAGTCCCTTAATTAAAAAGTTAAAAAAAGAAAGGAATTTCAATTAAAGATAAGGAAATATTTACGCCCAGCGTACATTTCATGTACGCCAAGCGTAATTCAGCCATGGATCGCGGATACAATTTTCATGTAGCTAGTGTTACGCTCAGCGTAGCATTGTCTTACGCCCTGCGTAAATCAGCGACCATGTATATCTCTTGACCCTTTGACTTCTTTGTTATTCTTTTCACAACTCATTTCCTCACACACACGAACTGTGATAGACGAATTCTCTCAAATAATCTCCGATTCTTCTTCTTTCCTTGTAGAATTCGACACTAAGATTATGGCCCGAAGGATGCAAAGGACCAACCCACCCGAGGATGTGATAGATCACCGTTTCTTATAGTTTCCGCAAACGCTGAACGATGCAACCCGGGCACGTTATGTCACCAACTTGAGCTTGCTTCTCACCAAGGAGATCGATATAGCACCATCATTCGATTAGGAATTGGCTACCAGGACTAGACTTGCTGCATTGAGCCAGGAATTTTTGCAATACACGTACTCAGATGCGAGTGGTGTGGATTTGTTTGTGTGTCAGGGATGGGCACGTTTGTTCAGGATCCAGGAGCCTGTCTATCGGGAATTTTTGTTGGAGTTCTACGCTACAGTTTCCTATGATCCTAGGAAGGCACCCGATGACAGGACAACCTTTGCCTTCAGACTGGGGGGAGTGAGTCGGGAATGCAGCATGATAGAGCTTGCGACTCGAGTGGGTATTTACACAGCGGATGAGACGAGGAGTGTCCACTTCCCGACATTCCTTGCCGATTGTCTCACGGACCGGCCAGAAGACTATAACGAGAACACTTTTTGGGCCGAGATTATGGGAGGAGTTTATACACCATCTACCATACGAGGGGGGATGATTCGGTCTACTACATACCGAATGCTGCACCGGTTGATTTCTATGTCTCTCACGCATCACAAGAATAGTGAGAGAGTGCCTTCGATGGACTTGTATTTCCTATGGGCACTTGTTACTCCAGGGAGGCATCTGAACCTTCCAGTTGCTTTAGCTGCATATTTGGGACGGAGGGCCAGGGGACTTCGGGGGGATAGCCCGATTTGTGGAGGGAATTTTGTCACGCGGTTAGCTCAATCATATCAGTTGCTGACACGTGAGATCACGAGATCGATGGTGTTTCACGACATGAGGCCGATGAGTCTTCAACTGTTAGAGTCGATGCGTGTATTAGAGCGGGGTAGAGATGGTGTCTTGAGGGTACGAGCTGATGATGTGGCGGATGAGGAGGGTGCCGCCGAGCCACAGCCGAGACGGGTCCAACGGCGTAGACCTGTTCCTCGGGGAGCGCAGCAGTGACCTGAGCCGGAGATTGATATGCACTACCTAGCTCAGGGCATTGACCGTCTTGACATGAGAGTCTAGAACCTTAGCGAGTATGTTGCACATGTGGACAGGCAACAACGGTGGTATGGGGATGCGTTGAACGCATTCTTTGCCCACCAGGGGTTTCAGTATTCGGTTCCCCACCCACCACCATTCCAGCCACGACATGATGGGGCCGGTACTTCTGGGACACAACAACATGATGATGGATCCGATGAGTGATCCTTTTTATTTTTATTTTTATTTTTGTGTTATTTTTAGTTTAGTTTAGTATTTTTATTTGGTATGTCATTAAACTTTAATTTAGTTTGTTTTACTTTTGTTTTCCATGTTGATACTCTTTGGTTGTTTAGATTTCTGCAGAATTTTCGCCCTTAGAAAGCTAGCAGTAAGTTCAGCAGCTAGGTCCGACTGTTGCTAGAGAGAGCCGTGTGAGAGTTCGAAGATTATAGTCAAGACCCACCATTTTTCATAAGTGTGGGGTGCATATTGATTCCGTGAGCGATCGTTTTGAAGATTGACATTTTTACGATGTTTTGACTCTTATGATATGGATGAGCAGTTCCCACACCATAGAGTTTTATTTTGACGCGAGGAAGACGTATCATCCCGGCTGCCATGACATGGTTGATACTTTCCTATGTTGTGGGGGATTTTTCATCGCGAGAGAAGAGATGCCATTCTTGATGACATGACGTGGTCGACACTTTCCCATGTCATGGTTACTACACATTTCATTTGTTTGCAATCTTTTGCACTACATTTTTAAAGACGACGGTCTTGATTTTATTTTTCGGCGAATCCTGAAGCAGCAGTTCCAGTTTTCAGTCTTTCAGTAATATTTGAAGCAACTTGTAGCAGTCTCATACGATCTCGCCACAACTACCTAGGGGTGTCTGTTCCTTTTTCTCCCTTTTTATGTTCTTAATTCGTTTTAGCATACAATGAGGGCATTGTATGAAATAAGTGTGGGGTAGGGGGTCGGTAAAAGTAAATTAAAATTAAAAATAAAATAAAAAATAAAATAATAGTTAGGAAATTGCTAGATTTAGGAAATTTAAAATTTTAAAAAACTTGAAATAATAGTTTAATTTAGAAAAATCTAGTGATAATTTAAATTTTGTGCTAATATTGTATGAAATGATCCGATGAGAACTCAAATGTTTAGTTGAGCCAATATACGTTATAGTGCATTTGGGGCCTCCCTTATTTTAGTGAAATCATGGAACAAAAACATAACCCCGCTTGGTTTGAGGGATGCAATATGTTTAGCAGCCTAAACCTGAAATGTATCCAGGAAAATTATTATCATTAACCAATAAAGGTTGAGGTTGAGCGCCTCTGCTTAAGCATGTAGGTTTTGAGTGAAAAAAAGGCGAGATAAATGTAAAAAAAAGAGAGAGAATTACAAGTAAAGTTTGAAGAATTTTGGAGCAAATAAAGTGAAGATCAAAAGATCAAAATTATGAAGAAATCCAAAAAGTTGAAGATACCAGAAATCAAATCAACAAAGGTGGTGAATTCAAAGAAATTAAAGATCAAATGTCAAAGAATTGAAGAATCCCAAAAGAGCTCCATAGTGGTATCGAAAAGTTGTAATTCTAGATTATGTATGCTTAGGTTGCTCAACTAAAAATACCTTGAGGTTAGGAGGTTTTCTGCGGATGGATTCGGAGGGTTGCATAAAATGAGCATTGTTCGGAAAAAGTGGGCAAATGTTTATGAAGATTGTGAGTATTTAAAGTATGGGGGGGGGGGGGTACTTTAGGAAAATTTTAGACACAGATGCATGCGTTGCGGTCTTGACATAATGGCTGAGTTTTAAAAGGATTGTTTAATGCGATATTGGTAAAATAAAATAAAAATTTGCTTGAGGGCAAGCAAAGGGTAAGTGTGGGGTATTTTGATATGTGTATTTTATATATATATTTTTATGCACTTTATCTTAATATTTTGGCCTTATTTATTATCTTTTAGAACTAAAAAGTACTCATAATGCTTTGAATTATGTTTTGCAGCTATTCGTTGTTGATAAAGCACAAAAGAAAAGACTGAAGCGGAAACCGGGCTTAGAAGCTAAAAGTAATTAAGAAAGCTGGGGCAACAAGTACGCCCAACGTAAATAGCAATTATGCCCCGCGTAACGACCAAATTGACTTACGCCCCGCGTAACTTAAGGGTACGCCCCGCGTAATGGCTGGCCTCGGATAAGTTTAATCGCGTAGTAATCCTTAGTACGCCCAACGTAATACGACTTACGCCCAGCGTACGTAAGTCGGCTACAAAGGTTATAAAAGTCGATTTTCAGCTAACCAGGAGGGGGGATTCGACTACCAACTTAATTTAGTCGGTATTAAACTTCTGTTAAGCCGTTTTGAGGGTCTAGAAGGCGGCCGGAAGGCCGTTAAGCTAACAGGAGCGAAGATCGGAAGGATTGGAGAGCGGATACATGTCGGTAATCATATGGGTTGCTAACGTGACCATGTTTAGCATTCCATTGTGGTACTTTTCTGTATTCAGTTTCTGATTTGGGTGTAAAAACCTTTTACTTTGTGTTTATGATTGAATGAAGCTTTGATTATTAGACTAATTGCTATATTGAATTGTTTATGTTTAATTTATCTTGCCAAGCTTGTTAAAAGATCCTTATGTGTTAATGATGATTATTTTCTATTAATTGTTAAGTGAATTGAGTTGTGTGAATACCTGCTTGATTGCTTGTCTCTTATGATTTTGATGACCATCGAGATTATAAGTCTAGGAATAACGAATGTGAAACTACGATTAACTTGAGAATAAGTAAATTAATGTGTGAGCCTTATTTTATGACCATCAACAAGAGGTTAAATTGAATTGGTAATTCGATTAACTATATTTACAAGTCTTGCTTGATACAAACTGAACACTAGGATGCATGTTAGTTTAATCAATTGATCACTGTTTAAATTGACTTGTTTGCTAAAGGATTAGTTATAGTGAACGCGAATCTAATCATTTTAGGAATCGGTGAATATGAATAAATGAATTTGTGTATGCAATTATCTATGTTTTTAAGGTGTAATTTATCTAAACCAAAGTACCTGAAGAGATTTGCTTTTCTGTTAATTTATCAAGAGTTGTTAATTGCTAGTTTGAAATTTATTAAACCATTTTCTTTATTATTTTTTTGTGACCTGTAACCTATAATCAAATATATTAAATTAATCCACCGTTCCCTGTGATCGACACCCGACTTACCTAAGCTATACTGTAATCTGACTAGGTACACTGCCTATAAGTGCATAGATAGTCTAAGTTTGTTAGGTTATAAATATTAAAATTAGTGGGTACTTTTGTGCACATCAAAGCCTATAAGTCATAAAGAAGCATTCCTACTTCATGTCTCAGCCTTTGGTAGTGATTGTGGCATCATTTCACCCCTTTGTGGAGTTTACGGCCCATGGACCATTTATCCATGTGTTTACGGCTATAAACTCTAATGGGTCATGGTCTTTTTTATGTTTTAAGGTCCCTAGTTCAATGGTGGTTGGTTCTAATCCAAGTTCTATGCATAAGGAAGGAGATTAGGGCAACTTTGCACCATAAAAGGGAGTTTACGGCCTTAGGAGATCCTTGACCGTAAAATTTCATCCAAACCTTGATTCTTAATGTTTTTAAGGCCTAAACATGTTTACTCTAGTGTACAACAAGTTAGAACAAGAGTGCTTACGATATAGGAGCTTGAATTGGTCGTTTTGGCTAAGAACACTAGTGTGTGTTCTTGGTGTTCTCGGTGAAACTTGAAGATCTATGAAAACATGATTTTCATGGATGAAATCAATGTATGAAGCTAGATTAAGAGGTGTATCAACTACTCAAGGAAGAATACTTACTAGTTTTGAAGATCTAAGTTGAAGTTCGGGATGATAATTGAGAGGATTTGAAGGAAAATCAGCCAAGGAAGTGAAGGAATGAAACAAATGGCCAAAACTTGATCATATGGGGTGAGTTTACGGCCCACATGGATTTTACGGCCGTAAAATCCATCGTGGTGGCCGTGAACACATGGTCAAGGTGTTTTAGGCTTGTTCTTTGTACTATAGCTTCAGTAGATAAATCCCAACACTTATCCCTTAAGTGTACTAGGCTCAGAACGCTCAAACAGACTCTAAACGGGCTAAAAGTTAGCAGGAATGAGTTTGAATTTCAATGAAGTGTTTGACTGTACAGGATAGAAAATTTCGGGTTGTCACATAAACCTATGAAGGAGGGCTATTAACGGGTAAAGTTGGAAACTTTACCCGTAAAAGGACATATTCAGTGTATAAGAGGAACAAGAAGATTTGATTTGAAGATTAGGGGTTTAATCCCTTAAGATGGCCCAAATAGACTAAGGAACTCGACGAGTCCAGAGAAGGACTCGACGAGTTGAGTCGTTATGTCCTAATTCAGTTAAAGGTAGAACTCGACAAGTCTGTGAAGGGACTCGACGATTTGAATCGTTTTATCACGACTATGAGTAGCCAGGGAACTAGGCGAGTCGGGGGGTTGACTCAGCGAGTTGGATTGTGATTCTAGGATGTTTGAGTTATAGAACTTGGCGAGTTGAGTCAACCAGCATGTTGACTTTGAACAAGGGTAAAATGGTCATTTACCCTTAGAAGGATTATCAGTTTTTGACTAAGTGATTATTGTGATAATAATAGTCGGGTAGTCGTTGGACCAGCCATCAGAGATTCCTCACACGAGATTTCAGCAGCCAACTTGAGAGGTGAGTTTTCCTCTAGTAGGAATGGGTTGAAGGCACCAAGGCCGGCCCGTTTACGTATGTTAGTATGTTCTGGATTAAGATCTGATTCCAGGCGGGGCCCGATGTAGGTTTATATGCTTTTCCGGATTTTGATCCGATGCCGGGACGGTACCTGTTGAATGTTAGTATGCTTGATGTATTTGTGATTCTTGCATGTGTATGTATTTGTATGTTTCTGAACTACTGTCCGATGCCGGGGCGGTTCCCGAGGAATGATTTTATGTTTCCGGATTTCGGTCTGATGTCGGGTGGGGCTCGGGGAATGCTTATATGTCTATAGTTAAGTGGTTATGCATTTGTTATATGTATATGCTGATATGTATGTCGAGGTTTGCTCGATGTTGGGCGGGGCCCGATGCCAGATGCCGTATGATGCCGGGCGGGGCCCGATGCCGGACAAGCCGATGTCGGGCAATGCCCGATGTAGCCAGGTGGGGGCCCAAAATATGTATATGCGATTATGTGATTATGTGTATGGTATGTGGTAATTGGGGAGACTCACTAAGCTTCGCGCTTACAGTTTTCAGTTTGGTTTCAGGTACTTCCACTAGTAAGGGGAAGAGCTCAAGATGATTGTAGTGCATACACTATTCGTTCATCCTGGGATGTTTTGACTTTGATGTTTTTACACGTGATTTTGATAAAGTACTTTTGATACGATGTTTTAGGATACATGAATTATGGTTTTTATTATTATATTTGATGAATTATGGTTTTCTTAAATGATTTAAAACAAAATTTTTGGACCGTATTTTTGTGATGTTTCACTAATAAATGTTATAATTATGGAAACACTGGTCACTTTTCTTAGGATTGTCATGTAAAGACCACTGATCAGAAGGTTGAGTCTTATGAAGCAATAAATAAGCGACCGATTGCAAGTTTAAAGAAGCATAATCTTGGGTCGAAGATGCTTTTAGCAACAAAAAAAGTGGGAGGTAGAGGAAGATTCAACTGATGAAGAGAATGTTAAGAAGAAGAATGTATGTCTCATGGCAAAAATTGGTGACTTCAGTGAAAGTAGTAGCTTTAGATCTTTTAAAGACCTGACTCAAGCTGCAAAAGACATCACAACTCATGATTCTATTCTCTGTTTAATGGTTTTAAAGTTTGTAAATAAATTATATTGATAATGAGAAAAACATTATGTTTGATTATTTGTGTCTCGATCTTGAAAAATTTCACCAAGAAAAAATTATTTTGAATACTAAACATGAATCTTTGTTTTATGAGCTTACAATAAGAAATCATGAAATTTCAAAGATAAAAGATGATGTTGAGAATCAAAAGTTCTTAAATAACATCGTTCTTGAAGAGAAAAATGTGATTGTTTTGAATTTTTAAACATCAGAAAGATCATAAAGAATTGGACAACTTCTGACATTTCATTTCAAGTTGTAAAAATAATTGGTGAAAATTTTCTAGATGTTATAGACATATATGAGTAAATTAAAGGGGAATCATTTTTTCCAAATTCTCAAGATCTCATTCCAAGCTACAAAACATATTTTTGTCAAATCAAATGAATGAAGAGAGCCTGATATCATTGATAAACATTGTGATAATTAAATAATGGTCAAACAAATCTTAAGGGATGCATTATTTTATGAAAATTTCAAAGCCAATGTGAGAAAACTGCAAGTTTCCTTTTTCCAATGGTGAAAATCATTGTGCTATAAATATTTTCATTGAAAATCCTAACATAATTGTTTCTGAAAATGTTTATGAAGATTATAAATCATCAATAGAAACAAATGCAAACGTATCAACTTCTCCTCCAACTAACTCATCAACGTCTGTTCCCGTTGTTTACTCGATGCTCGAATGTTGCCTGCTTTATGCTTTTAGGAGTCTTAGTTATCTTTTACTAACTAGTAAATGAATATGTTAAGTTACATATTGCATGGACTAAATAATTTTAGAAGGTTAGGTCTAGCTCTATTTCGTAGCTCTTGTTTGAGTCCAACCGTTGTAGGGTAGGATCTCTCATTCGAAGAATTATATAGTCTTAGTGATATGTAATGGTATTCTCGATCTAGTTAGGGGAGATAGGTACAACAGATAAGCATAACACAAATATGATAACCGAAATAGAGAATAGAAATATACCAGCAACCACATCCGGTGATGCCTTGGCCTCCTCGCCCGTGAGCAGGAAGGCACGACCCTGAGCCTTTGGAGGCTCCGTCTTGACTGGCCTTCCATCTACAATCCTCAACGCAGCTGGTGCAGGAATCTGTGCCGGCTTGGTGGCAAGCTGCAGATAGTTGGTATTCACATGACCAACCTGATGATAGTGATAACATATCCTCATATCTGCAGGAGGGGCGGACTGGCGACAGTCCCTGGAATAGTGCCCCTCCTTGCCACACTTATGGCAACCACCACAAGTTCGACAAACTCCAGAATGACCCCTGCCACACTTTCCACAAGTGCGGATCTGCTGACCTCCGGTCCCAGTATCAGCGGTCTTAGACCGCTTAGGTGCCGGCTGAGACTGTGTCGGAAGCTGACACTGCTCCTTCAACTGCAACTCTATCTCCAACTCACGCCACCTCGCGGCTTCCTGAAGATCTAGAAGAGTATCACAATGTTGCGTAGCAACAATGTCACACCCCCAAACCAGAACGACAGAAACGTTCGGGGGCGGAGGACATCATATTCGGTATCATAACAGTTCATAGAAAGGAAAGTACACACCACCATACATATATAAGGTTTTAAAAATGTTTACATCATTGTATTCATTACATGTTCAAAAGATAAATGCATAAACATCTTTCAAAAGAAATAATTAACGCCAGCGCGTTAGTCTCCAAAAGTTGATTTCCAAACCTGCTTAACGGTTCCCTGAGAATACAAGTTATTTCAAAGAAAAAGTGTCAACAATTAAGTTGGTGAGTTCATAAGTGATTTAGAAACATTGAATGCCATTCCAAAATGAGTGTATATTTTCCCAGAAAATCCCTTATTTTCTTATAAAAGTATGTAGTGCATGAGAGTATTTGTGCTGAAAAATGTAGATAGTTGAACCAAGAAAATCCCTTATTTTCCTAATAGTTGTTTGTTTAGTGTCCAAGACTAACAATTGGAAGCAATCCACATGCTTTAGAAGATTTTAAACATAGATTTATATAATAAACCTATCAGAAGATTTCAGTTTGTTAGATAATGAATAACTGTAGTAGCTACTCAATCATCAGTCAAAAGTACCATAATAGTTGTGTATCCGATGAGTTTTATAACCATACTAAACATAATATGCCTGTAGCGACGTTCTTAAGGCGTCGTAGCGTTATGACAAACTGTCACCCCAAAGGAAGGACTGTAGCTAACAGTCAGGGCGCGGGATCATGACTTCCCGTATAGATCTATACACATTTGACACGTTCTCCGAACGGGAGACTCTGGTTATAGACAGGACTTGTAGCGATACCTTCTAGTAAAAAGGCAGTATTTGAAGATGTACACGTCTCATGGATTCTCAACTAAGTCTGTATTAAAGTATTAGTTTTGTATGAAAAGTTTATCCTTTTTCACATTGTTTGACAAAGCATAAATCATAAGTTTTTAGAATGTATAAAACGGTTTAGCAACGAAGGATACTTTGGAATTACTAAATACTTTGTAGAAATCTAGTGCATGCGAAGTATGACAAGAGTTTTCACATAGTAGTACTAAATCACAAGTGATTCATTTGATAAAAACGAGTACAGTGAAAGTTTATGAAATACACGATAATAACCGAATGTTTACTTGTGTTCCTCCCCTAAAAGAGTATAAAAGCATTTAAAATGTATTTAAAGTGTGTTTGAAGGGAATATGAACTCACTTGAAAGTTTGAAGATAGCGAGATGGAAACCCGGGCAGAGTTTCGTCTCGGGAAACAGATTTTTCTCGGGATTCTCGGGAAGTAAAATCGATCTCCGGGACTTGAGCAAAATGATCAGGGCTTCGGGGTAGTGCGGGCACGAAAAACGAGGCAAAACGCAAGAAAATAGAGAGAGAATGAGCAAAATTCCTGGGAACCCTCGCATTTCTATTTATAGGAGTGCTGAACCGCCTCATTATGCGGGGCGTACGCTCGTACGCAGCACGTACGCGTACGTCATGCATGACCGAGTCCTCGACTGCCTCGGCTTCGGATGGGACGGAAAGGGGGTAGCTTCGCATAGGGGCGACGTGGACGGAACGAGACCAAGGCCCTTGCGTACGTGGGGCGTACGAGGCTACGCAGCGCGTAACCCGGATGAGGACGCTGACTCCTCCTTCGGATATTACCAGATTTTTGAATTAAATTTATATATAATTTATTTAATAAACTTCAAAAAATCATATCTCCTTCATACGAACTTCGTTTTCGATGGTCTTTATATCTACACGTAGGTGAGACTATGCTCTACAACTTTCGTTTAGACTCCATTGGCAAATTATGAAATTATTTTTTTTATTATTTATTTATAAAATATCGTGATTAAGGAAATTCTTTAAAAATTCATAACTTCATTATCTGACGTCGGTTTTTGCTAGACTTTTTACCGCTGAAATACCATTGTCGAGCCCTTCGATTCTCGTTTAGGTCATTCCGGCCAAAAGTCGCTTGATCTCCGATTCGAGTTTTTAGCTGTCTGCTGCTAAGCCGAACTTGGAAAAATCTTAACTTCAATATACGAAGCCGGATCTGGGCATTCTTTTTACGTGAGATCCCGGTTTAATGATATTAAACATAGTAGGAATTTAAATAGATACTTTTTGGTCATTTTATTATCAAAGTTAATTTTATTAACTCCAAGGTGGTTATAATACTTGACTTTTTAGGTTATTACAGAGAGTTGAAATATCGGGTTGTTACATCATCCCCCTGTTAGAGGGAATTTCGTTCTGAAATTTTAATACAAAAGAGAAGTCTTAGGGGCTGAGGAAGAGGTGCGGATACTTCTATTGCATTTGGTCTTCCCGTTCCTATGTGAACTCGGGGTCCTCTCTTAGCATTCCATCGAACCTTTACTATTGGAATGCGACTCTATTTAGTTCGTTTAACTTCCCTATCCATGATCTCGACGGGTTCTTCCACAAAGTGAAGATTTTCATTTAGTTCGATTTCATCGAGTGGAATTACAAGTGTTTCGTCGGACAAACACTTCTTCAGGTTCGATACGTGGAATACTGGGTGTAATGTGTTAAGCTCGATTGGAAGACGGAGCTTGTAGGCCACTGGACCAACTCTTGAAATGATTTCGAAGGGTCCAATGTACCTAGGATTTAGCTTCCCACGCTTTCCGAAACGTATCATGCCCTTCCAGGGTGAGACCTTTAGTAGTACACGGTCGCCAATATGGAATTCCAAGGGTTTACGCCTTTTGTCGGCATAGCTCTTTTGCCTATCACTTGAGGACTTCAGTCGTTCTCGTATTTGCACGATCTTTTCAGTCGTTTCTCTGATGATCTCTGGACCAGTGAGGGTGCTATTAGGGACTAGACCTTTTGCCAATTGCGTGTCGCCCACTTCCGTCCAGCACAGAGGTGATCTGCACTTACGGCCGTAAAGGGCTTCAAATGGAGCAGTCTTGATACTAGTATGATAACTATTGTTATAAGAGAACTCGACCAAAGGTAAGTGAACATCCCATGCCTTGCCAAAGTCGATTACACATGCTCGCAACATGTCTTCCAAGGTTTGGATCGTCCTCTCACTCTGTCCGTCAGTTTGTGGGTGGTATGTTGTACTCATATCCAACCTTGTTCCCATGGATTTTTGCAATGATTGCTAGAATCTGGAAGTGAATCTGCTGTCTCTATCTGAAATGATGGACCTCGGTACTCCATGAAGTCATACGATCTCCCGGATGTAGGTTCTTGCTAGTTTCTCCATCCTATCAGTTTCCTTGATCGGTAAGAAATGAGCGGACTTGGTTAATCTGTCGACGATCACCCAAATAGTATCTTGGCCACCCTGAGTTTTGGGTAGTTTTGTTATAAAGTCCATAGAAATCTGCTCCCATTTCCACTCAGGTATTTCAGGTTGTTGGAGTAGACCTGAGGGTTTCTGGTGTTCTATTTATATTTTGGCGCAAGTCAAACACTTGCTCACATAGGTAGCAATCTCCGCTTTCATGTTTGGCCACCAGTAGATTTGCTTGAGGTCTAGATACATCTTGTCTGACCCTGGGTGTATGGAGTATAGAGTCCTGTGTGCCTCGCTCATAACTACCTCTCTGAATCCACCAAACTTGGGTGTCCAGATCCGGTTCATGAGGTAGCGTGCTCCGTCACTCTTGATTTCTAAGTTCTTGTCCATTCCCCTAAGGGCCTCACCTGTTACGTTTTCGGGTTTCAAGGCCTCTATTTGAGCTTCCTTGACTTGCGCTGACAGGTGCGAATGGATTGACATGGCTAATGACTTCACTCTTCGGCCAGAGTACTCCTTTCTACTAAGGGCATCGGCCACGACGTTTGCCTTTCCCGGATGATAGCGAATCTCACATTCGTAGTCGTTGAGCAATTTGACCCAACGTCGCTGTCTCATGTTTAACTCCTTCTGGTCGAAGACGTGTTGGAGGCTCTTGTGGTTTGTAAAGATAGTGCACTTGGTACCGTATAGGTAGTGCCTCCAGATTTTAAGAGCGAAGACCACCGCTCCAAGTTCTAAGTCATGAGTGGTGTAATTGACCTCATGTGTTTTCAGTTGTCGTGAGGCATATGCAATAACCTTTCCCCTCTGCATCAGCACACAGCCCAGTCCTTGCTTCGAAGCGTCGCAATACACCACAAAATCTTCGGTCCCCTCTGGAAGAGAAAGGATGGGTGCATTGCAAAGGGCCTGTTTCAAAGTCTGAAATGTAGCATCTTGCTTTTCTCCCCAGTTGTAGGTCACACCTTTCTGGGTTAAAGCGGTAAGAGGCTTCGCGATGCTGGAGAAATTCTGGATGAATCTTCGATAATAACCAGCAAGACCTAGAAACTGGCGAATTTCGGTTGGTGTCGTTGGAGCGGACCAGTTTTCGATAGCCTTGATTTTTGCGGGGTCCACGTGGATTCCTTCCTTGCTGACCACGTGACCGAGGAAGTCCACCTTTCTAATCCAAAACTCACATTTTGAGAATTTTGCATAAAGTCTCTCAGTCCATAACGTCTCTAAGACTTGTCTCAGGTGTTGACTATGTTCTTCTTTATTCTTTGAATAAATGAGTATGTCGTCTATGAATACTATCACAAATTTATCCAAGAATGGACGACATACCCGATTCATTAGATCCATGAATACGGCCGGGGCATTGGTTAGTCCGAACGGCATCACTACGAATTCGTAATGTCCGTACCTCGTTCGGAAGGCCGTCTTGGGAACATCACTCTCCAGGACTCGTAGCTGGTGATACCCCGACCTCAGATCGATCTTGGAGAAGTAGTTGGCTCCTTGGAGTTGATCGAATAAGTCGTCGATTCGGGGTAGGGGTATCGGTTCTTGATGGTAAGTTTGTTGAGTTCTCGGTAGTCGATGCACATCCTGAACGATCCATCCTTCTTTTTCACGAACAACACGGGTGCTCCCCATGGCGAGAAGATCGGCCTGATGAATCCTTTTCCAAGTAGTTCATTCAGTTGGCCGGATAGCTCCTGCATCTCTGCCGGGGCTAATCGATAGGGTGCTTTGGCTACTGGGGTAGCTCCGGGAATCAGATCGATTCTGAACTCGACTTGTCTTGCGGGTGGTATTCCCGGAAGATCCTCGGGAAAAACGTCGGGAAAATCGCATACGTCGGGCACATTCTTGACGTCCGGGACTTCGCGCTTCACATCTACAACATGAGCCAAAAACGCGTGGCACTCCTTGTGTAGGTACTTCTGAGCCCGGATACTTGAGATGATATGAAGAGTGGTACTAGGTTTGTCGCCCAAGACAAGGAAGGTTTCGCCGGTTGGCAGATTAAGGCGAACGACCTTATCGTAACATAAAATGTCCGGACGATGTGAACTCAGCCAATCCATGCCAATGATGACATCGAAACTCTTAATCGAGACTAGCATGAGGTTGATTGGAAAGGGATTATCATTTAGAGTTAGGGTGCAGTTTAAGTATATCTCCTTAGTGCCTTCGGTTTTTCCGTTGGCCATTTCTACTATGAATGGTTCACTTAATGATTGTGGTATTGGTTTTAGCATGCCTTTAAAGTCGTGACTCACAAAACTCCTTTCCGCTCCACTATCAAACAAAATGCATGCATACGAGTTATCGAGAAGAAACATACCCGTAACAACAGTAGGGTCCGTAACGGCTTCATCTTGTCCCATTGCGAAAACTCGGCCCCTTCCGCCGGTATTCATGTTGTTTGCCTTCGGGCAGTCCCTGCGGTAGTGTCCCGTGTCTCCGCACTCAAAGCAGGCACGACTCACTCCGGTATTAGCAGTGGGGACGGATTGTTGGGTTGGCTCTTTGCAATAGCGGGCTGTATGTCCCTTCTTATTGCACCTGGTGCATTGAAGGTCACGACAAAGATCGTGGTGGTGGAAGTTGCATTGGTTGCACTTTGGAAGTTTCCCATTGTATGAGCTTGTGGGGGCAGGGTTGGTAGGTACAGTAATTGCGTGGGTCGCTACTACTTGTTGTTTCTTGGGGTTCTCCTGGAGGGTTTGTCCCCTCCTCTTGTTCCAAGTCTTACTCTGGCCCTGAGCCTCCTTAGGTGGATTTGCGGTTGCTGCAATGGTACCCTGTTTCACTCCGTGGTCGATGAGTCGTTGAGCCAGGCGTTTAGCATTGTTGTAGGTGATAGGGTTGGAAGCTAGGACATGCCCTTGAATCTGGGGTGACAATCCCCAAATGTACCTTTCGACCTTCTTTGATTCTGGGTTGAATATGGTAGGGCACAAAGCAGCGAGATCGTTGAACCTAGCTGTGTAGGCGACTAGATCAGACCCAGCCATTTTCAGATTCCAGAGCTCCTGCTCAAGCTTTTGCACTTCGCCCCTTGGGCAGTATTCTTCCAGTAGTAGAACCTTCAACTCTTCCCAACTCATGGCGTTAGCGACAGTGAGTGTCACTGAATTCACATGGCTTTTCCACCAAGTGAGGGCTCGATCTATGAAGGTGCAAGCAACGAACTTGACCTTGCTTGTTTCTTGGCACGAGCAGATCTCGAAGACTGTTTCGGTCTTTTCCAACCATTGCATTAGCGCAATGACTCCCCCACTGCCATTAAAAGTCTTTGGCTTTGAGTTGGAGAACTCCTTGTAAGTACATTCCCTTACATGGCCCTGGCCGGTGCCACGATTGGGATGATTCGTGCTGCTTCCTGTACCTCCATTTGCATTGGAGTTTATTTAAGAGAGGGCGGTTGCTACTGCTGCTGTGATAGCAGCCTGGACCATGGCCGGATCATATGTCAGTGGTGGAGGTGGTGGTGGGGTTGCGTTGGTACGTGCTGATCTACGAGGAGGCATTGCGCTGCTAAAAGAAAGAAAAAAAATGAGAGATTATAAGTTTTGGTGGTTGCGAGTTGAATGATATTGAGTTAACTTCCTTTAATAGTTTAAGAATTTGGTTTGGCCAACATAGGGTTTTGAGCTTGATTCATAAATAACGTTTGAATAGATGTACTTATGAATTGATCGGACTACTCATAATTAAAACAAGAAAGAGATATGCCCTATATATATTAAACATATAGTTGTGTTACATCCGTGTTTAGACAAAACTTTTTGACCTTTCTAAAGGTCTCCGATTACAGAAAGTTTTAAAGAAAATTATATTCTTATCCGAAGTCCTAATTTATAACAAAATTTGAAATCCTGGCAAGCACTATTTGCGACGTAGGTTGCGCTTGGAGCTTGACTCCGCATCTGATTGCTTCGATTCCATAAGACGCCTATCAAGAGCGGCTTGTTGCTCCCTTAACTCGGCTAGGGCTACAATCATTTGTGCCTGAAATGCCTCAGTTTGGAGTTGGGCATGGTCCTGAATCCCATCCAGCCTACGGATGTCAGAAGTGTGAACCTGTACTTCTACGTTGATCTCGCGGATCCGGTTAGCTTGAACTCCGGATTGATAGCATTGGTTGGCTAGTTTGCCAACCATGACCGGGAGTGCTCGGTCTACCGATCCCCCGCCTCTGACATCATAAAAGTCTCGACACATGCCGTAGGGAGGGCGTAAGCTTTGTTGTTGGCTCCAATGGTGGAGGTGACTTCCCCACACAGGAGTGGGTCCTTGGAAGTTCCTCACATGGATAGGAGGTTGTGGGGCCAGTGGATTGATAACCTCTGGCTCTGAATCCGTACCAGATTCATCTCCCTCATCCAATTCTATCGGCTCTTCGTCTTCTTCGGAATCTTCTTCGACCCATCCTCCATTACCTTGGTTGGGGTAGTAGGGGTCGTTGGGATGGTGGAATCCAGCCATTGGGTCTGTACGAGAATAGGGTTAAGAATTGACTATAAGCTAGAGTACATGAAATTTACCCTTAAGTTTAATAGCTGATGACAACACAAAAACTCCCTTAGAATTATGTAATGATGTGCTTTTGGTAAGTTTTAAATTTGTTGTCCATTGTAGACACTCCTTGGCATACGTTAGTCGGCTCTCGGACAAATATAGTTGATCAAGCTATATTCTTCCCAGTTCCGGTTACATGTCCCAAGGCGTACCTGTACTGAACAACTTATTTATAATACTTCTAAAATTATCCGATATGAAACTGTTATTAGTATGAAATGAGTGCATGCCTAATTTAAAACTAATTAAATTTAATTTCCAAAGTATGACTCTTCTCAAAGTGTTTTTGCCCAGTTGAGTTTATAGTTGTATACCAAAAAGAAATGGTTTTGATATACTTAATTCCCTATAAACATAGCTCTGATACCAATCTGTCACACCCCCAAACCAGAACGGCGGAAACGTTCGGGGGCGGAGGACATCATATTCGGTATCATAACAGTTCATAGAAAGGAAAGTACACACCACCATACATATATAAGGTTTTAAAATTTTTTACACCATTGTATTCATTACATATTCAAAAGATAAATGCATAAACATCTTTCAAAAGAAATAATTAACGCCAACGCGTTAATCTCCAAAACTTGATTTCCAAACCTGCTTAACGGTTCCCTGAGAATACAAGTTATTTCAAAGAAAAAGTGTTAACAATTAAGTTGGTGAGTTCATAAGTGATTTAGAAACATTGAATGCCATTCCAAAATGAGTGTATATTTTCCCAGAAAATCCCTTATTTTCTTATAAAAGTATGTAGTGCATGAGAGTATCTGTGTTGAAAAATGTAGATAGTTGAACCAAGAAAATCCCTTATTTTCCTAATAGTTGTTTGTTTAGTGTCCAAGACTAACAATTGGAAGCAATCCACATGCTTTAGAAGATTTTAAACATAGATTTATATAATAAACCTATCAGAAGATTTCAGTTTGTTAGATAATGAATAACTGTAGTAGCTACTCAATCATCAGTCAAAAGTACTATAATAGTTGTGTATCCGATGAGTTTTATAACCATACAAAACATAATATGCTTGTAGCGCCGTTCTTCAGGCGTCGTAGCGTTATGACAAACTGTCACCCCAAAGGAAGGACTGTAGCTAACAGTCAGGGCGCGGGATCATGACTTCCCGTATAGATCTATACACATTTGACACGTTCTCCGAACGGGAGACTCTGGTTATAGACAGGACTTGTAGCGATACCTTCTAATAAAACGGCAGTATTTGAAGATGTACACGTCTCATGGATTCTCAACTAAGTCTGTGTTAAAGTATTAGTTTTGTATGAAAAGTTTATCCTTTTTCACATTGTTTGACAAAGCATAAATCATAAGTTTTTAGAATGTATAAAACGGTTTAGCAACGAAGGATACTTTGGAATTACTAAATACTTTGTATAAATCTAGTGCATGCGAAGTATGACAAGAGTTTTCACATAGTAGTACTAAATCACAAGTGATTCATTTGATAAAAACGAGTACAATGAAATTTTATGAAATACACGATAATAACTAAATGTTTACTTGTATTCCTCCCCTAAAAGAGTATAAAAGCATTTAAAATGTATTTAAAGTGTGTTTGAAGGGAATATGAACTCACTTGAAAGTTTGAAGATAGCGAGATGGAAAACCGGGCAGAGCTTCGTCTCGGGAAACGGATTTTTCTCGGGATTCTCGGGAAGTAAAATTGATCTTCGGGACTTGAGCAAAATGATCAGGGCTTCGGGGTAGTGCGGTCACGGAAAACGAGGCAAAACGCAAGAAAATAGAGAGAGAATGAGAAAATTCCCGGGAACCCTCGCATTTCTATTTATAGGAGTGCTGAACCGCCTTGGTACGTGGGGCGTACGCTCGTACGCAGCACGTACGCGTACGTCATGCATGACCGAGTCCTCGACTGCCTTGGCTTCGGATGGGACGTAAAGGGGGTAGCTTCGCATAGGGGCGACGTGGACGGAACGAGACCAAGGCCCTCACGTACGCGGGGCGTACGAGGCTACGCAACGCGTAACCCGGATGAGGACGCTGACTCCTCCTTCGGATATTACCAGATTTTTCAATTAAATTTATATATAATTTAATTAATAAACTTCAAAAAATCATATCTCCTTCATACGAACTCCGTTTTCGATGGTCTTTATATCCACGCGTAGGTGAGACTATGCTCTACAACTTTCGTTTAGACTCCATTGGCAAATTATGAAATTATCTTTTTTATTATTTATTTATAAAATATCGTGATTAAGGAATTTCTTTAAAAATTCATAACTTCATTATCTGATGTCGGTTTTTGCCAGACTTTTTACCGCTGAAATACCATTGTCGAGCCCTTCGATTCTCGTTTAGGTCATTCCGGCCAAAAGTCGCTCGATCTCCGATTCGAGTTTTTAGCTGTCTGCTGCTAAGCCGAACTTGGAAAAATCTTAACTTCAATATACGAAGCCGGATCTGGGCATTCTTTTTACGTGAGATCCCGGTTTAATGATATTAAACATAGTAGGAATTTAAATAGATACTTTTTGGTCATTTTATCATCAAAGTTAATTTTATTAACTCCAAGGTGGTTACAATATTTGACTTTTTAGGTCATTACAAAGAGTTGAAATATCGGGTTGTCACAAACAAACTGACGGATATCAGTCTTAAGCATACTCAGATAACGGGTCATTTGAGACTGCTCAGAAGCAAACTCTGGGCAAAACATCGCCCTCTCTGTGAACATGTGGGTGATCTCCA
This sequence comes from Lactuca sativa, assembly GCF_002870075.4. Taxonomy (NCBI): domain Eukaryota; kingdom Viridiplantae; phylum Streptophyta; class Magnoliopsida; order Asterales; family Asteraceae; genus Lactuca; species Lactuca sativa. The sequence goes on along the minus strand of NC_056627.2, from coordinate 113,216,064 downwards.
TCACCAACTCTCAATCCTTCCTCAATGTCAAAAACTCCTGAGGGCCGCTCCCGCTCCACACGTGGAACGTAGAGGGTGCGGAACATATCCCTGAATTGCTCCCAAGTAATAGCAGCTCTCTGATCACCGGTGTACGACACAGTCGTCAGTCTCCACCAGTCCTTGGCCCCAAGCCTCAGCAGGTTCAGGGCACACCTGACCTTCTGGTCAGTAGGACACTAGCACGTGAAGAAATAGCCCTCCGCGTCAGATAACCACCTCATAGCCTTGATCGCATCCTGAGTACCATCAAACGTCGGGGACTTCGTGTTATCGATGTCTCGGTACTGGAAATTCCGGTTGGCTCCTCCTCCACCCCCTGCCGCTGTTACAGCCGACGTAGCTGTAGCGGTAGCCGTCTCTGCTAAGGATGCATAAAGCTCATCAAAGTACTTGACCATAATGGTCTTGATCGACCCAAACATCTCTGGTAGCTGTGCTCGAAATGCAGCAACAATCTCATCATGTAGGATCTCCCGAATCCTGGCATCCAACTCTTATGTCCCTATCTGCACCACGGGCTCAGGTGCTATGGGCTCATCCGGGCCTCCGCCCCTTGATCCTGATCCTAATCCAGTTTTAAAGTGCTTCGTCATCACCATACTGAAAATGTGCCCAAGATGTCAGATAAACAACATAATATCGGGAGACCAATTCCCACAAACACTAGGGGTTGTGACTTCTTGCTACGCGTATGGTTCTTGTGCTTTCAGTAGTAAGGGCCCATACTACCTTCCACACCTACCCATATTTGTCTCAAGTATCACCACAACGCCCTAACAATAGGCATCAACTTAGCAAGCACTCAACCCTCACTTCTAGAGGAATGTGAAACTATCTCACAACTGGCCTCACGGCTTCTCCGGACCCATCCATCCATGAAACTTCCACCAACCCTGCAACATTAGTGTATGCTAGCCACACATAACGATGGACCCGATAGACTTTCAAATATCCAATTCTACCGTAAGGTTGAATCAAACATTCTCAGGCTATAAGATCTTGATTATGCACAACCGAGATGCATACACTAAACAACTACAGTAATGATGTCAATTCCATATAAAAACAACGCTAGGCTAGTAGGCATCATATAATCGGGCAAATATATCATTCATTTCCTGAAGATTCCTAGCCTAGCACTAGCATGCTGTTCTAACAGATAATAATATCAAATAATTGTATGGTATTTTGGTGTCTACTTAATGGCTCCGACTGATTGTACACTCTGCATCCTCCATCCCTTATTTTGAAAGCCACTTTAGAATTTATTCAAAAATTTCCTTGATTTGAGACTGGATTCACACGAGTGTTCCTCCAATTCACTCAGACCAAAGCTCTGATACCAACTTGTAACATCCCAAAAATTATAATCCAAATTTAAACTTTTTCAAACATAAAACCAAATAGTGTTTTACAAAAATGTTTTCAAAAATATTATTCATCAGAGTGTCCCAGGAATATGATCATATGGATGAGGAGCGGTATGGTCAAGCCTTCACCTTGCATGATCTCCGGAAGTACCTGAAACAATAAACTGAAACTGTAAGCCCGAAGGCTTAGTGAGCTACCCCCAAAATACCAATACCACACCGAAATATACCTTGTTAAATAACAGATAATCAACAACATGCGTATTGGGCCTTTGGCCTGACTGGACCGCCCGATAGGGCCTAGAGTCTATTTGGATCTATCCTGAGCCTTCGGTACGACTGGACCGCCATTCGTGCCTTTAGTCTACCCGGATCGCTCGCAGGGTATTTTGACCTTTCGCACAAAGCAGGACTGCCTCAACCCAAACATCAAGCAAATAACCATGTGCACAAGATTAACATATACTAGCATATACATATATCAGATATAACTATCTCACAGATCATCGATCATAGCAATCTCTCATAACCAGAGCACCAACCTAACCAGGTCACTAACATGCCAATTCTAACGGATCATAAGAGCATAACAACATACTATCTATTCTGATACCGATCTAACAGATCATACCACATGCATCATGCCATAACCAAGATAACAACTAAAAGGGCCGGCCTTGGTGCCTTAGACCCTATCGATATAGTGAGGATAACTCACCTTGCTAGTAGCTCGGAATGATACTGCCCACACCTCTAGATATAGCTCCAACCACCTCGGCTGTACCCTTAAGTGGCCCACTCAATAATCACTCAAATTACCAAAATTCCCTTGGGAGGTACAAGACATCCCATAGTCAAATCAATTTATTGGTCAATGGTCAACAATCCATGTTGACTTATTTGCTGAATATAACTTTCTATGCCTCGAGTCCCTCCTGATTCCAGAATTTCTCGACTCAACTCGCCGAGTCTCTATCAGACTTGCCGAGTCGATACGCGACTCAGTGCTTGGAAGTCCAAACTGACTCGCCGGGTCATCTCCCAGACCTCGCCGAGTCCATGCGGGACCAATCTGGACAAAATCCTACCTGACTCGCTGAGTCATCTTCCATACTCGCCGAGTCCATACGCATAGTCCCATGATCAAGCGATTATGAACAATCCTTTTGTTCCAATCAGTAGATCTAGATCCCTAGAGTGCATTAGCAACGTAAAGTTGCTACCTTTACGTATTTTCATGACTCAAAATCCACATCTAAGCTTAAAATGGGACTTCACTCATAAACAAGGGTTCCCTCATGACCCTATTAAGAACTTTATGAACTTAGGACTCAAAAAGGGGTCAGATCTGAAGTTTCAACTTCATATCACTACAAGAAAAAAGGCCTTTTACGATGCGCAAAATACGACGCTCATTGATCTATGTTACGCAAAGGAGATTGACATTAGAAAAATGTCATCTCTTCAAAAAATTTAAGGATAGAAGACACGCATTATTGCGCGCCCTTAAATTAGTGTCTAAAAAAAAACACGGAGGGCACCTATAATAAAATGCGCGTCGTCTAAGGATGTCGCTTTATAATTTTTAATGGAACGCGCGTTCCATCCTTTAACAGTAGGGGGAAATGAAATTCTGAAAAAATTAAAAATCCCGCCTTCCTTTTTTTTCTCCTTTCCCTCTTGCCCTAGACGCTCCTTCCTTCCCCCTCCCGACATTGACTGTTGCTTACTTCTTCCCTCACTTCTACCTACTGGAACCACCATATCTCCCACTCGATGTTGAAATTGTTAGAAAAAGCCCTAATTATACTCTCAAGTCTAAATACATAAAAAATAGAAGATGGTGAAGAAGTAGAAATAGAGGAAGTGGAGGATGAACAGTCGAAAATGGAAGGAATGGCATCAATAGCGTTGTTACTAGATGGGTCAATCTCGGGTCATTTTGTTCAGCTTCCCGAGTCCGTTTATTACCAGATGGGTCAATCTCGTCTTTTTGTCTTGACTTCATATCTCTCTGTAAAGCAAGCGACGACTTCATATCAAAAGTGGAGGTGGCAGCCTAAAGACTGTAATTTGCCAAAGTAAGCATACCTAAAACGTGAAATTGGCAAATTGGATTGCACAGAAACGCGATTGGGATCGGGAATTTTGGTTTTGGAACGCCGATTTGTGAAATTGGGATCAGCACATCCTTTTGAATCGGTTTGTCTTCCTTTACCTCTGTACTCTCACACTCTCTCTCTCTCTCTCTAAGCCCTAAGCTGCCACCATCAATAATAAAATAGTTCGATCAAGTTTAGTTCAATTCCTGATCATCGATTTGAAATTCTATTTCTGATATGACCTTTTGTGCAATTCTTTGACCTTTTAATCTTAGGGTTTATCTTCATGAAATCTAATCTTTGTGAACGAACTAATACACTTTAGGATTAGGGTTTAGTAATGGGATTCCTTCGTTTTTGTTAGGGCGATGTGAGTAATGAACCAAGGAGAAACACACAACAATGTAATCAAGAAGAAGATGTTCCAGTCTTGGTTGATGCAATACTTCCATTATCTGCAGCTGCCATGGCTTTGCCACCTTTATCTATTCGAGGTGATTTGGGAGTTGTTTCTACTGCTGGAGTTAGATATGCATATCCATTCCTAAAATCATTTGCAAAAATGGGACCTCAAGGTGTTCTTGGTGCCACAAAGCTTTTACGCCCTTTTTCAGAAATAGTTGATTCATTGGGACTCAAAGATCCTTTCGTTAGAAATTGGGTGGATCTTTTGTCTTTCTTACTTGCTGGAGTGAAATCCGATGGTGTTCTTTCAGCAGAAATGGTACATAATCATATCATACATTAGAATACCCTGTTGGTGGAACTGGAGCACTTGTTGAGGCTCTTGTTCTCATATTTTCCTTCTGATAAACTTCCAAAAATGTCAGAACCTTCACAACTTATGACAGAAAATACACGTTCTGATCTTTATGTTGCACTCCCTGTTCTCAGTCAAGGAAAGAAATGGGTCTTACTATACAGGTAAAATTTCATCTTCATCATATTTTCAGTTTCACATTATTCTTGAATCTTGATATATCATTATCTTTTTTATATGTTAGTACATGGAGGCATGGCATATCTCTTTCAACCTTATATAGAAGAAGCAATCTTTGCCCTGGGTTAAGTCTACTGGTAATGTCTTGTCTTCAGTAACTATGCAAAATGTCAACTTTACCCTTTAACTGAAACTTGATTAAACATTTTCAGGTTGTTGGAGATCGTAAAGGTGCAGTGTTTGGTGGTTTAGTTGAGGCACCTTTGAAACCATCAACAAAGAAAAGATACCAGGTTTGTAATTGTTTAATTAAGTTCGTTTCTCTATATGTTGACAAAAGACTTTTCTACCCTTTTCACTATGATGAGTAAATACTATACAGGGATCGAATGATACATTTGTGTTTACAAATACACCAGGGCGTCCTGTTATATATCGCCCCACAGGTACTGCATTTTCTTGATAATATATAAAAAAATCTTTTATAATTTTAATATTTATTTGGGATTTATTATGTTAATTGTGCATTTATTAGGGGTGAATCGGTATTTTACTCTTTGTTCAACTGAGTATTTAGCGCTTGGTGGGGGAAATCATTTTGCATTGTATCTCGATAGTGACTTGTAAGAGTGTTGCACTTGCATCATTCCTATTTTTCTTTTTGAGGGATAATATGGTAATTTGGCAATTTGCATATTTTTTTCCCCAGATTGAATGGGTCAAGTTTGGCCTCAGAAACTTATGGTAACTCTTGTTTGTCACACACCCAAGAATTTGAAGTGAAGGAAATTGAGGTGCTTTCTCTCACTTATTTTTGCAAAAATTACATTTTTGGTCCTCGAGTATGGCTGATTTTGTTCAATTTGGGTCCTACAAAATTCTCTTGCAAATTTGATCGTTATTTGAGGTTTTTGTAACGTTTTTACTCTTCGTTCCAAGTAAAATGAGTTGGGACTAAAATTGAAAAGATCAGCAATACTCAGGGACCAAAAATGGTCATCTTACTTAGAACAAGGACTGAAACTCTACAAGAAATTTCAAAGGACCAAAATTGTAAGAGAATTTTTGGGGACCAAAATTGAAAAAATGGTTCGGGACCAAAAATAGTCAAATAAGGACTAAAGTTGCAAGAGAAAACTTTTTGGGACCAAAATCAGAAAAATTAGAGATTCTCAGGGACCAAAAGTGTAATTTAATATAAATAGTTTGCATAACTTGAGTTGATATGAATGTCAATGTGTGCAGCTGTGGGGGTTTGTATATGCTTCAGAGTATAAAGAGGCGATATCAATGTTGAGGACAGAAGCACCTGGGATATGTCGATGGTAGATTGACGATTATGCCCTTCATCTTGTATATATTTTAACATGGGTGTTCCATTTCCATTGCTATGTTTGTTGAAACTTGGTTTGTTGGGTTTCAACGTAGATAACTTTTTGGATTTATGATATACGTATAAAAGATTGATAAAGCGAGGGGTTTGTGTTAACAAGTTAACGGAAATATATTTTCTGATTTTGTCAATCTTTTTAAAGAGCTACTCTTTCCACTTTTCATCCTTAGCAGATAACACTTTTTATCTTTTTCTTGTTTTCTCTTTCAAATGGTGTACCTTTTAACTTTTATGGATGACCTATATAATAGTGATAACTACAATTAAACAAAGTAGCATCCACTTCTCAGGTTTATACTGCCCCTGATTCTGCCTGGTATAAAATGCCTAAGTCTACAAGGTGAGCTTTGTGGTTGGACATGCTTTTACATTGGTGTGACTGCTGTTGCTTTTGGATGCTCTTATGATCACCTCAAACCAAATGATGGTCACCTTGTTTGGGATCGTTTGCCTGTAAGTTATATCATTCCTCATATTTAACAAATTTCAATATATAAATGATTAAATTCTCATGTTTTTTGTACTTTTTTACTAATTTACAATCACAGGGACAACAGATGCAAATGAGGAATCTTCACGATCACATGCCATTCTTCGTTCATAAATCTTGCAGGAAATGAAAGAGGTGCAGATACAACTGATAATGATAAGAAAACAAGGTAAAGGTTGGAATATAGAATGGAATGGAATGGAATGAGTCATTCCATTCCATTTCTTCCCTCTCTATTTTTCTCTCTCTCTTTTATTCTAATGATCAAAGTTCTTGTTTTTAATATCAGTTTCCTTGTTCTCTTTTATACTTGATGCACCTTTTATTTACAGGCTTGGCCTGTGCGTACTCCAAGGCCTGTTGCTTTCAAGCTTGTTGCTGATACCCCTCTTCTTACTGGACAGGTAAGTTTCAAATCTTTTTGTTGTGGATTTCTTATAGTTTCTTTTTGTTGTGGATTTCTTATAGTTTACTTAGCTTCTTAAATCAAAGAGTATAAAGCTTTCCTAATGTGTTCTAATAATTAAGAAAACGGTGTTTTTTTGAAAAATACTGATGGACTTTGCTATTTTGTTGTATGGTGTATTACCTTGGATATAATTTGTTTTTACAGTTTTCTCTTTTTATTTAATTTAAATTTGGATATAAGTTTGTAACACATGGGATTTATGATTGCAGCAAACAATCTTTCTTTTCTTTCTAGACATGATTAAAGGCATGTTTTTGGCTGTAGTTATTGGACCATCTGTTGTGGTTGCCATCATTTTAATAGTACAGGTATTATTCTATCTCTGAGAAATTTCATTTGCCATGTCATCAAAAGCTGCCAGATGGACTATTATCTTTCAAGTTTGAGTTGGTTCTCAACTTGTAGAAGAATAACATAAAATATTTTGGCATCTGAGTGTAAAAAATAATATTTGAACTCATAAGTTCCTTAATAATACTTTATTGTGTTACATGTACTTTATTACTTACTCATAATATATAATTCAATCTGATTATTGATTATATATTATGAGTAAGGAGAGCATTCTAAACATTCTAGAAACTTTAAAAGAAGAGGGAAATAGGGTCTTGTTCAATGCTTTAGCTGTGTTTGCTCTAAGGGAGATCAACTTATCACAAGTAAGTTACTGTTTCACCCTTTTATTTAATATTTTTGTGATTGAATGAAAGTCTTAATGAAAGTAATTGACAGCCTTTCTCTGTAAATGATGTTGTGATTGTGGGAGAGGTGTTGTGTTTTTCTCTGTTGCTAGGTAACCTTCTCAACAACAACATTCTACTTAAGCAGGTGAGTAATCAAGATTAAGGAAGACTTGTAATCATGTTTGACATTCCTTTCCAGTAAGAAAAAGAGTTGTATGATTATTTGTTAGTTTTATAGGAATGTATAACCCATGTTAGCAATGTTTTATTTTTGTTTAACATTTGAATGATTCTTTGTATGACATTACAATTTGTGTAATTTATTTTATTTCTTGAGTATGAAATTTTATTTTATATTATGCAATGGATTGTATTTTTTGTATACGGTATTTTATTTATATTATGAGAAATTAAATGCAAATTTAATTTAAAAATTAATAAATATATAAATTTATTTTTTTAAACATTTAAATTTACGATACGCAAAAATGTGTGTCATCTTCATTTATGACATGGCCTTTCTTGACAGGGGCTTTCTTGATACGCATTGCATGTCATTAACACGCGCGTCGTAAGGTTACGACACGCGAATGCGTGTCATCTTCCTTTATGACAGGGCCTTCCTTGATACGCATTGCGTGTCGTAAACGCGCGTCGTAATTGTGCGTCGTAAATGAGCGTCGTAAATGTGCGTCGTCTCTCTTTATGACAGGGCCTTCCTTGACACGCATTTGCACGTCGTCTGAGCCTTTTACGACGCGCAATGAGCGTCGTAAAAGGCCTTTTTTCTTGTATTGTATCTATCTCCCATGCCATAATCCCTTCATGAATAGCTAAAGAAAGTCCTAATCTTCACATATGAAAGGTTCTTAGAAGAAAGGAGACCAAGGTTACAACTTGTTACATCCAAAACGTGCCCAAACTGAAGTAGACTCTGGATCCACATGGAATCCTTGATGCTAGCCTCTTGATCTACAATTTTCCTTCACAAAAATCACTTCCCAAGGCTCCAGAACACTCTCCAAGCTCACTCTCATGGGATTTAGGGTTTCTGGCTCTCAAGGGTGGTAGAAGGCAGTGGGAGGCGCTAATGGTCCAATATATAGGGTGCAAAAACCCTGAAATTTAGGGTTTCCTCTGCCAGCTCCTACTCGTTGAGTACCCTATGCCGACTCGCCGAGTTCCTCATTAAATGACGTGTCCTGACCCGCTGCTACTCGACGAGTCACAACGTCGAATCGCCGAGTAGACCTTAAAACATGGACTCTAAATGGAATAATAATGATACCTAACGGTTGAGATGCTACATCACAATTGTCAAATCGTGTTTTTTCAGGCGACGGTTCAGTAATCGATAAACTCTCTCTCCGGATGTTACTCACCAAATCGAATCGTATATAAGGATTTCGACGGTTCCATATCTCATTACTACTTTCAAAATCTCTAAGCGATTTCCATCGATCAAAAGGCTCTTCACTGTTCATTTTCTTCCTCAAGTTCATCAATGGCGGCTTCATCTGAGAATCTTTCCGTTCAAGACCAAACCGTTGAATCAACACTCATGGCCATCAAGCAACACCAAAACCTCTTCATTGATCTCGACCCATGTAAGTATGACACGTTTCTAATTCCGTTGATCGAGTGTCTGAAATACTCCCCTCTGACTCAACTGGAGAATGCTCCAATGTCGATTCTCTCCAAGGAATACACATCAGCTAACTATGTTAATAATGAAGAACGGATCGAATTCGATATTCACAACCATACAACCTCCATTTCCAAATCCCGTTTCTCCACTTTGTTAGGGTTTCCTCAGTTTGATAACATGATTAACCTGGATACCATCTCAAATGCTTGTATCTTGGAGATGTTCTATCAAATGGGGTACAAGTAAACTCAGACTGTCGTTTCCAAGTTCAAGAAACCCAATCTTCCTCCCACATGGAATGCTCTGTGCACCATCTTGTTTAAAGATTTTTCTGAAAGGGTCACCGGTAGCGACTGTGCAAGTATGCTCGTTATGGGTCTAATGTATGGGATTTACACTGGCCAAAATGTTGACTATGGTTCCATCCTTTGGGCTCAAGTTATCTAGAGTACTCATTTCGTCACTCGTCACAATGAGATCTCTTGTGCGAGATTTTGGACCATCATTGTTTACAGGGCCATTGAAAACTCAAAGTTCAAGTGATGTATGATGTACTGTTGGCTTCAATTGCTACCTTACACACTACCAACATCATTGTGGTCGATCCTTCAAAGTTTTCCTTCATCGGATCGATACCGGAGGTCATGTTTCGTGATGTGCCTGCCTGCAGCAAAATCTTAGAGGGTTATCGAACTCTTACACCCTTTGGATTTTTCCCATTGACTGCAGAATTCCAAGAAATCCTGGATCAGGTAGACAAGGCTAAGAAAGGGGGAAGAGGGTCCAAGAAGGTTAGCAAGAAAGATGCTGCGAAAGAAGGACAGTCTGATGCTGCAAAACCTCAACCTAAAAAGCAAAAGGCTCCAGCTGCGTCTACTGCTACACCAGAACAACGAAAGTACCCAGCTAGAAGGCGAAAGTCTCCAACTCCTTCTCCATCTCAAAGTGAAGATGAACACATTGAATCTGATTCTGAGTCTGAGCTTCACATCGAAGAAAATCAGCCCATTCGCAATGAAGAGGGAGAACAAGTTCACAACGAATCAACTGTTCGCACTAAGGCACCATCTTCGAATCGTGAGGTAACCCCACCACTTAATGATTCAGTTCCTTCTCCTACTCCTTCATCAAAAACAACCACTTTTATCCCAATCACCATTGCACCTTGTCCACCACTTGTATCCTCTCAACCACTAACAATTATTCCAGTTTCTATCCCCATTTTTACTGATTCCACCATACCAACCAGAACCTATGTTGCACCTGCATGTTCGGTCAACATATCTGATACGGGGGCTACTTCTTTAGGTTTTTCAACTCATGCTTCACCTCCCATCTCTCCTATTCGCACCAGTGATAATGATATGATCTTTGGAGAGGATGATGATGACCTTGGCGGATTCACTTATAGTCCTTTTCAAATACGGACTGAAAGTGAAGATGAAGCCACTGTGTCACAAGGGCAGATTAAGTCTATTCACAAGAAGATCGATCAACTACTTCTCACTTCCTAGGCCTCTTCTTCTGAGGCATACTCAAAAGCAACAATTGAGTCTATTTTGGAGCGACTCACGAATGAGCATGCTGCTAATGAAACAAAAATGTCCAAGGTAGTATCTGATTCAGCTGAAGTCTACAAATCCACGACCGAAAAAGTCGATAAACTAATTACTGACAACATTCAATTCATGGAGGATTACAAAACTACTTACAACTCCAACACTGTCACTGTGAATCAAGCCATTCAGAATGTGGGTGCTTTGTTTAAAGCTGAAAAGGTCAACTTTGTTGAACTTCGCAAGGGCTTTCAGACTGATCAAGAAGTGTTCCAATCTTCCATCCTTGAGAAAATCACAAAGCTGCAGGAGGACTTGGCGATGGAAAGCAAAATAATGGATACTCTCGCCCTGAAAGAAGAAAAATGCAAAGTGTTGAGTGTAAAGCTTCATAACGCTGAAAAACAAGTCGATGTTTGCTGTCTGAGAGGGCAATGGTGAGAAGTTGTATCACCGATGTCACTGGACTGCTCTCTGATATCATTGAAACAAGGGACCCATGATCTCTATCACTGTTAAGCACCACTTGAGTGAGAAAGACCGGTGTTCACAATACTACACCGTTAGGAGGGTGTTTCAAAAACTAGGTCTTTTTCGAAACAAGGGGAGAAGGTGGCTCGATTGCTCAAAAGAACGAATCTTCCAAAGCCCCAGTAAAGCTCGTTGTCAAGAATGAGCCCAAGGAGAAAGAAAAATTGTCTGAAAATGAACCCTTTATTGGCAATGACGATGAAGACGAAGAGCCTAATGAAGCTAAGATCAAAAGGCGGAAGGCTCGCGAAGAGGAAATAGATGAACATGCTCGCATTGTCAGGGAGGCAAAAGAAAAGGAAAGGGTTGAAAAGGAAGCTCAAGACACTCTCAAGAGTAGAATGATGTTATTCCCTAAGTAGACCCTGAAGCATATTCAAAACGAAGCCGTGGATTTACCATGCCAATATTGGTTGGACCCAGTTGCATCCTTTGATATCCAAAACACTCATGATTCGCAATTGGATCTTCCACTGACTCCTAAGGCTTTCTGGTTTCGTGCCTTTGTGTAGGTTGCGAATAAACCTTTCACTGACAGCGGGGCGGATCAAATGTTGTTTGCTTTCTACTTAAAGCACATGAAGCCCCAGTTTGAAACTTGGAGTGCACACAAGATTGTCGTTGTGAAGGTCACTGGGTCGATCGAGACTGAAAGCTTTCTCAATGCTAAGTTTAAAGTTACGAGAGGATCAACTTGTCAAGCCTACGAATTCACCCTCGTAGATCTGCCTTATTTGAACCCGAATGACTGGATGGTACTTTTCAACATGTTGCAGAAAGAGAAAGAGAAGTACGAACCTACGATGTCCCATCTCCAACTTTTGTTAACTTTGATATTATGTTTGTAACCCTATTTTACTCCTCTACAGAAGTAATTCTTCATCGAGTTCTTCTGAGGCGTCATTGTTAATCATCCAACTCCAGTTTGATCAATATCGTGTTCTTATTCTTTACCTCTTTGAATCTATTCGATTTTTGAGGTTTTAATCCTATCAGATTGCTAGGGCTCGAGAGAGGGCGCTGGATTTGGAGATGGAGAGGTGTTGGTGTTGGATAAGGTGTCTAAGTCCGTAACTATATTTGGTATGTACTTGACCCGACCAAGTATGGTCCATTTGGGTTGCACTTCACCGAAACAATTTGTATGGATAATCTTTTGAGAATAGTATATTTATGATTTATTAGTATATTATAAGTAATAATATATTAATATGAAATCATTTTATTTATTAGTATTGATCAAAATTAATTTGGAATTAATTTAGTGATCAAAAGAAACTAATTAAGTATGGACTCTTATATATATAGAATGGGCCAAAGTGCATTTAGGATGGGCTAAGCTTGCATGGATAGTCCATGGTGTTTTTAACCCATGGATCCTATGGAAATGAAAGGTCATGGGTATTAGGGTTTACATGGATGTAACCCTAATCCACCATACTATATAAAGAGGTCTTTGGCACATGAAATGACACTAAAGTGTGTGATAGAGAAGGTGGGCCGATTTCTAGTGTGCATTACTATTCTCTCAAGTTTTCCAAGTTGTGTGGTGATTTGTGATTCCACTTGAGGCATCCACATTATTGGTGCTAGGCTCTTGAAGCTCCAAGCAATCAACCACAAGGAAAAAAGGTATGTCATTCTACTAGATTTTATTTTACAAGTACCCCATAACATGCTAGTTAGGATGAGAACCTTGAAAAAATCAAATTTGCATGTATATTATAGAAAACATAGATCCAAGGTTTCTAGAGTTGCGTGTACACCATAGAAGTGTTAGAATGCTTTAAATCCATCAGTGGTATCAGAGCCTAGGCTTGTTTTCATTATACTTGATGCAAATTGTTGGAAAAAATCAAAATTGTGCTCATTATTCAGTGGACTCGCCGAGTCCATGGGGGGACTCGACGAGTCCAAGTGAAACTTCATCCTACTCGTCGAGTAGGTTCTTGCACTCGGCGAGTAGGAGGCCTAGAGTGCAGAATTTCGAGTTTTAATGCTGGAATTGGACTAGAATCATTACCCTAAACTGTTTTGGACTTATAAAATCTGTTTTTGATGTGGTAATGATTATGCTAATCCATTTTCAATGGTTATTATCAAAGTTTCAAGTTTTATATATGTTTATATGATTCTTGAAAATTTTTGTTATGAATGTTCATGCTTATGAGTTTTGGTAGATCATAGGAATTATTTGCAAATTGTTTGTTAGTGTAATTCTTGATCTAAATGCCAATTAATGGACTCCATAACTGTTGGGTTTTGAGCATTCTAACACTCCTAAGTGTACATGCAACCCTAAATACCTTGGATCTATGTTTTCTCTATTATACATGCAATTATGAACATCCAAGGTATTATCCTAATCTAGCATACAAAATAATGAATATAACAAGATAGAATACATACCTCTTTGATGTAGAATGTCTTCAAGAAGCTTGAGTGCCTAGTGCCTCAAGTGTGACACCTCAAATGGTTCACACAACACCAAATAAACTTGGAATAACTTGAGAGAAACTTGAACACTCCTAAAACCGGCTAGCCCTTTCTTATTATTCATAGTCGCCGATTTTTTTCCAGAGAATATGATCTTATATAGTTGTTACAATTAGAGTAAACCCTAATTGTCATGGCCTTCCATTTCCTTGGATCCATGGGTTCAAATACAGCATAGAGCATCCATGGACCATCCTACGGGTTTTAGCCCAACTTGATTATCCATGGAGCATTAGCCCACTATACAAGTATGGATGATTTACACAATCAACCCATATATTTAATTAGTCTTCTTTTGATCACTTAATTAATTCTAGATTAATTCTAGATTAATTCTTGATCAATACTAATTAAATAATCTTATTAATATATTAGAACTTATAATATATTAATCAACCTTAAGTGTTATTTCTCTCATTATAGTCTATCCAAGTGCATGATGCCATGCAACCCAAATGGAGCATGTTGGGTCGGGTCAAGTCTTACCAATTATAGTTATGGACTTAGACATTAATCCAACAATAACTTGGCCTCAAGTTATGGAGTTCCAAAAGTCTCTTCTTTAAAACCATTAAGACTCATAAGTTATAGAAATGAAATGTCTTGAATAGTTTCAAAACTTGCCCTCAAGTTTTGGAATTTGTAAAGCCTCACACAACTTTAATTCCAATACCTAGAATTTTAAAAAGTTTAAAATTCAACCGTTATACTTTATAGTAATATAAGTTATATATATATATATATATATATATATATATATATATATATATATACATGTATGTATATATGTTTGTATGTATGTATAAGATCAAGTCAGTCTTACCGTTAGTAGGCCTCACTCACGAAGCTGATCAATAAGGGGGGTATAAGGTTGTTGCCTATAAAATGGCAGCTTAATGGGTGTCCACTCTCACCCACCGCTTCCTTGATTGGTGGAGGGTCGTAGCCGAATGGGTAGGACAAGGACTATAATTCTCATTAAAAGTATAATGATGATGATAAAGTAACTGTAATAGCCCGGATTCCCAGGTATTATTTATTCTTATAAATTTGGTGTATTGTGAGGGGACTCGGCGATTTGGAGGTCAAACTCGCCGAGTATGATCGCGGTTTGGGCACGGGTTCACGTCCGGACTCGGCGAGTCCAAAAGGTGGACTCGGCGAGTCCATGCTGTTTAATGAAACCCTAATTCTCCGGGTTTGGAGCCTATTTAAGGGCACTTATAGCCTCCCATTGCGGCTACCAGTCCCTTGAGAGAACCCTAAGAGAGCTAATTCGTTTTGAGAGAGAATAAGTCACTTTTGGGCCTTTGTATTCCTTGTTTAGCAAGAAGAAGGTGGCAAGAGCAAGGAGAAGGTGAGATTCCAGCAGATCCAGAGTCCAGAGGTTTCATTTTGAGGTAATGGTTCGAATCTCCTCAGTTTTAGGGTTGATTTTTAGAGTTAGGGTTTTATAACCCCTTTGGAGAGTGATTATGTGAAGCAAATGGTCCCTCTTCGAGTTTGTGCCTTGGATCTGGACTCAAAGAGGTCCAGAGACCTTAACCCTTGGGGGTTTTTGGGTTATTATGGAGTTATTAGACCTAGGTGGTCATTTTTTGGGACCAAATCATCTTTTGATGCCTTGTGGGGGTTATACAAGCATCAAGTTCCAAACTTTACGTGACATTCATGCTAGGGGAGACTAGATCTATGGTTTGGGAAAGCAGATCTGACCTCAGAAGGTCAATAGAGTTTCTGCATGGCATGAACTCGCCGAGTTGTTCTTAAGACTCGGCGAGTAGGGTCGGGGTTTCACGTAAAGTGTTAAGCGAGTGGACTCGCTGGGTTGGGGGATGACCCAGTGAGTCAGGGAGAGTCATTAGGGGGCTGAGTCAAGCCTGAACTCGCTGAGTTGTTCTTGAGACTCGGCGAGTTGAGTCGTGGTGGCCCCGCGATTCATGCCAGATGGAACTCGTCGAGTTAGGGATGTACTCGACGTGTCAAGAGAGGATCCTAGGGAGTCAGTGAACACGTATAGACTCGCCGAGTCGCTCTAGTGCACTCGCCGAGTCTGGTCAAGTTGACCGTTGACCAGAGTTGACCAGTGTTGACTTGACAGGGGTAGTCAACCTTAGTTGTGAAAGTGTTAATTAGAGATATATTGTGTTATAGGAGGATTATAGCTCGGGGGATCGAGCATGAGTGATTTCCAGGATTTGCGAGTTATCGAGATACGTGAGGTGAGTCTTCTCACTATACTTACCTTGAGTAGGTAACCAGAGTTATGTGATAGAGTATTTGTATGCTGTGTATGTTACGTGTTGTACTGCATTATTTCTATGTGATTTATGCTGTGCATGTTTACAAAGTTAGAACCGGAAGGTTTCCAGAGTTAGAACCGGAAGGTTCACAGAGTTAGAACCGGAAGGTTCATAGAGTAGGGTCCACGGACCCACAAAGTTATAGCCTCGAGTGGCTAATATGTGTTATGTGTGGTATTTTGGGGAACTTACTAAGCTTCGTGCTTACAGTGTTTTGTGTTATGTGTTTCAGGTTTCTCTTAGGATCACGGGACGGCACCGGCTCGATTGTACACACCAGAGAAAGAGTCATGTTTTGAGGATCCTGGTTTATTATGCAAGTAAAAATGGAGTTATGTTGTGTAATTCGATTATGAATGAGATTTTAAGCCAAGTGTTTTTAAGAATTAAACGATTATTTTAAAATGAAAAATTGTTTTGAAATTTACGGTGTTAGAAGTTGGTATCAGAGCCTTGGTTTGAGGGATTCGGATGCGCCTTCGGGTAAATCTGGACTCAAACTGAGGAAGTAAGAAAAGTTTTCAAAGAAATAATTTTCTAAAGCGAATAAGAGTTCAAGAGAAAGCGAGAAAGAGCAGTGTGTACAATCAGCCAGAGCCCGAACGGTGATTTCCCAAAATACCCTTACTTTTGTGTTATGAGATATTTATGATGCACTTTATGAGATATTAATGCATGCTAGAGACAGGCTAGGTATTCCATATCTTAGGACTAGAGTGGCCTGATTTGTGATGCCTTAGCCTAGGAATTGCTATTATATGAGATGTGCTTTTGAGTATGTGATGAGTGAGAATATTTAGTTGGAATCCTTTAGGGGATTTGAGTAGAGGAGTAATCTAGGGGAGATACCTAGATAAGTACCGTGGTACTTAGAGAAAGAATAGTTAGAACCCGCGAGGGGAAGAGTTTCCGAGTTCGGTGGTACTCTCGAGGATGAGCAGAGCAAGCGGAGTTATCACCCAGAGTGAGTCATATATATTCTTCGATGCTCGAATGCTGCTTGCTTCATGCTTTGTGGAACTCTCGATGATGGGAGTCAGCTACCAAGAGAATATGACGATATTCAGGAGGTAGATGGCTGGCATCATTAGGAGCTCTTCAGCAGCTGGTGGCAGGGAAGTGTGGGAATCTAGGAAGAGCCTAGGGAGTAACCTTAGCCAGATGAGTGCGCTGGCAGAGTAGAGAATTTCGCTGGGGAGCAAGCGCGCGATGGAATTAGTGAACGAGAAGGTCGAGCAGCTACTTAGAAGCTCCGGGATAGTCCGTGTGGAAAGTATGGGTAGATGTGGCAGGTAGTATGGGCCCGTACTACTGAAAGCAGAGGACCCATACTTGATACAGGGAGTATTCTGAATGTTCTAATGAGCGGATTGAGGAGTGGTGTTATGGTTCGAGTACCATACATCGAAGCATATTGAGGAGTGATGTTATGGTTCGAGTACCATACATCGGAGCAGATTGAGGAGTGATGTTATGGTTCGAGTACCATACATCAGAGCAGATCTAGGAGTGATGTTATGGTTCGAGTACCATACATCGGAGCGGATTGAGGAGTGATGTTATGGTTTGAGTACCATACATCGGAGCAGATTGAGGAGTGATGTTGTGGTTCGTGTACCATACATCGGAGCGGATTGAGGAGTGATGTTATGGTTCGAGTACCATACATTGGAGCGGATCGAGGAGTGAAATTATGGTTCGAGTACCATAAATCGGAGCGGATGAAGGAATGATGTTATGGTTCGAGTACCATACATCAGAGCAGATGGAGGAGTGATGCTATGGTTTGGGTACCATACACCGGAGCATATTGAGAAGAGATGTCATGGGATGAGTGCCATGGTTCGTAGTGAATAATGCTTGTGGTTCTCCAGTTACCCGGTCACGATTGATGAGGTAAAGATTGGATGCTATGGGTGTTAGGCCTGTGGGCCATGATTGAGTTCGAAGAGGCGTCCCTTGCGAGGGAGGTCGAGAGCCTTTCAGAGTACTTTGGTAAGGAGTCAGAGGGAGGGGAGAATTTCGGTCTGAGTTGAGCAATCAGTCGATAGAGGAGATGTCACCTTCTATGACCTGGGTGGTGCTATTTATGTTCGTATGCGGAACATGAGAGGCATGATGTTTAAGTTTTGGGTTTGGGGGTAAACCCTGCAGGTTGTCATTTATGATGATTTTCCATCAGAGTATCATGTAGCATGTGTGCCGCGAGGCAGTGATTTACCATGAGCAGATAGTTAGTTGGGACTGAGATAGTCGAGGACCACGTTACACCTATTTGAGTATAGCAGGGCGTGTTGTAGAGGTATCAATGGGGAGTCCAGTCGAGTTAATCAGTGCAGTGGTTTTTCTATCTATGTTGGGTATTAAATATGGGAGTGGGACCCTGTTCTTGGGATGATCCATGTGTTGGAACGTCGGTTGATGAGTCGAGGTGGGGGAGTATGATGATTTCGTGGTCCAGTCTATGAGTCAGTGATGTTATTGGACAGTTGAGTTGTTTGATATTGGATTGGTATGAGACTTGGAACGACTAGAGGCAGTCGTGACGAGAAGTTCTTGAGGATTTCATCTGAGGTTCAGAGTTATGAGATCGATTGATTTCCTTAAAGGGGATTATCGGGCGTTGCGTAGCACTTTCCAGGGGCATGTGCATTATTGCTGGTGAAAATGGTTTGTGAGGTTGTTGATGTGTTAAATAGTGATGGTTCGAACCTTAAGTGGGGGAGAACCAGGTGGTTTATTGAGAGAACCAGAGATTTGTGCAAGAGCAGTTAGGGGTTGGATACAGAAACCTGCGGCTTGAATTCATGAGATCAGGGTTATTAGTGATCAAGGAAAGGTGTAGGGCGAGATAATGCATGTGGTATATGACTGAGCGAAGGATGGATGTCTCCACAGCGGGTGGTCAATAGTCAGGAATCTGGTGGTGGTCAGAGTCGTTTCAAGTGGAAGACTCGTAATGATGGTATGGGCAGTTGAGAACTTCTGGGTTGAAATATGGGTAAAAAAGATTGTCGAGTAGCCAACTCCCGGGCTGGGATGTGTATTCTTGCTTGGATTTTGAGCAGTAGTGGAAAGGGTTTCGGAGGATCATCAGTGTGTTCTGAAGAGTTAGCGCCTTCCTTGTATTCCAATTGAGTATTTGGATGCACTGAAGTTGCGCATTGAGTGAAATAGGAAATTATTATCGGATTCAGAGGAAATGTATTGTTGTATGTGTATGGTGTTGGGAGTAAGGGAATCAGTGGTAGAGGCAGGACATTGTGATGCTCTGTTAGGGTGTTCCGTGGTTTCCGCATATAGCGTCCCGATTTTAGGGTTATTTAGAGTATTGGGTTTAAGATGGTTAGTGATGTATCATGTATCCATGGTTCCAGTGGGAGTCCTTCGTGTATTGTCATCAAGAGGGATTATTTAACGAAGTGGATCTCCGCAGAGGTAGGTTCTGTGTTATGGCGGTTTCCGCTAGAGTCTGTAATACATATTGGGGCAAGTGTGTGTGTAACTATCTATGATAGTCTTCGGTGCATGAGTTAGTGAACATAGTGTGGCGTTGTAATGAGAATGAGAGAATAGGGTGATGCTACGGGGAGCCGTAGTATTCATCAGTCAGAGGGTGTTGTGATGCTACGGGGAGCCGTAGTACTCACAAGTCAGAGGGAGGGAGGCGTGGTACTATGGGGAGCCGTAGTACTCACTAGTTAGTTGGCGTTGTGATACTACGGGGAGCCGTAGTACTCACTAGTCAGAGGCTGTCGTAATGTTGCGGGAAGCCATAGTACCCACTAGACGGCAAGAGAGTGTGATGATGGAGTGTTCTCCGATAAGTGCATGATGCAGAAGAGTTTTAGGCTTGAGTAGCTCTAGTGTTGAGTTTTTGGAGCCTAGTGGTTAAACCGGGGCGAGACTGGGGTCTCCGTCTCTGTCGGGAGGATCAGCGAGGCGCGCAGGAGAATATGCGCAGGAGACGCCAGAGGTTAGAGCTGAGTCGATCTTCGATCGGATTGTATTTTTTTTATGAGGAAAAGGGGATTTCGTGACTTGCGTGTCATTGGGCCGTGATAGTGGTCACGGGGAGGAAGTTAGTGAGATGTTTTGGATCATTGTATGTGTGACCTTTGGGGGTTCAGTTGTGGGGCCAAAGACTGACCTGGTGCTCGGTATCGAAGATGAATATGAGAAATGAGCTAGAGTTTACCATGGTGATGTCTGCGGACACTTCAGAGCGAGCGAACGATTCAGATGCTCGAGGATATGTTTCGGGCATGTGTATTAGATTTCGGGGGGTTGGGGGGAACTGTGGCCCGTATTTTCCCTTGGCAGAGTTATCCTACAACAACAACCATCATTAGTGCATCAGTATGCCACCCTTTGAGCTGTTGTAGGGAAGGGGGTATTGGACCCCATTTGCGGGGGAGAGGTAGAGCAACGTGTGATGGGAAGTACAGAGATCGTGCTTCAGACGTCAGAGCAGATACAGCAGGTCAGGCAGAGGTTGTTGACCGCTCAGAGTCGCCAGAAGAGTTATGCGGACAGGCGCCGGTCCGAGCGTGAAGTTTTGGTCGGTGACTTTGTACTCCTGAAGGTCCCTCCTTGGAAAGGAGTGGTCCGATTCAGGAAGAGGGGCAAGTTGGGGCCCCGATAAATCGGTCCTTTTCGGGTGATCGCGAGGGTAGGCAAGGTAGCTTATCGTTTGGATTTGCCAGCAGATTTGGGGCAGATTCGCGACACTTTCCATGTGTCGCAACTGCGGAAGTGTATAGCCGATGAGTCAGCAGTGGTTCCATTAGAGGATATTCAGGTGGATGCGAGCCTGAATTAAGCTGAGAGACCAGTGGCAATCAGAGATCGGAAAATCAAGGTTCTGAGGAACAAAGGAGGTACCCTTGGTTTTTGTTCAGTGGTAGCATCGGAAGGGGTCCGAGATGACTTGGGAGCCGGAGCGTGAGATGCATGAGCAACATCCAGAGTTATTTGCAGAGCGAGATTTCGAGGGCGAAGTCTAGTTCCAGTGGGGGAGAATTGTAACAGCCCGGATTCCCAGGTATTATTTATTCTTATAAATTTGGTGATTTGTGAGGGGACTCGGCGAGTTGGAGGTCAAACTCGCCGAGTATGATCGCGGTTTGGGCACGGGTTCACGTCCGGACTCGGCGAGTCCAAAAGGTGGACTCGGCGAGTCCATGCTGTTTAATGAAACCCTAATTCCCCGGGTTTGGATCCTATTTAAGGGCACTTATAGCCTCCCATTGCGGCTACCAGTCCCTTGAGAGAACCCTAAGAGAGCTAATTCGTTTTGGGAGAGAATAAGTCACTTTTGGGCCTTTGTATTCCTTGTTTAGCAAGAAGAAGGTGGCAAGAGCAAGGAGAAGGTGAGATTCCAGCAGATCCAGAGTCTAGAGGTTTCATTTTGAGGTAATGGTTCGAATCTCCTCAGTTTTAGGGTTGATTTTTAGAGTTAGGGTTTTATAACCCCTTTGGAGAGTGATTATGTGAAGCAAATGGTCCCTCTTCGAGTTTGCGCCTTAGATCTGGACTCAAAGAGGTCCAGAGACCTTAACCCTTGGGGGTTTTTGGGTTATTATGGAGTTATTAGACCTAGGTGGTCATTTTTTGGGACCAAATCATCTTTTGATGCCTTGTGGGGGTTATACAAGCATCAAGTTCCAAACTTTACGTGACATTCATGCTAGGGGAGACTAGATCTATGGTTTGGGAAAGCAGATCTGACCTCAGAAGGTCAATAGAGTTTTTGCATGGCATGAACTCGCCGAGTTGTTCTTAAGACTCGGCGAGTAGGGTCGGGGTTTCACGTAAAGTGTTCAGCGAGTGGACTCGCCGGGTTGGGGAATGACCCAGTGAGTCAGGGAGAGTCATTAGGGGGCCGAGTCAAGCCTGAACTCGCCGAGTTGTTCATGAGACTCGACGAGTCGAGTCGTGGTGGCCCCGCAATTCATGCCAGGTGGAACTCGTCGAGTTAGGGAAGTACTCGACGTGTCAAGAGAGGATCCTAGGGAGTCAGTGAACACGTATAGACTCGCCGAGTCGCTCTAGTGCACTCGCCGAGTCCGGTCAAGTTGAACGTTGACCAGAGTTGACCAGTGTTGACTTGACAGGGGTAGTCAACCTTAGTTGTGAAAGTGTTAATTAGAGATATATTGTGTTATAGGAGGATTATAGCTCGGGGGATCGAGCGCGAGTGATTTCCAGGATTTGCGAGTTATCGAGATACGCGAGGTGAGTATTCTCACTATACTTTACCTTGAGTAGGCAACCAGAGTTATGTGACAGAGTATTTGTATGCTGTATGTTACATGTTGTACTGCATTATTTCTATGTGATTTATGCTGTGCATGTTTAAAGAGTTAGAATCGGAAGGTTCCCAGAGTTAGAACCGGAAGGTTCGCAGAGTAGGGTCCACGGACCCACAGACTTATAGCCTCGAGTGGCTAATATGTGTTATGTGTGGTATTTTGGGTAATTTACTAAGCTTCGTGATTACAGTGTTTTGTGTTATGTGTTTCAGGTTTCTCTTAGGATCACGGGACGGCACCGGGTCGATTGTACACACCAGAGAAAGAGTCATGTTTTGACGATCCTGGTTTATTATGCAAGTAAAAATGGAGTTATGTTTTGTAATTCGATTATGAATGAGATTTTAAGCCAAGTGTTTTTAAGAATTAAACGATTATTTTAAAATGAAAAATTGTTTTGAAATTTACGATGTTACAGTAACTAAAACTTTTATAAATTCTCAATCTTAGTTAATTTAGGAAAATGTGAATTTGGTGCTGACCCCTGAAATTACACTTTATACCTTACCAAGTCGTTAGTGGAGCGTGTGTGGTTAGCCGACACACTAACATGGACTATTAAGTGTGGCAAAGGGTAACTTAATGTTTATCATAGATTGGTGGAGCGCGTGTGGTTAACTGGCACATCGATTAGGTGATAAAGTTAAGGGTACCAAGTTAATTTGCATGGTTAGTCACACCTATTGTGATCCTCGGCATCCCAGTCACAAAATTGAGAGGGCAAAATCGAGATTTAAACATGCCATTGAAAAGATTAATGAATCTCAAAAGATCTAGGAGTTTCAATCCAATTAAAAGCTTATGCTTATTTCGTTTTTCATGGTGGAAATTGGTGAATCATCATTCGCCTACCTTCAAATATTTTATAGCTTGGATTACGGCATCCCACTTCCATATTATAAAATATTGTGTTGAGTCCTAGCCTTAATATTACATTTGGGTGTCTTATTAAGTACTATTTATCTAATCTAAACTTGTCTTTCTTCTTTTCAGATGTCTTCCAACAATGCTTCTGCATAAAACCCTACCGGCTCCTTCTCTCTCATGAACCTTTGTGGAGAGTCATCTTTGATGGTTCAAACTTTAATGAGCATTCTAACACTCCTAAGTGTACATTCAACCCTAAATACCTTGGATCTATGTTTTCTCTACTATACATGCAGTTATGAACATCCATGGTATTATCCTAATCTAGCATACAAAATAATGAATATAACAAGATAGAATACATACCTCTTTGATGTAGAATGTCTTCATGAAGCTTGAGTGCCTAATGCCTCAAGTGTGACACCTCAAATGGTTCACACAACACCAAATACACTTGGAATAACTTAAGAGAAACTTGAGCACTCATAAAATCGGCTAGCCCTTTCTTATTATTCATAGTCACCGATTTTTTTCCAGAGAATATGATCTTATATAGTCGTTACAATTAGGGTAAACCCTAATTGTCATGGCCTTCCATTTCCTTGGATCCATGGGTTCAAATACACCATGGAGCATCCATGGACCATCCTATGGGTTTTAGCTCAACTTGATTATCCATGGAGCATTAGCCCACTATACAAGTATGGATGATTTACACGATCAACCCATATATTTAATTAGTCTTCTTTTGATCACTTAATTAATTCTAGATTAATTCTTGATCAATACTAATTAAATAATCTTATTAATATATTAGAACTTATAATATATTAATCAACCTTAAGTGTTATTTCTCTCATTATAGTCTATCCAAGTGCATGATGCCATGCAACCCAAATGGACCATGCCGGGTCGGGTTAAGTCTTACCAATTATAGTTATGGACTTAGACATTAATCCAACAGTCTTCCACTTGGATATGTCTAAAACTATTATTGCAAGTATGAATTCAAGAACCGATAGGCAATCGTAGCTCTCAAAAGCTTCCGTCGAACTCTGACCTTGCCGATGAATTCTGACCTTTGTCAATGACTTGTCTATTAGATAAGTGATCATATATTCCTCCATTCTGGATATCGTATGGACTGAGACATGGATTATCAATCATTCTCTCTGTCCATTTGTTGTTTCCCGATTTTCGATTCATGATGACTGACTAATTGAACAAATCAAATCAGTCCTGGCTTGGCCAAGCACTGACATGTGTCATCATTAAATCATCGAGGGGCCCACATATATCACTTTTATCCCGAAGGTAATAGGAATGGATAAACTTCGACACATATGGCTTGTTCTGCTACTTGTTGAATCATACACAAAGGCACGTTTTATAACACCGAGTAACCGAATGCGTTTTCGTGAAATTAATGTACTATCAACTCATAGTAACAACTCATATCTTTAGGTTAGAAGAATATAAGATATTATCGTCTCATGATCACTCGTGATAAAATCCATGAAGTGATTCAAATGAGCGCGGGTTGAATCAAATACTCAGAACTTATGAGCACTCATGAGTGTTGTAGCACCACTTTGTCCACCAACTTGGACCTCTACAAGCCAACCTATGACAGTCTTATTCATATCTACTTCCAACATATGACCGATTGTGGATGGTTTGAATAACTTAGTCATTCAAGAAGAATAACCTAGTTTATTCTGGAAGTCAAAACATGAAAAATGAAACACAAGAATAAATGAATCTAATATGGTATCAAAACTATGAATATAAATAAAACACCTTTTATTTATCACCATACTGATTACTCATTATTCATTGTTTCGGTTTTATCAACTTTATACTTAAATTAAAAACACTAGTTGTCCCATGCTCCAAGCATGTACACTATTTTTTTTCTAAACAATAGCTTTGCCATACACCAAGTATGCACTCTATGTTTGTCTATGATCCTTACTTTGTGAAATAAACCAACTGACCAAACTTTCAATGATTCTAATTTCACACTCCCGAATTCTTATGGAAAATGCAGGAATTCCAAATTCATGCCATTTTACCGAAATCTGTTAGATTCTAAACTTATATGCATTAATCCTCTTGTAATGATTATGCACAAAGTCACAAAGACTTGACAACAAACATTACAGAGCATTCCAAAGGAGATCAACTCCTTGGAAATATCCTTCTTGCATTAAGTTTCCTTATCTTACACAGATTTATTGAACAACTTCCACCAATGGGATCATTTCCACATTCCCCTTTTGACTATCACTTATGAACAAGAGTTGCCTCTTTTCAGAATATGTCAATATGGTCCTTCCAACAATTAACACTATGCTTCCAACTGTCCCTGAGCAACCAATCTTTGGTAAACCTTAGATTGTCCTCGACAATTGCTTAATCATTTTAGTCTTATCCAATTCTAGACCTTTTCCCTTCTTAATGCCCCAGGCATTTGGAAAATTTTAGAAAGGATGAATATAGCGCATGTAACCGATCCTATATCCGAAGCATATGGAACATATTTCATGATGTCTCAAATAAAGACTAAACCGGTCTTTTGCTATAATATTTCCATTTCAATTTGCCAAGTTCTCATAATTCATATTATGAAAAGGGATGCCATAATCATAATCGAATTTTAGAACGCAAATAATGAACCCATATATAGAATTTCCTTATGAAATTCATATATATTCTTAACTAAATTTGATTAAAATCTCAATCTAAGCTTTTAGAATTTGAGATGAAGTATAATTTCCTCTCCCTTAATTATAGCAAAACAACACTTTCCCAATTGAAACTTTTTGTTTTCTATAATTAACATTGCTAACTTGCAATACTTATCATAATTATCATGCTCCCACTAACATGATGATTATTAGCATAACACTTATGCTCCCACTAGCTTTGACATGTACTCAGAAATCAGCTGGACTTCTAGAAATCAATACCTTATTGACTTTCTTACCAAAGTTCAGATTTCTGATACTAGATTGCTTTGATAAAACTTTATCATAATCATACACCTTATCTTAGATAGCTCACAGGTATGTCTAAACAATTTTAAGAACTATGAAAAGGGATGCCGTAATCATACTCTTGATTGTTTAGAGCTTTGCCACTTCTTACAAGTCCATGTTAGTGTGTCGGTAAACCACACACACTCCACTAACGACTTTGAGAATGCAAATATCACAACTGCTATCTAGCTAAAATCTACTTAGTGAAAGTGTTTCCTCACCATCATTTTCATGAATCGGAGAGAAACCTTATGACACTTAGATTTAATGGTGTATGTGTTCTTATCCATGTGAATTGTCAAAACCATAGTCACAAGACAAGGATAATGACAAATCCAAACTCATATGGACTGAACTCAATCTTAATTTCTTGCCACCTGGCAGCTCAAGGGCCTGCCATTGCTTCCAAGTTGTTGTGCAACCAATTGAGAACTCTAAGAACTCATATGCAAAACCAACTTCAATTGGGATGGGCACAGAATATGTTAACACGATAGGTTATGAACCTCAATTCGTGTGCTAGTGAAGAACTTCAGGTTTTATTCTTGATTAGTTCTTGAGACTTTCAAGACCTTTAAGACTCCCACTATCCTCTTGACATATAAGACTTTCTTGTCAAATATTCAAGAGCTAGTGTGGATTATAATCAAGACAAACACTTCACACAATTGGTCTTAGTTGGTCTTTGTTTTATCCAAAACCTCACAACTTACCAATTTCAAATGTACAAGAGTAGAAAACTTTTACTCTTACATTTGACAAGTGTCTTAAACCTTCTTTAAGACATGTCACTTAAGTTACAATCTTGGAGTATGACTCTAAAATTTGTATTGGAACGAAGTATGACTCATCTTCTTGATTTAACCATTTCAACAATTAAAGATTCCTCTTCCTTAGAGAACTAATTGTGATATGGTTTCTTAATCATTAAGACAATCACAAAAACTGATACTAAAGTACTCTCCCATCTTTTCAGATTTGAGAAACTTTTATCTTTCTGCCTAATTTGACTATTCTTAATCGTTCTGCCTTACATTGAAACTTTTCCAATGTTTCAGAATTATACTTAAACTAGTATAACCATATTTACTCAACTTAAGTAAATCATGACGAATAGTCTTATCGATCTTTTGTGGTGGACTTAATCAGTGCACAAGAATGTGTACTCGATCCCTTAGTCCGTTACTTGACTCACACATCCATGTTAACAAGTAGTTAGTCTTAATTTTCCAATGCTTGAAAGTTCTCATTCATCATGCTATACAACTTGCATGATTCCAAGTTTCGGTCCAATTGAAACTTGGGTGATGAGGATCTTTCCTTATTTGGTAAATTTAGACATTACCACAAATGAAAGAATCAGTTTCAAATTTCCACTCTTGCTATTAATGAAATCATATAAGCAACAATTTTTTTTCACAAACGCCATTGTAAGGATACATAAAATAAATAAAATCAAAAATTTCCTTTTAATTTTAAAAAACTTTGCGGAAAAACTTATCCTTACAATCCATATGAAAACTTGTTGTTATCTATTCCTAAGCAATATCTCATAACTCCTAAGAATTAGCTCAAGAATCCGATCTTCAAACTATGCGATAGAAATGCATCTACGCGATCAGATTCAACATATTCTTTCTTTAAGTTTCTTCACTTTTCTTTGATTCTTAAAACATCAACATGTGACCTAGTCACATCATGTATCAAGAATCTTAGAATAGAAACTTAGAAGAGTTAGATAGTGGATTTTACCTGAAGTAGAGTCAAACTTATTGACTTTAACGTCCTTAGGTAAAATTTGGCAGCTTCGCAACTAATGCCCCTTACTTTGGCAATTTAGCATATGGACACTTTGGTAACGGAACAGGGGACTATCACAAACTTAGCCTTTCTCTTTACCATTTGGTCAACCGAGTTGACTATGGCCGATCCCTTTCCATTGGGAAGAGACAGCTTTACTAGATATCCATTGTCATCATTGTCAATGTCCATAAAGTTTTAGGAAGTTGATCTTAGCAAATGGACAAGATCATTAAGGGTCTTGTCTTAGTCTGTTTCATAGGAGTCCTAAAGGAACTCACTATGTGACTTAGAAAGTGATTGAACCACCAACTTTCTCAAGACTTTGACACCCAAATCTCCCGGCTTGTCAATATGTGACTACATCTCCAAGATGTGACCACACATAGACCTTTACTTGCCAATAAGGCTTGAGTGACCTTAAACTTTTCAAGAACTTGTGGGTTAGAGAGAATAATTAGAGGAGGTGAAAGAAGTATGATTTCCATGGGACATCATCTTCATTTAGGAAAGCTTGTTTCAAGAGATTTGGGAAGATCATAAATGTCTAAACCAGACATCTTTTGGGAGATATTCAAGATAGTTGATCTAAAGTCCTTAATATAACACCCAATATGAAATATTAAGGCTAGGACCCAACAAACTGTTTTATAAGTTAGAAGAGGGATGCCGTAATCCAAGCTATAAAATATTTGAAGGTAGGTGAATGACGATTCACCAATTTCCACCAAGATAAACGAAATGTATTATTAGGTTTTAATTGGTTTTTGAAACTCCTAGATCTTTGAGATTCATTGAACTGTTCAATGGCATGTTTCAATATCGAGTGTGCCCTTCAGGTTTTGTGACTGGAATGCCGAGGATCACAAAACAAGGTGTGAAGTAACCATGCAAATTACTTGGTACCCTTAAGTGTTTTCCCCTCAATCGATGTGCCGGTTAACCACACACGCTCCATCGATACTATGATAAACATTAAGTTACCCTTTTCCTACCTTGTTAAATACGAGTTAGTGTGCCGGTTAACCACACACGCTCCACTAACCGACTTAAACAAAGTGCAAAGTGTAATTTCATGGATTAGCACCTTATTCACATTTTCCTAAGTAACTAAGATTGGGTATTAATAAAAAGTTTAGTTACTTAGTATTTATCATTAATACTTTTAATGAAGGGAGAATTCTAGTCCTTGTCCTACCCGTTCGGCTAACGACCCTCCACTGGTCAAGGAAGCGGTGGGTGAGAGTGGACACCCATTAAGCTGCCATTTTATAGGCAGTAACCTTATACCCCCTGATAGACCGGCTTCGTGAATGAGGCCTACTAATGGTAAGACGACTTGCTTTTATATATATATATAAATATTATTAACTTATAATATTATAAAGTATAAGGGTTGAATTTTAACTTTTAAAATTCTAAGGGCTTAACATGGAATTAAATTATTCATAAGAGAAAACTTTTTCAAATTCCAAAACTTGAGGGCATGTTTTGAAACTATTCAAAACTAATTTATTCCATAACTTATGAGTTTAAAGTAGTTTTTATTAAAAAAACTCTTCAAGTTCCATAACTTGAGGACAAGTTATGGAAGACTTTAAACTAATTAATAAAAAAATAACTTTTTTTATTGTAACTTACGGAAATAATTAAGGTTACACTTTTTATTATTATTTAATGAAGAGACTCTTGAACCTCCATAACTTGAGGACAATTTATGGAGTCATAAAACCATTTAATTAGAACTAGACTCTTCATTTTGTAACCTTTGCCAACTTTTATGAGTTTTATGATTCTTAAATGTGACTTTTGATATAACTTGAAGACAAGTTACAAAAACAGACTTTGGAATCAACTCTTAGATTAAAATGCATTGAAATCAATTATTTCACACAACTTTTCTATTAATCTAAGAACAAGATAATTCAAATCATCAATCTTCAAGAAATTAGCATGAACATACAAACTAATAAAAATCTTGAAATTATGACAATTATCTTAGAAATTGGATTAGCATGAACATTACCACATCAAAAACAAGTTTATAAGTCCAAAAACATATTAGGGTAATGTTCCTAGTCCAATTCTAGCCAAAAAAATTGAATATATGCTGTCAGGGGGTCCAACCCGTCGAGTGCACGAACCAAATCGGCGAGTTGGATGCATTTTGCCTTGGAATCGGCGAGTCTGCTGTGCAGACAGCATCAAAACTCGATTTTTTCAGCTACTTTTGCAAGTATAACAAGAAAATAAGCCTAGGCTCTGATACCACTATTGGGTTTTGAGCATTATAACACTCCTAAGTGTACATGCAACCCTAAATACCTTGGATCTATGTTTTCTCTATTATACATGCAGTTATGAACATCCAAGGTATTATCCTAATCTAGCATACAAAATAATGAATATAACAAGATAGAATACATAACTCTTTGATGTAGAATGTCTTCATGAAGCTTGAGTACCTAATGCCTCAAGTGTGACACCTCAAATGGTTCACACAACACCAAATACACTTGGAATAACTTGAGAGAAACTTGAGCACTCCTAAAATCGGCTAGCCCTTTCTTATTATTCATAGTCATCGATTTTTTCCAGAGAATATGATCTTATATAGTTGTTACAATTAGAGTAAACCTAATTGTCATGGCCTTCCATTTCCTTGGATCCATGGGTTCAAATACACCATGGAGCATCCATGGACCATCCTATGGGTTTTAGCCCAACTTGATTATCCATGGAGCATTAGCCTACTATACAAGTATGGATGATTTACACAATCAACCCATATATTTAATTAGTCTTCTTTTGATCACTTAATTAATTCTAGATTAATTCTTGATCAATACTAATTAAATAATCTTATTAATATATTAGAACTTATAATATATTAATCAACCTTAAGTGTTATTTCTCTCATTATAGTCTATCCAAGTGCATGATGCCATGCAACCCAAATAGACCATGCTGGGTCGGGTCAAGTCTTACCAATTATAGTTATGGACTTAGACATTAATCCAATAATAACTTGGCCTCAAGTTATGGAATTCCAAAAGTCTCTTATTTAAAACAATTAAGACTCATAAGTTATAGAAATGAAATGTCTTGAATAGTTTCAAAACTTGCCCTCAAGTTTTGGAATTTGTAAAGTCTCACTCACACTTTAATTCCAATCCCTAGAGTTTTAAGAAGTTTAAAATTCAACCCTTATACTTTATAGTAATATAAGTTATATATATATATATATATATATATATGTATATATATATATACATATATATATATATATATATATATATATATATATATATATGCATGTATGTATAAGATCAAGTCAGTCTTACCGTTAGTATGCCTCACTTACGAAGCTGATCTATAAGGGGGGTATAAGATTGTCGCCTACAAAATGGCAGCTTAATGGGTGTCCACTCTCACCCACCGCTTCCTTGATTGATGGAGGGTCGTTAGCCGAATGGGTAGGACAAGGACTATAATTCTTATTAAAAGTATAATGATGATGATAAAGTAACTAAATCTTTTATAAATTCTCAATCTTAGTTAATTTAGGAAAATGTGAATTTGGTGCTGACCCCCTGAAATTACACTTTATACCTTACCAAGTCGTTAGTGGAGCGTGTGTGGTTAACCGACACACTAACATGGACTAGTAAGTGTGGCAAAGGGTAACTTAATGTTTATCATAGATTGGTGGAGCGCGTGTGGTTAACTGGCACATCGATTTGGTGATAAAGTTAAGGGTACCAAGTTAATTTACATGGTTATTCACACCTTTTTGTGATCCTCGGCATCCCAGTCACAAAATTGAGAGGGCACAATCGAGATTTAAACATGCCCTTGAAAAGTTTAATGAATCTCAAAAGATCTAGGAGTTTTAATCCAATTAAAACCTAATGCTTATTTTTTTTTCATGGTGGAAATTGGTGAATCATCATTCGCCTACCTTCAAATATTTTATAGCTTGGATTACGGCATCCCTCTTCCATATTATAAAATATTGTGTTGGGTCCTAGCCTTAATATTACATTTGGGTGTCTTATTAAGTACTATTTATCTAATCTAAACTTGTCTTTCTTCTTTTCAGATGTCTTCCAACAATGCTTCTGCATAAAACCCTACCGACTCCTTCTCTCTCATGAACCTTTGTGGGAGAGTCATCTTTGATGGTTCAAACTTTAATGATTGGATCAGGAACATCAGGATGGTCACACGTTACGACGACAAGGAATATGTCCTTGATAAGGAGCTGAAAGAAATTGATGAGTCTTCTGCTACTCCACATGAGATCGATGACTTTAGGACTCATGAGAGTGATGCTACCAAGGTGGCATGTATCATATTGGCCACAATGACAGTTGAACTCCAAAAGTCCTATGAGGACTTTTACCCTTTTGGGATGCACATGGACCTGATGGACAGATACCATAAGAGTGCTCGTCAAGAGAGGTATGAAATCATATACTCCATGATAACAACCCGAATGAAGGATAGTGAACTCATCACGGCCCACATGCAGAAAATGCAAAGGTTTATGGAACTTTTGCTGAAGTTGAATGTGAACTTCCCTGAGGAGTTGGCTATTATCATTATACTGCACTCCTTACCTCCATGTTACGATCAGTTCCAAATGACCTATCATATGAACAAGGAGGAGGTCACACTCAGCAAGCTTCAATGACTTTTAAAGACCGCCGAAAGTGGCATCAAAGGTAAATTGGTTGTTACCAATCCTACTCCTAACACCGCCCCTGTTCTAGCAATCGGATACGGTAAAGGGAAAAAGAGGAAGACCCCTTTGAGGGGTACCAAGGGAGAGTCTCTTGATGGCTCCTCTTTGAGTGGAACCAAAGGTGGTTCTGTCACTCCCTCTTCCAACCCAAAATTAGTTGGATGCCTCTATTGTCATGATAAGAGGCACTGGAAACGAAACTGCCCCAAGTACTTGGAAGATGTTAAGGATGGGAAGGTTAAATCTGCCCATGCATGTATTTACACTATATTGTCCAATAACTCACCGCATACTAATTATTGGGTCCTTGATACAGGTTGTGGTATTCACATATGCTCTGATTTGCAGGGCCTAAGAAGATGTGAGGATGTGAAGCACTGGAAGATAAACTTGATCAGGAGGAATAGCAAAGCTTCACCTGTCACCAAGATTGGAGTTTATTCTTTATTGCTGAGTAGTGGGTTAATGTTATATTTGAATGAGTGTTGTTACTCGTTTGAAATGGCGAGAAATATTATTTCTTTTCACAATTTGTACAAACAAGGATTTACTTTTTCATTTGATAATGAATATGGTGGTATTAATTCTTTTTATAATAATGTTCTTTATTTTAAAGCATTACCTTGTGATGGTGTATATGAAACTGTGTCGGTTGTAGACAACTTAGGAAATAATGTGTTGCATATCGATTCTTCCACTAGTTTGGATAAGGCTTCCTTGTGGCATTGTCGTCTTGGACATGTCAACAAGAAGCGCATAGGCCAACTCCAAAAGGCTGGAGTCTTGGAGTCATTTGACTTAAGGTCAGATGATAGTTGCGAATCTTGTTTACTTGGAAAAATGACTAAGTCACCCTTCACTGGTACTTATGCTAGGGGGAGGTTTGTTGGACCTCATACATACAGATGTGTGTGGACCCTTCAAAACCGCCACAAGGGATGCTAACCGCTTCTATGTGACTTTTACTGATGATTACAATAGATATGGATATGTCTACATAATCAAGCATAAGTCAGAAACCTTTGAAAATTCAAAGAGTTTTAACAGGAAGTGGAGAATCAATTGGGCAGGAAGATAAAGATGCTCCGATCTGATTGAGGTGGTGAATATCTTAGTATCGAGTTCCTTGACTATCTTAAGGAATGTGGAATTGTTTCACAATTGACACCTCCCAGGACACCACAACTGAATAGTGTAGCTGAGAGGCGTAATCGGACCTTGTTAGACATGGTTCGTTCCATGATGAGTCGAGCTTCGTTACCAATCTCATTCCGGGGGTATCCCTTAGAGATTACCGCCCATATCGTTAATCTAGTCTCTACCAAGAAGGTTGCCAAAACACTTCATGATATGTGGACTGGGAAAGTTCCCAATTTAGACCACATCAAGATTTGGGGGTGCAAGGCTTTTGTGAGGTGTGAGACTCATGACAAGCTCGAACCTCATAGTGAGCGGTGTATTTTCATCGACTACCCACATAAATCCTCTGGTTACCTCTTCTACAGACCTAGTGAAAATGTTCTCTTTGTAGCAAGAAAAGGAGTCTTTTGTGAGAGAGAATTCATAAGCCAAGGAAACAGTGGGAGGCAAATTGACCTTGAAGAGCTTCAAGATTCGAGCGGTGAAGGAACCTCAAACACTAGCAATCAACTTGAGGAGGAAACTCCTATTGAACAAACTGATGATTCTGTACCTCTGAGGCGTTCTACTAGAGTTAGAAATCTGCCTGAGCATTATTATGGTTTCCATATTACTACGGAAAGTGATACATTTATATATGATATTACACTGGTAAATTTGGATGAACCTAATAGCTATAGGGAAGCCATGGCAGGCCCTAAGTCTGCGAAATAGAAAGAGGCTATGGACAGTGAGATTCAGTCCATGTATGACAATCAAGTTTGGAACTTGGTTGACAATGTACCGGGTCATAAGACAGTCGGGTGCAAATGGATCTTCAAGAAGAAGACTGACATAGATGGGAAAGTGCACACTTATAAGGCACGATTGGCTGTGAAGGGATTCACCCAAACTCAGGGAGTTGACTATGATGAAACGTTCTCACCAGTAGTGAAAATTAAGTCTATTAGGGTTATGCTAGCCATTGCTGCATTTCATGATTATGAAATATGGCAAATGGATGTCAAAACCACTTTCCTTAATGGAACGTTGGCTGAGGATGTTTACATGAGTCAGCCAGAGGGTTTTTTCAATGCAGAGTACCCCAATAGAGTTTGTAAGCTTGAGAAATCCCTCTATGGATTGAAACAAGCATCTTGCTGCCGAAATCTTTGTTTTGATGAGAAAGTCAAAGAGTTTGGTTTTTTGAGAAGCGAAGATGAGTCATGTGTATATGTCAGAGCTAGTGGGAGTATAGTTAGCTTTTTGGTATTATATGTGGATGATACCACTCATGGGAAATGACATCCCAACTTTATAGGAGATTAAGTCCTGGATTGGGAAGTGTTTCGTTATGAAGGACCTCAGAGAAGCTGCCATATCCTAGGGATAAGGATATTGAGACATAGGAGTAAAAGACTAATTGGACTTAGTCAGAGCACCTACTTGGACAAGGTGTTGAAGAGGTTCAACATGTAGAATTCCAAGAAAGGTGATTTACCCATCCAAATCAATGCCAAACTGAGCAAGACTCAGAGTCCGAGTACAGAGGCAGAGATTGCTGAGATGAGTCGATTACCATATGCTTCCGCTGTTGGCTCAATCATGTATGCTATGACTTTTACCCGCTCTGATGTGGCCTTTGCTTTGAGCATGGTCAGCAGATATCAGTGGAATCCTGGCAAGGCTCACCAGACTGTGGTGATGAACATTCTCAAGTACCTGCGAAGGACTAAGGACTGGGTCCTTACCCATGGTGGGAGTGATGACTTGAGAGTAGTGGGGTATAGTGACGCTAGTTTCCAAACTGATAGGGATAATTTCCGCTCTCAGTTGGGCTGGGTCTTTACCCTAAATGAAGGAGCGATTACTTTGAAAAGTTTCAAGCAGGATATGGTAGTTGATTCAACTTGCGAATCAGAGTACATAGCAGCGAGTGAAGCGGCGATGGAGGCGATATGGATGAAGAACTTCATTGGAGACCTTGGAGTTGTACCAACTATAAAGGAGCCTATGGAGAATTTATGTGACAACAATAGTGCGGTTGCCTTAGCCAAGGAATCGAGAGATCATGGCAGATCCAACCATATTGATAGAAAATATGACTTCATAAGACACAAGATAGAAGAAGGACTCATCGTCGCAAAGAGGGTATCGTCAGAAGAGAACCCAACAGATTCCCTCACGAAGGGACTGACTAGGGTTAGGCATTTAAAGCATGCGAGGCGCATCGGGATGAAGGACGATATTAGTTTTATAGATTAGACAACTATTACTGAAATTTGTAAAATGTAATAGACATTTGATGATTAAATAAAAGTTATTGTTTATTTATAAGTAAGGTGTTTCTATCTTGTGTCAATCGTTAACTATTGTTTCAACTTTGCATGTTTTGACTTCCAGAATAATTACTTTATTCAAATCTCCACAGTTAATCATACTTTGAAAGTAGGTATGAATCAAGACTGTCATGAATTGGGCTTGTAGATGTCTAAGGTGTTGGACATAACAAAAGTTGCTACAACGTTCATGAGTGCTCATAAGTTTCATAGTATTGGATTAAACCCATGCTCACTTGTATCAGTTCATGGAATTTATCTCGAGTGATTGTGAGACGGTAATATCATATAAGTCTTCAAACCTAGAGATATGAGTTGTTGACTATGAGTTGGTTGTACATTGATTGTATGAAAACGCATCAATAACTTGATGTTATAAAACGTGCCTTTGTGTATGATTCAACAAGTAGTTAGTACAAGCATATGAATCGAAGTTTATCTATTCCTTTTAGTCCTTGGAGGATTAAAAGCGATATCTGGGCCCCTCGATGGTTTTTTTGACCTATGTGTCGGGCCCGGTCAGAACCAAATTGATGTGTCCAGTTCAGTTCTATGTCAAACAAATCAGAAATCGGGAAACAAACTGCTGGACAATAAGTATGACATTGTTCCATGTATTTGTCCGATTGATATCTAGAACAGAGGTTTATATGATCACTTATCTAAAATGGCACTTCATAGTTCAACAGAGATTTAAGAGCTACGACTGCTAATCGGTTCCTGAAGTCATACTTGCAACTATAGTTATCAGACTTATCCAAGTGGGAGACTGTTGGATAAAGTGTCTAAGTCCGTAACTATATTTGGTATATACTTGACCCGACCCAGCATGGTCTATTTGGGTTGCACTTCACCGAAAAAATTTGTATGGATAATCTTTTGAGAATAGTATATTTATGGTTTATTAATATATTATAAGTTGTAATATATTAATATGAAATCATCTTATTTAATTAGTATTGATCAAGAATTAATTTAGTGATCAAAAGAAACTAATTAAGTATGGACTCTTATATATATACATATATATATATATATATATATATATATATATATATATATCTATATATATACATATATATATATATATATATATATATGTATATATATAGTCCATGGAGTTTTTAACCCATAGATCCTATGGCAATGAAAGGTCATGGGTATTAGGGTTTACATGGATGTAACCCTAATCCACCATACTATATAAAGATGTCTTTGGCACATGAAATGGCACTAGAGTGTGTGATAGAGAAGGTGGGCCGATTTCTAGTGTGCATTACTATTCTCTCAAGTTTTCCAAGTTGTGTGGTGATTTGTGATTCCACTTGAGGCATCGACATTATTGGTGCTAGGCTCTTGAAGCTCCAAGCAATCAACCACAAGGAATAAAGGTATATCATTCTACTAGATTTTATGTTACAAGTACCCCATAACATGCTAGTTAGGATGAGAACCTTTGAAAAATCAAATTTGCATGTATATTAGAGAAAACATCGATCCAAGGTTTCTAGGGTTGCATGTACCCCATAGGAGTATTAGAATGCTTAAAACCCATCAGGTAGATTAGTGTCTAAGTCCATTACTATAATTGGTTTGTACTTGACCCGAGAGTAGCATGGTCCATTTGGGTTGCATGGCACCGGAACAATCTGAAGGATGGATAATTTAGAAGAGATTATTTATGGTTTATTAATATATTATAAGTTCTAATATATTAATATGAAATCATATTATTTAATTGGTATTGTTCAAGAATTAATTTGGAATTCATTTTGTGATCAAAAGAGACTAATTAAATATATGGGGATTGATTATGTAAATCATTCATTATTATAATGTGGGCTTATGATCCATAGTTCCTTATGTTGGGCTAAACCCATGTGGTGACCCATGGAGGTGTAAACCCAAGGATCATGAGGAATATGGAAGGTCATGCACATTAGGGTTTGCATGATGTAACCCTAATTAAGCCACACTATATAAGAACCCTTATAGCTCATGAAATCTACCTAAGTAAGCTTACAAGAGTGCTAGCCGATTTAGTGAAGGAAGACAACCTCCTCTCAAGTTCCTCCATTGTTGTTGGTGTGTGTGATTCCATTTGAGGTTCAACACTTGGGGCACTAAATCCTTAAAAGTCCAAGGTTTCCAACTACAACAAAAGGTATGTCATCTAACTAGAATTTTGTAGTAAAGATACTCCATTGTATGCTAGTTAGGATGATGCTTTGGAAAAACAAAGTTTGCATGTATATTAGAGAAAACGTAGATCCAAAGCATCTAGGGTTGCCTGTACACCATATGAGTGTTAAAATGCTCAAAACCCTTCAAGAGGAAGAGGAAACCAGATGGAGTTCAGACAGGTAGTTCGGGCAAGAAGCCCAAGGTATCAAATCATAGATCGAGGAGCCAGTAGGGTCGCAACCGGTGTGGAAAGTGCGGCAACATGCACGAGGGGACGTACAAGGTGGGGAGTTCGAGCTGCTTTAAGTGCGGCCGGACTTGTCACATGAGCAGGGATTGTATAGCTACCACCTCCACCACAATAGTTTTAGATCTGATTTGCTTTTAGTGCAATCAGAGGGGGCACAAAACGAACCAATATGAGAGTTTAGTAGCAGCATGACAGGTGGATGCACCCGCTCCTGCCACGTTGAGGATTATAGATGGCCGTTAGGGCCGGGCAGAGGCACCTACGACGAGGAGCAGGGCTTTCCAGCTTACTGCAGAGGAGGAACGTGTGTCTCATGATGTTGTGACGAGTATGTATTCTCTCCTTATCTCTTTATTTGTATTGATTGTCGCTTATGTTTACTTGTTTTATTACATGATCATTCTTAGTGAACGGTATATCAGCTTTGGTATTGTTTGATTTGGGGGCTACCCGATCTTTTGTGTCACTCATGATCAACAAGTGATTTGTAGGGGCTCCAGGGGAGCTGGATTGCCCACTTGATGTGGAGATAGTAGATGACATGACCGTTAGGGTTGCGAGGGTGCATTAGGGATGTAGAATACAGTTATTCGACGAGCAGTTTTCTGTGGATTTGGTCCCCATTCCCCTGAGAGGAAATAAGGTTATAGTGGGTATGGACTAGTTGAGCCCCAATCGGGCAATAGTCGACTGCTAGTAACAGCTAGTGAGGGTTTGGACTCTTAGTGAGGGAGGGTTAGTGATTCAAGGCGAGAGGCCACAGGGTGGACCGACTCTATGTACAGTAGTGAGAGCGAGACGCCACCTTCAGCAGGGTGGCGCAGGTTATGTCGCATATGTTATGGATACCCAGGATAAGGGTAAGGCGACAATGGATGATGTACCGGTCGTGCGAGAGTACCCGGATGTATTCCCGGAGGATTTGCCTGGGATACCTCCGGAGAGACAGGTTAAGTTCAGGATTGACCAAGTCCTTGGTGCGGTTCTGATAGCCAAGGCATCATATCGGTTGGCTCCTCCTGAGATGCAGGAGTTGTCTACGCAGCTGCAAGAGCTGCTAGACAAGGGATTTATTAGGCCGAGCAGTTCACCATGGGGATCCCCGATCATGTTTGTGAAGTAGAAGGACGGGTCACATCGCATGTGTATAGCCTACCGGGAGCTTAATAAGGTAACTGTGAAGAACCTTTATTCCCTCCCGAGGATCAATGATTTGATTGACCAGCTACAAGATGCATCTTGGTTCTCCAATATTGATCTACGATCGGGTTATCATCCTATGTGAGTCAGAGACGAGGATGTGCAGAAGACAACTTTTAGGACTCGCTATGGTCACTATGAGTTTTTGGTGATGCCGTTTGGGCTCACCAATGCTCCCGTCACATTCATGGACCTCATGAACCGCGTGTGCAGACCGATGCTGGACCAGTCTGTGATAGTCTTCATATATGACATCTTGGTTTACTCCAAGAATAAGGAGCAACATGAGGAGCACCTAAGGGAGGTGATGGAGACACCGAGGAGGGAGAGACTTTTTGCAAAGTTCTCCAAGTGTGAGTTCTGGTTACACGAGGTGCAGTTTCTAGGGCACCTTGTCAACCAAAAGGGTATTTTGGTTGACCCGACCAAGATAGAGGCTATGATGCAGTGGGAGGTTCCGAGGTCTCCAACTGAGATTCGGAGTTTTTTTGGTCTAGCAGGTTATTATTGGAGATTCATCCAGGATTTCTCCAAGATCGCTGTTCCTTTGACCCCACTGACCAAGAAGTCGGTGACACTCCACTGGAGCCTTAGCAGCAGGCAGCCTTCGAGACACTCAGATACGAGGCATCAATTTTAACTTTGCCGTAGGGAGTCAATGACTTCGAGGTTTACTATAACGCTTCGATCATGGGAATGGGTGCGATATTGATGCAACGGGGTCACGTGACAGCTAACACTTTGAGGCAGTTGAAGCCTCACGAGGTTAACTATCAGACACATGATTTAGAGCTGGGGGCTGTGGTTTTCGCCCTCAAGATTTGGTGGCATTATCTCTATGGGGTCGGTTGTACCATTTACACGGACCACAAGAGTTTGGGGTACCTCATGGATCAACCGAATCTTAACATGGTGGCAATATCCCATGTCCACTTGGAACCTTTCTGATGTTGCCACTAAACCGTCACTAGTCCAATGTATTTCTCACACAAGGTCTTAGTCTTTCTCTCAAGGAGGGAAATTGGCTTCTTAACATAATTTAGCCGCTTATCAATCTATATGTCTGCTAGTGGAACTAGTGTTTTCTAAACCACCAAAAACATTTTTCAACTAGGATACATGGAAAGTGTTGTGGGTAAATATCAACCCACCTGGGAACTCTAAATGATATGCCACCTTCCTCACTCAAGCAATAATCTTATACATACCTATGTACCGAGGACCCAACTTTCCCTTCTTTCGTAACCGCATCACCCCTTACTAAGGTGAAACTGCCAACATGTTATAATCTCTTACCTGAAATTCTAAATCCGAATGTCTCAATGTTAGTGTAACCCTTTTGTCGACTCTACGTGGTTACAAATTGCGCCCATAAGACCAGAATAAACTCATTCCCCTTACTCACGTTA
Source organism: Lactuca sativa (assembly GCF_002870075.4). NCBI lineage: Eukaryota > Viridiplantae > Streptophyta > Magnoliopsida > Asterales > Asteraceae > Lactuca > Lactuca sativa. The sequence continues at coordinate 113,174,771 of NC_056627.2, read as the reverse complement.
TACACTCTCCGTAGTACTCAATGCCCAATCTCGACCAAACACATAGGCGTTCTACACTTCTTATTACACATCATTTCAAATGACAACATGCCAATATAAAAGTGAAAACTGTTATTGTGGGAAAAACTTTGCTAATGGAAAATATCAATCCTAATTACCCCCAAAGCATGTATTTAGTCTGACCGTATGTTCGTGGTTGGGGAACCGAGCTAAACCGCAACTGATTATCCATTTCTTCTTGAAACCTTTCCCAAAATCGATATGTGAATTGAATGTTTCTAGTAGAGACAAACGAAACTGGCACTCCATGCTTGGCTATAACCTCTCTAACATAGGTGTCTTCTTGATATCTTCAACATAAAAATATGAAGTTGACGATAATATGTCAATAACTATGTCTGTCCTGATTAACAATCCGAATATTTCCTTACACTCTCACTTATATGACATGTCATCCTAGAACACCATCCCATGCAACTTTTCCATTGAGTCCAATATATGAGTAAACAATGTCATTCATAGATACGACTCTCGAAGTGGCTCACCAGCCGACCTTTGACTAAGATTATCAAAAACCACATTTACTTTATCAGGATAGTAAAGTATCTAACCATCTAAATCCTTAACAATGTCAAGAAACATGACTCAACTCTTCGCAAAACTCCCACGTCTCTAAAACTTATTGACTGGAATTTCCGATACCGACCTTCTATAATTGATGATCATTCATACATCTTCAGGTAGAAAATGGGCTAATCCCTCAACAAGGAACTCTACCACTCCAAAATGAAGCAATATCTTGATCGACACCTCCTCATCATCTCAGTAGGGATAGCGGTTCTGATACACGTCTATATAACTCTAACACTCTAGCTGTCTTTCGATCAAACAACACTTTCAACTACATGAAAGAGGCATATCCTCTATATTGGCTATCGATATTCTATTGATACGTCCAACTCACACTCTTACATTGTTCCTCTTCGTACCCAAGGTCTCATACCTCGCACCAAAACTTACCCCTTGATACCCTCATTAATTAGTCACCAAAATATCAAACTAACTACTCTAAGCATGCATTCAATACATACTAATTCTTAATCACATAACCAACCATTGTGGGTCGGTATATATGTAACTATCATTCCAGAAATCTATAGGTTTCCAATTACCATCCCTTTAGCTCACGAAAACTTCCAGTCTTGCTATCATCCCAATCGAGCCTGTTTGGCCCATAATCAACACCTCAATGGGACTATAGACATAACACATCATCCCACTGACCCGAAGGGACTTAATCATCATCCCACATCCCATAAAAATAGTAGCTAAGAACATAACTAAGTATCGGCCCTAGGAAGCTAGACAATCCTATCTAGTTATCGGACCATGCCTTGAATATCCAAGACTTTATCAGAGAAGAATATGCAATGGGAATCTTGCCTCATTTCTAAACCAAGGCCTGACTATATACGTAATATTTGAGAAGATTTTGATGACTTAAAACGCCCAAAGAGCACTTATTCGAGACAAGCTACACTAGCTATAACGATCGAACCCGCGCCATTCTTGAATACATAGAAGGATGCAACAATACACCATTCCTGAACCAAAAATCTACGTCGGCAAAATCGACTCTTCCCTGCCATATTGAGGTTTGTGGAGTCCTCGAACTCTTATCATGGTGAGTGAATCTCTCCTACTTGGAATCCAACAAACCTTTGTTGATACACCTAGATGGATCCAATCCCAATCTATCTTAAACAAGCCATATAATTCAGATTCAAAGTGATCAATCATATTACAAAAATAAGTGACCCTTCTTGTTCACGATGCTTTACTATGCAACACCCAAATAAAACTAATATGGAACCCCATTCGAACCTCAGATGGTATCCCCAACAAATCTCCAAGAGGCACATCTACGAAACTCTCTGACGACCTGATCCCCTTGGACTACCTTCTATTCTTATTTATCTTACATATTCTTCACAATTGAAAAAATACCCAACATTGTAACGCAACAATGACTTTGAGCCATACGACCACACACATATCCCATGCTCTGATCAAGGTATCCCCTAAAACAATGATCCTCCCCCGCTTGGGTTCGAACCCATACACGTTTGTGACGACAAACAATTCCTGCACCAACGTGCCCATCCATATATTTTCGCTATTACACGTAGTTCCTGTTGGATAAGGTGTCTAAGTCCATAACTATTTCTGGTATGTACTTGACCCGACCCGACATGGTCCATTTGGGTTGCATGGCACCATGCAATTGGATAGACTAAATGAGAGAAATAACACTTGTGGATTATTAATATATTATAAGTTCTAATATATTAATAATATTATTTAATTAGTTTGATCAAGAGTTAATTTAGAATTAATTAAGTGATCAAAAGATAACTAATTAAATATATGGGTTGATTATGTAAATCATCCATAACTTGTATAGTGGGCTAAGTGGCTCCATGGATTACCAAGTTGGGTTCCACCCATAGGATGCTCCATGGGAGTTACAAATCCATGGGTCATGGAAATGAAGAGTCATGACACATTAGGGTTTACATGGTGTAACCCTAGATGTGTCAACACTATATAAAGAACATATTCTCCACCAAAATCGGCTACACATAAGAAACATGAGGGCTAGGACGATTTTAGAAATGTGTATTCTCTCTAAAGTCATTCCAAAAGCATTTGGTGTTGTGTGAAGCATTTGAGGCATCACACTTGGGGTGCTAGGCTCACAAGGTTTCAAGGATCATAAGCAACAACAAGGTAAGTTATTCTATCTTTCATTCAAGTTAAAAATTGTTCCCTATGTATGCTAGATAGGAACATAACCTTGGAATTCAACTTTGCATGATTATTAGACAAACATAGATCCAAGGTTATTAGGGTTGCATGTACACTTAGGAAGTGTTAGAATGCTCAAGACCCATCAGTGGTATCAGAGCCTAGGCTTGTTTGTTGATTTTTTGTGCAAACTGTTGAAAAAATCGTTTTTCTGTTTTCTGCTCGTATGAACTCGCCGAGTCCATGGGGGGACTCGATGAGTCCATGAACAAATGCAAGCTACTCGTCGAGTCTATTCTTGCACTCGAAGAGTAGAGGCTGCAGTTTTCAGAAATTCGACTTTTCTTGCTGGAAATGGACTAGAAACATTACCCTAAACTGTTTTGGTACTTGAAAACTTGTTTTAGATGGTGTAATGTTTATGCAATCCATTTGCAATGGCAATTATCAAAATTACAAAGTTTTGAAGTGTAATTTTTGATTTTTGAAATGTTCAGATTCATGTTCTTGAACTTATGAAGATTAGTTGATCATAGGAATTGCTTGTAACCTTCATGGTAGTTTTATTCATGATCATAAAGTGTTTTAATGGAGTCCATAACTTGTCCTCAAGTTATGGAAAATCAAAGTCACAATTTTATTAAAGCCATTAAAAGAACACTAGAGTTATAAAAATGAAGAGTCTTCACTTTTAATACTCAATTAAATTCATAAGTTATAAGAAATGAAAAGTTTTGAAAGTTTACAAAACTTGCCCTCATGTTTTGGAATAAGTAAAGTCTTGATTAAAAATTTAGTTCCAACCCTTAGAATTTTAAAAGATAAAATTCAATCCTTATACTTTATAATATTATAAGTTAATATATATATATATATATATATATATATATGTGTGTGTGTGTGTGTGTGTGTGTGTGTATGTATAAGATCAAGTCGTCTTACCGCTAGTACGCCTCATTCACGAAGCCGGTCTATAAAGGGGGGGGGGTATAAGGTTGTTGCCTATAAAATGGCAACTTAATGGGTGTCCACTCTCACCCACCGCTTCCTTGATCGATGGAGGGTCGATAGCCGAACGGGTAGGACAAGGACTTATAAATTCTCACTAAAAGTATGATGAATATTATAAAGTAACTAAATGTTTTATTAAGTTCCCAATATTAGTTACTTTAGGAAAAATGTGAATAAGGTGCTAATCCATGAAATTATACTTTACACTTTGTTTAAGTCGTTGGTGGAGCGTGTGTGGTTAACCGACACACTAACTTGGACTTAACAAGGTAGGTAAAGGGTGACTTAAGGTTTATCATAGTATCGGTGGAGCGTGTGTGGTTTACCGACACATCTATTGAGTGATAAACTTTAAGGGTACCAAGTGATTTGCTTGGTTACTTCACACCTCGTTTTGTGATCCTCAGTATCCGAGTCACAAAACTTGGAGGGCACACTCGAGATTGAAACATTCCTTTGAAAAGTTCATTGAATCTCAAAAGAATCTAGGAATTTCTAAGAACCAATCAAAAACCTAATATTTAATATTTCGTTTTTCATGGTGGAAATTGGTGAATCGTCATTCACCCACCTTTCAAATATGTTATAGCTCTGATTACGACATACCTCTTCTAAGTTATAATATATTGTGATTGGATCCTAGCCTTAATATTACATTTGGGTGTTTTATTAAGGACTCTCTTAATATCTGAACTAATCTTGTCCTCTTATTTCAGATGTCTTCAAACAATGCTGCTTCTGGCTCTAATCCTAATGGCTCCTTTACCCTTATGAACTTGTGTGGGAAAGTCACTTTTGATGGATCCAACTTTAATGAATGGATCAAAAACATCAGGATGATTACCCGCTACGAGGACAAATAATATGTCCTCGACAAGGAGCTTAAGGAGATTGATGAGACCACTGCAACTCCCCAGGAGATCGCTGACTTCCAGGCACATGAAAGGGATGCTACCAAAGTGGCATGCATCATGTTGGCCACAATGACAATAGAACTCCAAAAGTCCTATGAGGACTTCTACCCTTTTGAAATGCACCAAGATCTGATGGAAAGATCCCATCAAAGTGCACGACAAGAGAGGTATGAAATCATTTGCTCCATGATAACAAACATGATGAAGGACGGGGAATCCGTCACGAGCCACATGCAGAAAATGTAAAAGGTATGTGGATCGGTTGCTGAAGCTTAATGTGAACTTCCCTAAGGAACTTGCAATAGATATCATTTTGCACTCCTTACCATCGTGCTATGATCAATTCTGCATGACATATCAAATGAATAAGGAAGAGGTCACACTTAGCAAACTTCAGGGACTTCTCAAGACCGCAGAAACAGGTCTTAAGGGGAAGTCGGTTGTTAACACTCCTACTCCAAACTCCGCCCCGGTTTTGGCAATCGGGAAAAGTCGAGGGAAGAAGAAGAAGAGCTCTTCGAAGGGTACCAAGGCTAGGACCCTTGATGGCTCTTCTTCAAGTGGAACTAAGAAAGGTTTCATCACTCCTTCTTCTGAACCAAAAGAGGCTGAATGCTTCTATTGCCATGAAAAGTCACATTGTAAGCGGAACTGCCCAAAATACCAGCAAGATGTGAAGGATGGGAAAGTTAAACCCAACCATGCAGATATTTACACTATCTTATCTAATAACTCACCCCATTCTAACTCTTGGGTCCTTGATAACGGTTGTGGTATTCATATCTGTTTTGATTTGCAGGGACTAAGAAGAAGTGAGAATGTGGAGCATGGAAGAATAAACTTAATCATGGGGAATAGGAAAGCTTTACCTGTCACCAAGATTGGAGTTTATACTTTATCTCTAAGTAGTGGGTTTAATTTAGATTTGAAGAAATTTTGTTATTCGCCAGAAATGGAAAGAAATATTATTTCCTTTCATGCATTGTATAAACAAGGTTTTACGTTTTCATATGATAATGAAGTTTGTTCGATTAATGCTATATTTAATAATGTTCTTTATTTTAAAGCATTACCTTGTGATGGTGTGTATGAAACTGTATCTGTGGTTGATAATGTGGGAAATAATGTTTTGTGTATTGATTTTGTTAATGATAATAACATGGATAAAGCATCATTATGGAATTGTTGTCTTTGACATATAAGCAAGAAATGCATAGTCCAACTCTAAAAGGATGGAGCCTTAGAGTCATTTTACCTAAATTCAAATGATAGTTGTGAATCATGCTTACTTGAAAAAATGACAAAGTCACCTTTCACAGGTTCTTGTGAGAGGGGTGAAGGTTTTTTTGGATCTTATACACACGGATGTGTGTGGACCCTTCAAACATGCCACCAGGGATGCTAATCGTTATTATTTGACTTTTACTGATGATTACAGTAGATATGGATATGTCTACTTAATCAAGCATAGGTCAGAGACTTTCGAAAGGTTTAAAGAATTTAAATAGGAAGTCGAGAATCAATTGGGCAGGAACATTAAGATGCTTCGATCTGATCGAGGTGGTGAGTATCTTAGTTCAGAGTTCCTCGACTATCTTAGGGAATGTGGGATTGTCTCACAATTGACACCTCCCAGGACACCGCAGTTGAATGGTGTGGCTGAGAGGCGTAATCGAACCTTGTTGGATATGGTTCGTTCCATGATGAGTCTAGCTTCGCTACTAATCTCATTTTGGGGGTATGCCTTAGTGACTGCCGCCCATATCCTTAATCTAGTCCCTACAAAGAAAGTTGCCAAAACTCCTCATGAGATGTGGACTGGTAAAGTACCCAAACTAGACCACATCAAGATTTGGGGTTGCGAGGCTTTCATGAGACGCGAGACTCATGATAAGCTCGAACCTCGAAGCGAGAGGTGTATTTTCATCGGCTACCCACAACAATCCTTTGGTTACCTCTTCTACAGACCTAGTGAAAATGTCGTCTTTGTAGCTAGGAGGGCTGTCTTTCGAGAGAGAGAGTTCATAAGACAAGGAAACAGTGGAAGGCAAGTTGACCTTGAAGAAATTCAAGAGTCAAGTGGTGAAGGAACTTCAAACCCTAGCACTCAACTTGAGGAGGAAACTCCTGTTGAGCCAATTGACAAGTCTGTACCTCTGAGGCGTTCCACAAGGCTTAGGAATGCACCTGAGCATTACTATGGATTCCATATTACTGTGGAAGGTGATACACTTATTAGTGATGAGACATTGATAGGTCTGGATGAACCTAACATTTACGCGGAAGCCATGGCAGGCCCTAAATCAGCCATGTGGAAAGAGGCAATGGATAGCGAGATACAGTCCATGTATGACAATCAAGTTTGGAACTTGGTTGAGAATGTACCAGGTCGTAAGACCGTAGGGTGCAAATGGATCTTCAAGAAGAAGACCGACATGGATGGTAATGTACACACTTATAAGGCACGACTGTGAAATATGGAAAATGGATGTCAAAACCGCTTTCCTTAATGGAAAGTTGGCTGAGGATGTTTACATAAGTCAACCAATGGGTTTTTGTCAATACAGAGTACCTTAATAGAGTGTGTAAGCTTGAGAAATCCATTTATGGGTTAAAGCAAGCACCTCGCAGATGGAATCTTTGCTTTGATGAGAAAGTCAAAGAATTTGGTTTTTATAGGAGTGAAGATGAATCTTGTGTATATGTCAAGGCTAGTGGGAGTATAGTTAGCTTTTTGGTATTGTATGTGGATGACATACTACTCATAGGAAATGACATCCCAACTTTGCAGGAAGTTAAGTCATGACTTGGGAAGTGTTTCTCTATGAAGGACCTAGGAGAAGCTGCCTATATTCTAGGGATAAGGATCTTGAGAGACCGGAGTAAAAGACTAATTGGACTTAGTCAAAGTACCTACTTGGATAAAGTGCTGAAGAGTTGTTGGGTATAGTGATGCTAGCTTTCAGACTGATAGGGATAATTTCCGTTCTCAATCAGGCTGGGTCTTTACCTTAAGCGGAGGAACAATTTCTTGGAAGAGTTCTAAGCAAGAGACAGTGGCTGATTCAACTTGCGAATATGAGTATATTGCAGCTAGCAAGGCAGCAAAGGAGGCGATATGGCTGAAGAACTTCATTGGAGACCTTGGAGTTGTACCAGCTATTAAAGAGCCAATGGAAATTTTCTGTGATAGTGAAAGTGTTGTTGCCTTAGCCAAGGAACCACGGGATCACGGGAGATCCAGACACATCGACAGAAAATACCATTTCATCAGACATTGAATAGAAGAAGGACTCCTCATGGTGAAGAGGGTATAATCGGATGAGAATCCAACAGATCCCCTCACAAAGGGACTAACTCGGGTTAAGCATCTCCAGCATGCTCGGAGCATAGGGCTGAAGGATGATATTAGATTTAGTATTTAGATATCCTTGAAATTTGTAAAGTGTAATTGACATTAGATGATGAATAAAAGGTGTTTTATTTATGAGTAAAGTGTTGCTATCTCTTGTCGATCGTTTACTATATTTCTTTTGCATGTTTTGACTTCCAAAATAATTATGTTTGGTATATCGTATTATTCAAACCTCCACAGTCGGTCATATGTCGAAAGTAGGTATGAATCAAGACTGTCATGATTGGTTGCAGAGGTCTAAGGTGCTGGACATGGCTACAAAAATCATGAGTGTTCACAAGTTATGAGAATTGGACTCAACTCACGCTCACTGGAATCACTTCATGGAATTTATCTCGTGTGATCGTGAGACGGTAATATCATATAACTCTTCAAACCTAGAGATATGATTTGTTACTTATGAGTTGGTTATGCATTGATTGTATGAAAACACATTGGTAACTCGATGTTATAAAACGTGCTCTTGTGTATAATTCAATGAGTGGTAGAACAAACATATGCGCCAAAGTTTATCTGTTCCTTCTTGGATTAGAAGCTGATATATGGGCTCCTCGATGATTTTGTTTTAACCAATGTACCAGGCCCGGTCAGAACTAAGTTGATGTGTTCAATTAAGTTCTTTGTCAAACAAATCGGAAATCGGGAAACAAACTGCTGGACAATAACTAAGACATTGTTCCATGTATTTGTCTGGCTGATATCTAGAACAGAGGATTATATGATCACTTATCTTAAATGGCGTATCATCATCTTCTCAGTTCCGAGAGACATTGAAAGAGCTACGATTTTCGTTCGGTTCCTGAAGTATTACAGTTATAGTTATTAGACTTATCCAAGTGGGAGACTGTTGGATAAGGTGCCTAAGTTCACAACTATTTCTAGTATGTACTTGACCCGACCCGACATGGTCCATTTGGGTTGCATGGCACCATGCAATTGGATAGACTAAATGAGAGAAATAACAATTGCGGATTATTAATATATTATAAGCTCTAATATATTAATAATATTATTTAATTAGTTTGATCAAGAATTAATTTAGAATTAATTAAGTGATCAAAAGATAACTAATTAAATATATGGGTTGATTATGTAAATCATCCATAACTTGTATAGTGGGCTAAGAGGCTCCATGGATTATCAAGTTGGGTTCCACCCATTGGATGCTCCATAGATGCTCCATGGGAGTTACAAATTCATGGGTCATGGAAATGAAGAGTCATGACACATTAGGGTTTACATGGTGTAACCCTAGATGTGTCAACACTATATAAAGAACATATTCTCCACCAAAATCGGCTACACATAAGAAACAAGAGGGCTAGGCCGATTTTAGAAGTGTGTATTCTCTCTAAAGTCATTCCAAAAGCATTTGGTGTTGTGTGAAGCATTTGAGGCATCACACTTGGGGTGCTAGGCTCACAAGGTTTCAAGGATCATAAGCAACAACAAGGTAAGTTATTCTATCTTTCATTCAAGTTAAAAATTGTTCCCCATGTATGCTAGATAGGAATATAACCTTGGAATTCAACTTTGCATGATTATTAGACAAACATAGATCCAAGGTTATTAGGGTTGCATGTACACTTAAGAAGTGTTAGAATTCTCAAGACCCATCAGTTCCTTCATAGCTATTAGAATAAATCGACCAGTAACCTCTAGCGAAAGACCTGTAAGGTGCACCCTTGGTAACCATAGGTAACCATAACCATCCTATGATCGACGACCTCAACCAGAAGAGAATGGTGTAGACTCCAAATATCACGATCTAGTTGATCCTATAAATACAATATATAAATGAGTCGCAATCCCACCATCAACGATCACTAAGGCACTTCTAGGGCTACATAGACCTGCTCGTGGGACTTCTCAAACTTAGTTGCACTATAAATGATATAAAGTCAACTATACATACTCGAACGTATGTAACAAGAATATAAGAACAATAACATACAACATGAAGGACACATACAAACTGTATATTGATGTCATGCCTCCATCTCCTACAAACTGCAGGCATTGGGACTTGTGACACACTACCACTAAACAAGCACACTAGTACCTAATGTGTCCATGCTATAACTCCTCCCTAGTGCTCGACCTAACAACATCTAGCTTTTGGTAGTGGTTAGCAGAGTTGAGCCCTATGCCCACTTCCTCTTCCCAACTATGCCTCCAAACTAAGCTATCTTTCTTGACATGCCTCCACGATCCTCTCAACAATTTGAACAGATGTAACCCGCTCCTCAAAATTGTTGGATGACCTATCAGTGATCCACCCAATGATACCAGAAAACTCTTCTAGTCGCGTGTGTAGTCGCCATTATGTTTAATATAAACATAACCCATCACCAAGTATTCAAAGTGTTATCATTACACTACTTTCTATGTACCCGCTCACTGTTATCCTCGATCATCTTTCCCAATTGTATACAATACTACTATCTCAATTATCTAAAGTATCTCATCGACACTCAGTGCAATAATATATCCCCTTGCATGGATCTCATAGTCACAATTATCGATGACATAGGAAAACTTAAGGTTACTACAGTTTATTGATACACAAATAATCATAACGATATTATTATTCTCAACTCCTTGAACTTTCCGTGACTTCTCCCGACCCGAATGTGGATCTTATGCTTTAGATAGTAGGAGGTCTACTACTATCTTTCACACCTATGCATGTTCATTTCGAGATCCATTATGGAACGTCCAATTTGCTCATTGCTGTCAATTTCTATGAAGTGTACTCTCAACATTAGCAATTTATTTTCTTCCCTAGTGTAATGGATTCATTTTTGCCTTGCTACTTTAATCAACATGGAAGTTCCTCCAAACCTAACATGTCACCTCATGAATGCACAATCATATGCAATGAGAAGCCAGATAGTCATTCGAATAATGTATGCCGCTCCCGAACGATTAGAATCAAGCAAGAGTTGCGCACTAGGCTAAATCAAGAATTCTAAGTCTATTTAGTTCATACTGCATATGACCTAAAGCATTTACTTTACAACCTACCAGTGCTAGCAAAACTCCAAGTGACATATAATAAGCATTCAATCATGGCATGTAGGCATTAGGCTATCTAGTGCACATACATCCTATGTTCTAGAAAACAATAAAACACATTAAATAATTTACTCTTGTTTCTTTGGCTCGAATGACTGTACACACTACGTCCACGATCCTTGTCACCAAAAATGTTCAGTTCCTTTTACAAACTTTTTAAAGAAAACCACTTTTGAGCCACAAACTTGAGTTGAAACACACCGAGATGTGTCTGATCCGCCCAAGCTGTACACTGATACCAACTTGTTTCAATGCATAGAGGGATTTCTCAAGCTTACACACTCTATTGGGGTACTCTGCATTGTAAAAACCCTCTGGCTGACTCATGTAAACATCGTCAGCCAACTTTCCATTAAGGAAAGTGGTTTTGACATTCATTTGCCATATTTCATAATCATGAAATGCAACAATGGCTAGCATAACCCTAATAGACTTAATTTTCGCTGCTGGTGAGAAGATTTCATCATAGTCAACTCCCTGAGTTTGAGTGAAGCCCTTCACAACCAATTGTGCCTTATAAGTGTGCACTTTCCCATCCATGTCGGGCTTTTTCTTGAAGATCCATTTGCACCTGGCTGTCTTATGACCCGGTACATTGTCAACCAAGTTCCAAACTTGATTGGCATATATGGACTGAATCTCACTGTCCATAGCCTCTTTCCATTTAGCAGACTTAGGGCTTGCCATGGCTTCCCTATAGGAATTAACGTTATAAAATATACAGCGAAACCATTCCCTTTTCTCTTTGGGTTATTCGGTAACATACTCGCGTTGGTACTCAACCTCGGGGGTTGAGATACCAACATTCTCTTTCACAGACAGCATCAGGTTGTCTGCGATCATTCTATTTACGTTCTCGTTATATTCTCGTTATATTCTCTTTGATATTCTCTCCATACTATTTTTACATTCTAGAAAACATTAACACACATGCATTAATACAAGATCGGAAACATACATATCAAATGGTTTTTCAGAAAATATCGGATTTTTTGGTGTTTACAAAGTAATACAAATCATTTTCTCAAACATGCTTATGAACTCACCAACATTTTTATGTTGACCTTTTAAATTAACTTGTATTCTCAGGAAACCATTGAGCAGGTTGGGCAGAAGGAAATTATGGATATTTTGTTATGTTTTGTTTCATCATATTTTGGCATGTAATATTGAAATACAATACTTGATATAAACCAATGACAGTTGTAATATTCTATGTGTGGTGATGACGATGTTATGTTTCAATTATAAACTCTGTGATGATACTACAAAAATGAAGTCACATCAAGCCCCCGGACGTTTCCGCCGTCTGGTTCGGGATCATTTTCTCAAACATTCTTATGAACTCACCAACATTTTTATGTCTACCTTTTAAATTAACTTGTATTCTCAGGAAACAGTTGAGCAGGTTAGACAGAAGGAAATTATGGATATTTTGTTTCATCATATTTTGGCATTTAATATTGAAATACAATACTTGATATAAACCAATGATAGTGGTAATATTCTATGTGTGGTGATGATGATGTTATGTTTCGATTATAAACTCTGTGATGATACTACAGAAATGAAGTCACATCAAGCCCCTGGACGTTTCCGCCGTCTGGTTCGGGGGTGTGACAGATTGGTATCAGAGCATTGTTTATACTGAACTGGCATATCTAATCATATAAGATATGCAACTAGAAATATAATGGGACTAAAACACTCTGAATAAAATACATACCTAGGTGTGCGTTAATACTATAACCCTAAAAGTCTCTGGAGGAAATTGAACACTGTCGTCAAACTCGGACAGCTATGTAGTCGTATTAGGGGTAAATATAGCCTGATCAACTATATTTATTCAAAATACGACCAACATGTGGCTGGGAGTGATCATGTTGGGAAATGAATCTAGAAACTTACCTGGGAAAATGACTCTTGAGGGTAATTAACATTTGCGTTTGTACTCATTTGGTCCTTTTTTTGTATTCAATATACCATCGAACTTGTTGTGGGTGTTTACCATAGCCCTTTTGACCGGCTTTTGACCTGTGATAGCCGGTCAAAGGGTTATGGTGAACACAAACAACAAGTTCGATGGTATATTGAGTACAAAAAACGGAAAGGGACCAAATGAGAACAAACGCAACAGTTGGTTACCCTCCTGATTCATTTCCCTTTACTAATTTACAACAAATCCCACATCATCTCCTACTGATATTAATGACTTTATGAGATTCATTCTTGCTTCTCTTCAAAACATAACCTACGAAAGGACATTATTCATACATGTACAACTTTGTAATGCACTTGAATATTTATTAGGGGAATCTTGACTAAGCAGGCGCATTTCATGACTACATTTACATTTGCAATCAAATGATTTATCGTATCATGGATTCTAGACAAGTCTACAAACGAGTGGAATCACAAGTGTTGTGATTTTGGAGTTTACTTAGCTTTAAGATCGAACTCATGGGATAAGATATAACATCAATATGTACAATATCATGTTGCTTTTGTAGACACATCACCATCATATTGTACATATTGATGTTGTATCTTATCCCATGAGTTCGATCTTAAAGCTAAGTAAACTCAAAAATCATGTAGTATATCACGGGGGACAATCTAGGCTTGGTTTCTGGAGTTTACCGCCCAAGAACACCTTGGGGAGTAAACTCCTAAATCGGATGATTTAGCTATGTAAACTATGTTATGAACACATTTAAAGCTTTCTAACACTACTAGAAAGAGTTACTCACAATTTGGGATAAAAATCTGAAGATCCGTGAGAGAGAATTTTGGCTTTTCTCTAATTGGAATTCAACTAATGAACCAATTTGGTTCAGAATTCTATTTATAGTCCTGAGATATTTTGGCAGAATTTATTTTTATTCCTAAAACGAATTCTAATGTCCTAGAGTATTGGAATAACAATGTTGCACAAAACCCTAGTGTATCCACTCTCCTAATATCTCCTTAAGTGTAAAATCCTGAAAACTGCCAAACTTATACTCGAAATATGAGTTTTCACTGTAACTGTTCTACTTCTATTGGCTTCAAATGGTTTGTTCATAATGGAAATTTCAGGTTGTCACATCATCCCCCTATTGAAGGGAATTTCGTCCCGAAATTAGAATTTAGGCAAGGAAGTATGTACGAGTGACCGAGTTGTGAGGAGGAAACTTCCTAATCGATTGGTTCTAGCGTACTTAAGTGAAATCGGGTTCTCGGTTGGAATCCCAACGAACCTTCACTATCGGGTGATAGCGCTGCTTCGTCCGCTTGACCTCTCGGTCGAGGGTCACTACGGTTCAAATACGAAGGCGAGGATCTCGACGAGTGGACTTACAAGAGTCCGAAGGGAAAGGTATGGTTTCACGATAGAGACACGAAGAGTAGAATGTACGTTACTGAGTTCGCGGAGTAGGTCTAGTTTGCGAGATATAGAACTGATTCTGGTAAGAATCTCGGAGGTCCTGTCTATCTTGGATTTAGCTTTCCACGCTTTACGAAGCATATTAAGCCGTTCCCGAGTGAGACTTCCTAAAGAATTTGGTCACTCACTTGGAATCTCCAAGGTTTCTTTTTCTTGTTTAACTTCCCAGACAAAGGCCACCCCCTGCTGGGTCAAAGTCGTATGGGTTTCTGTAGTTTGCGAGGAGTTCTGAATGAACTATGATAGTCGGTCGGTAGGACCTAGAATTTGGAGAATGACTGTCGGCATATCCGGTGTCGAGCAATTCTCAACAGTTTTGACAAATTGAAAGAGTACTCAAAATTTCTCACATTACTAACAGTGTGTCATAGAAATTTAACTTTTCAATTTCAAAACTCGTGCCTAGAGAACTTCGCGAGAAGTTCCTCTGAAGGAAATGTTTCCAAGGGTTTTCTTCTTACTATGAGGGTAGATAAGTAAGTCATTACATGGAGAAATGACGAACTGATCCAAGTAAGAAAGACGTACCCTACTCATTTAGCTCATGAAAGCTATGGGCGTATTGGTCCTATCCGAAGGGTATCACTATGGACTCGAAGTGTCCGCATCGAGTTCGGAAGATAGTCTTCCGGACATCCTTCCCTAACACTCGAACTGGTGATATTCGGATCTCAGATCCATTTCTGAAAGTAATTCTTTCCTTGTGTTTGCTCAACCATTTCATCTATGTGCGGCAGAGATAACGATTTCTAATGAAAAATCTTGATGGAGTCCTCGAAATCCAAGGCACATACGACGCAATCCGTCGATCTCTGGGAGAATAAGACTAGGGTTTCTCCAGGGTGAGAAGCCTAGTCTTCTTATTCTATCGTTGTGCAGTTCGTTAAGTTGTTTGTACTATTCCGGTATCTCCGTGGGTGTTTCGACTATAGGGTGATCTGTTTACAAGAGTCGTACTGGGTTCTAAGTTTGTTCACATGACGATGCGATTACTCGTAGGTTTAGGCAGTTCTCCGTCCTGAAGTTCATATTAGGATTCATACCCGGTTTCACAATCACTTTTTCGTGTATACGAGTCGTATATAATTAAGATTGAAAAGGTAGTCGAATAACTGATTCTTCTTTAAGCTCACATCCCCTAAGGGAAAAAGAAGTTAAAGTGGAATCATCAATTCTAAACCTGTAGAATCTTGATTATATATCACCTTATGCATACATTTCTCGGTGATAGATCAATCGTATAAATCCTTGGATTGAACTAGACGTACTGCACGAGTGGACTTCGGGGGTTTCTTTGGAAAAATAACTAAGAGGTACTCCTGGCATTAGTACTTCAGTGTTCTGATATGACGGATTCGCTGGAAAAGTGATCTAGAAGAAAGAGATGTACATATAAAGCTGTTTTCGTGAAGAACAAATTGTATCGAGTCGTATGATAATGTCGGAATCATACTGAAACTTAAAGACATTAGATTTGAACATAAGACATTTACAGAAAAAACACAACCGTGCAACCATGAACAGAGTTACAGTACTTCAGATTTACCACTAGACTATTGTTGTGAATAAGATATACTACAAAAGACAAGTATACGCAACACGAGAATCTCTATACAGACAAGATCTCGCAAAAGGTAAGACTCTAGTTGCACTAGTTCTGGATAGTTTATAAGTCTGTTACAACGAAACGCCTAAATTACATTAACGTGGTTCCGGAGCAGGCTCTCCTACAGCTGTGATCCTGAGAATTTTCCCGTCTTCGCCAGAGTTCTGCGTTATCGGGCAATCCTTCTTGAGGTGCCCAATTTCACCGCATTGGTGACATATCTGGACATTACCCACATCAGTGGAGGAAGTGAAGTGTCGAGTAGGAGTTATGGGGATGCGAGTTCTTTCCTTTTTCGGGCAATCTCTTTTATAGTGCCCAAACTCACCATAATGATAGCAACCCTGGCTGGCTCTAGCGGCGGTGGTCGGTAGTATAATTCCGTTTGTACCAGCCTTTGCTGCCTCCAGGCAGTTTCTTTTGTAGTGCCCTACCTTGCCACAACTATAGCAAGTCTGGTTCCCATCGGCGTTGGGCGAATTGTTGATCGGTCTTGTTAGGCTCTTGCAGTAACGTTTGGTGTGCCCCTTTTTGTTGCAGTTTGAGCACTGCATCTCCCGACAAGGTCCATGGTGGTGATAATTACATTTGATGCAATTTGGGAGATTTCCAGCATATTGTCGGGTTGGGTTAGGGACAACTGGTATATCCGAAGGGATGGTAGTAGGAGGTACAGATGTCATAGTTGTGAAGGTCGTTACCGGTGGTTGTTTCTTGTTCGTCCCTCTAAGCGATTTGTCCTTCTTTCTAGCCTAAAACTTCCGTTTGTTACTCTTCGTCTTGGAACTCGGGGTGTCGTGGTAGTTTGCTGCTCATTGCGGTGTTTGATTGCTACTCGGATTGGAATTGTTGTTAACAATCCCGCTACCATTCGCGTTGTTAGCGTTAAAGTGGGTCAGAATAGCTGACACGGCAGTCGAGACTGCAGCTTGAAAGGTAGCTGCATCAATCTGAAGAGTTGGTGTTTGGTTGAGGGGTTGATCATTTTTCTTAGGCGACATGATTCTGTTTCATGGAAAGAAAATGAATTTGTGAGCGAGCATGGTTGAACCTAGATGTACTTAGATTTTTTTCAAGTAAAGAGTACAAAGATGTTCTCGAAAGTTTGACCTACATCCCTATGATGCATTCCTAGTACGGAATGGAAGTATGTTTGCCAAGGTTTGACCTACATCCCTATGATTCAGTCCTAGTAATGAGTAGAAGTAAGTTCGTAGAATGGTCTCAAAACGTTTGTTGTGCAAGCTGAGGCATCGTGGGTTGGTGAATAACAAGATCCAAACACTGAAAGAGACTTGGAAATGTGTCCGGAGATAAATCACTATAGTCCAATGACTTGACTAAAGCATTTTTCAGATAGACCCCAATGAAAGTATGATAAGAGTACTTGAATGAAGAATGACACAAAAGTTAGCCGGCTGTCAATATCTTTGATATTCACGATGTAAAGGTTCAGGAAAATGACCTTGTGAAGGTCTTACATCATAACCACAAAGAAGATAGTTCTTGACAGCATAAAGACCTAACTAAAGTACTTACGGTACAAGATAATTTCATAGAAAATGCCACATCGGGCATAGACAGAAAAACACGATTCCTTTTTATAAGGAAAAATAAAGTAAAGCGTCTACTACCGGCGACGGTCATCCTTTTTGGTGAACTCTCAGTTCAGCCAGTTGACATTCCACGTCCAATAGGTGTCTTTCGTACACCCTCTGGCGTACTCGGAGCTCTATGACTTCGGCTCGTGATTCAGCCAGCGCTTGCAGCAGGGTTTCATGGTTTCTCTCTGATATCCCGTGAGCATCTTCTAGACGAATGGTGCAGAGGGTATGCATTCTCGCATCGGCGACAACTTCGGTAATCTGATGTAAGGCTGTCCTGCCTTGAATCTCATTTCGGGCCACTCTACGGACCAAGATTGGCAAGATTCTGCATGCTGAGCCCCCATTGTTCAGGTCGTCAAAGATTCGGTCGCCATTAAATGGCATGGGCTGATCTTGTCCTTGGCTCCTTGTTCCCAAGCATTCCACCCACTCAGGGGTCGGGCCATGAAATGCCGGATGAGGGTTAGGAATTTGAAAGGGAGCTGCTCGGGGTAGGTTCTCAACCTCTGGTTCGGAGTTATCATCATCAGAAAGGTCTTCGTCATGGTGATCATTCAAAAGGATAGGATGATCATTATCTGGTTCTTCTCCAAACCAACCAGCTATTACTTCATTCGGAAGATACTGGTTGCCGTGGGGATGGAGTCCAGCTATGTTTTCTATGCGAGAATTTAGGGTAAGAGAATAATTATTAGATGAACTATCTAGATAATTATTTAGAAAACCTTCATTAGTTACATCGCTATTTGTGAAGTGCATACCAGTTATATGTAATCTAAACAGGATAGACCTTTGAATAAGTGACCATAACTCCGTATTCACACAGAATAGGGGTGAAGTAAAATTTCCACAGATTCTAAGTCTATAACATCCTAATTACATATAGCCTTAGTGTATCCACTTAGCAACTATCAACTTAGTAATGAAGATCCTGTTTTTAGTTCTCAAGTATAAAGTACTTATAGTAACACCAAATACTCCTATAGTATTTTAAATTTAATGTTATGTTCTATTGTTCTCATTGTGGTAGGGTTGGTAAGATTTTAGCATTGTTGCAACCACACAATTAAACTTAGGCACATGCTAGTCAACCCTCGGATAATATAGGTGATCAGGCTATATCTTCCCAGTGTTGACCATATGTCTCTAAGCCCACTTGTGTTGCCCAAAGATCGTAATTCTTTTGTACTGTCCTAGTGACACTGATTTTAGTATGAATACAGGCACGTATAGTTTATTAAATATTTTATTATTTAAAGTATAAACTCTTGGTCAGAGTATTTTTTAATCCCTTATGTATTTATAGTTAGTATATCTGTTATGGGTTTATATACTTAATTCACTATAAACAATGCTCTGATACCAATCTGTCACACCCCAAAACCAAGAATGGCGGAAACGCTCTGGGGTGGAGGACGTCATGTACAGTATCACAACAATGAAAAGTAGTAAACAAGCAACAACATCATCCATTGCATTAATAATATAATTATTATACAAGTGTTCTGTCAAATTTTGATAAACACTAAAGCATAAATCAAAATGAAAGATGAGTCTTGAACAAGCTCCATCTTCCCTTCTCCTTGCATCGGTACCTGTCAATGATGACCTGAGGATACAAGTAATTTTGAAAGCGAGTATCAGCTTTGAAGCTGGTGAGATCATAAGTATTTTAGTGTCTCAATTTGTATGTAAGAATTTGTAAGTTTGGAAAATGTATATGAACTGTAAATGTAAGAATCTGTAAGTTTGGAAAATGTATATGAACTGTAAATGTAAGAATTTGTAAGTTTGGAAACTGTAAGTATGGAAATGTTTGTGAAACAACTGTAAACGTTTGAAAAACTCTAGAAATCCCTATGATTCCTACTATTATATGAGGGTGTCTTCTACCAAGACCTAACTGTTCTCAATGTAGTCTTCTACCAAGACTTAACTGTTCTAACTGTTCGTGTTATGTAAAAGTGTGTAATTTTCCCAAGTGTAACTATTATTAACAAAATATAGTTTTTACATTTATATTTTAAGTGAAAAGATCACTAAATATATGTACAGGGAAAATTAATGTAGTACTAAAACGTAGCGCTATAAGAACTACTGCTGTACTAATTACCTTAAACCGGATTTATATTAAGGTATCATGTGATTAATTGTACCATACTATTGACTAGTAACAACGACATAAGAATGGTCGTAATAACGGAATGACGTTTGGCACCCGCAGACCTGCAGGTCCCGCTGTAGCTAGCAGCAAGGTGTAGGATTATCAATCCAGTATAGATCTATATGCAAACTCACGCTCTCCCTTCAAGAGACTCTAAATACAACTCAGGCCATGACATTTAAGGCATGATCCGATACAGTGGATCACAATTTTATTAACGTATTCATGTAAGTGTAATGTACGGAACTGTTCTACGTGTGCTAGCTGTAATGTGTGTTCTTTCTCTATCTAGCAAGTATAGTAATGTAATCGTTCTAGTATCGTCGTATATGTTCTGTTCCTAGTATCGTAGTATATGTAATGTACAGTAATGTTCTAGAAAGTATTGACTAATGAATGAACTGACTCATTGTATATCGCGTTCTAGTAATTGTTCTAGTATCTTCCTAAACTACCCATATGGTAGTTTACTAGTAATCTAACTGGTACGTATGGACATGGATGTATACCCTTGCTACCCAAGGGCATGGGATGAACTGGAAGGAACTTTTATTACTATATATGTAAACATGATATATAACTAATATTTAAACGACCTTCAGACGAGTACCCGATATCCCACCAGACCACATCTCAAGCGCAAAAAGGAAATAGGGTGGATAGCCTTCCTAAGTCTTTTAAACATTTCTTATATAACTATAAATATAGAGGCATGCAATTTATAATATAAAAGCATAAATAAGTTTTGTAAAACATTTGAACATAATTATTATTTTCAGAAAAGATCGACTTGATGTCAACCAATAAAATAGTTTGAAGGCCTAGGTTTGATAAAACAGTTTAAGTATAAGGAAACATTTGTTTGGAACACAATTGTAATTAAGTTTGAAATGTGATATACAGAGTAAAATGTACAGTGTAATACGGAGTTTAAAACATATAAAATGTTTATAAAATCATTTGAAGGAAACTGTTTGGTAAAACGGCTAATGTGTAGTAAATCATTTGAATGCTGCATATTAATCACATGTGATTGATATAATAACTAGCGTAATTCTACTTATTAATCACATGTGATCGATATAATAACTAGCATAATTCTACTTGTACCCCCCCATAAAACATTTAAAACAGTTTAAAACATTGATTAAGGGGTATGAACTCACCTGCAGTAAGTGACTGGAATTGAACGGACTGTTATCGTAAGGAAGGATCAGACAGGTGCTTGGTGTCAAGTGAAGACTTTAGACACACACAATGATCCTAATTACATATGAAGACATATTTATATAAATAATTAGTGATTTAAACACTAATTATACAAGTATAAACATTTTAATGCGAGGAAAACACTTTTGGTCAAGTGCTAGGAGGCTAATGGGTTGCAACAAAGGAGTGCAAGGCCTCTAATGGGAGTTTAAGGTCTAATGACCATTTGTTTTGGAGTTTACGGCCCATGGGAGTAAACTCCTGGCCGTAAAGTCTCCTTAGGGTCACTAAATGAAGCTTAGAATTACTACAACTCTAGTGGTGAATTGTTTCAAGGCTAAATTAAGTGTTTGGGCTTCCTATTAACTCCTTTAAGGAGTTTACAGCCCTGGGACCATATTCCCTTGGAGTTTACGGCCATAAACTCCCTTGGGAGGGTGTTTATGGTGTTTTCAAGTCTCTAACATTTCAAGGTTATGATCTATGTTGGGTTCTAGGCATAAGGAAGGAGTTAGGGTGTCATTTGACCCCTTTATAGGGGATTACGGCCCAAGAACTTGTCTTGGACATAAACTCCTCAACACTTGTGATTCCTTATGTTTTCTAGGCTTTAAACACTTTAGGTTACATGTCTAAAATAAAGTGTAAGCCTTGGGTGCCTTAAAAGCACCATTTTGAGCCTTCTTTTTGGAGTTTACGGCCTAAGATATTCTTGGGCCGTGAACTCCCAAAATTGGGTGATTCTTGGTTGATTTCATGTCCCTAATACAGTCCTATACAAGTCCAAGGTAGTAGTATATCACGGGGGACAATCTAGGCTTGGTTTCGGGAGTTTACCGCCCAAGAACACCTTGGGGAGTAAACTCCTAAATCGGATGATTTAGCTATGTAATCTATGTTATGAACACATTTAAAGCTTTCTAACACTACTAGAAAGAGTTACTCACAATTTGGGATAAAAACCCGAAGATCCGTGAGAGAGAATTTTGGCTTTTTGTCTAATTGGAATTCAACTAATGAACCAATTTGGTTCAGAATTCTATTTATAGTCCTGAGATATTTTGGCAGAATTTATTTTTATTCCTGAAACGAATTCTAATGTCCTAGAGTATTGGAATAACAGTGTTGCACGAAGCCCTAGTGCATCCACTCTCCTAATATCTCCTTAAGTGTAAAATCCTGAAAACTGCCAAACTTATACTCGAAATCTGAGTTTTCACTGTAATTGTTCTACTTCTATTGGCTTCAAATGGTTTGTTCAGAATGGAAATTTTGGGTTGTCACAGTGTGGCAATCCAACGAAGTAGTAAAATAATATAAAGATTAATTAAGGTTAAAGGTTTAAGTCGTCATCAAAGGAATTTGTATAGAAAAATATTTGTATTAAATTTTTGAGAAATTGTCCAATTGTCTAAGTCAGGACAAATTCAAGTTTACGAGGGGTCACAATACTTATGAAAACAAGTTTATAGTTTAGGAACTCACTAAAAATTGCAAAGTAAAATACTATTTTAAGAATGGTGTAAAAATGTCAATCTTTGAAAATAGTAGATTCATAGTTTAGTATTTCTACAAAAACAATCATTTAGAGAATAGATAATCATAAAATTCAAAACTTTTGATGTATTTAAAGAAAATAAGAAACATAAGGAAACATATCTGTCACATATATTTTTCAGATATAGAAAAATTATAAGCATAAGGGTATTCATCTAGTGTATTAATTATAAGGAAAAAATACAATGAAACTTGCATTTTAAATCAAGTTTCTGAATTTGGAACGAAAGAGAAAATGTAAATAAGGATCACTTGTTTATAGTAGATTTCAAAATAAAAACAAGATGTACATGATAAAAGGCGTAATTGAATATATCAAAGTTGACTAAATCAAAGGTATGCCTCATGAATATACATGTATTAGTTGCTCAAAACGAAAGGGTAGACTTCTAGTCTTTATGTGTACGAACGTGATACCAGGAGAAGCAAAATAGATAGAAACAAAGTTAGAAAATGTATTATGTTACTATTATGGGTGTGCGGGATTTAAAATCAGAAGGAGAGCAAGAAATCAAGTGCGGGGGAAAGAAAAGGAAGATAGCAGTAATGATTGCTATTGTTAAAATTCTAAGAACAATACCTATATGTATATTTAAAACTAGGTTGAGATATATTTCAAACTTCAATATTTGAGGTATGTTGATGATTAAATAGAGATGTGAAAGTTTTAAAGTGTTTGCTAAAAATCATGAGTTATCCATTAAGTTAAACTCAATTTGCGAAAAAAAAAACACTAAAACTTGTCATTGAAAATCTGACAGTTTTGACCTTTTTGACTGGGGTCCAACAATGGTTAAAATGAATAAGGTAAATACTTAACATATTTAAATGAATAATTGTGCATTGTCAAAAGTACGTGACTGGAAGTTTAAAAGTGAACACTAAGTTTTGCAATGCCGTAAATTTTATGAACACAGATTATAAAACTAATTTGAAATAAAATAAACAAATGATGTGTATTGGAAATTTAAGAATTAGAGATATATTAGAAACATGTGTGAAGTAGAGAGTTGTGAAAATATCATGTTGGGATTCAAGAAAACACATTTAATTAAAGTACAATGCCTAAATGAGAAAGCAGTCAAAAGACTTAAAACAAAAGTGGTTTGAAAATCCGATGAAGCTTTTACACATAATATGAACTTTAACGTCATATGTTTAAGTTTTATAGCATAGAATTTAAAGAATTTTATAAAAGAGAATGTTTCTAAGTTTTTCGAAAACGTGCCAAAATGGTAAGCAAGGTTTAAAATGGTTTATATGCCCTTAAAAGCACATTTATCCATTGAAATGGATTTGAAATTAAATTGAAATAGCAATGTTAAAACCAATATTAGTTAAATTGAGTTTTGAAGAAAAGTGTTAGTTAAAGCGAGTTGTCAAAAGATTTTTAGCGAGAATATGGCTTACACTGTTAGGAAATGTCTACAAAGTTGAATAAAGTGGTTATAAAAATATTTTATCGATGATAAATAAAACCGATGAAGTGAAATAACTTTTTGATAGAAGATTAAGAAGTAAGGAATAAGTATGTTAGTGTAGCTGATCGTACCTAAATACTAAGGCGAGTACAAGCCGAGTATAAGGCGAGTACCGATGTCTTTTTCCCCAAGATAAAGGACAAGAAGACCTGTTTGAAAAACATTTTATAGTGTCAATGCAGTTTACAACCATTCATAGAGGTCAAAGGGGCATCATATGTTAAGTTTTAAGCTCAAGGTGGAAACAACATAGAGCTAAATCGTAGCGTAGTAATAAGGTCTCACGTATGGGTTAAACCTCCGTGTCTCCTCGTGAGTCGAATCAGGAATGCCCGCCAATGGTATCCAAGTGATTAATTAGTGGCGACTCATCTACCTCCTTACGCGATGCTTCAATTATCATTTGTGTCGGTATGAAAATGTTTTTTCCTAGTTGTAACTCTAGTAAGAAGACGATGAAGAGGTATTAAGGAATTATTGATATAGGTTTCGACTCAAGATTATTACTACTGTATATCTAGCTACTAACCTTACATCTAAAGTAAATAGCTACCAAGGGATACCCACTCTCAATACTAATTGCATTGCTCCTAGAGTGGCTAGTGATATAACCTAAGTGGTTAACCTAGAACTTGATAAGGGATAAGAGTATTTCTAAATAATGGCATTGTTATAAAAGTGCACTTAGTTTCTAAGTGTATCTAGATGAATGCCTATAATATGCAATTCCCGTACGCACAAAGAAAAACTTTGTTTTTCAAATGTTTAAGTTGAAAATTGTTTTGAACATAATTCTACTATAACCGTTTCCAACCTCGCATTAATTTTCCTTAATTAAGCATAATTGGCTAGGCTATACTTAATTAAAGTCTAATAATGCGTACTCGAATTAGTTATACCAGTAGTATGTTCTATATTTTAAAACGTTTTGAAAATTTTTTTGGCTATATTTGTGGTTCTCCAAAGGAAAACCGATATTCTCTACAACCTTCGGCACTGGTACCATTTCTGTCACACCCCGCTAAAGCGAAAACACATGGCAGTACAAAGGGTCTCATAGCAAATGTTTAAAGACAACACCAACCATAGTATTAAAAATCATTACAAATTTACAATGAGTTTCAACAACTTTTTAAAAGAAATTACAATGTATTTAAAAGTCAACACATGCAAATGCTCCTACAATTGTTGTGTCTCTACGTGCCTTTTACTAGATGATTCCTGAAAAAGCATGTAAAACGAACGTCAACTATAAAAATAGTTGGTGAGTACTCACAGATTAAAAACAATATTGGTTTCAAGAATCGAAATAAAATTCGTTGTTACATGGAGCAAACAATTTCATTGATAAAACAAGTCTATAAGTTTTCCGTAATAAAAGTTCATTGCTATAATGAGAAACAAAGTTCGTTGCTATAATAAGCATAAAAGTTTCGTTGCTAAAATAAGTATACAAGTTTCATTGCTAAAATAAGTATACAAGTGTCGTTGCTAACATGAGAATACAAGTTACATATATTCATAAAGATTCCATTCATGAGTTCACAACCCAAGCCTAATGACCGAATCGTGCCCTATTGACTATTATGTGTATCGCAAGCATAGAGAATAAAATGGTAAAATGCACTCAAGAGAATCGTGCGAGTGAGGAGTCGTCTACCTCCTGATAGCACTATCCATAATAACCATAGGCTCAAAAGAGTTAATGAGTTGTTTCAAATGATTCCAGGGAATTAACCACGATACAGTCCTCATGAATTAAAGTAACATACACATACATGAAAAATATAGAAACCAAGTTTATACGAGTCAAAATAAATACAATGAAAGGAGGAGCTTTGCATATAACCTTTAAGCGCCTTCAATGGCCTTGCTCTTGGAAGGATCTACGTGAATCCCTTTCTCACTAACTACATGACCCAAGAAGTTTACACTGCAAATCTAGAACTCGCATTTGGAGAGCTTCGCATATAACCTTTCAGCGCTTAGGGTTTCCAAGATTTGACGGAGATGTTGACCGTGCTCCTCCTTTCTTCGGGAGTATATGAGAATGTCATCGATTAATACAATTACAAAATTATCGAGGAATGGGTAGAAGAATCGATTCATGAGGTCCATAAATGCAGCGGGGGCATTCGTTAGACTGAAGGGCATCACAAAAAAATGGTAATGACCGTATCGAGTTCGGAAAGCAGTTTTTGGAATGTCCTCTTCCAGGAATCGAAATTGATTGTAACTGGATCTTAGATCTATTTTGGATAAATGACTAGCTCCTTGAAGCTGGTTGAGTAGATCATCAATCCGAGGGAGTGGGTATCGGTTTTTGATAGTGAGCTTATTCGGTTCCCTATAATCGAAGCACATCCTGAAGGATCCGTCCTTCTTCTTGACAAACAAGACCGGAGCACCCCAAGGTGAGAAGCTTGGTCTGATGAACCCATTGCTCAACAATTTGCTTAATTGGTGGGATAACTCCTGCATTTCGGCGAGAGCTAACTTGTAGGGTGATTTGGCAATTGATGTGGCTCCTGGTATTAGGTCGATTCAGAATTCGACCTGTCCTTCTGGGGGTATTCCCGGAAGGTCTTCAGGAAATACATCTAGGAAGTTGCATGACATTGGGATATCTTTAATGTTTACTTCTTCCTTGTCTTTATCCACAACGTGAGCTAGGAAAGCATAGCTTTTCTTGTGCATGCACTTTTGTGCCTTGATGCACGAGATCAGACGAAGATTGGTGCCAGGTTTATCACCATAGATTATCAGGGTTTCGTGATAGGGGAGGTTAAGGTGAACGACCTTCTCGCAACACATAATATCAACATGGTGGGGGCTTAACCAATCCATGCCGATTATCACATGAAAACTCCTAATATTTACTACCATCAAACCTATTTGAAATGAGTGGTTCTTTAGTGTTAATGTGCACCCTACATAAACATCTTTGGTTGTTTCGGTTTTCCCATTAGCCATCTCCACCGTGAAGGCTTCGTTGAGCTACTGGGGTTGTTGATTTAGTAAGTGTTTGAATTTGTTACTAAGAAAGCTTCGCTCGACTCTGCTATCGAATAAAATGCATGCATAAATGTTGTTAAGTGGGAACGTACCAGTAACAACCGTCGGGTCTTGAACTGCTTCACCTTGACCCAACGTCAATACCCTTCCTGATCCTCCCACCCCTTGGTTGTCGGCTTTGGGGCAATTTCTTATGAAATGGCTAGTTCCTCCACACCCATAACATGTGAGACTAGCCCCATCGTTACTGTTGTTGTGGTTTTTGTTGCTGTTGTTGTTTAGCTTTTGGTTCTGTTAGGGTTGGGATCTACAAAATCGTGTGGTATGACCCTTTCGGTTGCAACTCATGCAATGCATCTCCCTGCATACTCCATGGTGGTGAAAGACACATTTGCTACACTCGGGTAGGGTTCCTGAGTATTGTCTGCGAGTAATTGGTGTAGATGAGGTTAGAGCATGTGGAGTTGAGGTGACCTGAGCAGTAGCAGCGTGGACTACTACTGTTTGTTGCTTCTTTGATGACTCTTGGTTTGTCGCCCTTTTGGCTTATTGTTCTTGCCTTTCTTGTTATCACCTTCCTTTTTTACTTCACTTTCCCCTGCTTTGGCACCCTTCTTGTTTCCATGGTCGTATAACTTCTTGGCTAGCCTTTTAGCACTGTCATACATCTCCGGGTAAGTTGCTATTACATTTCCTTGAATTGGAGAGGTCAGTCCCCAAATGAATCTTTCAATCTTCTTCCCTTCGGAAGTGATCATCCCTGGACACAAGAGTGACAACTCACTAAACCTCAAGATGTAAGCATCAATGTCGGAGTTTTGAACTGTGAGATTCCATGGCTCCTGCTCCATATTCTGGATTTCTCCCCTTGGACAGTACTCTGCCATCAGCAGTTCTTTTAGCTCCTCCCATGGCATAGTGTTAGCCAATGGGAGTGTCATGGCCTCTAGGTGATCGTTCCACCAAGAAAGAGATTGATCGACGAATGTGCAAGCTGCAAACTTCACCTTTCACTCCTCGGGACATTCGTAGATCTCGAATACCCATTCCACTTTTTCTATCCACCTTTTCAGAGTTATGATGCCTCCCATCCCGTTGAAGGTTCGAGGCTTGGCATTAGTGAAGTCTTTGTAGGTACAGGTTCTTGTGGGTCCTTGGTGTTGGGTTTTGAGCATTCTAACACTCCTAAGTGTACATGCAACCCTAAATACCTTGGATCTATGTTTTCTCTATTATACATACAAATATGAACATCCAAGGTATTATCCTAATCTAGCATACAAACAATGAATATAACAAGTTAGAATACATACCTCTTTGATGTATAATGTCTTCATGAAGCTTGAGTGCCTAGTGCCTTAAGTGTGACACCTCAAATGGTTCACAAAACACCAAATACACTTGGAATGACTTGAGAGAAATCCACAACTCATGAAATCGGCTAGGCCTTCTTTTACACACACTAGTGGCCAATTTTGGTGAATAATATGATGCTTATATAGTGTGTTACAATTAGGGTTACACCATGTAAACCCTAATTGTCATGACCTTACATTTCCATGACCCATGTGTTATGTAACCTCCATGGAGCATCCATGGAGAATCCTATGGGTTTAACCCAACTTGATTATCCATGGAGCTTTGGCCCACTATATAAGTTATGGATGATTTGCGCAATCAACCCATATATTTAATTAGTCTTCTTTTGATCACATAATTAATTCTAAATTAGTTCTTGATCAATACTAATTAAATATTATTATTCTTATTATTAATATACTAGAACTTATAATATATTAATAACCATAAGTGTCTTATTTCTCTCATTTAGTCTATCCAAGTGCATGATGCCATGCAACCCAAATGGACCATGTCGGGTCGGGTCAAGTCTTACCAATTATAGTTATGGACTTAGATATTAATCCAACACTTGGTTAATCCCCTGGTTTGAACTTCCATCCCATTGCCCATTACCCCCACCGTTGTTCCCATGGTGAATATGAGCCAATGTTGTTGTAACTGCAGATGAAACTGCTGCTTGAAATGCAGTTGAGTCCACTTCTGGTGGAGGCGGTGGTGGTGGTGTTGCGTTGCGGTTTCTGTGTATCGGTCTTCGAGGCATATTCTGTCATGGAACAGAAAGATGTTGAGTATTCAGTGTATTCTAGTTTCACGATTTCTTGATTATAGAACAGTGTCGATGATGCGGTTGCGTGTAAGTAAGTGGGTGCATACAATCAATGTGTAATAAAAGTAATAGAACACATAATAGATAATAACATCATGAGAAAATATATAATCGATTTCATTAATGAAAATCTTTTGATACATGAAAATTTTCATTTATAAGGCATACAATACATGGAAGGGAATAAAATCTGACAGAGTAATGACTCCATGAGTAGTGTAATCACTTAATCATGTAGTCGATTGTACGTAGAGTATTACATAAAAGAAAATCATAACGGTAGTAGGTAGCAGATGAACGGATACTAGGTGCGACGAGAAGGGTCTGGTGGTGCTGGCGACAAGGTGGATGCACCCTGGAGTCTGGTCAGGTGATGCTCAGCGGCCCGAAGTCGGGCTTCCAATGCTGTCTGTTGTGCCTGGTAGTCCCTGACTACCTCATATGTCATCCTTTCCACGCGCTTAACTGTGGCTCTCATGGCAACCATTTGGCCGGCGGTTACTTATGCCTCCTCGCCGATGTCGCATGTCCACCTTACCATCATAGGTAGGGCTCGGTCTACAGCTCCACCGTGACTCAAGTCGTAGTAGTCCCGGTTGATACCAAATGGGGGTCGCACCCCTTGTTGGCGGCTCCATCTCCAGATCTCGTGTGCCCATGGGGGCACCCTGGCCATCTATGGCGGATTGATAACTTTAGACTCCGCGTTAGAGTCATCCGCATCACTGCTATCAGCCTCCTCCTCATCTGAGTCTGCTACCGGTTCTGTCAGTCCTCCTATAGGTTCTTCCTCTGGCTCCTCCTCTGGCTCCAACCATCCACCATTCCACTGGTTGGGGAAGTAGGGATCTCCTGGATGGTGGAATTTGGCTATAGTGTCTGCACGAGGAGTGAGAAACGTGTAAAGAGAGTATGTAGATAGCACTCCAAAATACTCCTCTAGTATTTTAATTGTTTATGTTTGAATTCCTTAGAGCTTTTTTGATACAAGGTAAGTTGGGAAAATGACTCTTGAGGGTAATTAACTTTTGCGTTTGTACTCATTTGGTCCTTTTTTTTGTATTCAATATACCATCGAACTTGTTGTTGGTGTTTACCATAGCCCTTTTGACCGGCTTTTGACTTGTGATAGCCGGTCAAAGGGTTATGGTGAACACAAACAACAAGTTCGATGGTATATTGAGTACAAAAAAAAAAAAGGGACCAAATGAGAACAAATGCAACAGTTGGTTACCCTCCTGATTCATTTTCCCTTTACTCATTTACAACAAATCCCAGATCATCTCCTACTGATATTAATGACTTTATGAGATTCATTTTTTCTTCTCTTCAAAACATAACCTACGAAAGGACATTATTCATACATGTACAACTTTGTAATGCACTTGAATATTTATTATGGGAATCTTGACTAAGCAGGCGCATTTCATGACTACATTTACATTTCCAATAAAATGATTTATCGTATCATGGATTCTAGACAAAGTCTACAAACGAGTGGAATCACAAGTGTATAGGAGTGTATTAGGGACATGAAATCAACCAAGAATCACCCAAGTTTGGGAGTTCACGGCCCAAGAATATCTTAGGCCGTAAACTCCAAAAAGAATGCTCAAAATAGTGCTTTTAAGGCACCCAAGGCTTAGACTTTATTTTAGACATGTACCCTAAAGTGTTTAAAGCCTAGAAAACATAAGGAATCACAAGTGTTGAGGAGTTTACAGCCAAGACAAGTTCTTGGGCCGTAAACCCCTATAAAGGGGTCAAATGACACCCTAACTCCTTCCTTATGCCTAGAACCCAACATAGATCATAACCTTGAAATGTTAGAGACTTGAAAACACCATAAACACCCTCCCAAGGGAGTTTATGGCCGTAAACTCCAAGGGAATATGGTCCCAGGGCCGTAAACTCCTTAAAGGAGTTAATAGGAAGCCCAAACACTTGATTTAGCCTTGAAACAATTCACCACTAGAGTTGTAGTAATTCTAAGCTTCATTTAGTGACCCTAAGGAGAGTTTACGGCCAGGAGTTTACTCCCTTGGGCCATAAACTCAAAAACAAATGGTCATTAGACCTTAAACTCCCATTAGAGGCCTTGCACTCCTTTGTTGCAACCCATTAGCCTCCTAGGACTTGACCAAAAGTGTTTTCCTCGCGTTAAAATGTTTATACTTGTATAATTAGTGTTTAAATCACTAATTATTTATATACATATGTCTTCATATGTAATTAGGATCATTGTGTGTGTCTAAAGTCTTCACTTGACACCAAGCACTTGCCCGATCCTTCCTTACGATAACAGTCCGTTCAATTCCATTCACTTACTGCAGGTGAGTTCATACCCCTTAATCAATGTTTTAAACTGTTTTAAATGTTTTATGGGGGGGGGGGTACAAGTAGAATTATGCTAGTTATTATATCAATCACATGTGATTAATAAGTAGAATTACGCTAGTTATTATATCAATCACATGTGATTAATATGCAGCATTCAAATGATTTACTACACATTAGCCGTTTTACCAAACAGTTTCCTTCAAATGATTTTTATAAACATTTTATATGTTTTAAACTCCTTATTACACTGTACATTTTACTATGTATATCACATTTCAAACTTAATTACAATTGTGTTCCAAACAAATGTTTCCTTATACTTAAACTGTTTTATCAAACCTATGCCTTCAAACTGTTTTATTGGTTGACATCAAGTCGATCTTTTCTGAAAATAATAATTATGTTCAAATGTTTTACAAAACTTATTGCTTTTATATTATAAATTGCATGCCTCTATATTTATAGTTATATAAGAAATGTTTAAAAGACTTAGGAAGGCTATCCACCCTATTTCCTTTTCGCGCTTGAGATGTGGTCTGGTGGGATATCGGGTACTCGTCCGAAGGTCGTTTAAATATTAGTTATATATCATGTGTACATATATAGTCATAAAAGGTCCTTCCAGTTAATCCCATGCCCTTGGGTAGCAAGGGTATACAACCATGTCCATACGTACCAGTTAGATTACTAGTAAACTACCATATAGGTAGTTTAGGAAGATACTAGAACAATTACTAGAACGCGATATCATACAATGAGTCAGTTCATTCATGAGTTAGTACTTTCTAGAACACTACAGTACATTACATATACTACGATACTAGGAACAGAACATATACGACGATACTAGAACGATTACATTACTATACTTGCTAGATAGAGAAAGAACACACATTACAGCTAGCACACGTAGAACAGTTTCGTACATTACACTTACATGAATACGTTAATAAAATTGTGATCCACTGTATCGGAGCATGCCTTAAATGTCATGGCCCGAGTTGTAGCCAGAGTCTCTTGAAGGGAGAGTGTGAGTTTGCGTATAGATCTATACTGGATTGACAATCCTACACCTTGCTGCTAGCTACAGCAGGACCTGCAGGTCTGCGGGTGCCAAACGTCATTCCGTTATTACGACCATTCTTATGTCGTTGTTACTAGTCAATAGTATGATACAATTAATCACATGATGCCTTAATATAAATCCGGTTTAAGGTAATTAGTACAGCAGTAGTTCTTATAGCGCTACGTTTTAGTACTACATTAATTTTCCCTGTACATATATTTAGTGATCTTTTCACTTAAAATATAAATGCAAAAACTATATTTTGTTAATAATAGTTACACTTGAGAAAATTACACACTTTTACATAACACGAACAGTTAGAACAGTTAAGTCTTGGTAGAAGATTACATTAAAAACAGTTAGGTCTTGGTAGAAGACACCCTTATATAATAGTAGGAATCATAGGGATTTCTAGAGTTTTTCAAACGTTTACAGTTGTTTCACAAACATTTCCATACTCATAGTTTCCAAACTTACAAATTCTTACATTTACAGTTCATATACATTTTCCAAACTTACAAATTCTTACATTTACAGTTCATATACATTTTCCAAACTTACAAATTCTTACATACAAATTGAGACACTAAAATACTTATGATCTCACCAGCTTCAAAGCTGATACTCGCTTTCAAAATTACTTGTATCCTCAGGTCATCATAGACAGGTACCGATGCAAGGAGAAGGGAAGATGGAGCTTGTTCAAGACTCATCTTTCATTTTGATTTATGCTTTAGTGTTTATCAAAATTTGACAGAACACTTGTATAATAATTATATTATTAGTGCAATGGATGCTGTTGTTGCTTGTTTACTACTTTTCATTGTTGTGATACTGTACATGACGTCCTCCGCCCTAGAACGTTTCCGCCGTTCTTGGTTTTGGGGTGTGACACACACATGTAAATTCATTATCTTGGAATTATTACACATTTTGATAATAGTGTGATTAATTATCATTCTAAACACACACTTTGATAACAGTGAGATTTTTATCACTTCTAAACACTTAAAATGCTTTCTACACAATGTGATTTAATTTATCATAAACTTTCATCACCTCGATTTGCAACAATGACTCTCAAAATATATTTATTCTTCGAATAAGGTTTTATTATTGTAAGAGTAACCGTAGTAGTAATTATGGCCTCGGAGATCCTCAATCATTTCGTAATTTATTTTGTCGACGACACTTAAATAGCCTTTACATTTGAGTTGTACCAAAACTTCGTTGCCTACCCTTAGTACGTATTTTTAGGAACTTACCCTCGATCACTTCCCTTTTAGTCGTGCTACAACTTCTTATTTCAGAATATATCTTTTCCAGATGTAATAGCCAACCCGAAAGTGAACAAATTGTTCCTAATATCTTCTTTATTAGGCGACGAACTTAAACTTAGTGCTAATTTAGAATGCAACTTAAGGATCAATGTGGATTTAACGCTCAGTGCAGTTCGTGCTTCAGCAAAACTTATACCACTCTCTTAATTCAGATAATATCTAACTAGCTGATCTTGTTCGACTAGGTTGCTATGGTTGGATCATGATTCCATGAACCAAATTTTCCATAATCTAGACGAAAGAACTCGAATTAAGGAAACACTAATTTGACTATAGCTAAAGAATTGGGTTCTTACTTTGAGGAAATAAACCCAAAATAATCAAAGAACACTTCAAGTCACCACCTCTCCAGCTATACAATTGTATTCGGCTAATTTCTAATAGAATACGTCACGAATTGAATTTCGGGACGAAATTCTTTCAACCGGGGGAGACTGTGACAAGTGTAAAAATTCGAGTCGGTTCTAGATTTGACTAAGCTTAGTTGCACATATAGGCACGACACATACTAGACTTAGTAGCTAGAAGCTAAGTTATAACCTACTAGAAACTTGGAAACAAGTAGGTTCGAAGGATAGTGTACTTAGATTTCACATTGATATGTGAATTCTACAACTACTTAACTGTAGAGACTATCCATATTTGGGTCACTCTTTGACTCGAACACCTTCTCATGAATCATATACACACATCATGCACTTGACTTAAAAGTAGAAATTAGGTCAAAGTCTCATAGAAACTTAAGTCAAAGTTGAAGACTAGGACTAGTATACTCGATTCCTCAATTTTGCTTGAATCTCGAAACCACTACATAGAATGTCAATAAATCGATAAAAATAAATTACAAGCATTATTTTTAACTAGAAAAGAGTTATGAAACTCTAACATAAATTGAAATCTTAAATAATTCAATTTATTTTGATATCCAAATATTTATTAAATCTCAAGACCCTAAAAACCCTAAAAACTCAAATTTATAAACTCTAACACCTAAAAATCCATAAAATTTGGTATGGACTTTATAATATAATTTTAAAATAACTCAAATTAGTAAAATATAACCAAGGAGAAATAAAATTTAAGTCATTAGTATTTAACCTTATTTTCTAAGCAAAAAATAATGGTTTTGTGAATGAAAATTTTGTATTTTTCCCAGATTGTTTACACTATAACTGAAGTTTACAAAATTTTTGGTAATTTACTTTAACTGTTTAATAATTATTCTCCAATTAATGATTATTTAAGAGGATAAAACAAAGAAAAAATAGCAAGACTAATTGAAAAATATCTTTTATATTTTTCAAAGCTTCTATATATATAATTACAGTGTTACAAAAAGTTTGGGCAATTTTGGAAATTGGTTTCTATTTATTTCAATTTTTATTAGAATAAATGCACAAAAATCATACAACTAGGTTAAACAGTTTAGAAATCCATTTTTATATTTTTCCCAGTTTAAGTATGTCTAATGGAGGTATTATAAAAAATTTGGGATTTTTTTAACATCTGGATTCTATTTTTCACGAATTTATATTGTTATGAAGGCATAAAAATTTGGAAAAATAGTTAATCATATCAAAAATTCCAGGGAAATTTTCTGGAAGACCTCTACTATGTTTAGATTGACAAATAAAAGTTTGAGAATTTTTGGAAACTATTTGATAATATTTTGGATTTTTAGGAGCTTAAAACACTTTTAAATGTATTGAAATGCCCTCAATTAATATTACAAAAATCTGGAAAATAATATCCAAAATTATCTTAATCACATGAGTTATAAAATTTTACCATTTTAGAAAATTGTTTGTAACTTATCAATATTAAATTTTGACACAATATTGGCATAATTCTATTGTAGTGGCAAGTATACTAGTATTAGCTTTCTATTAGAGACTCATTAGTGTGTAACATCGTGTAGGAATCGATAGTGGTACAAATAGAACGTAGTTTAAGACATCATTTGCACCATCTTAAAGCAGTGTGAGTATTCATGACTCCTTATTTTCGGTTTTTAAATGTTTTGGGGTGGAAAACGTGTCCTAAACTATTTATGCTCATTGTATTTATTTGACTCGTATAAACTTGGTTGCTATATTTTGCATATTGTGAGTATTCACGACTCCCCCTATTTTCGATTTTTAAATGTTTTGGGGTGAAAAAGCATGTCCAAAAACTGTTTATGTTCGTTGTATTTATTTTGACTCGTATAAACTTGGTTGCTATATTTTTCATGTATGTGTATGTTACGTTAATTCATGAGGACTATATCGCGGTTAATTCCCTGGAATCATTCAAAACAACTCATTAACTCTTTTGAGCCTATGGTTATTATGGATAGCGCTATCAGGAAGTAGACAACTCCTCACTCGCATGATTCTCTTGAGTGCATTTTACCATTTTATTCTCTATGTTTTCGATACACATAGTAGTCAATAGGGCACGATTCGGTCATTAGGCTTGGGTTGTGAACTCATGAATGGAATCTTTATGCACATACGAAACTTGTATTCTCATATGAGCAACGACACTTGTATACTTATTTTAGCAATGAAACTTGTATACTTATTTTAGCAACAAAAATTTTATGCTTATTATAGCAACGAAACTTTTATGCTTATTATAGCAACAAACTTTGTTTCTCATTATAGCAACGAACTTTTATTACTGAAAACTTATAGACTTGTTTTAGCAATGAAATTTTTTGCTCCATGCAACAATGAGTTTGATTTCGATTCTTGAAACCAATATTATTTTTAATCTATGAGTACTCACCAACTATTTTTATAGTTGACGTTCGTTTTACATTCTTTTTCAGGAATCATCTAGTAAGAGGCACGTAGAGACACAACACTTGTAGGAGCATTTACATGTGTTGACTTTTAAATACATTGAAATTTCTTTTAAAAAGTTGTTGAAACTCATTGTAAACCTGTAATGATTTTTAATAGTATGGTTGGTGTTGTCTTTAAACTTTTGCTATGAGACCCTTTGTACCGCCACGCCCCGTGTTTCCGCTTTAGCGTGGTGTGACATTTTGTAACCGATGTTTCAACCTGGAATAAATGATTTTATATTTTACATATTTAATAACATTTATCTCTTCATATAAATAGAATTTGAATTTAATATTAATTGTCTGAGGAATGATTCTTTAATTCCATTTTTATTTGTTGTTAAAGATTTTTAAATCCTAATAAGAGAGGAATGTGTCTTGTGTAACGCCCACATATTTGGGCTAGTCAATGTAGAGATAATAAGTGTTAAAAATGACTTTTTAATGGACGATTATTTAGGATAAATAATCTTAACCAAAGTCATAGTATATGTGACAAAGATTTCGTACATATAAAGTACTTTAAAATCCGACTTCGTATGAAAAAATTATGCTTCTTCGAAGTTTCATGATTAAACCGACACGACTTTGCGTATCTTAAAAAGTGAATATTTGATAAATTACTTTTGAACCTAAGTGATCTAAACGAAAGTCATAGTAATTGTTAAATCGAGAGTGTGCATATAGAGAACATCCAAATCTGACTTCATGTGAGGAAGTTATAATTTTTCAAGGTTTCAGCGCAACAATATGCACGCAAAAATAAAATTCTAGAACAGTAGGTTATTAGAAAAAATAAAATAAACAAGATTGGAAAATCTCGTTAATAGGAGTATGTCGATATAGATAATATCGAGACAGGAGTCCGTATGTAGGAGTTACGATTTCCGCGGCGATTTCTAACAGCCTAAGCCTATCAAAAGTATAAATTTCTGATAGAGTGGGAATTAGTTGTTGGGATCTAAAGGAGAGATGTAGATCTCATTGGGGGTTTTCTAGGGATATAAAGAACATCGAAAATGAAGCTCGTATGAAGAAGATACGCCATTTCGAAATCTAAAAAATTGTATGCGCGAAGTATGTTGCCCACACTGATGACGTGGCACCACGAGAGGGCGCAATGTGGCATGGTAAATAGTGGCCTTCCTCTGAGAGACACGTGAGCATGGATTGACAAAAACGTGATATGTGGCTCCATAAGAATGTGACACGTGTCACCTTCTAGGGTCACTATCTCTCTCAAATCTCCCTCTTGTAGACCCATTTTCCTTGAGTTTCTGCCCTACGACACCCCTGAGTGCTCAACTAGTTGTTACCTTCAAGTGGGAGACCCTGAGTGTGTGTTCTGCCCGCATAGTTCCTGGTTTCATCAAGAACCTCTATAAGTTAAGCTACACTCTTCTGTTGTAAGTGTTATTTATATTTATAGTCATAAGTCGTTATTATGAACCTATAAATAAGATTTACCAGTAATTTCAAATCATAATATTGATTGATCTACTTATGCGATAGGTATCTAGAATGGTCATGTTGGCTGGGTTGTTCGATTTCAGAAAAGCTATATGCTGAAATGATCTTGCCTCCCAACTGCCCTACCTAGTTGATCCTTATTTTATAGAACTCTTAGTATTCATTAGGATTAGTAAAGAATATAGACTATCATTAAGTCACCTTGAGTATTTGACTATGACTTAGTAATCATTATCCATAGGTTACATCAAAAGTATAGTTAAAGTGCAAATGCGAAGTTCTGTCCAAATTTTGAGGCATCCACTTTTATCAAGTGAGTGCATAGTCCCTTTCATCAGCATTAATTTAATAAAAGTATTAAATGTATGTTAAAGATTTTTATGTGAGCTATGTGCTTATTGCCTTGAATACATGTTAAGAATTTATTTGATAATATATGATATGCGAACCAAGTATGGTTCAATATGCGTTAAGATATATATATATATATATATATATATATATATATATATATATATCATGTCATGATAATAATAAAAGTATTAGGAGTTGAGCATCATAGTCTTACCAAGAGACAAAATAAGACTTACACAGAAGACCTAAATTAATTAAGATAGAGGATGGGTAGTATCCCTTTAAGAATATGTGTGCGATATACATGGAGGGTAGACCTCTGACATTGATCCCTGGTCCGAGAGTATGGATTAGATATAGTCATTTGTCATTAAATCGAGACCACAGATTAGGCATAATCTTTCATCCTTGGTTCAAGAGTACGGATTAGACACAGTCATTTTTCAATGATCCGAGAGCATGGATTAGACAAAATCATTCATTTCTAATCTGAGAGCATGGATTAGACAAATTAAATCATTCATTTCTGATCCGAGAGTATGGATTAAACATAGACATTTTTCCATGGTCCGAGAGTATCGATTTGATATAGTCATTTATTCCCGATCCTAGAGTAAGGATTAGGTAAAACCATTCATTTCTTAATAGTATGTATTATGTAGTTGTATAAGATTAAAATTTAAGGATCGACAGGATGGGGGAGATTGCTTATATGATGCGAATTAATATATTGCAGGTTTTAATTTATTGAGCTACTCAGCTTCTTTGAATCATACGTAGTGATACGAAGTTATCTGGATAACGATATATATGTTTGCTGAAAGATTTAAGGACTCTGTAGGCTTCTAGTATAAATATTGTAAGGCCTGTGATATTTCGTTATGTTTATGTTTCTGTATTGACGATGACATCCTGACTTTTGTAAATAAAATACATTTCTTCATAAATGTTGATGACATTATTATCATGTTTTTGGGACAAATTCCGCATAATTAATCTTTTTAAAAGAATACTCTAATTTATTAATCATAAACAAATCGGTCTTTACTGGCCGTAAAAATGGGGATGTCATAGTTGGTATCAAAGCATTAGTTTAAGCAAACTAGGAATTAAGAGGGTTTCTAGACTTAAACTTAGAATGCTAAGCGATGATCATGAGATGTGTATCTATTATATTTTAGGTAGTACACTTGAATTTACACGAGCACAAGCTTACTTTAGGAAAAGGCACCTAACTTGCTTTTATGTGCTAAATGGTTTGAATTATAACATGCCTTAGGTTGCTTATCTAAATTGCTATT
Organism: Lactuca sativa; assembly: GCF_002870075.4. NCBI lineage: Eukaryota > Viridiplantae > Streptophyta > Magnoliopsida > Asterales > Asteraceae > Lactuca > Lactuca sativa. The sequence continues at coordinate 113,134,587 of NC_056627.2, read as the reverse complement.
TTTAGGTTTAAGGTCTGTTGCGGACCTAGAATTAGGAAATTTTATGTGTTCAAGTTTCTAAACGTTTAATTATGGTATTAGAACCGACATACAAATTTTTGGAGTATAAGGATGACTTATTCATCTATCATAGACAAAACGCTCTCTATCTGAATATTCTCATCTCGGTATACTGAACGCCTGATGCAGTGTACAGATCGACATGGTGAGAACTCGAAGTAGATTAAGAAACCATAATCAGCCGCTTGAGTCTCATGTAGTCGAGCATGCACAAGCGGAAGTGCCTACACAAGAGGAGCTCATGATGGTAGGAGTCCAAGCAATGATCCAAATTATGATGTCTAAACAAAGGGAAAAGATGAAGCAACTAATCTATGGTAATGGAAGAGAGCCTAAGGCACCTATTGAGCAACCTGAGTTGAACATGGAACAAATAAAGGAAGGAAACTACAATCAAATTGTTAGAGAAAGCCAAGCCAAGAAGGGTTAGAAAGAACCAACCAAATGGAGGAGATGATGGACACGGATGCAAGTATAAATATTTCATGGAATCCAAGCCACCAAGTATTTCTGGGAGCCCAACCCCAGTGGAAGTTATAGATCAGATTTCCGAGATGGAAATGGTGTTTCAAAGTTGTCACTGTAGCAACCGACAAAAGACCATCTTATCGGTCGGACAACTGAAGACAAGAGTTTTGAGCGGGTGGAAGATGTTGGCTGATTCCATGCCAAAAGGGGAAGCGGGGAAGATGTCTTAGGAGAACTTCCTGGAAGAATTGAAGATGCAATATTGCGCTAAACAAGATCTTTTGCAAATCAACACTGAATTCCATAACCTGAAGAAAGGAAGGATGAGTGTAGCAAGTATGCTGCAATTTTCACGGAAAAGATGAAGCTACTTCCTTAATTAGTTCCTACCTAACTTTCCAGGGTAAATAAGTTCAGTATGGGACTACAAGCGGACTGTGGGGCAGCAATGAAACTAGCATCTACTCTGAAAACATTCATATGGGAAGATAGGAATGTGGAGACCTAAATATGAGAGAGGGTTATGGAGAAAGCGGAGACAGTATGAAAAAGGAAGCTTGAAGGATCTTCAGGATCCGACGAGGCAAAAGTGTTCTCCAAATTTGACCCCAAGGGCAAGAGGTATGGGGGTAGCAATGAAGAAAAGTAGTATTACAAGTGCAAAAGGAAGCACTATAGGAAATTCTCTGAAGACGTGACTTGCTTGAAATGCGGGAAGACTGGTCACTATGCCAGCAAACTCACGACCAAGGAGGAAGTATGCTTTTAAGTGTGGTGAAGAAGGACACTTCAAGCAAGACTACCCAAAGAGAGAAGAAGCTACGAAGCTAAAAGTGCCGCCAAAGCCAAAGGCCAGAGCATATCATATGGTCCTTGATGAAGCAACAATAGGACGAGAATAGAGAGCTACTTAACCAAAGTTCAAAATATGAAGAAATTATCTTAGTATTAGGTTGTGTACCTAATGGAATAGGCGTAACATATAAATACTCATTGTAATCATTTTAAGAAGCAATATAATTTCCTAAATTATATTATATGTTGAGTTTCTGTGTGGTTTTCTTTTATAACTTAGTGAATTGCAAGACAATATTTGGGACAAGTATGAGTAGGTGTGAAAGGTAGCAGAGGCCAATACTAACGGAAGCATAAGACTCACACTTGGATCACAGAAAGTTGCAAGGTTATTAAGACACTAGTAGTTGAGCTATTTTCTTGATTTTCATTATTACCTTTGTTTTGATACTAACTATGAATATAAATATTATCCCAACTATAGTGGTCATATCAAATCGTGTCCGACTAAGATATATTCATAAATAATAGACTTGGTTATGAGAACCATGTTCGACGTAGTGTTTGACTTTAGTCAAAGATTGAAGAGGGAAAGGATCGACATAATCAACATACAGATTGTAAATCATCATTAGATCTTAGCAGCCAATAGCTAGAGATTGCTACCTGCTATAATGAGATTTTATCACATTAGAGTATGAAGGAAGATACATTCCATGCTAGAATCTGACTTAAAAAGACCTGAGTCTAGCCATTGCATCATATGACGAGAGGTGATTAGAACATGACCCATCAGTCCGTCATGACAGTTAAAGAAAATATCTTATTATCAAGTTAAGACTGCTCAAGAAGGAGTAGGAGTCTTCGATGAAGATCAAATTTAGAATGAAGAGCAGGTGCAAGATCAAACACCACCAACAGTTATGAAGTTTAGGAGTTAGAAATTGAATAGAAAATACATAAGAGTTACGATTATTACCTAGGATGGAGAGGTAACATGCAGAGTTATTATACAAGCCCTATTTTGTTGATGATTCCAAGATGTAATCATCCTAAGGGGGGTATAATTGTAACGCCCGCATATTCGGGCTACTCAATTAGAGATTATAAGTGTTAAAAATGACTTTTTAATGGAAGATTATTTAGGATGAATAATCTTAAACAAAGTCATATTATATATGATAAGGATATTTAAATCCGACTTCGTATATGGAAGTTATGCTTCTACGAAGTTTCAGAATTAAACCGACACGACTCTTTGTATTGTAAAAAGTGAATTTTTGATATGTTACTTTCTAACCTAAGTGATCTAAACTAAATTTGTAGTAGTCATTAAACTGAGAGCATGCATATAGAGAATGACAGAACGTCCAAATCTGACTTCGTGAGAGGAAGTTATAATTTTTCAAGGTTTCAGCGCAATAGTGTGCACACAAAAACCGAATTATGGAATGGTAGGTTATTAGACAAAATAAACTAGACAAAAGTTAAAGATCTCATAAATAGGAGTCTACCCGTATAGATAATATCAATAATGGAGTCTATATGTTGGAGTTATGATTCCCGCAGTGATTTGTAACAGCCTAAGCCTATCAAAAATATAAATTTTTGATAGAGTGGGATCTAGCTATAGGGATCTAAAGGAAAGTTGTAGATCTAACCGATAGATTTATGGGGATATAAAGAACGTCAAAAACGAAGCTCGTATGAAAAAGATACGCCATTTCAAAAATCTAAAAAATTGTACGCATGAGCTGCGTTACACGCTGATGACATGGCACCACGAGAGGACGCCATGTGGCATGATCGGGAGCCGCCTTCCTCTGAGCGACATATCAAAATAACTCCACAAAAATGTGACTGGTGGATCCATAATAATGTTACACGTGTCACCATCTAGAATGTCACACCCCCGAACCTGGACGGCGGAAACATCCGGGGGCGGATGACTTCATGTACAGTATCATAACAATTGAATATAAATGAAGCATAGCAACCAAACATCATACATTAGAAATACACACTTACATAGTTTACATATTGAACTTGCTCATCAGTTACACAAAAGTAAGAAAGTAAAATTTCTTGAAGTCGCACCACTTGATCTTATAGTCGAACTTATTACCTGCTACTGGAATTCCTGAGAATACAAGTCGTTTTGAAAAGCGTCAACTAAAAAGTTGGTGAGTTTATAAGCAGTTTTGAATAAAAATGGTTGTTATACTTGTATAGAATCGTTTTCATAGTGCTTTCAAAAATCCAATATTTTCTAAAAGAAATGGTTTGAAATATTTGTGTCCGGTCTTATATTAATGCATGTGTGTTAATGTTTGTGAAAATAGAAAGAGAATGATTTCCAGAAAACCCAATGTTGTCTGCATCTGCTGAATTCTCAACCCCGGTGGTTGAGTACCGATGCTTATAGGTTATTGTTTAATAAAAAAGAAGGTTTGTCGTTTCATCCCAAAAAGAAAATAGAATGGTTTCCCGTAAATCTTATAACATTAATTCCTCTAAGTGAGTCACTATAACCATACATAATAATGAAAATTTCGCCTGTCTTTGCGTCGATGGGACGCCACCATAATAGAATAAGGTTTTTGTCACCCTAGACTGGCCTAGTCTAACTGTAGCGAACATCTCAGGTGTGGGGTGTCACCCTCGTATAGATCTATACACAAACTCCCGCTTTCCCTCCAGGAAACTCTGGTCATAACTACAGGCTACGATTGTACACTCAAAGGTGCCACCGACAGGTCTCACTAGATCCTTAATCTAAAATTTACACAGAAAAGAAAGAAGAACACATATAAAACTCATTCCTAGGCCCAATAAACATGCAAGTGGACCACTAAGGCCCACTATACGTGTCCATTCTTTCCAGGCTCAAAGGAATATGAATGTCTATCCTGAGCATTATTTCCAGGCTCAAAGGAATATGAATGTCTATCCTGAGCATTATTTCCAGGCTCAAAGGAATATGAATGTCTATCCTGAGCCCAATATACATGTAAGAGGACACTAAGGCCTACTAAACATGTATATTATTTCTAGGCCCAATAAGGATATGAACATCGTTTTTAACCCATTTGTTATTGTTTTAATTATTTTAGCTTGATTATTTACAAAATTGATATAAAAAGCCCAGTTTTTGTAAAAATGGCGTTCTTGGCCCAATAAGCTACAAAGTGTTCAATTAAGGCCCGATTATAGCAAAAATAACACTTTAGCCCCCATTTTGTTCAAAACTTGTGTGTTTGACTAGTTTGTGGTAAAAATAACATTTTAAACTCATTTTTGTCAAAAATATCACTTTTGGCTTGATTTTTGTGAAATACACATTTTTCTGGTTTTTAGGCTTTTCTGACCTAGTTGTTGGAAAATTTGTAGAAAAATCATCGTAAGTTGAAAATTGGATCCGTAAATTCTGGAAGTTTGGAAATTTTGTCTACTTTGTTCACAATTTTTCTCATAATTTTTATTGGTCTCTAACAAGTGTGAAAAATCGTATGAAAACATGACAGTAGTCATTTTAAAGGTAAAAACCTGAGCGTTTTGCATGTAAAACAGTTTTGGAAAATACTACCATTAAGGAGGTCAAAACAGTTCGAGATTGGACTAAAACTTTTCTGTCAAGGGCTGATTTTTGAGTTTAAGTTATCTAAGTTTGTTCACAACACTTGTTTTTGCTATTTTAAGTGGATAAATCCCAGATCTACAAGTTTAAAAGTATTATATGTGCAGACACATACTTTTCTCAAGGTTTATATGAATATCCAAGTGATAAACTTCATTTTCAAGTAAAGATCTAAAAGTTAAACACATAAACACACATATATACATAGATCTAACACAAAAGCACTTGTATTCTCCCCCAAAAACATTATAAAACTGAAAACAAGGGGATATGAACTCACCTTGGGGGGTTTTTGAGATGTAGATGAAGAAGAAGATGATGGAACTTTGAACCTAGCTTGAGTTCTTGATGAGATTTGTGTAGTTTTGGTGTTATAAGAGTATAATCACAAAATTTAGAGTGGTTTTGAGGAATGATCTTACCATGAGAAGGAATAAACAAATTGTGTGTGAAGTAAACTTAACAAGTTATAATCTTTGATGAGAACTCTTGGATGAACACTCTTAAACACAAATTTTTTGGAGGAAATATGAGAGAGCACTTGAAGATTAGAGAGAAAGAAGGATGGGAGTGAAGTTTGAAGTGAGGAATGAGAGTGATAGAGAAAGTGGCTGAGAGGTAGAGAGATGGAGAGAAGAGAGAGAAAGAAGGGTTGACTTCTATGATGTGAAGTGCTTGGTTACATGGAAGATAAATGCTTGGTTGCATGGTGTACATTTGTAAGGTGGCATGCTTAGATAAGTCACCCTATTCTCTCTCTCTCTCTCTCTCTCTCTCTCTCTCTCTTGATGGGCCAACCAACACAAAAGGGTCCTCGGCCCACAAGAGTGGCCCAAGAAGGGTAGTTTCGATTTGTGGTTCGGCCCAATAAGGATTCTCGGTCCACTTATAATTCTATGAAGGATTCTTGGCTCATTAAAGCTTAGGAAAGGGTTTTTGGTTCAAAGGGCCCAAAAATAATAATTATTGGCCCAACTAAGGTCCTAGTATACGTTTTTGGCCCAAAAGGCCCAATAGGAATGTCTTATGGCCCAAAAGAACTAAGTTGAGGGCTTATTGGATCGAGGTTTGGGCTTATACAAGGAGATTATATTGTTGTAGGAATTCACATCTTGACCTAATTTTACCGGTTATGACATCATCCCCCCGTTAGAGGGAATTTCGTCCCGAAATTCATTCTAATGCAGCATTTCAAGCATCATGGAAAAGGTGTGAGGGTCTCTGTTATGTCTAGTATCTTTGTTCTTAGGAGAATTGGAGTCTTTGCTTAGTGTTCTAGCGAACCTTTTCTACTACTCTTTGACCTTGCTCCTTTGGTTAGCTAGGTGATGGTCCTCTCGACCAATCATAGAGGCATTCTGCCTTTGCTTCCTGTATGGTGAAGTGAATGGAAGGTCATGGTAATTGAGGATTGTGTATTTGGCATCCCAACAGTAGTGCCTCTAAACCCTAGGGCGAACACGTTTGTTACCAAAGTTAAAGTTTCGTGCGGTGTGGTTGGCCTCATACTTCTTAAGTTGCCATGGGATTTTCTTACTAAGAGATTTTGAACTAGTGGGAGGATGATCTTTGCTTGTTTCTATGAGTAGGTCTAGTAAATCCTTGATTTGGGATAGGAGATATCGATCCTTGAGGATGGGTTCATTCGAACCTTAGTAGTCAGTGGTCCTATGGACACTTAGCCTTTCCTATTTATGAGTTGGATTGGCGTCCTCGAAGGTTCAAGTCTTGGTTTGATAACTTCATACTTACTGGGTCGTTCCATCGACCGGATACCTTTGGTGTTTATGTTGGTGCTAAGTGGTTTTGGTGGTATGGATACGAGAATGGCTCCATGAGTTGAGTCAATCTCCGAACTCAACTTGGCATGTAGGTGATGTTTTCGAAAGGGCTTTGGAAACATCTTAGGGGGGTTTATAAATCTGTGGGTTACCCTTGGTGTCCTTTGCTCCTCGTTTCTTATCCCTATTATGGGCTAGAAATGAGTGTGGTATTACTTGCACGGGTACCTAAGGGTTTAGATGTCTGAGATAGTTCGGGGATTGTCGTTACAAGTTGTAGGGGTTTCGTTAATCGATTGCTAAGGTGAAGAGTCTCATTGGTACATGAATTTCGTATGGCGAGGATCAAGTCAGCCCATGTCAATTGACATCGTTGGGCTGCTTATTGTAATAGGTGCTGGATTGATCTGAAAGGGATAATTGTTTGAAATGATAGTGTGTTCTATGTACACATTTGTAATGTCACCCACTTCGTTCTTGGTATTACTATTGTGGTTGTCTCGGTCTGAATTTTTTTTGGGTGCCCTAGCAATACGAGTGCCTTGGTATAAACGATGTGATATCATAGTCTGATTTTTATTAGACCTCTCTATGATGCTTTGATATAGCTTAGTCGTACGTAATTCAAGATTGAAAAGGTTGTAGATTGAGTGGTTATGCCCTAAATCCACAGTCAACCAAAGAATAAGAATTAAGGTGGGTCCACACACTCTAAGTTTGTAGAATCCTAATTACACACGGCCTTACGTTTAAACTAAGTTAACATAACTTTCATAATGATCTTTAGTTTTTCCTACGATGGATATGGTTAGTTTGGATGGGGGGGGGGGGGGGTTCCACTTTATGATTATGATTTTTAATTGGCAAATATTTTGTGAAAATGCGATGCTTAATTTTTGTTGTTTTGAAACGTACCGGTAATCCCAGTAGGGTTCCTTGTTGCTTCATCATGTCCTGTTGTTAAACTCCACCTGGTCCTTCGTCATTCTTCTCTGTTGGACAATTCCTCTTGAAGTGTCCCGTACCATCGCATGTATGGCATACTGGACTTACTTCTTGGTTGAGGGTTGAAGTGACGCATGGGGCGGGGGCCCTACAGATGCGGGAGATGTGCCCCCTTCCTGTTGCACCTATTACAATGCAATTCCCGGCAGACTCCATGATGATGGTAGCGGCACTTGCTGCAGAGTGGGACGTATCCATGATACAGTTTTCTCAGTGCTGGGGGGCTGGTGGGGGTAGGGGCTGCTACAACTTGTTGCCTTTTGGGAGGCTCTTGAGTCAACCCGCTTCCTTTCTTTTTCCATGCTTTCGCTGCATGACCTTAGGTTTGGAGTTTGAGGTGTTTGGGTAAGTTTTCCTTCGTTGGTTTCCTTGGTTGATACTACGGTTGGAGTTATCGACACCATTTCCATTTCCATTTGGAGTGTTGGCCTTGAGTTCTTCCATGACGGCTGTCACGACAGCTGTTACAGCGGCTTGGAAGGTTGCGGGGTCCATCTACAGAATTGGTGTTTCGCCGGCTAGCTGGTTGTTTCCATGGGAAGACATGCTTCTGTTGCATGATGAGAAATTGGTTCGTGAGTAACTATGGTTATATCTAGTTGTATCTCATCTATGATTATCGATATGAACTTATGCATGTATGCATATGAATCGCATGTTTTGTTGTACGATTCTCGTGGTTTCGACCTACATCCCTATGATGTATTAATGGTAGTATGTAGAAATAGGTATTGTACAAATGTTAAGTTACCCTAATGGATTGTAGATATCAGGTCCTTAAGCTGGCTCAGGTTACATGAGTTCTCGTAGGGCGTACCTCTCTCGATTGACTACTACTAGTTGTGACGAGTTACATGGTAGACCTAGGACTTAGTGTGATGACTCTTATATGCCAAAATAGCATAAAGGTGTCCAACCATTTCGCTAATCTCACGAGTGGCCTCTTCCGCTCTCTGCTCTACTAAGGCTGCCCTAGCCTCAACTTCCATGAGCTATTACTTAGGGTGGTCACCTCCTCTTCTAAGGGGCGGATATGATTAGTAAGGTCTTCCTGTTCTGCGTGTTGGTTCGGTATTGCTTCTAAGGGGGTAAGGATCGCTAAGGATTTATCTGGCGCCATTATCCATGTCTAACTCCTCATCAGAATCCTTTCCCTTGGGGTTCCTCTCTTGGTATTCTTTAGGACCCAATTTTTGGTTCACCCTTTGCACTTCCTCTGGTTCTCCCTCAGTCCATTCGTTGGCTATCATCTTAGGGTAGTAGGGGTCTTCGGGTTGAAGCTCAGTCATGTTGCCTTCGCGAGAGTGGAGGTATGAGATACATCTAGAAGATTTAAGTGTGGAGATCATATGGTATTCTAAAATGCTACTATAGTATTACATGTTTGATCCTAGGACTTCTGGATGTACCAAATCGATACGTTTTTAGACTTGCTTTTATTGTTTAGTATCATAAAATACTCCTATAGTATTTTAAACCTTAGGTTTGGTTCTACTACTCCTTTGCATGTAGGGTTTGTAAGTTTTAGACTTGTTGCAACACCACCATCACTCCCAAACATATGTTGGTCGTATCTTGAATAAATACAGTTGATCAGACTCTATTTATTCCAGATATGATTACATAACTACCCAGGTTTGACTGTAGTGTTCAACATCTAAATACTTTTGTTTTGTTCTTATTATGATACGGTTCTAGCAAGTATGTATACTTTTAGAAGATACTTATATTCTTAAGGTATACTTTTAGTTAGTGTGTTTTTAGTCCCATTGTATTTATAGTTGTATATCTTATATGGTCAGATATACTAGTTCACTATAAACAATGCTCTGATACCAACCTGTCACACCCCCGAACTTGGATGACGGAAACGTCCGGGGGCGGATGACTTCATGTACAATATCATAACAATTGAATATAAATGAAACATAGCAACCAAACATCATACATTAGAAATACACACTTACATATTTTACATATTGAACTTGTTCACCAGTTACACAAAAGTAAGAAAGTAAAATTTCTTGAAGTCGCACCACTTGATCTTATAGTCGAACTTATTACCTGCTACTGGAATTCCTGAGAATACAAGTCGTTTTGAAAAGCGTCAACTAAAAAGTTGGTGAGTTCATAAGCAATTTTGAATAAAAATGGTTTTTGTACTTATTTAGAATCGTTTTCATAGTGCTTTCAAAAATCCAGTATTTTCTAAAAGAAATGGTTTGAAATATTTGTGTCTGATCTTATATTAATGCATGTGTGTTAATGTTTGCGAAAATAAAAAGAGAATGATTTCTGGACAACCCGATGTTGTCTGCAATAGATACTGCTGAAATCTCAACCCCGGTGGTTGAGTACCGATGCTTATAGGTTGTTGTTTTATAAAAAAAAGGTTTCCCATTTCATCCCCAAAAGAAAATAGAATGGTTTCCCGTAAATCTTATAACGTTAATTCCTCTAAGTGAGTCGCTATAACCATACATAATAATGACAATTTCACTTGTCTTTGCGTCGTTGGGACGCCGCCAGAATAGAATAAGGTTTTTGTCACCCTAGACTGGCCTAGTCTAACTGTAGCGAACAGCTCAGGTGTGGGGTGTCACCCCCGTATAGATCTATACACAAACTCCCGCTTTCCCTCCAGGAAACTCTGGTGTTGGGATCAAAACCCTAATTGTGATTTGATGAACAGGATGCGGAAAATAAGAACAAACACAAATAATGAAGATTATGTCGAATGATCACTCGATTTATTGAAATATGAGGAATAAATTACACTTAAAGCATAGACTAAAGAATCTAACACTACATAAGAAACCTCACACCGTGGCGGCTACATTTTGTCTCACTCTTAACCCTAATTATGAATAATACATGACTATTTATAGGGAAAAGACAAGTCTTGGGCTTTTAACCTAGAATTCATCAAAGGGGCCCATTGCCATCATCCATGGAGTGCTTTGAAACCCTACAATCTCCCCCTCAAAGTATGGAATGGATGACAATGCTTTAACTTCCAAAACAAGCATCTAGCAAATAAAAAGATCTGCAACGAGGAATATATGAAGCAATCCACAAATCTTGATTCTTCAATAGTCTTCAAACACGGGCTCTAGGATATATAAATCAAGCACTGAAGTAATGTCTTTAAACTTCATTTTCGAATGTAATCCCAAAGAATCTTCATGAAAACCAAACCTGCCATAAAAACCCATTTCAGAACAAAGAAACTGAATCACTTCTTGTCTTTGAAGAGCTCCCCCTCCAAGTCACAACGATCTTCAAATAAGCTAATGATATAAGCCATCAAAAAATATCATGTAACAACCCAAACTTTAAGATTCGTAACGCCACTTGATCGAGAAAATACAAGAAGTCGGAGATATAACAAGTCCTTAGCAGAGCTCGATGAAAAACTTCCGCTGTAAAGGATACTTCTCTGTAAAAGCTTTAGCAGAGCTCGATGAAGAACTTCTGCTGTAAAAGATACCTTCATAATTCTACCACAAGCTTTATCAAAAATCTTCAACTTTGAAAAGTCACAAATCTAATTTCGAATGGCCATACCAAATTCTCCCCCGATTTATAATCAAAAACATGATTATAAAGCCTTCAAATGGTCATGAGAATGATCTTGAATGGATAAAAATTTACTAAGCTCCCCCGTGACAAAATGATATTAACGATGAAGTATCAAATCCGAAAAAGTCGTGAAAATTTGACGTTATCACGAAAAACGACTTTCCGAACCGCCAAGACTTGATGAAATCCATAATTTTCTGTTCACAAAAAATATGTGCGTTAAAGAATTCAAAACTGTTCACCAGCCCTCAAATTTGTAAACTTTTCTGAATATAGGGCAGAAACTGTCATTTGCTGAAAGTTAGGGGACTGAAATGGAAATTCTGCATCAATATACCCTTTTATTTGTAACAAAATCTAGAAATGGACCAATATTGCCAAGTCACAAAAAATTCATGGACCAGAATTGTCAAATATTTGAAGTTGAAGGGATCAAAAATGAAACATTAAGTCTTCTTTCCCATTTAGATGCCGATGAATGCGACTGGAACGGACAGTAACTCGCGATTGAAATCCAAATCTTTGAAATTACCAACCCCTTCGTTCCTGGCTAACAAACGAACCCAAGTTTGTTCCATGTTCGTCTTGAGCACAAGCAATAGAATCCAAGATCATTGATACAAAACCAATACCATGTTCGGTCCGAGCATCATGATGTGAATAAAAGTGAAACCTTAGCAAAAATGAATCACAGGTTCGCTTTCGGTCCTCCCCTCTTTCGTTCCAAGTCCATCGATTATACCCCAAAGAGAATCCATGTCAACGAATCCTATCACAGGCGAACGTTCGCAGGTTAGACTTTCATAGCGATTTTGACTTTTTGATTTGACCGTCGTTCATCCCAATTGAGTCCCCGAATCATTCCGATTGAGCCCCAATTTCCATTTTCATAGTTCGCATCTCACATCCGATTTTGACTTAAGCCACGATTCCACGACTCATAACGCAGTGAACCAAATGTTCTTCTGTTTCTTCTTTCAGCTCCTCAATCCAAGATAACTTGATTTCAAGTCAATTAAAAAAAATTGATACGGAAGAAATCGACTTGATAAGATGAAGAATATGAACTCATTCTTGGATTAAAACTAGAATTAAAATCTTGAAATCGAATGGATAATCGTGAATCAAGAATACAACATGAAGGAGAAACGCGATTCACATATATGATTAATCAAGAAAAATCGATTCTCTGAAAATACAATCAATGAAAAAGATAGAAAGAAATTGATAATCAACATCGATACAACATTCACTCAATTCCGGGAAAATCAAATTATATCAATTTGTGATTACAAACGAGATTTCGATGGGAATTGATATCGACGACAGAGTAAACAACGGACACAAGGATATGTCAGTCTCGAAATTTTGGTTTAGAAATTGAAACAAATCAGAAGGCCTTTAATAATACCATGAACAGTAAGTGAAAACTATGGCCCATATGAAAAGAAATTGATTCACGAGGCAGTTGACTGATTCAAAAAAAATCAAATCCAATAGAGAATTCGAACAAAATACGATTTGGATTGAAATAATACCCAGATGAACAGTAGATGAACATTAACCTGAACAAACATCTTGATTCCATACCGCCAAAACACCAAAATCTTCAATAACTTGTGCAGAAAATCATCAAATCAAGAACCGATACTTCAAAAATCAATAGATCTTCAAAGACCCGCTCTGATACCACTTGTTGGGATCAAAACCCTAATTGTGATTTGATGAACAAGATGCGGAAAATAAGAACAAACACAAATAATGAAGATTATGTCGAATGATCACTCGATTTATTGAAATATGAGGAATAAATTACACTTAAAGCATAGACTAAAGAATCTAACACTACATAAGAAACCTCACACCATGGCGGCTACATTTTGTCTCACTCTTAACACTAATTATGAATAATACATGACTATTTATAGGGAAAAGACAAGTCTTGGGATTTTAACCTAGAATTCATCAAAGGGGCCCATTGCCATCATCCATGGAGTGCTTTGAAACCCTACATCTGGTTATAACTACAGGCTACGATTGTACACTCAAAGGTGCCAACCGACAGGTCTCACTAGATCCTTAATCTAAAATTTACACGGAAAAGAGAGAAGAACACATATAAAACTCATTACTAGGCCCAATAAACATGCAAGTGGACCACTAAGGCCCACTATACGTGTCCATAATTTCCAGGCTCAAAGGAGTATGAATGTCTATCCTGAGCCCAATATACATGTAAGAGGAAACTAAGGCCCACTAAACATGTATATTATTTCCAGGCCCAATAAAGATATGAATATCGTTTTTAATCCGTTTGTTATTGTTTTGTTTATTTTAGCTTGATTATTTACAAAATTGATATAAAAAGCCCACTTTTTGTAAAAATGACGTTCTTGGCCCAATAAGCCACAAAGTGTTCAATTATGGCCCAATTATAGTAAAAATAACACTTTTGCCCCCATTTTGTTCAAAACTTGTGTTTTTGACTAGTCTGTGGTAAAAATAACATTTTAAACCCGTTCTTGTCAAAAATATCACTTTTAGCTTGATTTTTGTGAAATACACATTTTTCTGGTTTTTTGGCTTTGCTGACCTAGTTGTTGGAAAATTTGTAGAAAAATCATCGTAAGTCGAAAATTGGATCCGTAAAGTCTGGAAGTTTTGAAATTTTGTGTACTTTGTTCACAATTTTTCTCATAATTTTTATTGGTCTCTAAAAGGTGTGAAATTGCTCACCTTAACAGGTTGGTCCGAAATTATTTTCAAATATGATAGGCAGTTTTATAAAATTCGCCAAAAATTGTACAAAAATCGAATGAAAACGTGAGGGTAGTCATTTTAAAGGTGAAAACCTAAACTTGTTTAATGTAAAACTGTTTTGAAAAATATTACCATTAAGGAAGTCAAAACAGTTCGAGATTGGACTAAAACGTTTTATGTCAAGGGCTGATTTTTGCGTTTAAGTTATCTAAGTTTGTTCACAACACTTGTTTTTGCTATTTTAAGTGGATAAATCCCAGATCTACAAGTTTAAAAGTATTATATGTGAGGACACATACTTTTCTCAAGGTTTATATGAAGATCCAAGTGGTAAACTTCATTTTCAAGTAAAGATCTAAAAGTTAAACACATAAACACGCATATATACATAGATCTAACACAAAAACACTTGTATTCTCCCCTAAAAACATTATAAAACTGAAAACAAGGGGGTATGAACTCACCTTGGGGGGTTTTTGAGATGTAGATGAAGAAGAAGATGATGAAACTTTGAACCTAGCTTGAGTTCTTGATGAGATTTGTGTAGTTTTGGTGTTCTAAGAGTATAATCACAAAATTTAGAGTGGTTTTGAGGAATGATCTTAGCATAGGAAGGAATAAACAACTTGTGTGTGAAGTAAACATACCAAGTTATGATCTTTGATGAGAACTCTTTGATGAACACTCTTAACCACAAAATTTTGGAGGAAATATGAGAGAGCACTTGAAGATTAGAGAGAAAGGAGGACGGGAGTGAAGTTTGAAGTGAGGAATGAGAGTGATAGAGAGAGTGGCCGAGAGGTAGAGAGATGGAGAGAAGAGAGAGAGAGAGAAGGGTTGACTTCTATGATGTGAAGTTCTTGGTTACATGGAAGATAAACGCTTGGTTACATGGTGTACATTTGTGAGGTGGCATGCTTAGATAAATCACCCTATTCTCTCTCTCTCTCTCTCTCTCTCTCTCTCTCTCTCTCTTTTGATGGGCCAACCAACCTGTCACACCCCAAAACCAAGAACGACGGAAACGTTCAGGGGTGGAGGACATCATGTAAAGTATCACAACACAGTATAACAGTAAATAAGCAAACAACATCATCCATTGCATTAAATATATAATTTTAATACAAGTGTTCTGAACAGTTATAGACACCAAAAAGTAAATCAAAATAATAAGATGAGTCTTGGATGTACTCCATCTTCTCAAAAGTTGGCCTCGGTACCTGTCTACTGTCGACCTGAGAATACAAGTTATTTTGAAAGAGTTTATCAGCATTAAGCTGGTGAGTTCATAAGTAATTTAGTGTCCGTGTTTGTATGAAAACGTTTGAACGTGGTTTTAAACATGAATTTGTAAACATTGGTGATAAACGTACGTGAATGTTTGTAAATGTTTGTAATAGTCTGAATCTCTCAGAAAAACCTATATTTTCTATTAAAAGTAGCCTTCTACCAAGGCGTAACTGTTTTGTATGTTCGTTTATCGTAAAAGTGTGTAATTTTCCCAAGTGTAACTATCATTAACAAAATATAGTTTGTACATTAATGTTTAAGTGAAATGATCACTAAATGTATATAAAGGGTAAATTATTGTAGTACTGTAGTGTTGTATTATAGGAACTACTGCTGTACTAACTACCTTAAACCGGATTTATATTAAGGTATCATGTGATTAATTGTACCATACTATCGACTAGGTAACAAAGACGAATGTAGCATGTAAAAAGGTATGACGTTTGGCACCCGTAGACCTGCAGTTCTGGCTGTAGCTAGCAACAAGGTGTAGGATAGTCAATCCAGTATGATCTATACTCAAAATGACGCTCTCCCTCCAAGAGACTCTGGCTACAACTCGGGCCATGACATTTAAGGCATGCTCCGATATAGTGGATCACAATTTTGTCAACGTATTTATATATACGTAATGTATTGTTACTTGTTCTAATATCGTTTTATATGTTCTCTCTCTAGTATAGTTGTATATTTTCTTCCTCTAGTATAGTTGTATATGTTCTTCTTCTAGTATGGTTGTATATGTTCTTCCTCTAGTATAGTTGTATATTTTCTTCTCTTAGTATAGTTGTATATGTTCTCATCGTAATGTAATGTATATGTTCTCATATTAATAAGTATCGACTCATGAATGAACTAACTCATTGATCTAGCAATAGTATAAGTATGATCCTATGCTACCCCGATGGTAACTTACTAATGATGTAACTAGTATGCATGAATATGGAAGCACTTTTATGTGTATATATGTACACATGATATATAATTAATATTGAAACGACTTTCGGACGGCTACCCGATATCCCACCAGACCACATCTCAAGCGCGAAAAGGAAATAGGGTGGATGGCCTTCCTAATCCTTTTAAATATTGCTTATATAACTATAAATATATGGGCATGTAATTTATAATAAGTGTAACAAAGTTTAAGTAAAAGTATTTGATTAGTGAAAGAGTTTGTAAAGCAGTTTGAAGTAGAGCAGTTTAATAAACAGTTTGAACAGTAAGAAAATAATTGGTTTTATAGTTATTAATCACATGTGATTGATGTAATAACTATAAGTATTCAACTTGAATTACCCCCCCCCCCCCCATTAAAGCATTTAAAATATTTAAAGTATTTCAAAGGTTAGTTAAAGGGTATGAACTCACTTGCGGTGAGTGGATTGGATTGAAGTGTCTGTACGGTGCTAGGTGACAAATAAAGACTTGTACACACGCACGAGCCTAGTTATCATATAATGAACATATATATAACTAATTAGCCAAATTATAACTAATAAAATAAGTTGGGACACTCTAGAACATGAAAACACTTTGTTTCAAGTGTTAAAGATCACAAGGATTGCATCCAAGTGTTGGTAGGGCAAAGCTAGGGTGTTTAGGATTCAAGGGTAAACTCCCTTGGAGTTTACGGTATTGATGGTCATAACTTAAGGAGTTTACGTCAGTGAACTCTAGAGTTTACGGTCGTAAAATCTAGTCCTAGTGACTAAGTGTTGTTTTGTAGTTTAACAAGCCCTTTGAGGCATTTCTACTAAATGGTTTGGTCTTTGGAAGGAACTAGGGCAACAAAACACCTCCTTTGAGGAATTTACGGCCTCATGGCATTTCCCTTTGGTTTTACTTCATGGGGAAGGGTATTTCCATGTTTTCAAGTCCTTAACACAACAAGGTAATTATCTAAGCTAGTTCTTAAGCCTAAGGAAGGAAAATAACCCATTTATACACACTTTAGGGTGTTTACGGTTTTGGGAGATCCCCAAACCGTAAACACCTAATAATGTTGGATTTTGGTGTTTTTCAAGGCTTAAATACATCAAAGTAAGGTTTAAACATATCAAGGAAGGCTTAGACATCAAACTAGGGCTTAGATAAGGACTTAGGCACACTTTGGTGCCCTTTATGGTGTTTACGGCCCAAGCATCTCCTTAGACCGTGAACACCTCAACCCTTGTGTTCTTGGCATCATTTCTTGATGTATAAATGTGATACTAGCTTAATAACACTGAAGGATGGAAGTACTTACTATAATGAAGATTTATTTGAGCTAAAAGGCCAAGAACACTTGGTGTGTGTTCTTGGTGTTTTGGAAATCTAGACAAAATACATAAATGAATGGATGAATAGATGTACAAACACTAGATTAAGTGTTTTACTAAATTGAAATGGTTAGAACACTTATAACTTTGAAGATTTGGAATTCAATCTAGGATGATACTTGAAAGAGTTTTTGGAGTTTACTCTTTTATGAACTTGGGGAGTAAACACAAATGACTAACTTTTGGGGAGTAAACTCATACATAGGTATGAGTTCACGGTTTTTGGGTGATTTTTCAACCCAAACATAAAATTTTGGTCGGGAATTTCTAAGACGCGAAGTGTTTGTGGTTTTTAAAACTCAAAACCCGAGACAACATTTTCTTTCACCCGTTCATTTAAAAATAATATTAAAATAATCAAACGAACTTTATATTTCTTAAAAATAAGAAATAATGACATTAATTTATGATACAAAGTGGTTGACTTTTAGGGTTTGACCAAATGGAAATTTCGGTTGTCACACAACCCAAGAGGGTCCTCGTCCCAAAAGAGTGGCCCAAGATGGGTAGTTTCGATTTGTGGTTCGGCCCAATAAGGATTCTCGTTCCACTTATAATTCTATGAAGGATTCTTGGCTCATTAAAGCTTAGGTAAGGGTTTTTGGTTCAAAGGGCCAAAAAAATAATAATTATCGGCCCAACTAAGGTCCTAGTATATGTTTTCGGCCCAAAAGGCCAAATAGGAATGTCTTAAGAACTAAGTTGAGGGCTTATTCGGTCGAGTTTTGGGCTTATACAAGGAGATTATATTGTTCTAGGAATTCACATCTTGACCTAATTTTGCCGGTTATGACATAGAAGAAGGAGGTGTAGACGAATGACGAAACGACATGTGGCAGAAGGCCACAGGAGCCAGGATGACTCATATGCGTGGCACACCCCTATGCATACACGACACAATTTTCCAAGGTCTATATATATGCTTCATTTCCATATAAGCCTCTCACATTCAGCCCCTAGAGCTTCTCTCTCTCTCTCTCTCAACTCTCCTTCTTGTGGACCCTTTTTCCTTGAGTTTTTGGCTTGTGGAGAATCCATGCGACATGGCTGAGTGCTCAACTAGTTGTAACCTTCAAGTAGGAGACCCCAAGTCAGTGTTCTGCCCACTTAGTTCCTGGTTTCATCAAGAACCTTTGTAAGTTAAGCTACACTCTTCTATTTTTAGTGTAACTTATATTTATATTAATAAGTCGTTATTATGAACCAATAAATAAGATTTATCAGTAATTTCAAGTCATAATATTGATTGATCTACTTATATGATAGGTATCTATAATGGTCATGTTGTCTTGGTTGTTGGATTTCAGAAAAACTATATGCTAATATGATCCCGCCTCCCAACCGTCCTGTCTGGCTAATCCTTATTACATAGAAATCTCAATACTCATGGAGATTAATGAGGAATCTACATTATCATTAAGTCAACAGGAGTATTAGACTAAGACTTATGAATCATTATCTTATGCTACACCAGAAGAAAAGTTAAAGTGCTAAGGTGAAGTTCTGCCTAAATTCCAAGGCATCCACTTTCATCAAGTGAGTGCATAGTCCCTTTCATGAACATGATTTTAGTACAAGTATTAATTAAAGTATTAAATGTATGTTAAAGAGTTTATATGTGAGCTATGTGCTCATTGCGTAGAATATGTGTTATGAACTTATTTGATAATATATGATATGCGAAGCAAGTATGGTTTTGTATGCGTTAAGATGTATATATATATATATATATATATATATGTGTGTGTGTGTGTGTGTGTGTGTTTTCATGATAATAATAAAAGTTTTAGGAGTTGAGCATCATAGTCTTACCTAGAGATAAAATAAGGCTTGCACTGGAGACCTAAGTTAATGAAGATGTATTTTGGGTAGCATCCCTTTAAGAATATGTGTCAGATATACATGGAGGGTAGAAGTTTGACATTGGTCCCCGGCCCGAGAGTATGTATTAGGTATAGTCATCTGCCACTGAATCCGAGAGCATGGATTAACCATAATTATTCATCCCTGGTCCAAGAGTATGGATTAACCATAGTCATTTAACATTGATGCGAGAGCATGGATTAGAGAAAATCATTCATTTCTGATCCAAGAGTATGAATTAGATATAGTCATTTATTCTCGATACGAGAGTAAGGATTAGGTAAAGTCATTAATTTCTGAATTCGAGAGTATGAAATGTGTCATTGTATAGGAGTAAAATGTAAGGATCGACAAGATGGGGTAGATTTCTTATATGAGGTGAATTTTATATTGAGGTTTTTAAGATATATATATATATATATATATATATATATATATATATATATATATATATATATATATATATATATAGATTATAACATTGTGAGATTTGAAATCCTTATGTACTCACGAGGTTTCCCAACCTGACCCACTTAGCTTCTTTGTATCATAGGTAGCGATACGAAGTTATCTAGATAATGATATGTGTCTGTTGAAAGATTTAAGGAGTTTGTAGGCTTCTAGTATAAATATTGAATACTGTAAGGCTTGTGATATTTCGTTACGCTAATGTTTCTATATTGACAATGATGTCCCGAGTTTTATAAATAAAACACATTTCTTTGAAAATATTTTGATAATATTATGATCATGTTTTTGTGACAAATTTCGCATAGTTAATCTTTTTAAAAGAATACTCTAATTTAATAAGCATGAACAAATCAGTCTTTTTTTGCCATAACAATGAGGATGTCATATCTTGCATATGTAATAAATTGAGAGCATGTAATTATCACAATGGAATTGCCGTTTCACCTAATAATTTTCAAAAAATTCAAATAAAAATTTCTTTCGGCATTGGGACATGGAACTCGATTCCTTTCCATTCAATGTACCCAAGTATCAAGAGTGGGTGTTATCATTCCTTTCCGAACCGATCAAAGAGCATCAAGATCCCCTTATAGTTTTTGATAACTACCATTCCTTTTGTATGATTTCATCTTCTCTATTTCAAATACTAGTTTTTTAACTGCCCTGTTCATGCTAATCAAATATCTTTCCATTCTATATAATGGCTCCCAAATCAAAGTCGCAAAAATCTACGAAGGGTCTGATAATCAAGATATGGTGAGTTTTTCACCATCTGGTTTAACAATCAAGCCAACAGACCTTTTGATTCCAATTAATTCTAAGGAATAGCATATTATAAGAGAGAGTAATGGTAGATTTTCTTTCCATTCATCCCTTACACATTCCTTTACTATAGTTCCAAAAACCTTTCGTCCAGTATATTAGAACTTGCCTTCTCTAGGTTCAAAGTTCTTAATGATGATTACATTGAAGTTATGTTTACTTACAGTCGTGTTCTGAAAGTAACTAATAAAACCTTCTAGAAGGCCATTGGGGTTGAAGAATACCTCAAATTATATTGTTATCTATTTTTTCATTCTCTAAGCATAAGACATATTTGGCCTTAATGCATTACATGGCACATATGATGGATCCAATTGCAACATTATATGGAGTACAATCATATTGGCTAGCTCAACCTTTATGTTAGGATTCTAAGTCATGTTCAAAACCGTGTCATGTGGTATTGGTAAGAAAAACTATCTTACACCTTGTTTTCGAGTCTCACTTACAGAGGGAAGTGGAGAGAATGATGAAAAAAACGTGTCCCCAAGAATTTGTTTTGGAATGATTTGGGTAGAAGATAAAGGAAGTTAAGGCTTGATATTCTCTCTTAATCTTCCTCCCAAATTAGAGAGATTTTGAGAGAAAGAAATCGTCTCCTTATCCTTGGCATGATAACTTTACAATATTACCCTTTAAACCAACTTATAAATAGTCGATGTATCTTAAGTTATTAACATATATTCTTATATTTTCTTCATCCCTAGAAAGCATCAAACCTACTAAGAATTTAGTTCAACATTGCACAATAATACATATTCTAATATAGCTTCTTCTACTTCTTTCTTTACTACCAACTAATTATTGTTTTTTATAGATGCCAAAACTTTGATTTTCTTGAGTTGTATGTATCAAATGGAAGATGGAAATTGGGGAATTGGTAATGCACTATACTATTATGTGGTATTATTTTGTAATGTTAGGATCTTTGATATATTTTTGGTCAGGATCTTTGAACAAATTATTTTTATTCTAGAAACGTCTTCCCTACTACTTTTTTGTTGAACAATCCATTTGAACCTTTTTTTATTGAGTAGACATGTATGTTTGTGTATTACAGAATTACTTGCGATAAGCCAACAATTATTTAAAATGTTTTTTTATTATTTCTTAAGTCTATATACTTAATATTATGTATGTGCATGAATTATGACGAAGCAATAATCATGCACCAAAACTGAAAACGCATTGTAACAATGTCACCATGTTATCCATTAACATGAGAGGAAGCAATAAAAATATTGTTACCTCATAACACTCCATATTTTAAACTCTATCATTATCTGTAGGTGGGAAAAATATTAAGGGTAAAATTGTAAAGATGTTGTTTTTCTTTCTCATGTTTTCTTATCCTTTCAACTCGGGAACACATTTTTTTCTTCTATTTCCTTCAAACTCAGGAACATGAAAGTAGTTATTCATTTACCTCCCCTCCATATTTTTTCTCTCCATATTTTCTTTCCCTTTCTTTTTTTTTCCTTTACTTAAACTCGGGAACTAGGTGTTAGGGTCTTATTTCTTGAACCATGCAAGATCTTGACAATCAATACAACTTTACTTAATCCTTTAAGTTTTCATGATCTATATATATATATATATATATATATATATATATACATACTGACAACTTAAAGGATTAAGTAAAATTGCATTGATTGTCAAGATATTGCATGGTTCAAGAAATAAGACTCTAACACCTAGTTCCTGAGTTTAAGTAAAGGAATTAGTTTGTTAAAAACCTACAAGTCATATAATGTAATCGTGATTCCACGAGCTTTCTGGATAATGCAAGAGTCATCTTTATTTATTATGAAATCACATTTGTGATTTTCTTATAAAAAGAAGATTCTTACTTTGAGACGGTGACTTAAATTCTTAGAAGATTTACGTCCATATATGCGTTCTCCTTTGAAAAATCACTTACTATTTATAGTTATAATATACTAATAACGATAAATAAAACCTGTACTTGATGATCATACATGAACAAATCTCTTTATTTTCATGGCTTTAATTTATTTGTCAGATTAAGAATTTAATGTAGCGGTTTGGTAGTTTGAAGTGTTTTCTATAAAACTTCCAACAATAGATATGATAAAACCAAATTTTCTATATCTTCTAATAAATTCTACCATATCCATGAACACTTTGTGTTTTATTAACTTTCAGTTAACCATTTGAATAGGTTCAACAAACTTTTGTTAACTTGCTAGTTCCAAACTATGATGTATTTATATGGCTCTTTAACCTCTAAAGTTCCAAACTATGATGCAAAAATCTAATGATGCATCTTTTTATAATAATGAATTGTGAGATTATAGAAACATAATCCTAAACAATCTTTAAGGATATTTAATATAAATGCTCTTAGTAGATGTTAGAAAAGAAGTCTTGGTTTAAGATCTTGTTTTCTTTATTATAATGAGGGGTTTTTATAGTCTCACTGAGTTATTTTCATCGTTACTATGAAACAATTTGAGAATTTCAAAAGTTTCAACAATAACGAATAAAAGTCATCAATGAAGCCAATTAAGTACCTATCACCATATCTTATCAATTGATAGAAAAGACTACATATATCACTATGTATAATTCTTGAGCAAACCTTTTTCTCTTTCACTACTATTAGATAAAGATACTTGCGAATCACCTTTTACTCACATATATCAAATGAGCCAGACTCATTTACAAAATACCATCCTTTGAAGTTAGGATATGTGTTTTTTATTTATATGATCAGGATGATAATATTATAGATCAAATTAAATCATATATCTTTTGATTATTTTGGTGTCGTCTTTAGAACTATTAACTTAATGAAAAAATATAGATTTACTTCAAAAATAACATTATGAGAAAATATTCTTGATATTGTGTTCATTGTTTCAAAACATGAACATAAACATGCATTAACAATAAGTAAATCAAGATTGCTTCGAAATTTGCAATTGTTACATGTTCCTAGGGATAATAGGTACTATGCAACTATCAGTTATAATCAAATACAAACTATATGGTAATCAAAAGTTCCATCAATTTCAATAACTACATTTTCTTGTCTCCAACATGGAATACTAATATGCATGTAATCAATTATATACTTCTTCTAAACATCTAAATATAACATCAAATATTGGAGTCACATGCAATATCATATACTCAAGTGTATATTGAAAAGTAAATAGTTCTATGATATAGATACCTAAAGTTTTGGTCATACCAGACATCCTCAGCTCAGTAAGATAAGAGGAGAAATTCCTTTTCTAGTGTCCTGTCATGATTTCTTAGGTGTATGTTGTCTTTCCCTTTTTTTAACCAAATGTCTCTTTGAGCACACATTCTGACTCTCTTAGATATTGTCAGCGTCCAATGATTGAACAAGTATGTATCAAACATCACTCTTCTATCTGAATATCTTCTATACCTGATGAAACATCTTATATACTTTGTAATTTTCCAAGACCTTCTGGAGGCCAGGGATCATTGTTCCCAATATGATATGAGACACATCAATATCATCACAATAATGCTTCCACTAAGCACCATGATCAGAGTGACCGGTTGTTAGAGGTTGTTCAGGAATAAAACATCAAAAATATCGATATTAAAAAAAATCAATAAAACAAGTAAATAAAAATGAAAATAAAATAAGTAAATATAAATGAAGATGAAGAAATCAGATTCCAAATGAACAAATTCGAACTTGAAAAGGATCTTTCTAACGAATTCCTTGGATAGATCCTGGTATTTGTGGACAGAGAAGTAAAAGGAATGTCGTTGGTTCTTCCGCCAAGTATCCAACTTTAGCCCTCACTCTCTTAAATATGAGTTACTCTTTGAACCCCGGTTTTAGTATGTATAACTTATGTTCGTATTTAAGAGAAATTCTCAAGGCACAATACCAGTTTTAGAAATTATAACCATCAAATGTTACTATCTCTTGCAAATCAAGAGTGGGGTTGCACATGGGAGTGAGAGTATTAACATATATAATTTAACAAAATTCATTTAGTATTTTCAATATTAATTCTTTAAAAATTAATACCTTTTAGTGTTTCAATTTTTTTTGTTAAAGTCTACGACGCAAGTTACGAAGCAAGTAAATGATTAGGTAACCTTTATCGCATCCACTTAACCAATAAGGTAGGTAACGATTACCAATTTCATCAAATATAATTCATAGTAATGGGATCCTAAATAACTTTGGTTAAACTTGTCATGTTTGATTTCATCTATTCTACAAACCTCTCATGCTTAGTTGACCTTTATCATACAAGATCCCTGATAAAGTTATCCTTCTTGAAAAACTTGTAGCATCGACATCTAACTAGTGGTTACGTGACCTTTATCCCACTAGATAATAAAAAAACTACCTCTACCATTATAAGAAAAAATCCAAGTGGTTCAGTGATCCATCGCCCATAAAGACCATACAAACGATGCACGTGTGTTCTTAAAAAGGGACGACATTGAGTTGTATTTTATGTAAAAGTTATATATATATATATATATATATATATATATATAAAACACATAGTCTCATGAATATTGCATGCATCCAAAACAATTCATCTTACCTTTTATAGAAATATAATTCTTATATAAGGTTTTGTTGGTTCTAAATAATACTCTATTTTACTAACCCTTTAGCTGTGATCAATTATATACAAACATCTTATATATATATATATATATATATATATATATATATATATATATATATATATATATATATATATATATATATAACACATAGTCTCATGAATATTGCATGCATCCAAAACAATTCATCTTACCTTTTGTAGAAACATAATTCTTATATAAGGTTCTGTTGGTTCTAAATCATACTTTATTTTACTATGACTTTCTTTTAGACTACTTAGGCTAATAATCAATCTATCTCTGATTTACTATTTACGACACTGGATGCCATATCGGTTAAAGCGCAAAACTTAGAAGAAGCATAACTTTTTCATACGAAGTTAGATTTCAGCATTCTTTATATGTAAGAAATGCTTGTCACATATACTATAACTTTGTTTAAGGTTATTTATCCTAAATAACCTTCTATCAAAAGTTTATTTTTAACGCTTATTTTATCTTAATAGACTAGCCCGAATATGTGGGTGTTACAATTATCTCTCTTTAGGATGATTACTTCCTAGAATTTTCAAAAAAACAAGTCTTGTATAATGAATGTGCATGTTACCTTTCCATCCTAGGTAATAACCGTAACTCCTTTGACTTTTATATTGAGTAGACTTCTTGATTGTTGACGGTGATCAATTATGCACCTCGTATTCTTTCTAAATTTTCTCTATATTGGAGGCTCCTTCTCCATCTAGAATTAACATAATCTATGATAAGTTCTTTGCTTCGACTATCGTAACATACCAATGAGTCATGCTTTAATGACCTTTCATCATATGGTGCAATGGCTAAACTCAGGTCTCTTTGCGTCAGACTATAACATGAAAGATACCCCCTTTCATGTTCAAATGTGATATAATCACATTCTAGCATGTAACACTTCTACCTATAGGCTACCAAATCTTAACGACGACTACAATAATTCTATCAATCACTTCGATTATCTTTCATTTCAATCTAAAGGTCGGGTGCTACGTCGAACTTACTTCGTAGATTAGTTAAACTCGATTCAACATGAACACTAAGGTAGGAATAATATGTTGAATTAGGTTTTCAAGCCTATAATAGTGTAATCCTGAATTATTAGCAGAGTCCTTTTGGGTTACCCTCAAATCTGGTAATTGACTGGAATGCTTTTTGGAGAGAGAGAGAGAGAGAGAGAGAGACTGGTTTATTAAATTATTATATGAATAATAAATTAACTATAAATCAAACAAATAATTTTTTAATATATTATGAGAATAATATATTAATAAGAAATAGTATTGTTTAATTAAAAATTAATTAGAACCACTACAAGAAAAAAGGCCTTTTACGACGCGCAAAATACGACGCTCATTGATCTATGTTACGCAAAGGAGAGTGACATTAGAAAAATGTCATCTCTTCAAAAAATTGAAGGATAGAAGACATGCATTATTGCGCGCCCTTAAATTAGTGTCTAAAAAAAACACGGAGGGCACCTATAATAAAATGCGCGTCGTCTAAGGATGTCGCTTTATAATTTTTAATGGAACGCGCGTTCCATCCTTTAACAGTAGGGGAAATGAAATTCTGAAAAAATTAAAAATCTCGCCTTCCTTTTTTTTCTCCTTTCCCTCTTGCCCTGGACGCTCCTTCCTTCCCCCTCCCGACATTGACTGTTGCTTACTTCTTCCCTCACTTCTACCTACTGGAACCACCATATCTCCCACTCAATGTTGAAATTGTTAGAAAAAGCCCTAATTATACTCTCAAGTCTAAATACAGAAAAAATAGAAGATGGTGAAGAAGTAGCAGTAGAGGAAGTGGAGGATGAACAGTCGAAAATGGAAGGAATGGCATCAATAGCGTTGTTACTAGATGGGTCAATCTCGGGTCATTTTGTTTAGCTTCCCGAGTCCGTTTATTACCAGATGGGTCAATCTCGTCTTTTTGTCTCGACTTCATATCTCTCTGTAAAGCAAGCGACGACTTCATATCAAAAGTGGAGGTGGCAGCCTAAAGACTGTAATTTGCCAAAGTAAGCATACCTGAAACGTGAAATTGGCAAATTGGATTGCACAGAAACGCGATTGGGATCGGGAATTTTGGTTTTGGAACGCCGATTTGTGAAATTGGGATCAGCACATCCTTTTGAATCGGTTTGTCTTCCTTTACCTTTGTACTCTCACTCTCTCTCTCTCTCTCTCTCTCTAAGCCCTAAGCTGCCACCATCAATAATAAAATAGTTCGATCAAGTTTAGTTCAATTCCTGATCATCGATTTGAAATTCTATTTCTGATATGACCTTTTGTGCAATTCTTTGACCTTTTAATCTTAGGGTTTATCTTCATGAAATCTAATCTCTGTGAACGAACTAATAAACTTTAGGATTAGGGTTTAGTAATGGGATTCCTTCGTTTTTGTTAGGGCGATGTGAGTAATGAACCAAGGAGAAACACACAACAATGTAATCAAGAAGAAGATGTTCCAGTCTTGGTTGATGCAATACTTCCATTATCTGCAGCTGCCATGGCTTTGCCACCTTTATCTATTCGAGGTGATTTGGGAGTTGTTTCTACTGCTGGAGTTAGATATGCATATCCACTCCTAAAATCATTTGCAAAAATGGGACCTCAAGGTGTTCTTGGTGCCACAAAGCTTTTACGCCCTTTTTCAGAAATACTTGATTCATTGGGACTCAAAGATCCTTTCATTAGAAATTGGGTGGATCTTTTGTCTTTCTTACTTGCTGGAGTGAAATCCGATGGTGTTCTTTCAGCAGAAATGGTACATAATCATATCATACATTAGAATACCCTGTTGGTGGAACTGGAGCACTTGTTGAGGCTCTTGTTCTCAGATTTTCCTTCTGATAAACTTCCAAAAATGTCAGAACCTTCACAACTTATGATAGAAAATACACGTTCTGATCTTTATGTTGCACTCCCTGTTCTCAGTCAAGGAAAGAAATGGGTCTTACTATACAGGTAAAATTTCATCTTCATCATATTTTCAGTTTCACATTATTCTTGAATCTTGATATATCATTATCTTTTTTATATGTTAGTACATGGAGGCATGGCATATCTCTTTCAACCTTATATAGAAGAAGCAATCTTTGCCCTGGGTTAAGTCTACTGGTAATGTCTTGTCTTCAGTAACTATGCAAAATGTCAACTTTACCCTTTAACTGAAACTTGATTAAACATTTTCAGGTTGTTGGAGATCGTAAAGGTGCAGTGTTTGGTGGTTTAGTTGAGGCACCTTTGAAACCATCAACAAAGAAAAGATACCAGGTTTGTAATTGTTTAATTAAATTCGTTTATCTATATGTTGACAAAAGACTTTTCTACCCTTTTTCACTATGATGAGTAAATACTATACAGGGATCGAATGATACATTTGTGTTTACAAATACACCAGGGCGTCCTGTTATATATCGCCCCACAGGTATTGCATTTTCTTGATAATATATAAAAAAATCTTTTATAATTTTAATATTTATTTGGGATTTATTATGTTAATTGTGCATTTATTAGGGGTGAATCAGTATTTTACTCTTTGTTCAACTGAGTATTTAGCGCTTGGTGGGGGAAATCATTTTGCATTGTATCTCGATAGTGACTTGTAAGAGTGTTGCACTTGCATCATTCCTATTTTTCTTTTTGAGGGATAATATGGTAATTTGGCAATTTGCATATTTTTTCCCCATATTGAATGGGTCAAGTTTGGCCTCACAAACTTATGGTAACTCTTGTTTGTCACACACCCAAGAATTTGAAGTGAAGGAAATTGAGGTGCTTTCTCTCACTTATTTTTGCAAAAATTACATTTTTGGTCCTCGAGTATGGCTGATTTTGTTCAATTTGGGTCCTACAAAATTCTCTTGCAAATTTGATCGTTATTTGAGGTTTTTGTAACGTTTTTACTCTTCGTTCCAAGTAAAATGAGTTGGGACTAAAATTGAAAAGATCAGCAATACTCAGGGACCAAAAATGGTCATCTTACTTAGAACAAGGACTGAAACTCTACAAGAAATTTCAAAGGACCAAAATTGTAAGAGAATTTTTGGGGACCAAAATTGAAAAAATGGTTCGGGACTAAAAATAGTCAAATAAGGACTAAAGTTGCAAGAGAAAACTTTTTGGGACCAAAATCAGAAAAATTAGAGATTCTCAGGGACCAAAAGTGTAATTTAATATAAATAGTTTGCATAAGTTGAGTTGATATGAATGTCAATGTGTGCAGCTGTGGGGGTTTGTATATGCTTCAGAGTATGAAGAGGTGATATCAATGTTGAGGACAGAAGCACCTGGGATATGTCGATGGTAGATTGACGATTATGCCCTTCATCTTGTATATATTTTAACATGGGTGTTCCATTTCCATTGCTATGTTTGTTGAAACTTGGTTTGTTGGGTTTCAACGTAGATAACTTTTTGGATTTATGATATACGTATAAAAGATTGATAAAGCGAGGGGTTTGTGTTAACAAGTTAACGGAAATATATTTTCTGATTTTGTCAATCTTTTTAAAGAGCTACTCTTTCCACTTTTCATCCTTAACAGATAACACTTTTTATCTTTTTCTTGTTTTCTCTTTCAAATGGTGTACCTTTTAACTTTTATGGATGACCTATATAATTTATGGATGACCTATATAATAGTGATAACTACAATTAAACAAAGTAGCATCCACTTCTCAGGTTTATACTGCCCCTGATTCTGCCTGGTATAAAATGCCTAAGTCTACAAGGTGAGCTTTGTGGTTGGACATGCTTTTACATTGGTGTGACTGCTGTTGCTTTTGGATGCTCTTATTATCACCTCAAACCAAATGATGGTCACCTTGTTTGGGATCGTTTTCCTGTAAGTTATATCATTCCTCATATTTAACAAATTTCAATATATAAATGATTAAATTCTCATGTTTTCTGTACTTTTTTTACTAATTTACAATCACAGGGACAACAGATGCAAATGAGGAATCTTCACGATCACATGCCATTCTTCGTTCATAAATCTTGCAGGAAATGAAAGAGGTGCAGATACAACTGATAATGATAAGAAAACAAGGTAAAGGTTGGAATATAGAATGGAATGGAATGGAATGAGTCATTCCATTCCATTTCTTCCCTCTCTATTTTTCTCTCTCTCTTTTATTCTAATGATCAAAGTTCTTGTTTTTAATATCAGTTTCCTTGTTCTCTTTTATACTTGATGCACCTTTTATTTGCAGGCTTGGCCTGTGCGTACTCCAAGGCCTGTTGCTTTCAAGCTTGTTGCTGATACCCCTCTTCTTACTGGACAGGTAAGTTTCAAATCTTTTTGTTGTGGATTTCTTATAGTTTCTTTTTGTTGTGGATTTCTTATAGTTTACTTAGCTTCTTAAATCAAAGAGTATAAAGCTTTCCTAATGTGTTCTAATAATTAAGAAAATGGTGTTTTTTTGAAAAATACTGATGGACTTTGCTATTTTGTTGTATGGTGTATTACCTTGGATATAATTTGTTTTTACAGTGTCTCTTTTTATTTAATTTAAATTTGGATATAAGTTTGTAACACATGGGATTTATGATTGCAGCAAACAATCTTTCTTTTCTTTCTAGACATGATTAAAGGCATGTTTTTGGCTGTAGTTATTGGACCACCTGTTGTGGTTGCCATCATTTTAATAGTATAGGTATTATTCTATCTCTGAGAAATTTCATTTGCCATGTCATCAAAAGCTGCCAGATGGACTATTATCTTTCATGTTTAACTTGGTTCTCAACTTGTAGAAGAATAACATAAAATATTTTGGCATCTGAGTGTAAAAAATAATATTTGAACTCATAAGTTCCTTAATAATACTTTATTGTGTTACATGTACTTTATTACTTACTCATAATATATAATTCAATCTGATTATTGATTATATATTATGAGTAAGGAGATCATTCTAAACATTCTGGAAACTTTAAATGAAGAGGGAAATAGGGTCTTGTTCAATGCTTTAGCTGTGTTTGCTCTAAGGGAGATCAACTTATCACAAGTAAGTTACTGTTTCACCATTTTATTTAATATTTTTGTGATTGAATGAAAGTCTTAATGAAAGTAATTGACAACCTTTCTCTGTAAATGATGTTGTGATTGTGGGAGAGGTGTTGTGTTTTTCTCTGTTGCTAGGTAACCTTCTCAACAACAACATTCTACTTAAGCAGGTGAGTAATCAAGATTAAGGAAGACTTGTAATCATGTTTGACATTCCTTTCCAGTAAGAAAAAGAGTTGTATGATTATTTGTTAGTTTTATAGGAATGTATAACCCATGTTAGCAATGTTTTATTTTTGTTTAACATTTGAATGATTCTTTGTATGACATTACAATTTGTGTAATTTATTTTATTTCTTGAGTATGAAATTTTATTTTATATTATGCAATGGATTGTATTTTTTGTATATGGTATTTTATTTCTATTATGAGAAATTAAATGCAAATTTAATTTAAATATTAATAAATATATAAATTTATTTTTTTTAAGCATTTAAATTTACGATACGCAAAAATGTGTGTCATCTTCATTTATGACATGGCCTTTCTTGACAGGGGCTTTCTTGATACGCATTGCGTGTCATTAACATGCGCGTCATAAGGTTACGATACGCGAATGCGTGTCATCTTCCTTTATGACAGGGCCTTCCTTGATACGTATTGCGTGTCGTAAACGCGCGTCGTAATTGCGCGTCGTAAATGAGCGTCGTAAATGCGCGTCGTCTATAGACGACGCACACTCTTTATGACAGGGCCTTCCTTGACACGCATTTGCGCGTCGTCTGAGCCTTTTACGACGCGCAATGAGCGTCGTAAAAGGCCTTTTTTCTTGTAGTGAACTTAGTTAGAATTTCTTTTTGGGATTAATTGGATTAATTAAAAGTAGAAGAACTAAAGGGTACAATGTTCAAAAGTTGCGTATTTACCAATTCTAGAAGCTCCCGTAGAGGGGACGGTTTCTAGAGGATTTCTATAGGTATTCTTGGGCTCCAAGGAAACTTGGAATGCCATAGGGTAAGGGTTATTTAAAAGGAACCTACCTTACATACAACCTTCCTAACACCTATATAAACCCATAAGGGTTTAGAATTTCGAAATCCATCTCATTCTAAGACTCTTAGACCGAAATTCTTCCTTCTTATTCTCTTTCCTCTTTAGCTTCCAATTATTAGGGTTTGGGTGTGAGCCATTAGAGGCACAAGACTTCTGGTGTTTCCTTTCCAAAGGCTAATCAAGAAGGAACACTTGTTTATTTGCTATAAAAGACTAAATGTATATAATTTCTAGAAACCTTTCTTAATTTTGAAAATAACAAGATGATTTTAGGGTTCTTGATATTCAGTTGTTTCTTGCAAATCATAGTGAGAACATAGATCATTTAGGTTGCATGTAAACTTAGGATTTAAGTTTTTCCTACCAAAATAAGATTATAAATCCCATCAGTGGTATCAGAGCCATTGTTCTCATTGACCTTGCACAAAGTTGAATAGATCAAAATTAGGGTTTATAGAAACTAAACCCTAAGGAGATAATTTTCGAAAATCCATACAATTCTTGAAACCCTAGCCTCCACCCTTATATTTTTGTAAAGGGAACTTCCCTAACGAGGGTTTCCAGGCGAGCTTTCACGCACCGACTAATCCCCCGCTGCAAACATAAAGCTTTGCCTCATGCCCTGGAGTCACTGCAGGCGAACCTCCATGGCCACAAGCGCTGAATGGTGCCAAGATTTGAACATGGGTCAATAAGTTATCCACCATATCTTCCACATGAAGGGTTTTAGAAACCCTAGCCTGCCTTGCCCATTTTCGAATATTGAGGTGTCCCTTTTAGGGTTTACCTTGTTTCCTTATTTGTTATTTTGAAAGAATTAAAATATGAAAAACTAAAACCTGGTAAACCCTAGCCAATTTTCGAAAATTAGGAGGTTTAGGATTAAGATTAAATTTGAATTATTTTATAAATTGGATAATTGTAACTAATTATTTAATCCATAATGATTTAAGTAATTTAATTAATTTAATTAATTGTTTAATTAAAGTATAAAGATCAAATAAAATTGGTTTATTGTAAAATTAAATTAATTTCAAAAATTTAAATTTAAACGTAGTATTTTAGAAAAGTTTTAAAATACACCTTATACTATACATAATTAAAAGATTAATATATTATATGTATAATACAAGTAAGTCAAATCACTAGTACGCCTCATTCAAGAAGTCATACTATAAGAGGAGTTTAAGGAAGCGACCTATAAAATGACCGCATTGGGTATCCATTTTTATCCACCGCTATCTTGCATGGTAGAGGGTCGTTAGCCGAACGGATTTGATAGGACAAAATATCATTAATAAGTATAATGATATAAAATAACTAAACTATATTTATAAAATCCCATCAAGTTACTTTAGAAAAAAATATGAAAAATATGCTAATCTATGAAAAACGCACATCATGCTTTATATGTCGTTAGTGGAGTGTGTGTAATTAACCGACACACAAATATGGACTATAAAGAGATATAATGATTATCTTGAAAATTATCTTTGTTAATGGAGCATGTGTGGTTAACCGACCCATCAATTAGAGATGTTAAATGACATCAAGGTTGTCAAGCGGGTTTGCATGGTTATTCACATCTCGTTTGTGATCCTCGACATCCCAGTCACAACAGTGAGAGCATAATCCAAGATTAAACATATCATTAATAAGATTCAATGAATCTAAAAGGATCTAGGGGTTTCATAAGATTGGAATTGGTACAAGCCTTACCTATCTAAAATAGATTCGAATTTGAATACGATATCCCTTTTCAAAGTCCAGATCGAAAATATGGATCCTAGCCTTATTTTAAATTTATGGGTTAATAATTAAGGATTAAAATCAACTAAACTTGAATTCTCTTTTATCCTATTTTTTTTATGTCTTATGAAGATAGAAATGGTCATACTCTTTCTTATGGAAATGTTTTTCCTCAATATTCTAGAGATGGTATTCAAATTTCAAGTCAAAGCGAAATTATTTTTCTTTTCTTAGGAAATGATGGAACTGAATACCATGTTTCTTCAACTCTTCAACCTTCTCTTCCCGTGACCTTCCTAACATCACATTTTTGGTTAGGTTGAAAGATATGAGACTACTCATACTCTATTGTCATGTGAACATCAAGATGGAAGCTTTGTGTGTGCGCATGAAATCGTACATTGACAAGTTGGATAGATTGGGTGTCATGTTTCCAAGGGAGAAAGTCATTGTCTTGGTTCTTCTTACGCTTTCAAAGTCATATGATCAATTCATTGAGAACTTTTTATATGAGGGATATCGACATGACCCTAATTGATCTAACCCAAAGTTGATGGTTGCTGAAGCAAAAATGCTTAAGAGCACATTTGAAGCAGAGATGCTTATAAGGTCTAATTCCAAGGTTTCCATGGCCATTGAGAACGGTGACAATGGTGATGCAGAAAGGATTTCCCTTCCAATTGGAAAGGGGTAGTCCAAGATCATATTGTTTGATCGTATGGAAAAGTGAAAGGCTAGTTATGGGATCATTCCATGTGTTGATCGCAAAGATTCCATTTGTTTTTTACTACCAATTGAAGGGAAATCAGAAACAAAGCTGCCCAAAATACCGAAAAGATCTTAGAGATAGTAAAGTCAAGTAGTGTGACTCTACTTCATGTATATCCATTATCTGACTCCATTGTTTTATAAGTTCCAATTCATAGACTCTTAATACATGATGTGATGATCACATTTTGATGGTATTAAATGTGCTAAGAGAAAGAAGGAAGCTTGAACAAGGTAAGCTAAATCTGATCATGAGAAAATGGATAGAAGATAAGAATTTGGAGCTACTACTAATGAGTTTAGATAATTTAATAGATTATTATTACTCTTCGAAGATGTCTAGAAAAATAGTTTTCATTTTATGCAGTGTAAGGACAAGTTCTAATTTTTCGTTTATTTTCAATAATTATGAAATTTTGGTTTATCTGGTTGCCTTATTTTATATTTCCTATTTTCCTTGAAATGGAATTTATGAAAGTGCTGGTTATATTTCTAATATTATCAATATTAATTGTGGATTTGATTCCTATGATATCGTATGTGGTATTGTCATAAATGACCAACTGAAAAGAAATCTCATCACCAACTGGACATATACTTGGTATTGTACAAGTCGCATTGTATAGTAAATGAGAATCTTGTTCATTTGAAAATTAAAACTAATTCATTGATCACATGTTCATGTGAGTCAAGTGAATGACTAATGGATCTAGTACATGTTGATATGGACTATTCAGATCCACTATGACAACCCGATATTTCGAGACAATGTAATGTAAACCAATCAAATTTAGGTCAAAATATAACCTTCCTAAAATCTTATTTGGGTTAAATAAAGTAGTAGGAATCGTATCAAGGTTTCCAAGCATATAAAGAACCCTAAAATCCGAGTTATAACGAAGAAGTTATGACCAACCGAAGATTCTCGGAAAAACCGGCATCAGCGATTAATCGTGAATATCAAAGATATTGACAGCCGGCTAACTGTTGCGTCATTTTTCATTTCAAGTACTTTTATCTTACTTTCATTAGAGTCTATTTAAATCATACTTTAGTCAAGTCATTGGACTATAGTGATTTCTCTCCGGCGACACTTCCAAGTCTCTTTCAGTGGTTGGATCTTGTTATTCACCAACCCACGATACCTCAGTTCAAACGACAAAAGTCTTGTGACCATTCTACGAACATACTTCCATTCCGTACCAGGACTGCATCATAGGGATGTAGGTCAAACTTTAGAGATCATACTCTTACTCTTTTCATGAAACAATCTAAGTACATCAGGGTCAACCAGAATCGCTTACAAATCTTTACTCTTTCATGTTACAGAATCATGGCGTCGTCCGGAAACAACCAACCAAGCAACGAGACCTCTACTTTTCCGATGGACGCCGCCACCTTTCAAACGGCAGTTACAACTGCCGTAGTGGCTGCCGTAACCACGGTCATGGCGCACCGTAGCACTATCAGCACAGTCAATGCTGCTTATGGGAATAAAGTTTCAAATCGCGATATCCATCTAGGAAGTCGTCCAACAGTAACAGCCACAGGCTCGCAAGGCCAGAAAGCAGAGAACAAGAAAAGAAAACGTCAAGCCAAAGCGGAACACAAACAGTTTCAGAAAATTGCCAGACAGCAGCCACAAACCTCTGCCATCCCAGTACCGAGCAGACCATATAAGGGAACACTCCCGAAGTGCGACCGGTGCAATTTCCACCACGAGGGAATGTGCCGAGTCTTGCAGTGCGTGAACTGCAACAAGAAAGGACACATCGCCCGTTTCTGTAGAGCTACCTCCACCACTAGGGCCAGCCTAAATTGCTATAACTGTGGTGAGTTTGGGCACTATAAAAGAGATTGCCCAAAGAAGGAAAACAAGGAAAGCACCTGTGTTCCCATAACTCCTACCCGACACTTCACTTCCTCCACTGATGTGGGTACTAGCCAGTCATGCCACCAATGCAGTGAGATAGGGCACTTCAAGAAGAATTGCCCGATAACGCAGAACTCTGGCGTAGACGGGAAGATTCTCAGGATCACAGCTGCAGGGGAGCCTGCTCAGGAACCACGTTAATGTATTTAAGGCATTTCGTTGTAACAGACTTATAAACTATCTAGAACTAGTGCAACTAGAGTCTTACCTTTTGCGAGATCCTATCTGTATAGGAATTCTCGTGCTGCGTATACTTGTCTTTTGTAGTATATCTTATTCGCAGCGATAGTCTTGTGGTAAACCTAAAGTAGTGTAACTCTGTTCATGGTTGCACAGTTGTGTTTTGTCTGTAATCGTCCATGTTTAATTCTAA
Source organism: Lactuca sativa (assembly GCF_002870075.4). Taxonomy (NCBI): domain Eukaryota; kingdom Viridiplantae; phylum Streptophyta; class Magnoliopsida; order Asterales; family Asteraceae; genus Lactuca; species Lactuca sativa. The sequence continues at coordinate 113,097,209 of NC_056627.2, read as the reverse complement.
TGTCTTTAAAGTTCTGTATGATTCCGACATTATCATACAATCCGATTCCATTTTATCGACGCGAAAACAGCCTCATACGTACGTCCCTATCTTCTAGATCACTTTTCCAATGAAGCCGTCTTATCAGAACGCCGAAGTGCTCATTCCAGGATTACCTCTTAGATAGTTTCTTTCCAAAGGAATCCTCGATGTACCACTCGTGCAGTACGTCAAGTTCAATCTAGGAAAATTCATACGGATGATCTATCACTGAGGATGGTATACATAAAAGTGATATATAATCAAGCTTCTACAGGCTTAGAATTGATGATTCCACTTTAACTTCTTTTTCCCCCGATGGGATGTGAGCTTAAAGAAGAATCAGTTATTCAACTACCTTTTCAACCTTAATTATATGCAACTCGTATACCCGAAATTGTGATGGTGATACCATGTATGAATTCTAATATGAACTTCAGGACGGAGAAACTGCCTAAGTATACGAGTAATCACATCGTCATGTGAATAAACTTAGAACCCAGTACAACTCCCGAAAACAGATCGCCCTATAGTTTAAACACCCAAGGAGATACAAGAACAACACGAGCAACTTGACGAACCACACAGAAATAGAATTAGAAGACTAGGTTTCTCACCCTAGAGAACCTCGGTCAGATTCTTCCAGAGGTCGATGGATCGCATCGTAGGTGCCTCGGTTATCGAGGAATCCGTCAAGATTTTCATAGAAATCGTTATCTCTGCCTCTCATAGACAAAATGGTTGAGCAAACGTAAGGAAAGAATCTACTTCCAGGAATGGATCTGGAATCCGAATATCACCAGTTCGAGTGTTAGGGGAGGATGTCCGGAAGACTATCTCCTGAACCCGATACGGACACTTCGGGTTCGTCGTGATACCTTTCGGATAGGACCAATACGCCCATGGTTTTCATGAGTTAAATGAAGCGTTACGTCTTTCTTACTTGGATCAATTCGTCATTTTCCCCATGAGATGACTTACTTATCTACCCTCATAGTAAGAAGAAAGCCCATGGTAACAATCCTACAGTGGAACTTTTAGCAAAGTTCTCTAGGCACGAGTTTTGAAATTGAAGAGTCAAATTTCTAGGACACACTGATAGTAATGTGTGAAATTTTGAGTACTCTTTCAATTTGACAAAACCGTTGAGCATTTATCGACACCAGAGACGCCGACAGTTTTTCACCAGATTCTAGGTCTTACCGACCCACCGCATTAGTTCATTCAGAACTCCTCGCAAGCTACAGAAACTCGTACGACTTTGACCCAGCAAGGGGTGGCCTTTGACTAGGAAGTTACGTAAGAAAAGGAACCTTTGAGATTCCAAGTGAGTGACCAAGTTCTTTAGGATAACTCACTCTGGGAATGGCTTAATACGCTTCGTGAAGCGTGGAAATCTAAATCCAAGTTAGACAGGACCTCCGAGATTCTTATCAGAATCGGTCCTGTGCCTCACACAAACAAGACCTACTCCGCGAACTCAGTAACGTACTTTCTACTCTTCACATCTTGATCGTGAAACCATACCTTTCCGTTAAGTCTATTGCAATTCCACTCTTTGAGATCCTCAACTTCGTATTAGAACCGTAGTGACCCTCGACCGAGAGGTCAAGAGGACGAAGAAACGCCATCGCCAGTTAGTGAACGTTCGTTGGAATGCCAACCGAGAACCCGTTATCAAGTAGATGCACTAGAACCAATCGATTAGGAAGTTTCCTCCTCACGACTCGATCATTCGTGCATACTTCCTTGCTTAAATTGTAATTTCGGGATGAAATTCCCTTTAACGGGGGGATGATGTGACAACCCGATATTTCGAAACAATGTAATGTAAACCAATCAAATTTAGGTCAAAATATAACCTTCCTAAAATCTTGTTTGGGTTAAATAAAGTAGTAGGAATCGTATCAAGGTTTCCAAGCATATAAAGAACCCTAAAATCCGAGTTATAACGAAGAAGTTATGACCAACCGAAGATTCTCGGAAAAACCGGCATCAGCGATTAATCGTAAAACGCGAAATTTCGATGCAATAGTTTTTAGCCTTAAGTATCTAAATGGAAGTTATGGACAACCTCAATCTATGATCGTACATAAAAAGAACGTCCAAATCTGACTTCGGATGTGAAAGTTATGAATTTTTGAAGAAATTCCTTAATCACGTCATTTTAATAAATAAATAATAAAAATAATTTCGGAATTTGCCAACGGAATCTAAACGAAAGTTGTAGATCATGGTCTCACCTTCACGTGGATATAAAGAACGTCAAAAACGGAGTTCGTATGAGGGAGATATGAATTTTAGAAGTTTAATTAAAATAAATATAAATTTAATTATAAACTCCCGGTATTATCTGAAGGGGAGTCATCGGATAGGGCCGAAGTACGCCCTGCATACCTTCGTACGCCCCGCGTACTAAGATCAAGGGCTTCGGATCGTCCACGTCGCCAATATCCGAGGAATCCGACCTGTCCGACCCGTCCGAAGCTCCGACCCGTCAGACCCGCTGTCCCGTCCGACCCGCCGTCCCATCCGACCCGCGTACCCAGCAACCCGTCCCATCCGAACCGAGGCAGTCGAGGCTTCGGTCACGCATTACGTACGCGTACGCGCTGCGTATGAGCGTACGCCCCGCGTACGGAGGCGGTTCAGCCTTCTTATAAATAGGATGCGAGGCTTTCCGAAAAAGGGGCTCAATTCTCTCATTTCTCTCACGATCGTGCTTCGTTTTCCGTGCCCGTTCAAACCCGAAGCTCTGGCCTTTTTGGCTCATGTCCCGAGGGTCGATTTTACTCCCGAGATTCCCGAGAATCCCGAGAAAAATCCGTTTCCCGAGATGAAACTCTGCCCGGTTTTCCATCTCGCTATCTTCAAACTTTCATGTGAGTTCATACCCCTTAAATAATGTTCTAAACTACTTTTAAATGCTTTATGGGGGGATACAAGTAGAATCATATTACTTATTACATCAATTACATGTGATTAATAAACAACATTCAAAAGATTTGGCTACTCATTAGCCGTTTTACAAAACAGTTTCCTTCAAATGATTTTTATAAACAGTTTATATGTTTTAAACTCCTTATTACACTGTACCTCTTACTCTGTTTATCATATTTCAAACTTATTTACAACTGTGTTTCAAACAAATGTTCCTTATACTTATATTGTTTTATCAAACCTATGCCTTCAAATTGTTTTATAGATTGACTTCAAGTCGATCTTTCCTTAAACTAATATTTATGTTTCAAATGTTTTACCAAACTTATTTATGTTTTTATATTATAAATTGCATGCCTCTATATGTATAGTTATATAAGAAATGTTTAAAAGACTTAGGAAGGCTATCCACCCTATTTCCTTTTCGCGCCTTGAGATGTGGTCTGGTGGGATATTGGATACTCATCCGAAGGTCGTTTAAATATTAGTTATATATCATGTGTACACATAAAGTCATAAAAGGTCCTTCCAATTCATCCTATGCCCTTGGGTAGCAGGGGTATACATCCACGTCCATACGTACCACTTAGATCACTAGTAAGCTACCATATGGGTAGTTCAGGAAGATACTAGAACCATTACTAGAACGCAATATCATACAACGAGTCAGTTCATTCATGAGTCAATACTTTCTAGAACATTGCTGTACAATACATATACATCTATACTAGGACGAGAACATATACGATTATACTAGAACGCTTACATGACAATACTTGCTAGATAGAGAGAACACACATTACAGCTAGCACACGTAGAACATTTCAGTACACCATAAGTACAATTACATGATCACACTTACATGAGTACTCTTTCATATACATAGGATAGACGTCACTAGGGGCTATAGCTCAGAACCAGTTTAGGATCTAACTATATTGATAAAACACACTACGATTGTGATTGTTATATCGAGTATACATGATCGCGGTAATGTGATGCTCACGGCTTGCATTCATGCAGGGGTCGTGTGTAGGTCCTAAAATCCCTTTGATAGGGGAACAAAACAGTCTGGGATCTAGACATCACATTATACCTTATCCATCAAATAAGGCAAGTTGAGTATCGGTGTATTGATATATATATTTATATATATCCAAATACTGTGGTACTTGGTAGTATTACCCTAGATTTAAGGTAATAGGTACGTTTGTAGTTCGACACTACACCATAGTACCATTTCTTTCCCATTACATTCACTTCGTGAATTTTCATAGGAAGTGCGGTAATGTAGATGCTATCTGTTGATAAATAGTAGCCCTTTTAGAGCTACGATTTAGTACTACGTTAATTTTTCCAGTACATATTTCAGTGATAACCTCACTTAAGCATAAATACACAATCTATATTTTGAGTAATGATAGTTATACTTTGGAAAAATACATACTCTTACAAGAGACACACACACACAGAATAGTTAAGTCTTGGTAGAAGACTCCTTTTGTTACTAATAGGAATCATAGGGATTTCTAGGGATTTCCAAACATATACAGTTGAGCTACAAATATTTTAATACTTATGATCTCACCAGCTTTAAAGCTGATACTCGCTTTCAAAATTACTTGTATCCTCAGGTCATCATAGACAGGTACCGATGCAAGGAAAACGGAAGATGGAGCTTATTCAAGACTTATCTTTCATTTTGATTTATGCTTTAGTGTTTATCAAAATTTTTCAGAATACAATTGTATAATAATTATTTTATTAATGCAATGGATGATGTTGTTGCTTGTTTACTACTTTACATTGTTGTTGATATTATACATGACGTCCTCCGCCCCAGAACGTTTCCGCCGTTCTCGGTTTTGGGGTGTGACAGATTGGTATCAGAGCATTGTTTATAGTGAATTAAGTATATCAACCCATAAAAGATATACTAACTATAAATACATAAGGGATTAAAAATACTCTGATTTAGAGTTTATACTTTAAATAATAAAATATTTAAGTAAGTATACGTGCCTGCATTCATACTAAAATCAGTGTCACTAGGACAGTACAAAAGAATTACGATTGTTGGGCAACACAAGTGTGCTTAGAGACATATGGTCAAAACTGGGAAGATATAGCCTGATCGCCTATATTATCCGAGGGTTGACTAGCATGTGCCTAAGTTTAAGTGTGTGGTTGCAACAATGCTAAAATCTTACCAACCCTACCACAATGAGAACAATAGAACATAACATAAAAATTTAAAATACTATAGGAGTATTTGGTGTTACTATAAGTACTTTATACTTGAGAATTAAAATGGAATCCTCATTACTAGGTTGATAGTTGCTAAGTGGATACACTAAGGCTACATGTAATTAGGATGTTATAGACTTAGAATCAGTGGTAATTTTGCCTTACCCCTATTCTGTGTGAATTTAGAAATAAGGTCACTTATTCGAAGGTCTATCCTGTTTAGATTACACATAGCTGGTATGCACTTCACAATTAGCGATGTAACTAATGAAGTTTTTCTAAATAATTATCTAGATAGTTCGTCTAATAATTATCCTCTTACCCTAAATTCTCGCATAAAAATCATAGCTGGACTCCATTCCCTTGACAACCAGTACCTTCCGAATGAAGTCATAGCTGGATGGTTTGGAGAAGAACCAGAGAATGATCATCCTATCCCCTTGGATGATCACCGTAATGAAGACTTTTCGTACGATGCTAACCCCGAGCCAGAGGTTGAGAACCTACCCCGAGTAGCTCCCGTTTCAAATTCCTAACCCTCTTCCGGCTTTTCATGGCCTGACCCTGAGTGAGTGGAATGCTTGGAAACATGGAGCCAAGAACAAGATCAGCCCATGCCATTTATTGGCAACCGAAACTTTTACGACTTGAGCAATGAGGGCTTAGCAGATATAGTCTTGCCAATATTGGTCCGCAGAGAGGCAATAAATGAGATTCAAGGCAGGACAGCCCTACATCAGATTTCAAAAGAAGTCGCCTATGCTAGAATGCATACCCTCCACACCCTTCTTCTAGAGGATGCTCACGAGAGATCAGAGAGAAACCACGAAACCCTGTTGCAAGCACTAGCTGAATCACAAGCCGAAGTCATAGGACTCCGAGTACGCCAGATGGTGTGCGAAAGACACCTACTTGACAATGGAACGTCAATTGGTTGAACTAAGAGTGCACCAGAGGGATGACCGTCGCCCGTAGTAGACGCTTTACTTATTTCCCTTATAAAAAGGAATCGTTTTCTGTCTATGCCCGATGTGGCATTTTCTATGAGATTATCTTGTTCAGTACGAACTTTAGTTAGGTCTTTATGCTGTCAGGAACTATCTTCTGGGGATATGATGTGAGACCTTTAAAAGGCCGTTTTCCAAAACCCTTACATCGTGAATATCAAAGATATTGACAGCCGGCTAACTGTTGCGTCATTTTTCATTTCAAGTACTTTTATCTTACTTTCATTAGAGTCTATTTAAATCATACTTTAGTCAAGTCATTGGACTATAGTGATTTCTCTCCGGCGACACTTCCAAGTCTCTTTCAGTGGTTGGATCTTGTTATTCACCAACCCACGATACCTCAGTTCAAACGACAAACGTCTTGTGACCATTCTACGAACATACTTCCATTCCGTACCAGGACTGCATCATAGGGATGTAGGTCAAACTTTAGAGATCATACTCTTACTCTTTTCATGAAACAATCTAAGTACATCAGGGTCAACCAGAATCGCTTACAAATCTTTACTCTTTCATGTTACAGAATCATGGCGTCGTCCGGAAACAACCAACCAAGCAACGAGACCTCTACTTTTCCGATGGACGCCGCCACCTTTCAAACGGCAGTTACAACTGCCGTAGTGGCTGCCGTAACCACGGTCATGGCGCACCGTAGCACTATCAGCACAGTCAATGCTGCTTATGGGAATAAAGTTTCAAATCGCGATATCCATCCAGGAAGTCGTCCAACAGTAACAGCCACAGGCTCGCAAGGCCAGAAAGCAGAGAACAAGAAAAGAAAACGTCAAGCCAAAGCGGAACACAAACAGTTTCAGAAAATTGCCAGACAGCAGCCACAAACCTCTGCCATCCCAGTACCGAGCAGACCATATAAGGGAACACTCCCGAAGTGCGACCGGTGCAATTTCCACCACGAGGGAATGTGCCGAGTCTTGCAGTGCGTGAACTGCAACAAGAAAGGACACATCGCCCGTTTCTGTAGAGCTACCTCCACCACTAGGGCCAGCCTAAATTGCTATAACTGTGGTGAGTTTGGGCACTATAAAAGAGATTGCCCAAAGAAGGAAAACAAGGAAAGCACCCGTGTTCCCATAACTCCTACCCGGCACTTCAAATTCTTATCACTATCCAAGATGTGACGGAATTCTAACTTAACATGCATTGAACTCCTATGATATCAAAATTCTAAAGTCTCAAAGACTTAATCTTTGATATTACAGAATATCCCATTTAAATTTTGTTATTAGAAACACTTCCATGGTAATAAAGGTTCTAATTCAAATTACACACCTTGAATACTTCTCTTGCATTGGATTTTCCAACTCACATGTTGGCTTTCCAATTCTGATTAAGAACCTTCTCAATCCAGAATCATGTCACTATGATCCATCCAAATATCATACTTCTAACTATCCACAAGTAACCAGTATTTTGGTATAACATTAGAATGTTCTTGATAGTCGTTTAATAACTTTAGTCCTACAAAATTCTAGTTCTTTTCTCTCGTAATGCTCCAAGCATTTGAAAAATTAGAATAAGTGAATATTATAGCATATGTAATCGACCCTATATTTGAAGCATATAGGACTCGATTCATTATATCCTATATATGTTTAATCTCTTGTTATAATGTTTTCATATATGGAATTTCTTATGTTGAACCAATTACACATGATACTTACATATGTCAATGACTACGTTCTGTTAAACTTCACGATCTAATCCTTTAGATCCAAAACAAAGTATGGGTGACCTCTCCTTTAAGTATATCATAGCGAAACATTTGCGAAACTTTGCAATTTTCAAATCCAAAACATTGTTCCCTATGAACAGTATTGTCAATATACAATACTAGCATAACAATTATGCTCCCACTAGCTCTAACATGTACCTAGAAATCAACTGGACTTCTAGAAATCAATACTCTTGACTTTCTTATTGAAGGGCAAATTTCTGTCATGCGATGCTTCGATATGTCTCCAACTAGACTTCTTATGCTTATAAACCTTCATTGAATTGTTGGATTAGGTGTGTAAGACCATAACTATAATTGGTATGTACTTGACCCAAGAGTAGCATGGTCCATTTGGGTTGCCTTCACCAGAACAATCTGATAGGATGTATATTTGAGAAAGAGGTTATTTATGATTTATCAATATATTACAAGTATAATATACTAATTGTGAAATCATATTATTTAATTAGTATTGATCAAGAATTAATTTGGAATTAATTTAGTATCAAAAGAGACTAATTAAATTAAAAGGGACTAATTATGTAAATCGGTGATATATATAGTGTTTGGGCTATTGATCCATGATGGGATAAGTTTATGTAAGTATCCATGAAGATTTAGCCCACATGAGATATGGATCATAGCCTAAGTGTATAGATTAGGGTTTACCCATGACTCTTGGAATCCTACACTATATATGTGTTATCCTTTAGCCACAACCGGTTGCCCTAAGTCTTCTAGGAAGAGCTATAACCAATTTTAGTGTGCTCCATACTCTCTTTCAAAGTCCTCCTTTGTTCATGGTGTTTGTGAACCATTTGAGGCATCACACTTGAGGTGTTAAGCTCTTGAAAGGCCAAAACTACAAGCTACAATATATATAGGTATTCTTCTAACTTGATTTTATGATTTATATGTAGAAATAGTATGCTAGTTGTAGGCTTCATGCTTTGGAAATTTAATTGCATGTATAACTAGAGAAAACTTAGATCCAAAGCTATTAGGGTTGTATGTGCACCATAGAAGTGTTATAGTACTCAAAATTCAATAGTGGTATAAGAGCCTTGGGTAGTTTTCTGTTATATATTTGCATTGTTCATTGTTCAACTTTGAAGCAAACTGAAAAAGGCCTTCTGTCAGGCTGAACTCGTCAAGTCCAAATCCTGGATCGACGAGTTGCACTGGCAGATGGCAGAATTTCGGGTTTTTTTGGCCTATATTGGATTAGGATCACTAACACAAATAGTTTTGTATCTTAAAATCTGTTTTTTTTTTTTATATTGTAGTGATTATACTTATCCAATGAAAAGATAATTGTTAAATTTTTGAAGATCATTGTTGGTTATATGATAAACAAAGTTACTTGTAAATTGTTGATTTGATATTATCTTGCTTTATTAGTTTAGTTATACCAATCATGAATTATATGATAATTTTATTTGTTGAAATTGATCTAAATGTTTTTAATGAGTTCCATAATTTGTACTCAAGTTATGGAACATGAAAAGTCTCATCCATTAAAATAACATTAAACTCATAAGTTATGGAAATGAAGAGTTTTAAAGAGTTTCAAAACTTGCCCTCAATTTTTGGAATTTGAAAAGTTTAATTAAAAAAGTTTTAATTTGCATATTGAATTCTAAAACATCTAGTAGTTGAAAGGTTTCAAAAGACGCAACTCTTGAGTTGATAACTTAAAAATTAATTAAATAGTTTTAATTTTGAATTTTTAATAACCTAGATGCTTTGAATAGTTCAATTACACCTTATGGACTTTATTAAATTGATTAAAGTGTTTAATTAAAAGAGTATTAATAAATGCATAACTATATGGTTTGAATTTAATTAAATTAAAAGTCTAATTTAATTAAAAGATTAAACCACCTAGTATTTTAAATGTTTAAAATACACCCTTATATTATATAAAATTAAAAGTATAATCTATTATATATGTATAAGTAAAAGGTCAGTCGTACCGTTAGTAGGCCTTATTCACGAAGCCGGTGTATAAGGGGGTATAAGGTTACTACCTATAAAATGGTGGTTTAATGGGTGTCCACTCTCATCCACCGCTTTCTTAAGTGGTGGAGGGTCGTTAGCCGAACGGGTAGGATATGCCATTAATTCTCATTAAAAGTATAATGAGACACCAAGTAACTAAATAGTTTTATAGATTCCCAATCTTAGTTACTTAGGAAAATGTGAATTTGATTCAAACCCATGAAATTGCACATTTCACCTTATTAGTCGTTAGTGGAGCATCTGTGGTTAACCGACACACTAATATGGGACTAATGAAGGATGGAAATAGGTAGCTCGATGTTAATCATGGATCAATGGAGCATGTGTGGTTAACCAACCCATTGATTAGGTGATTTGTAACATTAAGTGTACCAAGCTAATTTGCATGGTTATTCACACCTTGTTTGTGATCCTCGGCATCCCAATCGCAAACTTGAAGGGCGTAATCGAGATTTAAACATGCCATTGAAAATTTCAATGAATCTCAAAGTATCTAGAAATTTCAATTCATTTAAAACCTAAAATTCATTATTATTTTTCATGGTGGAAATTGGTAAATCGTCATTTACCTACCTTCAAATATTTTACAATTGGATTACGACATCCCTCTTCCGAATTGTAGAATATTGTGTTGGGTCCTAGCCTTAATATTTCATGTTGGGTGTTATATTAAGGACTTAAATCAACTAAGCTTGAGTTTCTACCTTATAGATGTCTAGTGTTGACAACCATGGTCCTCCGGAACCATTTGGAAAAAGCTTTCCTCATGAAAATGATGTTCCCAGAAATCATACTTCACTTCCTCCACCTTTTAACATCCCGGAATTCCAGGTAGTGTTATATTTATGATTTTGGGTGTTTTAAGAGGGGACTCGGCGAGTTGGAGCTCAGACTCGCCGAGTAGGATCGCGGATCTGGTCGCGGGTTCGCGACTGGACTCGGCGAGTCCGCGCTGTTTAGCGAAACCCTAACTTTCCAAGTTTGGGACATATATAAGGGGCCTTATGGCCGTCATTGTTCACCCCAGCCCTTTGAGTGAAACCCTAATTCAATTGTGAGCATATGGAGCAAGGTAGAAGACCATTATTGATCTTGGAAGTGTTATTTTGCAAGGAAGAGGAGGCTTGGTTAAGGGAACAACGGGAGAAGCTATATTCTGAGAGTTGGGGACACAGAGCAACGTTATTCAGGTAATATTTTCGAGTTGTTCCCTTCTATGTTGATGTGTATATGGATTTAGGGTTTATTGAACCCTTTTGTGGCTAGATTGAGTGTTTCCTTAGTCCCCCATGTGATTGGAACCCTATATTGGGACCCTTGGAAGTCCAGAGTGTCCGATGCCTGAGCTTTTCGGGAATCAATGGAGGTTTTGGATTGGAATCCTTATGCCTTAGGTCAAAACGTAAATTATGAGTCATGGGGTGTATTATGAGCACCGAAATGAGGACTTTACGTGATGAACCAGTCTAGGAAGGCCAGACCTATGAATTGTCGGAGCAGATCTGACCTTAGAAAACAGTTTGAGCGGTTGCATGGCATGGACTCGCCGAGTCCGATGAAAAGACTCGGCGAGTAGCTTGAAGATTAACTGGGACTCGCCGAGTTGTTCTTCAGACTCGGCGAGTTGAGTCGGGGTGGCCCCGCGATTCTTCCAGGAGGAACTCGTCGAGTCAAGGGGGATACTCGACGTGTAGAAAGGGAATCTTAGAGAATCGGTGAGTTGAGGGCGAGTGGACTCAGAGTTGTTGAACTCGGCGAGTCTCGGGGTGACTCGGCGAGTTAGATCGCGGATTGAGTGAAGTTCTGAGTATGGGGACTCGACGAGTCATAGGGTTGACTCGACGAGTAGGGTCAGTCAGGGGTTGACTTTGACCTTGTCTTTGACCAAGGGTTGACCAGTGGTTCCAGGGGTATTTTGGTAATTGTTGTTTATTGTTTGAGTTCAGTGCATTGGTGGCTATCCAGAGGTGGAGATCGTATCAGTGATCGGAGCAGCTTGAGCTATCTGTTCAGTCGGCAGTTTCGAGGTGAGTTATCCTCACTATATCGCTAGGGTTTATGGCACCAAGGCCAACCTTTTATCGGATGGAAATCCGGGTGGTTGTCAGTTGTTATGATATGGGCCGGAAGGCGTTATATGTTGCAGGCCGAAAGGCATTACATGTTGTGGGCCGGAAGGCATTGCTATGTGGACCGGAAGGTCATGGCCTGGAAAGACGTATGTGTGCATTTAGTATGTTGACTGATTCGTAGGCTGATGTTATGCTAGTGGCCGGCTAGGCCGGTATCTTGAATAGAGTAATGCTATGTTATGTGGTCTGTTGATCGATTGCTGACTGTGAACTGTTATATGATTATGTGTTATGCGTATGATTGCTAGACCTGGGGTGTGACCCGGTATGCAGGGTCGTTCTATGTTCTGTTATGTTATGTATGCTTTTATGCTGATATGTATGCTTGTTATGCTGTGGGCCGGAAGGCAATATGTTATGGGCCGGAAGGCAATATGTTATGGGCCGGAAGGTATTGCGTTATGGGCCGGAAGGCGATATGTTTTGGACCGGAAGGTCGTGGCCTGGAAAGGCGTATATGTGGTTGGTATTTTGGGGGTATCTCACTAAGCTTTCGGGCTTACAGTTGTGGTTTTATGTTTTCAGGTTCTCAGGAGTCTGTGACAAGGCAAAGGCGTGATCGTACCGTTCCTCGCGTTGATGTTTTATGATATAAACCTGGGAAAATACTCTGTTAAATAATGTATTGAAAACCTTTTTGTAACAACGTTATTAAAATGAGTGGTTTTTGAAAAGTTTTAATTGTTTTGAAATTTTGGTCGTTACAAGTTGGTATCAAAGCCTTGGTTTGAGTGAATTGGGGGATCATTCGTGTGACTCCAGTCTCAAATCGAGGAGGATTTTAAAAAGAGAAATTAAAATGGTTTTCAAATTTAGTAAAAGGAGGACGCGGAGGTACGATCAGCCGGAGCCAGTAAGTAACCCCAAGATACCATACATGATATTTGTTTTATTGAGCTTGATAGAACAGCATGCTAGAGTTAGGCTAGGGATCTTCAGGAATTCATGATAATGTTGCCTGATTTGTGATGCCTGTAGCCTAGGGTCCCTTATGGGAGATTCTCAGTATTCCTCTAGTGGTGAGGGTTGATAGTCGTTATGCATGTTCTCTAGGGTATTGTGGTAGTACTTCATACAAATATGGGTAGGTGTGGAAGGTAGTATGGGCCCGTACTACTGAAAGCACAGGACCCATACGCGTATCAGGGAAACCATAATCTCTAGGGTTGGGTTGCGAGAGTTGGATCCCAGGTTTGTGGGATGAGTCTGAGTTTTGGTTTGGTGTTTTCCAGTATGGAGATTTCGAGGCATGATGAGAGTGGATCCGGATCAGGATCGGGAGCTGGAGAGGGAGTTCCGGGTGGATCGGTGCCGTCTGAGGTTATCGATCAGATGAGCACGAGCGAGTTGGATGCGAGGATTCGCAAGATCCTGCATGATGAGGTTGCTGCATTGTTCCGGGCTGAGTTGCCGGAACTGTTTGGGTCGATCAAGACCGCCATGGTTGAGTATTTTGATGAGCGCTATGCGGCTCTCGTAGAGACGGCTGCCACGACGGCTACAGCGGTTGTAGCAGCGGCAAGGGGAGGAGCTAGTCGGGGTTTTCAGTATCGGGACTTCTATTATACGAAGCCTCCCACATTCGATGGAGTTCAGGACCCGATTGTTGCTATGAGATGGTTATCAGACGTGGAGGGGTGTTTCTCCACGAGTTTATGCCCTGTTGATCAGAGGGTGAGGTGTGCTCTGAACCTATTGAGGCTCGGGGCGAAGGATTGGTGGAGATTGACCACGGGGTCATATTCCGATGCGCAGAGGGCTGCGGTTTCATGGGATTATTTCAAAGCGATGTTCAGTACTCGCTATGTTCCGCGGGATGAGAGGGAGAGATTGGCTCGGGAGTTCCTTGAGCTGAAGCAGGATTCGGAGTCGGTGACTGAGATCACCAGGATGTTTATTGAGAGGGCGATGTTTTGCCCTGAGTTCGCTTCGGAGTAGGCTCAGATGTCCCGATATCTGAGTATGCTCAAGGGGGATATCAGACAGTTCGTGTCTGCGCAGAGGTGCGAGACCTTGTTAGAGTTGGAGGAGGCCGCCATGCGGCGTGAGTTAGAGGTTGAGTTGCAGTTGCGTGAGCTGAGGCAGGCTCCGATGCAGTCGCAGCCGGCGCCGAAACGGTCCAGGACCGTTGATGTTAGAGTGGGGGATCGGAGCGGCCACACTTGTGGGAAGTGTGGGAGGGGTCACACCGGAGTTTGTTGGTCCGGTGGTGCATGCCGCAAGTGCGGAAAGGAGGGGCACTATGCGCGGGATTGTCGGCAGTCAATGCCGATTCGGGATTTGAGGATTTGTTATCATTGTCGGCAGGTTGGACATTTGAGGGTCAACTGTCTACAGCTTTCTGCAGGACCGGTGCAGGCTCTAGCACCGGCCACCTTGAGGAGTTCAGGAGGAGGACAAGATGGAGCGGAGCCCCAAGGGCTCAGGGTCGTGCTTATCAGCTTGCGGCAGAGGGAGTCGGAGCAGTGCCGGAGGCAGCTGCGGGTATGTTGCTTTCTTGATGTCTTGTTATCTTGCGTTTATTGTGGCGTATTGTTTGTGCTGGTATCTTGTGTGGATTTCGATGCGGTATTCGTTGTTTCGCGGGTTTGGCATGGTTATGGATTGGTGTTTCGGGTTTTCGTTTTGGTATCCGTTGTTCCCTGAAGGTTGGTATGGTTATAGTTTGGTGGTTGTTAGTCAATACTTTAAGTGGGGGAGAATTGGAGAATTCTCCGGGAGATCGATGAGTATGTGAGGGTGCTTAGCTGTTGGGATTCAACAGTGTTCTGTCAGCTCAGAGAATAGGCTGACGAGAGCGAGTGTCGGGTATGCGGGGCGGGATACAGACCTAGGGCATTTGATTGTGGAGGCCTGGGAGCAGGCCGGGATCAAGTTTGAGTAAGTAACCGGGGTTATGTGATCAGAGTATTTGTATGCTTGATGTACGTGATGGGTTGTACTGCATTAATCCCACGGGATTTATGTTTTGCATGTTTCTAGAGTTGGAACCGGAAGGTTCCCAGAGTTAGAACCTGAGGGTTCACAGAGTTTGGTTGTACGGACCCAAAGAGATATAGCCTCGAGTGGCTAGTGTGTGTTATGAGAGTCGGTCCAGTCATGCTGGGGACTCTGATGGTATTGTTGGATCAGTTTGAGATTTCGGATTGTGTATGTTGCAGTGTGATTACATTGGAAGGTCTGGCCCCGGGTTAGTGATTTTGTTTAGTTGAGGTAGTGATTTTGTGGAGTGGAGAGAGTGCATGGGCTTGAGAGCCCCTGCAATGAGAGCCAGAGTATGTGAATAGCGGTTACGCAAAAAAGGGTGGTGTCGCTTAGGGCGAGCACCGTGGCACTGGTTGGGGTGGCATTATGGCCAAGAGGGTTCCTTAGAAAAGGAAAAGAGAAAGGTGTGTAACTCCGAAGGGGAGTGCAAGTTCACGAAAGTGAAAGCTGCAGAGCAGAGTTATGGTTAGAGTATTTCGAGTATGGTTTTGAGCATCGTGTTCGCGGCAGTGAAGTAGGAACTCATCCGGTTTGGGATGTCTGTTGAGGCTCAGAAGGGATGCAGGGGTAGAGAGAATCTTGAATTCTCAGTGTGATTCTGATCAGGGTATAGGGTGGATATTAGTGGTTCATCCTGGGAGATGTTCGAGGATATCATCAGTGTATCGGGTCTTCCAACCTGTGGGTGTTGGGGCTAGTTCAGCATGTGTATGTGATTGCAAGAGGAGAACTCGTGAGAGTTGCTCTGAGAGTGAGAATGGGTCTCTCAGTCGGTCCGGAATGGACAAAGTGGGCTTTGGATCGGGGATCCGGTGGTTCATGGTTTCCTAACCCTTATGGGTCGAGTGATCGTTGAGATTTAGAGCAGAGTTGCATCTTGGGTAATTCTCGGTTACAGAGAGTGATGGGCAGTACAGAGATCGTGCTTCAGTCGACAAAGTAGATTCAGCAGGTTAGACAGAGGTTATTGACCGCCCAGAGCCGACAGAAAAGTTATGCAGACAGACGCCGGTCCGAGCTTGAGTTTCAGGTGGGCGACTTCGTACTCCTGAAGGTCTCTCCTTGGAAAGGAGTGATTCGATTCAGGAAGAGGGGCAAGTTGGGGCCCCGGTATATTGGGCCTTTTCATGTGATTGCGAGGGTAGGCCGGGTGGCCTACCGTTTGGAGTTGCCAACGGATTTGAGACAGATCCACGGCACTTTTCATGTGTCGCAATTGAGAAAGTGTATAGCCGATGAGTTGGTAATGGTCCCATTAGAAGACATTCAGGTGGATGCGAGCCTGAATTATGCCGAGAGACCAGTGGTCATCAGAGATCGGAAGATCGAGGTTCTGAGGAATAAGGAGATACCTCTGGTGTTAGTTCAGTGGCAGCACTGGAGGGGTTCGGAAATGACCTGGGAGCCGGAGCGTGAGATGCGGGAGCAGCATCCGGAGCTATTTTCAGAGTGAGACTTCGAGGGCAAAGTCTAGTCCTATTAGGGGAGAGTTGTAACAGCCCGGAATTCCGGGTAGTGTTATATTTATGATTTTGGGTGTTTTAAGAGGGGACTCGGCGAGTTGGAGCTCAGACTCGCCGAGTAGGATCGCGGATCTGGTCGCGGGTTCGCGACTGGACTCGGCGAGTCCGAATATGGACTCGGCGAGTCCGCGCTGTTTAGCGAAACCCTAACTTTCCAGGTTTGGGACATATATAAGGGGCCTTATGGCCATCATTGTTCACCACAGCCCTTTGAGTGAAACCCTAATTCAATTGTGAGCATCTGGAGCAAGGTAGAAGACCATTATTGATCTTGGAAGTGTTATTTTGCAAGGAAGAGGAGGCTTGGTTAAGGGAACAACGGGAGAAGCTATATTCTGAGAGTTGGGGACATAGAGCAACGTTATTCAGGTAATATTTTCGAGTTGTTCCCTTCTATGTTGATGTGTATATGGATTTAGGGTTTATTGAACCCTTTTGTGGCTAGATTGAGTGTTTCCTTAGTCCCCCATGCGATTGGAACCCTATATTGGGACCCTTGGAAGTCCAGAGTGTCCCATGCCTGAGCTTTTCGGGAATCAATGGAGGTTTTGGATTGGAATCCTTATGCCTTAGGTCAAAACGTAAATTATGAGTCATGGGGTGTATTATGAGCACCGAAATGAGGACTTTACGTGATGAACCAGTCTAGGAAGGCCAGACCTATGAATTGTCGGATCAGATCTGACCTTAGAAAACAGTTTGAGCGGTTGCATGGCATGGACTCGCCGAGTCCGATGAAAAGACTCGGCGAGTAGCTTGAAGATTAACTGGGACTCGCCGAGTTGTTCTTCAGACTCGGCGAGTTGAGTCGGGGTGGCCCCGCGATTCTTCCAGGAGGAACTCGTCGAGTCAAGGGGGATACTCGACGTGTAGAAAGGGAATCTTAGAGAATCGGTGAGTTGAGGGCGAGTGGACTCAGAGTTGTTGAACTCCGCGAGTCTCGGGGTGACTCGGCGAGTTAGATCGCGGATTGAGTGAAGTTCTGAGTATGGGGACTCGGCGAGTCATAGGGTTGACTCGGCGAGTAGGGTCAGTCAGGGGTTGACTTTGACCTTGTCTTTGACCAAGGGTTGACCAGTGGTTCCAGGGGTATTTTGGTAATTGTTGTTTATTGTTTGAGTTTAGTGCATTGGTGGCTGTCCAGAGGTGGAGATCGTATCAGTGATCGGAGCAGCTTGAGCTATCTGTTCAGTCGGCAGTTTCGAGGTGAGTTATCCTCACTATATCGCTAGGGTTTATGGCACCAAGGCCAACCTTTTATCGGATGGAAATCCGGGTGGTTGTCAGTTGTTATGATATGGGCCGGAAGGCGTTATATGTTGCAGGCCGGAAGGCATTACATGTTGTGGGCCGGAAGGCATTGCTATGTGGACCGGAAGGTCATGGCCTGGAAAGGCGTATGTGTGCATTTAGTATGTTGACTGATTCGTAGGGTGATGTTATGCTAGTGGCCGGCTAGGCCGGTATCTTGAATAGAGTAATGCTATGTTATGTGGTCTGTTGATCGATTGCTGACTGTGAACTGTTATATGATTATGTGTTATGCGTATGATTGCTAGACCTGGGGTGTGACCCGGTATGCAGGGTCGTTCTATGTTCTGTTATGTTATGTATGCTTTTATGCTGATATGTATGCTTGTTATGCTGTGGGCCGGAAGGCAATATGTTATGGGCCGGAAGGCAATATGTTATGGGCCGGAAGGCATTGCGTTATGGGCCGGAAGGCGATATGTTTTGGACCGGAAGGTCGTGGCCTGGAAAGGCGTATATGTGGTTGGTATTTTGGGGGTATCTCACTAAGCTTTCGGGCTTACAGTTGTGGTTTTACGTTTTCAGGTTCTCAGGAGTCTGTGGCAAGGCAAAGGCGTGATCGTACCGTTCCTCGCGTTGATGTTTTATGATATGAACCTGGGAAAATACTCTGTTAAATAATGTATTGAAAACCTTTTTGTAACAACGTTATTAAAATGAGTGGTTTTTGAAAAGTTTTAATTGTTTTGAAATTTTGGTCGTTACACACCTCCTCCAATAATTCTCCCTAACCCACAAGTTCAAAGACTTGAAAATTTCAAGGTCACTCAAGCCCTATTGGCTAGCAAACACCAAGATGGAATGTCTGTATGTGCACATTTCTTAGAGATGAAGTCACACATTGACATCATGGGAATGTTAGGAGTCATTGTGTCGAGGAAGTTGGTTGTTGACTTGGTTCTTCAGTCACTTCCTGAGTCATATGTTGAGTTTGTTTAAGATTACTATATGACAGACCGCGACATGTCCCTTATCAATCTTACATACTTGCTAATTGATGTTGAATCAACAATGACTTGGCGCACTGGTAATGCAAATTTGATTGGAAGATCTACTTCACGAACTTCGATGGACATTGACAATGGAAATATTTGAACTCCAGAAAATATTTCTCTTTCCAAAGGAAAGGGAAACACTAATTCTGAGATTGTCTCATGTACCATTCCAAAAGAGTATGTTTGTTTCTATTGCCAAGAGAAAGAGCATTGGTTTCGAAGCTGCCCTGACTACCTGAGAGATCTAATAGATGGTAAATTGAAAATGTATGACTTTGTTTCAGGTAAGTTCACTATCTAACTCCATTAAGTTACTACTTATATATTCTTAATACATGATGTGATAATATTGCATTTTGATGTTTTGTAGGATCAAAGAAGATAAAGGAAGCTTGAAAGAAGAGTAAGTTGATTCTGATCGCGAAGAGATGGATTTCGATCGCATAGTTTGATGTTCATAATTTTGAGCTGTTGCTTAGGAGTTATGATATATTGCAGAGAAATATGTAGCAACATAGTTTTCATATGTACTTGCGTTGTAAGGACAAGATTTTCGATGTTTTATAAATAAAGAAAGAATTTTGATTTTATCTTATTTATATTTCCTTGCACTGGCATTTGTGAAAATTGATTTTTGTATGTTTCTATTTTTAGCGATATGGATATGATTCTTTCGTTTGTGGTAGTGTCTAAATTTACCAAATAAGTAAAGATTCTCATCACCAAGTTTCAATCGGATAGAAACTTGGAATCATGCAAATTGTATTGTATGATGAATGAGAACCTTCGTCATTGGGAGATTAAGACTAATTCCTTGTTCACATGTTATGTGAGTCAAGTGAAGGACTAGGGGATCGGGTACACTTGGTTGTGTGTTGGTCAGGTCCACCACAAAGAATGATAAGACTATTCATATCACACCCCCGAACTAGACGCCGGAAACATCCGAGGGCTTGTGTGACTTAAATTGAATATCATCACAATAAATATACATGAATCATAACATAAACATCACCATGCATCAACACATTACAACTGACATTGTTCACATCAAGTACATTGTTTAATCATTACATATCCATAATATAAATTGTTTGATAGTTTTTTCCAAAATCATAATACCCTAACATACTTGGTGTTACTCCTCGACTCACCTGTTACCTAAGAATACAAGTTATTTTGAAAACGGTCAACATATGGAATGTTGGTGAGTTCATAAGCAAGTTTGATATGAAAATGTTTTGTATAGTTTGTAAGAGAACAACCAAGAAAATCCGATATTTTCTGAAAAGACAATTGTTTATATAAAAGTGTGAAGATCCGTAAATATATGCATGATGATTTCAAAACGTGTATAAATGAAAAGCTTTGTATTAAAAGTACCAGTGAAAATGATGATCTTCCCTAGAAAACCCGATGTTTTCCGATAACAAAATATCATATAACTGTTCGAATTGTTATTCCATCACAACGAATGATTTTGAATTGCCTTGATTACTCGAATAGTATTGGATTTATTTATGTGAGTCGTTATAACCATGCATGATAATGGCTAGTTCGTTTGTCTCGGCACTCTGGCGAATGCCGGAATTGATCTTAAGATTTTGTCACCCTAGACTGGCCGAGTCTAACTGTAGCGAACAACTGAGGTGTGGGGGGAGTCACCCCCGTATAGATCTATACACAAACTCTAGCTCTCCCTCCAGGAGACTTTGATTATAACTACAGACTATGACTGACACTCGTTGGTGCCACCCGTTATTACTCACTAAATCCCAATGAATTTGATTACTATTGATTATCGACCTGTATTTGTTTACTTGAATTGATGATGAGCCTAACCGACGAGAAGAAGAGAACCACAAGATCCTACAAATCACGTTTGTTATTTAAGGTTGTCGAGTATGCGACGGACGTGTATGGATCGTAACCTATGTGTATAGATTAGGGTTTACCCATGACTTTTGGAATCCTACACTATATATATGGTATCCCTTAGCCAAAATCGGTTTCCTTAAGTGTTTTAGGAAGAGCTATAACTGATTTTAGTGTACTCCATACTCTCTCTCTAAGTCCTCCTTTGTTCATGGTGTTTGTGAACCATTTGAGGCATCACACTTGAGGTGCTAAGCTCTTGAAAGGCTAGAACTACAAGTTGTAATAAAGAGGTATTCTTGTAACTAGGTTTTATGATTTATATGTCAAAATTGTATGCTAGTTGTATGCTTCATGCTTTGGAAATTTTATTGCATGTATAACTAGAGAAAAGTTAGATCCAAAGCTATTAGGGTTGTATGTGCACCATAGGAGTGTTATAGTACTCAAAACCCTCCATGAATAGCATATGTATGTGTTCAAACCCTTTCATAACTTATAACTATAAACCTTGAAAGTTCAAACAATTCCATGTCATTCCTCATAATCAAAATATGAAGAGGAATGTCATAATCATATTATGAATTTGAGAATTCAGTTAATACAACAAATATCCATACTGATCTTTATCAGATCCTTTAAAATCTATTAGCTTAAGTCTTTCCGGATAATCATTCTCATGAATTAGAGCGAAAAACTTTGCCACTTAGATTTTATGGTGCATACATTCCCATCCATGTGAATCTATTATTTCCAACCTACGATCATAATACAAGTTCTAGAACAAAGCCGAATTCAAATTTATCTTTCCTTTCATGGACTAAACTTTTCTTCTTCTAAATTTCTTGCCCTCTGGTAACACAAAGGCATACCAATGCTTCAATGTTGTTAGCAGCTCAACCATATTGATCAATGTATTTTCACTGACCAACGTGCTTTTTTACTTTTGTAGTTTAATGAAAATCATAGAACTCATATGCATTGCCAACTCAACCACAAGTGCACATAAATAAGAATGTGTTAATCAAGCACGATAAGTTATCAACCACAGGTCGTGTGCTAGTGATAATTAAAATTTTTGTTGTCAGTTGACTCTTGAAACTCTAAAGATCAATACAACTCCCACTAACTTCTTAAAATATGTGTTTTCTCTCAAGTTGAACATTCCTTGACGAGCTAAAACAAATATTCAAAAGTTCGTGTGGATTCCCAACAAGAAAACACTTTATAGAATATGTGTCAGTTTATCCTTTGTTTCTCGATTAACGAAAACATAACAACTCCAATTATATAGCTACAGTAAGAAAACATTTTTACTCCACATATTTCAAGGTGTTTTCAACCTTCTTAGTTTGAAATGAATTTCAAGATATGATTTGTAGTTACTAGAGTATGACACTAAGACTTGATTAGAATAAAGTATGACTCATCTATGATCAAACCATTTTCAATAATGTTCGATTCGTCTTCTTTGTCATACAATTGTACTAAGATGTTCTTAGAGGAGTCAATTGTGATACAATTTCACAATTACTAAGATGATCATAAAACATGATACTAAAGTACTCTCCTTTCCTTTCAGATTGGAGAATCTTTGTCTTTCTGCCTAATAGATTCTTCCTATTCGTTCTGCTAACATTTGAATCTTTTCAAAGTATCAGAACTATGCTTAATCTTATAAACACAACCATATTTACTGAAATATCTATAAATCATGACGAATAGAGTTATTGTTCTTTGTTGTGGATCTGAATAGTCCATATCACCATGTACTAGATCCATTATCCTTCACTTGACTCACATAGACATGCAATCAATGAATTAGTTATAATTTTCCAATGAACAAGATTCTCATACAACTATACAATACGACTTGTATAACACCACGTATCTGTTCAGTTGGTGATGAGATTTCTTTTCACATAGTCAATTAAGACAATTCCACAAGCGATATCATAAAAATCAAGTACACAATTATTATTGCTAATATTAGAAATGTAACCAACACTTTCATAAATGTCATTGCAAGAAAATACAAAATAAGTCAACCAAATAAAACAAAATTTCAATTTATTCAAAATTAGCGGAAAATTGAAACTTGTCCTTACAACGTATAAAATGAAAAACTATGTTTCTAGACATCTCCTAAGAGTAATAACAATCTATTAAATTATCCCAACTCCTTAGTAGTAACTCCAAATTCTGATGTTCGAACAATGTGACCAAAGTCCATTTCTCACGATCAGATTTAGCTCACCTTGCTCAAGCTTCCTTCTTTCTCTTAGTTCCTTTAATACAATCAAAATATGATCATCACATCATGTATTAAGAGTTTGCGAATAGGAATCTATAAAACAATGGAGTCGGATAATGGATTTGCCTGAAGTAGAGTCACACGACTTAACTTTACTATCTCTAAGGTCTTTCAGGTATTTTGGGCAGCTTTGTTTCTAATGTCTCTTCAATTGGTAGTAAAACAAATGGACTCTTTAGGGTCAACACATGGAACGATCCCAAAACTAGCCATTTCTATTTATCATATGATCAAATAGTTTGATCTTCGAAAAAGAGAAATCTTTTTTGGACCATAATTGTCACCATTGTCAATGTCCATGGAAACATTGGAATTAGACCCAATAAGCATCTCAGCTTTTGATATGCCCTTAAGAATTTCTGCTTCAACATTAATCAAAATTTAGGTCATATCAATTAGGGTCATGTCGATATTCCTCATATAAAAGTTCTCAATTAACTGCTCATATTAATTTGGTAGCAAAAGAAGAACCAAATCAATGGCTCACTTCTTTAGGAAATTGACACCCACTATATCCAACTTGTCAATGTACGGTTTCTATTCAGAGCACGTGTACACACAAAGTTTTCATCTTTATGTTTATATGTCAATAGGGATTGGGTTGTCTTGTATCTTTCAAGTTTGAAGAAAATGTGATGTTGGGAGAGTCACAGGAAGAGGAGGTGGAAGAAAGATGATTTCTAGTTCCATCATTTCCTAAGGAAGGAAAAATAATTTTACATTGACTTGAAATTGGAAGACCATATCTAGAAGATTGAGGAAAACTATTTCCTTAAAAATGAGGAAGACCATTTTTATCTTCATAAGATATTTTAAAATAGGAGAAAATATAATTCAAGTTAGTTGATTTTAGTTCATAATTATTAACCCATAAGTTTTAAATGAAGTCTAGGATCCATATTTTTTATTTGAACATTGAAGAGGGATGTTGTAATCAAATTCATATCTATTTTAGGTAGGTAAGGCTTTACTAATTCTAAGATTATGAAACTCCTAGATCTTTTGAGATTCATTGATTCTTATCAATGGCATGTTTAACCTCAGATTATGCTCTCATTTTTTTTATTGAGATGCCGATGATCACAAACGAGATGTGAATAACCATGCAAACCCGCTTGGCAATCTCGATGTCATTTATCATCTCACATTGACGTTCCGGTTAACCACACACACTCTATCAACAATGATAACTCTCGCGAGGCCTATCATATCTCTTTATAGTCCCTATTAGTGTGCTATTAACCACACACGCTCCACTAACGACATATAAAACATGATAGGCGTTTTCATGGATTACCACACTTTTCATATTTTTCCTAAAGTAACTAAGAGTGAGATTTTAGAAATAGTTTAGTTACTTTATATCAGTATACTTATTAATAAGATTATATCCTATCAAATCTGTTCGGCTAACGACCCTCCATGACACATGAGAGCGGTGGGTTAGAGTGGACACCCATTCAACGACCATTTTATGCACCGTTTCCTTATACCCTCTTTATAGTATGGTTTACTGAATGAGGCGTACTAGCGATTTGACTGACTTTTCGTATACATATATTAAACTTTTAATAGTATACATATAAGGTGTATTTTTAAACTTTTCTAAAATTATAGGTTTAAATTTGAAATTTTGAAATTAATATAAAATTAATTTAATTTAAATATAAACCCATTTTGATTTAATCTTTATCTTTTAATTAAACGATTAATTAATTTAATTAAAACAATATGGATCAAATAATTATTTATAATTAAACAATTATTAAAACAATTCAATTTAATCCTTATCCTAAGCCTTCTAATTTATGAAAAATAGGCTAGGGTTTATCATGTTTTAATAGTTCAAATTTTAAGGTTTTTAATATAACAAATAAGGAAACAAGGTAAACCCTAAAAGGGTTCCTTAATTTTCAAAAAACAGGCAAAGGGGCTTATGGTTTGTAAAACCCTTGTAGATTTCGAAAATATAGGGTGGAGGCCAGGGTTTCAAGAACCATATTGCATTTTCGAAAATACATCCTTAGGATTTAGTTTCTATAAACCCTAATTTTTATCTATTCAAATTTGTGCAAGATAAATGATAACAATGGCTCTGATACCACTGATGGGTTTTCCACATTTCAAAAATCTTATTTTTGACGGAAAAACATGAACCCTAACTTTTTATACACCCTAAAGGGTCTGTGTTCTCAATATGATTTGAAAACAACTATTGAACATCAAGAACCCTACAAGTACAATGCTATTTTCGAAAATACTAAAGGTTATTAGAAAATAGTTACCTTATTTTTATTATAGTAAATAAACAATGATTCCTTCTTGATCTAGCTTTAGAAAGCAAGCACCAGAAGTCTCGCGCCTCTAATGGCTCACACCCAAACCCTAGCAAATTAGAGGCTAAAGAGGAGAGATGAGGAGGAAGGAAATTTTTGAAATTATATTTGCAATGAGGTGAATTTCAAAATTTATAACCCAAGGGGATTTATATAGGTGATAGAGAGGCTAAGGATAAGGCAGGTTTCCTTTTAGATAACCATTTCCCATTGCTTCCTCCCCAAGTCATTCCAAGCTTCCTTAGAGCCGAAGAATACCTCTAAAAACCCTATAATCATCAATAATTTCGTCCCTCCTCCTACGGAAGTTCAAGAATTGGTCAATGTTCAATTCTTGAACATTGTCACCTTTAGTCCTTCTACTTTTAATTAATCTAATTAATCCCAAAATTAATTCCATTTAATTTTTGATTAATTCTTAAATAAACAATATAATTTTTAACTAATATATTATTCTCATAATATATTAACAAATTATTTATTTTGATTTATAGTTAATCTATTAATCATATAATAAATAAATAAATCAGTTTATCTCTCCAAATAACATTCCAGTCTATTACTACGTTTGAGGGCAACCCAAAAGGACTTTGCTAATAATTCAAGATTATATTAATTTAGTTATTTTCTTAGACACCTAATCCAACAATAACATTTTTGCACATAAGCACATATAGCAATTAATTAATTAGATACGTCATATTTATGTGTAAGATGAACGTAATTATGCACTTACTTGACTTAGGTGGGTGACTAGAGAATTCGGCAGGGCTCCACCAATCTCCTTGTCTTTCGTTCTGACGTGACTTTGATATGAATGTCACTTAAGCCTTAGTCTTACATTCCTAGCAACTAATAATAGTCTGGATTCCTCACTAATCTCAATGTCTACATCAAGATCTATCAAGCAAGGAACAACCAGGTATGATCATATCGGTGGTTCGGTCCATTTGGTAAACAAAGTATACTGTTTGGAAATCTCACTTTAAGCACATCAGTAAATCCATACTAGACATCATCCCCGTAAGTAGATCAATCAGTATAATGACATGTAATAACCAATAAATCTTAATTCTAGGTTCATAATAATGACCATGACTATAATTAAAAGTTACACCTGAATAAAGTAAGTGTAGCTTAACTTACAAAGCTTTTAGAGAAAACCGAGAATTATACGGACAGAACTCTGATCCAGGAGCTTGCATGCACTAGATATCTAACACCTCAAGGCTTCACGGAAGACTAAAACTAAAGAAACTTTCGACCAAAATGGAGTGAAAATGTGAGAGAAATGTAAGGAAGGTGTAGGAACAGAACTGAACTTCGAAGGCAATTTATATGCAAAAAAAAAGCAGATGTGTGCCATGCACCTTGTCTAGGCATGTCGTGCAAGTTCTCGGATGATGTCGTATCAGAATCTCATGGTGACATGTGTCAACATTAATAACATAGTATTTGCATTGTGTTCAAAACATAACTTGTTTAACATTAAAACTATAGCAAAAGGTAAGACGCAATACTACTATGCTCCGTCTTCGTAACGCCTGAGAGGATACCTATCTACAAACCTTCCTGAGCATACAAGTGGTTTGAAAAATTGTCAACATTAAAGTTGGTGACTTCATAAGTATTTTGTTGGAAAAGATATGTTCTTTGTTCTTTGAAGTTGTTTGTGTGTTCCTCCAGAAAATCCTATATTTTCTTAGTAAAATGGAATGTAATCTTATTACTTTGAAACCAAATAGTATAAGTTACTTTATATTTATAATTTGTGATTCAAGGTTCTGATTCATGTAATCGGTATGACTCGTACTGTTAGCTCCTATGATTACTTAGTGTATAAAAATTATATATAATTAAAATCGAACAGACAGTTGATTGGGTGATTCTGCCTTATGCCCACAACCAAACAAGGAATAAGAAGAAAGGCGGAAATCACACATTCCACTACCTATCGAATCTTCATTATATAGAATCCTAACGTATACATTAAGTGATCATAGACTTTAGTAATAAGAATACTTGATATATATTATTATGAACTTCTGTTTATACAATATCGACAAATAGTATAAAGTTTTGCTTTTCATGTAATCGCGTGTAAATCTAGAACTTATGTACTAGCAAAATAATGTAATATAGTTTTATATTTCAATAAAACCTTTGAAAGTATATTTGCTCTAAAATATGAATGTAAGGTTAATAATCAATTAAAAATTATTTGATAACGTATGCTTTGTTTTCTCTTTGTGAGTTTTTATAACCATACTGACCCAGACGGCCTGATTATGACGTTTTTTAGGCGTCGGAACATTAAAGACATTTGTCATCCCAGACATGCCGACTTGACTGTAGCTAACAGTCGGGATGTGATATTGTCAGTCCCAACAAGATCTATACACAAATATCTTGCTCTCCCTACAAGAGACTTTGGTTATAAATCAGGACTTTTACCTGTACTTAGATTGTAAGTCCCTAATTTGCCTGTGTATCAGTCAGATCCGTTTGATGGTGCGGAATCCTAATCAAACGGGTGATGTCAGATAAAATAGAAGAGAAGAAGAAGAAGAATATGATGAATCTATGTATGAATTGATTAGAATTATGATCCGGATACAAAAGATTCACACACACATAAAAGCTCCTGTTTTTCTCTGGCCGTAATCTCTCTAGGGTTCATCACTCTCTACTCCTCACCCTAACACC
The DNA here is from genome assembly GCF_002870075.4 of Lactuca sativa. Classification (NCBI taxonomy): domain Eukaryota; kingdom Viridiplantae; phylum Streptophyta; class Magnoliopsida; order Asterales; family Asteraceae; genus Lactuca; species Lactuca sativa. The sequence goes on along the minus strand of NC_056627.2, from coordinate 113,069,060 downwards.
TCTATTTATACTAGGGAACATGGGCCGGAAACAAATGGGCCGTAAATGAGTTTACGGCCGTAAGGTGTTTACGGCTGTAAACTCAGCCGTAAACTAGGCCATAAATTCATAAATATTACACAAAAATATAATTGCTCAGAAAAGCAAAGTATAAACCATATTTTGACCTAACAATATCCCCCTTGGTTTATAGCTTTCTTTTCTTAATGACCCAACAAGCTCCCCTAAAAAGTAGCTGGCTCTTCTTGTCAATCTTCAATGAGAGCTTGGCTTATGCTTTAACCTTCGATTTCTTCACAGCATCAGGATGAACATATGAATCTTCAATAATTGACTTCATCTTGAGTGGTTGGGTTTTTCTTCAGAATTTGACATTGAATGCACGTTTGGTGAGGAGGCTTGACGTCCTGATTCTTGAAAGATAGCGCTTTCAGCTTGAGAATCTTCGAAGAGAACATTAGAGAGAACAAATCTTCTGGATCACTTCAGCGGGTACAACAATAGCAGCAGACTGATTGAGGAGGCTTCAATGCAATCTGTCACATACTCTTTAGTTGCAGCTTCACCTTGTTTCTGGGGTTGAAGGATTGAATGTTGAAAGAATAATCTTCATTTCTTGCTCCTTCGAATGTGAATTCTTCGATGCTCACGGACGAGGCTTTGGTTCAGAAATCTTCAACACAAACTCCATGAGTCTTATCTATACCTAAAATCACTTTTCAAGACAAAACAAAACTAAAAGAAAACTTAGCACACAAATTAAAACAAAAAGAAAAATATTTTTGGATTTTTTTTGATTTTTCTTAACAAGAAATAAAACATACATAACACTATATTTGGATTTTTAAATTTTTATTTTTCTTTGATTTTTTTTCATTATTTTTAATTTTTAATTCTCCCCTAATATTTAAATTAGAAGAAACCATGACAAATTTAACAAAAATAAAAATGATATCTAACTTTAAGAGTGATTTGGGATCAAAGTTTTTAGACAACCTTTATCCACTTGTCGGTACCTTCCATATTCACATCTTTTTCTGGTCGATCGTCGGTATTGTGGTCCACTTAAACATGAAAAATTTGTGACAGATTTAGGATATACTATTTGTTACAAGACAAGGTGAACTTAAAAACCTAAAATTTATATCTGATCCTAATTTCTTAGATACTATATCTTAAGGTCCATTAATCTGACAACGACCAGGGATATTGTTGTCCACCTAAATTGAGCAGCGAGATCTATAGACAATCTGTATGAGTTCAATTTTAAGTGTACTAGAACGTGTTTCCCACTTCCTGATATGCCCCAGCCATCAAGAACTTCCAGAGTACTCCTTACACCGGGTGAGCAGACAACCATTCAGAGAGAGAAGAGATTTAGAATTCTATTGCTAACTACTTCAAAGGGGTTGAGAAGAAGAAGGTTGCATATGCTGTGTACCAGGTCGGATTAGATGTCAAGCAAAGGAGACAACATATGGCTAACAGATAAGAAGTATTTCACATATATATAGCCTGTAGAGAAATAGAGTTGCATATGTTGTGTACCAGGTCGGATTGGAAGTCACGCAAAGGAGACAACATATGTATAACAGATGGAAAGAAAGAAAATGATATTCTACAGACCTAATTTATCGGAATTTACCAGTCGCCCCATCCAACCGGAATTAAGGACAGAATCCGCACATCGAGGAAAAGTTAAGCCACGGTTCCAAGTACGGGTTCATTTAATGTGACGAGTAGATTCCCATATATATATATATATATATATATATATATATATATATATATATATATATATATATATATATATATATATCCCTACTCAACCTATCCTAGCATCGTATTGTCAGGCTGAATGGATCTAACTAGGTCAAGATTTGTCAAGTCTATAAATTTCCTAAGTTCAAATCTCCCTAGTCAAGTCCATTTAAAATTTTTCGTGCCTACCGACGCATCAAACCAGAGCATAGACCCTTCAACTTTAGGTACGTTACGCAGACTCAGGTTGCCTGTTATCACTTGATAATATCGCTTCCCAAAACATCTCCTGCAAGCACATTCCATTAACACCACATTTTTGATTTTCTGATTTTCTAATGTTTTTGGAATTTTTTTTTTAAATTTTCTAATTTTTGTTTTGTTTTTATTTCTCCCCTTAAATTTGTGCATAGGAGAGAAACGAAAATAAATGCGCAAATTTAAACTAACCTAAAACAAAAATCAGTCTTTAAAGCGAATCAGCTTAAGAAAAACTCAGGAGTATAGAGAAGAAAACGCAAACTGTAAGTCACGGATTGAATATGCATCCAGAAGATCTGAGAACAGCACGTGTAATCTCATAACAGATCTGAAAATTCTTTACGTCATTAACACCAACCCCATGAGTGATCCCTTCCTTTCTTCCCTTCGCGCAAAAGGACACATACTCTCAAGCAAAGGTCAAAATGGTTCACGATTGAGAGATGCCTCATATCATGTGCCTGGAACAGCTACTACCAACAAATCGAAGTCTGATGATATGCCTCCATAGCTGCTCCAGCACAGAGCGGGATCAGTTGGTCTTTGGAACCCAGTCCATTTTGAAACTGGTTCGACCTTTGTCATCCTTGCACGATACTCTTTCCCATGACATATCCTGTTTATCACAAACAGAAGATGAAGAAATATTAGAGTCATTAGTTGATTTGGGAGAGTGAGCCTTTGGAACCCATTTGTAGTTGGGTTTAACCCTTTTCTTTTTCGATCCGATGGGTGGCTCGGTACTTGATTTGGAACTTGAAGCTGTCTGCCTAAATGACTTTGACCTAACCGGTCTTGGCTTCACAGGAGCATGTCTTGAACTAGACTTCTGGGCCGACATTTCCTTCTTTCCATTGGCATTCGGATTCTTGGCCTTTGGAGTTTGATTCTTGGCCTTCTGCGCGTTCCAGTCGTCATGGTCTGAACGTGACTTTGAGGGGTTTCTTTTGAAAAATCTCCCTCTTGGCGCGTTCTGCCAGCCTTGTGCATAGTAGGGAACATATGCGTGATTAGGACAATTTCTGGCAATGTGTCCTGGTGTTCGACAGTGAAAGCAAGTCTTTTTCTTCACTGTGAAGTTATTTCTTCCTGCCCCTGGTGGCGTATCCTTGCCTTGTCTCTTGTTGTTCCCATATGCACACTTACAACAGGCACTTTGTTGCGCTGGAATTGGAGGCCTGTATTTTTCAACGACAGGTTTATCAGAAGCAGTTGAGTTCGAAGCAACATATTTAGAGTTCAAGGAGTCATTGGTTTGTTCAGAAGAACTCTCTTTGTTCTCATCCTCTGCTACTTTACCTGCACATGTAACAGAAACATCAGTATTTTCAACATTAATAACCCCTCCTGACACAAATCCAGCTGGTTTTCCATATTTAAGATGTGCCTCCCTGTCAATTTCTTTCTTTGTCATGGGGATGGATGTGTAGTTATGATTGAAAGGAGGAGGTACACTATCATACCCTAGACCCTTGTTTTGATTCCTTTTAAACTGCATGCTTTGGTCTATCATATTTGCAACCACCTCACTTGAGAAATCATATTTTCTAACATCAAGTTTGTCGGTTTCAAACTTTCCTTTCAAAGATTCAACTTCAGCCACTAGCTCAGCATTTTGTTTGACTACATAATCATAGTTTTCACATTGGTTACTATAGTATTCCTGAAGTTTCCTAAAGTCCTTGGTTTTAGCTTCTAACTCAACCTTAAGGGGTTTCTGTCCTTTCCTGAGTTGATATCCTTCATATCTCAGGTCCTCAACTTCTCTTTTAAATACATCAATTTGTTCTCAAAGAAACTTAATCGTATCTTCACATGATTGAGAACATGAAACTTTACATGAATGAGAACATGACACTTCATTGATCGGAAGGTTTACAGAACTCTTTAAAGCGTCAAGCTCTTCAATTACTTCAGCAATACTAAGATGATTAAGATCTTTTGTCTTCTTGATGACAGCTATGTTCATATCCCACGATTTCGGAAGTAAATTTAGTAGCTTTTTGTTTATCTCTGATTTGGACAAGAAGATCCTGGCCAGATTCATCTCAGTAGTGAGTGTAGTAAATCTTTGCAATTGAGTTTCGAGGGTTTATCCAGGGATAAAATCGAAAAAGTTGAAATTTTGTCTTAACATCTCCTGACGACTCTCTTTCATGTTTTCAAATTCCCTCGTAGACCTTAAAATCGATTAAAAAAATACAACTAGAAGCTAAAATAAAACTTAAAAATCAAATTTAAAATGCCTTTTTTTAAGTCAACCTTAAAAGTCAAATTTTAAAAAATAAACTCAAAAGTCAAACGTAAAAGTCAAAACGAAAAGTTAAATTTGAAATTTTAAAGGTTAAACGAAAAAGTCAAAGGTTAAAATCAAAGGTCAAACTTGAAAGACAAAATCAAAATTTTAAATAAAAAATAAAAAATCAAAAATAAAAGTTTAAAAAATAATTTTTTTTATTTTTTATTATATTATTATTATTATTATTATTATTATTAATTTTAATTAATTTTATTATTTATTATTTTATTATAATTTTTTTTATTTTGAATGAAAAAGGAATTTAAAAATAAAAGAAATTGAGTTTTTGGGTTAAATTTGACAAAATTTCGAAACTTGGATGCGACTGGAAGTGTTTAAGTTTAATATTTCGGAGTAATAAAACAAGATTCAAGCTAGTTCAATTGGTAAGATGTTGGTCTTCTATGCGGGAGACCCGGGTTTGAATCTCGGCACCCCTAAAATCGCTGCGCGCCCTTATTTTTATTGAAACGTTGTGCGACTTGCTTAGCCGGCTTCCCTAGCCGAGCCCAAATCCGAGCCGTATACTCCAACCGAGCCGCAAGCTCGGGAACCCCGCCGCCATCCGTGAACTGTTTCCGGCAGTAAGCTCCGGCCGAAAACCATTCAACGATTTCGTGAAAAACAACGATTTTTCGACTTTGAAGCTCCAAAACTCGATCAAAAACCCCTTTTTATGAAATTCACGAACATTAAAGACATTTGTCATCCCAGACATGCCGACTTGACTGTAGCTAATAGTCGGGATGTGAGATTGTCAGTCCCAACAAGATCTATACACAAATATCTTGCTCTCCCTACAAGAGACTTTGGTTATAAATCAGGACTTTTACCTGTACTTAGATTGTAAGTCCCTAATTTGCCTGTGTATCAGTCAGATCCGTTTGATGGTGCGGAATCCCAATCAAACGGGTGATGTCAGATATAATAGAAGAGAAGAAGAAGAAGAATATGATGAATCTATGTATGAATTGATTAGAATTATGATCCGGATACAAAAGATTCACACACACATAAAAGCTCCTATTTTTCTCTAACCGTAATCTCTCTAGGGTTCATCACTCTCTACTCCTCACCCTAACACCTCTATTTATACTAGGGAACATGGGCCGGAAACAAATGGGCCGTAAATGAGTTTACGGCCGTAAGGTGTTTACGGCCGTAAACTAGGCCATAAATTCATAAATATTACACAAAAATATAATTGCCCAGAAAAGCAAAGTATAAACCATATTTTGACCTAACAATTAGATAAGTACATGAAGACGTCTCACAATTTGCTACAACGTTTTTACGAGTAATAGCAAAAAACCCTTTTGTTTATATGTTAACATGTACTTTGTAATATAGATCCTTTGTTCCATAAACTATACCTATTATAGTTTATAAGTTTGTTTTCCGTCTTATAACCATGTACTTTGTAAAATAGTTCCTTTGTCCCATAAACTATACCTATTATAGTTTATAAGTTTGTTTTACCGTGTTGGTGTGAAAATCATTGCGTCTCAACATGTTTTTGATAAATTGTTTGTAAATTCAATAGTAACAATCTTTTGCAAATTTAGTAAATTTCATGTGTAACGTTATATTACGGTAAGAAAAAAATAAACAATTTATATTTTTAAACACAATATTTCTTGTGTTTTACTTGTATCCCCCCCCCCCCTCTCAAACAATTAAAAATCGTGAAAACGTAGAGGTATGAACTTACCGCGGGTAAGTGTTCTTGGTTAGGTACGGTGTGGTTGCGATGATTCCCGGAATAGAATACGTGTAATTAACCGTATGTAATTATATTTTACACATAATTATATGCATAAATTAGATAGCTAATAATATTAACATGATAATTAACACAAGTTTGTATAGATCACTTACTAATTGTGGAAAAATTCTTTATGAAAGTTTGAAGGTTTGAAGGTTTCTGGGTAACTGCTTGCAGATGTGAAAGATTTTTTTGATACTTGAGAGAATTGGAAAAGTTTTCGTGTACAGGATGTGTGTGAAATGAATTAAAATGTTAATATGGTATCTTAAGTATGAAGGAAAAAGTAAGGCGGTTGTAAGCTTGGAAAAGTGTGTCAAATGGATTACCATTGTAGTTTTCGGCCAATAAATGAATAGATTTCAGTCCTTATGTGTATTAACTAAGTGATTTTTGTCCCTATGTATCTAAATTTGGTGATTTCGGTGATAAAGTGAATGCCAAAACCGAATTCATAAAGTTTGTTTCAAATATGCTCAAAAGCAGAATTCTCTTTGTTTCTAGATGTTCATGACCGAATTCTCTTTGTTTCCAAGATTCCCTAGACCGAATTCATGTATATAAGGTGTAAAATATGGATTTTAACGTCACCTTTTGACTTATAACACCTTATATAAACATATATTTGCATGATTTTTCAATTTAAGTATATCTAACTTATATAAGGATTATTTTCAAAGTGTATGTATATACAATTATGTGTTCTTGGTATCTAAAGTTCTTATTGTATTATTGTTATGATGTTAAATAACTTGCATACTTTCGACTTATATTGATCTGAAATAACGGGTTGTTAAATTATCCCCCCGTTAGAGGGAATTTCATCCCGAAATTTGTTTCAAAGTGAACACTCTTAAACTAGGGAAAAGATGTTGGTATTTTTGTTTAATCTGGTCTTCTCATTCCTAGGTTAATTCAGGTCCTCGCTTGGTGTTCCAACGGACCTTTATTAATAGTATGCAACCTTGTTTTGTTTAGTCTGTTTGTCTGTGTTGGGATGGTAAGCTATTCTTAAGAAGTGAGAAAGCGTGGGTTTAGTTTACTTGTCTATGTTCACTCGAATGGTAGCATATTCACTCCTAGTCTTGGGCAGCTTTGTCCTAAATTTCATGGTAGGACTCATACTTGGATCATCCACCATCACTTCATGTATATAAGCCGTATATAATTAAGATTGAAAAGATGTTCGAATGGGTGGCTCTGCCCCAAGTCCACAACCAGACAAGGAAAAAGAATTAGGGCGGAATCACACATCCTAAAACCGTAGAATCTTAATTATATAACACCCTCTTGTATACCCTTATTAGTGATAGACTAGTTGCATGGGTCCTTAGTCTCTATTCTTAAACTTACCTTGTAGTACGTGTGGTATTCTTTAGAGGTCTGCTGAGGATACTTCGGGAAGGTTAATGACTTTCGGAATATCCTTGGTGTTTTTTGTTTCAAGTTATAGAGTGAGTTAGGTAGGCATGGTACCCTTCGCATGGGTACTTCTGAGTTTTGAAGCGAAAGACGATACGAATGTTTGTGTTAAATTTTTCGTTACAGATTGAAAAGTTTTCGTTAAACGACTGGTTAAGTTGAAGGGTCTTTTCGTAGTACATAGAGTTGGTATGGTGAGGACCAAGCCAATTCATATCTAATGACGTTGTCAGAATTCTTGTCGTGGGTGTTAAGTCAACTAGGAGGAAGTGTTTGTTAGAACCACAGTACATTCTATGTTTTTGTCTTTAGTGTTCTCTGTTTTATCCTTGTTATTACTATTGTGAATATTTGTACTGTACTTAGTGAATATAGGAAGTAAGAGTACTTCAATAATTACTGATGAAATCTCGTAATATGTTCCCTACAAAGTCCCTCTATAATCGCTTAGTGTATACAAATCATATACAGTTAAGATTGAGAAGACATTCGACTGAGTAACCTTGACCTAAATCCACAATCAAACAAGAAACAGGAAATGAGGCGGAATCACTCACTCTAAGCCTGTCGACCTTAACTATATATGAATCTAATGTTACACTAAGCTATCATAGCCTACCTATAAGGATCCTTAGTTTTTATATGAATGATATGTTTCATTTGAATGAGATGGCAATTTATGATTTTGAATGTTAATTGTCAATTACTTTTGTGAAAATTTGATGCTTAATTATTGTTATTTAGAAAACATACCAAAAGTCCAGAAGAGTTCCTTGTTGCTTCACTATGTCCTATTTGTTAAACTTCTCATGTTCCTCCGTTATTCCTCTCTGTTGGACAATCTCTCTTGAAATGTCCTATTTCACCACATGCATGGCATAGTTGACTTGTACGAGCATTGGTGGCTGAGGTGATGTGTTGGATCGGAGTTCTACAAAAATGAGTAGAGTGCCCATTCTTGTTGCAGTTCTTGCAATGCAACTCCCGACAGACTCCCTTTTGATGGTAGTCACACTTGTTACACTTCGGTAGTGTTCCAACATATCGATTGGCTTGTATCGGAGTGGTAGATGTTGTGGCCACAGGGGCTGCCACAGGTTGCTATCTCTTGGTAAGTCTTTGAGATAATTTGCGCTCCTTTTTGTTCAAGAACTTTTGTTTCCTGCTTTTGGGTTTGTGGTCTAGGGAGCCCTTGATGACCGACAGTCGTTGTGTTACTTGGTTATTATTACGGTTTGAATTGTCGATACTGTTTCCATTTTCGTTTGTGTTGCTAGCGTTGAATTGCGCCATGACAGTTGTCACGGCAACTTGGAATGTAGTAGAGTCTATATGTAGAATCAGGGTTTCTTCGGTTGTCCGGTTATTTCCATGTGAAGACATGATTCTATTGCATAATGTGAGATGAGTTCGTAAGTAATTATGGTCGTTGCTAGTTGTATTTTACCTATTTATAGGTACATATAAATTTTCTCGTTTTGTTGTGAAATTCTCAATGTTTCAACCTACATCCCTATGATGTATTCATGGTAGTGAGTAGAAATAGATATTGTACAAAGGTTAAGTTCAGTCATACTAGTACTACTCTTGCCCAAGCATGCTTAGCTGTGGAGTTCTGATATGATCTGATGCATTAATGCTGGTATGATCGCAACCTATAAATCTACAGAAAGGCATCTTTCTACCATAAGGTTTAAAAGGATGAAACGGTAGTAAGTCTTTAGTAGTGGCTATAACTCGTGTTTCGCTTGAACTATGTTATCTTGGTTCTGTGCATATCATGTTCTGACTTTTATAGTGTTTTTTAAACAATTCATAACAAAAATCTATATAGAATAAATTTATGAATTTTTAATAGTTATCACCCTTAAACGAAATTCTATAACTTGATGTACTAGTGTTTGTTGTTACGAAAAAAGTGATAAACCTAACACATAGTGTGAGTAGTGTAATCACTAACTCACTAAGTTATACCCTTTTATAAATTACTAGTGTGGCATATAGAGTGCTTTCTAGTTTGTTCCTAATAGGGTAAGGTCCGTTAACGATCTCTCTACTACCTTTCTCTTCATTCGGTCCTTTCTCGGAATCCTCCTCATGAATCCCTATTTTGGTTCTTCCTCAACTCCTCTTTTGGCTATTGTAATGGAGTGGTTACATCTACCTATGTTGTTCGTGCGAGAATGAGAGTGTCTAAAGAATCTACGAGATTAATAAAACATTTTTATTAAAATAAATTTTTACAAGGATGATCCATACCGGGACTTTCTATAATCACGTAGTGAATATAGATTATATATAACCAAGATCAAATAGACCTTAGAATAAATGATCCTACTCTAAGACCACAACCAATCGAGGAACAGGAAGTAGAGTGAAAATCACAAATTCTAAGTCTATAGAATCTCAATTATATAAAACCTTAATGTGTAAAGGTCTTTTAGTTTTCACATAAGTTAGTTATAGTGCTTAAAATACTCCTATAGTATTTTAATTATATGTTTGATTATAAAGCTTCTTTGTATACGAAGTTGATAAGTTTTTAGACTTGTTGTTATTGTATAGTATCATAAAATACTCCTATAGTATTTTAAACTTTATGTTTGGTTCTAGTATTCCCTTGTAGATGGAGTTAGTAAGTTTTAGACTTGTTGTCACACCACTATCACTCCCAGACATATGTTGGTCATATCTCATATAAATATAGTTGATCAGGCTATATTTATCCCATATATAATTACATAACTGTTTAGGTTTGACTATAGTGTCCAACATCTAAATACTTTTGTTGTGTTCTTCTTGTGATATTTGTTCTAGTACGTAAGCATGTATGTACGTATACTTTTATAAAAATATTGTTATATTTTAAAAGTATACTTTTAGTCAGAGAACTTCAACCCCATTGTATTTATAGTGGTATATCTTTTAAAGGTTGATATACTTAATTCACTATAAACAATGCTTTGATAACACTTCGGGGGCGGAGGACGTCATGTACAGTATCACAAATATTGTATAATAGTAATCAAAGCAACAAAAAACATTCTATTAATAACATAGTATTTACATTGTGTTCAAAACATTACTTGTTTAACATTAAAACTATAGCAAAAGGTAAGATGTAATACCACTATGCTCCGTCTTCGTAACGCCTGAGAGGATACCTGTCTACAAACCTTCCTGAGCATACAAGTGGTTTGAAAAAGTGTCAACATTTAAGTTGGTGAGTTCATAAGTATTTTGTTGGAAAAGATATGTTCTTTGTTCTTTGAAGTTGTTCGTGTGTTCCTCCAGAAGATCCTATATTTTCATAGTAAAATGGAATGTAATCTTAGTACTTTGAAACCAAAAAGTATAAGTTTCCTTATATTTATAATATGTGATTCAAGGTTCTGATTCATGTGATTGTTATGACCTATACTTTTACCTCCTACGATTACTTAGTGTATACAAATTATATATAATTAAAATCGAACAGACAGTCGATTGGGTGATTTTGCCTTAAGCCCACAACCAAACAAGGAACAAGAAGAAAAGCGGAAATCACACATTCCACTGCCCATCGGATCTTCATTATATAGAATCCTAACGTATACATTAAGTGATCATAGACTTTAGTAATAAGAATACTTGATGTATATTATTCTGAACTTCTGTTTATACCATATCGGTAAATAGTATAAAGTTTTGCTTTTCGTGTAACTGCGTGTAAATCTAGAACTTATGTACTAGAAAAATTATGTAATATAGTTTTAAATTTAAATAAAACCTTTGAAAGTATATTTGCTCTGAAATCCGAATGTAAGGTTAATAATCAATTAAGATTATTTGATAATATATTATTCGTAAGTATGTCTTTGTTTTCTCTTTGTGAGTTTTTATAACCATACTGACCCTGTCGGCCTGATTACGACGTTTTTCAGGCGTTAGAACGTTAAAGACATTTGTCATCCCAGGCCTGCCGACCTGACTATAGCTAACAGTCGGGATGTGAGATTGTCAGTCCCAACTAGATCTATACACAAATATCTCACTCTCCCTACAAGAGACTTTGGTTATAAATCAAGACTTTTACCCGTACTTAGATAAGTACATGAAGATGTCTCACAAATTGCTTCAACGTTTTTACGAGTAATAGCTAAAAACCCTTTTGTTTATATGTTAACAAGTACTTTGTAATATAGATCCTTTGTTCCATAAACTATACATATTATAGTTTATAAGTTTGTTTTCCGTGTTATAACCATGTACATCGTAAAATAGTTCCTTTGTTACATAAATTATACCTATTATAGTTAATAAGTTTGTTTTCCGTGTTATAACTATGTACTTTGTAAAATAGTTCCTTTGTTCCATAAACTATGAGAAATTAAATATCCTCCTACTTTTTGTTATTACAAATCCTCCTACCCAATTAAATCAAGACATGTGTAACATTTAATGCCCATTTAATGAAATTTTAATATACTAATATGACACATGTCTTTATTTAATTGGGTAGGAGGATTTTTAGGAATAAAAGTAGGAAGATATTTAATTTCTCATAAACTATACCCATTATAGTTTATAAGTTTGTCTTTCCATCTTGGTGTGAAAATCGTTGCGTCTCAACATGTATTTTATAAATCTTTTGCAAATTCAATAGTAGCAATATTTTGCAAATTTAGTAATTTCACGTTTAACGGTATATTAAGGTAAGAAAATAAATACACAATTTATATTTTTAAACACAAGATTTCTTGTGTTTTACTTGTATTCCCCCCTTAAAACAATTAAAAATCATGAAAAATGTAAGGGTATGAACTCACCTCGGGTACATGTTCTTGATTAGGTACGGTGTGGTTGCGATGATTCCCAGGACATAATACATGTAATTAACCGTATCTAATTATATTTTACACATAATTATATGCATAAATTAGATAGATAATAATATTAACATGATATTTAACACTAGTTTTTATAGATCACTTACTAATTGTGGAGAAGTTCTTTATGTAAGTTTGAAGGATTTTGGGTAACTACTTGCAGATATGAAAGATTTTTTTTGATACTTGAGAGAATAGGGAAAGTTTTCGTGTACTGGATGTGTGTGAAATGAATTAAAATGTTAATATGGTATCTTAAGTATGAAGGAAAACGTAAGTCGGTTGTAAGCTTGGAAAAGTGTGTCAAATGGATTACCATTGTAGTTTTTGGCAAAGAAATGAATAGATTTTGGTCCTTATGTGTATTAACTAAGTGATTTCGGTCCCTATGTATCTAAATTTGGTGATTTCGATGACAAAGTGAATGCCAAAACCGAATTCATAAAGTTTGTTTCAAAGATGCTCAAAACCGAATTCTCTTTGTTTCTAGATACTCATGACCGAATTCTCTTTGTTTCCAAGATTCCCTAGACCAAATTCATGTATACAAGGTGTAAAATATGGATTTTAACTTCACCTTTTGACTTATGTTGACTTATAACACCTTATATAAACATATATTTGCATGATTTTTCAATATAAATATATCTAACTTATATAAGTACTATTTTCAAAGTGTATGCATATACAAGTATCTATTCTTGGTATCTAAAGTTCTTATTGTATTAATGTTATGTTATTAAATCACTTGCATACTATTGTAGTTTAGACTTATATTGATCTTTAATAACGGGTTGTTACATTATCCCCCCGTTAGAGGGAATTTTCGTCCCGAAATTAGTTCCAAAGTGAAGACTCTTAAACTACGGAAAAGATGTTTGTATTTTTGTTTCATCTGGTCGTCTCGTTCCTAGGTCACTTCAGGTCCACATTTGGTGTTCCAGCGGACCTTAACTAATAGTATGCAACCTTGTTTTGTTTAGTCTGTTTTTCTGTGTTGGGATGGTAAGCTATTCTTCAGAAGGGAGAAAGTGTGGGTTTAGTTTACTTGTCTATGTTCACTCGAATGGTAGCATATTCACTCCTAGTCTTGGGCAGCTTTGTCCTGAATTTCATGGTAGGATTCATACATGGATCATCCACCATCACATCGTGTATACAAGTCGTATATAATTAAGATAGAAAAGACGTTCGGATGGGTGGCTCTGCCCCAAGTCCACAACCAGACAAGGGAGAGGACTTAGGGCGGAATCACACATCCTAAATCTGTAGAGTCTTAATTATATAACACCCTTGCGTATACCCTTAGTAGTGATAGACTAGTTGCATGGGTCCTTAGTCTCTATTCTTAAACTTGCCTTGTAGTACATGTGGTATTCCTAGGAGGTCTGTTGAGGATACTTCGGGAAGTTTACTGACTTTTGAAATATCCTCGATGTATTTCGTTTCAAGTTACAGAGTGATTTAGGAAGGCCTGGTACCCCTTGCATGGGTACTTCTAAGTTTTCAATCGAAAGACGATACGGATTTTTGTGTCGGGTTTGTTGTTATAGTTTGAAAATTTTTCGTCAAACGATTAGTTAACACGAAGGGCCTTTTCGTTGTACATAGTGTTGGTATGGTGAGGACCAAGCCAATTTTTATCTAATGACGTCGTCGGAATTCTTATCGTAACGGGAGTTAAGTCAATTAGGAGGAATTGTTTGTTAGAACCATAGTACATTCTATGTTTATGTCTTTAGTGTTCTCTGTTTTATCCTTGTTACTACTACTGTGAATATTTGTACCGCATTTAGCGAATATAGGCAGTAATAGTACTTCGATAATTACTAATGAAATCTTGTAATATGATCCCTACAAAGTCCCTCTATAATGGCTTAGTGTATACAAATTATATATACAGTTAAGATTGAGAAGACATTTGACTGAGTAACTCTGCCCTAAATCCACAATCAAACAAGAAATAGGAAACAAGGCAGAATCACTCACTCTAAGCCTTCCGACCTTAACTATATATGACTCTAATGTTACACTAAGCCATCATAGCTCACCTGTAAGGATCCTTAGTTTTTATATGAATGATATGTTTTATTTGTTTTGTTCTTCTTGTGACACTTGTTCTAGTATGTAAGCATGTATGTACGCATACTTTTATAAAAATATTGTTATATTTAAAAGTATACTTTTAGTCAAAGCACTTCGGCCCCATTGTATTTATAGTTGTATATATTTTATAGATTGATATACTTCATTCACTATAAATAATGCTCTGATACCAATCTGTTGCACCCTCAAACCGAAAATGCGGAAGCGTTCGCGGGCGGAGGACGTCATGTACAATATCACAACAATTGTATAATAGTAATCAAAGCAATAACAACCATTGTAATAATAACATAGTATTTACATTGTGTTCGAAACATTAGTTGTATAACATTAAAACTATAGCAAAAGGTAAGACGTAATACTACTATGCTCTGTCTTCGTAACGCCTGAGAGGATACCTATCTACAAACCTTCCTAAGCATACAAGTGGTTTGGAAAGAGTCACATTAAAGTTGGTGACTTCATAAGTATTTTGTTGGAAACAATATGTTCTTTGTTCTTAGAAGTTGTTCGTGTGTTCCTCTAGAAGATCCTATATTTTCATAGTAAAATAGAATGTAATCTGTCACACCCCGAAACCCATGGCAGAAACGTTCCGGGGCGGAGGTGACTTCATGTTAAGTATCACAACCAATGTACATAGTAAGCAAAGTAAACAACCATTACATTACATTACATATTAGAATTTACATTTGTTTAAAATTAAAGTGTTACAAGTGTTATACATATGTATATATGAACAAAAGTAAAGACGTGTCTTCTACGTACTCCGACTTCGCCAAAAGGATCGATGGGTACCTGTCTAATGCGGACCTGAGAATACAAGCAGTTCTAAAATCAGCATAAAGCTGGTGAGTTCATAAGCGGTTTTGTTTTCAGAAAAATGAACAAGTTTCCTTTCGGTTTCTGAAAAAGTTACGAACCCAAGAAAATCCCATATTTTCTTATATGTAAAGTGTGGTTATTTGTTTTGTTACACAAATCTGGTTATGAACAACTGTTATTCCAGGAAAATCCCATATTTTTCCTAAAAGTTGGTTATCAATCCGAAATGTAATGTAAAAGATGTATTCTGAAGACTTGGTTATCCTTGCGAAGTGTATTAGTTTTAACATGTATATAAAACTAATAAGTATAAAGTAAACTAGTTACTAACCCATTATTACTAAAAAGTAAATCTCTGTTATCCAAATTGCGAGTTCCATAACCATACGATAGACTAGATATGACAATAAGTAGTCCAAATCATTTTATGACTTTCGTCACCCTTGAACCTTTCGGTTCGGCTGTAGCTAGCAGCCAGGTGCGGGGTAGTCAGCCCCGTATAGATCTATACACTCAAGTCACGCTCCCTATCTAAGAGATTCTGGTTACATAAGCGGTCCTCCACTTGCATATCTCTGTGGAGTGTTTCCGGGGGCGTGTCTCCACTTTATTGGAATAACAAATTTACTAGTAATAATACAGAAAGGTCCAGTTACAAACAGTGAATCCTCCACTCGCATATCTCTGTGGAGTGTTACCGAGGACAAATCAAACGTACTAATATGTTGCTTTTAACAATAATGATATGGAACAAATCATTTGTGAAATATAAAACATAATAGTTTATAAAGAGTTTCATAAATAGTTTGAAAACTGACTGTACATGTTTAACGTTTGGTTAATACTGTTTCCAATGTTAAAAGCATGTGAATATCAAACTTTTTAAATGTAGTAAATAGTTTAAGTACAAGATATTCTTGTACTTTTGCTTGTATTCTCCCCCTGAAAACATTGAAAAACACTGAAAAAGGGTAGGGGTATGAACTCACCAGACGAGAAAACGTGTCGGTTTGGATGCTATGTGTTGGTTCGGGGCTTGATAACGCTAAAAGATTGATGATTTGGGGCTTGAATTCAATGACTTTGGACCAAGAATTGAGTTGTAGAGAAAGAGAGTAATGAGAGAGGGTGAAAAAGCTTCAAATGAAGTCAATTGAGCTTTATATATGGTTCAACTTTGGGACACGGTGGAATTCTACCCGATACTGACGTTATACGATGCTTTTGGTCGCACCCGATAAAGTTGTCGTAACCCGATGTGGTCGAAAGTAAAAATTTTCTAATTGTTAATTTGGAATATTTTCTTGTGATATTAACATGTTTGAACACCCATTAAGTCATAATAAACGACTCAAATTTAATGACTTAATTTAATAACGAAACGGAAACAATTCGAAAACGACAAATTTTATTGACGGAACGGGTTACAATGACGGAAAGAATTTCGGGTTGTCACATTATCCCCCCGTTAGGGGAATTTCGTCCCGAAATTCAAGATTAAGATACAAATAATGGATTCGAAAAGAGATGCGGATACTTCTGTTTCATCGAGTCTTCGCGCTCCCAAGTGAATTCTGGTCCCCGCTTGGCGTTCCAGCGAACCTTCACTATCGGAATGCGGCTTTGCTTCGTACGTTTGATCTCTCGATCCATGAATTCAATTGGTTCCTCCATGAAGTTTAGGTTTTCGTTGATCTCGATCTTTTCCGGAGGGATCACGAGGGTTTCATCGGATAAGCACTTTTTAAGGTTCGAGACGTGAAAGACGGGGTGGATGTTACTAAGCTCTTGAGGTAATTGGAGTTTATAGGCTATAGGACCGATCTTGACGAGGATCTCGAAAGGTCCAATGTACTTGGGGATAAGTTTTCCACGCTTTCCGAAGCGTACCATGCCATTCCAAGGCGAGACCTTTAACAAGACACGGTCTCCAACCTGGAACTCCAGAGGTTTCCGTCGTACATCGGCGTAAATTTTTTGTTGGTCTCGTGAAGCTTTCAGTCGTTCTTGGATTTGGATGATCTTCTATGTGGTTTTGCGGATGATTTCAGGACTAGTGAGAGCACTGTCGGGGACTTGACACTTGATTAGCTACGTGTCCCCTACCTCGGCCCAGCACAGAGGGGATTTGCACTTACGACCGTAGAGGGCTTCAAACGGGGCAGCCTTGATGATAGTGTGGTAACTATTATTATACGAGAACTCAATCAAAGGCAGATGTGTGTCCCACGACTTTCCGAAATCGATGACACATGCTCTCAGCATGTCTTCCAGGGTTTGGACAGTTCTCTCACTCTGTCCGTCAGTTTGAGGATGATAAGTCGTACTCATATCCAACTTAGTTCCAAGAGCTTTCTGAAGGGACTACAAAACCTTGAGGTAAACTTGCTATCTCGGTCGGAGATAGTGGACGCAGGTACACTGTGCAGTCAGACTACTTCTTGGATGTAGATTCGCGTGAGTCTTTCCATCTTGAATGATTCTTTAATCAGGATGAAGTGAGCGGATTTTGTCAAACCATCAACAATTACCCAAATGGTATCGTATCCACTCGGAGATTTGGGTAACTTGGTGATGAAATCCATGGTAATCATCTCCCATTTCCATTTAGGTATCTCGGGCTGCTGGAGCAGACCCGAGGGCTTCTGATACTCGACTTTTACCTTGGCGCAAGTCAGACACTTGCTCACAAAAGTAGCGATCTCGGCTTTCATGTTTGGCCACCAATATTGTTTCTTGAGATCCAGGTACATCTTATCCGAACCCGGGTGAACAGAGTATTTGGTCTTGTATGCTTCCTCCATGACAACTTCCATGAATCCTCCAAACTTTAGAGTCCAGATCCGATCCATGAAACAGTAGACTCCGTCACCTCTGATGTCAAGTTTCTTATCCATTCCCCTCAAGGCTTCGCTTGATACATTCTCTGGTTTGAGGGCTTCCAATTGGGCTTCTCGGATTTGCATGGATAAGTGAGAATGGATAGTCATCGTCAGTGTCTTCACTCTACGGCTTGAACTTTCCTTTCGGCTAAGGGCATCTGCTATCACATTGGCCTTGCCGGGATGGTAGCGAATCTCGCACTCATAGTCACTGAGTAGCTCTACCCATCGCTGTTGCCTCATGTTTAAGTCTTTCTGATCGAAGATGTGCTGCAGGATCTTATGGTCGGTGAAGCTCGTACACTTGGTTCTGTAGAGATAATGTCTCCAAATATTCAGTGCAAAGACTACGACACCTAACTCAAGGTCGTGGGTGGTATAGTTGACCTCGTGTGCCTTCAGCTGTCTCGAGGCATAAGCGATAACTTTTCCTCTTTGCATAAGCACACCGCCTAAACCCTGATTAGACGCATCACAATAGACAACGAAGTCCTCCGTCCCTTCGGATAGGGACAGAACAGGCGCGCTGCACAAGGCTTGCTTTAATGTTTGGAACGCAGATTCTTGCTTTTCACTCCAACAAAAGGGTACACCTTTCTGTGTTAGAGTGGTTAGAGGTTTGGCGATTCTGGAAAAATTATGGATGAATCTCCGATAATAGCCGGCGAGACCCAAGAATTGACGGATTTCTGTGGGTGTCTTCGGGTGCCGACCAATTCTCTATCGCTTTGATCTTGGATGGATCCACGTGAATACCCTCATCGCTTACCACGTGACCGAGGAAAGTTACCTTCCGAATCCAGAATTCACACTTGGAAAATTTCGCATACAGCTTTTCGGATCTAAGGGTTTCCAACACTAACCTTAAGTGTTGTTTGTGATCTTCTCCGCTTCTGGAGTAGACAAGTATGTCAACAATGAACACAATGAAAAACTTGTCCAGAAAAGGGCGACACACATGGTTCATCAGGTCCATGAACACTGCCGGTGCGTTGGTTAGACCGAAGGGCATTACTATGAACTCGTAGTGTCCATACCGAGTCCTGAAAGCTGTTTTGGAAACATCACTCTCATGAACTCGTAGCTGATAGTACCCTGAACTAAGGTCTATCTTTGAGAAATAGCTGGCTCCCTAAAGTTGATCGAAGAGGTCATCTATTCGCGGAAGGGGATATCGGTTTTTGACGGTTAACTTGTTCAGCTCACGGTAGTCGATACACATCCGGAAGGATCCATCTTTCTTCTTTACAAACAATATCGGAGCTCCCCAGGGTGAGGAACTCGGTCTGATGAACCCTTTGCTGAGCAACTCGTTGAGTTGGCTGGATAACTCTTGCATTTCTGCTGGAGCTAAGCGATATGGAGACTTGGCTACGGGGGTAGCTCCAGGGATTAGGTCGATGCGAAACTCAACTTGACGTTCAAGAGGAATTCCCAGGAGCTCTTCGGGAAAGACGTCAGGAAAGTTGCAGACTTTGGGGATGCTCGTGAGGTCTTTAACTTCCTGTTTCTTGTTAACGACATCGTCTAGGAATGCTTGGTACTCCTTTCGCAAAAGCTTTTGAGCTTTGATGCAGGAAATGATACGAAGATTGGAGCTAAGCTTATCGCCATAGATCATGATAGTCTGACCACATGGGAAGTTGAGACGGATGGCGTTTTCGTAACAAAGGAAATCAGCATGATTGGGACTCAACAAATCCATGCGAATGATTTCATTAAATCTCTTTATGGAGACTGGCATAAGATCAATGGGAAAAGAATGGTCGTTCAAGGTAAGGATACAGCCTATGAAGATATCGCTAGCGTTTTCTTTCTCACCATTAGCCGTCTCGACGGTAAACATTTCGGTTAATGGTTGGGGATTATGTTTAAGGTTATGCTTGAACGAATGACTAACAAAGCTTCTTTCAGCACCCGAATCGAAAAGAATACTAGCATAAGATTTGTCGAGAAGGAACGTACCCAAGACAACGGTAGGATCAGCGACTGCCTCCTCTCATCCCATGGCTAGGACTCTCCCGGTGTTATCAGTTGTCGCCTTCTTGGGTAAGCTTCTCTTGAAATGCCCGACTTCTCCATAATTGTAGCAGGCCTGACCAACACCTGCTCCGGAATATTGATTGGCTGATTGAGCTGGTGCTTTGCAGAATCGAATCGTATGCCCCTTTTTACCACAGTTGTTGCATGAAAGTTCACGGCAGGGGTCGAGGTTATGGTGGTATTTACACTTGTCGCATAGGGGAAGGTTACCAGCATACCTACTAGTAGTTGTTTGAGTTGTGGATCCCACGGCAGAAGCAGCAGTAGCAGGGATAGTAGCAGCATGGAGTGCTATAGTCTGTTGTTTCTTTGAGGATCCTTGAGAAGGCTGACACTTCTTTTTCTTCCAAAACTTTCTTTTCTCACCACTCCTCTTGGTCGGTTCAGGAGTAGTGGTTGCTTCCTCGTGGTCATCATTGTGGTCAATCAGAGTCTGGGCTAAGCTTTTGGCGCTGTCATATGTATCCGGCCTCGCAGCTAAGACATTTCCTTTGGTCGGTTGGGTCAGCCCCCAGATGAATCTCTCGATCTTTTTACTCTCCGGGGTAACCAATCCCGGACAGAGTAGCGCTAGGTCATCGAATCTGGAAGTGTAAGCGGCGATATCGGAACCCTTCATCTTTAGGTTCCAGATTTCATGCTCCAGCTTTTGTATTTTGCCCCGAGGGCAGTACTCAGCTAGAAGAAGTTCCTTCATGGCCTCCCAACCCATAGCATTAGCTACAGGTAGAGTTAAAGATTTGACTCGGCCGTTCCACCAAGTCAAGGCTTTATCTGTGAAGGTACAAGCGGCAAACTTCACCTTATCAGACTCCAAACAAGCACATATTTCAAAGATAGATTCGATTTTCTCGAACCATCGGGTTAAGGAAATGACACCTCCAGTGCCATCGAAGGATGTGGGTTTCGCGTTCATAAAATCTTTATAGGAACACTCCTTCCGGTGTCCCTGACCATCGTCCTGGTTTTGGGGCTGGGGACCACCTCCTGAACCACCGGGGTTCATTTGCGACATGGCGGCTACTACTGCGGCAGTAATAGCTGCCTGAAACATCACATGATCAAATTGAGGAGGAGGTGGTGGTGGTGGAGGATTGTTGTTCTCTGAGCTGGGTCTCTTTCTTGGAGGCATCTTGATCTATAAAGATCAGGAAACAGAGGATGGTAAGTCCTCTGAATTGAATCAAGAGATATGAAAAATATTGAATTCTATTAAGCGATAAAGCAGGAATGAGTAATCAAAGCAGATAATTTATCTGCTACAAGATTGAAAGATGAGCAACGTTGGAATGAGCATTTCTATGACGTTGGAATTCTACCTGATACTGACGTTATACGATGCTTTTGGTCGCACCCGATAAAGTTGTCGTAACCTGATGTGGTCGAAATTAAATTTTTTCTAATTGTTAATTTGGAACATTTTCTTGTGATATTAACGTGTTTGAACACCCATTAAGTCATAATAAACGACTCAAATTTAATGACTTAATTTAATAACGAAACGAAAACAATTCGAAAACGACGAATTTTATTGACGGAACGGGTTACAATGACGGAAAGAATTTCGGGTTGTCACATAATCTTAGTACTTTGAAATAAAAAAATATAAGTTTCTTTATATTTATAATATGTGATTCAAGGTTCTGATTCATGTGATTGGTATGACCCATACTTTTACCTCCTACGATTACTTAGTGTATACAAATTATATATAATTAAAATTGAACAGACAGTCGATTGGGTGATTTTGCCTTAAGCCCACAACCAAACAAGGAACAGGAAGAAAAGCGGAAATCACACATTCCACTGCCTATCGGATCTTTATTATATAAAATCCTAACGTATACATTAAGTGATCATAGACTTTAGTAATAAGAATACTTGATATATGTTATTCTGAATTTCTGTTTATACCATATCGGTAAATAGTATAAAGTTTTGCTTTTCGTGTAACTGCGTGTAAATCTAGAACTTATGTACTAAAAAAATAATGTAATATAGTTTTAAATTTAAATAAAACCTTTGAAAGTATATTTGCTTTGAAATCTGAATGTAAGGTTAATAATCAATTAATACTATTTGATAATATATTAGTCGTAAGTATGTCGTTGTTTTCTCTTTGTGAGTTTTCATAACCATACTGACCCAGTCGGCCTGATTACGACATTTTTCAGGCATCGTGTAACAACCCGAAGTTGTTCATCGCCGAAAACCGTTCTACCCGAATAACTCGTCGGAAATCGAAATGTCCCGTTATCGTTTTTGGGCTTAGTTAACTAAAATTATATATTTATTTTCATTCAATGAGGGTCCAAACCAATTAGGAACTCATGAATTTAGCCCAAAACATTTATTTCATAAGTTTTAGAAATATCCTCGTCGGGTGACGAAAACTCAATCGGGTGCGACCCAAAGCATCGTTTAAGGCCGGTATCGGGTAGAATTCCACCGTGTCCAAGTTTTAGGGACTATATAAACATGTTTTAGCACTCATTTGAAGCTTTTTCCTTCTCTCTCTACTCTCTCTCTAACCTCTCTCCTAAATCCAAAGATTAAGTGTCCAAAACTCAAATTTAAGGCTTCAAATCCTTAAGGTACCTTCCTAGCCTTAATCTATAGCATGTTTAGCTTCCAAATTAGTCACTTAATCAAGAAATTGGACAAAGTATGTGAGTTTACGGCCCAGGAGGCAGCCTAGGCCGTAAACACCATTTTGAAGGGTTTTTAGCCCTTAAACTCCTCCCTAGACTCAAATGGACTTTAGATATGGCTAAGGGACTTCAAGATATGGACTTAGAACACCTAAAACTATAATTTTGTGGACTTTGAAGGAGTTTACGGCCAAGGCATAAGCTTGGGCCGTAAACTCATGAAAATGGTGTTTTTCATGCCTTTAAACCCTTCCAAATCACCCCTACAGCTTAGATATGAATTATAGGACTTTGATTCTTGCATTTGGACACTTGAAACATTAATTTTGAGGGACTTAGATGAGTTTACGGCCAAGGAGAGTTCTTGGGCCGTAAACTCCACAAAACTTGGCATAAATCTCATTCTAAGGTGTTAGAAAGCCATCCAACACCACCAAAAGCCTTGGAATAAATCAAGGGACCAACCAAAAATACTTTGAGGGCCTAAAACACATCATTTATGGGGTTTCTAAGGGTTTACGGCCAAGACATGTTCTTGGGCCGTAAACTCCATAATTTTTGGTGTTAGAATGCAAACTACACACCCCTAAGGCCCTTAGATGAATTTTAAAAGTCCTTTCATGCATGTTCTAGACCTTGAAACACCTTGGAACACCACACACAAGAGTTTATGGCCATGAAGGGGGTTTCATGGGCCGTAAACTCCACAAATCCCCCAAAAATCCCATGCAAACTCATATTAGGCCTTGAATTAATTTTACCAATCACATGTGATTTGTTCTAGCACCATTTAGCACCATTTCCTTGAGTAATTAGGAGTTTACGGCCAGGAGCCTATGCTAGGCCGTAAACTCCCATCAATTAATCATTTTGGTGATTTTAATCCATTCCATGCATTTAAAACAAAGCCTAGAATCATTTCCCATGTCCATATAAGCCATTTAAGCCATTTAAACACCCAAAACCACACCCACATGAGTTTACGGCCGTAAACTCATGTATGTGTGTGTTTTGTGGTTGTAAACTCATTTAAAAGTTTACTCATGGGGAGTAAACTCAAGTACCAAGCCCGTAGTGTCATTTCCCATCCCTAAACGCCACCCGGGTCCCTCCAAACACTTGTATCGGAGTGTTTTTGCGACCTGAAGCAATTGTCCCTACCCAACAATTAATCTAAGTCCTAATTAGATAAAAATGTGTATCTTTACATATTAATTAGGAATCTCGTGTATTTGCAAGCCCCGGATCAACTCTTAGCATCCAAATCGTCCTACTTCTCGTCCGGTGAGTTCATACCCCTACGCCTTTTTCACTGTTTTTAACTGTTTTCAGGGGGGAATACAAGCAAACCAAAACTGTTTTCAAATCATAACATTTATGTGTTTCAAATAATATCTGGCAAATATATAAACTCTTTTACTCCTTATGTATTATGTTGAGCGTAAGGAATGATTTATCAATTACAACTAAATGGATTTTAGTTAAGAAAATAACCAAACTAATCAAATTATTATGGGAATAATTTGGGGTTCTATGTTTCTATTTATATCATTGAACAAATATCTGTATTAAGTTATTAGATAAACTATGTCTGGTTCAGTTTATCTCTATATCATTCGAATATTTTGCCAGATAGTCTCATTGTATGTATCTATTTTTCACTGTATCATGTCTTAAAATCTATGTATGTTTGTAATCGTATGAGAATCCTGTGAATAGTTTAATACTAGTTTGTGAGATAGTCACTACCCTTTATGGATGATCAAGTAAATCCTCTCCGGAAGTGTAACCAGAGTCTCCTGGAGGGGGAGCGAAGAGTTTGTGAATAGATCTATTCGGGACTGACAATCCCACACCTTAACTGCTAGCTATAGTTAGGCGGGCACGCCTGGGGTGACAAATTCTGGATATCATTCGACGTCTGACTAACGTCAAGGAGGTCTCGTTGTCGTATCAGTATGGTTACCCGACTCACAATACGTATTAATATAACTTATTCACAGCTAGGGTTTGTTTAGAATTTATATCTTGTTCGGGATGGTAATCCCATGGTCTTGTATCTATATCTCATTCGGGATGGTATTCCCATGGTTTTATGTCTATATCTCGTTCGGGATGATAATCCCATGTTCTTGTGTCTATATTTCGTTCGGGATGGCAATCCCATGGTTTTGAAACTAAATCTTATACGGGATGATAATCCCATGATTTTATCAATCTATCATATATCTAGTTTCGGGATAGTGATCCCATGGTTATCAAGCTATCTTATACCTACTTTCGGGATAGTAATCCCATGGTTTTTATCGAATTATCTTATAACTGGTTCGGGATGTAGTCCCAAGGTTTTCAAAATACTTTCTAGTTACAGTTCGTCTAAATTATAGTTTTGTATATTAAACTATACTATGTGTTATTCAATCAATCTTACAATTAGGAAAATATGGGATTTTCCTGGGGTTAACTTATATCTGTAACAGAACTGTAATGAAAGATAACATAACTACTTTACATAAGAAAATATGGGATTTTCTTGGATATCGAATCTTTTCAGAAAACTAAAGGAAATCGATACATTTTCACAAAACAAAACCGCTTATGAACTCACCAGCTTTATGCTGATTTTCAAACCGCTTGTATTCTCAGGTCCAAGTTAGACAGGTACCCGGCGATATCTTTTCGTGAAGATGGAGTGCTCCGAAGACTCGTCTCTTTTGTTTATATGATATATGTATAACTTTTGTACAATTTACTTTTGAACCAAATGTAAACTTTCATATATATATGTAATGTAATGGTTGTTTACTGTGATTACTATGTACATTGGATTTGATACACAACATGGAGTCAACCCCGGGAATGTTTCCGCCTTTGGTTTTCGGGGTGTGACAGATTGGTATCAGAGCCCTTGTTTATAGTGAACAGAGTATACCAAACCTTACATGGTATAAAACTATAAACATTAAGGGGCCTAAGTGCTCTGAACTAAAAGTATCTTACAATATATAAGTATTTTCAAAAGTATTTAAGTATGCCGAGCCGTCGAAATCCGTAGCTACAAGTAGAACAAAACATAAGTAAATGGGTGTTGTACACTACGGTTAAACCTGGGCAGTTATGTAGTCGTGTCTAGGGTCAATATAGTCTGGCCAACTATATTCATTCGAGACACGGCCAACATGTGCTTGGGAGTGACTGTGGCATGCGGCATACCTAAAACTTACCCAATATCCCAAACAACAAATCGTCGCTGCAGTGAACCATGAAATACTATGGGAGTATTTCTCGAGCCGATCCTTTGTAGAAAATCCTCGTATACGCGTTATTCTTTGATCATTCCTCTAGCGATAAAATGTTCTATCTTGGTAACTTCTTTCTGCTTTATCTCTTAGTATGATGCTATATTTGCCTTGATGAGATATCTCCTGTCCCATATCTCTTGATTCAATTCAGAGGACTTATGATCCTCTCTTTCCTGATCTTGTTAGATCACGATGCCTCCAAGAAAGAGACCCAGCTCAACGAACAACAACAATCCTCCTTTTCAACTTGATCTTGCATCGCTTCACACAGTTCTGACTGCTGCAATGGTAGAAGCCATGTCGCAAATGAACTCTAGAAATTCAGGAGGTGATCCCCAAACCCAAAACCCAGATGATAGCCAAGGACACCAAAAAGGGGGTTCCTATAAAGACTTCATGAACGCAAAACCGACATTCTTCGATGGCACAGGGGGTGTCATTGCTTTAACCCGATGGTTCGAGAGAATCGAATCAATCTTTGAGATATGTGGCTGTTCGGAGTCTGATAGAGTCAAGTTTGCCGCCTGTACTTTCCTAGACAAAGCCCTGACTTGGTGGAATGGCCGAGTCAAATCCTTAACTTTACCTGTAGCCAATGCTATGGGTTGGGAAGCTATGAAGGAGCTTCTCCTCGCAGAGTATTGCCCTCGGGGCGAGCTTCAGAAGCTAGAACACGAACTATGGAACCTTAAGATGAAGGGTTCTGACATAGCTGCTTATACCTCAAGATTCGACGATCTGGCCCTACTTTGTCCGGGAATGGTTACCCCAGAAAGTAAAAAGATAGAGAGATTCATCTGGGGGTTGACCCAGCCAACAAAGGGGAATGTCTTGGCTGCGAAGCCAGACACTTATGACAGTGCCAAATGCCTGGCGAAAATCTTGATAGATCACGAAGACAACTCTAATGAAGAAGCTACTACCCCCGAGCCAGTCACTAGTGGAGGCGGAAGTAAAAGGAAATCCTGGAACAAGCGTAAGGCCCAGAGTACGCAAGGGTCTTCTAAGAAACAGCAAACGGTAGCAGTCCATGCTGCTACTGCCCCTGTTGCTGTCTCGGCTGTAGGTTCCACAGCCCAAACTCCCGCCAGTGGATACACTGGTACCCTTCCTTGGTGTGGTAAGTGCAACTACCACCACCGCATTCCTGGACCATGTCGCGAAAGGATCTGCGACAACTGTGGCAATAAGGGCCATCTTGCGCGAACCTGCAGAAAACCAGCCAAGCCAACGAACCAATCATCTGGAACGGGAATCAGTCCGGCCTGCTACAATTGTGGTGAAGCCGGGCACTTCAAAAGGAATTGTCCCAAGACAGCTACAACCACAAATCCCTCTGCTGCCGCAGGTATATCTCTCTTTGAAAATTCTTATACTTACAACTCTTTTTGATTTTGGGTGCAAAGGGGAAATCTGTTATCTATCTATTCAAACGTTTTCTAAACTCAATCCTTCGTATGTAATCGAGACGTGTACCGTCGAGACGACTAACTAGTGAGATAGAGAACACTAACTTCGTACCTATAGATTGAATCCTCGGTCCGGAGGACTATTTTATTCCATTCAATTTATAAAGGGGGAAACTTTCCATGAAAATACTTTGATGCCATGTTTAACCAAAAATGACCGAGTTTTCGTTCGCGTTGTTATCTTTGTTTTCGAAAGGGTCGCTTGTATAGATTTCTTTCTCGACCATGTTCTCGTGATCTTCGGCATCAAACTTTCGTATCATTCTATGCCTTAGAACTCAAAAGTTTTCCCAATGTAAATTATCATGCATCCCTCATTTCTGTGATTATTGAGAAACGGGAAGTTAGCAACTATTCCCTCTAAATGTGTATCCCGAAGGATTCCCTGGAGTTTCTTTCGAGCATCTAGTTTAGTCTCACCTCAAACCTTTCAAGATCTTCGTAGAGATCGATTCAGCAGCTTTCAGGTTTCGGAAGCCCTTAGAGCTTAGTAATATCTATCTAGACCATCACGTCTCGAATCCTTAGAAGCGTCTGCCCAATGAAACCCTGGTGACTCCTTTGAGGAAACCGAAGTCGTTCAGAGTTGGAACTTCCACGAGAAAGCAGATTGATATCGTAGATTGAGAGAGAGTCAAGAAGCGAAACCAAGGCATGTTCCGATAATGAGAATTCGTTAGAACGCCCAGTAGAGACCTGATTCCACTTGAGAAAGTGAAGATTCGAAGCAACAAATCCATTCGTGTTTCATTCCAATCCATGACCTGTATCTTATTCTTTGAATTTCGGGACGAAATTCCCTCTAATGGGGGGATAATGTAACAACCCGAAGTTGTTCATCGCCGAAAACCGTTCTACCCGAATAACTCGTCGGAAATCGAAATGTCCCGTTATCGTTTTTGGGCTTAGTTAACTAAAATTATATATTTATTTTCATTCAATGAGGGTCCAAACCAATTAGGAACTCATGAATTTAGCCCAAAACATTTATTTCATAAGTTTTAGAAATATCCTCGTCGGGTGACGAAAACTCAATCGGGTGCGACCCAAAGCATCGTTTAAGGCCGGTATCGGGTAGAATTCCACCGTGTCCAAGTTTTAGGGACTATATAAACATGTTTTAGCACTCATTTGAAGCTTTTTCCTTCTCTCTCTACTCTCTCTCTAACCTCTCTCCTAAATCCAAAGATTAAGTGTCCAAAACTCAAATTTAAGGCTTCAAATCCTTAAGGTACCTTCCTAGCCTTAATCTATAGCATGTTTAGCTTCCAAATTAGTCACTTAATCAAGAAATTGGACAAAGTATGTGAGTTTACGGCCCAGGAGGCAGCCTAGGCCGTAAACACCATTTTGAAGGGTTTTTAGCCCTTAAACTCCTCCTTAGACTCAAATGGACTTTAGATATGGCTAAGGGACTTCAAGATATGGACTTAGAACACCTAAAACTATAATTTTGTGGACTTTGAAGGAGTTTACGGCCAAGGCATAAGCTTGGGCCGTAAACTCATGAAAATGGTGTTTTTCATGCCTTTAAACCCTTCCAAATCACCCCTACAGCTTAGATATGAATTATAGGACTTTGATTCTTGCATTTGGACACTTGAAACATTAATTTTGAGGGACTTAGATGAGTTTACGGCCAAGGAGAGTTCTTGGGCCGTAAACTCCACAAAACTTGGCATAAATCTCATTCTAAGGTGTTAGAAAGCCATCCAACACCACCAAAAGCCTTGGAATAAATCAAGGGACCAACCAAAAATACTTTGAGGGCCTAAAACACATCATTTATGGGGTTTCTAAGGGTTTACGGCCAAGACATGTTCTTGGGCCGTAAACTCCAAAATTTTTGGTGTTAGAATGCAAACTACACACCCCTAAGGCCCTTAGATGAATTTTAAAAGTCCTTTCATGCATGTTCTAGACCTTGAAACACCTTGGAACACCACACACAAGAGTTTACGGCCATGAAGGGGGTTTCATGGGCCGTAAACTCCACAAATCCCCCAAAAATCCCATGCAAACTCATATTAGGCCTTGGATTAATTTTACCAATCACATGTGATTTGTTCTAGCACCATTTCCTTGAGTAATTAGGAGTTTACGGCCAGGAGCCTATGCTAGGTTGTAAACTCCCATAAATTAATCATTATGGTGATTTTAATCCATTCCATGCATTTAAAACAAAGCCTAGAATCATTTCCCATGTCCATATAAGCCATTTAAGCCATTTAAACACCCAAAACCACACCCACATGAGTTTACGGCCGTAAACTCATGTATGTGTGTGTTTTGTGGTTGTAAACTCATTTAAAAGTTTACTCATGGGGAGTAAACTCAAGTCCCAAGCCCCTAGTGTCATTTCCCATCCCTAAACGCCACCTGGGTCCCTCCAAATACTTGTATCGGAGTGTTTTTGCGACCTGAAGCAATTGTCCCTACCCAACAATTAATCTAAGTCCTAATTAGATACAAATGTGTATCGTTACATATTAATTAGGAATCTCGTGTATTTGGAAGCCCCGGATCAACTCTTAGCATCCAAATCGTCCTACTTCTCGTCCGGTGAGTTCATACCCCTACGCCTTTTTCACTGTTTTTAACTGTTTTCAGGGGGGGAATACAAGCAAACCAAAACTGTTTTCAAATCATAACATTTATGTGTTTCAAATAATATCTGGCAAATATATAAACTCTTTTACTCCTTATGTATTATGTTGAGCGTAAGGAATGATTTATCAATTACAACTAAATGGATTTTAGTTAAGAAAATAACCAAACTAATCAAATTATTATGGGAATAATTTGGGGTTCTATGTTTCTATTTATATCATTGAACAAATATCTGTATTAAGTTATTAGATAAACTATGTCTGGTTCAGTTTATCTCTATATCATTCGAATATTTTGCAAGATAGTCTCATTGTATGTATCTATTTTTCACTGTATCATGTCTTAAAATCTATGTATGTTTGTAATCGTATGAGAATCCTGTGAATAGTTTAATACTAGTTTGTGAGATAGTCACTACCCTTTATGGATGATCAAGTAAATCCTCTCCGGAAGTGTAACCAGAGTCTCCTGGAGGGAGAGCGAAGAGTTTGTGAATAGATCTATTCGGGACTGACAATCCCACACCTTAACTGCTAGCTACAGTTAGGCGGGCACGCCTGGGGTGACAAATTCTGGATATCATTCGACGTCTGACTAACGTCAAGGAGGTCTCGTTGTCGTATCAGTATGGTTACCCGACTCACAATACGTATTAATATAACTTATTCACAGCTAGGGTTTGTTTAGAATTTATATCTTGTTCGGGATGGTAATCCCATGGTCTTGTATCTATATCTCATTCGGGATGGTATTCCCATGGTTTTATGTCTATATCTCGTTCGGGATGATAATCCCATGATCTTGTGTCTATATTTCGTTCGGGATGGCAATCCCATGGTTTTGAAACTAAATCTTATACGGGATGATAATCCCATGATTTTATCAATCTATCATATATCTAGTTTCGGGATAGTGATCCCATGGTTATCAAGCTATCTTATACCTACTTTCGGGATAGTAATCCCATGGTTTTTATCGAATTATCTTATAACTGGTTCGGGATGTAGTCCCAAGGTTTTCAAAATACTTTCTAGTTACAGTTCGTCTAAATTATAGTTTTGTATATTAAACTATACTATGTGTTATTCAATCAATCTTACAATTAGGAAAATATGGGATTTTCCTGGGGTTAACTTATATCTATAACAAAACTGTAATGAAAGATAACATAACTACTTTACATAAGAAAATATGGGATTTTCTTGGATATCGAATCTTTTCAGAAAACTAAAGGAAATCGATACATTTTCACAAAACAAAACCGCTTATGAACTCACCACCTTTATGCTGATTTTCAAACCGCTTGTATTCTCAGGTCCAAGTTAGACAGGTACCCGGCGATATCTTTTGGTGAAGATGGAGTGCTCCGAAGACTCGTCTCTTTTGTTTATATGATATATGTATAACTTTTGTACAATTTACTTTTGAACCAAATGTAAACTTTCATATATATATATATATATATATATATATATATATATATATATATATATATGTAATGTAATGGTTGTTTACTGTGATTACTATGTACATTGGATTTGATACACAACATGGAGTCAACCCCGGGAACGTTTCTGCCTTTTGTTTTTGGGGTGTGACACATCGGATAGTTAAAGGCAT
This sequence comes from Lactuca sativa, assembly GCF_002870075.4. Classification (NCBI taxonomy): domain Eukaryota; kingdom Viridiplantae; phylum Streptophyta; class Magnoliopsida; order Asterales; family Asteraceae; genus Lactuca; species Lactuca sativa. The sequence goes on along the minus strand of NC_056627.2, from coordinate 113,037,176 downwards.
TTGTCATCCCAGGCCGGCCGACCTACTATAAATCAGGACTTTTACCCGTATTTAGATAAGTACATGAAGACATCTCACAAATTGCTTCAGGTTTTTACGAGTAATAGCTGAAAACCCTTTTTGTTCATATGTTAACATGTACTTTGTAATATAGATCCTTTGTTCCATAATGTAACACCCATAATCAGAAAGACCATGAAAGGAAAGGAAAAACCCTAAGTCAAAGGGTCAACTCGTTGAGTCCAAGGAGGTACTCGGCGAGTCGGAGTGGGATCCGGGGGATCGATTAAGTAGCCGACTCGGCGATTCGGCAAGGAGGACTCGGCGAGTCCGGTATGAAGAAGGGAAACCCTAAGTACAGGACCTTGGGCACTATTTAAGCATCTTATTCTCTCCATTGGGGTTCCTTGGAGCCTCTCTCATCCAAAAACTAAAACCCTCAGCCTCCATTGTTGCATATTCAAGTCTCTTGCCATTTTTGGGTGATTTGAAGGAAGAAGGAAGGAAGGAATCGTTGGGGATTCAAGGATTGGATTTAGATCTAGAGTCTGGGTCAGCTTTTAGAGTTATTGAAGGTATTAAATCGTTATTTTCACCCTTCTTCATCTAGTTTTCCCTTTGTTATGAGATTTGGGGCTTTTATGCCATGTCCTTGAACCATTTCGAGTTAGTGCCTAAATCTAAAGTTGCTACATCAGATCTAAGTGTATTCTGGCCTAAAGAGTCATAAAGTATCATTCTTGGGGGTGTAGGTGAAGCATGGTTGTCCTAAACCCGAGTTTGGAGTGTTTTGGGCTTAGATCTCCTTAGCTACACGTAAAGTTTGCACCTTTACGTGAGGGATAGACTTTGGAAGTATGGATCTATGATTTGGAGCCCCTGCGTGACTCGAAAAGCCACTGAATGGATTAAGACCTGGAGTGACTCGGCGAGTCACATGGGTGGACTCGACGAGTTGGATGAAGTTGGGCAGGAACTTGGCGAGTTGGAAGAACAACTCGCCGAGTCTGTTGAAGATTGCCTGGGACTCGGCGAGTCTGTTCTTGCACTCGGTGAGTCAAGTCGTGAAACCCCAAACCCTTCAAGTTAGGACTCGGATCAGTGAGTTGAGTGGGGACTCAGTGAGTTGGATAGGTCAGGACTCGGAAATCGGTAGACTCGGCAAGTCAGGGGATGACTTGGCGAGTCGAGTCGCGAATGAAAGGATTCTGAGCTAATGAACTCAACGAGTCAGTAGGCAGACTCGGTGAGTAGGGCTGACCTAGAAGGTTGACTTTGACCAGAGTTGACTTAGTTGACTTTTGGAGAACAGTTAAGCTAAGTGATATATGTTTTGGTATTGTTAGCTCGGGGAGCTAGTGGAGCAGCGGTTCAGGGAATTGTCGGTCAGCATCCAGAGGGGTTAGTAGGAAGTTCAGCAGTACCAGGTGAGTTTCCCTTTGTGTGAATGGGTCTACGGCCACAATGCCGGCCTATGTAGTTATGAGTAGGAAGACCCGGGGGTTAGCCCTAGGCTCGGTATGCTAGAATGATATCCAGGACCAAGGTCCAATGATAGCGGCCGAGTGCCCAAGGAATGGTTTATATTATAGTTTATACTTGTTGTCTGTGTGATACATGTATGTGCCTGCTAGGGAGGTGAGTGTGGGCGAGGTCTCGTATCTCACCAATAGGAGAGTGTGGACGGTGTTCCACATCTCATTAGCAGCAGAACAGGGGCGAGGCCCAAGTTAGGGAAAGAGTGAGTGTGGGCTAGGCCCGTATCTCATTATCAGTAGGAGCGTGGACGGGGTTCCATGACTCATCAGTAGCAGGACAAGGGTGAGGCCCAAGATAGGCGAGGCCTCAGGACAGGATTTATTTGTATATGTTAGCTTATGTGTTATGATAGGCCTATGTGTTAGTACATGTTAGCGGGCGAGGCCCAGTGACAGGCGTGGCCTAAGTGAAACAGATATGTATCCGAACGGGGCTCGAAGGCAGACGGGGCCGTTGTAGCGGGCGAGGCCCGAAGTAGTGGGTGTGGCCCAGTATATGTTGTATGTGTTGATGCAGGGTATGTGGTAGGTTGGGGAACTCACTAAGCTTCGTGCTTACGGTTTTCATTTTTGGTTTCAGGTACTTCTAGTGGCAGAGGGAAGAGCTCGGGGTGATCGCATGGCACAAACCATAGTTTAGACAGCCTGGGATGTTTTACTCTGATAATGAAAATATGTTTTGGAAATGATACTCTGAATTCATGTTATGACTTATGATATGTTTTTATCAACATGGTTTTGGTAATGATTTAAAGAAAATTTTTGGTACGAATTTTGGGACGTTACACATAAACTATACCTATTATAGTTTATAAGTTTGTTTTCCGTGTTATAACCGTGTACTTTGTAAAATAGTTCCTTTATTCCATAAACTATACCTATTATAGTTTATAAGTTTGTTTTTCGTGTTATAACCATGTACTTTGTAAAATAGTTCCTTTGTCCCATAAACTATACCTATTATAGTTTATAAGTTAGTTTTTCCGTGTTGGTGTGAAAATCATTGCTTCTCAACATGTTTTTGATAAATCGTTTGTAAATTCAATAGTAACAATCGTTTGCAAATTTAGTAAATTTCATGTGTAACGTTATATTACGGTAAGAAAAAAATAAACAATTTATATTTTTAAACACAAGATTTCTTGTGTTTTACTTTTATTCCCCCCCCCCCCCTAAAACAATTAAAAATCGTGAAAACGTAGAGGTATGAACTCACCGCGGGTAAGTATTCTTGGTTAGGTACGGTGTGGTTGCGATGATTCCCGGGATAGAATACGTGTAACTAATCGTATGTAATTATATTTTACACATAATTATATGCATAAATTAGATAGCTATCAATATTAACATGATAATTAACACTAGTTTATATAGATAACTTACTAATTGTGGAGAAATTCTTTATGAAAGTTTGAAGGTTTGAAGGTTTCTGGGTAACTGCTTGCAGATGTGAAATATTTTTTTGATACTTGAGAGAATTGGAAAAGTTTTCATGTACTGGATGTGTGTGAAATGAATTAAAATGTTAATATAGTATCTTAAGTATGAAGGAAAAAGTAAGGCGGTTGTAAGCTTGGAAAAGTGTGTCAAATGGATTACCATTGTAGTTTTCGGCCAAAAAATGAATAGATTTCGGTTTGTATGTGTATTAACTAAGTGATTTCGGTCCCTATGTATCTAAATTTGATGATTTCGGTGATAAAGTGAATGGAAAAATCGAATTCATAAATTTTTTTTCATAGATGCTCAAAACCGAATTCTCTTTGTTTCTAGATGTTCATGACAGAATTCTCGTTGTTTCCAAGATTCCCCTAGACTAAATTCATGTATATAACATGTAAAATATGGATTTTAACTTCACCTTTTGACTTATATTGACTTATAGCACCATATATAAAAATATATTTGCATGATTTTTCAATATAAGTATATCTAACTTATATAAGTATTATTTTCAAAGTGTATGTATATACAAGTATGTATTCTTGGTATCTAAAGTTCTTGTTGTATTATTGTTATGATGTAAAATCACTTGCATACTATTGTAGTTTAGACTTATATTGATATGAAATAATGGGTTGTTACATCGAAAAATTCCTATTAACGAGATCTTCAATTTCCATTTATATTATTTTTTCCTAACAATCGACCTTTATGAATTTCGATACCACTATTGCACACTATTGCGCTGAAACTTAGAAAAATCGTAACTTCCTCTTACAAAGTTAGATTTTCGCATTCTCTACATGCACACTCTCGATTTTATGATTACTAGGACTTTCATTTAAACTGCTTAGGCTCATAAGAAATCTATCTCCGATTTACTATTTATGACACTCGATGTTGTATCTATTATATTGCAAAACTTAGAAGAAGCATAACTTATTCATACGAAGTCAGATTTCAACGTTCTTTATATGTACAAAATCCTTGTCGCATATACTATAACTTTGTTTAAAGTTATTTATTCTAAATAACCTTTTATGAAAAAGTCATTTTTAATGCTTATTATATCTTAATTGACTAGTCCGAATGTGCGCGTGTTACACTCACCATACTCTTTCTTATGTTGTGCCAAAAAGTGGTTGGAAACATGTTTTACATGCATCTCAATGAAAATGATCTTCATATGGTTAGTGTGTAAGGAGATAGATGAAGTGATTGATCAGTGTTATCTAGGTTACTGAAGACATGGTTTCTGCAAAACATGGTATGGAAATCGTTTACCTGAAAAAGCATGTATTGTCAAACAACAAGTGTTGCAAAAAATTTTGACATGTCTTAGAAAACATATTGTCAGGCTTTATTGCAATATGTGTGCTGGTAATTTTGATGAAGAAAGGTTAATATTCGAAACTTAGCTATGCTTTAGACATAAGAGCTGGTTTTCATCATTAACCCATAAACCTCAACCACTTTTATATTTGTTTCTTTCTACCCTCTCTTATAATGAAAATTTTCAAGAAAAAAACAAAAAGAGTTTTTTCTTCTTTGTCATTTTTTTGTCTCTAGAAAATCGAAAAACATAATAAAAAAATGTTTTTTGATCTTCATAGCCTTAGACAAATCCCGAAACCTCAAAAAAAAAATTTCTTGTTTTTGTTTGAATCCTCAAAAGAAACCAATAAACCAAAAAGATTGTGTTTCAATTTCTTTTTAAAGATTTTTTTAGGTGTATATGTTATGCTTGTTTTTCTACTAAAGTTCCAAAATGATGATCCAACGATTAAGATGTGTTATGAAGTTTGGAAATGTGAAGAAAGATCATACTGAAATCGAAAGGTTACTTTTCTGTCATCCAAAATCCATCATTCGAAATCTTTCATCCAAAATCTATCACCGAAATCTAACATGAGAAATCTGACATCTGAACTCCAACATACGAACGACATACTGAATTTGGATTATAATTCTGAAACATTTAGAGGTGAGATACATACTGAAGTGGTATTATTCATTTAAAGTGTTGAGAGGTGCTAAATGATTGCTAAGAGAGTGATAGTCTAGCCTTGAGAGATGTATTGATTTAGAGTGTTTATTTCATATGATTAGGCGGAGGCTAGACCCGATTTTACAGAGTTCGAGATTACCAAGTTACCCGAGGTAAGTCTTCTCAATATACTTTACCTAGAGTGGTAATTAGAGTCATGTGACAGAGTATTTTGTATGCTTTTTCATGATATGCTTTTTATGTGATTTATGCTATGTATGTTACATAGTTTTCAGAGTTAGGACTGGAAAGTCCACAGATTTAGGGCAAGAGGGCCCACATAGTTATGGGACTGGAGGGTCCCACTGAGACACATTGACTAGAGGGTCAAACAGAGTTATGCTTATAGTGTTTTTTATGTGTTTCAGGTACCAGTGAGGATCGCGGGAAGGCGTCGGCTTGATCAGTACACACATGAGGAGCTTTTTCATTTTATGATCTTGGGATGTGATGTTATGAACTGATTATGTGATACAATGATATTTTTATAACAACTATGAATGAAAGTGTGTTTTTAAAATGTGAAAAATTATTTGAAAATTTGGGTGTTACTAGTTGGTATCAAAGCCTTGGTTTGAGGGATTCGAGTGCACCTTTGGGCGTATCTGAACTCAAACTGAGGATTCGAGAGATTTTCAAAATAAAATTCACAAAATTTTTCTCAAGAGTAAAAAGTGTTGAAAGAGCAGAGTAGAGCAGTGTGTACGATCCGCCAGCGCCCAAACAGTGATTTCCCAAAATACCCTTACATTCTGAGTTATGAGATATGTTATGATATGACATGCATGCTATAGTAGGCTACGTATTCTTATTAGGACTAGAGTGGCCTGATTTGTGATGCCTTAGCCTAGGGATTTTGCTGCTAGGAGATGCTTGAGAGTGAATAGATAGCAGCGAGGAGCTTATGAGAGACCTGCTAGAGGGTAGACTATGTATAGAGAGAGTAGAGTACTTAGGACTTGGGATCCTAGGAAGAGGACTTGGGGTGAATATTGACGCGATGTGGACGGTAGTATTGGGCCCGTACTACCGAAGGCACTGGATCAGTGTGCAGCCCAAGTAAGAATCTTTAGGGTACCAGGGATCAAGTAGGAATGGGATATCGAGTGTGTATACGCTCGAGTGAGTCTCTGATATCTTGTGTTGTATTTTAGAGAGACATCATGGTTCGGACACGCTATAGGCCAGGGACTAGAGAGGGGGTGCGAGCAATGAGGAGCTCCGCCAGATGATTCATGATGAGGTGGATGCTGCCATCCGCGCTGAGATTCCAGAGATGTTTGGGTCTATCAAGACTACACTGATTGAGACTTTTGATGAGCGGTATGCTGCTCTTACTGATGTTTTTGTTGTTGCAGCCACTGCAGCCGTTGCTGCTGCCACGCCGCAGGGGGGTGACGCGTTGTTGTACCGGGAGTTCAGCAACACGAAGCCACCAGAGTTTGATGGGACTCAGGATCCAATAGCTGCAATGAGGTGGATCTATGACATTTAGGGGTGCTTCTACACATGTTCATGTCTGGAGCATCTGAGAGTTCGGTTCGCACTGAACCAGCTTTGCTTGGGGGCGAAGGACTGGTGGAAGTTTGTGATAGTGCACTATTCTTCTGTAGAGCTTGCTACGGTGACCTGGGAGAGGTTCACCGCTATGTTTCATGATGCAGTGGAAAAGGAGCGTTTGGGCCAAGAGTTCTTGACCCTCAAGCAGGGTACTGATGTCAGACCCCAAAACCACGAACGGCGGAAACGTTCAAGGGTGGAGGACGTCATGTACAGTATCACAACAGTGTAATATAATAAACAAGCAACAACATCATCCATTGCATTATAAGTAAAGTTTAATACATGTGTGTTCTTTCATTGTAATAAGACACCAAAAATATACAATCAAAATAAAAGACGAGACTTGTCTGCTCCGTCTTCTCAAAACCTGGCCTCCGTACCTGTCTACTGATGTCCTGAGAATACAAGTTATTTTGAAAGCGAGTATCAGCTTTAAAGCTGGTGAATTCATAAGTATATAAGTGTCATTTCCTTGTTTGTGAAAATCTATTATGAAGGCCATGTAAAACGTTAAATGAAAATGTTGATGTACGTATGAAAAACCCTAGAAAATCCCTTATTTTCTATCAGTTGAGATGTAGTCTTCTACCATGAACCGAATTTTTTGTTTGTAAAATGATAGTTTTTCCTTTGTATTGACTAGTACTAAAAGTGCTTAGTCTAACTCATCGTTTATGTGAATGTATCACAAAATAAAGTAAATAGGAAAATGTACTACTATAAGTGTTGTCGCTGGGTACTAGGACTAACACAACATCGCATTAAGCGAAATATGTAACCTAATGAACATCCGAAGATTGTCCAAAACAAGTATTAATGTAAGTGTCATCGCTGGGTACTAGGAGTAACACAATCATCGCAATAAGCGAAAGGTATAACCTAATGAACATCCGAAGATTGTCCAATTGTCCTCTGTAGCAGCAGCAGGTGGGTGGAAGGGTTAGTCCCAATCGATCTACCTAATATAAGTAGTAACCTTAGACCTCCGTAGATGGTCATTGACCACTGGTGCTAATCAGTGGGGTTCGGAATGGTAAGTCCCACCGAGCTATCCCATTGAACCGAGATAGGGAAAAGATAATTTACACAGTAAGTACTAATAAATCATCCTTATAGTCCTAAGGACAAGTATCCAGGTAAGTGAATACAGGATAATGCACCTATGTAAAAGTGTTCCTTTATGGTATTCATGTATGTGTGTCCATGTAATAGGTAAGTATATGTAAACATATTCATGTATCAGGTAAACATCTATAAGTACTCATGTATCAGGTAATGTACTAGTATAGACTCATGAATGAACTGACTCTTGTGTGATTCCTTGTAATAGAAGTAATGTTTGATATCTTCAAATTATCCCTATGATAATTTACTGTAATATAACTGGTTGATCATGTAGGTTTATACACTCTTACTACTCAAGGGTGTGGGAAACTAAATGAAAGATGTAAACTATAACATCAATACATATATAAGAATATAAGTGTATATGCATAGTTTAGTTCAAGAATGTAAAATGGTTTTGTAAGACATCTTATGGGTTTTGAACAATAATTTACAATGACTTGATGTCATTTTAATAAACATTTCAAAGGTAAAACATTTGGTAACAATGTGTTTTTAAGATGTAAAACCATTTCATGCATCACATTTTTGTAGCATGTGAAATCTGTTAAATGACAAACACAGTTATAAAATACATATTAATGATTCAATAACATGTTTGTTTCTACTTGTATTCCCCTCATTAAAGCATTTAAAATCATTTAAAATATTGATTAGGGGTATGAACTCACCTGTAGTTGGTGATTGGGATGAACTGAACGGTATAGGATGGCTAGGTGTCAAGCGAGGACTTGTACACACACTACGATCCTAATGAACATATAATCACACATATATGCATTCAATTAGTCTTAAATCACTAATTGATAAAGTTAAGACATCCTAGACATAATAAACACTTTATATAAGTGTTTTAGGCCCTAAGGATTGCATCTAAGCTATGGTGGGACAAGGTATTTGTGTTTAGGGTTCCAAAGGACCCCATATATGAGTTTACTCCTCATATACTAACACACATGGAGTTTACGGTTGTAAACTCTGGAGTTTACGGCCGTAAACTCCCAACCATGGGGTATTTGTGTGTTTTGAAGTCCCAAATGCTTTCTAGAATTATTCTAACTTGGTGGTTCCATCCTTGAAGGGGTTTAAGGTCTAGAAACACTCCATTTAGGAGTTTACGGCCCCAAGGCCATTCCCCTTGGAGTTTACAGCCGTAAACTCCTTGGGGTATTGTTTTTGTTGTTTTCAAGCCTCATGCATTTGAAGGATAGGTTCTAGTCAATTGTTTGAAGCTAATGAGGACCATTGACACACTTTGGTGCCCCTTTAATGAGTTTACAGCCCATGAACCATGTCATGGCCATAAACTCACTTTGAATTGTGGTTTTGATGTGCTTTGGTCCTTAGATTAAGTGGGGAACATTTCCATGTAAAGGTCTAGGGCTTTAGGTGTCTTAAAAACACCCTTTGGTCCATTTCTATGGAGTTTACGGCCTAAGATACACTTAGGCCGTAAACTCTCATTTGTTAGTGTTCTTTGATGTGTTTAAGGCCTTAGATTAAATGGGAACTAGTTTTGATAAAAGCCTTAAAGCTTTAGTGGCCTTAAAACACCATTTTGAGGTTGAAAAGGGAGTTTACAGCCTATGAAACTCTTGGGCCGTGAACTCCCAAACTTGGGTGATTTATGGATGTTTTCTTGTCCTAAATACATATACAAATGATTCTAGGGCAGTGGTATAACACAAGGGTCGGTTTTGGCTTCGTTTTGGGAGTTTACCGCCAAAGAACACCTTGGGGAGTAAACTCCTAGATCTAGTGATTTAGCCTTCTAAATCATGTTATAAACACATAATAAGCATTCTAACACTACTAGAAAAGGGTACTCACAATTTGGGATAAAAACCCGAAGATCCGTCAGAGAGAAAATGGCTTTTCTCTAGTTGGAAATGTGAATAATGAATGAATTTGGTTCAGAAATCTATTTATAGTCCTGAGATATTTTTGGCAGAAAATATTTTTATTCCAAAAATGATCTCTAATATAATAGAGTGTTGGAATAATAGTGTTGCACAAAACCCTAGTGCACCCACTCTCCTGATATTTCCTAAAGTGTAAACCCTGAATTACTCAAACTTACGCAGAAAGTCTGAAAGTTAACTGTGACTGCTATAACTTCTATTGAAGTGATATAGTTTGTACAGAATGGAAATTTCGGGTTGTCACATCATCCCCCCGTTAGATGGAATTTCGTCCAGAAATTAGAATTTAAGCAAGTAAGAAATTTCAAATAACTAAGCAAAAAGGTGAGGATATTTCAGTTTCATCTGATCCTCACGTTCCCAAGTGAATTCCGGTCCACGCTTTGCGTTCTAGCGCACCTTCACTATCGGGATACGGCTCTACTTTGTATGCTTGACCTCTCGGTGATCTCGATCTCGTCGAGTGGAATAACAAGAGTCTCGTCGGATAGACACTTTTTCAAGTTTGACACGTGGAAGGTAGGATGTACGTTACTGAGTTCTTGCGGTAGATTGAGTTTGTAAGCCACAGGGCCGATTCTCGCGAGAATCTCGAAAGGCCCTATGTATCTTGGATTGAGCTTCCCACGCTTTCCAAAGCGTATCAAGCCCTTCCACGGTGAGACCTTTAGTAGGACTCGGTCGCCCACCTAGAACTCTAATGGTTTCCTATGCTTGTCAGCGTAGCTTTTCTGTCGGTCTCTAGAGGCTTTCAATCGTTCTTGAATTTGAACGATCTTCTCTGTCGTTTCCTGAATGATCTCCGGACCCATGAGAGTGCTTTCGGGAACTCGTCCCTTAGCTAACTGGGTATCACCCACTTCAGCCCAGCACAGAGGGGATCTGCACTTTCGGCCATAGAGGGCCTCGAATGGAGTTGCCTTTATGCTAGTGTGATAACTGTTGTTGTAGGAAAAGTCAACAAGGGGTAAATGAGTATCCCAAGCTTTTCCAAAGTCAATCACACAGGCACGCAACATATCTTCTAAGGTTTGGATAGTTCTCTCACTTTGCCCATCGGTCTGTGGATGGTAGGCTGTACTCATGTCCATCCTAGTTCCTAGGGAACTTTGTAATGACTGCCAGAACCTCGAAGTGAATCTACTATCTCGGTCTGAGATGATAGATAAAGGAACACCGTGCAGCCTTACAATCTCCCTAATGTAAGTTCTGGTAAGTTTCTCCATCTTGTCTGTTTCTTTGATCGGTAGGAAGTGTGCAGACTTGGTCAGTCTATCGACGATGACCCATATGGAATCAAGTCCACCCGTCGTCTTGGGCAACTTGGTTATGAAGTCCATAGTGATCCGCTCCCACTTCCATTCTGGTATCTCCGGTTGTTGTAGGAGACCGGAGGGTTTCTGGTATTCGACCTTGACCTTTGCGCAAGTAAGGCATTTACTCACGAAGGTAGCAATATCTGCTTTCATGTTAGGCCACCAATATAACTTTTTAAGATCCATATACATCTTATCTGAACCTGGGTGGACGGAATAACGAGTGTTGTGAGCTTCGGTCATGACCAAGTCTCTGAAGCCACCGTGTTTCGGTGTCCAGATCCGATCCATGAGGTATAAGGCTCCGCCACCCTTGACTTCCAAGTTCTTATCCATCCCTCTAAGGGATTCACCCGCCACGTTTTCAGGTTTCAAAGCGTCGAGCTGAGCCTCCTTTATTTGCGTGGACAAGTGTGAATGGATAGTTAGAGTCAAAGATTTGACTCTACGACCAGTATATTCTTTCCGACTTAGGGCGTCGGCTACTACATTGGCTTTACCCGGATGATAACGAATTTCGCACACGTAATCACTAAGTAGCTCGACCCACCGTCGTTGTCTCATGTTGAGCTCTTTCTGGTCGAAAATGTGTTGTAGACTCTTATGGTCTGTAAAGATATTGCTTTTTGTACCGTATAGGTAATGTCGCCAGATCTTCAGAGCAAACACAACTGCTCCTAGTTCAAGATCATGGGTTGTGTAGTTAACCTCATGTGTCTTCAGCTGTCTCGAGGCATAGGCGATGACTTTACCTCGTTGCATCAGAACACATCCGAGTCCTTGATTGGATGCATCGCAATAGACAATGAAGTCTTCTATCCCTTCGGGAAGGGATAGTATCGGGGCGGTGCATAAGGCTCGTTTGAGCGTTTGGAATGCTCTTTCCTGTTTCTCTTCCCAGTCAAAGGCCACGCCTTTCTGGGTCAGGGTTGTAAGAGGTTTCGCTATGCTGGAGAAGTTCTGAATGAACCTGCGATAGTAGCCAGCTAGACCTAGAAATTGACGAATTTCGGTAGGTGTCTTTGGTGCTGACCAGTTCTCGATGGCTTTAATTTTGGAAGGGTCCACGTGTATACCTTCTTCGCTAACCACATGGTCCAAGAATTCGACTCGCCGAATCCAAAATTCGCACTTTGAGAACTTCGCGTAGAGCTTCTCCGATCGCAATGTTTCTAAGATTTTACGGAGATGTTGACTATGTTCCTCCTTACTTCGAGAGTAGATAAGTATGTCATCGATGAAGACGATGACGAACTGATCCAAGTAAGGACGACACACCCTATTCATCAGATCCATGAATACTGCGGGCGCGTTAGTTAATCCGAATGGCATCACTACAAACTCGTAGTGCCCATAACGAGTTCAGAAAGCTGTCTTGGGAACATCCTCCTCTAATACTCGTAGTTGGTGATATCCGGATCGCAGATCTATCTTCGAGAAGTAGTTGGCTCCTTGAAGTTCATCAAACAAATCGTCAATGCGGGGCAAGGGATAACGATTTTTAATGGTAAGTTTGTTGAGTTCTCTATAGTCGATGCACATGCGAAACGATCAATCTTTCTTCTTGACGAACAAGACCGGTGCTCCCCATGGTGAGAAGCTTGGTCGAATGAATCCCTTCTTGAGAAGTTCGTTAAGTTGACTGGAAAGTTCCTGCATTTCAGCCGGTGCCAGACGATAAGGAGATTTGGCTACGGGGGTAGCCCCTGGCACTAAGTCGATTTTGAACTCGACTTTGCGTTGTGGTGGTAAACCGGGAAGTTCTTCTGGGAATATGTCGGGAAAGTCGCATACTTCTGGGATTTTCTGGATGTCTTTCTGTTCTTGGCTGGTATCAACGACGTGTGCGAGAAATGCATGGTACTCCTTCCGCAAGCACTTCTGGGCTTGAATACACGAAATGATGTGAAGGCTCGTACTAGGTTTATCGCTGTAGATAACTAAGGTTTCGTTGTTAGGAAGGTTAACACGAATTGCTTTTTCGAAGCACATAATGTCGGCACGAAGAAGACTCAACCAATCCATACTGATGATAACGTCGAAACATTTAATTGGGACTGGCATGAGATCTATCTTGAAAGTATGGCCATCTAAAGTTAAGGTACAACCTACGTATATGCAGTTTGTACTCTCTATTTTCCCATCAGCCATTTCTATCGTGAATGAATTATCTAATGCACATGGTTTTTGTTTAATCAGGTGTGCAAATTTGTGACTTACAAAAATTTTATCGGCTCCGCTATCGAAAAGTATGCAAGCATATGAGTTATCGAGGAGGAACGTACCAGTAACTATCGTAGGATCAGCTACTGCTTCCTCGTGGCCTAGGGCCATAACTCTTCCTACCCCTCCATCCATTCCTGCTTTAGGGCAGTTCCTCTTCTAGTGGCCCACTTCGCCATAACTGTAGCAAGTTTGGCCCATACCAGCGTTAGGAGCCTGTGCGGTTTGAGCTGTTGGAGTCTGGCAGAAATGGGCTGTGTGCCCCTTCCGGTTGCAGTTGGTGCATTGCATCTCCCTGCAAGGTCCGCGGTGGTGGAAGTTGCACTTGGTGCACTCCGGGAGAGATTCAGCATAAGTTTTTGCTGGTAAGGGGTTCGCAGAGACAGCGGGAGTCACTGTGGCAGCATTGATTGCCACAAGTTGTTGTCTCTTGGAGGATCCTTGCGAAGCCCCCCTTTTCCTCTTAGACCACCCTTTCTGGTTGTTGCCAGGGCTGGACTCTTGGGGTACGGGTGTAGGGATTGTTGTGTTCTGAGGTTTCCGGTGATCGATAAGAGATTGTGCCAGTTCCTTGGCGCTATCACAAGTAATAGGCCTGGAAGCGATCACACTTGACTGGATCTGGGGCGACAGTCCCCAAATATATCTCTCGATCTTTTTTCTCTGGAGAGCAACCATATCAGGGCATAAGTTTGCCAGATCACAGAACCTATTTGTGTAGGCCGTGATGTCGGATCCAACCATTTGTAGATCCCAGAATTCCTGCTCGAGTTTTTGTACTTCGCCTCGAGGACAGTATTCTTTCATCAGCATGTCTTTCAATTTTTCCCAGCTGATGGAATACGCCACCACCAAAGTCAGATAGTTAACATGGCTGTTCCACCACGTTAGTGCTCTGTCAGAGAAGGTACAAGCTGCGAACTTGACCTTGTTTCCTTCTTGGCATCCGCATATCTCAAAGACCGATTCCATTTTCTCAATCCATTGTCTCAACACCATAACACCCCCAGTTCCATTGAAGCTGTGGGGTTTGGCGTTAGTGAAGTCCTTGTAGGTGCATTCTTGAGGGTGTCCATGGCTTTCGCCGTGGTTCGAGGGTGGTGCACCTGTTCCTGATCCACTAGGGGCAGGAGCGTTGATTGCTGACACAGTAGCTGCAACTGCTGCTGTGAAAGCTTCCTGGAACATGTTGGCATCGAAATGGTTTGGTGGTTGAAGAGGTTCAGGTGGTGGTGGAGGTGGTGGTATTGGTGCTTCGTTGTTTGGGTTTCTCCTTGGATTCCTGCGTGGCGGCATCTTTAACTATACATTTAAAGATGACGACATGGATAAGAATAAATGATTAATGGATGTGTCTCATGGACTAATCCCCATAGTCCAACAACAGAAGGAATAGCTAAAATAGACGAACTGACTAAGATAATTACAGTAAGACTAAATACCCCTATGGTATTTCTTTATGGTTGTGTTGGTAAGTTTTTAGACTTGCTGCTATATCACAACCATTCTTGGGCATAATCTAATCACTCCTTGGACCAGCATAGTTGATCAGGCTATGCCATTCCCAAGACTGACCATATATCCCCAGGCTTACTTGTGATATTCAACAATCGTAATACTTTTGTTCTAGTCGTTGTGACACTGATTTTAGTATGAATGCAGGCACGTATACTTACTTAAATATTTTATTATTTAAAAGTATAACTCTGAGACAGAGTATTTTAATCCCATGTATTTATAGTTAGTATATCTTTTATGGGTTGATATACTTAATTCACTATAAACAATGCTCTGATACCAATCTGTCACACCCCAAAACCACGAACGGCGGAAACGTTCAGGGGTGGAGGACGTCATGTATAGTATCACAACAGTGTAATATAATAAACAAGCAACAACATCATCCATTGCATTATAAGTAAAGTTTAATACATGTGTGTTCTTTCATTGTAATAAGGCACCAAAAATATACAATCAAAATAAAAGACGAGACTTGTCTGCTCCGTCTTCTCAAAACCTGGCCTCCGTACCTGCCTACTGATGACCTGAGAATACAAGTTATTTTGAAAGCGAGTATCAGCTTTAAAGCTGGTGAATTCATAAGTATATAAGTGTCATTGCCTTGTTTGTGAAAATCTGTTATGAAGGCCATGTAAAACGTTAAATGAAAATGTTGATGTACGTATGAAAAACCCTAGAAAATCCCTTATTTTCTATCAGAGACCTGCTAGAGGGTAGACTATGTATAGAGAGAGTAGAGTACTTAGGACTTGGGATCCTAGGAAGAGGACTTGGGGTGAATATTGACGCGATGTGGACGGTAGTATTGGGCCCGTACTACCGAAGGCACTGGATCAGTGTGCAGCCCAAGTAAGAATCTTTAGGGTACCAGGGATCAAGTAGGAATGGGATATCGAGTGTCTATATGCTCGAGTGAGTCTCTGATATCTTGTGTTGTATTTCAGAGAGACATCATGGTTGGGACACACTATAGGCCAGGGACTAGAGAGGGGGTGCGAGCAATGAGGAGCTCCGCCAGATGATTCATGATGAGGTGGATGCTGCCATCCGTGCTGAGATTCCAGAGATGTTTGGGTCTATCAAGACCACACTGATTGAGACTTTTGATGAGCGGTATGCTGCTCTTACTGATGTTTGTGTAGTTGCAGCCACTGCAGCCGTTGCTGCTGCCAGGCCGCAGGGGGGTGACGCGTTGCTGTACCGGGAGTTCAGCAACACGAAGCCACCAGAGTTTGATGGGACTCAGGATCCAATAGCCGCAATGAGGTGGATCTCTGACATTTAGGGGTGCTTCTACACATGTTCATGTCTGGAGCATCTGAGAGTTCGGTTCGCATTGAACCAGCTTTGCTTGGGGGCGAAGGACTGGTGGAAGTTTGTGATAGTGCACTATTCTTCTGTAGAGCTTGCTACGGTGACCTGGGAGAGGTTCACCGCTATGTTTCGTGATGCGGTGGAAAAGGAGCGTTTGGGCCAAGAGTTCTTGACCCTCAAGCAGGGTACTGATGTCAGACCCCAAAACCACGAACGGCGGAAACGTTCAGGGGTGGAGGACGTCATGTACAGTATCACAACAGTGTAATATAATAAACAAGCAACAACATCATCCATTGCATTATAAGTAAAGTTTAATACATGTGTGTTCTTTTATTGTAATAAGACACCAAAAATATACAATCAAAATAAAAGACGAGACTTGTCTGCTCCGTCTTCTCAAAACCTGGCCTCCGTACCTGTCTACTGATGTCCTGAGAATACAAGTTATTTTGAAAGCGAGTATCAGCTTTAAAGCTGGTGAATTCATAAGTATATAAGTGTCATTGCCTTGTTTGTGAAAATCTATTATGAAGGCCATGTAAAACATTAAATGAAAATGTTGATGTACGTATGAAAAACCCTAGAAAATCCCTTATTTTCTATCAGTTGAGATGTAGTCTTCTACCATGAACCGAATGTTTTGTTTGTAAAATGATAGTTTTTCCTTTGTATTGACTAGTACTAAAAGTGCTTAGTCTAACTCATCGTTTATGTGAATGTATCACAAAATAAAGTAAATAGGAAAATGTACTACTGTAAGTGTTGTCACTGGGTACTAGGACTAACACAACATCGCATTAAGCAAAATATGTAACCTAATGAACATCCGAAGATTGTCCAAAACAAGTATTAATGTAAGTGTCATCGCTGGGTACTAGGAGTAACACAATCATCGCAATAAGCGAAAGGTATAACCTAATGAACATCCGAAGATTGTCCAATTGTCCTCTGTAGCAGCAGCAGGTTGGTGGAGGGGTTAGTCCCAATCGATCTACCTAATATAAGTAGTAACCTTAGACCTCCGTAGATGGTCATCGACCACTGGTGCTAATCAGTGGGGTTCGGAATGGTAAGTCCCACCGAGCTATCCCATTGAACCGAGATAGGGAAAAGATAATTTACACAGTAAGTACTAATAAATCATCCTTATAGTCCTAAGTACAAGTATCTAGGTAAGTGAATAGAGGATAATGCACCTATGTAAAAGTGTTCCTGTATGGTATTCATGTATGTGTGTCCATGTAACAGGTAAGTATATGTAAACATATTCATGTATCAGGTAAACATCTGTAAGTACTCATGTATCAGGTAATGTACTAGTATAGACTCATGAATGAACTGACTCTTGTGTGATTCCTTGTAATAGAAGTAATGTTTGATATCTTCAAATTATCCCTATGATAATTTACTGTAATATAACTGGTTGATCATGTAGGTTTATACACTCTTACTACTCAAGGGTGTGGGAAACTAAATGAAAGATGTAAACTATAACATCAATACATATATAAGAATATAAGTGTATATGCATAGTTTAGTTCAAGAATGTAAAATGGTTTTGTAAGACATCTTATGGGTTTTGAACAATAATTAACAATGACTTGATGTCATTTTAATAAACATTTCAAAGGTAAAACATTTGGTAACAATGTGTTTTTAAGATGTAAAACCATTTCATGCATCACATTTTTGTAGCATGTGAAATCTGTTAAATGACAAACACAGTTATAAAATACATATTAATGATTCAATAACATGTTTGTTTCTACTTGTATTCCCCTCATTAAAGCATTTAAAATCATTTAAAATATTGATTAGGGGTATGAACTCACCTGTAGTTGGTGATTGGGATGAACTGAACGGTATAGGATGGCTAGGTGTCAAGCGAGGACTTGTACACACACTACGATCCTAATGAACATATAATCACACATATATGCATTCAATTAGTCTTAAATCACTAATTGATAAAGTTAAGACATCCTAGACATAATAAACACTTTATATAAGTGTTTTAGGCCTTAAGGATTGCATCTAAGTTATGGTGGGACAAGGTAGTTGTGTTTAGGGTTCCAAAGGACCCCATATATGAGTTTACTCCTCATATACTAACACACATGGAGTTTACGGTTGTAAACTCTGGAGTTTACGGCCGTAAACTCCCAACCATGGGGTATTTGTGTGTTTTGAAGTCCCAAATGCTTTCTAGAATTATTCTAACTTGGTGGTTCCATCCTTGAAGGGGTTTAAGGTCTAGAAACACTCCATTTAGGAGTTTACGGCCCCAAGGCCATTCCCCTTGGAGTTTACGGCCGTAAACTCCCTTGGGGTGTTGCTTTTGTTGTTTTCAAGCCTCATGCATTTGAAGGATAGGTTCTAGTCAATTGTTTAAAGCTAATGAGGACCATTGACACACTTTGGTGCCCCTTTAATGAGTTTACGGCCCATGAACCATGTCATGGCTGTAAAGTCACTTTGAAATGTGGTTTTGATGTGCTTTGGTCCTTAGATTAAGTGGGGAACATTTCCATGTAAAGGTCTAGGGCTTTAGGTGTCTTAAAAACACCCTTTGGTCCATTTCTATGGAGTTTACGGCCTAAGATACACTTGGGCCGTAAACTCTCATTTGTTGGTGTTCTTTGATGTGTTTAAGGCCTTAGATTAAATGGTAACTAGCCTTGATAAAAGCCTTAAAGCTTTAGTGGCCTTAAAACACCATTTTGAGGTTGAAAAGGGAGTTTACAGCCTATGAAACTCTTGGGCTGTGAACTCCCAAACTTGGGTGATTTATGGATGTTTTCTTATCCTAAATACATATACAAATGAGTCTAGGGCAGTGGTATAACACAAGGGTTGGTTTTGGCTTCGTTTTGGGAGTTTACCGCCCAAGAACACCTTGGGGAGTAAACTCCTAGATCTAGTGATTTAGCCTTCAAAATCATGTTATAAACACATAATAAGCATTCTAACACTACTAGAAAAGGGTACTCACAATTTGGGATAAAAACCCAAATATCCGTTAGAGAGAAAATGGCTTTTCTCTAGTTGGAAATGTGAATAATGAATGAATTTGGTTCAGAAATCTATTTATAGTCCTGAGATATTTTTGGCAGAAAATATTTTTATTCCAGAAACGATCTCTAATATAATAGAGTGTTGGAATAATAGTGTTGCACAAAACCCTAGTGCACCCACTCTCCTGATATTTCCTGAAGTGTAAACCCTGAATTACTCAAACTTACGCAGAAAGTCTGAAAGTTAACTGTGACTGCTATAACTTCTATTGAAGTGATATAGTTTGTACATAATGGAAATTTCGGGTTGTCACAAGTGAGTCTGTTACTGTGATCACCAGGATGTTTCATCAGAGGGTGATGTTCTGCCCTGAGCACGTGTCTTCTGAGAAGGCACGTATGATTCGGTATTTGAGTATTTTGAGGAGAGACATCCGCGAGTTCGTGGCGAACTCAACGTACCGGAAATTTGCCAAGCTTCAGGAAAATGCCCGGAATAGGGAGATTGAGCTAGAGACTCAGGCCAGGGAGGAGGCAGAGTCTCGGGGGAGGGATCGGCGACCGACACAGTCCTAGCCGGCTGCCAAGCAGGCTAAGCCCGCCAATTCCAGATCAGGGAACCTGAAGGGCCGCACTTGTGGCAAGTGTGGCAAGAGTCATGAGGGGGTGTGCAGAGCAGGGTCTTGCTACAAGTGTGACAAGGAGGGGCACATGGCCAAGGATTGCCCCAAGGGGTTTGCAATTTGTTTTCACTGCAACCAGACCGGACACCGGAAGGCCGAGTGTCCGTAATTACGAGGGTCAGCTCAGGGAGCATCTCAGGGATTTGTCCCTGCTGTTGTTCAAGCTACGAAGAGTTGGTCGATGAAGGCCGAGGCACCGAAGGCTCGCGGGACAGCCTTCCAGTTAACAGTGGAGGAGGTCCGCGCAACACCCGATGTTGTGGCTGGTATGTATTCTTTCCTCTGTTTATTTTGAGTTTGTGGTGTTATGCTTATGTTGTGATGTGCGTAGGTACAATTCTTGTGTGTTCTGTACCTGATTTGGTGTTATTTGACTCGGGTGCGAGTTGGTATTTTGTGTCATTAGCCTTTAGTCAACACATCAGTATTCGTCGTGAGGCGTTGAGTCGACCTTTGCGAGTTTCCATTGCTGATGAGAGAGCAGTGTATGCCACTGATGTGATTCGAGGATGTGTACTCGAGATCTTCGGCGTTGAGTTTCCGATTGATTTGGTCCCAATTGCTATGGGAGATGTCTGTGTCATCGTGGGCATGGACTATTTGAGCAGATTTGGAGTGGTTATCGACTGCGAGCGACAGTTGGTGACCATACGAGACCTTAGTGGGGGAGTTCTTACGGTTTATGGCGAGGGTACCAGTTCTGGGTCGGCATTTTGTTCAGTTGCGAGAGCGAGGCAGAGTCTATAGCAGGGTTGTAGTGGGTATGTGGCTTATGTGGTGGATATGAGGGTAGGTGTAGAGAGACCGAGGTAGGTTGATGAGGTCCCGATAGTGTGTTAGTTCCCAGATGTTTTCCCCAAGGAGTTGTCGGGTGTGCCTCCCGAGAGGCAGGTGGAGTTTCGTATCGATTTGGTTCTCGGGGCAGCGGCTATCACCAAGGCGCCCTATCGCCTTGCACCTCTAGAGATGCAGGAGTTATCCTCGCAGCTTCAGGAGCTACTGGGAAAGGGGTTTATATGGCCGAGTAGCTCGTCGTGGGGAGCGTCGATCCTTTTGTCAAGAAAAAGGATGGTTCACACCGGATGTGCATTGACTACCGGGAGTTGAACAAGCTGATGGTCAAGAACCGTTACCCCTTACTGAGGATCGACGATTTGTTCGATCAGTTGCAGTGAGTGTCTTGGTTCTCCAAGATTGATTTGAGGTCTGGATATCATCAGATCGGGGTGCGTGATGAGGATATCTAGAAGACAGCGTTCATGACTTGTTACGGGCATTACGAGTTCGTGGTGATGCCTTTCAGGCTCACCAATGCACCTACGGCCTTCATGGATCTCATGAACAGGGTGTGCAGGCCGATGTTGGATCGTTCGGTGATCGTGTTCATTGATGATATATTGGTGTATTCGAGGTCCAAAGAGCAGCATGAGGAGCATTTAAGGGAGATCCTCAGAGTTCTGAGATCGGAAAGGCTTTACACCAAATTCTCCAAGTGCGATTTCTGGTTACGGGAGGTCCAGTTTCTAGGACACCTCGTCAACCATAATGGGATATTATTCGATCCGGCCAAGATTGAGGTGGTGATGAGTTGGCAGGTGCCGAGATCCCCTTCGGAGATCAGGAGTTTCCTGGGGTTGGCCGGATATTATCGGAGATTCAACCAGGATTTCTCCAGAATTGTTGTTCCTCTCACCAGGCTGACCCAGAAGGGTGTGGCTCTCAGTTGGGGCCCGGAGCAGCAGGCCTCATGTGACATCCCCATTTTTAACGGCCAGAAAAGACCAATTTTGTTTATGCTTTATAAAAATCAGAGTACTTCTTTTTATAAAAATGTTGCGGAATTTGTTCCCAGAAAAATACGATAAATACGTTATTAAAACATTTTCGAAGAAACGTATTTATTTCATTTTAAAACATTTGGGATGTCATCGTTAATACAAAAACATAAGCATAAACAGAACTTACAATTATTTACACTAGTGATCTACATCTCTTTAAATCTCTCAGTGTAATGTTACTTCATATCGTCACCTGTGATATAAATAAACTGAGTGGGTCAGGTTGGGAAACCTGGTGAGTACATAGGGTTTTCAACCCACAATAATATAATTATTGTGTTCGATCATCAAACAATTAACCCAATTACCCATCCCCATTATCTTCTTTATTCTTAAGGATCTACCCTAAGAATCAGCTATTTCTCATTCATTCATTCCTAAGGATCATCCTAAGGAAACAACATGAAGTCCATTGTTGCCAATGACACATTCGTTAAGCGCAGCTGCTAATCTTGTCACTTAGGCGCAGCTGCCAGAATTGTGACATTTTCTATGAGGTGCTTCTGCCGATATTGACCTTTAAACGCTATTGTCATGGTCATAAGGCTCCCCATTAGGCGCAACTGCCGATACTGTCTTTAGAGCGCAACTGCTAGGACGTTTACCGTAGATCTAAAACATCAACGGGTTGTGGCGCAGCTGCCAGTGCTCATCTATAGGGTATTAGGTCCACTGCTGCCAATGTATACCTATAGGGCACTAGGTCCATGCTACTAATGTTCCTCTATTTCAGCTTTTATCCCTCATCATTCATCTACCCATGTTTTACCCAACATATTTTGTAGATATAAAATACTTTACACAGTTTACATCATTTAAAACATGTATAAAAATCTTTCACCAGCATAGACAACAAGTATTCAGACAATATGCACACATAGCATGTAATTTATAATAAAATACTTCATATCTATGTGTAAGCTGAAAGGGACCATGCACTCACCTGAGTAGGTGGTGACTCAGCACTCGAACAGCACTTCGATACTCTCAAAACAATTTCCTTCGATAAAACCTAGTATCAATACCACTAGGGTTTAGTCTAACGATAACCGTGACAAATTAATAGTCTGACCATTATTATTATTATTATATAAGCGTTAAATAACACTCAATATAACTCATAATAATAGCCCAAATACCCATTATAAGTTCCTAATAATGTTACTATGTTAAAACATAAGCTATACTAAAGATAGGTTAGGCGTAGCTCACTTACAGCGGGTTTTCTCGAAAACCGGGCTTCGCTGGAGCAGCGTTCCCGAGCCGAAAGGCTCTTTTCTCGGGACTCCGGGAGCCTCGAGGCTTCCTTCGGGTGCTAGGGGGTTTACCTAGGCTTTTAGGGGGGTTAGGGGGCTAGAGAGAGAGTCTAGAGAGAGAAAGAATAGTTTAGGAAGGTGTGAAGAATGAGGGAACCCAACACCTCTATTTATAGGGGTGCTGACTGGCCTACTCACCGAGTAGGGGGTCCTACTCGCCGATTTGGTCCATGTGGTGGCCTTCTGGTGGTGCCACGTCACCACCTATCGCGTATCAGCCTTCGAACTTAGAAAAATCATAACTCTCTCATACGAGCTCCGTTTTCTACGTTCTTTATATCCACGCGTAGGTAAAATCAAGATCTACAACTTTCATTTAGACTCCGTCGGCTAATTCTCGACTGATCTCAAATTTAACAGTAGGAGGCGTTTAGACTGTTAAATGACCGCGAAGAATTTGTAACTCCTTCATACGAAATCCGTTTTCGTCCATCTTTTTACCGTTGAGTTCCTATTAATGAGATCTGCAACTCTCATTTAGGTCGCGTAAGCCAAAAACCGCTCGAACTAAAATTCGAGTTTCGGGTCATGCACTGCTAAGCCGAATCTTAGAAAAATCATAACTTCCTCATACGAAGTCAGATTTGGGCGTTCTTTTTATCGACGCTCTTAGTTTAACATATTCTACAACTTTCGTTTAGATTTCTAAGGCTAAATCTCGCTCTATCGTAAATTCACTATTTACGCTTCTCGGTGCCGTGTCGGTTTTGCCGTAAAACTTCGACGGGCCATAACTTTTTCATTATAACTCGGATTTCGGCGTTCTATATATGTACGAAAACCTTGTGACATATTATACAACTTGGTTAAGGTTATTTATTCTAAATAATATTTTTGTCGAAAAGTCGTTTTCGACCCCTATTGCCTCTAATTTGACTAGCCCGGATCTGTGGGCGTTACAATTATCTCCCCCTTAGGATGATTACGTCCCGGAATCATCAATGAAACATGGTCGTATAATGACTCCATACGTCATCTCTTCATCCTAGGTATTAATTATAACTTCTATATTCCTTCAAGTCTATCTTTTAGACTCATTGACTGTAAGCAGTACTTGATCGTGCACCTGCTCTCCACCTCAGGCTAGACTCCCAATTATGACCTTCAAGTCACAATCTCGATCCTTACTGGATACGAACTTGAGATGATTTCTTTTATTACTACTAAGGATCGATGTGTCATATTCTAATGACCTATCATCGTACGTTGCAACACTTAGACTTAGGTCTCTTAGAGTTAAACTCTAAAACAGACTATGCCTTCCTTCATGTTCTAATGTGATATAATCACACTTTAACATTAGGCATTTCTAGCTAGCAACTTCTTTAACAACTAGCGCGATATTTCTATTGATCGCTTTGATTTCAATCGTTTGGTTTAAGTCGGACGCTACACCGATCTTGATTTTCTAAACCACATAGGATACTTAGCATAGTCGGACTCAATTCAATATGACCACTAGGGTTGGAATATAAACAATCTTCTTAGTCATTACCGAAACGATGGTAACGACACACTAGAATAAAACGAAATCAATTACCAGCTTCTTGGTAACCTTGTGACTTTCCCTGATCCAAGTGTGAGTCCTGTGCTTCCGGTAGTATAGGCCTCTACTACCATTCACACCTACTCATACTTGTTCCAAGTATTGTCCCGCAGTTTTTCCAAGTCACCATACAAGAAAACCACACAGCAACTTAACACATCAGATAACAAAACAAAGGTGTTATATTATTTCTTGAAACAATTACATGGGTGTTCAAGTTCACCCTAGATTATGCCTCTAATAGGCTACATCATATGACACTATCTATATGGCTTCTTCATAACTTGATCTCTATATATCCATCCTTACTCCTGATTCCTTGCATCGTCAGCTGCTTCGTCAAGGATCATTTGAAATGCTCTTGCCTTTGGTTTTGGCGACACATTTGGCTTTGTAGCCCCTTCTCTCTTTGGGCAATCTTGCTTGAAGTGCCCTTCCTCGTTACATTCGTAACACACCCTTTTGTTGAATTTACACTCGTTGGAATAATGCCCATGCTTCCCACACTTGAAATAAGTCATCTCCTCACCGCATTTTCTAGAGTGTTTCTTTTTGCACTTCTCGCACCATCTTTCTTCGCTCCCTCCTCTAAACCTCCTGGTACTGGTCTTGCTTCTCTCATCGGGCTTTGCAGACCCCTCAAACTTCCTCTTTTCACCAACCTCAATCTTGTTGGCAGCTCTTCCCTTAATCATATCTTCCACAGACTTGACAACCCAGATAGCTGCCTCCAGAGTAGGTGCCTGACGCACTAGCACCGCGTACTCCCATGGAAGTCCCTTTGCGTACTTGTCGATTTTCGTCAGCTCATCCGGAACAAGGCGCAAGGCGAACTCCATCTTCTCTGTGAAGTTGTTGGTGTATTCATCAACAGACATGCTTTCTTTCTTCAAGGTAAGGAATTGGTTTTCTAGCTCGAGCAGATTTTGGGCTGAGTAGTACTTACGTTTTAATTGCACCAGAAACTCTGCCCATGTCAGTTGCAGGGGCTCATTGGGGCTCAGAGTCTTCCCCAAGGTATTCCACCAACGTACAGCGCCTCCTCGAAACTAACGCACTGCAAATGTGGTCTGTTGTTTTCCCTTGCAACCGCGTCATGAAAGCTAATTCCATCTCCGAGATCCAATCCATGACCCCGATCGGATCCTCTTTTCCAGTGAAAGTTGATGGCTTGCAAGTCAGAAAATCCTTGTACTTGCATCCATTCCTCTCGACTTCGTCATCTTGGTTGTTTTGTCGAACTATTGGTGGGTTGACTTGACCAATACTCCCACTGTAGTTTCCTTCCTCAGATGCCCTTCGCTCAACTCGGGCTGTTCGATCTAAATGGTCGCTTCCTCTCGATTTTGCTGGAGCAAACTCCTGGTTTCCTCCATTTGACGATCCAACATCGCCTGGATCATTGCTTGAACTCCGACCATTGTTATTGGCTCAGCAACGGCTACCACAACCGGTATTTGCTCAATTACTGGGGGTTGGTTTCGATTCCCATTTGCATTCACGTTTCCGCTACGGGTTCTTGTCATCTTGATCTATACACTGAATAACGTGAATCTAGACCTTTACTTAGGATTGACGGTTAAATCATCCTTATCACTCCGAAACGTTTATATGCTAGTTCTAATATCGTAGTTAAACGCTTAGAATCCTAAACATATAAGGTTTCCAGATCCGGTCGGCAACAGACCATAGATCCGAACAAATAACAGCATATCAGGCAGAAGTATTTAGCACATAAAAGCATTTTAGGCAAAATTCCTAAAATAATATAGTGCTCACATCTCACAATCATCATTTAGCATTCTAAGTTTAAGTCTAGAAATAAATCCATATTCCTAGTTCGCTTAAACTAATGCTCTGATACCAACTGTGACATCCCCATTTTTCACGGCCAGAAAAGACCGATTTTGTTTATGCTTTATAAAAATCAGAGTACTTCTTTTTATAAAAATGTTGCGGAATTTGTTCCCAGAAAAATACGATAAATACGTTATTAAACATTTTCGAAGAAACGTATTTATTTCATTTTAAAACGTTTGGGATGTCATCGTTAATACAAACACGTAAGCATAAACAGAACTTACAATGATTTACACTAGTGATCTACATCTCTTTAAATCTCTCAGTGTAATGCTACTTCATATCGTCACCTGTGATATAAATAAACTGAGTGGGTCAGGTTGGGAAACCTGGTGAGTACATAGGGTTTTCAACCCACAATAATATAATTATTATGTTCAATCATCAAACAATTAACCCAATTACCCATCCCCATTATCTTATTTATTCTTAAGGATCTACCTTAAGAATCAGCTATTTCTCATTCATTCATTCCTAAGGATCATCCTAAGGAAACAACATGAAGTCCATTGTTGCCAATGACACATTGGTTAAGCGCAGCTGCTAATCTTGTCACTTAGGCGCAGCTGCCAGAATTGTGACATTTTCTATGAGGTGCTTCTGCCGATATTGACCTTTAAACGCTACTGTTATGGTCATAAGGCTCCCCATTAGGCGCAGCTGCTGATACTGTCCTTAGAGCGCAGCTGCTAGGACGTTTACCGTAGATCTAAAACATCAACGGGTTGTGGCGCAGCTGCCAGTGCTCATCTATAGGGTATTAGGTCCACTGCTGCCAATGTATACCTATAGGGCACTAGGTCCATGCTACTAATGTTCCTCTATTTCAGCTTTTATCCCTCATCATTCATCAACCCATGTTTTACCCAACATATTTTGTAGATATAAAATACTTTACACAGTTTACATCATTTAAAACATGTATAAAAATCTTTCACCAGCATAGACAACAAGTATTCAGACAATATGCACACATAGCATGTAATTTATAATAAAATACTTCATATCTATGTGTAAGATGAAAGGGACCATGCACTTACCTGAGTAGGTGGTGACTCAGCACTCGAACAGCGCTTCGATACTCTCAAAACAATTTCCTTCGAGAAAACCTAGTATCAATACCACTAGGGTTTAGTCTAACGATAACTGCGACAAACTAATAGTCTGACTATTATTATTATTATTATTATTATATAAGCGATAAATAACACTCAATATAACTCATAATAATAGCCCAAATACTCATTATAAGTTCCTAATAATGTTACTATATTTAAAACATAAGCTATACTAAAGATAGGTTAGGCGTAGCTCACTTACAGCGGGTTTTCTCGAAAACCGGGCTTTGCTGGAGCAGCGTTCCCGAGCTGAAAGGCTCTTTTCTCGGGACTCCGGGAGCCTCGAGGCTTCCTTCGGGTGCTAGGGGGTTTACCTAGGCTTTTAGGGGGGGTTAGGGGGCTAGAGAGAGAGTCTAGAGAGAGAAAGAATAGTTTAGGAAGGTGTGAAGAATGAGGGAACCCGGCACCTCTATTTATAGGGGTGCTGACTGGCCTACTCGCCGAGTAGGGGGGCCTACTCGCCGAGTTGGTCCATGTGGTGGCCTTCTGGTGGTGCCACGTGTCCAATTCTGGTGGTGCCAAGTCACCACCTATCGCGTATCAGCCTTCGAACTTAGAAAAATCATAACTCTCTCATACGAGCTCCGTTTTCGACGTTCTTTATATCCACGCGTAGGTAAATTTAAGATCTACAACTTTCATTTAGACTCCGTCAGCTAATTCTCGACCGATCTCAAATTTAACAGTAGGAGGCGTTTAGACTGTTAAATGACCGCGAAGAATTTGTAACTCCTTCATACGAACTCCGTTTTCGTCCATCTTTTTACCGTTGAGTTCCTATTAATGAGATCTTCAACTCTCATTTAGGTCGCGTAAGCCAAAAACAGCTCGAACTAAAATTCGAGTTTCGGGTCGTGCACTACTAAGCCGAATCTTAGAAAAATCATAACTTCCTCATACGAAGTCAGATTTGGGCGGTCTTTTTATCGACGCTCTTAGTTTAACATATTCTACAACTTTTTTTTAGATTGCTAAGGCTAAATCTTGTTCTATCATAAATTTACTATTTACGCTTCTCGGTGCCATGTCGGTTTTGCCGTAAAACTTCGACGGGCCATAACTTCTTTGTTATAACTCGGATTTTGGCGTTCTTTATATGTACGGAAACCTTGTGACATATTCTACAACTTGGTTAAGGTTATTTATTCTAAATAATCTTTTTGTCAAAAAGTCGTTTTCGACCCCTATTGCCTCTAATTTGACTAGCTCGGATCTGCGGGCGTTACACCTCATTCGAGACACTTCGCCAGAGATTGTGCGAAGCCCTAGTGTTGGCCCTTCCGGAGGGAATGGAGGACTTTGTGATATATTGTGACACGTCAATATCGGGACTGGGTGCGGTGCTGATGCAGAGAGGGCATGTGATAGCATACGCATCGAGGCATCTGAAGCCTCATGAGACAAGGTATCCTACTCACGATCTGGAGTTGGGGGCTGTGGTGTTCGCCCTCAAGATATGGCATCACTATGTGTAGAGAGGTGCTTGACATGTCGCAGGTTTAAGGCCGAGCACCAATGTCCACATGGCAAGTTGCAGACGCTTGAGGTTCCCCAGTGGAAGTGGGAACATATTTCCATGGATTTTATCACCAAATTGCCGAGGATTGCGAGAGGCGTCGATGCAATTTGGGTGATCATCGACCAGCTGACAAAGAGCGCTCATTTTCTTGCTATCAGTGAGAGCTCTTCCACAGAGAGGCTGGCAGAGGTGTATGTGAGGGAGGTGGTATCGCGACATAGTGTACCGATCTCGATTGTGTCAGATCGAGATATGCGTTTCACTTCTAGGTTTTGGAAGAACTTCCATGAGGAGTTGGGTACTACGCTGCATTTTAGTACCGCTTACCACCCATATACGGACGGACAGAGTGAGCGTACGATTCAGACGCTCTAAGACATGCTTCGGGCATGTGTATTGGACTTCGGAGGGAGTTGGGACACGTATCTGCCTTTGGCTGAGTTTTCCTATAACAACAGCCATCATTCGAGCATTGGTATGTCTCCCTTTGAGTTATTGTATGGGAGGAGGTGTCGGACTCCCATTTGTTGGGGAGAGGTAGGGCAGCGAGTGATGGGCAACATTGAGATAGTGCTTCAGACGACAGAGCAGATACAACATGTTAGACAGAGATTGCTCAAGGCCCAGAGTCGCCAGAAGAGTTACGCGGATAGGCATCGATCCAAGCTTGAGTTTCAGGTTGGAGATTTTGTACTCCTGAAGGTGTCTCCTTGGAAAGGAGTGATCTGATCCAGGAAAAGGGGCAAGTTGGGGCCCCGGTACATTGGAGCATTTAGGGTGATCGTGAGGGTGGCTAGGGTAGCATATCGATTGGAGCTACCTGCGGAGTTGAGCCAGATTCATGATACCTTCCACGTGTGTCAACTGAGGAAGTGTATAGCCGACGAGTCGGCAGTGGTGCCATTGGAGGATATCTAGGTGCACGCAGGTCTGAATTATGTTGAGAGACCGATCGCGATCTTGGACCGGAAGGGCAAGGTTCTGAGGAACAAGGAGGTGCCACTGGTTCAGGTCCAGTGGCAGCATCGGAGGGGGTCCGAGCTAACTTGGAGTCGGAGTCAAAGATCAGGGAGCAGCATCCGGAGTTATTTCAGCATGAGACTTTGAGGGCGAAGTCTGGTTCTAGTGGGGGAGAATTGTAACATCCCAAAATTAAGGTAAAGCTATTTAACCCTTCTATTTTGTCAAGTTGTCAAGATTGGTCCCTTGAGAGAGTTCTTGTAGAAAATGAGTACGTTGGGCATACTGGGGAGTACGTTGCGCGTACTTATACGCTTAATTTGGACGCGGACTCGCTTGGGTACGCTGGGCATACCCAGGGTTATGCTGGGCGTAACGGGTCCAGATGCAAACCCTAAATGTTTGGCTTGTGCACTATTTAAAGGATGTTAAGGCTCATTTCTTAGCCTCCATATCAGAGATTGAAACCCTAAGAGAGAGCCTTCCATTGCCCTTAGCTTGAGTGTGTGTGTTTTGGATCTAAAAGTGTCTTGGTGTGTTAGTGAAGAAGAAGGAGAAGAGCTTGTAGAGGCTAGGGCTTGAAGTGCAAGTTTGGATCTGAGATCTACAGAGAAAGGAGCTTCATCTAGAGGTACAAAGTTCAAAACTTTCCTCTTTATTTGGTTTGATGATTGCATGGTCCATTTCTACGGTTAAAAGTCCCAAAGGTGGAGACTTTATGAGTGTAATGTACTCCATGGACCTAGATCTGTCCCATTTCAGTGAGATTTGTGTTATAGATCCATAAAGTTTCCATCTTGGTCGTTGTTATTAGGTCATGCTTGAGTTATGAGCTTTCTAGAGTTGGGAAATGAAATGTTATGGGAGTTAGTGACTCTTCCAGCCATGCAAAGGCTTAAAGTCACCAACTTTATGGATTAAGAGGCTTAGAAATGGTCAGATCTAGAAGTTGGACGTGGGTCTTAACTGTTTAAGACCTTAAGAGCTTACAGTCTAAAACCGGGAGTTACGCAGGACGTAATCCCAGTACACGCGGCGTAAGGGGTCGCGCACGCCGTTTCTGTGAGGACGCCGGGTACGCCCAGCGTGCATGTTTGGTACACACAACGTAACCCGGAGAGTTGACTTTTGTTGACTTTTAGGGTTTGGTCAACTTTAGAGTCTTTGAGCCATGAGATGGGTAAAATGGTCTTTTACCCTTCTAAGAGTACTAAGAGAGGGAATAGTCTAGCCTTGAGAGGAGTATTGATTTAGAGTGTTAATTTCATATGATTAGGCAGAGGCTAGACCCGATTTTACAGAGTTCGAGATTACCGAGTTACCCGAGGTGAGTCTTCTCACTATACTTTACCTAGAGTGGTAATTAGAGTCATGTGACAGAGTATTTTGTATGGTTTTGCATGATGTGATTTCTATGTGATTTATGGTATGTATGTTACAGAGTTTTCAGAGTTAGGACTAGAAGGTCCACAGAGTTAGGGCTAGAGGGCCCACAGAGTTATGGGACTGGAGGTCCCACTGAGACACATTGACTAGAGGGTCAAACAGAGTTATAGCCTTGAGTGGCTAATATGTGTTGTGTGTGGTATTTTGGGGAACTCACTAAGCATTTATGCTTACAATGTTGTGTTATGTGTTTCAGGTACTAGTGAGGATCGCGGGAAGGTGTCAGCTTGATCAGTACAAACACGAGGAGCTTTTGCATTTTATGATCTTGGGATGTGATGTTATGAACTGATTATGTGATACAATGATATTTTTATAACAATTATGAATGAAAGTGTGTTTTTAAAATGTGAAAAATTATTTGAAAATTTGGGTGTTACAAGAAATCCATAAACGCTTCTTCTGACTATTTGATCCACACATTTGAGCAATATTCTTCATTCAACATACTTGATACGTGTATGGACCACTCCAAGTCCAACTAACACGAATCTAGACTTCTAACACAACAACTGATACTAATATTGGGTTTGACACCACAAATAATATCAAATGGGTTTGAAAATGCAGCGGAATAAACAACAATGGATTTGACAAGAACAAAATAATGAAAAAGGGATAGATTTGAATATCAAACTAGACCTATAGCTTGAAATTCTGTGAAAACAAGTTAAGACCTATTAACTTGAGTTCAAGATCAATATTAAGAGGCGCGTCCTAATAAGGATCAAATTTTGAATTGTCACAACAACTCGAAATGAACAACAGTTCAATTTTCAATATATTCAAAAACATAATTCTCTCCTTACAAATGAAAGGAAATGACTATATATAGCCTTACAAGATAACGGTTAAAAACTCAAAAGACACTCTAATAACTATGCCAACTAAAGGCTTATTAAAAGCTGAAATAAACACACCACTATTGACCACTAATGATTCATTTGTAACTCCCACTCCACTAATGACCACTAATGATTTATTTTTAACTCCCACTCCATAACTCCATCACATTAATGATTTATTTGTAACTCCCACTCTATAACTCCATCACACTTAACCATCTCCATTATAACTCCAATGCATTAATCTACGTCCATATCAGCTTCCCATGTTACCATGCACACAAATTTTGCCACAACACATGCCATGTTACATTGCCATGTGGCGAGTACCAATTTATCATTATTATAGCTCACATCATCCATACTTATGTCAAGGGATGAGCCCATTACGATCCAAATTGGGTTGGAACTTGAATATTGGGAATCGCAATCCAAATTCATATCATCCCCTCCTACTTCAAAAGGAATTGACCTCAATTCTGCAAGACGAGCATCTTCAAGATATGATGAAAAGAAATCGATCTTCCTCGGCATGGTATTCCAGAAGTATCTCAAAAACATAGAGTCATGTCTGAAACATTCGTCTTGGAAACTCTATGCAAATACAACATTTTGGGCCAAAGGAAATGCCCTTCGAACACTTCCAAAGTCTAGATCATCCCAAAATGACCAGTTAAACCATCACCACATGCTTCTCGTACTAACCATTCATGAATCTGACACCTTAGAACAAAATTTTGTTTCCCATTGAAGAAAAAACAATTTTGCAACACAAAATCTTCTGTGGCACCTTTAGCACATTGTCCAAGATCATCGAAATTACCACCATCAGCATAGTAACTCTCAGTTTTCATAAGAGTACTAAAGCCTTGTTTGTTTCTGATTAACGTCCTTGCTTTGTGAACCTCACCTTTCGAATTCCATTCCCCTTTTGAAACAACAAGGAATAAACTCTTCTCCTGCTTCTCATATAATCTTTGAGATCTAGGCGCTTCAAACAACTGCTTAAAATTCACCAAATATTGTTCCATGCTTTTGTGATACAGCAAGATTTCATCAAGGTATACAATCATGAAATTGAAAAGATAGAAAAGATTTGGCCATATCAACATAGGAGAAACTATCACATGTTTCTTGTTCATTACCAACAACACCATAACAAACTGTTCATAATGATAACTTCCTTTTGTTCGCAATTATGCAATTGTTTCAATTGCAACGATGTAACTTTTCCAATCGTAACGATGTGACCAACTGCAACGATAATGACTTCCTTCTGTTTGAAACGATGTTTCTCCTTGTAATGAACGAGAACAATGTTGGGTTTCCTCCTTCACCAATTTGTCTCGCCTCCATCTACAAATATTCTTCTTTGAATAACTTGAAGAACTTGTTGAATTTATTCCCAACCACGCTCTCCATTTGTGGAACAAAAACCATTTTCGCAACTTGTTATGAACAAGATAAGGACCCTGAAAATTAACTTTGTGAAAATAGAAATGGTTAACAGTAGTCCTTTGAAAGAACGGATCATGGTTTACATTCGTGGATTGATGAATAGCACCTCCTAACATTGTAGCTTCCTAACTTAAGGTACACCACAAAAATAAGAATCCAAACATCATGAACCCCGTCCCATGTGAATACTTGGGACTTGACTCTTCATGTTGATTCACTCCTTTTTTTTCTTTCTGAAAGATGGTTTGTAACAGAATAGACACCATCCTTCTCCGTTCTTTCATCACCAACTTCACTCCATATCTGCTGATGTTCTCGAATAACAAACGAAGAACCAATAAAAACATCAGTTATTTGTAGCCAACACAAAAATTTAGATTCGCCATGCGAAGCAACATTTTGTGTCTGATCGCAACCACCAAGAATATTTCTTTGTGAAACCTCCCTCATATCGTCTTCTGGAGTGTATAACATTCTACCACCATCCAATAATAATTGGCCTTGAAATCTTTGAATCACGAACAAAACTTCACCATCTCAAATCATGCAAAACTTTTTATCAAAAGTAATAGTGAAATACGACAAAATAACAACAGTGATATAAGGGTTCACACAAACGTCACCCTTCGTCTCCTCTGGTGGTCGATCTGTTGGAGTCACATCCTGACACACCATGGGTAAATCAACATTTGGGTCTTCTTGATGCGAAACCTCCATCACTTTTGCATCCTCTTGCACCATAATCACATCTTTTCATTTAATATGCTCCACCTTGATTTCACTCTTTAATATAGTCGAATGCTTCTGGACTTGTTCGTCATCTATGGGATACATTGTTGTAGACGTGATGGACTCTTGGAATTTCTTTCTTGGTTCAACCAAAACTACCTCCTTCTCAAAAAAAATTGTTCACATCAACAAAATTATTTTCTTCCACGATTGCCTTCACAGTTTCAAGAATTTTGACCTTGGATTTATCTCCTTCTTCAACTTCTTCAACGAACTCATCCATTGCTTTAGTCCTATCGTCTATAATCATGAAATTAGTTTCTTCAATAATTACTTCAATAATTTCGTCTTAAAGAACGAAATTAACCTCTTCCACCTTGACTTCTTCCACCCTAACATCAACAACATTAGCTTGGTCATCAAAGGTTTGTGAAGTTTCAAATACCATAACCGTGTCAACAGCCGAGGCTTTGTACTCTTCTTCTTCCTCTTTGATCATAACTGCCTTCGTAAATATCTCCACCCTTCTTTTGAAATTAACATCCTCAAAGGTCATTGGCGCATACCTCTCTCGGAGTTTTCGTTTCAGAGATTCCCAGGAAGAAAGCTTTCCGTTTCCTTCACGGGTTCTTTTTTCCTTCAACTTTTCATACCACAATTCAGCTTCTCCTCTCAACCTTAGAATGACATATTTGCAACTCCATTCATCATCCACACATTTGAACTGAAAAACTCTTTCCGTCTCCTTCTCCCAATCCAAATATTTTTCTGGATTGAATCCTCCAATGAATTTAGGCAATTCATTTATCTTCAACTCCCCCACATTCCTTGGCTGCTCACGCCTAGGTTTCCTTCTACTTGATTCTTTGGATACATATTTCATAGCTTCACGAAGAACACGAAGAAAATTCGGATCATCCTAATCCATTATAACTGAATTCGTGATAACACTTGGCATATTTTATTTCTTCTTCAGTAACAGCAACAACAGATTTTGACAAGAACTTAACAACAACAAATCAGCAACACTCGACAATAACCTCTTTTTTACTAAACAAGAAATCAACAACACCCAATCAGAACTGAGCTCTGATACCACTTATGATACGTGTACGGACCACTCCAAGTCCAACTAACAACTGATACTAATATTGGGTTTGACACCACAAATAATATCAAATGGGGTTGAAAAAGCAGCGGAATAAACAACAATGGATTTGACAAGAACAAAATTATGAAAAGGGATAGATTTGAATATCAAACTAGACCTATAGCTTGAAATTATGTGAGACCAAGTTAAGACCTATTAACTTGAGTTCAAGATCAATATTAAGAGGCGCGTCCTAATAAGGATCAAATTTTGAATTATCACAACAACTCGGAATGAACAACAGTTCAATTTTCAGTATATTCAAAAACATAATTCTCTCCTTACAAATGAAAGGAAATGACTATATATAGCCTTACAAGATAACGGTTAAAAACTCAAAAGACACTCTAATAACTATGCCAACTAAAGGCTTATTAAAAGCTGAAATAAACACACCACTAATGACCACTAATGATTTATTTGTAACTCCCACTCCACTAATGACCACTAATGATTTATTTTTAACTCCCACTCCATAACTCCATCACATTAATGATTTATTTGTAACTCCCACTCTATAACTCCATCACACTTAACCATCTCCATTATAACTCCCATGCATTAATCTACGTCCATATTAGCTTCCCATGTTACCATGCACACAAATTTTGCCACAACACATGCCATGTGGCGAGTACCAATTTATCATTATTATAGCTCACATCATCCATACTTATGTCAAGGGATGAGCCCATTATGATCCAAGTTGGGTTGGAACTTGAATATTGATAATTGCAATGGAACTCACTAAGCATTTATGCTTACAGTATTGTGTTATGTGTTTCAGGTACCAGTGAGGATCGCGGGAAGGCGTCGGCTTGATCAGTACAAACATGAGTAGCTTTTGCATTTTATGATCTTGGGATGTGATGTTATGAACTGATTATGTGATACAATGATATTTTTATAACAATTATGAATGAAAGTGTGTTTTTAAAATGTGAAAAATTATTTGAAAATTTAGGTGTTACGAGAAATCCATAAACGCTTCTTCTGACTATTTGATCCACGCATTTGAGCAATATTCTTCATTCAACATACTTTTAAACTACTTCTAGGTTAACATTTGTACCAAATTTGTTCCAAGTATTTGCTTATCATATCCCACCAAAAATGGGCTTCTCTTTAAAGTTAATTTGTTGCACTTTATCTTCCACGGTAAACTTGATCATTCGAAGCATCTTTTATGTATGAGTAAGCCACATCAACGCCACCACCATGCCATCTATCCCTGTAAACTCACAGTCAACCACCTTGATTTCAAAAGTAATACCCTTTGGGGATCCTAGCTCTCGGTCTCCACTATCATTACCATTCAAAATTTTGAAGACTAAAGGTTGGTCT
Organism: Lactuca sativa; assembly: GCF_002870075.4. Classification (NCBI taxonomy): domain Eukaryota; kingdom Viridiplantae; phylum Streptophyta; class Magnoliopsida; order Asterales; family Asteraceae; genus Lactuca; species Lactuca sativa. The sequence goes on along the minus strand of NC_056627.2, from coordinate 113,000,335 downwards.
CAAAGTCCTTTGAGTGCAACCTCTATCTGTAGACCAACAGTTGTAGGAAACACTTCTCGAAGTACTCTTGCAACTTCCTCCATAATAATATCTTGTAGATTTAGTGGTTGTTTAGTTGGTTCTTTATTTCTCGGTCTATGCAACGAGTTTTATGATCCAACCTAACCTCCTGGCGAATCATCTTTACCTTGAGTACTTCTATAGTTCTATTATCCACCACCTCTTTTCATTACATAGAATTTAGTTCATCGAGAATGCCTTTTAGAGTATTCAATTTGAAAAGGTAACATATAACAAGAATTTAAAATTTGTATTGACACTTCTAAATTCTCATACAAGTGTTTGCAATGACTCTCCTAAAGCAAGGATAAGTCCTAGTGTCACCTCTCATGGTTCAAGTCTAGGAATCTACACTACAAATTCCTAGTTCACTTAAAGCAAAACTCGAATACCAACATGTAACACCCACCTACTTAATGCAAAGTACAACAAAAAAAAATTTAATTTTCAAACCATAAAACGACTAGGTGTAATTTTATATTAACATGTAGCATGCAAGTATTTATCACAAGATCTTATTTGTAAAAAAAACATCCAAGGATTAAGTCGGTATTACAATTCTTCTACGAAAAAAATGAAAAACTATACATTTGACTTGAAGTTCTTCGATTTCTTAACTACTACTTTACCCATATTAGGGTTAATAATCCTGAAGGGCATTACAACATAAAATGGTTTAATTTATGCAATCTTAAGGAATAACCTAATCAATACACACCTATAATATCAAAAATAATAAGTTATACAGATAAATCAACCACATCATAAACATGACTATGTAATGCATTTCAAGAATTATAGATTCTCCAATCCTTCCATTTCATGCGTTCTAGATGGTTCCGAGCCATTAGGAATTACCATGAATTCATTCAACTATCATTAGCCATGGTTTTTGACCAAAGGTCTTACCATTACCATTTAACAACAAGTAACTATGATTTACAGCTACAAAGACTTCCCATTTATAATACACCAACAACCAATTATGGTTTATGGCCAAAATGTTAATCATTATAATACACCAACAACCAATTATGGTTTATGACCATAAATCTTTACAATTATGCACCATTCCTTCATATTTATCTTTTGCACATAGTCACGTAACAACATGTCAACATGCCAATAAACAAGGAAGGAAGCATGGTTACTAACCTTATCATATTGTATGCAGATGGGTTCTCGATTATTGGAGTTCATTATCACCTTTTGTCTCTAAAGTTGTTAAAACAAAACATCATGGTTAAGTATCTAAACTCAACAACACAACAAGCATGTTAAGATATTTAACTTCATAACATTCCCTAACCATCTTCGTTGTCAATTAAGCCCTTACATGACTTGAGCTTTAACTTGCTAGTTCATATCTTTAAATTTTCATGAACTAAAGCTTTAATTTACTTGAGTTAGTAAGAAAACAAGCTTATTTCCAAGTTCCTAACAAATTAGCCCAAATTAAGGTTTGATTTACAAATTTTCAAATCATCACAATACTAACTCCATTTATTTTTGATGGTCCTTAGCTATATATATTAAGGTTCTCCTTATACAAGTTAGAGCTAAGATATTCTTAATGAAATTAGAGAGTTTACTTTTGTTTCATTTGATAAAAATTAAATCTTGAATTCTCTCTTGATTCTTCTTTGTTGGCTTCATTTTGATGTTCATATATTTATGGACGTTCTCCCATGCCTCTAGAAGATTTTGGGTATATTTGAGGTGTTTTTTGAGATAATAAGAGTTGACTTAAGCGTTTATCATGCTTAACAAACTTTAACACAATTACATAGTCCATGTAAATAAAAGAATGTCCGTGTTTTTCTAAAACTTAGCCATCTTAGCAATGTACTTTGACCACACACTCTTTAAGACTTCGAAAACATTACACGGGCTGTGTGTAAACCATAGTTTGTGTAATCCGTAAATCCGCTTATTTGGGAAATGTACTTTTCACTAGCTTGAACCTGACTCAACTCCAAACATAAAATTTGATTGATACACATGCATTTTAGGGACTTACAATTGGAATCAGAGCCAAGTTGTATCAGTCAATTTTGTCAGATGTGGGGCATTATTTGATCTTATTTTCAAAATATTCTTGCGTTTTTGGATAGATCTCTGAAAAATAGGAGGGGGGTTGTTCTTCGTGTTTTTCATAAAAAAGAGTTTTTGATCGAGTTTTGGAGCTTCAAAGTCGAAACCTACGAGGGTGTGGTGGAGTTTGCGGCCAACGGCTAGGGTTTCAGAGTTCACGACCGGAGTTTACGGCCGGAAACTGTTCACGGTCGCCGGAGGTTTGTGGCCAGCGTTTAAGGTTCGGCAACTTGCGGCTCGGCTCGGCTTGGTGGGATAGGCTCGGTGATCGGCTAAGGAAATCAGATCAGTAGCCGCGCTTCATTTAAAAAAAAAGGGAGGAGCGAAATTGTCGACGACCGGAAGCGAACCCGTGTCTCCCATTCTTCCTTCTTCAACGCCTTACCAGTTGAACCAACCTAAATCTTCTTTCATTACTCCCGAATTTCATTGATAAAGATTCACTTTCGCATCTACTTTCGAAATTTGACACTTTTAACCCCAAAACTCAATTTTTTTTTTTAATTTTAAATTCCTTTTTTAATCCAAAATAAAAAAAATTAAAATTAATAATAATAATAATAATAATAATAATAATAATAATAATAATATGATAATAAAAAAAATTTATTTGTGACTTTTATTTTTGATTTTTTATTTTGACTTTGACTTCCAAGTTTGACCTTTGACTTTAAACTTTGACTTTTTTGTTCAACTTTTAAACTTTCAAATTTAGCTTTTCGGTTTGACTTTTAAGTTTGACTTTTCAAGTTTGAGTTTTGAGTTTAACTTTTTAAATTTGACTTTTAAGGTTGACTTTTGAGATTTATAATCAAAGGGTTTGACTTTTAAGTTTGATTTTGGTTTTTAGTTGTGCTTTTTAATTGATTTTAAGGTCTACGAGGGAGATGAAAACATGAAAGAGAGTCGTCAGGATATGTTAAGACAAAGTTTCAACATTTTCAATTATATCCCTGGAGAAACCCTCGAAACTCAGTTGCAACGATTTACTACACTCGCTACTGAGATAAATATAGCCGGGATCTTCTTGACTAAGTCCGAGATAAACAAAAAGCTGCTAAATTCACTTCCGAAATCGTAGGATATGAACGTGGCTACATCAAGAAGACAAAAGATCTCAATCATCTTAGTCCTGCTGATGTAATTCAAGAACTTGATGCTTTGAAGTGTAGAAAAACAATGAGTTCTGAATACATTCCGGTCACTGAAGTTACATGTACTCCAGCTTGTGAAACTACGATTAAATTTCTTCGGGACCAAATTGAGTTATTAAAAAGAGAAGTTGAGGACGTGAGATATGAAGGATATTAACTCAGGAAAGGACAGAAACCTTTGAAGGCTGAATTAGAAGCAAAAATCAAAGACTTTAGGAAGCTTCAGGAAGAGTATAGCAACAAGTGTGAAAATTATGACTATATTAAGAGACAACTTGCTGCTGTAACTGAAGAACTTGACACTTTGAAAATTAAGTGTGGAAAAACAAATGTTAGTTTTAAAAATTATACTGCGTCAAGTCAGACAGTCGAGTCCTTATTTGAAACCCAATTAAAATTCAAAGATAATCAAAACAAGGGTCTAGGGTATGATAGAGTTCCTCCACCTTTCAAGCATAACTACACATCCATCCCTATGACACAGGAAGAAATTGACAGGGAGGCACATCTTCGATATGGAAAACCAGCTGGGTTTGTGTCAGGAGGTATTCAGGTAGAAAATACTAATGTTTCTACTTCATGTGCAGGTAAAGTAGCAGAAGATGAGAACAAGGAGAGCACTATTGAACAAACCAATGACTCTTTGAACTCAGAATTTGTTGCTTCGAATTCTGTTAGTCCTAACAAACCTGCTGTTGAGAAATACAGGCCACCGATTCCAGTGAAACAGAGTGCCTCCTGCAATTGTGCATGTGGGAAAAATTAGAGACAATGCAAGGATACGCCACTAGGGGCAGGAAGAAACAACTTCACAGTGAAGAAAAAGACATGTTTTCACTGTGGAACACCTGGACACATTTCCTGAAACTGTCCAAATCACGCATATGTTCCCTACTGCGCACAAGGATGAAAAAACGTGCCAAGTGGGAGATACTTCAAAAGAAATCCTTCCAGGTCACGTTTAGACAATGGTGACTGGAACGCGCACAAGGCCAAAAATCCGAATCCCAAAGGCAAGAAGGGAATGCCGGCCAAGAAGCCCAATCCAAGAGATGCTCCAGTGAAGCCAAGACTGGTTAGGTCAAATTCATCTCAGCAGTCGACTTCAAGTTCCAAAGCAAGTGCCGAGGCACCCATCGGATCGAACAAGAAATGGGTTAAACCCGAATATATATGGGTACCAAAGGTGAAAACTCCCAAATCTTGTAATGACTCTAATATTTCATCACCTTCTGTTTGTGATAAACAGGATATGTCATGGGAGAGAGTACCCTGCAAGGATGAAAAAGGTCGACCTAATTTCAAAATGGACTGGGTTCCAAAGACCAATTAATCCCGCTCTGTGTCGGAGCAGCTATGGAGGCATATCATCAGACTTCGGTTTGTTGGTAGTGGTTGTTCCAAGCATATGATAGGAGACATCTCTCAACTGTACAACATTCATACCTTTGTTGAGAGTATGTGTCCTTTTGCGGGAAAGGAAGAAAGGAAGAGATCACAAATGGGGTTAGTGCTTAATGATATGAAGAATTTTCGGATCTGTTATGAGATTATGCTTGCTGTTCTCAGACCTTCTGAATGCAGATTCAATCGGTGAATTACGGTTTGCATTTTCTTCTCTATACTAAGGAGTTTTTCTTAAGCTGATTTGCTTTAAAGACTAATTTTTGTTTTAGCATAGTGTAAATTTGCGCATTTACTTTCGTTTCTCTCCTATACACAAATTTAGGGGGACAAAATAAAAACAAATCAAAATTTAGAAAATTTTAAAAAATCCAAAAACATTAGAAAATCAGAAAACCATAAATGTGGTGTTAATGGAATGTGCTTGCGGGAGATGTTTTGGGAAATGAAATTAGCAAGTGATAACGGGCAATCTGAATCGGCGTAACATACCCAAAGTTGAAGGGTCTACGCTCTGTGTTCGATGCGCTGGTAGGCACGAAAGATTTTAAATGGACTTGATTAGGAAAAGTTGAACCTAATGAATTTAAGGACTTGACAAACTTTGACCTAGTTAGATCTATTTAACCTGATTTCACGAAGCTCGGATAGGTTGAGTAGGGAGATATACATGGGAATCTACCGGTCACATTAATTAACCCGTATCTAGAATTGTGGTTTCACTTTTACTCGAGCGGATTCTGTCCTTAATTCCGGTTGGATGGGGCGACTGGTAAATTCCGATAAATTAGGTCTGTAGAAAATCGTTTTCTTTCTTTCTATCTGTTAGTCATATGTTGTCTCCTTTGTGTGACTTCCAATCCGACCTGGTACACAACATATGCAACTCTATTTCTCTGCAGGCTATATATATGAAATTCCTCTCATCTGTTAGCCATATGTTGTCTCATTTGCGTGACTTCTAATCTGACCTGGTACACAGCATATGCAACCTTCTACTTCTCAACCCCTCTGAAACAATAAGTAATAGAATTCTGAATCTATCCTCTCTCTGAATGATTGTTTGCTCACCCGGTGTAAGGAGTACTCTCGAAGTTCTTGATGGCTGGGGCATATCAGGAAGCGGGAAACACGTTCTAGTACACTTAAAAATTGAACATATACAGATTGTCTGTAGATCTCGCTGCTCGATTTAGGTGGACAACAATATCCCTGGTTGTAGTCAGTTAAATGGTCATAAGAAAAATCTATTTAAGAATTAGGGCCAATCATGATAATAAAGTTATAATTAGATATATGCATGTATCATGTCATTGGTAAATTGTCGAAAATTGTCACAAATTTTTCGTGTTTAAGTGCCACAATACTGGCGATCGACCAAACAAATACGTGAAGATAGAAGGTACCGAGAAGCGGATAAAGGCTGTCTAAAAACTTTGATCCCAAATCACTCTTAAAGTTAGATATCATTCTATTTTAGTTAAGTTTGTTCATAGTTTTCTTCTAATTTAAATATCAGGGGAGAATTAATATATATATATATATATATATATATATATATATATATAATAAATAAAAAATAAAAATAAAAAATAAAAAAAAATCAGAAAATTCAAAATAAAAAATAGTGTTATTTCTTGTTCAGAAAAATAAAAAATCCAAAAATATTTTTGTTTCTGTTTTAATTTGTGTGGTAAGTTTTCTTTTAGTTTTGTTTTGTCTTGAAAAGTGATTTCATGTGAAGATGAAACTCATGGAGTTTGTGTCGAAGATTTATGAGCCAAGGCTTCGTCCGTGAGCATCGAAGAATTCTCATTCGAAGGAGCAAGAAATGAAGATTATTCTTTCAACATTTAATCTTTCAACCCCAGAAGCAAGGTGAAGCTGAAATTGAAGATTATGTGACGGATTGCATTGAAGCCTCCTCAATCAGTCTACTACTATCTTAAACCTGCTGAAGCGATCCAGAGGATTATTTCTCTCTGATGTTCTCTCTGAAGATTCTCAAGCTGAAAGTGCCATCTTTCAAAATCAGTACAAGAAGCCTCCTCACCCAATGTGCGTTCAATGCCAAATTCTGAAGAAAACTTCAAGTGCTCAAGATGAAGTCATTCATTGAAGATTCATATGTTCATCTTGAAGCCGTGAAGTCATCGAAGATTAAAGCTAAAGCCAAAGCTCCCATTGAAGATTAACAAGAAAAGCCAGCTACTTTTTAGGGGGAGCTTGTTGGTTCAATTAAGAAAAGAAAGTTATAAACCAAGGGGGAGATTGTTGGGTCAAAAATATGGTTTATACTTTACTTTTCTAGAAAAATATATTTTTGTGTCTTGGACCGTAAACAACTTGGTATTTACGGCCGTAAGGTATTTACGGCTGTGTTTATGGCCGTAAGGTATTTACGGTTGTGTTTATGGCCGTAAACCCATTTACGGCCCATGTTCCCTAGTATATATATATATATATATATGTGTGTGTGTGTGTGTGTGTGTTAGGGTTGAGGAGTAGAGATTGATGAATGAGAGAATAGAGTTTACGGCCAGAGAGCATTTTTTTGTGTGAATCTTTTGTATCTGGAACTTTAATTCTAATAAGTTCATACAGAGATTCATATTATTCTTCTTCTCATTCTCTTCTATTTGATCTGACATCATCCGTTTGATTGGGATTCCGCACCATCAAACGGATCTGATTGATACACATGCATTTTAGGGACTTACAATTTATAGTATGAGCTACTAGGGTTTCACCTTTAACCCTAATTGAACTACTTAGGCCCTAAGAAATCCAAGATCCTCCTAGATACTAGGCTTGGACGATTTTATGGTCTCCTAACCCTAAAATCCGTCCACCCTTATATCCATAAGGATACATAGCCCAAAACACAACTATCACACATTTGATAGTTTATGCCCCTTTATTCAATTAACCTCTTTAAGTCACCAAATTAATTCTCAATTAATATATATGACTTATATTAATCAATTAACATTATTATTCTTTTAGTATATTATTCTCATAATATATTAACAATAATATCTTTTCTCTCTTAACAAATCATCCTGTCAAGTTGCTATGGTGAAGGCAACCCAAAAGGACCATGCATAACCAGGTCAAGTACTTACCAAATATAGTTATAGCCTTAGACACTAATCCAACAGTCTCCCACTTGGATAATTCTAGTAACTATATATGCAACCACAATCCGATTAGCAATCGTAGCTCTCAAAGACGCTGTTAAACTCTGATCTTATCAGTATCCTGTCCTTTAGATAAGGGATCGTACAGTCCTCTATTTAGATATTATGTGGACAATCTCATGGAACTTATTGTCCAGCAGTTGGTTTCTCGATCTCAGATTCATTTGACATAGAACTTAATTGAGCACATCAATTTAGTCCTGACCGGGCCCGGCACATAAGTCAAATCAAATCATCAAGCGGCCCTGATATCGCTTTACCCTCTTAGAATAAAAGTAACAGATAAACTTTGACTTATAGGCACTTATTATTTACTAATCAATCATACACAATAATGCGTTTTATGGCATCAATTTACTGATGTGGTTTCGCATTATCAATGCACAACCAATTAATAAACACTGAACCATATATCTTGGTTTTAAGACCATATGATATTATCGTCTTGCGATCACTTGTGTCACATTCCATAAAGTGATTCCAGCAAGCGCGGGTTTTATTCCAATGCTCAAAACATAAGCACTCATGAACGTTGTAGCAAACTTTTGCTATGTCTAATACATTTTAGACAATCTACATACCAATTCATGACAATCTTCATTCATACCTACTTCCAACATATGAACGATTGTGGACCATTCGAATAATTCGATTATTCTTAATAACTCAATTATTCAGGAAGTCAAAACATGCAAAGTGAAACAATAGTTAAACAATTAACATAAGACAGTAGCTTTACTTATAAATAATACTCCTTTATTTAATCATCAAATGTCAATTACATTTATCTATTACATGTTTCCAAAACTATATAACCTAAACTAATATCGTCTTTCAGCCCAATGCTCCTAGCGTGCTGCAAATGCTTAACCCTGCTCAGTCCCTTTGTAAGCGGATCTGCTGGGTTATCCTCAGACGATACCCTCTTTACTACGATGTGTCCTTCTGCTACTAGATGTCTAATAAAGTGATATTTTCTGTCGATATGTCGAGATCTACCATGATCCCTTGGTTCCTTGGTCAAGGCAACCGCTCCTTCATTATCACAGAAAATTTCCATAGGCTCCTTTATGGTAGGCACAACTCCAAGATCACTAATGAAGTTCTTTAACTTCATCGCCTACTTTTACGCTTTGCTCGCTGCAATGTACTCTGATTCGCACGTCGAATCAGCTACAGTTTCTTGTTTGGAACTTTTCCAAGTCACTTCTCCTCCATTAAGGGTAAAGACCCAGCCCGACTGCGAACGGTAGTTGTCCCTGTCGGTCTGGAAGCTGGCATCACTATACCCTCACACTTTTAAGTCATCACTCCCTCCGAGGACTAAAAACCATTCCTTGGTCCTCCGAAGGTACCTAAGTATATTCTTGACCGCAATCCAATGAGCTCTGCCAGGTTTCCCTTGATATCTACTGACCATGCTCAAAGCAAAGGCCACATCAGGGTGAGTACAAGTCATAGCGTACATGATTGAGCCAACTGTGGAAGCGTAGGGTACTCGGCTCATCTCAGCTATCTCAGCTTCTGTACTCGGACTTTGAGTCTTACTCAATTTGGCATTACTCTATATCGGTAGTTCTCCTTTCTTTGAGTTTTCCATACTAAAACGTTTTAGTACTTTATCCAAGTAAGTATTCTGACTAAGTCATATTAGTCTCTTACTTCGTTCTCTCACTATCCTTATTACCAAAATATAGAAAGCCTCTCCGAGGTCCTTCATAGCGAAGAACTTCCCGAGCCAAGACTTAACCTCCTGCAAAGTCGGGACATCGTTTCCTATGAGCAGTATGTCATCAACATACAAAACGAGGAAGCTAACTATACTCCTACTGGCCTTGACATATACACGTGATTCATCTTCACTTCGTACAAATCCAAACTATTTGCCTTTCTCATCGAAGCAAAGATTCTATCTGCGAGATGCTTGCTTAAGTCCATAAATGGACTTCTCAAGCTTGCACATTCTATTGGGATGCTTCGGATCGACAAAACCTTCTGGCTGAGCCATGTAAACATCCTCAACCAACTTCCCATTGAGGAAAGCAATCTTGACATCCATTTGCCATATCTCATAATCATGAAATGCAACAATGGCTAGCATCACCCTAATAGACTTTATCTTAGCAACTGGCGAGAAGGTCTCATCATAGTCAACTCCGAGAGTTTGAGTAAAGCCCTTTGCCACCAATCGTGCCTTATATGTGTGCACATTTCCATCCACATCAGTCTTCTTCTTGAAGATCCATTTGCACCCTACCGTCTTACGTCCGGGCACATTGTCAACTAAATTCCAAACTTGGTTGTCATACATGGACTGAATCTCGTTGTCTATCGCCTCTTTCCATTTTACAGACTCTAGGCCTGCCATGGCTTCCTTATAGCTATTAGATTCATCTAGATTTATTAGTGTACCATCACTAATATACGTGTCCCCTTCGGTAGTAATATGAAAACAATAAAACTGGGGTTGAACTCTAACTCTTTCGGAACGTCTAAGAGGTAAGGACTCTTCAATCGGTTCAACCGGAGTTTCCTCCTCGGGTTAAGCGCCAGCGTTAGAGGTTCCTTCATCGCTCGATTCTTCAATCTCTTCAAGATCGATTCGCCTCCCACTGTCCCCTTGGCTTGTGAGTTCTAGTTCTCAGAAAACCCCTCTCCTCGCAACGAATACAACATTGTCACTCGGTCTATAGAAGAGATATCCAAAGGATTTCTGTGGGTAGCCGATGAAAGTACACCACTCACTACGATGTTCGAGCTTGTCGTGAGTTTCTCGTCTTACGAAAACTTCACAGCCCCAAACCTTGATATGTGCCAACGAGGGAGCTTTCCCTGTCCACATCTCGTGAGGTGTTTTGGCAACCTTCTTTGTAGGGACTCGGTTATGGATATGGGCGGCAGTCTCTAATGAATACCCCCAGAATGAGATAGGTAGTGAAGCACGACTCATCATAGAACGGACCATGTCTAACAGGGTTCGATTATGCTTTTCTGCCACACCATTCAACTGCGGTGTCCTAGGTGGCGTCAATTGCGAAACTATTTCGCATTCCTTAAGATAGTCGTGGAATTCAAGACTTAGGTACTCTCCTCCTCGATCAGATCGAAGCATCTTGATTTTCCTGCCCAATTGATTCTCCACTTCATGCTTGAACTCTTTGAACTTTTCAAGCGTTCCTGACTTGTGCTTGATTAAGTAAATATACCCATACCTACTATAATCATTGGTGAAAGTCACGTAGAAGCGGTTCCCATCCTTTGTGGTGGATCTAAAGGGTCCACACACGTCGGTGTATATGAGATCCAATAAACCCTCACCCCTCTCACAAGTGCCAGTGAAGGGTGACTTGGTCATCTTTCCAAGTAAACAAGATTCGTACGTGTCATCTTCCCTAAGGTCGAACGACTCCAACACTCCATCCTTTTTGGAGTTGGGCTATGCGCTTCTTGCTGACATGTCCAAGACGACAATGCCACAAGGATGCTTTATTCATACTATTGGAAGAATCCATACACAACACATCATTTCCTAGGTTATCTACAATCATAACAGTTTCATAAATTCCATTACAAGGCATTGCTTCAAAATATAAAACACCATTTAGATAAGCATAAATCGAACCATTCTCAATATTAAACGAATATCTAAATCCTTGTCTAAATAAACCATGAAAAGAAATGATGTTTCTTGCCATATCTGGCGAGTAGCAATAATTATTTAAATCTAAATTCAATCCATTACTAAGCACTAAATAATATACTCCAATCTTGGTAACAGGCGACGATCTTCTGTTCCCCATGATTAGATTTATTCTTCCAAGCTCCACATCCCTATTTCTTCCTAGTCCCTGCAAATCAGAACAAATGAGGTAACCAAAACCTGTATCAAGAACCCAAGAAATAACATGAGATGAATCATTAGATTTACTTGTGTAAATACCTGTGAAAGATGGCTTGATCTTTCCATCCTTGATGGCTTGCAAATATTCCGGGAAGCTTCTCTTCCAATGCCCTATTTTGTGGCAATGATGGCACTCTGCCTCCTTTGGGTTTGGGTTGGGCTTAGCAGGATCAACCTTGGTCCCACTAGAAGAGGAACCATCTTGGGACTTTCCCTTGTGGTGGTTCTTAGAAGAAGCCTTCCTCTTCTTGCCCCTTCCCTGCCCAATAGCCAAAACAGGAGCATCGGTTGGATTGGGAGTTGGTGCAACAGACTTGTCCTTCAGGTTGCTCTCAGCAGTCCTTAGGAGCCCTTGGAGTTCACTTAGGGTGACCTCTTCCTTGTTCATGTGGTAGGTCATCCTAAATTGGTTGTAGCATGAGGGAAAGGAGTGAAGAACAATGTCGATAGCCAAATCTTCCCCAAAGTTGACATTCAACTTGCGAAAGACGATCAACATACCTTTGCATCTTTTGCAAATGCACGATTAGAGACTCTCCACTTCCCATTTTAGCAGTGATCATATTCGTTATGATCTCATAGCGCTCTTGCCTCGCGCTTTGGTGATATCTCTCCATCAAGTCTAGATGCATCCCATAAGGATACATGTCCTCATAGGACTTTTGGAATTCGGAGTTCATTGTGGCTATCATGATGCAATGGACTTTCGTTGCATCACGTTCATGGGTCTCAAAGACAGCTATTTCTTCGGGAGTAGAAATTTATGGATTGATCTTCTCGAGTTTCTCATCGAGAACATACTCCTTGTCCTCGTAACATGCGATTGTGCAAATGCATCTTATCCATTCGCTAAAGTTCGATCCATCGAAAGTCACTTTTTGACAAAGGATCATTAGCGTGAATGAGCTAGCAGCAGCGTTGTTTGCATTAGACATCTACAAATAGAAAGGAACAAAGTTGATTAGAATTAAGTCCCTAATTATCACCCAAAACGAAAAATTATGGCTAGGACCCAGCAACATTATTTACACATTAGAAAAGGGATGTCGTGATCCAACATGCAAATAATTTGGAGGTAAGTGAATGACGATTCACTAATTCTTCACCATGAAAAACATAAGCTTAAGTTTTAAATGTATTGAGAATTCCTAGAGTAACTAAGATTGTGAATTTTATGAAACACGTTTAGTTACTTTATATAGATTCATTATACTTATTAATGAGAGGAGGTTTGCCCTATCCTACCCGTTCGGCTAACGACCCTCCACCAGTCAAGCAAGCGGTAAGTGTGAGTGTACACCCATTAAGCGCCATTTTATAGGCAACAACCTTATACCCACCTTATAGATCGGCTTCGTGAATGAGGCCTACTAACGGTAACACTAGCATTTTTAATCATATATATATATATATATATATATATATATATATATATATATATATATATATATATATAAGCTATATATTAGTATAGTGTTGAATTTTAAACTTGTAAAATTCTAAGGTTTGAAATTTAAATTATTCAAATTAAACTTTTAATCACAAAACATAAATTTCAAAACTTGAGGACAAGTTTTAAACTTTTCAAAACATAAGGATCAAATAGCAAATAATATAAATCAACTAATTAGATTATCTCAATTTGATCTTATTCAATATCACTTGCAAGACAATCCACCAATTCAATTCAAATAATCAATTATTATCATATAAGGAAATTATTATTCAACTAATTGGTAATTATCTTTTATTTGGTCAAGAATATACTCATATATTTGATTAAAATCGGATTTTAATGACCCAAAACAGTTAAGGCAAGTATCCTCAAGAAAAACATCAAGAAATCCCGAAACTACCTCCTTCTGACGCTCGAACTCGCCGAGTTCCTCTATGGACTCGCCGAGTTGGAGCTACTCGCCGAGTCCATAGTGGAACTCGCCGAGTTCATCAGGCGGAATCACAAAAATCGAATTTTTCAAGCAACAAGCAATCAATCAATGCATCAATTCAATAGAAATCAATCAAAGCTCTGATACCACCGATGGGTTTGAGCCATAAGAACTTTCCTATGTGCACATGCAAACCCTAATTGCTTGGATCTAGGTTTCTCTAATTGAACATGCATTGTATCCAAGACTTACAATACTAGATCTAATGTGAACAATTGAATCTAATCATATGAATTTGGATCTAGAACAATACCTTGGATTACTTGCTTGATACTTCTTCTTCTTAGATCTTAGAGTCACAATTTTCACTCCTCTAATGGCTTACAAACACCAACTAGCAAGAGAATGATCTTGAGAGAGAAAGAGAGGGAGAGAGAGAGAGAGGAGGGTGAGAAATCGGCTCTAGGGTTTCTTGCCTTGCATGAGTGCCGATTTCCCTCACCCAAGGGATCTATTTATACTATGAGCTACTAAGGTTTCACCTTTAACCCTAATTGAATTACATAGGCCCTAAGCAATCCAAGATCCTCCTAGATACTAGGCTTGGACGATTTTATGGTCTCCTAACCCTAAAATCCGTCCACCCTTATATCCATAAGGATACATAGCCCAAAACACAACTATCACACATTTGACAGTTTATGCCCATTTATTCAATTAACCTCTTTAAATCACCAAATTAATTCTCAATTAATATATATGACTTATATTAATCAATTAACATTAATATTCTTTTAATATATTATTCTCATAATATATTAAAAATAATATATCTTCTCTCTTAACAAATCGTCATGTCAAGTTGCTATGGTGAAGGCAACCCAAAAAGACCATGTATAACCGGGTCAAGTACTTACCAAATATAGTTACAGCCGTAGACACTAATCCAACAAAATCCTCCTACAGACTCTGTTTTAGTCGCTTTTCTGCTCAAATGTTCTGCATTTCAAAATAAAGAATCGTTTATCTTAACATTATTAAGTCTGGTTTCCATTGCCTTATATACGAGCTCTCGAGTAACGAGTTTATTAAAACTAAAAAGAAATCCTTCAACACCACACAACTAACTCATTTCATTGCTGTACTAACATTTATAAGAAATTTCATTACATAATTAACACTTTTTGAAAAGATCATTACACCCTATTATATCATTACAAACTTGCATTATAGGGTTAAGTTGGTTTAAAAATGAGTTAAATGGTGACTCGTTCCTCTGTCCCATTTGTAATAGTCAAAATTAGACCATGAACCACCTTTTTGTTGGTTGGCCGGTTGTTATATTTATTTGGACACAAATTGGGAAGTTGTGGAGACCTGACATTTTGAATAGCTCACTGGTTGATGATTGGATCTTATGGCGGATAATACAACTTGAAACATAGCTCAAAGTAAGCGACTGGATATCGTTATCATTCGAACATTTTGGATTATTTTGAACCTTCGTAAAAACACATTAATTCAAACGCTCAAACCAAAAAAAAAAAAAAAAAAAAAAAAAAAGAAAAGAAGAAGAAGAACGATGATGTTTGATATAATTGTCTTACAAACTTATATTTAGATTTTCAATAAGAGTAAAAATTGAATTAGGTTCGTCGATCACAACCTAATTAATGCAATTTCTTATTTGTGATGTACTCACTTTTCTAACGTCTTAAAATTTCTTTCATTCCAAATTAGAATTTTGGTACATTAATGTTTATGTTGCTTCAAGTTAAATCTAAAAGCCTATATTCATTTGTCATTCGGATCAAAACGGGTATCACATAAATAAATTTTTTCCAACAATAATACATAATCACACGTAACATCCAACCACGTACAAGTGCACTCCTATGTCGTTTTTAAAAAAGAATTGTAATTGGTGCATCTTTACTCTCTTCCATTCTATCTCTATGCCAGTCCAAAAACATGCACATAGGATCCATCAAATGACAAAAGTTCTTTTTATCGTATGTCACAATTAAAGTTAGTTATAAAACTAACACAAAATTTTTTAAAGAACTTTAAAGGTTAAAAAATATTTACAATAATTGAGGGGTGGTTTGAGCAAATGAAGTAAACTCTAAGGACAAATAGTAGTTGGTGCAATGTCATATAAGCAACAAAATTTCGGTTATCAGACCACATCAGATACCAACCAATTAAGGCTCGAGTGGAGTCCCCGTAATCAGCAACTTTTGTGAAGTTGGTGGTCCAACGATCACCAAACATCTTTAACGATTAGACCCCACCAATAATAAACATATTTTTGAATAACTACTAGAATGTTTTTTCACAATTATAATAAATAAAATTATAATTTTTATTACTACAGTTTTATCAAACACTGTCATATTTTAATTTTATTAATTATCAGAGACATCAAGTACATGAATATTACAATTATTACGTGGTGCATTCGGTGGAATATATATGCATTAAGTCGAGCATCATATAATATTTCTCATCCAACAGAACATTCTGATATGTTGTGATGCCAAAGTGACAAAATTATAGGCATTGCATGTGATTCTTGTAAATCAACTTTTACGTAAAAGACATTATGAATGAAGATGAAAACAATAGATTTATGAAGTGAGATGTCTTGCGGATTATGCCAAAGCGGAAAACAGGTCAACGAACCTTGTTTGTCTAAAAAATTGTAACACTCAAAATCAGGTATTACCTTTGAAGCCATTGAAAATTTAAATGTTGCATAATAAGTCCTTTAAGTACGTTCGGCGTACTTCATTGGTACGCTTAGCGTACCATGCATGTATGATCACGGAGGGCCAGCACGTATGCTGGGTGTACCAAAGGGTACGCGGGGGATACGTGAAGGATGTTCAAACCCTAATTTTCGGACTTGAGACCTATATAAGCATCCTTATCTCATTTGAACTTCACTCTAACCAACCTCCTTCACCTTCAAACGTGCCTGAAAACCCTAAAATCATTAGAGAGTGTGTTTTGAGCTTAAGCAGTGCATTTGTGGCCACTTTAGTTTCCATTCAAGAAGAAGGAGTTGCTAAGTAAGCTTGGAGTGACATTGGGCTTTAAGAATCTGCATCCAGTTCACCTTAAAGAGTGTCTTGAGGTATAAAGCTTTGATCTTGCCGTCTTATTTATTAGATCTAGCTAGGGTTTTCTATTGGGTCCCATTAGTTGGTTTTGGACCTCCTCTTGAGAGTTGAGCAACTCTAGAGGCTGGAGCTTTGTGAGCATGCTACATGCATAAAAGGTGCTAGCTTGGGGAGTATCAAGACTCCATGCATGAGTTTGAAGCCTTATATGAAGTCCTAATGTAAAGAATGAAGTTTTTAAGTCCCATATAGCATGTAAGGGCATAAAGTTGCCAACTTTTTGCCCTAGAAAGTCTTAATGAGTTCAGATCTGATATTGGACGTTAGAACATCGAGTATTAAGCACTTAATGGAAGAAAGTGCTTAATCTGTTTGTACGCCGGACGTAAGTTTTAGTACGCCGCGCGTACAACTCAGGGACTCAGTACGTTGCGCGTACCAGGGGGTACGCACCTCAGATAGGCTTGGACTTGTTTTGGGATTGTAAACTTTTGGGCCTTAATTAGTCATTGGGCCTGGTCATGTTTTGGAGTTAATAGGCTAGCTTATCTGTTTTGGGCCATGGATACTATGGTTGGGCTTTATTGGGCCACAGAGCCCATTAATGATTTTGGACATGGACTTTGGGCCCATTAGCAAAGGAAGACTTTTGGGCCATTGTGAAAGGACTTGGGGTTTGGGTTCTTCAATTGGATTGTGTTCAGTCCTAACCCTGATTGTGTATTTGGACCAGTGTTCTAAAAGGCGCGTCATGGCGTGCGCCAAGGCGCGCCATGGCGTGAGGCGTGGCTCCGCCGTTACGAAAAACCTCATAACGTTGCTGATAGGCGTGGCGTGTGGCAAGGCATGATATGGCGCGCGATGGCGCCTTATGGCTCGTGTTTTTTCGTTTGAGACACGGTTTTTTGCTCTTTGTTATGTCTTTTCTAATTGGAGATACAAGTATTATGGTTTTCATTAAATTTTTGTTACTAGTTATTGATCTAACACTTCTAAAAAGTAGTTATATTTAATATAAATTTATATTTATGTGGTAATATAATTTTAAATTAGTACAAAATCGCCGCCTTACATCACGCCTTGAAAAACGCCATGGCTCGTTAAGCTTGAGGCTTGACCTTGCTGCCACGCCACGCCTCACGCCATTTAGAACCATGATCTAGACTGTGTCCTTGATGTGCTTGGAGAGAGGTTCCGTGTTGATCTAGTCCTGATACCTTTGTGAGGGTTGAAGGTGGTTGTCGGGATGGACTGGCTGGGAGCCAACGGGGCCATGATAGATTACGAACGCTAGATGGTGAGGGTTCGAACCCAAAGTGGGGGAGAACTGGTTATTCATGGAGAAAAAGCCTCGCAGGGGCCAATCCTCGGTTGAGTCGCGAGGGCTAGGAGATTGCTTCATCAGGGTTGTTCGAAATTTTTGGCATATATCCCAGATACGAGGGTTGAGACCACGACGGATGTGGGCAGTGTTCCGGTCATACAGGAATTCCAGGATGTCTTCCCCGAGGATTTACTTGGGGTACCTCCGGAGAGGCAGGTGGAGTTTCACACTAATTTGGTGTCAGGTGCCGCTCTGATAGCCAAGACACCGTACCGACTAGCTTCGTCCGAGATGCAGGAGCTATCTATGCACCTTCAGGAGCTACTGGACCGAGGGTTTATTTTTCCGAGTAGTTCCCCATGGGGAGCACCAATCATGTTCGTGAAAAAGAAGGATGGGTTACACAGGATGTGTATTGATTATCTAGAGCTGAACAAGCTAAAGGTGAAAACCCATTATTCGCTCCCGAGGATAGACAATTTGATCGATCAGCTGCAGGTTGGTTTGCCAAGATTGATCTTCGTTTGGGGTACCATCAGATGAGGATTCGGGATGAGGATATACCGAAGATAGCCTTCAGGACTCAGTATGGACACTATGAGTTTGTGGTGATGCCATTCGGGCTCACCAATGCTCTAGCGACATTCATGGATCTCATGAATAGGGTGTGTAGACCAATGCTTGATCGGTCTGTGATCGTTTTTTTAGATGACATCATGGTCTATTCTAAGGCCAAGGAGCAACATGAGCAGCATCTGAGGGAGGTATTGGAGCTACTGAGAGCGGAAAGGCTTTATGCCAATTTCTTAAAGTGTGATTTCTGGCTGCAAGAGGTGCAATTTTTGGGGCACATCATCAACTAGGAGGGTATTTCGGTGGATCCAGCCAAGGTTGAGGTAGTGATGAATTAGAAGTACCGAAGAATGCATCCGACATCCATAGCTTTTTAGGTTTAGCGGGCTATTACTGGAGATTCATTCAGGATTTCTCCAAGATCATTGTGCCTTTAACCTGCTTGACCAAGAAGAATGTGACATTTCGATGGGCCCCGGATCAGCAGTTGGGTTTTGAGACCCTAAGACGGAGGTTATGTGAGGCTCTAATTCTAGTACTACCTGAGGGGTTGGATGACTTAGTAGTGTACTGCGATGCATCGGTCTTAGGGTTAGGAGCGGTACTGATGCAAAGGGGGCATGTGATAGCTTACGCCTCGAGGCAGTTGAAGCCTCATGAGGCGAATTACCCCACCCAAGGCCTGTAATTGGGGGCATTGGTGTTTGCCCTCAAGATTTGGAGGCATTACTTGTATGGGGTACGATGCACTATTTATACTGATCATAAGAGCCTGAAGTATTTGATGGATCAGCAGAACCTCAACATGCGACAGAGGAGGTGGTTGGATGTGCTGAAAGACTATGATTGCGAGATCTTATCCCATCCAGGGAATGCCAACGTGGTGGCCAATGCTTTGAGTCGCAATACGGTGGGTTCCCCGATTGGGAATGTTTGTTTGAGGATAACGGTGATCTCTCCATTATTGGATATGATCAAAGAGGCTCAGGTCAAGGGTGTCAAGAAAGAGAACTCGAAGATAGAGCGGATTCAGGGCCAGTATCCCTTGTTTGTTCAGGATAGCCGAGGTCTTCTGACACAGTGTGGCCAGGTGTGGGTAAGGATGATTGGAGGAGTGAGACAAAAGATATTGGAGGAGGTACATATGTCCAAGTTCTCTAAACACCCGGAGGCTACTAAAATGTATAGATACTTGAGACTGAGTTACTGGTGGCCTGGCATGAAACGGGAGATCGCTTGGTTAATTGAGCGGTTCTTGACCTGTAGGAAGGTCAAGGCCGAACATTAGTGACCATATGGAAGGTTCAGCCGCTACCAATTCCCATATGGAAGTGGGAAGAGATCACTATAGACTTCATCACGAAGCTACCGAGCACAACGAGGGGTGTGGATGCTATATGGGTAATTATGCATAAATTGACAAAGAGTGCCCACTTTATTCTGATCTATCTCTGATAGTATATCCACTGAGAAGTTGGAGGATGTTTATATGCGAGAGGTGGTGGCTAGACACGGGGTGCCAGTGTTGGTAGTCTCTGACAGAGATGTTCGATTTACATCTAGATTCTACAAGAAGTTCCAGGAGGAACTGAGCACTTAGTTACATTTCAGCACGACGTACCACCCCCAAATAGATGGCCAGAGTGAGAAAACGATCCAGACACTGGAGGATATGCTTCGAGCATGCGCGTTGTATTTTGGAGGGAGTTGGGATACATACCTCCCATTGGCAGAGTTTTCATACAACAATAGTTACTATGTCAGTATCGAGCGACCCCCGTTTTAAATGTTTTATGGTAGGAGATGTAGGACCCCGTTTTGTTGGGCTGAGGTTGGACACCGGGTCATGGAGAGCACTGACGTAGTGCTCATGACTACTGGGCTAATTCAGCAGGTGCGCGACTGGATGCGACTCGTGTAGAGCCATCATAAAAGCTATGCTGACCGACGACGATCCGATCTTGAGTTCCAGGTAGGGGACTTCATGCTATTAAAGGTGTCACCATGGAAGGAAGTCATCAGGTTTCGGAAGAGCGGCAAGTTGGGACCCCGATATATTGGACCGTTCAGGATTACGGCCCAGGTGGGCAAGGTGGCCTATCATTTGGATATGTCGGATGAACTTAGCTAGATGCACAACACCTTACATGTGTCCTAGCTTCGGAAGTGTGTCACATACGAGGCCACAGTCGTTTCTCTAGACGACATTCAGGTGTACGAGATCCTAAACTACATTGAGAGGCCCGGTGTGATTTTAGATAGGAAGACCAAGGTTCTTTAGACCAAGGAATGTCGTACACCTGAATGTCGTAGCACCAAAGGGGCTCTGAATGGACATGGGAACCGTAGGATGAGATGCGGGAGCATTACCCCGATTTGTTTGCATCTACGGACTTCGAGAATGAAGTTTAGTGCAAGTGGGGGAGAGTTGTAACACTCCAAATCAGGTATTACCATTGAATCCCTTGAAATTTTAAATGTTGCATAATAAGTCCCTTAACTATGATGGGCATACTTCATGGGTACGCTTAGCGTACCATGCATGGATGATTGCGTAGGACCAGCATGTACTTTGGGCATACCAAAAGGTACACGTGGCGTATGTGACAGATGTTCAAACCCTAATTTCCAGAATTGAGACCTATATAAGCATCCTTATATCATTTGAACTTCACCCTAACCAGCCTCCTTCACCTTCAAACGTCCATGAAAACCCTAAAACCATTAGAGAGTGTGTTTTGAGCTTATGGAGTGCATTTGTGGCCATTTTAGTGTCCATTCAAGAAGAAGGAGTTGCTAAGCAAGCATGGAGTGGCATTGGCTTCAAGAATCTACATCCAGTTCACCTTGAAGAGCTTATGGAGGTATAAAGCTTTGATCTTGTCATCTTTTTCATTAGATCTAGCTAGGGTTTTCTATTTGGTCCCTTTAGTTGGTTTTGGACCTCCTCTTGAGAGTTGAGCAACTCCATAGGCTTAAATGGTTAGATCTGAGCTTTGTGAGCATGCTAGATGCATAAAGGTGCTAGCTTTAGGAGTATCTAGACTCCATGCATGAGTTTGAAGCCTTATATGAAGTCCTAATGTGAAGTATGAAGTTTTTAAGTCCCATATAGCATGTAAGGGCATAAAGTTGCCAACTTGTTGCCCTAGAAAGTATTAATGAGTTCAGATCTGATATTGGATGTTAGAACATTGAGTATTAAGCACTTAATGGAAGAAAGTGCTTAATCTGTTTGTACGTTGGACGTAAGTTTTAGTACGCCGCACGTACAGCTCAGGGACTCAGTACGTTGCGTGTACCAGGGGGTACGCACGTCAGATGGGCTTGGACTTGTTTTGGGATTGTAAGCTTTTGGGCCTTAATTAGTCATTGGGCCTGGTCATGTTTTGGAGTTAGTGGGCTAGCTTATCTGTTTTGGGCCATGGATACTATGCTTTGGCTTTATTGGGCCATGGAGCCCATTAATGATTTTGGACATGGACTTTAGGCCCATTAGAAAAGGAAGACTTTGTTGGGTTTTGAGCAATCTAACACTTCCTAAGTGTGCATGCAACCCTAATAAACCTTGGATCTATGTTTGTCTAAATACATGCAAAATAATAATTTTCCAAGGTTTATAACCTATCTAACATGGCATGGGGAACATTTCAACATAAAAAGTTAGAAGAGATTACATACCTTTTTGATGAGTTTGGTTCTTGAGGAGTTTGAGGGCCAAGCACCAATAGTGTGAATGCCTCAAATGGAATCACAAAACACCACAAACTCTTGGAAAACTTTGAGAGAGTATATACACTTGTATATTTCGGCCACACACACACACACACACTAGTTCACTAGTTACCATTTCATGCACCATAAGCATGCTTATATAGTGTACATGGTTAGGGTGAAACCCTAATAACCCATGACTTTTCCTTTCCAAGGATCCATGGGTTAAAAGCTCCATGGATCACCCATGGACTTCCATCAAAGCCTAGCCCATTAACAAATGAGTGTTAGCCCACACCATATAAAATCAATAGCCCATAATCTAATTAGTCTTCCTTTTAATCTCTAAATTAATTCATAATTAATTTAAGACTAATACTAATTAAATAACATAACTTCATATTAATATATTATAACTTATAATATATTAATAAACATATGTGTATAACTCTCATAAAATTATCCATAAATAGTTTGGATGAGATGCAACCCAAATGGACCATGCCGCTCGGGTCAAGTATATACCAAATAAGTTATGGACTTAGACACCTTATCCAACAGACTCCCACTTGGATAAGTCTAATAACTGTATTTGCCTATATGTCACACCCCCAAACCAGAACGGCGGAATCGTTCGGGGGCGGAGGACGTCATATTCAGTATCATAACAGTTCATAGAAAGGAAAGTACACACCACCATAATATAAATATGTTTGAAAAGTTTACATGATTGTAGGTGTTACATGTTTGCAAAAGAAATCAAATATAAAATGGTGATCCAAAATATGTTACTAACGCCAGTGCGTTAGTCTTCAGAAGTAGTTGCTACCTGGCTAGCGGTTTCCTGTGAATACAAGTTATTTCAAAGAAAAAGTGTCAACATTTAAGTTGGTGAGTTCATAATTAGTGTTTTGAGAAGATGTATGCCATTCGAAAGTGTTTGCATGTTTTCCAGAAAAACCCTTATTTTCCTATAAAAGTATGAGATGCATATGGATGTTCATGATGTAAATTGCAACTATTTGTACCGAGAAAATCCCTTATTTTCCTATTAGTTGTTTGTTTTGTATACAGGAAAAACCCTTATTTTCCTGACATAGCTGGCAGTCTTGAAGACCCAAAATTTGCAAGCAAGCGACGTGCTTGTAAGTCGTGTCATAGTTTTACATAGTAAAGCTATACGAAAATCACCCTTATTAAATGAAGAGTAGTTTTAATGACTACTTGTTCATAAAAGCATAATACCATAATAATTGTATATCCGATGAGTTTTATAACCATACTAAACATAATATGCCTGTAGCGACGTTCTTCAGGCGTCGTAGCGTTATGACAACTGTCACCCCAAAAGACGGACTGTAGCTAACAGTCAGGGCGCGGGATCATGACTTCCCGTATAGATCTATACACATTTGACACGTTCTCCGAACGGGAGACTCTGGTTATAGACAGGACTTGTAGCATTATTTTCTAATAAAGAAAGTAACGTTTGAAGATATACACGACTCATGGATTCTCAACTAAGTCCGTAATAAGGTAGTAGTTTGTATGCAAAGTTTAACCTCTTTCACAATGTTTGACAAAGCATAATCATAAGTTCTTTGAATGCATGAAATGACTTAGTAAAGAATGTTACCCTTGATATGATGTGTTTGTATGTAAACGTATAAATAAAACATATTTCTATTTATAAACATATTATATCCCAAAGAGGGTAAAGCTGTGTTGTGAGGGGTTTTGTATCATAATAACTTCACAAGATAGTTAAAACAACAGTATGAAAAGTATATGAAGAGGTTAATGTTTCACACGATTTTAGTCATGTGCTTACTTGTATTCCTCCCCAAAAAGAGTATAAAACATTTAAAATGTATTTAAAGAGTGTTCGAAGGGGATATGAACTCACTTGATAGTTTGAAGATTGTGAGGTGGAAAACCGAGCAGAGTTTCGTCTCGGGAAACTGATTTTTCTTGGGACTCTCGGGAATCTCGGGAGTAGAATCGGCCTTCGGGACTCGAGCCAAAAAGACCAGAGCTTCGGGTTTGAACGGACACGGAAAACGAGGAAATGCTGAGAGAGAGAGAAGAGAAATGAACACTTTCTTTGGAAACCCTCGCATTCTATTTATAGGAAGGCAGGTATGCCTCGGTACGCGGGGCGTACGCTCGTACGCGCTGCGTACGCGTACGTCATGCATGACCGAAGCCTCGACTGCCTCGGTTCGGATGGGACGGGTTCTTGGGTTCTCGGGTCGGATGGGACGGGTTGCTGGGGGGGTGGGTCGGATGGGACGCCGGGTCGGATGGGACGTCGGTTCGGATGGGTCGGACGGGTCGGCTTCCTCGGATATGGCGACGTGGACGATCCGAGGCCAATCCTCTCGGTTACGCGGGGCGTACAGGAGTACGCAGCGCGTACTTCGGAGAAGGACGCTGACTCCTCTTCGGATAATATCCGAATTTTGAATTAAATAAATAATTAATTTATTTAATAAACTTCAAAAATCCATATCTTCTTCATACGAACTCCGTTTTCGATGGTCTTTATATCCACGCGTAGGTGAGACTACGATCTACAACTTTCGTTTAGACTCCGTTGGCAAATTCCAAAATTATTTTTTTATTATTTTTTTATTATTTATTTTATAACTAATCGTTTTTAAGGAATTTCTTTGAAAAATCATAACTTCCCCATGCGAAGTCAGATTTGGGCGTTCTTTATATATTTGGAATCTTTAAGACGATATCTACTACATAGCGTACTCCAAATCAGAGCTTTTGAATAATTCATTTATCGATGATATTCCCATTACATTCAAAAGGGGTTACAAGACTCGGTTTATAATGCTTGGAAATAACGGGTTGTTACATCATCCCCCCGTTAGAGGGAATTTCGTCCCGAAATTTAATACAAGGTAAGAGTTTTAGGGGCTGAGGAAGAGATGCGGATACTTCTGTAGCATTTGGTCTTCCCGTTCCCATGTGAATTCGGGTCCTCTCTTAGCATTCCATCGAACTTTTACTATTGGAATGCGACTCTGCTTGGTCCTTTTAACTTCCCTATCCATGATCTCGACGGGTTCTTCCACAAAGTTGAGATTTTCGTTTAACGCGATTTCATCGAGTGGAATTACAAGTGTTTCGTCGGACAAACACTTTTTCAGGTTCGACACGTGGAATACTGGATGCACTTTGTTAAGCTCGATTGGAAGTTGGAGTTTGTAGGCCACTGGACCAACTCTCGAAATGATTTCGAAGGGTCCAATGTACCTGGGATTTAACTTTCCACGCTTCCCAAAGCGTATCACGCCTTTCCAGGGTGAGACCTTCAGTAGCACACGGTCGCCAATCTGGAATTCCAAGGGTTTACGTCTCCTGTCGGCATAGCTCTTTTGCCTATCCCTTGAGGACTTCAGTCGTTCTCGTATTTGCACGATCTTTTCGGTAGTTTCTCTGATGATCTCTGGACCAGTAAGGTTGCTTTTAGTGACTAGACCCTTTGCCAATTGGGTGTCGCCCACTTCCGTCCAGCACAGGGGTGATCTGCACTTACGGCCGTAAAGGGCTTCGAACGGAGCGGTCTTGATACTAGTATGATAACTATTGTTATAAGAGAACTCGACCAAAGGCAAGTGAATATCCCATGCCTTGCCAAAGTCGATTACACATGCTCGCAACATGTCTTCCAAGGTTTGGATCGTCCTCTCACTCTGTCCGTCAGTTTGAGGGTGGTATGCTGTACTCATGTCCAACCTCGTTCCCATGGATTTTTGCAGTGATTGCCAAAATCTGGAAGTGAACCTGCTGTCTCTATCTAAGATGATGGACATTGGTACCCCATGAAGTCGTACGATCTCCCGGATGTAGGTTCTTGATAGTTTTTCCATCCTATCGGTTTCCTTGATAGGTAAGAAATGGGCTGACTTGGTTAATCTGTCGACGATTACCCAAATAGTATCTTGGCCACTCTGAGTTTTGGGCAGTTTGGTTATGAAGTCCATGGAAATCTGCTCCCATTTCCACTCAGGTATTTCAGGTTGTTGGAGTAGGCCTGAGGGTTTTTGGTGTTCTATTTTTATTTTGGCGCAAGTTAAACACTTGCCCACGTACGTAGCGATCTCCGCTTTCATGTTTGGCCACCAGTAGAGTTGCTTGAGATCTAGATACATCTTGTCTGACCCTGGGTGTACGGAGTATGGGGTCCTGTGTGCCTCGCTCATAACTACCTCTCTGAATCCCCCAAACTTTGGTGTCCAGATCCGGTTCATGAGGTAGCGTGCTCCGTCACTCTTGATTTCTAAGTTCTTGTCCATTCCCCTAAGGGCCTCACCTGCCACGTTTTCGGGTTTCAAGGCCTCTAATTGAGCTTCCTTGACTTGCGTTGATAGGTGCGAATGGATCGACATAGCTAATGACTTCACTCTCCGGCCTGAGTACTCCTTTCGACTAAGGGCATCGGCTACGACGTTTGCTTTTCCCGGATGATAGCGAATATCGCATTCGTAATCACTGAGTAGCTCGACCCATCGCCGTTGTCTCATGTTGAGCTCCTTCTGATCGAAAATGTGTTGTAAGCTCTTGTGGTCGGTAAAGATAGTGCTCTTCGTCCCATACAAGTAATGTCTCCAGATCTTCAGAGCAAACACTACTGCTCCTAGCTCAAGATCGTGGGTCGTGTAGTTAACCTCATGTGTTTTCAACTGTCTCAAGGCGTAGGCGATGACCTTACCTCGCTGCATCAGAACACATCCGAGTCCTTGGTTTGATGCATCGCAATAAACTACGAAGTCTTCTATTCCTTCGGGAAGGGATAGTATTGGTGCGGTGCACAAGGCTCGTTTGAGCGTTTGGAACGCTCTTTCTTGTTTCTCTTCCCAGTCAAAGGCCACACCTTTCTGGGTTAGGGTTGTAAGAGGCTTCGCTATTCGTGAGAAGTTCTGAATGAACCTGCGGTAGTAACCAGCGAGACCTAGAAATTGGCGAATTTCTGTAGGAGTCTTCGGTGCTGACCAGTTCTCAATGGCCTTAATTTTGGATGGGTCCACGTGGATTCCCTCTTCGCTTACCACGTGTCCTAAGAATTCGACTCTTCGGACCCAAAATTCACATTTCGAGAACTTCGCATAAAGTTTCTCTTTTCGTAATATCCCTAGAACTTGTCGCAGATGATCGCCATGCTCTTTCTTACTTCGGGAGTAGATCAGGATGTCGTCAATGAAAACGATGACGAACTGATCCAAGTAAGGTCGGCATACTCTATTCATCAGATCCATGAAGACTGCGGGCGCATTGGTCAATCCGAATGGCATCACCACGAACTCGTAATGTCCGTAACGAGTTCGGAAGGCGGTCTTCGGCACATCCTCCTCTAGCACTCGTAACTGGTGATACCCGGACCTCAGATCAATCTTAGAAAATAGTTCGCCCCTTGCAGTTGGTCGAATAGATCATCTATGCGCGGTAGAGGATAACGATTCTTGACCGTCAGTTTGTTGAGTTCTCTGTAGTCGATGCACATTCTGAATGATCCATCCTTCTTTTTCACAAACAACACGGGTGCTCCCCATGGTGAGAAGCTCGGTCTGATGAATCCTTTTCCCAGTAGTTCATTCAGTTGACTGGATAGCTCCTGCATCTCTGCCGGGGCTAATCGATAGGGTGCTTTGGCTACTGGGGTAGCTCCGGGAATCAGATCGATTCTGAATTCGACTTGTCTTACGGGTGGTATCCCTGGAAGGTCCTCGGGAAATACATCGGGAAAATCGCATACGTCGGGCACATCCTTGATGTCCCGGACTTCGCGTTTCACGTCTACAACATGTGCAAGAAATGCGTGACACTCCTTTCGTAAGTGCTTCTGAGCTTGGATACTTGAGATGATTCTAAGAGTGGTACTAGGTTTGTCGCCCAAGACAAGGAAGGTTTCGCCGGTTGGCAGATTAAGGCGAACGGCCTTATCGTAACATAGAATGTCCGCACGATGTGAACTCAGCCAATCCATGCCAATGATGGCATCGAAACTCTTAATCGAGACTGGCATGAGGTTGATTTGAAAGGGATTATCGTTTAGAGTTAGGGTGCAGTTTAAGTATATCTCTTTAGTGCCTTCAGTTTTCCCGTTGGCCATTTCTACTATGAACGGTTCACTTAATGATTGTGGTATTGGTTTTAGCATGCTTTTAAAGTCGTGACTCACAAAACTCCTTTCCGCCCCACTATCAAACAAAATGCATGCATACGAGTTATCGAGAAGAAACGTACCCGTAACAACAGTAGGGTCCGCAATGGCTTCATCTTGTCCCATTGCGAAAACTCGGCCTCTTCCGCCGGTATTCCTGTTGTTTGTCTTCGGGCAGTCCTTGCGGTAGTGCCCTGTGCTCCCGCACTCAAAGCAAGCGCGGCTTACTCCGGTATTAGCAGTGGGGGCGGATTGTTGGGTTGGCTCCTTGCAATAGCGGCCTGTATGACCCTTCTTATTGCACCTGGTGCATTGAAGGCCATGACAGAGACCGTGATGGTGGAAGTTGCACTGGTTACATTTCGGTAGCTTTCCATTGTATGAACTTGTGGGGGCAGAGTTGGTAGGTACAGTAATAGCGTGGGTCGCTATCACTTGTTGTTTCTTGGGGTTCTCCTGGAGGATTTGTCCCCTCCTCTTGTTCCAAGGCCTACTCTGTCCCTGAGCCTCCCTAGGTGGATTTGCGGCTGTTGTGATGGTACTCTGTTTCGCTCCGTGATCGATGAGTCGTTGCGCCAGGCGTTTAGCGCTGTTGTAGGTGATAGGGTTGGAGGCTAGGACATGCCCTTGAATCTGGGGTGACAACCCCCAAATGTACCTTTCGACCTTCTTTGATTCTGGGTTGACCATGGTAGGGCACAAAGCAGCGAGATCGTTGAACCTAGCTGTGTAAGCGACTAGGTCAGACCCGACCATTTTCAAATTCCAGAGTTCCTGCTCAAGCTTTTGCACTTCACCCCTTGGGCAGTATTCTTCCAGTAGTAGTACCTTCAGTTCTTCCCAACTCATGGCGTTAGCGACAGTGAGCGTCACTGAGTTCACATGGCTTTTCCACCACGTGAGGGCTCGATCTATGAAGGTGCAAGCAGCGAACTTAACCTTGCTTGTTTCTTGGCACGAGCAGATCTCGAAGACCGTTTCGGTCTTTTCGAACCATTGCATTAGTGCAATGACTCCGCCACTGCCATTAAAAGTCTTTGGCTTCGAGTTGGAGAACTCCTTGTAGGTACACTCTCTAACATGGCCCTGGCCGGTGCCACTATTGGGATGATTCGTGCTGCTTCCTGTACCTCCATTGGCATTGGAGTTTATTTGAGAGAGGGCTGCTGCTACTGCTGCTGTGATAGCAGCCTGGACCATTGCCGGATCATAAGTTAGTGGTGGAGGTGGTGGTGGGGTTGCGTTGGTACGTGCTGATCTACGAGGAGGCATTGCTCTGTCAAAAGGAAAAAAAATGAGATATTATGAGTTTTGGTGGTTGTGAGTTGAATGATATTGAGTTAACTGTCTTAAATAGATTAAGAATTTGGTTTGATCAACAATGGGTTTTGAGCTTGATTTATTAATAACGTTTGAATGGATGCACTTATGAGTTGAACGGAATACACATATTTAAAACCAGAAAAAGGGGGTATGCCCTATATATATAAAACATATAGTTGTGTTACATCCGAGTTTAGACCAAACATTTTGACCTTTCTAAAGGTCTCCGATTACAGAAAGTTTTAACGAAAAGAAAATTCTTATCCGAAGTCCTAATTTATAACAAAATTTGAAATCCTGGCAGGCACTACTTGCGACGTAGGTTGCGCTTGGAGCTTGACTCCGCATCTGATTGCTTCGATTCCATTAGGCGTCGATCAAAAGCGGCTTGTTGCTCCCTTAACTCGGCTAGGGCTGCAATTATCTGTGCCTGAAATGCCTCAGACTGGAGTTGGACATTATCTTGTATCTTGTCCAGCCTACGGATATCGGAAGTGTGAACCTGCACTTCCACGTTGATATCCCGGAGTCGGCTTGCTTGTACTCCGGACTGATAGGACTGATTGGCTAACTTACCCACCATTACCGGGAGTGCTCGATCAGCCGAACTGCCACCGCGGACATCGTAGAAGTCCCGACACATGCCGTAGGGAGGGCGTATGCCTTGTTGTTGGCTCCAATGATGTAGGTGACTTCCCCAGACGGGAGTGGGTCCTTGGAAGTTCCTCACATGGACAGGAGGTTGAATGGGTGGTGGATCGATCACTTCAGGCTCTGAGTCAGTACCAGAGTCATCACCCAATTCTATGGGTTCCTCATCCTCTTCTGGATCATCTTCGATCCATCCTCCGTTGCCTTGGTTGGGAAAGTAGGGGTCATTGGGGTGGTGAAATCCAGCCATTTGACTGTACGAGAAATAGGGTCATAAGAATTGAATAAAGTCGGAACATGCAAAACATGTAAGTTAGTTTAAATAGCAATTACTCCTATAGCATTTAAATTATTGTGTTTGATTCCAATGACGGTTTGGTAAGTTTTTTTAAAATTTGTTGTCCACTGCAGACACCCCTCGGCACACGTTAGTTGGCTCTCGGACAAATATAGTTGATCAGGCTATATCCTTCCCAGTTCCAATTACGTGTCCCAAGGCGTACCTGTACTGCACAACTCCTTAATAATACTTCTAATATGGTACGATGTGGAACTGTTATTTATTACTAAATGAATGCATGCTTACTTTACAAAAACTAAATAGATTTAATTTCAAAAGTATGACTCTTCTCAGAGTGCTTTTTGCCCAGTTGAGTTTATAGTTGTATATATAAAAAAAATGGTTTTGATATACTTAATTCACTATAAACGATGCTCTGATACCAATCTGTCACACCCCCAAACCAGAACGGCGGAATCGTTCGGGGGCGGAGGACGTCATATTCAGTATCATAACAGTTCATAGAAAGGAAAGTACACACCACCATAATATAAATATGTTTGAAAAGTTTACATGATTGTAGGTGTTACATGTTTGCAAAAGAAATCAAATATAAAATGGTGATCCAAAATATGTTACTAACGCCAGTGCGTTAGTCTTCAGAAGTAGTTGCTACCTGGCTAGCGGTTTCCTGTGAATACAAATTATTTCAAAGAAAAAGTGTCAACATTTAAGTTGGTGAGTTCATAATTAGTGTTTTGAGAAGATGTATGCCATTCGAAAGTGTTTGCATGTTTTCCAGAAAAACCCTTATTTTCCTATAAAAGTATGAGATGCATATGGATGTTCATGATGTAAATTGCAACTATTTGTACCGAGAAAATCCCTTATTTTCCTATTAGTTGTTTGTTTTGTATACAGGAAAAACCCTTATTTTCCTGACATAGCTGGCAGTCTTGAAGACCCAAAATTTGCAAGCAAGCGACGTGCTTGTAAGTCGTGTCATAGTTTTACATAGTAAAGCTATACGAAAATCACCCTTATTAAATGAAGAGTAGTTTTAATGACTACTTGTTCATAAAAGCATAATACCATAATAATTGTATATCCGATGAGTTTTATAACCATACTAAACATAATATGCCTGTAGCGACGTTCTTCAGGCGTCGTAGCGTTATGACAACTGTCACCCCAAAAGACGGACTGTAGCTAACAGTCAGGGCGCGGGATCATGACTTCCCGTATAGATCTATACACATTTGACACGTTCTCCGAACGGGAGACTCTGGTTATAGACAGGACTTGTAGCATTATTTTCTAATAAAGAAAGTAACGTTTGAAGATATACACGACTCATGGATTCTCAACTAAGTCCGTAATAAGGTAGTAGTTTGTATGCAAAGTTTAACCTCTTTCACAATGTTTGACAAAGCATAATCATAAGTTCTTTGAATGCATGAAATGACTTAGTAAAGAATGTTACCCTTGATATGATGTGTTTGTATGTAAACGTATAAATAAAACATATTTCTATTTATATACATATTATATCCCAAAGAGGGTAAAGCTGTGTTGTGAGGGGTTTTGTATCATAATAACTTCACAAGATAGTTAAAACAACAGTATGAAAAGTATATGAAGAGGTTAATGTTTCACACGATTTTAGTCATGTGCTTACTTGTATTCCTCCCCAAAAAGAGTATAAAACATTTAAAATGTATTTAAAGAGTGTTCGAAGGGGATATGAACTCACTTGATAGTTTGAAGATTGTGAGGTGGAAAACCGAGCAGAGTTTCGTCTCGGGAAACTGATTTTTCTTGGGACTCTCGGGAATCTCGGGAGTAGAATCGGCCTTCGGGACTCGAGCCAAAAAGACCAGAGCTTCGGGTTTGAACGGACACGGAAAACGAGGAAATGCTGAGAGAGAGAGAAGAGAAATGAACACTTTCTTTGGAAACCCTCGCATTCTATTTATAGGAAGGCAGGTATGCCTCGGTACGCGGGGCGTACGCTCGTACGCGCTGCGTACGCGTACGTCATGCATGACCGAAGCCTCGACTGCCTCGGTTCGGATGGGACGGGTTCTTGGGTTCTCGGGTCGGATGGGACGGGTTGCTGGGGGGGTGGGTCGGATGGGACGCCGGGTCGGATGGGACGTCGGTTCGGACGGGTCGGACGGGTCGGCTTCCTCGGATATGGCGACGTGGACGATCCGAGGCCAATCCTCTCGGTTACGCGGGGCGTACAGGAGTACGCAGCGTGTACTTCGGAGAAGGACGCTGACTCCTCTTCGGATAATATCCGAATTTTGAATTAAATAAATAATTAATTTATTTAATAAACTTCAAAAATCCATATCTTCTTCATACGAACTCCGTTTTCGATGGTCTTTATATCCACGCGTAGGTGAGACTACGATCTACAACTTTCGTTTAGACTCCGTTGGCAAATTCCAAAATTATTTTTTTATTATTTTTTTATTATTTATTTTATAACTAATCGTTTTTAAGGAATTTCTTTGAAAAATCATAACTTCCCCATGCGAAGTCAGATTTGGGCGTTCTTTATATATTTGGAATCTTTAAGACGATATCTACTACATAGCGTACTCCAAATCAGAGCTTTTGAATAATTCATTTATCGATGATATTCCCATTACATTCAAAAGGGGTTACAAGACTCGGTTTATAATGCCTGGAAATAACGGGTTGTTACACTATATAACTTCAGGAACCAACCAGCAATCGTAACTCTCGAAAACTCCGTTGAACTATGAAGCGCCATTTTAAGAAAAGTGATCATATAATCCTCTGTTCTCTTGATATCAGCCGGACAAACACATGGAACTATGTCTTGCTGTCACACCCCCGAACCATACGGCGGAAACGTCCGGGGGCTGTCGTGACTCAATTGTATACCATGACATTGAATATATATGAAACATAACAACATTCGTCACCATTCATCAATACAGTACAACCAGTAGTGTTTACATGAAATACATTGGTTAAACATTACATTCCCAAAAATTAATTTGTTCAATTCATAAAAAAAATAAACTGCAACCGTCACTGAATATGATTTCCCTTGATTCACTGGTTCCCTGAGAATACAAGTATTTTGAAAAACGTCAACATATGAAATGTTGGTGAGTTCATAAGTAGTGTTTGAAATCCAATATTTGTATTGTTTGAAAACCACCAGAAAATCCGATATTTTCTGAAATGAAAAACTTTCGAAAATGTTTGTGAAGATCCATAGGTATGCCTGTTTGTTTCTATACTTGTGAAAATTGTTTATCAAAATTTATATGTGTTTCGAATCCGATATGTTTTGAAAAACTTAGGAAAACCCGATGTTTTCCTAATCCTTTGAAATTCATTATGTTGCGTTGAAACCATTACAAAAATAGAAGTGTCATTCCCAGACGACGTTGGATTATTTTTGAGCATGATTATTTACTACAAACCCGCATTACACAAACGCCCAGTTTATAGCAATACTAACGATCCCGAAGGCGTCGCTCGTACAAATCACGTTATCCAGCCGCCCTGACTATGTGTCGTCCCACATCCGAAGAGTAAGAGGACACGAAGGCCTCGATGACTCTATTAATCGGTTGGGGATAATATGCGTACGAGGGATCCCCGACCCGCCTCGCAAAAATATGCAGACTTTTCTAGCAATACCAAAGGACCCTTGGGGACCAGTGGTGTACAAGCCATTGAAAGTCCCTCTACGTTGTGCCAAGTCGGTGAAACTCAACACTTCGTAGAAAAATATGCGTCTTCGGGCCTTAAGATCAAGGTCATTGGGCTAGCTAGGCCCAACAAGCAAGATTTTACACTTTTGGGGCCCGAAGATGGTGCGTAGACGTCTGTGCACACTCGTATGTAAGCTAAGTTCCCAAACGTTATTTATATGAACCGTAGTGTCGTAGAGTTAGTAGTTGTAGATTTCTATTGGCTCGAGACCGAGCCAATTCGTTTAACAACGACTTTTGGTATTGTAATGTGTTGTATTTCGTCGATAGTCGCGATGCTATTATTTAATCAAATTGTGTATATTGAATTAGCCTTGAAATATTTCTGTTTTCAGCCCCTCATTATTTGTAAAATTTACATTTTCACCCCTTTTATTTAATATTTCCCGGTTTGGTCCTTAAATTAATTTTCTTGACATTTTAACACCAAAAATTATTGAAATTAATATTTTTCAGCATATTTTTCATAGAAAACAGTTTAAGTTCCTAAAAATGCAGTTTTCTCGGTTTTAACCCCTTCTTTTCGCAACTTTGACAATTTTGGCCCAAATTGGAAAATTTTTGCAACTCTG
Source organism: Lactuca sativa (assembly GCF_002870075.4). Lineage (NCBI taxonomy): Eukaryota > Viridiplantae > Streptophyta > Magnoliopsida > Asterales > Asteraceae > Lactuca > Lactuca sativa. Next base: position 112,965,129 of record NC_056627.2, on the reverse strand, counting down.
GTCCTTTTTAAATTTAAAAAGCATTTTAAACCTTTGAAAAGGACTTGGATCACTTATGGTCCACTGTTTTACAGAAAATCACAGTTTTAGCCCTCCAAAACAGAAAAATTTGCATAATGGGCCTCATTGGGCCGAAATTTTCATTTTTAGCCCATTAAGCTTGAAATTCATGTTTTTAATCCTCTAATTGAGTATAATTCCAGAAATTGTTTTGGCACACTTCATCCATCAGAATCTGTGAAATGTCATTTTGGGCCCTTAATTTTGTATTTTTCACATTTTTGGCCCAAAATTTGTGTTTTTAGCTTAAAGAAAATTGTTACTAAACCATTTAGCTATCTTTCTTGTAACACTTTGTATGTAGAAATACATTTCATGCTAAAATCATATAACATAAGTTATATCTCGGTTTTGAGGAGTTTTATGGCTAGATCCAACATTAAAACACATAAAAGCATACATATAAGCATGGAAATCATACAAGGCATATAAATACATATAGATCTACACTTTCACTTGTATTCCCCCCCCCCCCCACAAAACTCACAAAAACATAAAATAGGGGGTATGAAGCTCACCTTGGGTGTTGATTCGGTTTTTGAAGAAAGATTGGAAGAAATGAAGTGATTTTTGGCCTTTGCACTCCTTGATGATCTTTTCGAGTTTATGGGGTTTCTAGAGTGCAAGATCATGATTTTTGCATGGATTAGGAAGAGATTTTTGATAAATAAGGAATACAAGTCATAGATCCAAGCAAAACCTTACCTTAGATGATGATTTTGTGGAAGAACTTCCTTGGATGCTTCCTAATTTTCGAGATTTTGGATGGAGAAGAGGAAGAAGTCTTGAGTGAATTTTAGAGAGAGTTTGTGAGTGTTTTGTGTGTGTGTGGTGTTGCTCTCGGCCGAGAATGAGAGAGGAGAGAAGAAGAGATGTGATCTTGAAGTGATTTGCATGGAAGAATGGGAAATAATGCATGGAAGTCCTATGGGTAATAGTGAGGTGGCAAGCAAATAGTCAACTCTTTCTTGGATTTGGGCCTTGGGCCGAGATTTTGGAAGGGAAAGGAAAGATTTGGGGCTTAAATGCTTAAGCCCAGTTCTCATGGTTAAGTTGAGTGATTTTTGGTCCAAATAAATATAAAGGTGATTTTTATAACTTGTTAGGGTCAAATTAGGTCAATTATGGATCAAAGCTTTCAATTTATTTCATTCTAGGCCCAATATGGCCCATAATATTGAAATAAATTAGTGTGGGTCCAAATAGAGCCCAATTAGGGTTCTACGCCCATGATAGTCTAATTGGAAGCTTATTGGTCCATTTGGATCCAATAAGGAAGTTCTAGTCCAAAATAGACTTAACAAGAACTTCTAGGGTTTTCCAATTGTTTGATGACTACTTGTAGTACTTGTATGATGTATTTGATTGAAGTTTTTGATTCACATTAACTTGAATGTATAGATTACATGGCTCAAAATTTTCAGTTGTGACACTTGCTTATTGTCTAGCAGTTGTTTCTCAATTTCCGATTTGTTTGACTAAGAACTTCACTGAACACATCAGTTTAGTTCTGACCGGGCCCGGTACATGGGTCAACACAAAATCATCGAGGGGCCCAAATATCGCTTCTATTTCTAGAAGGAACAGATAAACTTCGACTCATATGCTTGTTCTACTACTTGTTGAATTGTACACAAAGGCACGTTTTATAACATCAAGTTACTGATGCGGTTTCGTGCAATCAATGCACAACCAATTCATAGGTAACAACTCATATCTCTAGGTTTGAAGACTTATATGATATTATCGTCTCACGATCACTCGAGATAAATTCCATGAAGTGATACAAGTGAGCGTGGGTTTATACCAATACTCATAACTAATGAGTACTCATGAATGTTGCAGCAACCATTGCCATGTCTAAACACATTTAGCCATCTACAAACCCAATTCATGACAATCTTGATTCATACCTACTTCCGACGTATGACCGATTGTGGAGGTTTGAATAAATTAATTATTCTGGAAGTCAAAACATGCAAAACTGAAACAATAGTAAATAATTGACAATGATAGTAACACTTTACTCATAAATAAATCACAAATTTTATTCATCATCAAAACGTCGATTACATTTTACAAGTTTCAGGAAAACTATCTAATCTGTAAAACTAATATCGTCCCTCAGCCCGATGCGCCTCGCATGCTGAAAATGCTTATCCCTCGTCAGTCCCTTCGTAAGGGGATCTGCAGGATTCTCATCTGACGATATCCTCCTTGCCACGAGGAGTCCTTCTTCAATCTTGTGTCTTATGAAGTGATATTTTCTGTCAATGTGTCGGGATCTGCCATGATCTCTTGGTTCCTTGGCTAAGGCAACCGCACTATTGTTGTCACAGAAAATCTCCATAGGTTCTTTAATAGTTGGTACAACTCCAAGGTCTCCGATGAAGTTCTTTAGCCATATCGCCTCCTTTGCTGCTTCACTCGCTGCTATATACTCTGATTCACAAGTCGAATCAGCCACCGTCTCCTGCTTGGAACTCTTCCAAGAAATTGCCCCTCCATTTAAGGTAAAGATCCAGCCCGACTGAGAGTAGAAGTTATCCCTATCAGTCTGAAAACCAACATCACTATACCCTAATACTCTCAAGTCATCACTCCCACCAAGGGTAAGGATCCAATCCTTAGTCCTCCGCAGATACTTGAGAATATTCTTTACTGCGGTTCAATGAGCCTTGCCAGGGTTCCCCTGATACCTGCTGACCATGCTCAAAGCAAATGCCACATCAGGGCGGGTACAAGTCATAGCATACATGATCGAGCCAACAGCGGAAGCATACGGTAGTTGGCTCATCATAGCTATCTCTGCCTCTGTACTCGGACTCTGAGTCTTACTTAGTTTGGCATTGCTTTGGATCGGTAAATCTCCTTTCTTGGAATTCTGCATGTTGAACCTTTTCAACACCTTATCCAAGTAGGTACTCTGACTAAGTCCAATTAGTCTTTTACTCCTTTCTCTTAATATCCTTATCCCTAAGATATAGGTAGCCTCCCCTAGGTCCTTCATAGCAAAGCACTTCCCAAGCCAAGACTTAACCTCCTGCAAGGTTGGGATGTCATTTCCTATAAGTAGTATGTCATCCACATACAGTACCAAGAAGCTAACTATACTCCTACTAGCTCTGACATACACGCAAGACTCATCTTCACTTCTCGAGAAGCCAAACTCTTTTACCTTCTCATCAAAACAAAGATTCCAGCTACGAGATGCTTGTTTTAATCCATAAATGGATTTCTCAAGCTTGCATACTCTATTAGGGTACTCTGCACTGACAAAACCCTCTGGCTGATTCATGTACACATCCTCAGCCAACTTTCCATTAAGGAAAGCGGTTTTGACATACATTTGCCATATTTCATAATCATGAAATGCAGCAATGGCTAACATAACCCTAATAGACTTAATCTTGGCTACCGGCGAGAAGGTTTCATCATAATCAATACCTTGAGTTTGAGTAAAACCCTTCGCAACCAGTCGTGCCTTATAAGTATGCACTTTTGCTTCCATGTCGGTCTTCTTCTTGAAGATCCATTTGCACGCGACTGTTTTACGGCCTGGTACATTGTCAACCAAGTTCCAAACTTGATTGTCATACATGGACTGTATCTCGCTGTCCATAGCCTCCTTCCATTTAGCAGACTCCGGGCCTGCCATGGCTTCCTTAACACTGCTAGGTTCATCCAAATTTACCAGTGTACTATCACTGATAAACGTATCACCTTCCGTAGTAATATGAAAGCCATAATAAAACGAAGGTGTGTTCCTAACCCGTGTGGAACGCCTCGGAGATACAGACATGTCAGCTTGCTCAACAGGAGTTTCCTCCTCAGGTTGATTGCTAGTGTCTGAGGTTCCTTCACCAATTGCTTCTTGAATTTCTTCAAGATCAATTTGCCTCCCACTGTCTCCTTGGCTTATAAACTCCCTCTCACGGAAGACCCCTCTTCTTGCTACAAAAACCACATTCTCACTGGGTCTGTAGAAGAGGTAACCGAAGGATTTCTGTGGGTAGCCGATGAAAATACACCTTTCACTTCGGGGTTCGAGCTTATCATGAGTCTCATGCCTCACGAAAGCCTCGCAACCCCAAATCTTGATGTGGTTCAAATTGGGAACCTTCCCAGTCCACATCTCATGAGGTGTTTTGGTAACCTTCTTTGTAGGGACTAAATTAAGGATATGGGCGGCAGTCTCTAAGGCATACCCCCAAAAAGAGATTGGTAGCGAAACTCGACTCATCATAGAGCGAACCATGTCCAACAAGGTTCGATTACGCCTCTCAGCTACACTATTCAGCTGTGGTGTCCTGGGAGGAGTCAATTGTGAGACAATCCCACACTCCTTAAGATAGTCAAGGAACTCAGTACTAAGATACTCACCACCTCGATCGGATCGAAGCATCTTAATATTCCTGCCCAATTGATTTTCTACTTCCTGTTTGAATTCCTTAAACGTTTCAAAGGTTTCTGACTTATGTTTGATTAAGTACACATACCCATATCTACTAAAATCATCAATAAAAGTCACATAATACCGATTAGCATCCCTTGTGGCGGTTTTGAATGGCCCACATACATCAGTATGTATTAGGTCCAGCAAACCCTCACCCCTTTCACAAGTTCCAATGAAGGGTGATTTTGTCATCTTTCCAAGTAGACAAGATTCACAACTATCATCCGATTTAAGGTCGAATGACTCTAAGACTCCACTCTTTTGGAGTTGGCCTATGCGTTTCTTGTTTACATGTCCAAGACGACAATGCCACAATGATGCTTTATCTAGGCTAGTAAGAATCAATATACAACACATTATTTCCTAAGTTGTCTACAATCGACACAGTTTCATACACACCATCACAAGGTAACGCTTTAAAATAAAACACATTTTTAAAGAAAGCATTAATACCACCACATTCATTATCAAACGAAAAGGTAAAACCTTGTTTGTACAAAGCATGAAAAGAAATAATATTTCTCTCCATTTCAGACGAGTACACACATTTATTCAAATCTAATTTTAACCCATTATTAAGCAACAAAGTATAAACTCCAATCTTGGAAACAGGCGAAGCCCACCTGTTCCCCATGATCAAGTTTATCTTCCCGTGCTCCACATCCTCACTTCTTCTTAGGCCCTGCATATCAGAACATATGTGAATACCACATCCTATATCAAGCACCCAAGAGTTAGAATATAATGAGTAATTAGACAATATAGTGTAAATACCTACATGGGTGGGTTTCACTTTCCCATCCTTTAGATCCTGCAAATACTTAGGGCAGTTTCGCTTCCAGTGTGCCTTTTCATGGCAATAGAAGCATTCAGCATCCTTGGGAATGGCAGAAGGAGTGACATAACCGCTCTTGGTCTTCGATGAGGAGCCTTCAAGAGACTTTCCCTTGGTACCCTTCGAAGGGTGCTTCCTCTTTTTCCCTTTGCCTTGCCCGATAGCCAAAACAGGGGTAGATGTTGGAGTAGGAGTAGTAGAGGTAACAACCGCCTTGCCCTTAAGACCGGTTTCCGCGGTCTTCAAGAGTCCTTGAAGCTTGCTGAGGGTAACTTCCTCCTTGTTCATATGATATGTCATACGAAAATGGTCATAACAAGAAGGTAAGGAGTGCAAAATGATGTCAATTGCCAACTCCTCAGGGATGTTCACATTCAGCTTCAGCAAACGGTCCACATACCTTTGCATCTTTTACATGTGAGCCGTGACGGAATCACCGTCCTTCATGCGGGTAGTTATTATGGAGGAGATTATTTCATACCGCTCCTGACGAGCACTCTGATGGTACCTTTTCATCAGGTCTTGGTGCATCTCAAAAGGGTAGTAATCTTCATATGAATTTTGGAGCTCGACTGTCATCGTGGCCATCATGATACATGCCACCTTAGTAGCATCTCTCTCATGTGTCCTGAATTCAATGATCTCCTCAGGAGTAGCAGTAGACTCATCAAGCTCTTTTAACTCCTTATCGAGGACATATTCATTGTCCTCATAACGAGTAACCATCCTGATGTTCCTAATCCAATCCATGAAGTTGGAACCATCAAAGATGACCCTCCCACAAAGATTCATGAGAGAGAAAGAACCAGTTGGGTTAGAGCCTGAAGCATTAGTGTTGGAAGACATCTGAAGGAAGAAAGCAAGTTTAGATTAGATATATAGAATCCTTAATAAGACACCCAAATGTAATATTAAGGCTAGGACCCAATCACAATATATTATACTTAGAAGAGGGATGCCGTAATCTAAGTAATAATATATTTGAAAGGTAGGTGAATGACGATTCACCAATTTCCACCATGAAAAACAAAATGAATTATTAGGTTTTAATTGGATTTGAAATTCCTAGATTCTTTTGAGATTCATTGAACTTTTCAATGGCATGTTTCAATCTTGATTGTGCCCTTCAAGTTTTGTGACTGGGATGCCGAGGATCACAAAACAAGGTGTGAATAACCATGCTAATTCACTTGGTACCCTTAATATTATCACCTAATCAATGTGCCGGTAAACCACACACGCTCCATTGATCCATGACAAACATTAAGTCACCCTTCGTGATCCTTACTAGTCCAAGTTAGTGTGCCGGTTAACCACACACGCTCCACCAACGACTTGGTAAGGTACAAAGTGTGAATTCCATGGACTAGCACCATGTTCACATTTTTCCTAAAATAACTAAGATTGGGAATTAAAAAGGTTTAGTTACTTTATAATAATCATTATACTTTTAATGAGGATTTAAAGTCATTGTCCTACCCGTTCGGCTAACGACCCTCCACCAGTCAAGCGAGCAGTGGGTGAGAGTGGACACCCATTAAGTCATCATTTTATAGGCAACAACCTTATACCCACCTTATAGACCGGCTTCGTGAATGAGGCCTACTAACGGTAGAACGACTTATTCTTATACATATATATAATAATTTACCATTAATGTTATAAATAGTATAAGGGTTGAATTTTAACTATTAAAACTCTAAGGGTTGGAATTAAAGTTTATTAAAGTGTGTGAAACTTTACAAATTCCAAAACTTGAGGACAAGTTTTGTAACTATCTAAAACTTTTCATTTCATAACTTATGAATTAAAGGTTCATAAAAATGAAGACTCTTCAGTTTCATGTAACTTATGTGTTTAAATGTGTGTGTTAAAGAAAGTGACCTTTGGATATCCATAACTTGAGGACAAATTATGGACTCCATTAAAACACATAAATGATCAAGAATTAATTCTAAACAATTCAGCAAATAATTCCTATCATCTTTTAAATTCATAAGAACATGAACATGATCATCAAAATTTCAAGAATTATATGAACACATAAAATCATGGATTTTTGATATATGCTATTGTAAATGGATTAGAACAATCATTACACCAACTAAAACAAGTTTTAAAACACCAAAACAGTTTAGGGTAATGTTTCTAGTCCATTTCCAGCAGCAAAAGTCGAAAATCTGCACTCTGTCGCTCCTACTCGTCGAGTGCATGAACCTACTCGGCGAGTAGGTTGAAGATACACATGGACTCGGCGAGTTCATCAGTCAGACAGCAAGTTTTTCGACTTTTTCAACTATTTTGCATCAAGTATCAAACAAGCAAGCCTAGACTCTGATACCACTGTTGGGTTTTGAGCAATCTAACACTTCCTAAGTGTGCATGCAACCCTAATAAACCATGGATCTATGTTTGTCTAAATACATGCAAAATAATAATTTTCCAAGGTTTATAACCTATCTAACATGGCATGGGGAACATTTCAACATAAAAAGTTAGAAGAGATTACATACCTTTTTGATGAGTTTGGTTCTTGAGGAGTTTGAGGGCCAAGCACCAATAGTGTGAATGCCTCAAATGGAATCACAAAACACCACAAACTCTTGGAAAACTTTGAGAGAGTATACACACTTGTATATTTCGGCCACACACAAGCACACACACACTAGTTCACTAGTTGCCATTTCATGCACCATAAGCATGCTTATATAGTGTACATGGTTAGGGTGAAACCCTAATAACCCATGACTTTTCCTTTCCAAGGATCCATGGGTTAAAAGCTCCATGGATCACCCATGGACTTCCATCAAAGCCTAGCCCATTAACAAATGAGTGTTAGCCCACACCATATAAAATCAATAGCCCATAATCTAATTAGTCTTCCTTTTAATCTCTAAATTAATTCATAATTAATTTAAGACTAATACTAATTAAATAACATAACTTCATATTAATATATTATAACTTATAATATATTAATAAACATATGTGTATAACTCTCATAAAATTATCCATAAATAATTTGGATGAGATGCAACCCAAATGGACCATGCCGGTCGGGTCAAGTATATACCAAATAAGTTTGGACTTAGACACCTTATCCAACAGACTTTTGGGCCATTGCGAAAGGACTTGGGGTTTGGGTTGTTCAATTGGAGTGTATTCAGTCCTAACCTTGGGTAATGTTATTATTGTTCAGAACGAGTGGTTTCAGAATATTAGGAGAGCAGCTTTCAGATTTAGTAGACAAAAGTGAGTCTCATCACCATACCAATGTGTGTAAGGCACCAAGGCCGGCCCATTTTATGATATGTGGTACATTAGCTGAAGTTATATTATGAGACATGATAGTGGTTATGTGTTATGATGTATGTTAGTTGCATATGTGGTATGCTTGTATGGAAGACCATGGGAGAGCCCATGACAACAGGATGTAGGACCATGTGGAGAGCCCATAGATTTCCTATTAAAGACCATGGGATATCCCATGGCACTTAGTTGTAAGATCACGTGGGGAGCCCATGGAATCCTGGAGTAAGACCCTGGGGAGGAGCCCACGACATCCCTATATGTTTGTATGCATGGTTGTTGTGATGTATGTAACTTGAATAGCTAATATGATTATGTGTTTATGTGGATTGTGTGGGGCATGCTCTGGGGAACTCACTAAGCATTAGCTTACAGTTTGTTGATTTGTTTCAGGTACATCTAAGCCTAAGGGCAAGGGCAAGACTTAATGGCATGGCGTGCACTCTCCGATATTTGTTTTGATGGGACACTCTGATGTTTTGAATAAAATGTTAATGTTATGCATTTTGAAAACAATGGTTAATGTTACTTCACGTATTATGGGAATCTTTGGCTAATTAAAAATGAAAAATGTATTTGAAAATTTTGGGTCGTTACAAAAATAGACGATTACACCATACTTATTAGCATTGAGGAATTCAGTATCCGACATAATCAACCGCTATTCATTTTGTGCAGAACCCAATCCAGTGAGACTCAGCGAGTGATGTACGTTGTTTATATAATCCTGAAAAATCATTGCATATCGTCCCCTGTTTTCTAATAAATTGTTGTGTAATTCTAAGCAAATTTGACGCCAATAATTTTGACTATAGCCGCAGGAGACAACTATTGCCCGAAAGCCACTTTTTTCATCCACCTCCACATCTTTAATGTTTGTAACGCGTGGATGAAATTCATTTGGAATTTCACTCATAAGTGAATTTGAATAAAATGTTGAAGTTTGTTGAAACTTTGAATAAAAATGTTGTATTGAAACTAAGAATAAAATGTTGAAGGTTATTGAAGGTAAGGAGGTATAGGACCTTAAAATGTGTATTGGAACTAAGAATAAAAATATTGGTAAGAGGTAAAATAAAATGTTATGAGAAATAAAATTCTACAAACTATTTATAAATTTGTAAAAACTTTTATATACACAACATTAAAAGTAAAGTGAAATTATAAATATATAATCAATGTATGACATAAAAATAATATTGGTTAAAAATAAATAAAATTAGGTATTTACATCTACATTTACGATCTACAATATATAATTAGTGAGAAATGTAAAATGAAATTATAAATATGTTGTCAAAATGTAAAATTATAATATAATAAACAAGAAATAAGGAGTATGTGTATGTTTGATGTGCTAAAAAAACTTAAAGAACTTTTTAATAAATTATTTTTTTATAATTATTTAAAACCTATCAATCTTATCTAGTTATGTAGTTACGGAAAATATCATATTACATTTGCTTATACTCAAAATATGAAAAACAAAATTATATATATATATATATATATATATATATATATATATATATATATATATAGAGAGAGAGAGAGAGAGAGAGAGAGAGAGAGAGGTTCATTTGACACGAAAATAATTTTGTGAAACCGTGAGACCAATTTTTTCTAGTGAAATATTCTAAAATTCTAATCATCATAAAAATATAATATGTATAATATTTAACATTATATGCTTTTAGAATATTTCAATGTAAAATATATTAAAAATATTGTTTTAGAATATTAGGATATTACATATATTATATTTTTTTAAATAACAGAATAATAGAATATTTCACTAATGCCATATCTCTCCTTAAGGTGTCATGAGAAATTTTGGTGGCAACATCCATTAAACCACCAATTTTATCATATGTATGGTGAATTAGTGATTAAAATTATATACCAAAGATTTTATAACCACAATAAACAAAATATAAACAAGGGAAACAAAGGCCATATGCATTGACTTAAATATGGTCATAACATTTAGACATTGCAAAGTAACATTTTTAACAAAATTCATCCTCTCACTCCTCATATGTATGAAACTGCAATCATTTTCACTTGCATCTGTTTTTGTTAATATCTCCTCAACTTTTCTCAAGTCCATTACTTCGGTTTCATTTTTTCATTTTCTGTCCCATCATTAATTTTATTTAACATTTTGGTCGAAGATAGCAAAATGTAGAGTTTAAAGAGTAACCAAGCAGCCCGAGCAATCTGAGGCCTAGCAATGTCAATTTACAGTTGGGGCAAATTATCGATGCGTAAGTAATATACATTATTGGGAAGTGGTATATTACTTAATTTATTTATCATATTCTTTGATAAATTTCTTAATTTTTCTTATAGAGAAATGGTCTTGTACACTACACAAAGTGGATCTAACAAGAGGGTTAAACTCAATCGGGTCAATGTTAAGGTTAATATTTAATTCCTTATTAAAATTGCAGGTTTAAATTTATCATTTGGATTAATGTTACGATGATAATTTATTATGTAATTGTGTAGTGTCCATTGCAGCGGGAGGTACTGAATGTGGCTACTATATGTTAAAGTTCATGAAAGAGAGTTAGGGAAGGAGTTGAAGTGTTGGTCACTGGCAATGCAATTATAGCATCCTACTCTCACTACTATATGCAAGAAATAACAATATAATTTCACTTATTTGAAAGCGCAGTGCTCTATTAAGAATTGAATTGAAAGACGGATCATTTTATGTTTATTTGTTGAATATAGCGTTCTATTTACATTATTATAATCGAAACAATTGATTATATGCATAAAATAACAATGCAATTTTATTTACTTTAAAGTACAATCTATAATAACATTTTTTTTTTCTGATCAGGTTGGGAGTGGAAAAGATAAGTACATAGATTCTAATATTGATGCAATTTGTGACGAATGGTAATCCTTTGTGGCAAACTTTATTTTCAAATGATATTTTGATGCAATATTTTAGTTAACTTTCAAATGTTAACTTTGTTAGTATTTGCATCTCTACAATATTTTTGATAACTAGTTTGATATGATGTTAGTGTATGAAATGATTTATTTGGCAATATATGAATTTTATTTTGTATTATGACATAGTAATTGTAATTTAATTTGAAAATTAGTAAATGTACAAAAAAAATCTTAAATCACGTAATATTATGATACACAAATTATGCATCGTAAATAAATACACGTCGTAAATAGGTGTAGTAAAAGCATGTCGTGAATGGGTGTCGTAAATGCACGCCGTAAGTGTGTGTCGTAAATAAATGACTAGCAAATGCATGTCATTTTCATTTATGACATGACCTTCAATTACATGCATCTGCGTGTCATATGACCTCTTTTATAATATGCAATGCGTATCATTAAAGGTAATTTTTCTAGTAGTGGATATACCAACAACTAAGGTTGCACTGATTGGTAAGACATTATGCTCGATATTGCCTTACTGGACTTGGCAAACCCTGTGCCTCGTCCTTCGAAAGGAGTTCTCGGCATTGGAACTCGGAAGGTGGTTATTACTTCATTTTCATCCAATGCTAACGACTCTTTTTTAAATATTTGTTTTTCATTTTTTGCACTTTTAATTTTCTATAAATAAAACCATAGACACCATTTTATACCATATCGAAACCTAAATATTCCTTCTATGTAAAAATTTCATATTCATCTTCATCTTTGGTAAATTTTGATGTGGTTTTAGCATCAACCATAGAGGTTATTCAATGCGTTGGAGAAAAGATAGAAGAACTACCTTAATAGAATGCCAAAAATGTAAGTAGAGAAAAAAATAAATACAAAGAAATCGTGACTTGACATACCAAGAGCTTTAATGAATAAGAGGCTGTTTTGAGGGGAAGAAGTGAAGAATAGATTGTTTGGAGAACGAGCTTTGCTTAGAAAAAGATGCTAGAATTTGGGCTAATAGTAGACATGTACTAGCATTAAAGCAACGAGATGTGTTAGAAGTTGATAATGTATGTTTGAATGGTTTAATAGATTTATTCTACTATTAATCATATCAAGAAAAAGGAACATCTCATGAATAATTTTCAATATTCATGGTCCAAACGAGGAGGTCTTGGCACGAAAAAAATGTACTCCTTAGCAGGAACTAAAAGAAAACTATGGAAAATATTCTAAAACTGGAATATGATGACAAAACAATTCTACTGTTGATTTTGAAGGAGTACCAATTTTCAATGAATTTTAAAATGCAAGTTTTGTTCTAAGAACCTTTGATGTTCCTTCCGAAGTCATTGAAAACATTTCATCTTCCAAAATTCAAAATTATTTTCTCAAAGATCAAGTAGCATGTAACACAAAGGGATTAATTCCAAACAATTGAGTAATTGAGGAAATCATTCTAGAAACCTTTGAACATGATTTTGTTCAGTCTGTTGAAATCAGAGGAATTATATAGGCAGGATCTACTAATGAATAATTTGTAGATAAGGAAATTACCATTAACAACATCCCTGATAATTTCTGTAATTCACTGTCTCTTCGTTATGAAGCCATAAAGTCCTCTGAAGTCAGACATGTTCGTCTGAAAAAATTGTTATTTTGAAACCAAAACATCATTCATATGTTGAAGCTTTTGTTGGAATAGTGTCTAAGGCTACAACTATATTAGGCAAGTATTTGACCCGGTTGAGCATGATCCATTTGGGTTGCCTTCACCATAGCAACTTGACAGGATGATTTATAATGAGAGAAGGAATAATATTAATATAAGAATAATATAAGGAATAATAATATTATTATTTGATTAATAAAAGTCATAAATTAATTAGGAATTAATTTGGTGACTTAAAGAGATTAATTAAATAAAGGGGTATAAACTGTCAATTGTTTGATAGTTGCACTTTGGGCTATATATCCTTTATGGATAAGGGGTGGATGATTTCTAGGGCTAAGGATAGCCATAAAATCATCCAAGGCTTATCATGGAAAGGATTTGGATTGCTTAGGGCTTAAGTTATCCAATTAGGGTTTAAGGGTGAAACCTTAGGAGCCTTACTAGTATAAATAGACCCCTAGGGCTAAGGGAATTCATGACTTATGCTTTGAGTAGAAACCCTGGCCGATTTGATTCCCTCTCCTCTATCCTAAATCATCTTCTTGCTAGTTGGTGTTTGTAAGCCATTAGAGGAGTGACAATTGTGACTCTAAAGCCTCAAGGACAATAAGACCAAGCAAGTGATTCAAGGTAAACTTCTAATCTCTGATTTCATGTTGTTATTATACTCTATTAGCCATTAGAAGTCTTGGATTCAATGTATGTTCAATTAGAGAAACCTAGATCCAAGACTTAGGGTTGCATGTGCACATCGGAATGTTCATATGGTTAAAACCCATCAGTGGTATCAGAGCCTAGATTGGTTTCTATTGAATTCATACTTTGATTGCTTGTTTGTTGCTGAAAAAATCGTTTTTTTGTCCTCTGCCTGATGAACTCGGCGAGTCCCATGGTGGTACTCGGCGAGTAGGCTCAACTCGGCGAGTCCATTTGGGTACTCGGCGAGTTCGAGCGTCAGAAAAAGGAAACTTCGGGATCTTGTTGTTTATCTTTGAGATACTTGCCTTAATCCTATTAGATCAATTTAAATCCGATTTTATGATATATATGAGTATATTATTGACCTAATTGAAGATATTTATCAATTGATTAAATATTTATTTCCTTATATGATAATTGATTAATTATTTTAATGTAATTGGTAAATTGTTTTGCAAGAAATCATTAAATAATCAAATATGGATAATTATGTGATTAATTGTTAATTTGGATTATTTGTTATTTGATCCTCTATGTTTTGAAAAAAGTTTAAAACTTGCCCTCAAGTTTTCAAATTTATGTTTTGTGATTAAAAGTTTTAATTTAGACAATTTAAATTTCAAACCCTAGAATTTTACAAGTTTAAAATTCAACCCTATACTAATATAATATTACAAGATTAATATATATATATATATATATATATATATATATATATATATATATATATATATATATATATATATGATTAAAAATGCTAGTCTTACCATTAGTAGGCCTCATTCACGAAGTCAATCTATAAGGTAGGTATAAGGTTGCTGCCTATAAAATGGCGCTTAATGGGTGTACACTCACACCCACCGCTTGCTTGATCGGTGGAGGGTCGTTAGCCGAACGGGTAGGATAGGGAAACCTCATCTCTTCATTAAAAGTATTATATGAAATACAAAGTAACTACATGTTTTTAAAATTTCCCAATCTTAGTTACTTTAGGAAAAGTGAATTGATGCAATCTCATGAAATTACACTTTGCACCCTTGCTAAAAAGTTAGTGGAGCATGTGTGGTTTACCGACACACTAATTAGTTTTAAGCAAAGGTGGCAAAGGGTGATTCACTGTTTATCATATTTCGGTGGAGCGTGTGTGGTTTACCGGTACATCGAATAGGTGATCGTTACAATGAAGGCACCATGTAAATTTGCATGGTAATTCACACCCACTTTGTGATCCTCGGTATCCTAGTCACAAACGAGAGGGGCATATCGAGATTTAAACATGCCATTGAAAAGTTTCAATGAATCTCATCCAAACCTAGGAATTCTCAATATATTTAGAACTTAAGGTTATGTTTTCATGATGGAGAATTAGTGAATCGTCATTCACTTACCTTCAAATTGTTTGCATGTTAGATTACGGTATCCCTTTTCTAATGTAAATATTGTTGTTGGATCCTAGCCCTAATTTTTCTTATTGGGTGATAAGTAGGGATTCATATTCTAATCTATCTTTGTGCTTTCTATTTGTAGATGTCGAACGCTAACAACGCTGCTGCTAGTTCATTCACATTGATGAGCCTTTGTCAAAAGGTGACTTTTGATGGGACGAACTTTAGCGAATGGATAAGATACATTCGCACAATTGCTCGCTATAAGGACAAGGAGTATGTCCTAGATGAGAAGCTCGAGAAAATCAACCCATAAATCGCTACTCCGGCTGAAATGACTGCTTTTGAGACTCATGAACGTGATGCAACGAAGGTACATTGCATCATGATAGCCACCATGAATGCCGAATTCTAAAAGTCCTATGAGGACATGTATCCGTACGAAATGCACCAAGACTTGTTGGAGAGATACCACCAAATGCGAGGCAAGAGTGTTATGAGATTTTCACTAACATGATTTCCGCCAAAATGGGTCATGGAGAATCTCTTACCGTGCACCTGCAAAAGATGCAAAGGTATGTCGACCGTCTTCGCAAGTTGAATGTTGACTTTGGGGAAGACTTGGCGATCGACATGGTGCTTCACTCTTTGCCTTCGTGTTACAATCAATTTAGGATGACCTACCGCATGAACAAAGAAGAGGTCACCCTAAGTAAGCTCCAAGGTCTCCTTAGGGTTTCTGAAAGCAACCTCAAGGACAAGTCTGTTGCACCCGCTCCCAATCCACCCGCTGCTCCTGTTTTGGCCATAGGGCAAGGAAGAGGCAAGAAGAGGAAGGCTCCGTCTAAGAGCCACCACAAGGTAAATTCCCGAGATGGTTCTTCTTCTAGTGGGACCAAAGTTGATCCTGCTAAACCCTGTCCTAACCCTAAGGAGGCAGAGTGCTATCATTGCCATAAAATAGGGCATTGGAAGAGAAGCTGCCCAGACTACCTGCAAGCCATAAGGGAAGGAAAGATCAAGCCATCTTTCGCAGGTATATATATACAATTAAATCTAATGATTCATCTCATGCTATTTCTTGGGTCCTTGATACCGGTTGTGGTTACCATATTTGTTCTGAATTGCAGGGACTAAGAACAAATAGGGATATGAAGCATGGAAGAATAAATCTAATCATGGGGAACAGAAGATCGTCGCCTGTGACCAAGATTGGAGTGTATTCTCTAGTGCATAGGAACGGTTTATCTTTAGATTTGAACAATAGTTGCTATTCGCCAGAAATGGCTAGAAACATCATTTCTTTTCATGGTTTGTTTAGACAAGGTTTTAGATTTTCTTTTAATAATGAGAATGGTTCTATTCTTGCTTATCTAAATGGTGTCTTATATTTTGAAGCTTCACCATGTAATGGAATTTATGAAACTGTTATGATTGTAGATAACTTAGGAAATGATATTTTATGCATGGATTCTTCCAATGGTATGGATAGAGCATCCTTGTGGCATTGTTGTCTTGGACATGTGTAACAGCCCGAAATCCAGGTATTCTTCTTTTGGCTTTACATCTGGCTGGTCTTCTCAGCCACCATCCCTCTGAGTGAAACCCTAAAAAGAGTGTACCCTCGTTCTTAGGCCATTGTGTGTGTATTCTAAGCTTGGTGGTGTCATTTCAAAGTTGCATAGAAGAAGAAGAGCTTGTTGGAGAGGCTAGAAGTGGTGCTCAAGTGTAGATCTGAACTTTGCAAGGGCTAAAGCTTCATTTCCAGGTATAAAGTTCGGATCTTGTCACTTGGTTCATGTTGTATGCTTAAAAGGTTATTTTCTAGGGTTTAAGTCCCAAAGGTGGAGACTTTTGTGCAAATGGCCTCCATAAGCTTAGATACTTCATATTTCTGATCTATTGGAGTTGTAGACTCATAAAAATGGCATCTTGGACGTGGCGATTTCACCATGCATGAGATCTAGGTCCTTGAGTTTGAATAAAAGGTTGTATTGTGATGTTGGAGCCTTTACAGCCGTGCCAAGGCTTAAAGGTCTCGACTTTATGGGTTTAGACACATTAGAAGAGTCGGATCTAGAAGTGGAAGTAATGGCTTAACCGATTAAGACCAGAAATAGAGAGTGGCTGATTCTGGGGGTTACGTTGGGCGTAGCTTCCAGTACGTGCAGCGTACTGGGTGGAGACCCTGATCAGGGAGGGGTTGGCGACGTATGCTCCGCGTACATCTAGAGTACGCCCCGCGTACTCTCAGGGTTTGACTTTTGTTGACTTTTAGGGTTTTGGTCAACTTGAGGACTTTAGGTCAAGGAAGGGTAAAATGGTCTTTTACCCTCTGAGGAATGATGATGAGGAGTAAAGTTCTAAGTGGTGAAAGTCCTTGTGTAATAAATGATATTTTTATGTTTAGGCGAGGTTGAGCCGTCGTTCGGGGTCGGTGTTAGCAAGGACTCGAGATCTTAGACTTTCCACGAGGTGAGTCTTCTCACTATACTATACCCGGAAGGGTTTGACTGTGTGACAGGAAGGTCGGAGTTGGCATGAGATATATGTGTTATGTGTGATAAGTTAATTGTTATATGTGCTATGTATGATATGCTTGATATGGGCCGGAAGGCATTATGTTATGGGCCGGAAGGCGAATATGTTATGGGCCGGAAGGCGTTGTAATGTGGACCGTAAGGTTGGCGTGGGTAGGACCGAAAGGTTTACCTAGTCGGGACGGAAGTCCCCTGAGACACATGGACCGGAAGGTCAGGGCCTGGAAAGGCGTATGTGCGTAGGTTGTATTTTGGGGAACTCACTAAGCATTTATGCTTACAGTTGTTGTGATATGTGTTTCAGGTACCAGCGAGGACCGTGGGAAGGCACCGGCGTGATCTGTACACACTGATGGGGGGATTTATGATCTTGGGATTTATATGATTTGTATTATGACATGATATATTGGATCTTTATGACTTATTTTGGATGGAAATATATTTTTAAGAAATGAAAATTTTGTTTTAAAATTTCCGTTGTTACAAGTTGGTATCAGAGCCTTGGTTTGAGGGATTCGGGTACACCTTCGGGCGTAACTGAACTCAAACCGAGGATTTGAGAAAATCTTTCAGAAACAAAAGCATAAAATTTTTATAAAGGATTTTGTGGTAACCAAGGATGAAGCAGTGTGTACGATCAGCCAGCGCCCGAACGGTAAAAATCCCCAAAATACCCTTACAATATGTGTTATGAGATATGATATGATATGACATGCATGCTAGAAGACTAGGTATTCATATTAGGACTAGAGTGGCCTGATTTGTGATGCCTTAGTCTAGGGAAATCTGTTGCTTTGAGATGCTTTGAGAGTAAGTGGGTAGCTAGTGCATGGCAAGAATAGAGTACTCAGAATCCGGGGTTTGGGGAGGAGGACTTGGGGTGAATGCTGATGCGGTGTAGTCGGTAGTATTGGGCCCGTACTACCGAAGACACCGGGTCAGTGGGCAACCCAAGTAAGAATCCCTGGGTATCGGAGACTGAGTAGGGCTGTGTTATCGAGTGCGATTATGCTCGATAGAGTCTCTGATATTTCTATGTTGTATTTCAGAGGCATCATGGTTGGACCACGCCACAGACCTAGTTCGAGCAGTGTGAGTGACGAGGAGATTCGTCAGATGATTCATGAGGAGGTGGCTGCAGCGATCCGGGCTGAGATTCCGGAGATGTTTGGGTCTATTAAGACCACTCTGATGGAGACATTTGATGAGCGGTACGCCGCGTTGACTGAGGCTGCAGCCGCTGCAGCTACCGCAGCTGTGGCCACTGCCAGACCACAGGGAGGGGACTCGTTGCTGTTCCGGGAGTTCAGCAACACGAAGCCACCTGAGTTTGACGGGACGCAAGATCCGATCGCTGCGATGAGATGGATTGCTGATATCGAGGGATGCTTCTACACTTGTTCATGTCCGGAGCATCTGAGGGTACGGTTCGCCTTGAACCAGCTCCGCCTGGGAGCAAAGGATTGGTGGAAGTTCATGACGGTGAACTTCACTCTGGCAGAGGTTTCAGCTGTGACATGGGAGAGATTTACCACCATGTTCAGAGACGAGTACGTTCCCCCGGTGGAGAGCGAACGGTTAGTTCAGGAGTTCTTGACCCTCAAGCAGGGTAATGATTCTGTCACGGTGATCACGCAGAAGTTTCATGAGAGGGCGATGTTCTGCCCCGAGCAGGTGTCCACGGAGCAGGCTCGGATGAGCCGGTATTTGGGTGTGTTAAGGAGGGATATCCGGGAGTTCGTATCGAACTCGACATATCAGACTTTTACTGAGCTTCAGGCGAATGCCAGGAAGCGCGAGATCGAGTTGGAGACCCAGGCCAGGGAGGAGGCCGAGTCTCAACAGGTGGATCGGCGGCCGGCTCAGTCTCAGCCGGCAGCCAAGCGGACTAAGTCCGCCGATTCGAGGACGGGAGGTCAGAAGGGCCGCACTTGCGGAAAGTGCGACAAGGGTCACGAGGGGACATGTCGATCAGGTGCTTGCTACAAGTGTAGCAAAGAGGGGCACATTGCTAGGGATTGCCCCAAGGGGTTTATGGTCTGCTTTCATTGCAACCAGACCGGCCATCGGAAGGCCGAGTACCCTCAGCTTCTCCAGGGATCTGCACCAGCTGCTAGGGCTACTGAGACTCGACCAGTGAAGGCCGAGGCCCCGAGGGCTCGTGGGAGAGCTTTCCAGTTGACTGCAGAGGAGGTCCGTGCGGCGCCTGATGTTGTGGCTGGTATGTATTCTTTTATGTATTTATTATTCTTTTATGGGATGTTATGCTTATTTCATGATATGCATAGGTACTTTCCTTGTGAATTCTGTACCTGCTTTAGTATTATTTGACTCGGGTGCGAGTCGGTCTTTCGTATCTCTGGCTTTTAGTCAGCACCTCGGTACTGATCGGGAAGTGATGAGTCGACCTCTAAGGGTTTCCATAGCTGATGAGAAAGTGATATATGCCGCAGACGTGATTCGAGGATGTGTGCTCGAGATTTTTGGTGTCGAATTCCCTATAGACTTGGTTCCTATAGTGATGGGGGATGTCTGCGTTATCGTGGGCATGGACTGGTTGAGTAAGTTTGGGGCAGTTATTGACTGCGAGAGACAGCTGGTGACGATTCGAGACCCTAGTGGGGGAGTGCTTTCAGTGTTTGGCGAGGGGACCCGGTGTGGGTCGGCGTTTTGTTCGGCTGCCAGGGCGAGGCAGAGTTTGCAGCAGGGCTGCAATGGATCCATAGCCTACGTGACGGATACTCGAGTGGCCACGGGGAGGCCCAATTCGGTTGATGACGTTCCTGTTGTATGCGAGTTTTTGGATGTGTTCCCCGAAGAGTTACCAGGTGTGCCTCTGGAAAGGCAAGTGGAGATCCGTATCGATTTGGTTCCGGGAGTGGCGCCCATCGCCAAGGCGCCTTATCGTCTTGCTCCACCGGAAATGCAGGAGTTATCCTCGCAGCTTCAGGAGCTGTTGGGGAAGGGGTTTATCCGGCCGAGTAGCTCACCTTGGGGAGCGCCGATTTTGTTCGTCAAGAAAAAGGATGGTTCACACCGGATGTGTATCAATTACCGGGAGTTGAACAAGTTGATGGTTAAGAACCGGTATCCGTTACCTATGATCAGATGAGGGTTCGGGATGAAGATATTCAGAAGACTGCTTTCAGAACTCGTTATGGACATTATGAGTTTGTGGTGATGCCTTTCGGGCTCACCAATGCCCCAGCTGCGTTCATGGATCTCATGAACAGGGTGTGTAGGCCGATGCTGGATCGGTCGGTGATCGTATTCATTGATGATATTCTGGTATATTCGAGGTCTAGGGAGCAACACGAGGAGCATTTGAGGGAGATTCTTGGGGTTCTGAGATCGGAGAGGCTGTATGCCAAATTCTCCAAGTGTGATTTCTGGTTACGAGAGGTCCAGTTCCTAGGGCACCTCGTTAACCAGAAAGGGATTTTGGTTGATCCGGCCAAGATAGAGGCGGTGATGAGATGGGAAGTGCCGAGTTCGCCCACCGAGATCAGGAGCTTTTTGGGTTTGGCTGGATATTATCGCAGGTTTATCAATGATTTCTCCAAGATCGCCATGCCACTTACTAGG
Source organism: Lactuca sativa (assembly GCF_002870075.4). Lineage (NCBI taxonomy): Eukaryota > Viridiplantae > Streptophyta > Magnoliopsida > Asterales > Asteraceae > Lactuca > Lactuca sativa. The sequence continues at coordinate 112,943,675 of NC_056627.2, read as the reverse complement.
ATGACCCGGAAGGGTGTTGCATTTTCGTGGGGACCGGAGCAGCAGTCCTCATTCGAGACCCTTCGTCAGAATTTATGCGAGGCCCCGGTGCTTGCACTCCCGGAAGGGATGGAGGATTTTGTGGTGTATTGTGATGCATCTATATCGGGTTTAGGGGCGGTACTTATGCAGAGGAGGCATGTGATAGCGTATGCTTCGAGGCAGTTGAAGCCTCATGAGTCGAGATATCCCACCCATGACCTGGAATTGGGGGCCGTGGTGTTTGCCCTCAAGATCTGGCGGCATTATCTTTATGGGGTTCGGTGTACCATCTACACGGACCACAAGAGTCTGAAGTACTTGATGGATCAGCCAAACCTGAATATACGACAGAGGAGATGGTTGGATGTGGTCAAGGATTACGATTGTGAGATCCTGTACCACCCGGGTAAGGCTAATGTGGTAGCCGACGCGTTGAGCCGTAGGGCGGAAAGCGCCCCGATCCGAGATATTTGTATGAGGTTGACGGTGATGACCCTGATTTTAGATACCATTCGAGGAGCTCAGGCTGAGGCTGCGAAACCAGAAAACCAGAAGAGGGAGCGGGTTGTAGGTTAGGTATCAGGATTCGTTACGGATGGTTGAGGACTTATGACTTTTCAGGGTCGGATTTGGGTACCGTTTGTGGGCGTTACGCATACTATTTTGATGGAGGAAGCGCATCGATCGAAATTCTCAATTCATCATGGGGATACGAAAATGTATTTGGACCTAAGGAAGGAGTATTGGTGGCCCTGTATGAAAAGGGATGTTGCATGGTTTGTTGAGAGATGCCTGACTTGTCGGCTGGTTAAGGCCGAGCACCAACGTCCGCACGGTAAGTTGCAGCCGCTAGAGATTCCTGAATGGAAGTGGGAACAGATTACCATGGATTTTATCACCAAATTGCCGCGGACTGCGAGGGGAGTCGACGCGATTTGGGTGATCGTGGATAGATTGACGAAGAGCGCTCATTTTCTAGCCATCAGCGAGAGCTCTTCTGCGGAGAAGTTGGCGGAACTATACGTGAGGGAGGTGGCATCGCGGCATGGGGTCCCGATGTCGATTGTTTCAGATCGTGATGTGCGTTTTACTTCCAGGTTTTAGAAGAAGTTTCATGAGGAGTTGGGTACGAGACTGCATTTCAGTACCGCATACCACCCGCAGACAGACGGACAGAGCGAGCGGACGATTTAGACGCTTGAGGATATGCTCCGTGCATGTGTTTTGGATTTTGGAGGGAGCTGGGACACCTAACTGCCTTTAACAGAGTTTTCGTACAACAACATCCATCATTCGAGCATTGGTATGCCACCCTTTGAGCTGTTGTATGGTCGGAGGTGTCGCACCCCCATCTGTTGGGGAGAAGTGGGGCAGAGGGTGATGGGTAGCACGGAGATTGTACTCCAGACGACCGAGCTGATTCAGCAGGTCATGCAGAGGTTGTTGACTGCGCAGAGTCGCCAGAAGAGTTATGCGGACAGGCGGCGCTCCGAGCTCGAGTTTCAGGTTGGCGACCTTGTGCTCCTAAAGGTCTCTCCTTGGAAAGGAGTGATACGATTCAGGAAAAGGGGCAAGTTGGGACCCCGGTATGTTGGACCCTTCAGGGTAATTGCTAGGGTGGGCCGGGTAGCCTACCGGTTGGAGCTACCTGCTGAGTTGGGGCAGATTCATGATACCTTTCATGTCTCGCAGTTGAGGAAATGTATTGCCGACGAGTTGGCAGTGGTGCCATTGGATGATATTCAGGTGGATGTAGGCCTGAACTATATGGAGAGACCAGTAGCGATCAGGGATCGGAAAGTTAAGGTTTTAAGGAACAAGGAAATACCCCTGGTACAAGTGCAGTGGCAGCATCGGAAAGGGTCCGAGCTGACATGGGAGACCGAGTATGAGATGCGGGATCAGTATCCATAGTTGTTTTCGGTATGAGACTTCGGGGGTGAAGTCTGATTCTAGTGGGGGAGAATTGTAATAGCCCGAAATCCAGGTATTCTTCTTTTGGCTTTACATCTTGGTTAAGTTAGTGATTTAGGGTTTTCATGGTAGGCGAGTACGCTAGGCATACAAGGTGTACGCTGCGCGTACTCGCGCACCTCATTTTGGATGCGTTTCCCCTCAGGTACGCGGGGCGTACCCAAGGTTACGCCCGGCGTAACTTATTCAGTCCCAAACCCTAAATTTCCTTTGATGGGGCTATAAAGGGAACATGTGGCTGGTCTTCTCAGCCACCATCCCTCTGAGTGAAACCCTAAAAAGAGTGTACCCTCGTTCTTAGGCCATTGTGTGTGTATTCTAAGCTTGGTGGTGCCATTTCAAGGTTACATAGAAGAAGAAGAGCTTGTTGGAGAGGCTAGAAGTGGTGCTCAAGTGTAGATCTGAACTTTGCAAGGGCTAAAGCTTCATTTCCAGGTATAAAGTTCGGATCTTGTCACTTGGTTCATGTTGTATGCTTAAAAGGTTATTTTCTAGGGTTTAAGTCCCAAAGGTGGAGACTTTTGTGCAAATGGCCTCCATAAGCTTAGATACTTCATATTTCTGATCTATTGGAGTTGTAGACTCATAAAAATGGCATCTTGGACGTGGGGATTTCACCATGCATGAGATCTAGGTCCTTGAGTTTGAATAAAAGGTTGTATTGTGATGTTGGAGCCTTTACAGCCGTGCCAAGGCTTAAAGGTCTCGACTTTATGGGTTTAGACACATTAGAAGAGTCGGATCTAGAAGTGGAAGTAATGGCTTAACCGATTAAGACCAGAAATAGAGAGTGGCTGATTCTGGGGGTTACGTTGGGCGTAGCTTCCAGTACGTGCAGCGTACTGGGTGGAGACCCTGATTAGGGAGGGGTTGGCGACGTACGCTCCGCATACATCTAGAGTACGACCCGCGTACTCTCAGGGTTTGACTTTTGTTGACTTTTAGGGTTTTGGTCAACTTGAGGACTTTAGGTCAAGGAAGGGTAAAATGGTCTTTTACCCTCTGAGGAATGATGATGAGGAGTAAAGTTCTAAGTGGTGAAAGTCCTTGTGTAATAAATGATATTTTTATGTTTAGGCGAGGTTGAGCCGTCGTTCGGGGTCGGTGTTAGCAAGGACTCGAGATCTTAGACTTTCCACGAGGTGAGTCTTCTCACTATACTATACCCGGAAGGGTTTGACTGTGTGACCGGAAGGTCGGAGTTGGCATGAGATATATGTGTTATGTGTGATAAGTTAATTGTTATATGTGCTATGTATGATATGCTTGATATGGGCCGGAAGGCGAATATGTTATGGGTCGGAAGGCGTTGTAATGTGGACCGTAAGGTTGGCGTGGGTAGGACCGGAAGGTTTACCTAGTCGGGACGGAAGTCCCCTGAGACACATGGACCGGAAGGTCAGGGCCTGGAAAGGCGTATGTGCGTAGGTTGTATTTTGGGGAACTCACTAAGCATTTATGCTTACAGTTGTTGTGATATGTGTTTCAGGTACCAGCGAGGACCATGGGAAGGCACCGGCGTGATCTGTACACACTGATGGGGGGATTTATGATCTTGGGATTTATATGATTTGTATTATGACATGATACATTGGATCTTTATGACTTATTTTGGATGGAAATATATTTTTAAGAAATGAAAAATTTGTTTTAAAATTTCCGTTGTTACAACATGTCAACAAGAAGCGTATAGCCCAACTCCAAAAGGATCGAGTGTTGGAGTCATTCGACCTTAGGGAAGATGACACATGGGAGTCTTGTTTGCTTGGAAAGATGACTAAGTCACCCTTCACAAGTACGTGTGAAAGGGGTGAAGGTCTATTAGACCTAATACATAGCGATGTATGTGGACCGTTTAGATTAACCACGAAGGATGGGAACCGCTTCTATGTGACTTTTACCGATGACTATAGTAGATATGGGTATATCTACTTAATCAAGCAAAAGTCAGAAACATTTGAAAAGTTCAAAGAATTCAAGAATGAAGTGGAGAATCAATTGGGCAGGAAAATCAAGATGCTTCGATTCAATCGAGAAGGAGAGTACCTAAGTCTTGAATTCCACGATTATCTCAAGGAGTGTGGAATAGTTTCACAATTGACGCCACCTAGGACAACGCAGTTGAATGGTGTGGCAGAAAGGCGTAATCGAACCTTGTTAGACATGGTTCGCTCTATGATGAGTCGTGCTTCACTACCTATCTCTTTTTGGGGGTATGCCTTAGAGACTGCCGCCCATATCCTTAACCGATTCCCCACTAAGAAGGTTGCCAAAACACCTCACGAGATGTGGATAAGGAAAGCTCCCTCGTTGGCACATATCAAGGTTTGGGGTTGCGAGGCTTTCGTAAGACGAGATACTTACGACAAGCTCGAATCTCGTAGTGAGCGATGTATTTTCATCGGCTACCCGCAGAAATCCTTTGGATATCTCTTCTATAGACCGAAGGACAATGTTGTCTTTGTGGCGAGGAGAGGAGTTTTCTAAGAGCGAGAACTCATAAGCCAAGGAGACAGTGGGAGGCAAATCGAGCTTGAAGAGATTCAAGAGTTGATAGATGAAGGAACCTCTACCGCTGACACTCAACTCGAGGAGGAAACTCCGGTTGAACCAATTGACGAGTCATTACCTCTTAGACGTTCCGAAAGAGTTAGAGTTCAACCCCAGTTTTATTGTTTTCATATTACTACCGAAGGGGACACGTATATTAGTGATGGTACACTAATAAATCTAGATGAACCTAATAGCTATAAGGAAGCCATGGCAGGCCCGGAGTCTATGAAATGAAAAGAGGCGATGGACAGCGAGATTCAGTCCATGTATGACAACAAAGTTTGGAATTTGGTTGATAATGTGCCCAGACGTAAGACCATCGGGTGCAAATGGATCTTCAAGAAGAAGACCGACATGGATGGAAACGTACACACATATAAGGCACGATTGGTCGCGAAGGGCTTTACTCAAACTCCCGGAGTTGACTATGATGAGACCTTCTCACCAGTTGCGAAGATAAAATCTATTAGAGTGATGCTAGCAATTTCCGCATTTCATGATTATGAGATTTGGAAAATGGATGTCAAAACCGCTTTCCTTAATGGGAAGTTGGCCGAGGATGTTTACATGGATCAGCCAGAGGGTTTTGTCGATCCGAAGCATCCAAATAGAGTGTGTAAGCTTGAGAAGTCCATTTATGGACTTAAGCAAGCGTCTCGCAGGTGGAATCTTTGCTTCGATGAGAAATTCAAAGAGTTTGGATTTGTAAGAAGCGAAGATGAATCGTGTGTATATGTTAAAGCCAGTGGGAGTATAGTAAGCTTCCTCGTTCTGTATGTCGACGACATACTACTCATAGGAGACGACGTCCCAACTCTGCAGGAGGTTAAGTCCTGGCTCGGGAAGTGCTTCACTATGAAGGACCTCAGAGAGGCTTCTTATATTTTGGGAATAAGGATAGTGAGAGAAAGAAGTAAGAGACTAATAGGACTTAGTTAGAACACTTACTTAGATAAGGTACTAAAACGTTTTAGTATGGAGAATTCGAATAAGGGAGAATTACCGATACAGAGTAATGCCAAATTGAGTAAGACTCAAAGTCTGAGTACCGAAGCTGAAATAGCAGAAATGAGCCGAGTACCATACGCTTCCGCAGTTGGCTCAATCATGTATGCTATGACTTGTACTCGCCTTGATGTAGCCTTTTCTTTGAGCATGGTCAGTAGATATCAAGGGAACCCTGGTAGAGCCCATTGGATTGTGGTTAAGAATATCCTTAAGTACCTTCGGAGGACGAAGGAATGGTTCTTAGTTCTTGGAGGGAGTGATGACTTGAAGGTGCGAGGGTATAGTGACGCCTGTTTTCAGACCGACAGGGACAACTACCGTTCGTAGTCGGGCTGGGTGTTTACCTTGAATGGAGGAGCAGTAACTTGGAAAAGTTCCAAGCAGGAAACCGTAGCTGATTCAACGTGCCAATCAGAGTACATTGCAGCGAGCGAAGTGTCGAAGGAGGCAATATGGTTAAAGAACTTCATCGGTGATCTTGGAATTGTACTCGCCATAAAGGAGCCCATGGAGATTTTCTATGATAATGAAGGAGCGGTTGCCCTAACCAAGGAACCGAGGGATCATGGTAGATCACGACATATCGACAGAAAGTATCACTTTATTAGACATCGTGTAGAAGAAGGACAACTCGTAGTGAAGAGGATATCATCAGAAGATAACCCAGCAGATCCGCTTACGAAGGGACTGAGTAGGGTTAAGCACTTGCAGCATGCTAGGAGTATTGGGCTGAAGGATGATATTAGTATAGATTAGATAATAGTAGAAACGTGTAATAGATAAATGTAATTAACATTTGATGATTAAATAAAAGAGTATTATTTATGAGTAATGTTACTGTCCTATGTTAATTGTTTAACTATTGTTTCATTTTGCATGTTTTGACATCCAGAATAATTGAGTTTATTAAGAATAATTGAATTGTTCAAATTGTCCACAATCGTTCATATGTTGGAAGTAGATATGAATGAAGATTGTCATGAATTGGTGTGTAGATTGTCTAAATGGTATTAGACATAGCAAAAGTTTGCTGCAACGTTCATGAGTGCTTATGAACTAGTTTTGAGCATTGGAACAGACCCGTGCTTGCTGGAATCACCTTATGGAATGTGATAAAAGGGGTGATCGCAAGACGATAATATCATATAGTCTTAAAACCAAGATATATGGTTTGTTATTTGTTGATTGGTTGTACATTGATAATGCGAAACCGCATCAGTAACTTGATGTTATAAAACACATTGTTGTGTATGGTTGATTAATGAATAAGTAAATGCATATAAGTCGGAGTTTATCTGTTACTTTTATCCCAAGAGGGTAAAAGCGATATCTCGGCCGCACGATGATTTGATTTGACTTATGTGTCGGGCCCGGTCAGAACTGAATTGATGTGTTCGATTAAGTTCTATGTCAAATGAATCGGAGATCGAGAAACCGAATGCTAGACAAATTGTTCCATAGAATTGTCAGCATGATATCTAAACAGAGGATTGTACGATCCCTTATCTAAAGAACAAGATTGATTAGATCAGAGTTTGACACCGTCTTTGAGAGCTACGATTGCTAATCGGAATATACTTGTATATACATAGTTACTAGAATTATCCAAGTGGGAGACTGTTGGAATAGTGTCTAAGGCTACAACTATATTAGGCAAGTATTTGACCTGGTTGAGCATGGTCTTTTTGGGTTACCTTCACCATAGCAACTTGACAGGATGATTTATAATGAGAGAAGGAATAATATGAATATAAGAATAATATAAGGAATAATAATATTATTATTTGATTAATATAAGTCATAAATTAATTAGGAATTAATTTGGTGACTTAAAGAGATTAATTAAATGAAGGGGTATAAACTGTCAATTGTTTGATAGTTGCACTTTGGGCTATATATCCTTTATGGATAAGGGGTGGACGATTTCTAGGGCTAAGGATAGCCATAAAATCGTCCAAGGCTTATCATGGAAAGGATTTGGATTGCTTAGGGCTTAAGTTATCCAATTAGGGTTTAAGGGTGAAACCCTAGGAGCCTTACTAGTATAAATAGACCCCTAGGGCTAAGGGAATTCATGACTTATGCTTTGAGTAGAAACCCTGGCCGATTTGATTCCCTCTCCTCTCTCCTAAATCATCTTCTTGCTAGTTGGTGTTTGTAAGCCATTAGAGGAGTGACAATTGTGACTCTAAAGCCTCAAGGACAACAAGATCAAGCAAGTGATTCAAGGTAAACTTCTAATCTCTGATTTCATATTGTTATTATACTCTATTAGCCATTAGAAGTCTTGGATTCAATGTATGTTCAATTAGAGAAACCTAGATCCAAGCCTTAGGGTTGCATGTGCACATAGGAATGTTCATATGGCTAAAACCCATCAGCTTTCGCATCATCTGTGGCTGTTAAACCAACGTTAAAAAGTATATGCTCAACTGCTCTAATTAAGTTTAATGTCACAAATATAATAGAAGGGGAAAGATTCTGGAGCTAAGAAAAGAATCAGCTCCATAGATCTTAAGATACCTCAGTAAACCCTTGCCAATAGAAAAGAATAGTAGAATTTTTTTGATATCTTTCCGCCCAGAGTTGAAGCTAAAGCATTAGTTCCATAGGAAACCAACTCCCAAATTAACGCCAAAATAAAAAAACCAGTATATTGCTAAGGCTATTAGAAAAACCAAGTCCCAAAAGATATAGTTCCCAAAATAAGACGAAACAACTCATAGAACATGTGAAAATACTATCTAGGGAAGCATCACAAAAACCTATGCAACCAACGTATGTTGTCAGAATAGAAAGAGAACTCATTACCTTCTGTACTTCCAAAGAATCAAAAGTCCTCTAATCCTATCCATAAGTCTGCTATCGCCTACACATGATAGATTAATGAAGCTAATCTCACTTCTTGTATTTACCTAATAGTCCATTCAAAGCCCACTCCAAAGCCTAAGTCCCAAATTAACAATAATCATAAAACTGCTACTATAGTCAATAACTCCTCAGTCCAGAAAAACTCTGGCCCCAAACAATCATGTGTGCCGAAACTAACTGTTTTATTTTATTAAAGAACTATGTTAAGACAAGCGAGATAAAATTGGTTTATTGATAGTGCTTGCTCCTTACACATTACAGTCATATTAGAATATCTACGAGACTTCAGACCAACCTCAAAAGTGGAATATGTTACATATGGAAATGATTCAACAACGTGATTAAAGGCTATGATGTACTCACAAATAGCACATTCACCTTTCAAAAGGTTTCTTATGTAACTGGACTTAAGTACAATCTTATCAACGTAGCAATGTTGTCCAATGTTCAATTTCGAGTTGAGTTTGATGAAAAACATAATTATGTTCTATCACAAGATCGATCCAAGTGTCCCATTACTTCAAAGAGGAATGGAAATATGTAGCCTCTGTAGATTGAAATCATGATAGGAAACATCAGTTATTTTTTATTGTTAAAGTTTCCTCAAATGAAATTTGGTTGTTGCATCGACATCTCGCACACTCGAATTTCAAATATATCAACAACTTGGTTACCGCTGAACTTGTGCGAGGAATGCCTCTGCTAAAGTTTGACAACAACACCCTCTATGTTTCCTATGAATATGGAAAGATTAGTAGGAAAAAATATCCTCTGATAATTGATTATTCCATCAACGAACCTATGCAGTTACTACACAATAAAGCATGTTTAGGAAGAAATATATCTTGGTAACTGTGGACGATCACACTCGATTTACATAGGTCTTCTTTCTTCGTCAAAAATAAGAAAATCCTCAAGGGTTGATCAAATTCATCAAACGAATTAAGGTCCGCATGAAGCTTCATGTCCGAATGATAATGGCACCGAATTCACCAATGTTCGACTAACCAACTTTCTAGTTCATAAGTGAATTGAACACATTTTCAATGCTCCTTACATTCCTTAGTAGAATGGTGTCGTTGAATGAAGAAGCATAACTCTTGCCAAATCTGCCAGATCCATACTAAATTTTGTGAATCTTCCTTTACACTTCTGGGCTAATATTATAGCCACTGCTTGTTTTGTTCAAAACCAAAACTTAATAAAAAAATGTCTCAAATGCACTCCTTATCAAGCCATAAATGGTAAGAAACCTAATGTTAAATTCTTTCATATCTTTGATTGTAGGTGTTTCATCAAGAATAACAAAGACCACTTGAGACAACTGAAGTGTGACCAGGAAATCCTCCTCGGATATTCCACCAAAGGAGTTGCATATAGAGTTATGAATAGAAGAACTCGCTTAATTGAAGAAAGTTTTGATGTTACTTTTGATGACTTCTTTGTTCAAAAATTTTTACAAAATCATGTCACTACCCATATTATGGACATTGACACTCCTTCATTAGATAAACATGTTTAGCAAATTACATAAGCTTTAACTTTGATTCCATGTTCTGGCCTACCAAAGGATCTCTTGATGTTAACGTCTTACGCTCCACCAAAGTTCCAGTCTATACATATTCCTTCGTGTCCATTAAAAATGAACCTTCAACCAGTGAGGATTCATCCTCTCTGATAGAAGGGGAGAATATCAAGGTCACTCCCACTCCTTATCCGACAAATTCATCATCTAGGGGGGGCACTCTGACCCCTAGTACCTCAATCTTCTCAAAAATCTCCTACTCCTCCGAATGGATCCTCTATACCTTCTGATAATATATCTCCTGAAAGGTCAACGTTTCAGGGGGAGCTTCCAGTTGAAACATTTCTAGAGATCCTCATGGTGCAACTTAAGAAATCACATCAACTTCTGCAATCGATCATGTTACCCTTATCTTCATATTTGGACCAAGGATCATCCACCAAACCAAGTCATTGATAATCATAATACCATTGTTCAAACAAGATCAACCAAATCCATCCAAGATGAATGCCACTATGTTGCATTTATCTCATTGGTAGAACCTAAGAAGATCTATTATGCACTAGAACATTTTGATTGGATCATAACCATGCAAGATGAATTAGTTGAATTTTAAAGACACAAGGTTTGAATTATTATCTCTCCCCCAAATCATGTAGTAATTATTAGAACTTACTGGGTATTTTGAACCAAGGTTGATGAGTCAGGTACAGTTTTAAGGAATAAAGCTAGACTAGTTACAAAAGGCTACATTCAACAAGAAGGAAACTAATACAACGAAACATATGCTCATGTTGTAATATTATAAGGTATTTGTATTTTTCTGGCCAATACAGCTAACAAAAACATCAAAGTACATCAAATGGGTGGCAAAAGTGCTTTTCTCAATGGAGAATTAAAAGAAGAAGTCTACATTCAACAATATTCAAGCTTTGAAAATTTGGATCTTCCTAACCACTACTACAAATTGATGAAAGTTGTCTATGGTCTCAAACAAGCTCCTCATGCTTGGTAAGAGAAACTGAAAATTTTTATTGAAAGCTCCGGATTCATCAAAGGATATGCTAATCTAACCTTATTCTAAAGAACAAATCAGAAGCATTTGACGCTTGTGCAAATTTATGTTAACCATACTCTATTCAAATCATCTGATGAATCTATGGTTGTTGATTTCTCAAAACTGATGATCAGTAAATTTCAAATGAGCATGAATCGTGAAATGAATTTCTTTCTAGGTATGCAGGTTAAATAAATGCTCCTAAGTACGTTCCATCATCATGATAAATATACTTATCAAGAAGTATTATGTGGATAACTATACATCTTCAAAAGTGCTCATGTCCTTCGGTACAAAAAATGTATGTTGGTCCATCAGGAAAATTAGTTGATTAGAAGACCTACCGAGGAATGATTGGATCCCTTTTGTACCTTGTGACATCCCCAAATTCACCATCATTTTAAAAATTTTAATTTTGCTTATGTAAAAATCAAAGTATTCATTTTAAAGAATAATGTTGTGAAATTTGTTCCCAAAAAACATGATTCATATATTATCAAAGCAATTCCGAAGAAATGTATTTTGTTTGTATTAAAACTTTGGGAAGTCATTGTCAATACATAAACATAAGCATAAACAGACATTACATTCATTTACACTAATGATTTACATCTCCTTTAATTTCTCAGTGGAATGTGTCTTCGTATTGATACCTGTGATACAAATAAACTGAGTGGGTCAGGTTGGGAAACCTGGTGAGTACATAGGGATTTCAATCCTACAATCTTATCTAATATATATATATATATATATATATATATATATATATACATGTGTGTGTGCATGTGTGTGTGTGTGTGTTAGAACTCACAATATATATATATATATATATACAATTTCACCTCATATAAGCAACTTTACCCCCACCCCGTCGATCCATACAATGACATGATCTATACTCTTAGATCTAAAATTAACCTCTATACCTAATCCATACTCCTGGATCAGGTATGTCTAATCCATGCTGTCGGATCAATAACTATGACCATTCCATACTCTCGGACTAAGGACAATTGACTATGTCTAATCCATACTCCCACATTAATGACAAATAACTATGTCTTCTCCATACTCTAGGACTAAGGACAATGAATATGTCTAATCCATGCTCTCTATCACACCCCGAACCAGAGGACGGAAACGTCCGAAGGCTCGCGTGACTTAAATTGAATATCATCACAATGAATATACATGAATCATAACATAAACATCACCATGCATCAATATATTACAACTGGAATTGTTTACATCAAGTGCATAGTATTTAACATTACACATTCATAACATAAATTGTTTGAGTGCTTTTAACAACATAACATCTAACATTACTTCATATTACTCTTCTGCTTACCTGTTACCTGAGAATACAAATTATTTTGGAAAAACGTCAACATATGAAATGTTGGTGAGTTCATAAGCAATGTTGTGTTAAAAAGATTTGTATAGTTTGTAAAACCCAGAAAATCCGGTATTTTCTGAAGAGACTTTTGTTTATCAAAGTGTGAGATCCATAAGTTGATGCATGAATGATTTCAAAAACATATATATATATATATATATATATATATATATATATATATATATATATATATATATATATATATATATATATGAAGGGTACTTTGTATTATAGTTATAAAATTTTGAGCGAGTAGTATTGAATTCCCCGGAAAACCCGATGTTTTCCGATTTTGAAATGTATTCGTGATTACTGATTTTTGTATTGACTTAACGAATAAATATTTATTAATCCACATTGTATATCGTCCTAATTTTGTCTACTTTGATTTCTTGTAAGCCTTAGCGAATGAAGAGAAGGGGGCATTATGTCCCACTACCATCGTAAGTACCTTAGGCTGTCGTGGATGTGAAAGACACGATAGTCCAACTCGCATTTGATTACTGTGACCTTACTAGCTTTTCTAACGGGACACTTTGGCCCACTAGCACATAAAAGCTATTGAAAGTCCTTTTATAAAATATTGGGTCATTGAAGGCCCAATAACATATAATCGTTATCCCTTTGGGCTCAAAGATCATGTTGGTGGGCTTGCAAGGCCCAACAAGCATGATTTGAAACTCATAAGCCCAATGTTTGTAGGTTTATTCATCTTAGTCATCACACATCTATTGGAGAGTTTTGATTTAACGATTGTTGTTTTGTATTGACTCGAGACCGAATCAATTCGTTTATAACGATATTTGGTATTGAAGGTGTATTCGTTTACCGTTTTGTTGCTAGTCGGGTATCTTGTATTTTGTCTTAATGAATTAATTTGTTTAAAATTATGATTTTGACCTTTTCACTACCTTTCTTTTATAAAAATAACACTTTTAGTCCTTTATATAAAAGAATTTCATTTTTAGTCTTTAAAACATTTTGTTGACACTTTTGTATCATAAAATTGTTAAAAAGACATTTTTAACCCAAAATTTATTTTGTAAACAACTTTAGCCCTTCCAGAATGGAGTTTCTCGGTTAGAACCCCCTATTTCGCAACTTTTATAGTTTTGACCCAAAATATAAAAAGTTTACATTTTTGATCCCTTTTGAAATTGAAAAGCATTTTTGACCTTTGAAATAGTTTTATTTCACTTCTTAACCCCTGTTTTGCAGAATATTACATTTCAGCCCCTTGAAACTTCAAATTTCGCAATTATGGGCTTATTGGGCCGAAAAGCCCACATTTAGCCCATTAAGCTAAATTTTTGCATTTCAAGTCGTTTGAAAATTCCAATATTCAGAAAAATGATTATAGAAACTATTTTGACCCTGTTGACCCTCAAGAAACCGTGAATTGATAGTTTTTAACCCAAGTTTTGTATTTTTGACAATTTAAGCCCTAAAATGGGTTTTATGTTAGAATATGTTCCTCATAACCTTATATGCTATTTTTCTTGACTTGTTTTGTGTAAAATAACTTCGATTATGTTTGTTTCCTTTCTTACGTCATAGATCTTGAGTTAACACCCCTTTTGGTTACATATTTATCACAAAAACACATAAAATCACACACATACATGCATAATATCACACATAGCATACACATACACATAGATCTACACATTTTCTTGTATTCTCCTCCATAAAACATATGAAAACCAAAAAAAGAGGGGTATGAAGCTCACCTTGAGTTGTGTTTTGAGTTTTGAAGAGAGAAAAGAAGAAAATTTCGATCCTAGCAAGTCTTCTTGGTAGATCTCGAGTTTAGTGACTTCTAAGGTGCAAGATCACAAGTTGGAATAGAGTTAGAAGAGATTTTTGATGAAATGAAGTAGCTAGATCATGGATTTAACATCAACTTACCTTAGATGATGTGTTTGTGGGAAAAATCTCCTTGAAAGCTCCCTTAATCTCGAAAATTTGATAAGTGAGTGTAAGGATGCTCTAGTGAGAGTTTAAGAGAATGGAATGAATTTTTGTGAGTGTGTGTGTGTTGTGTTCGGCTGAGAGAAGAAGAGAGGAGAGAAGAGAGAAGGTTGATGAGATGGTTGTATGGAAATATGAGAGTATGAATGGAAGACCATTAAATAAAAATGAGTTGGAACACAAAAAGTCAATTACTCCTTCTTTGTGGGCTTGGGCCGAGAATGGAGAGGGAAAAGAGAAAGAATTGGGTCTTAAGTGCTTAGCCCATATTATGACTCACTTTAGATGATGTTTGGGCCCAAATAAACCAAAGTGTAATTTTTATGACCTAATAGGGCTAAATTAGTTGGTTGTGACCCATTAAGGCCCAAAAAATTATGTTTCATGTATATGGGTCCATTTAGGGCCCATTAGAGAGTTCTAGATTCAAGATGGATAAATTGGAAGTTTATTAGTCCATTAGGCCCAATAGGTAATTCCTAGTCCAAAAATGGACTTAAATCGTGATTTCAAAGGTTTCCAATTCTTTGTTGACCATTTGTAGTGTTAGAATGAAGTATTTGATGAAGTTTTATTGTTATAGAATAAGCATCATGCATACTTTCATGTTATTGATTCATAGTTGTTATAAGTGTTGTAGTTACAAGGCCGCAAAATTCCTAGTTGTGACACTCTCAGATTAATGACAAATTTTAATGTTATACCCTCCGTGTATATCTCACTCATATTCATAAGAAGATACTACCCAATATTCCTCTTAATTAATGTAGGTTTACTCAGTATCCTAAATCATCATATATCGACAGATATGCTCTTAATACATATTTCAGGAAATATCAAATATTTCACACATAAACATATATTTAATACTGTAATTAATACTTGTATTAAAATCATCTTCATGAAAGGGACTATACCCTCACTTGTTAAAGTGATGATACCAAACTCGGGTAGCGCTTCGCTTCTAACAATTCTATTTTCCTTCGACGAAACCTAATATCATTACCACTAGATTTTAGTCTAATATTTATAGCGACTATTTATGAGCGATATTGTTTTATAAGTGTTAAACAATACTTCTCAACCACTATGTACAGACAGGGATCAGACATGAAACACCGGAGAGAAAGACCATTTTGGCATTTAAGCACTTCTGAAATCCAACAACCTTATGCGGCCCTTCAAACTAGATTCCCATACCGTGAGTAGTTAAAAGATATTATAATAACACTTTGTATATTATATTTTAATATATATATATATATATATATATATATATATATTGTTTATAAGTTCATAATTACAATATTGAACTTAAACATAAGGTATACTTAAAGTAGGGTAAGAATAGCTTAGTTGGAGGTTTGGCTAGGAACCGGGCTCTATGGGTGCCAAACTTCTGAGCCAAAAGCTCTTCTTCTTAGAGCCTTATGGTGCTTCGAGACTTGCCTCTAAAACTTAGGATGTGTTAGGGAAAAACTTAGAAGGTTTTGGAGTAAATGGGAGAAGATAATTGGAAAGGTGTGAAGAAAATGAGAGATTTGGGCCTCTATTTATAGGCTGAGTCTAGTGCGAACGCGGGGCGTTCCCTTGCTAAACGTTGGGAGTTTGTTGCCAGGTTTCTTCTTTTGGTGCCAAGCCATGGTGAGGAAGCAGTGTCTCAGATCGCGCCACGTGTCGCTCGCTTGTTACTCCAAACACTATTTATCTTTTAAAAATCCATAACTTCTTCATACGAGCTCTGCTTTTAACATTCTTTATATCAACAGATAGGTATCAACGGGATCTACAACTTTTGTTTAAAGTTCGTCGACTAATTTTGACTTTATTTTTAAAGTTATATTTTAACAAACTTAGATAGTTAAAATCCGTTAAAATTCATAAACTTTTCATCCGACGTCCGTTTTCGACTGTCTTTATATCGTTGAGCTCCTATTAACAAGATATTCAATTTTAATTTAGGATGTATTGGCTAAAAATCGATCGATCTAAAATTCGAATACTGGGTTGTGCACTGTTATGCTAAATTTTAGAAAAATCATAACTTCCTTATACGAAGTCAGATTTGGACGTTTTTTTTCTATACGCTCTCGGTTTAACATATACTATGAATTTCATTTATATCGCTAAGGCTAAAAAGTAATTTATAAAAAATTCACTTTGTACGTTACACAGAGCCGTGCTGGTTTTGTCGCAAAACTTCTACGGGTCATAGCTTCTTCGTTATAAGTCGGATTTCAGCGTTCTTTATATGTACGGAATGCTTGTGACATATATACTATAATTTTTTTAAGATTATTTATTCTAATTAATCTTATATCAAAATGTCTTTTTTAACACTTATTATCTCTAAATTGAGTAGCCCAAGCCTGCGGGCGTTACAATTGTCTCCCCCTTAGGATGATTATGTCCCAAAATCATCACAAAAAATAGGGCTTGTATAAGGACTTTATATGCTATCTTTTCATCCTACGTAATAACCGTAACTCCTATGTTCCCTCGAATGAGTATCTAACTCTTTGGACTTCTTAACTGCAGGCGATGTTCAATCTTGCACCCGCTCTCTATCTCATGTTGGATTTTAAATCGTGACCTTCAAGTCACAATCTCGATCCTTATTGGAGACTCCTTCTTCTTCTTAACAAACTTAAGATAAGTTATTTCCTTCGATTACAATAATAGACTGATCGGTCATGTTCTAATGACCTCTCATTGTATGATGCAACTCTTCGACTTAGGACTTTTAAATTCAAATTCTAGAATCGAAGAAAACTTCCTTCATGTTCAAATGTGATATAGTAACATTCTAGCATGTAACACTTCTAGCTACAAGCTCTTACAATGATCACGATACTTCTATTGATCGTTTCGATTATCTTTCACTTCAATTGTCTGGCTTAAGTCAGATGCTACATCGATCTTGCTTCTCTGAACCACGCAACATACTCGTCTTAGTCAGATTTGTTTTGATATCAACTGTCACACCCCAAAACCGAGAACGGTGGAAACGTCTGGGGCGGAGGACGTCATGTATGTATCACAACAATGTAAAGTAGTAAACAAGCAACAACATCGTCCATTGCATTAATAGTAATAGTTTAATACATGTGTGTTCTTTCATAGAAATAAGACATTACAACAAGTAATCAAAATAAAAGATGAGTCTTGACTGCCCTGTCTTCGCAAAACCTGGTCATCGTACCTGTCTACTGGTGACCTGAGAATACAAGTTATTTTGAAAGTGTAGGTCAGCATTTAAGCTGGTGAGTTTATATGTATTTAATGTCATTGTTCGTATAAGTTTGATGATAACATTTGAAATCGTTCAATGGAATCGTTTGTATATGTTTTGAAAACTCCTAGAAAATCCCATATTTTCTACTAGTATAAAAAAATTAGTCTTCTACCAAGACCTGAATGTTTTGAAAGTAGTCTTTAACCAAGACCTGACTGTTTTGAAAGTAGTCTTCTACCAAGACTTGTATGTTTTGTTGTAACAAAGATGGTTTTCCCCTTTATGACTACTATTAACAATATATATAGTCTACTTCATCGTTTACGTGAATGTATCACAAAATAAAAGTAATAGGGAAAATATATCCATATAAGTATTATCCTTTGGTATTAGGATAAACACGACATCGCGACTGCCGAAATGTTGTCACCGTGAATATCCGTAGATGTTCATTTTCCTCTGTAGCTAACAGCAGGTGGAAGGAATGGTTAGTTCCTTAAATGTCTTCCTAGTATAAGTATTAACCGTAGATATCCGTAGATGATCATTACCTCAGTTGCTAACAACAGGGTTTAGGAATGGTTAGTCCCTTATTGTTTCTTACCACATAGTATCTATGTAAAAGTATCCCTATAAGTGTATCCATCTAAGAAGAATCTCTGTAAGAGTATCCATATAAACGTATCCATGTAAGAGGGATCTCTGTAAGAGTATCCCTTCATATAGCATGTAGTCTAGACTCATGAATGAACTGACTCTGGTGTAATTTCTTATAATAAGGATAATGTTTTGTATCCCCGAAACTATTCCTATAATAGTTTACTAGAATGTAATTGATGAGTGTCCAAGTAGGTTTATACACCCTTGCTACCCAAGAGTGCCGAAACTGAATTAACTGATGGAACATTTATGACTATATATGTACATATGATATATAACTAATATTTAAACGACCTTCGGACGAGTACCCAATATCCCATCATACCACATCCAAATCGAGGAAAAGGAAACAGGGTTGATAGCCTTCCTAAGTCTTTTAAACATTTCTTATATAACTATACTTATAGAGGCATGCAATTTATAATATAAAAGCATAAAAGAAGTTTTGTAAAACCTTTGAAAAGTTTAATAAATAATAATTTTTGACTTGATGTCAGTTTATAAATCGAATCGAAAACCATTTGACAAAACAGTTTATGTGTGAGAAAACCTTTGTTTGAAGCACAACCATAACAGATTCAAAAGGAAACCTATAGTTTGTAAGATAGTTTCTAAAAGTATTTCAACATGTAAAAACGTTTGAGAAAACTATTTGAAGTACACATGAAAACGTTCGTTTGTTCTTGTATATGAATGTATATCCTTGAAATGGTATTTCTAGTATGTAAAAGTGCGTGATGTTCTCGTAAAACTATACCTATTATAGTTTTCTAAAAGTGTGTCTTGTTGGTATAGTAATCCCTAGCGAAACGCTCAATTGTTATGAAAAGTGTAATTTTTGTAGTGCCTAAGATGGACACATATACTTACATTATAAGCAGGGTTTTGATTTATATATATATAACAACTTTTTTCATTTCAAAAGATATGATGTTATCGTGATATATTTTGCATATGAAAGTTTCCTTATAATAGTTATAAATCACATATGATTCCGTTCATAAAAAGTGTATAATGAAACTTTATGTAACGCACGATAATAATCGTGTGTTTTACTTGTATTCCCCCCCTTAAAAGCATATAAAAACATTTATAAAACATTTAAAAGTGGTGATTATAGGGGTATGAACTCACATGATTGATCGAAGAAAGTGAGACGAAAACCGAGCAGAACTTCTACTCGAGAAAGCGGATTTCTCGGGATTCTCGGGAATCTCAGGAGCGTAAAACTGCTTCCAAACTTGGATATGAAAACCGGGCCTTTGGGATGACTCCGAGGGGTGATACGCAGAGCTTCGGCGCAAGAAAGGAAAGAATTGAGCAAAAAAGGCCGACATCCTCGCATCCTTTATATAGGGTCTGAATCCCTCGTGTACGCTGGGCGTACGAGGGTACGCTGGGCGTACGCAACGTCAGGCATGACCGCATCCTCGGAAAAAGCATCGAAGCGACATGGACGGATTGAGGCCGAGCATCCGAGTACGTTGGGCGTAACCTAGATTGGTCTGATGACTCCTCCTTCGGATAATACTGGGTTTTTGAATATAATTAATATTTTAATTATTTAGTAAACTTCAAAAATTCATATCTTTCTCATACGAACTCCGTTTTCGACGTTCTTTATATCCACGTGAAGGTGAGACTACGATCTACAACTTTCGTTTAGACTCCATCGGCAAATCTTGATTTATTTTTAATATTATATTTTAATAGGTCGCGACAGGAAAAGTCCGTTAAAGTTCCATAACTTCTTCATCCAACGTCCGTTTCCGTCAGACTTTTTACCGTTGCGCTTCTATTGTTGAGACCTTCGATTCTCATTTAGTTTGTGTCGGCTAAAAGTCTCTCGATCTCTATTTCGAATTTTTAGCTGTCTACTGCTATATCCGTAACTTAGAAAAATCATAACTTCCTCATACGAAGTCAGATTTGGATGTTCTTTTCATGTACGTTTACGGTTTAATGATATCTAAAACTTTCATTTAGATACCTAAGGCTAAAAATTATTGTATTGAAACTTCTCGTTTTACGTCTATCAGTGTTGCCGGTTTTGCCGAGAATCTTCGGTTGGTCATAACTTCTTCGTTATAACTCGGATTCTAGGGTACTTTATATGTACGAAAACCTTGATACGATTCCTACTACTTTATTTAACTCAAATAAGATTTTAGGAAAGTTAAATTTTGACGTAAATTTGACTTGTGATCCATCATATTGTCTCAAAATATCGGGTTGTCACATGATCCCACTGTTAGAGGAAATTTCGTCCCGAAATTAGAGTTTAAATAGAATTGATAATCATGCTACGGTTAGAAGTTTTATTCACTTCTATTGTTCTTAAGTGAACTCGGTTGATTGCTTGGCATTCCAACGAACCTTTCACTATCGGGATACGGCTTTGCTTCTTTCGTTTGACTTTACTGGCATGATAACTCTTCTTGGTCGAACGTATGTTGAATGTTTTTGTGGAATGTGAGAATAGTACATCTTGTACCCTACAACTAGTGTCTCCAGATCTTCGAAGCAATTACCGCTTCTCCTGGATCAAGATCATGTGTTGTATAGTTAACTTCCTGTGTCTTAAGCTGTCTTGAGGTATAGGCAGTGACCTTTCCTCTTGCATAAGAACAAAACCAATTCATACTGATTATGAAGTCAGAACCTTGTGGTTGATTAGATGTTGTGAAGATCTAAAAGAAAGTATGATTACTCATGAATTAAGGAAAAATGATAGGTACTTTTGTTCTATCTGTCTCTCTTGTCCCAATCGACAGGAAGGGCATGTGTTTGGCTTCTAAGTTTATTCGCATGGCAGCACGATCACTCGTAGTCTTGGGCAGTCTCCGTCCTGAAGTTCATATTAGAATTCATACATGGTTCAACGATCACAATCTCGTGTATACGAGTCGTATATAATTAAGATTGAAAAGGTAGTCGAATAACTGATTCTTCTTTAAGCTCACATCCCATCAAGGAAAAAGAAGTTAAAGTGGAATCGTCAGCGACAGATCAACCGTATGGATATCACCCCTATCTAAAACTGTAGAACCTTGATTATATATCACCCTTATGTATACATTCATCAGCGACAGATCAACCGTATGGATCTTTGGATATGAACTTGACGTACTGTACGAGTGGCACTTCAGGGATTTCTTCGGAAAGGAAAGGAACTATGAGGTACTCCATTCATGAGTACTTGGTGTTCTGATATGAAGGCTTCGCTGGAAAGATGATTTCGAAGAAAGTGATGTACGTATGAAGCTGTTTTTGTGAGAATCAAATTGAATCAAGTTGAATGATAATGTCGGAATCATAAGGAAACTTAAAGACATTAGATTTGAACATAAGACGTTTACAAAAAAAAAACACAACCGTGCAACCGTCAATAGAGTTACAGTACTTTAGACTACTACAAGACTATTGCTGTGAATAAGGTATACTACAAAAGGCAAGTATACGCAACACGAGCATCCCTATACCGACGGGATCCCGCAAAAGATAAGACTCTGGTTGCACTAGTTTTGGATGGTTTATAAGTCTGTTACAATGAAACGCCTAAATTACATTAACGTGTGTAACAGCCCGGAATTTCAGGTATTGTTAAAATTATGCTTTTGGGGTGTTTTAAGAGGGGACTCGGCGAGTTGGAGCCTAGACTCGCCGAGTAGGATCGCAGACCTGGTCGCGGGTTCGCGACTGGACTCGACGAGTCCAGAGATGGACTCGGCGAGTCTGCGCTGTTTAGCGAAAACCCTAACCGTTCAGGTTTGGGACGTATAAAAGGGACTTATTGGCCGTCATTGTTCATTTTAGCCTTCTGAGAGGAACCCTAAATTGATTGTGTGCATCTGGAGTAAGGTTAAAGGCCATTGGTGATTTTGAAGGAGTTGTTGTGCAAGGAAGAGAAGGGCTTGGCTAAAGGAACAGCAAGGGAGTCACGTTCTGAGGATTGGGGACACAGAGAGTACATCATCCAGGTAAGAATTCGAGTATACTCTGCTATGTTGATGTGTTTATGGAGTTAGGGTTTATGGAACCCTTTTGTGGTTAGATTAAATGTTACCCTAGTCCCCCAAATGATTGTAACCCTGTATTGGGACCTTTGGAGGTCCAGAATGTCCCATGCCTGTGCATTTCGGGAATTGATGAAGGTTTTGGATTGGAATCCTTATGCCTTAGGTCAATATGTAAATTATAAGTCTTGGGGTGTATCATGAGCACCGAAATGAGGACCTTACGTGATGGATCAGTCTAGGAAGGCCAGACCTATGAATGGTCGGAGCAATTCTGACCTTAGGAAGCAGTTTGAGCGGTTGCATGGCATGGACTCGCCGAGTCCGATGAACAGACTCGGCGAGTAGCTTGAAGAATAACTGGGACTCGTCGAGTTGTTCTTCAGACTCGACGAGTTGAGTCGCGGTGGCCCCGCGATTCTTCCAGGAGTAACTCGTCGAGTCAAGGAGGATACTCGACGAGTAGAAGGGGAATCTTAGAGAATTGGAGGACGTCTAGACTCGCCGAGTCGCCATGGCACTCGCCGAGTCCGGTCGCGTTGACCGTTGACCGTTGACCAGAGTTGACCTATGTGTGACTTCTTAGGGTCAGTTAAACTTAGAAGGTAAAAGTGTTAATAAGAGATATATGATGTTATAGGGAGATTGTAGCTTGGCGGATCGAGCACGAGTGATTTCAGGATTTGCTAGCTTTCAGCATTCACGAGGTGAGTCTTCTCACTATACTGTACCCAGAAGGATTTGACTGTGTGACCGGAAGGTCAGATATGATATGTGATATGTATGCTATATGTGGTAAGTTATTTGTTATATGTGCTATGTATGTTATGGGCCGGAAGGCGATTATATTATGGGCCGGAAGGCATTATGTTATGGGCCGGAAGGAGATTATGTTATGGGCCGGAAGGCGTTGTGTTATGGACCGGAAGGTCGGTGTGGGTAGGACCGGAAGGTTTACCCAGCAGGGACGGAAGTCTCCTGAGACACATGTACCGGAAGGTCAGGGCCTGGAAAGGCGTATGTGCGGAAGTTGTATATTGGGGAACTCACTAAGCATTTATGCTTACAGTTGTTATGTATGTGTTTCAGGTACTAGCGAGGACCGTGGGAAGGCGTCGGCGTGATCGGTACACACTGGAGAATGTTTTTATGATCTTGGGTTCAGACAATTTGTATTTCACATGACACTTAAATTATTTATGCCTTGTTTTGAATGGGAATATTTTATCTTTAAAATGAAAAATTTGTTTGAAAATTTGCGTTGTTACAATTGGTATCAGAGCCTAGGTTTGAGGGATTCGGGTGCACCTTCGTGATTAACTGAACTCAAACTGAGGATTTGAGAAAAACTTTTTAAATAAAGGCATAAACTCTTGTAAATGGTTTTGTGGTAAGCAAGAAAGAAGTAGTGTGTACGATCAGTCAGCGCCCGAACGGTAAAGATCCCCAAAATACCTTACAATATTATATGATATGAATTGTTATGCATGCTAGAAGACTAGGTATTCATGATAGGACTAGAGTGGCCTGATTTGTGATGCCTTAGTCTAGGGAAGTTTGCCGATATGAGATGCTTTGCTAGCGTGCGAGTAGATAGTGCATAACAGAAGTAGAGTACTCACTATCCGGGGTTTGGGGAGGAAGATTTGGGATGAATACTGATGCGGTGTGGTCGGTAGTATTGGGCCCGTACTACCGAGGGCACCGGGTCAGTGGGAGACCCAAAAAAGAATCCCTGGATGTCAGAGACTGAGTAGGGTTGCGTTATCGAGTACGATTATACTCGATGGAGTCTCTGATAGTTTTATGTTTTATTTCAGAGACATCATGGTTAGACCACGCCACGGAGCGTGTTCGAGCGGTGTGAGTGACGAGGAGATTCGTCAGATGATTCACGAGGAGGTAGCTGCGGCGATCCGGGCTGAGATCCCGGAGATGTTTGGGTCTATTAAGACCACCCTGATGGAGACGTTCGAGGAGCGGTACGCCGCATTGACTGAAGCTGCAGCCGCTGCAGCTACCGCAGCTGTGGCCGCTGCCAGGCCACAAGGGGGTGACTCGTTGTTGTTCCGGGAGTTCAGCAACACGAAGCCACCGGAGTTCGATGGGACGCAGGATCCGATTGCTGCGATGAGGTGGATCGCGGATATAGAGGGGTGCTTCTACACTTGTTCATGCCCGGAGCACCTGAGGGTACGGTTCGCTTTGAACCAGCTCCGTCTGGGAGCGAAAGACTGGTGGAAGTTCGTGACGGCGAACTTCACTTTGGCAGAGATTACAGCAGTGACATGGGAGGGGTTTACTGCTATGTTCAGAGACGAGTACGTTCCCCCGGTGGAGAGGGAACGATTGGTTCAGGAGTTTTTGACCCTCAAGCAGGGTACTGATTCTGTTGCGGTGATCACACGGAAGTTTCATGAGAGGGCGATGTTCTGCCCCGAGCTGGTGTCCACTGATCAGGCTCGGATGAGCCGGTATTTGGGTGTGTTTAGGAGGGATATCCGGGATTTTGTGTCAAACTCCACTACCATACTTTTTCTGAGCTTCAGGCGAATGCCAGGAAGCACGAGATCGAGTTGGAGACCCAGGCCAGGGAGGAGGCCGAGTCTCAGCGGGTGGACCGGCGACCGGCTCAGTCCCAGCCGGTAGCCAAGCGGATAAAGTCCGCCGATTCGAGGACAGGAGGTCCGAAGGGCCGCACTTGCGGAAAGTGCGGCAAGGTTCATGATGGGGCGTGTCGATCTGGTGCTTGCTACATGTGTGGCAAGGAGGGGCACATTGCTAGGGAGTGCCCCCAAGGGGTTCACGGTTTGCTTTCATTGCAACCAGACAGGCTATCGGAAGGCCGAGTGCCCTCAGCTTCTTCAGGGATCTGCACCTACTGCCAGAGCTACTGCGACTCGACCGGTGAAGGCCGAGGCCCCGAGGGCTCGGGGGAGAGCCTTTCAGCTAACTGTGGAGGAGGTCCGCACTGCGCCCAATGTTGTGGCAGGTATACTGTAATTCATGTATTTATTTTAATGTCGAGATGTTATGCTTATGTTGTTATATGCGTAGGTACTTTCCTTGTGAACTCTGTGCCTGCTCTAGTGTTATTTGACTCGGGTGCGAGTAGGTCCTTTGTATCTTTAGCTTTTAGTCAGCATATCAGCGTTAGTCGTGAGTCGTTGAGTCGGCCTCTGAGAGTTTCTATAGCTGACGAGAGAGTGATTTGTGCCACGGAGGTTCTTCGGGGATGCGTGCTAGAGATTTTCGGGGTTGAGTTCCTGATTGACCTGATTCCTATTGCGATGGGTGATGTCTGTGTCATCGTGGGCATGGACTGGTTGAGCCGATTCGGCGCTGTCATCGACTGTGAGCGTCAGCTGGTGACTATACGAGACCATAGTGGGGGAGTTCTTTCAGTGTACGGCGAGGGTACCCGTTCGGGATCAGCTTTTTGTTCGGCCGCTAGGGCGAGGTAGTGTCTACATCAGGGCTGTAAGGGTTTTGTGGCGTATGTGATGGATACGCGGAAGGTTTCCGAGAGACCGAGGTCAGTTGAGGAGGTTCCAGTGGTGCGTGAGTTTCCAGACGTTTTCCCCGAGGAGCTGCCGGGAGTACCTCCTGTGAGGCAAGTAGAGTTGGGTATCGATCTGGTTCCGGGGGCCGCGCCTATTGCTAAGGTGCCTTATCGTCTTGCACCTCCAGAGATGCAAGAGTTGTCCTCGCAGCTCCAGGAGTTGCTGGGGAAGGGATTCATTCGGCCGAGCAGCTCGCCGTGGGGAGCACCTATTCTGTTCGTCAAGAAGAAGGATGGTTCACACCGGATGTGCATTGATTACCGGGAGTTGAACAAGTTGACGGTCAAGAACCGTTACCCGTTACCGAGGATCGATGATTTATTCGATCAGTTGCAGGGAGCATCTTGGTTTTCCAAAATCGATCTGAGGTCAGGGTACCATCAGGTGAGAATGCGGGATGAGGACGTCCAGAAGACAGCGTTTAGGACGCGATATGGGCATTATGAGTTTGTGGTGATGCCTTTCGGGCTCACTAATGCCCCGGCTGTGTTCATGGATCTCATGAACAGGGTATGCAGGCCGATGCTGGATCGGTCAGTGATTGTATTTATCGACGACATTCTAGTGTATTCGAGATCTAGAGAACAGCATGAGGAGCATTTGAGGGAGGTCCTTAAGGTATTGAGGTCGGAGAAGCTTTATGCAAAGTTCTCCAAATGTGACTTCTGGTTGCGGGAGGTCCAATTTCTAGGACATGTTGTTAATCAGGAAGGGATATTGGTCGATCCGGCCAAGGTTGAGGCAGTGATGAGTTGGGAGGTGCCGAAGTCACCCTCTGAGATCAGGAGCTTCCTTGGGTTAGCAGGGTACTATCGGAGATTCATTAAGGATTTCTCCAAGATTGCAATGCCGCTCACCAGATTGACCCGGAAGGGTGTTGCATTCTCTTGGGGACCCGAGCAGCAGACCTCCTTTGAGACACTTCGCCAGAGGTTGTGTGAAGCCCCGGTATTAGCTCTCCCGGAAGGGGTGGAAGATTTTGTAGTATATTGCGATGCATCGATTTCGGGACTGGGTGCAGTATTGATGTAGAGGGGTCATGTGATAGCTTATGCGTCGAGGCAACTGAAGCCTCATGAGGCGAGATATCCCACGCACGATTTAGAGTTGGGGGCAGTAGTGTTCGCTCTCAAGATTTGGCGTCACTACCTGTATGGGGTTCGATGTACGATATACACGGACCATAAGAGCTTGAAGTATTTGATGGATCAGCCCAACTTAAATATGCGTCAGAGGAGGTGGTTGGATGTGGTCAAGGATTATGATTGTGAGATCCTGTACCACCCAGGCAAGGCTAATATGGTAGCCGATGCATTGAGCCGCAGGGCAGAGAGCACTCCATTGCGAGATGTATGTTTGAGATTGACGGTGAGGATTCCAGTGTTGGATGCTATTCGTGGGGCACAGGCCGAGGCTGTGCGACCAGAAATGCAGAGGAAAGAGCGGGTCGTTGGGTTAATTTCAGAGTTCGTTAAGGATGGACGAGGGCTTCTGACATTTCAGGGTCGGATCTGGGTACCGTTCGTGGGCGGTACGCGTACTACTTTGATGGAAGAGGCTCATAGATTGAAATTCTCGATCCATCCTGGTGCTACGAAGATGTATTTGGATTTGAGGAAAGAGTATTGGTGGCCCTGTATGAAGAGGGACGTCGCATGGTTCGTTGAGAGGTGCTTGACCTGCCGTAGGGTTAAGGCCGAGCACCAGAGACCGCATGGCAAGTTACAGCCATTGGAGATTCCGAGTGGAAGTGGGAACAGATCACTATGGATTTCATCACCAAATTGCCGAGGACTGCAAGGGGAGTTGATGCAATTTGGGTGATTGTGGATAGGTTGACGAAGAGTGCACACTTCCTTGCCATCAGCGAGAGTTCTTCAGCGGAGAAGTTGGCGGAGATATATGTGAGAGAAGTGGTATCTCGGCATGGGGTGCCGACCTCGATTGTTTCAGACCGTGATGTGCGCTTCACTTCCAGGTTCTGGATGAAATTCCATGAGGAGCTGGGTACTAGATTGCATTTTAGTACCGCATACCATCCCCAGACAGACGGTCAGAGCGAGCGAACGATTCAGACGCTGGAGGACATGCTTCGAGCGTGTGTGTTAGACTTCGGGGGTAGCTGGGATGCGTATTTACCCTTGGCAGAGTTTTCCTACAACAACAGCCATCATTCGAGCATTGGTATGCCACCTTTTGAGCTGTTGTATGGTAGGAGGTGTCGGACCTCCATTTGCTGGGGAGAGGTGGGATAGAGAGTGATGGGCAACACAGAGATCGTGCTTCAGACGACAGAGCAGATTCAGCAAGTTAGACAGAGGTTATTGACTGCCCAGAGCCGACAGAAGAGTTATGCAGACAGACGCCGATCCGAGCTTGAGTTTCAAGTCGACGACTTCGTTCTCGTGAAGGTCTCTCCTTGGAAAGGAGTGATCCGATTCAGAAAGAGGGGCAAGTTGGGACCCCGGTATATTGGGCCATTTCGGGTGATTGCAAGGATAGGCCGGGTAGCCTATCGTTTGGAGTTGCCAGCAGAGTTGGGGCAAATCCACGACATTTTCCATGTGTCGCAACTGAGGAAGTGTATAGCCGATGAGTCGGCAGTGGTTCCATTAGAGGATATTCAGGTGGATGCGAGCCTGAATTATGCTGAGAGACCAGTGGCCATCAGGGATCAGAAGATCAAGGTTCTGAGGAACAAGGAGGTACCTCTGGTGTTGGTTCAGTGGCAACACCGGAAGGGATCGGAAATGACTTGGGAGCCGGAGCGTGAGATGCGGGAGCAGCATCCGGAGCTATTTTCAGAGTGAGACTTCGAGGGCGAAGTCTAGTCCTAGTGGGGGAGAGTTGTAATAGCCCGGAATTTCAGGTATTGTTAAAATTATGCTTTTGGGGTGTTTTAAGAGGGGACTCGGCGAGTTGAAGCCTAGACTCGCCGAGTAGGATCGCAGACCTGGTCGCGGGTTCGCGAATGGACTCGACGAGTCCAGAGATGGACTCGGCGAGTCTACGCTGTTTAGCGAAAACCCTAACCGTTCAGGTTTGGGACGTATAAAAGGGACTTATTAGCCGTCATTTTTCATTTTAGCCTTCTGAGAGGAACCCTAAATCGATTGTGTGCATCTGGAGCAAGGTTAAAGGCCATTGGTGATTTTGAAGGAGTTGTTGTGCAAGGAAGAGAAGGGCTTGGCTAAAGGAACAACAAGGGAGTCACGTTCTGAGGATTGGGGACACAGAGAGTACATCATCCAGTTAAGAATTCGAGTATACTCTGCTATGTTGATGTGTTTATGGAATTAGGGTTTATGGAACCCTTTTGTGGTTAGATTGAATGTTACCCTAGTCCCCCAAACGATTGTAACCCTGTATTGGGACCTTTGGAGGTCCAGAATGTCCCATGCCTGTGCATTTCGGGAATTGATGAAGGTTTTGGATTGGAATCCTTATGCCTTAGGTCAATATGTAAATTATAAGTCTTGGGGTGTATCATGAGCACCGAAATGAGGACCTTACGTGATGGATCAGTCTAGGAAGGCCAGACCTATGAATGGTCGGAGCAGTTCTGACCTTAGGAAGCAGTTTGAGCGGTTGCATGGCATGGACTCGCCGAGTCCGATGAACAAACTCGGCGAGTAGCTTGAAGAATAACTGGGACTCGTCGAGTTGTTCTTCAGACTCGACGAGTTGAGTCGCGGTGGCCCCGCGATTCTTCCAGGAGTAACTCGTCGAGTCAAGGAGGATACTCGACGAGTAGAAGGGGAATCTTAGAGAATTGGAGGACGTCTAGACTCGCCGAGTCGCCATGGCACTCGCCGAGTCCGGTCGCGTTGACCGTTGACCAGAGTTGACCTATGTGTGACTTCTTAGGGTCAGTTAAACTTAGAAGGTAAAAGTGTTAATAAGAGATATATGATGTTATAGGGAGATTGTAGCCCGGCGGATCGAGCACGAGTGATTTCAGGATTTGCTAGCTTTCAGCATTCATGAGGCGAGTCTTCTCACTATACTGTACTCGGAAGGATTTGACTGTGTGACTGGAAGGTCAGATATGATATGTGATATGTATGCTATATGTGGTAAGTTATTTGTTATATGTGCTATGTATGTTATGGGCCGGAAGGCGATTATATTATGGGCCGGAAGGCATTATGTTATGGGCCGGAAGGCGATTATGTTATGGGCCGGAAGGCGTTGTGTTATGGACCGGAAGGTCGGCGTGGGTAGGACCGGAAGGTTTACCCAGCAGGGACGGAAGTCCCCTGAGACACATGGACCGTAAGGTCAGGGCCTGGAAAGGCGTATGTGCGTAAGTTGTATATTGGGGAACTCACTAAGCATTTATGCTTACAGTTGTTATGTATGTGTTTCAGGTACTAGCGAGGACCGTGGGAAGGCGCCGGCGTGATCGGTACACACTGGAGAATGTTTTTATGATCTTGGGTTCAGAAAATTTGTATTTGACATGACACTTAAATTATTTATGCCTTGTTTTGAATGGGAATATTTTATCTTTAAAATGAAAAATTTGTTTGAAAATTTGCGTTGTTACAACGTGGTTTTGGAGTAGGTTCTCTTGCAACTGTGATCCTAAGAATCCTACCGTCTACGCCAGAGTTCTTTGTTATAGGGCAATACTTCTTGAGGTGCCCTATCTCCCCGCATTGGTGGCATGACTGGCTAGTGCTAGCCTTGGTGGCAGGAGTGAGGTGTTTAGCCAGTGTTATGTGGACACGAGTGCCTTCCTCATTACACCACCTTGGAAATTGCTTCCTAAAGCATTCTGCAGGAGTTGCCACTTGTTGCTGTGGCATGGCAAGTCTTTGGGATCTCTTGTGCTCCTTTAGGGCTTGACGATATCGTCTCTTCCTTTCGGTCTTAAGGCTTCGCAAGTCTATGAATGTTGCCATTTGTTGGTTTCCTGGTTTGGTACTACCATCGGAACTCTTGACTCCTTTGTCGGTCTTGCTTGTGTTTCCTGAGTTGATGTGTGTAAGGAAAGTTGTCACAGCAGCTGCTACTGCAGCTTGTAATGTAGCGGCGTCGATATGGAGGATAGGGGCTTCGTTGCTCGGCTGATTGTTTCCGGATGACGACATGATTCTGTAACACGAAAGATAAAGATTTTGTGAGCGATTCTGGTTGACTCTAGATATACTTCGATTGTTCAAGTAAAGAGTAAGACTATGTTCTCGAAAGTTTGACCTACATCACTATGATGCAGTCCTAGTACGGATTGGAAGTATGTTGATGAAGGGTTGACCTACATCCCTATGATGCAGTCCTAGAAATGAGTGGAAGTAAGTTCGTAGAATGGTCTCAAGACGCTTGTGGTTCAAGTCGAGGTATCGTCGGTTGGTGAATAACATGATCCAACCACTAAAAGAGACTTGGAGATGTTTCCGGAGCTAAATTACTATAGTCCAATGACTTGACTAAAGCATGTTTCTGATAGACTCCAATGAAAGTATGATAACAGTACTTGAATAAAGAATGACACTAAAGTTACTCGACTGTCAATATCTTTGATATTCATGACGTAAAAGTCCGGGAAAAATGACCTTGTAAGAGGTCTTACATCATATCCATAGAAGATAGTTCTTGACATCATAAAGACCTAACCAAATGTACTTATAGTACAAGATAGTTTCATAGAAAATGCCACATCGGGCATAGACAGAAAATGATTCCTTTTTACAAGGAAAATAAAGTAAGGCATTTACTATTGGCGACGATCACCCTTATGGTAAACCCTTAGTTTGGCTAGTTGATGTTCTATATCAAGCAGGCATCTTTCGTACACCTTATGGCGTACTTGGAGCTCTATGACTTCGACTCGGGTTTCAGCTAGTGCTTGTAGCAGGGTCTCATGGTTTCTCTCGGATCTCTCACTTGTGATCAAGGTGATTGGTGCGAATGGTATGCATTCTGGCATTGGCATTAATCTCTTAGATACGTTGGAGAGCCGTCCTGCCCTGAATTTCGTTTCGGGCAACTCTGCGGCCAGACTTGGAAGAATTTTGTTTGGTGAGCTTCCTTCACTTGTGTTGTAAAAGCTTTGGTCTCCATCAAATGACATAGGTTGATCTTGCTCTTCGCTCCCTATCTCCAAACATTCTACCCAAGGGGGCGTCGGGCCATGAAAAGCCGGTCGAGGGTTAGGAATTGGAACGGGAGATGCTTGGGGTAGGTTCTCAACCTTGGGTTCGGAGTTATCAACATCCGAAAGGTTTTCAGCATGGTGATCATTCAAAAGGATTGGATGATCACTCTCTAGTTCTTATTCAAACCATCTAACATTGCCTTTGTTCTGAAGGTACGGGTTGCCGTGGGAACGGAGTCCAGTTATGTTATCTACGCGAGAATTGGGGTAATGAAATAATTATTAGACGAACTATCTAGATAATTATTAGAAAATATTCATTAGTTACATCGCTATTTGTAAAGTGCATACCTGTCATATGTAATCAACACAAGATAGGCTTTCGAATAAGTGACCTTAACTCCAAATTCACAAGGAATAAGGGTAAAGCAAAAACTTCACCGATTCTAAGTCTATAACATCCTAGGTATATATAGCCTTAGTGTATCCTCTTAGCAACTATCAACTTAGAAATGAAGATCCTTTTTAGTTCTCAAGTAAGTAATTATGGTAACACAAAACACCCCTATGGTATTTTAGACTTAGGTTCTGTTATAATGTTCTCATTGTGGTAATGTTGGTAAGTTTTTAGAATTGTTGCTACATCACAACCATTCTTGGGCATACGGTAATCAATCCTCGTACCAGCATAGTTGATCAGGCTATGCCACTCCCAAGACTGACTATACATCCCCAAGCTTAATTATGATATTCAACAATCGTAATACTTTTGTTCTTGTCGCTGTGACACCGATTTTAGTATGAATGTACGCACGTATACTTACTTAAATATTTTATTATTTTAGAAGTATAAACTCTAAGTCAGAGTATTTTAATCCCATTGTATTTATAGTTAGTATATCTTTTATGGGTTGATATACTCAATTCACTATAAACAATGCTCTGATACCAATCTGTCACACCCCAAAACCGAGAACGGTGGAAACGTCTGGGGCGGAGGACGTCATGTATGTATCACAACAATGTAAAGTAGTAAACAAGCAACAACATCGTCCATTGCATTAATAGTAATAGTTTAATACATGTGTGTTCTTTCATAGAAATAAGACATTACAACAAGTAATCAAAATAAAAGATGAGTCTTGACTGCCCTGTCTTCGCAAAACCTGGTCATCGTACCTGTCTACTGGTGACCTGAGAATACAAGTTATTTTGAAAGTGTAGGTCAGCATTTAAGCTGGTGAGTTTATATGTATTTAATGTCATTGTTCGTATAAGTTTGATGATAACATTTGAAATCGTTCAATGGAATCGTTTGTATATGTTTTGAAAACTCCTAGAAAATCCCATATTTTCTACTAGTATAAAAAAATTAGTCTTCTACCAAGACCTGAATGTTTTGAAAGTAGTCTTTAACCAAGACCTGACTGTTTTGAAAGTAGTCTTCTACCAAGACTTGTATGTTTTGTTGTAACAAAGATGGTTTTCCCCTTTATGACTACTATTAACAATATATATAGTCTACTTCATCGTTTACGTGAATGTATCACAAAATAAAAGTAATAGGGAAAATATATCCATATAAGTATTATCCTTTGGTATTAGGATAAACACGACATCGCGACTGCCGAAATGTTGTCACCGTGAATATCCGTAGATGTTCATTTTCCTCTGTAGCTAACAGCAGGTGGAAGGAATGGTTAGTTCCTTAAATGTCTTCCTAGTATAAGTATTAACCGTAGATATCCGTAGATGATCATTACCTCTATTGCTAATAGCCGGGTTTAGGAATGGTTAGTCCCTTATTGTTTCTTACCACATAGTATCTATGTAAAAGTATCCCTATAAGTGTATCCATGTAAGAAGAATCTCTGTAAGAGTATCCATATAAACGTATCCATGTAAGAGGAATCTCTGTAATAGTATCCCTTCATATAGCATGTAGTCTAGACTCATGAATGAACTGACTCTGGTGTAATTTCATGTAATAAGGATAATGTTTTGTATCCCCAAAACTATTCCTATAATAGTTTACTAGAATGTAATTGATGAGTGTCCAAGTAGGTTTATACACCCTTTCTACCTAAGAGTGTCGGAACTGAATTAACTGATGGAGCATTTATGACTATATATGTACATATGATATATAACTAATATTTAAACGACCTTCGGACGAGTACCCAATATCCCATCAGACCACATCCAAATCGAGGAAAAGGAAACAAGGTGGATAGCCTTCCTAAGTCTTTTAAACATTTCTTATATAACTATACTTATAGAGGCATGCAATTTATAATATAAAAGCATAAAAGAAGTTTTGTAAAACCTTTGAAAGTTTAATAAATAAGAATTTATGACTTGATGTCAGTTTATAAATCGAATCGCAAACCGTTTGACAAAACAATTTAAGTGTGAAAAAACCTTTGTTTGAAGCACAACTATAACAGATTCAAAAGGAAACCTATAGTTTGTAAGACAGTTTCTAAAAGTATTTCAACATGTAAAAACGCTTGAGAAAACTATTTGAAGTACACATGAAAACGTTCGTTTGTTCTTGTATATGAATGTATCTCCTTGAAATGGTATTTCTAGTATGTAAAAGCTCGTGATGTTCTCGTAAAACTATACCTATTATAGTTTTCTAAAAGTGTGTCTTGTTGGTATAGTAATCCCTAGCGAAACGCTCACTTGTTATGAAAAGTGTAATTTTTGTAGTGCCTAAGATGGACACATATACGTACAGTATAAGCAAGGTTTTGATTTATATATATAACAACATTTTTCATTTCAAAAGATATGATGTTATTGTGATATATTTTGCATATGAAAGTTTCCTTATAATAGTTATAAATCACATATGATTCCGTTCATAAAAAGTGTATAATGAAACTTTATATAACACACGATAATAATCGTGTGTTTTACTTGTACTCACCCCCTTAAAAGCATATAAAAACATTTATAAACATTTAAAACTGGTGATTATAGGGGTATGAACTCACATGATTGATCGAAGAAAGTGAGACGAAAACCGAGCAGAACTTCTACTCGAGAAAGCGAATTTCTCGGGATTCTCGGGAATCTCAGGAGCGTAAAACTGCTTCCAAACTTGGATATGAAAACTGGGCCTTTGGGATGACTCCGAGGGGTGATACGCAGAGCTTCGGCGCGAGAAAGGAAAGAATTGAGCAAAAAAGGTCGACATCCTCGCATCCTTTATATAGGGTCTGAATCCCTCGTGTACGCTGGGCGTACGCAACGTCAGGCATGACCGCATCCTCGGAAAAAGCATCGAAGCGACATGGACGGATTGAGGCCGAGCATCCGAGTACGTTGGGCGTAACCTAGATTGGTCTGATGACTCCTCCTTCGGATAATACTGGGTTTTTGAATATAATTAATATTTTAATTATTTAGTAAACTTCAAAAATTCATATCTTTCTCATACGAACTCCGTTTTCGACGTTCTTTATATCCACGTGAAGGTCAGACTACGATCTACAACTTTCGTTTAGACTCCGTCGGCAAATCTTGATTTATTTTTAATATTATATTTTAATAGGTCGCGACAGGAAAAGTCCGTTAAAGTTCCATAACTTCTTCATCCAACGTCCGTTTCCGTCAGACTTTTTACCGTTGCGCTTCTATTGTTGAGACCTTCGATTCTCATTTAGTTTGTGTCGGCTAAAAGTCTCTCGATCTCTATTTCGAGTTTTTAGCTGTCTACTGCTATATCCGTAACTTAGAAAAATCATAACTTCCTCATACGAAGTTAGATTTGGATGTTCTTTTCATGTACGTTTACGGTTTAATGATATCTAAAACTTTCATTTAGATACCTAAGGCTAAAAATTATTGTATTGAAACTTCTTGTTTTACGTCTATCAGTGTTGCCGGTTTTGCCGAGAATCTTCGGTTGGTCATAACTTCTTCGTTATAACTCGGATTCTAGAGTTCTTTATATGTACGAAAACCTTGATACGATTCCTACTATTTTATTTAACCCAAATAAGATTTTAGGAAAGTTAAATTTTGATATAAATTTGACTTGTGATCCATCATATTGTCTCGAAATATTGGGTTGTCACATCAACACTAGGGTTGGAATAAAAATCATCTTCTTAGTCATTACCGAAACGATAGTAACGACATACTTGAACTAAACGGAATCAGTTACTAGCTTCTTGGTAGCCTTATGACTTTCCCTGATCCAAGTACGAGTCCTGTACTTCCGGTAGTATAGGCCTCAACTACCTTTCACACTTACTCATTGTCGTCCCAAGTATTGTCTCGTAGTTCCCAAGTTCCCATTTCTTAAAATCACAAGACGATTTAACACATATGAATGTGTCCAAATAATAAAAAAAATCCCTAGACTATAATAGGACTTCTTCCATGCGTATCTTCAGTCATTAATTCTGCTTCAACTCGGTTGGTGGTGGACATGCCAGACGATAAAACTTTAGGAATTACACCAATTGTTTTATCATCCCGCCAATCAAATGTGTACATTCGGATGTACCGTACTCCTCTATACGTACTGTTATTTTATTAGACATATTCTAAAAGAAAGATACCACTCTTAAGATATCTTCCGATAGGTATCATTCACTACTGTAAGCCTTCTTATTTCCTCCATTCACTCAATTTGCTATGAGTCTTCTCCATGACGTTATGTTCACGGAAGCAGGCGTTCATTGCATCAGGATGAGAATATAGATAGAGATGTTTAGACGTGTAATCCTCCTTATTACTCTGAAAAGTTACATGCTAGTTCTAAAAGTATAATTAAACGTTTAAAAACCTGAACATATAAAATTTTCCAGATCCATTCGGCAATAGACCATAGATCCAATCAAATAATGACATCATAAACCATCACAAATCATTTAGCACATAAAATCATTTTAGGCATCTTCCCTAATTAAGGTAGTGCTTGTGTCTATTCAGGATTACTTCCTAAAATATATTAGACACACTCATCACGATCATCGCTTAGCATATAGAAGTTTAAGTCTAGAAATTTCCTAAAATTCTAGTTCGCTTACGCTAATGCTCTGATACCAAATGTGACATCCCTAAATTCATGGTTATTATAAAAAATTTTATTTATGGTTATTTAAAAATAAGAGCATTCATTTTAAAGAATAATGTTCTAGAATTTGTTCCCAGAAAACATGATAAAATATTATCAATGCATTTCCGAAGAAATGTATTTTGTTTAAATTAAAACTTTGGGATGTCATTGTCAATACAGAAACATAAGAATAAACAGACATTACAATTATTTACACAAATGACTTACATATCCTTTAAACTCTCAGTGTAATGTGTCTTCGTATCGATACTTGTTATACAAATAAACTAAGTGGGTCGGGTTGGGAAACCTGTTGAGTACATATGGATTTCAATCCCACAATGTTATACCACACACACACACACACACATACATATATATATATATATATATATATATATATATATATATATATATATATATATATATATTAGGACACACAATATATATATGCAATTTTACCCCAGCTCGTCGATACTCACAACGACAAGATCTATACTTTCGGATCTAAAAGTAACCTCTTTACCCAATCCATACTCCCGAATCAAGTTTGTCTAATCCATGCTATCGGATCAATAACTATACCCATTCCATACTCTCGTACTAAGGACAGTTGGCTATGTTTAATCCATGCTCTCAGATTAATGACAAATAACTATGTCTTTTCCACACTCTCGGACTAAGGACAATTAATATATCTAATCCATGCTCTCGGATTAATGAAAAACTTTAAAGTTGTACCCTCCGTGTATATCTCACTCATACTCGTAAGATGATACTACCGAATATTCCTCTTACTTAATTTAGGTTTACTCTATATTCTAAATCGTAATATATCGTCAGATATGCTCTTAACACGTATTTCAAGCAATATCAAATATTTCACACATAAAAATATATTTAAAACTTTAACTAGTACTTGTATTAAAATCTTGTTCATGAAAGGGACTATGCACTCACTTGTTAAAGTGATGATTTCAAACGCGGGCAGCACTTCGCTTCTAACAATTCTTTTTTCTTTCGGCGAAACTTAGTATCATTACTACTGATTTTAGTCTAATATTTATAGAGACTATTTACGAACGATATTTTTTTATAAGTGTTAAACAAAAGTTTTCCACCACTATGTATAGATAGAGACCAGACATGAGACACTGGAGGGCAGGACCATTTTGGCATTTAAGCACTTCAAAAATCCAACAAACCTATGCGACACTTCAAACCAGATTCCTATATCGCGAGTAGTTAAAAGATATTATAATAACACTTTGTATATTCTATTTTATAATATATATATATATATATATATATATATATATATATATATATATATATATATGTATATATAGTTTATAAGCTTATAATAACGTTATTGAACTTGAACATAAGTTATACTTAAACTAGGGTAAGAATAACATACTAGGAGGTTTGGCTAGGAACCGAGCTCTGCGGGGGCAGAACTTCTGAGCCAAAATCTCTTCTTCTCGGAGCCTTCTGGCGCTCCGGGACTTTCCTCAAACACTTAGGGAGTGCTAGGAAAAAACTTAAAAGGTTTGGGAGTAAATGGGAGAAGATAATTGGAAAGGTGTGAAGAAAATGAGAGATTTGAGCATCTATTTATAGGTTGAGTACGGTGTGAACATAGGGCGTTCCCTTGTTGAACGATGGGTGTTCGTGGCCAGGTGTCATCATCTGGTGCCAAGCTGTGGTAAGGAAGCAGTGGCTCAGATCGTGCCACACGTTGCTCCCTTGTTAGTCCATAAACTAATTGTCTTCTAAAATTCGTAACTTTTTCATATGAGGTCCGTTTTTGACTTTCTTTATATCCATGCTTAGGTATTGACAGAATATAAAACTTTGGTTTACACTATGTTGACTAATTTTGACTTTATTTTTAAAGTTATATTTTAACAAACTTAGACAGTTAAAATCCGTTAAAATTTCATATTTTTTTCATCCGACGCCCGTTTTCGACTGTCTTTACATCGTTGAGTTGCTATTAATGATATATTCAATTTTCATTTAGGTTGTGTCAGCTAAAAATCGATCGATCAAAAATTCGAATTCCGGGATGTGCATTGTTATTCTAAATTTTAGAAAAATCATAACTTCCTTATACGAAATGAGATTTGGACGTTCTTTTTTGTAAGCTCTCGGTTTAGCGTATAATGCACATTTCTTTTAGATCGCTAAGGCTTAAAAGTAATTTATCAAAAATTCACTTTTTACGTTACGCGGAGCCATGCCGGTTTTGTCGCAAAACTTCAACGGGTCATAACTTATTCGTTATAAGTCGATTTCAGTGTTCTTTGTATGTAGGAAATTTTTGTGACGTATACTATAATTTGGTTAATATTATTTATTCTAAATAATCATCTATGAAAATAATGTTTATTATCTCTAAATTGACTAGCCCAAATCTGTAGGCGTTACACACATGTAGTAGATCTGACATCATGTTTGCAACTTGCCAATGTGCCTGATATCAAGATAACCCTAATGCTTCCCATCTCACTGCGGTGAAACAAACTCTCAAATATCTTCAGGAGAAAAAAATCCTTAGGATTATGGTATCTTATTGGAAATAACTTCCGTCTTCAAGATTTCACTAATTCTGATCATGCGGGATGAAAACTTGATCGAAAAAGCACATCTGGGGGATGTTAGTATTTAGGAGGACGAGTTGTTAGCTTTGAAAGGTATTTATGCTGAAGAGACATTATAAAGTTATACTAGTAGATAATATATGATTTTAAAAGGGTCACACTAACAAGAACTTGATGACAATATATTATTTATAAGAATCCGATTTGTTTATGCTTTCTTTGAAATTCAGAGTAACTTTTTAAAGAAAAGTGTTGCAAAATTTGTTCCCAGAAAACATGATAAATATGTTATCAAATCATTTCTGAAGAAATGTATTTTATTCATTTTAAGACTTTCGGATGTCAGCGTCAATACAGAAACATAAGCACAAACAAAACTTACAGTCATTTACACTAGTGATCTATATCACCTTAATTTCTTGGTGTAATGTAGCTTCATATCGACAACTGTTATACAAATAAACTGAGTGGGTCAGGTTAGGAAACCTGGTGAGTACATAGGGTTTTCAACCAACAACAATATAGTTATTATGTTTAAATAATAAACAATCAACCCAATTACTCATCCCTATTATCTTCTTTACTCTTAAGGATCTACCCTAAGAATCAACTACTCTTTATTCATTCATTCCTAAGGATTGTCCTAAGGAATAGGCACGAAGTCCATCATTGTCAGGGTTTATATAACAGGCACTGAATCCATAGTTGTCATGGTTCATCCAACGGGCGCTAAGTTTATAGCTGCCAAGGTTTATCTCATTATTGACAGTATTATTTGCGGGAGTCAACCTACAATACGTGTCAATGGGTTTTTAGAGTACACCGAGTGAACTTATCATTCACAACACCTACAAGCTGCGAGCCTGCTAGTGTTCCACCGGACCATCTAGAATAGTATGTGGTTGTCATCCATACTCTGCTAGATGACGGGGCCAACACTTGGGTAAAGGTTTCTCTCATTTTTCATCTCTCACCCTCATCTCATAATCTATGTCACCTTTCATCTCATCCTCCAACTCATCTTTCATCATACACTAATTATTTCATCTACCCATGTTCTACCCAACATATTTGTTGATATAAAATACACATACAGTTCAGATCTGAAGAAAAAAAGTTTAGATCTGAG
Source organism: Lactuca sativa (assembly GCF_002870075.4). Lineage (NCBI taxonomy): Eukaryota > Viridiplantae > Streptophyta > Magnoliopsida > Asterales > Asteraceae > Lactuca > Lactuca sativa. The sequence goes on along the minus strand of NC_056627.2, from coordinate 112,902,910 downwards.
AAGAAAATACATATACAATTTAGATCTGAAGAAAAGGTTTAGATCTAAAAACAAAATACATATACAGTCCAAATCTGAAGAAAAAGTTTAGATCTGAAAAGAAAATACACATATAGTCCAAATCCGAAGAAAAAGTGTAGATCTGAAAAGAAAATACATATACAGTCCAGATTAGAAGAAAAAGTTTAGATCTGAAAATAAAATACATATACAGTCCAGATCTGAAGAAAAAGTTTAGATTTGAAAAGAAAATAAATATACAGTCCAGATCTTAAGAAAAAAAATTTAGATCTTTCTTCCGGCATATATCTCAAGATAAACAAATAATTTGCACACATAGCACGTAATTTATATAAAATACATCATATCTATGTGTAAGATGAAAGTAACTATGCACTCACCTATTAAGGTGGTGATTATGAACTCAGACAACGCTTTGCTTCTTAAAAAATATTTTCCTTCGACAAAACCGGGAGGTTTGTTGAAAACCAGGTTCTGCACGGGTAGAGTTTCAAACCGAAAAACTCTTTTTCTAGGAGCCTTCGGGCACACTGGGGCATTCTTCTAGTGCTAGGGAGGTTTCCTTGGCTTCGAGGGTGTTTGGGAGGTTTAGAGAGAGAGAGAGAGAGAGAGAGAGAGTAGAGAGAGAAAGAAGTGGTGAAAGTTGTGATAAAGAAGGTTGACCTCGCACCCGATTTATAGCTGCTAGAGCTTCGATCTACGTAGGGCGTACCTGTGGAGGTACATTGGGCGTACCTCGTTGCGCGGGCCGTACCTGCATACATTGGGCATTCCGAGGAGACGTGTCCAAAAACTGTTGGTGTTACGTGGCTGATCTGAGACCGAGAAATGCAAGTACGTGAGGCATACTCTTCTCCTACGCGGGGCGTAGATGAGCAGTCTCGCAAATGACACTCTCGACTTCTAAACTTCGTAACTTTTGCATACGAGCTCCGTTTTTGACGTTCTTTATATCCACACATAGATAGAGACGTACTCTACAACTTTCATTTAAACTCTGTCGGATAATTTTGACTCGATTTTTAAAGTTATATTTTTAGAAGGCCGGGACAGGAAAAGTCCGTTAAAAATTCATAACTTCTTCATCCGACGTTCGTTTTCGTCTGCCTTTTTACCGTTTATCTCCTATTGACGAGATCTTCGATTCTCATTTTAGTTGTGTTGGCTAAAAGTCGGTCGATCAACTATTCGAACTCCTGGTTGCATACTGCTACGATGAAACTTAGAAAAATCATAACTTCCTCATACGAAGTCAGATTTGGGCGTTCTTTTTATACACGATCTTGGTTTAACGTATGCTACGACTTTTGTTTGGATTTTTAAGGATAAAAAGCGCTTTATCGCATCACAAACTCAATTTTTATGTCACATAACGTCTTGTCGGTTTTGTCGCGAAACTTCGACAGATCATAACTTCTTCGTTATAACTCGAATTTCGGCGTTCTTTATATCTCCGAAATCCTTTTCACGACCACTACAATTTTCTTTATAGATACCGAGTGTATCTAAGATTTTATTCTTGACACTTATTTTCATTCTTAATTTATTATATCAGTATAAACAAGTATAAAGCACATAAATTCACATAATACTAAAATAATTCCTTTTTATTACTTCGAAATAAGTTACATTTGTTGACCCTAACTATTACATTATCAGATCAATGCTTAGCCTCAAAACACGGGCGTTACATGCAAGGACCTTTTGCCTTGAATCGAAAAGTGTTTCTAAGATTAAAGACTTAGGAAAGACAAGATACATTCTTGGAATGTAAAATCTGTATAAATAGATACAGGTGAACATTAAAATTTTAAAATCTTTTGCATATGTTGACAATATGTTGAAAGAGACCATGATACAAGATTCCTTTGGATAACTCTTGACATTGCCACATGACACCATTTTGAGTTTGCCTCAAAAGGACCTAACACACAGGTTTGAGCTAGAATAAAATGATTTATATTCAATTTGCTTAGCAAATAAATCCATCATTTATGTCGTATTATGAAAAACACCAAATATATGATAATGTTGAAAACATATCATAGGTACCAATTAGATACATGGATAAGTCACTGGATGACTATAAGGACATTCTAAGAGTACTTAAGAAGAAATAAGAGAATGTATATGAGATAATCAATTTAGAAGAAGATCTTTATATAAAGATCTACACAATATGTTAACTTCCAAAACACACACACACACACACACACACATATATATATATATATATATCATCTATAATTGGATTATTATTTCATTATGGAATGAAGAATAATTTTCGTTGGATCGAGGTCCAAGCAAAACATAACTGCATAGACTACTACAAAATCAGAATACACTGCTACTTTAAAATTTGAAATTAAATATGATTAGGTGAAGGAGCTCATTAAGAAAAACTATGTTGAGTACCTCCATTCAAGGATCACCTAGAAATTTTTGTAACTTTTAGAGTATACTTAACCAAGCTAAGAAACTCTATGTCACATAAGAACACCAACCATATTCTCCGAGAGGTTTAACTATACTTAGAATAAAGTTAAATATGTAGATGGTAGTATTTACAAAATTCACACAAATTAAATTTAGTTATACTCATTAATAAAGTCTTTCCTCAAGCTAAGTATGAATGGTCACACTTCAACTATCAGACTTTGTTATTCTAGAAATGGAATTTGATTTGGATTTCGTTTTTGGATATTGGAAAATTGTGACAACTATGTTGTTTTTATATTGTTTTTATAGTTTTTGGGATATGATCATCACATCAATACTTGTGTTTTATATTACATGCTTAATCCATGAATAATTTTATTATACTAAATGTTTATAGTCGATTATAATTGTGGGAACAATTATGATGTAAGACTAATATAATTGGATTGGTTGACTTTCACAAGATGAAAGTATGCATGGTTTTGTAACCAAGATTCATAGGTACTATTGGATGGACCCGCATCAATATCACTTTGTAGATCGCTTTCATGAGTGACACTTGATAAAAGGTACTATCATTGTATCCCTAATACTTGAGATACATAATGGGACTTAACTGTAGGGAGTGATATGTTTTGATGTGGTAAAGTGTTGATCCTTCACAGGGCAGTTATAAAGGCTATTTTCAGGTGTGGCGTGACCTATGTAGGAGGCTTATGTAGTGATGCGTGTATAGGGGTGTTTTGTTTTTGAAATTTTGTGTTTGCAATGGATTATAACAAAATTAAAGGGATAGAATGATAAACAACCTAAACGTATAGATTCAATATCCATGAAAGCCAGTTAAAACCTTTTAACTTGAGTTCTATCAAAGTTAGGAAAGTTTCCCTAAAATGATGATTTTGAATGCAATAAAAACTAGATGAATAGAAAGTTCTTTGATTGATTCCCCATTACAATGATTGTAAATGGCTTATAAAGCCTCAATAGTTTAAAAGGTGAAAAGAAAATGGTTACAAAGAGGCTTGTAATAAACTCACAATAAAGAAAACTACTAAATGTCACTAATGGACTTATTTTTAATGTCTAAATGTCACTAATTGACTTATTTGTAACTCTTATCTCCATAAATTCATCACATTAAACCGCTAATGGTTTATTTGTAACTCCCACTCCATAACTCCATCACATAAACCATCTACATGCACATCACCATACACACACATCATGCCATGTCACTTGCCGTGTCACCCCTTCACGTAGCAAGAAACAAATCATCATTTGTAGAGCCTAAATCATCCATGAATGAATAACCCCCTCCATTCCCCCCCCCCCCTATTTGAAAGGAATTGACCTCAATTCAGCAAGGCCATCATCATCAAGGAAAGGTGTAAGATATCCCACGTTAAAGGTAGCATGCACACCTTAATCTTTCGATAACTCCACCTTATATGCATTATCTTTAACACGTGCAATGATCTTGTAAGGACCTCTTGCTCTTCATATCAACTTGTTCTTTATTTTTCTAGGAAAATGTTCGTTCCTCATGTGCATCTGAACCATATCACCTTCATTAAGCACCCTTGGTTTCCTATTCTTGTTGGAATTTTGTTTATAAACTTCATTAATAGATTCAATCTTCTCATGACCTTGTTGATGCAACTTCACCATTACCTTTACCTTATCAATCGCATCGATATGAACCAATTCATCCTTTGGTAATAGAATCAGAACCAAAGGCATGTAAGGATTCACACCATACACCACTTCAAAAGGAGAATGAGCAGTAGCATAGGTTGGAGACCGATTATAGTCAAATTCCGCATGTGAAAGCTTGATGTCCTAATCTTTTTGTGTTTTGCTCATCAATCCCCTCAACAAAGTACCTAAAGTTATTTTTTCAACTTCTGTTTGACCATCTATTTGATGATGGTGTGATGTGCTAAACAACACAAGGTGTTTCAAAAGTAGCTTAAGAACTTTGAATCCCAATCAGAAACAATTTTTTTTGGAATGCCATGCAAACGGGCCACTTCTTTAAAGTACAAATCATTTACAATGTTTGCATCAATAGTTTTGTGATTAGAGAAAAAAACCAAAATTTGGCTTTCCATTAGCCTTTCCCACATGACCATCTCTCTTGTGTGCACATTTCACCAAAGAGTACAAGCATGGGTTAGAAGCATGGCTTTACAAGGCTTGTGTGTGCCCTTTCAACTATAAATAGAGGCACTGAGAGCCTCATTTTCTCACTGAAAAATCATAGATATCAACCTCTAAGTCCCTCTATCTCTCTTGGTTGTTAAAATACTATCACACACCACCAACATCACAACCTTATTCCACCACTAAGACCACCCTTGTACCACCTTGTTGTAACTGAAATTCACACCCAACACCACCTCCATTACAGTCCACTCCCTTCATTTCTCCCCTTCCCTTCGTTTTCATCAAGAAAGAAGCAGAAAAATGGCAGGAAGAGGTTGTCGGAGCTCTCTGGTCACCATCGAACACCCCACTTCCACCCTTCACTGCCGACCACCACCACCCTCTAATGTCGTTGCTTTGTAAATACTCCACCACCACCATTTAATTTTTATTTGTGTGTTAATTTCTTTCGTAATGTAAGCCAAAGAATCGTTTAGTTATTTTTTTGTGTGTGTTCTTCGGATGGACGACAAGCACATGAGGAAGTGATTACCTCCTATGAAAACTTCATTTTAATATATTCAAACCCACCCCTCCTATCGAAAAAGTTTTACAAAACAAAAACCAAAATGACTCCACGCTTCATTACATAATAATTAGTTTAGCCCCATCCTTAGAATTTCTTCATAAAATAAGTCCTAATTCGTATCCATGCAACTTTCGCATCCATATATAACTTTCGCATCATAAGGACTTGCACCCAAATAGTTTGCATCCGCATCGGATCTATCAGTAGTTACGATGGCTTGTGACAATTCGCAATCACTCGCAACCATTTCCTTGTTCGCACCCAATGACCCTCTAAGGTTCACAATCACATCCTATAATGACAGCTTGCAATCATTCACATCCGATCGCATCCCTTCGCATCCAACAACTTTTCACACTCACTTACACTAGGTTGCGAGCCATAGTGATCATTCACATCTGACCTCATCCGTTCACATCCATTCACATCCAATCATATCCATCCAAATCCAATCACATTTGAATTTAGTAACATCATAAGGCTTGAATTCGCATCCCAAAACATCCAAATGTTTTTCAAATCAGATCCTAAAGTCTCAACTTCCATTACATGTTAACCATTTTTGAGAAAATGTCGATAAATAAGTCCAAAACTCAAACATGGAATTTAAATAAACCATTTTAGTCCCTTTCATGGAATACGATTACAATTTAAGCTCCAATTATTGATTATTTTAACAAAGCAACTCCATACTTCATAATCAATACCAAATATATCCTTTGGTTAAATAGGTAACTAAATTAGTCCTGATGGTTCATTTTCGAAGCAACACACCTCGGTTTCTCACATCAAATACTCGAAACAAATCATCAACCATGCGTTAAGGTGAGTGTTACAACCCCTCTTTTAAATATTTTTCGAGGGAGAATACATGTACTACTTATATACTACTTATGCAAGATAATATAAAAATACATGTAAAATATTATTATTTTATGCAGAAGCTATAACTAGTTTATAAAATATTTGTTTAACTTTTATATGTTATAAACACATAAACTATTTTTAAAACCATGATATTTCCATATGCTATGCTGATACAAGTAATAAAAATAACATATGCTATGTTACTACAAAACCTATGATTTTATGTGATAGTGTGTGTCATAAAATGCATGTCATGAAACTTTGTAGTATTTTCTAAAGATTTGAACTATACATGTATACTTACAAAGTTTATACAAGAAACATACTTAGTTTATAAAAGCTAGTTCCTTATGCTATACATGTATAACATTTATGCTCGACTTTTATAAACTATATATACACTCCATTGTGACAAGTAACTACTTATCCATTTATAAGTTAGGGCTAAGGGTTGTTCACATACATTAGTTAAGGGATTTTTAGTGAGACAATATTCATTAGTTGAGTCTAAACACTTAGCATACCCACACTACTATAACCGTTAATCTTCGGAGAGAGATACATATGTATAGATCTATATTGGGTTGACATCCCCACCTGCGGTTGCTAGCTGCAACCTCGACCAATCAATCAAAGCGGGTGATAAGTGTCTAATATCATTACTACGACGTATAATGAAGCAACGTAGGGGGTACATGTCACACCCCCAAAACCGATGAACGGCGGAAACGTTCTGGGGTGGAGGACGTCATGTACAGTATCAAAACAATGCAAAGTAGTAAACAAGCAACAACATCATCCATTGCATTAATAGTAATATTTCATACAAGTGTGTTCTGTCAAGTTTTATAGACACCAAAAACTATATACATCAAAACAACAGAGGAGTCTTGAACGAGCTCTTTCTTCTCAAAACCCGATACCTGTACCTGTCTACTGGTGACCTGAGAATACAAGTTATTTTGAAAGCGAGTATCAGCTTTAAAGCTGGTGAGATCATAAGTATATTACTGTATGTGTTTGTATGAAATCATTTGTAAGATGTTTGTATAAGTTTTGTGAAGTTTGTATTTGTTTGAACTCTCCTAGAAAACCTTATGTTTTCTACTAAAAGTAGCCTTCTACCAAGGCATCTAGTATCTGTGTGTGTCTCTCATGTAAGAGTGTCTATTTTCCCAACTCCGACTATCATTAACCAAAAATATAGTTTTTACATTACCGTGCATCGTGTGCATGTTCACGAAGTGAATGTAATGGGGAAATATTATAGTATTGTAGTGTTGTATTAAGTAACTACTGCTATACTAACTACCTTAAGCAATTGTAAATTTTAAGGTAACATGTGATCGGCCTGTATCTTGCTACCGACTCAATAGTAAAACGACAATGTAAGATTCTGTAAAAATGACGTTTGGTACCTGTAGACTTGCAAGTCCCACTGTAGCGAGCAGCAAGGTGTAGGATAGTCAATCCAGTATAGATCTATCCACAAACTCATACGCTCCCCAATTAAGGAGATTCTGATACAAAAACAGTTATGGCGGGTAGTTTCATGCCCTGTTTAATGGCTCATATAACTGTGTTAATGTATATGTAATGTATATGTGTGCTAGCTCTACTATGTGTGCTTTCTCTGTCTAGCATGTATGTTTGTTTCTCGTCATAGTGTCTATTGTTTGTTTCTCATCATAGTGTTAACATGTTTGTATACCCTTGCTACCCAAGGGCATTATATCTCTTGACTCATGTATGAACTGACTCATTGTAGGTTTCATTGTTCTAGTAATATTATTGGTATCTTCCTAAACTACTCCTATAGTAGTTTACTAGCAATGTATGATCATGTTTGTGTACCCTTGCTACCCAAAGGTATAGAACTGACTGAAGGAACTTTTATGACTATATATGTATACATGATATACAACTAATATTTAAACAACCTTCAGGCAGATAACCGATACCCTAAAGCCACATCCAAACTAGGAAAAGGGATTAAAGCGAGCTGGCGTTCCTAAGTCTTTTAAACATTGCTTATATAACTATACATACATAGACATGCATTTGACAATATATAAGTATGAAAGAGTTTAAGTAAGAGTATTTGATAAGTAAAAGAGTTTGATAAACAGTTTGAACAATAAGAAAATCACTGGTTTTGTAGTTATTAATCACATGTGATTGATGTAATAACTATACGTATTCAACTTGTATTCCCCCCATAAAAGCATTTAAAAACATTTAAATCATTGAGTAGGGGTATGAACTCACATGTAGTGAGTGGTTCTGATGAAAATGTTGGATCAGTTGCTAAGTGCCAAGTGGTGACTTGAGTACACACGTGAATCCTATTTAGCATATATTGATACATATATGAATATAATTAGCGTTATGAACAACTAATCAATGAATTGGGACAACCTTAGGGACTAGTAAACACTTATATTGAAGTGTTACAACCATATATGATTGTACGAAGGGTTATAAGGCTATACAAGAGAGTGTATGGCCAAAATACACACTATATGTGTGTGTGTGGCCAGCATGTGTGTGCGGCCATGTGTGCGGCCAGAAGGCGTGTGCTGCCAAAAATACCTGGTGTTCTTGGTGTTCTTGGTGAAAGATGTTACCTTTCCGGATGATACTTGAGAGGATTTTCGGGTCCTTGCCTTGTGGAAGTGTAATAAATGATCAAAATGACCAAGGATAGTATATATAGGAGGGTGAGTGTGGCTGGAGGGGTGTGTGGTCGGCCTGTGTGTGGCTGGCAGGCCACACACTCTAGTGTGCGGCCGCACACACCTGGTTTGGGGTGTTTGGCCCAATTTTTCGATGCTACACCCAATCTAACCCATCCTCCGACACGTATCTCGATTATACTAAGCTTTAACCACTCTTTTAGACCCAAAACTTCATTATAAAATAGCAAAATGAAGCTAACTTTGATAAAAATGAAGATTGTAAGCTAGAAATTTCGGGATGTCACATCATCCCCTCCTTAGAAGGAATTTCGTCCCGAAATTAGAATTTAAGCAAATAAATAATTACAAGTACTAAGTAAAAAGATGAGGGTATTTCAGTTTCATCTGATCCTCTCGTTCCCAAGTGAATTTAGGTCCTCGCTTGGCGTTCCAGCGGACCTTCACTATCGGGATACGGCTTTGTTTCGTTTGTTTGACCTCTCGGTCCATGATCTCTACTGGTTCTTCCATGAAGTTGAGGCTCTCGTTGATCTCGATCTCGTCGAGTGGGATTACAAGTGTCTCGTCGGACGGACACTTTTTCAAGTTCGATACGTGGAAGGTAGAATGTACGTTACTAAGTTCGCTCGGTAGATTGAGTTTGTAAGCTACTGGGCCGATTCTGGCAAGAATCACAAAAGGCCCAATGTACCTTGGATTTAGCTTTCCAAGCTTTCCGAAGCGTATCAAGCCCTTCTAGGGTGAGACCTTCAATAAAACACGGTCGCCCACCTGGAATTCCAACGGTTTTCTACGTTTAATAGCGTAGCTTTTCTGTCGGTCTCTGGAGGCTTTCAATCGTTCACGGATCTGAACGATCTTCTCCGTCGTTTCCCGTATGATCTCCGGACCTGTGAGAGTGCTTTCAGGAACTCGTCCTTTAGCTAACTGGGTATCACCCACCTCAGCCCAGCAAAGAGGGGATCTGCACTTTCGGCCATAGAGGGCTTCAAATGGAGCAGCCTTTATGCTTGTGTGATAACTGTTGTTGTAGGAAAATTCGACAAGGGGTAAATGAGTATCCCATGCCTTCCCAAAGTCGATCACACAGGCTCGCAACATATCGTCCAAGGTTTGAATAGTCCTCTCACTTTGTCCGTCTGTCTGCGGATGGTAGGTTGTACTCATGTCCAACCTAGTTCCTAGGGAACTCTGTAGCGACTGCCAGAACCTAGAAGTGAACCTACTATCTCTGTCCGAGATAATGGATAAGGGAACACCGTGCAGTCTTACAATCTCCCTAATGTAAGTTCTTGTAAGTTTCTCCATCTTGTCTGTTTCTTTGATCGACAGGAAGTGTGCAGACTTGGTCAGTCTATCGACGATGACCCATATGGAATCAAGTCCACCCGTTGTCTTGGGCAACTTGGTTATGAAATCCATAGTTATCCGTTCCCACTTCCATTCCGGTATCTCAGGATGTTGTAGAAGACCGTAGGGTTTCTGGTATTCGACCTTGACCTTTGCGCAAATAAGGCATTTACTCACGAAGGTAGCAATCTCTGCTTTCATGTTAGGCCACCAGTATAACTTTTTAAGATCTAGATACATCTTATCTGATCCCGGGTGCATGGAATAATGAGTGTTGTGCGCCTCGTTCACGACCAAGTCTCTGAAACCATCGAGTTTCGGGATCCAGATCCCATCTATGAAATAAAAAGCTCCGCTACCCTTAACCTCCAAGTTCTTATCCATCCCTCTCAAGGATTCACCCACCACATTTTCAGGCTTCAAAGCGTCGAGCTGAGCCGCCTTAATTTGTGTGGACAGGTGTGAATCAATAATCATAGTTAATGATTTGACTCGACGACCATAATATTCCTTCCGAATCAGGGCGTCAGCTACTACGTTGGCTTTACCCAGATAATAACGAATTTCGCATTCGTAATCACTGAGTAGCTCGACCCACCGTCGTTGTCTCATGTTGAGCTCCTTCTGGCGGAATATGTGTTGTAAGCTCTTATGGTCCGTAAAGATAGTGCTTTTCGTTCCATACAAGTAATGTCTCCAGATCTTCAGAGCAAACACTTCTCCTAATTCAAGATCGTGGGTCAAGTAATTAACCTCATGTGTCTTTAGCTGTCTCGAGGCATAGGCGATGACCTTACCTCGCTGCATCAGAACACATCCGAGTCCTTGATTTGACGCATCGCAATAGACAACGAACTCTTCTATTCCTTCGGGAAGGGATAGTATTGGTGCGGTGCACAAGGCTCGTTTGAGCGTTTGGAATGCTCTCTCCTGCTTCTCTTCCCAGTCAAAGGCCACACCCTTCTGGGTCAGTTTTGTAAGAGGTTTCGCTATGCGGGAGAAGTTCTGAATGAACTTGCGATAATAGCCAACGAGGCCTAGAAATTGACGAATTTTTGTAGACGTCTTCGGTGCTGACCAGTTCTCAATGGCTTTGACTTTGGAAGGGTCCACGTGTATTCCCTCTTTGCTAACTAAGTGCCCTAAGAATTCGACTCGTCGAATCCAAAATTTGCATTTCGAGAACTTCGCGTAGAGATTCTCTGAACGTAATGTTTCGAGGACTTGTCGCAGATGTTGACTATGCTCCTCCTTACTACGAGAGTAGATAAGTATGTCATCGATGAAGATGATAACGAACTGATCCAAGTAAGGACGACACACCCTATTCATTAAGTCCATGAATACTGCGGGCGCGTTTGTCAATCCGAACGGCATCACTACGAATTCGTAGTGCCCATAACGAGTTCGGAAGGCTGTCTTTGGAACATCCTCCCCTAGCACTCATAGTTGGTGATATCCGGATCTCAAGTCGATTTTTGAAAAGAAGTTCGCCCCTTGGAGTTGGTCAAATAAATCGTTGATACGAGGTACCGGATATCGAGTTTTGACGGTTAGCTTGTTGAGCTCCCTGTAGTCGATGCACATACGAAATGATCCGTATTTCTTCTCGACGAACAAGACTAGAGCTCCCCAGGGTGATAAGCTTGGTCTTACAAAGCCCTTGCTGAGAAGTTCATTAAGTTGACCGGACAGTTCTTGCATCTCTGCAGGTGCTAGACGATAGGTCGCTTTGGCTACTGGGGTAGCCCTTGGGACTAAGTTGATTCGGAACTCGACTTGGCGTTGCGGAGGTAATCCTGGGAGTTCTTATGGAAATATGTCACAAAATTCGCGTACTACTGGAATGTTCTGAATGTCCTTCGTTTCTTGGGTCACATCGACATTCTTTTCGCAAGAATTTCGGAGCTTGGATGCTCGAGATGATACGAAGGTTCGTGCCAGGTTTGTCGCCATAAACTACTAAGGTTTTGCCAGACAACAGATTAAGGCGAACAGCCTTTTCGTAACACTTGATATCGGCACAATGTAAACTCAACCAATCCATGCCGATAATGACGTCAAAAATTTTAATTGAGACCGGCATGAGATCGATAGAAAATGAATGGTTATCTAAAGTTAGGGTACACCCTAAGAATATACTGCTAGTGCTCTCTGTCTTTCCATTAGCCATTTCTACAGTGAACGGTTCTTTCAGAACTCGTGATTTATGCTTATGTAAATGAGCAAATTTTGGTTTCACGAAACTTCTCTCCGCTCCACTATCAAATAGAATGCGTGCATAAGAGTTATCGAGGAGAAACGTACCAGTGACCACTGTGGGGTCGGCAACCGCTTCCTCATGGCCTATGGCTAGAACTCTTACCGCTCCACCGGCAAACCCTGCCTTCGGGCAATTTCTCTTGAAGTGGCCTACCTTGCCACATCCGTAGCAAGTTTGGCCCGCTCCAGCACCAGGGGCTTGGTTGATTAGCTTCGCCGGAGCTTTATAGAAACAGGTTGTGTGCCCCTTCCCGTTGCAGTTCAGACACTGCATCTCCCGGCATGCACCCACATGATGGAAGTTGCACTTGTTGCACTTAGGAAAACTTCCAGCATACTGCTTCACCAGAAAAGCAGCAGCAGGTGCTATCACAACATGTACTGCCACGACCTGCTGCTTTTTGGCAGCCTTTGCCTTCTTCTTGTCATCTCAAAACTTCCGCTTGGAGTCAGCGGTCCTTGTAGGTTCTGAGATGGCCAGGGTAGTTGTTGCGGCTGGGGTACGAACCCCGTGATCTATTAGCCGCTGTGCCAATCGCTTGGCACTATCAAAAGTAGTGGGGTGTGATGCCAAAACATTTCCTTGGTATGGGGCACCAGTCCCCATATGTATCTCTCGATCTTTTTTCCCTTTGAAGGAATCATGTTGGGATAGAGGGCCACCAGTTCACAGAACCTGGTGGTGTAGGTGACTACGTCGGAGCCTTTCATGGTCAGGCTCCAAAGCTCTTCCTACAGCTTTTGGATCTCGCCCCTCGGGCAGTACTCCTCAATCATGAGGTCTTTCAAAGTTTCCCAGCGCATAGCATTATCCCCTATAAGAGATAGTGACTTAACATGGCCGTTCCACCATGTTAGGGCCTTCGTTGCAAAGGTGCAAGCAGCAAACTTGACCTTGCTCTCCTCTGAACAAGAGTAGATTTCGAAAACCGATTCGGTTTTCTCGAAACATTGTGAGAGGGCAATGACTCCGCCAGTCCCCTTGAAGGACAATGGCTTGCAGTTCGTGAAGTCCTTATAGGAGCACTCTCTCGAGCGCATAGGAGCTTCAACCTGTATAGACTGAACAGGGGTTCCTCCTCCAGTGGAACCAGATGAATGATACTGAGCCATGGATGTAGCCACAGCCGCAACTACGACAACATTTAGGGTTGTCGTGTCGAATTGAGGAGTAGGTGGTTGAGGAGGTGGTATCGGTGTTTCGTTATTAAGGTTTCTTCTTGGGTTTCTGAGAGGCGGCATCTTTGATCTATAGTTTAAGAAGATGAAAACATTGATAAGAAATTAATGGAAGAATTGATGTGAATGACTCATGGACCAACTCTTCATAGCCCAACAATACGATTGAATAATATACTTGAATGAAGATGGAAGCATTTGGATAATAATTTCCATTAGATTAGATATCTGTTAAAGGTACTGGGATTACCAATGTAATAAGTTCGGGAAAATTGACCTTGAAGTAGGTCTTACATTAACCACTATGGAAAATTTTGACAGAACTACGACCTAATCAAGACCTAACAGGTCTAAGATTTACAAGGATATGAAATTAAACTAGGGTTGTTAGTATAACTAGGTTATATCCAAAAGAGAAGTTGGTGAGAAACTATCGGCGATGAGAACTACCAGAGTGAGTCCTGGATTCCGACAGAAGGCGTTCAATGTCCCTCACACGCCTATCAGACCTAACTTGCTGAGCTCGAAGTTCCCTGACTTCAGCTTGGGTTTCAGCGAGTTCCCTCTGGAGCATTGCATTGCTGACTTGAGCCCTTTCATTTGCGGACACCAGTTGGCGAATGCAGACAGTGTTAACGCCAGAATTGGCATCAACCTCCATTACTCGGTCGATAGCTGCTCGACCTTTCTCGGTGTTCCGAGAAATCCTACGAACCATAATGGGTAGGACTCTGTCAGCTGAACCTCCCCCAGTGAGGTTGTAGAAGCTTCTGTCTCCATTGTAGGGGATGGGTTGACCTTGTTCTTGACTCCACCTATTCAAGTTTGTGCCCCACAGAGGTGTGGGTCCTTGAAATGCTGGACGAGGGTTTGGGTTTTGATTAGCTGGGGGCAGGTTGTTGACTTCTGGCTCCGAGTCAGAACTATCAGAAAAGCCTTCAGCTTCATGATCATCCAAAGGAATTGGGTGATCATCTTCTGGTTCATCTTCTAGCCATCCTGCATTGTCGTGGTTAGGGAAGTATGGGTCTCCGGGGATATGGAATCCAGCCAAATCTACGCGATCAGGGAGGTAAGAATCTAGCACATAAGTAATTTATAATAATGCAAAATACTCCTATAGTATTTTAAGTTCAGGTTCTATTGTTCTCATTGTGGTATTGTAGGTAAGTTTTTAGACTTGTTGCAACCTCACAACCACACTTAGGCACATCCTAGCCAACCCTCGGATAATATAGTTGATCAGGCTATATCTTCCCAGTTTTGACCATATGTCTCTAAGTCTAATTGTGTTGCCCAAAAATCGTAATACTTTTGTACAGTCTTAGTGACATTGATGAACGGCAGAAACGTTCTGGGGTGGAGGACGTCATGTACAGTATCACAACAATGCAGAGTTGTAAAAAAGCAACAACATGATCCATTGCATTAATAGTAATATTTCATACAAGTGTGTTCTATCAAGTTTTATAGACACCAAAAATTATATACATCAAAATAACAGAGGAGACTTGAACGAGCTCCTTCTTCTCAAAACCCGGCACATGTACCTGTCTACTGGTGACCTGAGAATACAAGTTATTTTGAAAGTGAGTATCAGCTTTAAAGCTGGTGAGATCACAAGTATATTAGTGTTTGTGTTTGTATGAAATCATTTGTAAGATGTTTGTATAAGTTTTGTGAAGTTTGTATTTGTTTGAACTCTTGTAGAAAACCCTATGTTTTCTACTAAAAATAGCCTTCTACCAAGGCATCTAGTATCTCTGTGTGTGTGTGTGTCTCATGTAAGAGTGTGTATTTTCCCAACTCCGACTATCATTAATCAAAAATATAGTTTTGACATTACCGTGCATCGTGTGCATGTTCACGAAGTGAATGTAATGGGGAAATATTATAGTACTGTAGTGTTGTATTAAGTAACTACTGCTATACTAACTACCTTAAGCAATTGTAAATTTTAAGGTAACATGTGATCGGCCTGTATCTTGCTACCGACTCAATAGTAAAACGACAATGTAAGATTCCGTAAAAATGACGTTTGGCACCCGTAGACTTGCAAGTCCCATTGTAGCGAGAAACAAGGTGTAGGATAGTCAATCCAGTATAGATCTATACACAAACTCATACGCTCCCCAATTAAGGAGATTCTGATACAAAAACAGTTATGGCGGGTAGTGTCATGCCCTGTTTAATGGCTCATATAACTGTGTTAATGTATATGTAATGTATATGTGTGCTAGCTCTACTGTGTGTTCTTTCTCTGTCTAGCCTGTATGTTTGTTTCTCGTCATAGTGTCTATTGTTTGTTTCTCATCATAGTGTTAACATGTTTGTATACCCTTGCTACCCAAGGGCATTGTATCTCTTGACTCATGTATGAACTGACTCATTGTAGGTTTCATTGTTCTTGTAATAGTATTAGTATCTTCCTAAACTACTCCTATAGTAGTTTACTAGCAATGTATGATCATGTTTGTGTCCCCTTGCTACCCAAAGGTATAGAACTGATTGAAGGAACTTTTATGACCATATATGTATAAATGATATACAACTAATATTTAAACAACCTTCGGACGGATAACCGATGCCCTAAAGCCACATACAAACAAGGAAAAGGGATTAAAGCAAGCTGGCCTTCCTAAGTCTTTTAAACAATGCTTATATAACTATACATACATAGACATGCATTTGACAATATATAAGTATGAAAGAGTTTAAGTAAGAGTATTTGATAAGTAAAAGAGTTTGATAAACAGTTTGAACAATAAGAAAATCACTGGTTTTGTAGTTATTAATCACATGTGATTGATGTACTAACTATAACTATTCAACTTATATCCCCCCCATAAAAGCATTTTAACACATTTAAATCATTGATTAGGGGTATGAACTGTCACACCCCGAAACCTAGGGCGGAAACGTTCCGGGGCGGAGGTGACTTCATGTTAAGTATCACAACCAATGTACATAGTAAGCAAAGTAAACAACCATTACATTACATATTAGAATTTACATTTGTTTAAAAGTAAAGTGTTACAAATGTTATACATATGTATATATGAACAAAAGTAAAGACGTGTCTTCTACGTACGCCGACTTCGCCAAAAGGATCGTTGGGTACCTGTCTAATGCGGACCTGAGAATACAAGCAGTTTGAAAATCAGCATAAAGTTGGTGAGTTCATAAGCGGTTTTGTTTTCTGAAAAATGAACAAGTTTCCTTTCGGTTTCTGAAGAAGTTACGAACCCAAGAAAATCCCATATTTTCTTATATGTAAAGTTTGGTTATCTGTTTTGTTACACAAATCTGGTTATGAACAACTGTTATTCCAGGAAAATCCCATATTTTTCCTAAAAGTTGGTTATCAATCCGAAATGTAATGTAAAAGATGTATTCTGAAAACCTGGTTATCCTTGTGAAGTGTATTAGTTTTAACATGTATATAAAACTAATAAGTATAAAGTAAACTAGTTACTAACCCATTATTACTAACAAGTAAATCTCTATTATCCAAATTGCAAGTTCCATAACCATACGATAGACTAGATATGGCAATAAGTAGTCCAAATCATTTTATGACTTTCGTCACCCTTGAACCTTTCGGTTCGGCTGTAGCTAGCAGCCAGGTGCGGGGTAGTCAGCCCCGTATAGATCTATACACTCAAGTCACACTCCCTATCTAAGAGATTTTGGTTACAGAAGCGGTCCTCCACTCGCGTATCTCTGTGGAGTGTTTCCGAGGACGTGTCTCCAATTTATAGGAATAACAAATTTACTAGTAATAATACAGAAAGGTCCGGTTACAAACAGTGAATCCTCCACTCGCACATCTCTGTAGAGTGTTACCAAGGACAAATCAAACGTACTAATCTATTGCTTTTAACAATAATGATATGGAACAAATCATTTGTGAAATATAAAACATAACAGTTTATAAAGAGTTTCACAAATAGTTTGAAAACTGACTGTACAGGTAACGTTTGGTTAATACTGTTTCCAATGTTAAAAGCATATGAATATAAAACATTTTAAATGTAATGAATAGTTTAAGTACAAGATATTCATGTACTATTGATTGTATTCTCCCCCTGAAAACATTGAAAAACACTGAAAAAGGGTAGGGGTATGAACTAACCAGACGAGAAAACGTGTCGGTTTGGATGCTATGTGTTGGTCTGGGGCTTGATAACACGCGAGGTTCCTATGTAATATGGAATGATACACAAATGTATCTAATTAGACTTTAATTCACTAATTAGATGTGATTATACACTCCAAGACGCGAAAACACTTCAAATCAAGTGTTTGGAGTGACCCAGGTGGCATTTATGGACGAATAGGGCTTAGATAATGAGTTTGCTCTTCAAGAGTAAACTCCTTAGGGAGTTTTCGGCCCTAAGACCATGTCCACATGAGTTCACGGCCGTGAACTCATGGATGATGGGTTTTAAGGTGCTCAAGGGTCAAATATCACTTGGGGAATATTGCTAGGATTTAATCTAAGGCATAGAAAGGAATTAAACCACCAAAGGAACCATCAAAGGGAGTTTATGGCTGTAAACTAGGAGTTTACGGACGTAAGCTCCTAAGTACCCTTTATTTATATGTTTTGGTGGCCTTAGATCAATCACATGTGATTCAAACTTATTTTACAAGCCATGGAATGGATTTAGGGCATTATTTGACTAAGGTATAGGATTTTACGGCCTAGGAACCTATCCTTGGGGGGTTTACGGCCGTAAGCTCCGACGGGAGTGGTTTTCATCATGTTTAAGGCCCCTAAATCGATTGTGGTTGCTTCTAGACTTTAATCCAAGGCTTATGATGTGTTTAAGTGGCATCTTGACACTTTACATCGAGTTTACTGCCCATGATATGGAGTTTACAGCCCAAGCATGTTCTTGGGCAGTAGACTCATGTTTACTCGCCAAATGTTGAGTTCAAGGTGTTCCGAGTCCATTCCAATAAGTCCTTTAGTCGATTCCAAGCTCCAAGAGTGATTTGGGAGGGTTTTTGGGCTCCAAAACCGATGTGTTCACGGCCCATGAGTGTTCCAAGGCCGTAAACACATGTTTATGGTCCTAATTCATAGGTTGAACACGGATTTGGAAGCTGAAAAGGTTATACTACGAGTTCGGATGGTTACCTTGATGATTTGGGGCTTGAATTCAATGACTTTGGACCAAGAATTGAGTTGTAGAGAGAGTAGTGAGAGAGGGTGCAAAAAGCTTCAAATGAAGTCAATTGAGCTTTATATATGGTTCAACTTTGGGACACGGTGGAATTCTACCCGATACTGACGTTATACGATGCATTTCGTCGCACCTGATAATGTTGTCGTAACCCGATGTGGTCGAAACTAAATTTTTTCTAATTGTTAATTTGGAATATTTTCTTGTGATATTAACGTGTTTCAACACCCATTAAGTCATAATAAATGACTCAAATTTAATGACTTAATTTATTAATGAAACGGAAACAATTCGAAAACGACGAATTTTATTGACGGAACGGGTTACAATGACGGAAAGAATTTCGGGTTGTCATATTATCCCCCCGTTAGAGGGAATTTCGTCCCGAAATTCCAAATTAAGATACAAATCATGGATTTGAAAAGAGATGCGGATACTTCTGTTTCATCGAGTCTTCGCGCTCCCAAGTGAATTCTGGTCCCCGCTTGTCGTTCCAACGAACCTTCACTATCGAGATCCATGATTTCGATTGGTTCCTCCACAAAGTTTAGGTTTTCATTGATCTCGATTTCATCTAGAGGGATCACGAGGGTTTCATCGGATAAGCACTTTTTAAGGTTCGAGACGTGAAAGACGGGGTGGATGTTACTATGCTCTTGAGGTAATTGGAGTTTATAGGCTACAGGACCGATCCTAGTGAGGATCTCGAAAGGTCCAATGTACCTCAAGTTAAGTTTCCCACGCTTTCTGAAGCGTACCATGCCTTTCCAAGCGGAGACCTTCAACAAGACACGGTTTCCAACCTGGAACTCAAGAGGTTTCCGTCGTACATCAGCGTAACTTAACTGTCGGTCTCGTGAAGCTTTCAGTCGTTCTCAGATCTAGATGATCTTCTCTGTGGTTTCGCGGATGATTTCAGGACCAATGAGAGCACTGTCGGGGACTTGACTCTTGATTAGCTGCGTGTCCCCTACCTCGGCCCAGCATAGAGGGGATCTGCAGTTACGACCGTAGAGGGCTTCAAACGGGGTAGCCTTGATGCTGGTGTGGTAACTATTATTATACGAGAACTCGATCAAAGGCAGATGTGTGTCCCACGACTTTCCGAAATCGATGACACATGCTGTCAGCATGTCTTCCAGGGTTTGGATAGTTCTCTCACTCTGTCCGTCATTCTGAGGATGATAAGCTGTACTCATATCCAGCTTAGTTCCAAGAGCTTTCTGAAGGGACTGCCAAAACCTTGAGGTAAACCTGCTATCTCGGTCGGAGATAATGGACGCAAGTACACCGTGCAGTCGGACTACCTCTTGGATGTAGATCCGCGTGAGTATTTCCATCTTGAATGATTCTTTAATCGAGATCAAGTGAGCGGATTTTGTCAAACGATCGACAATTACCCAAATGGTATCGTATCCACTCGGAGATTTGGGTAACTTGGTGATGAAATCCATGGTAATCATCTCCCATTTCCATTCAGGTATCTTGGGCTGCTGGAGCAGACCCGAGGGCTTCTGATACTCGACTTTTACCTTGGCGCAAGTCAGACACTTGCCCACAAAAGTAGCGATCTCGACTTTCATGTTTGGCCACCAATATTGTCTCTTGAGATCCAGGTACATCTTATCCGAACCCGGGTGAACAAACTATCTGGTCTTGTGTGCTTCCTCCATGACAACTTCCCTGAATCCTCGGAACTTTGGAGTCCAGATCCGATCCATGAAACAGTAGACTCCGTCACCTCTGATCTCAAGTTTCTTATCCATTCCCCTCGAGGCTTCGCTTGATACATTCTCTAGTTTGAGGGCTTCCAATTGGGCTTCTCGGATTTGCATGGATAAGTGAGAATGGATAGTCATCGTCAGTGTCTTCACTCTATGGCTTGAACTTTCCTTTCGGCTAAGGGCATCTGCTACCACATTGGCCTTGCCGTGATGGTAGCGAATCTCGCACTCATAGTCACTGAGTAGCTCTACCCATCGCCGTTGCCTCATGTTTAATTCTTTCTGATCGAAGATGTGCTGCAGGCTCTTATGGTCGGTGAAGATCGTACACTTGGTTCCGTAGAGATAATGTGTCCAAATCTTTAGTGCAAAGACTACGTCACCTAACTCCAGGCCGTGGGTGGTATAGTTGACCTCGTGTGCCTTCAGCTGTCTCGAGGAATAAGCGATAACTTTTCCTCTTTGCATAAGCACACCACCTAAGCCGTGATTAGAAGCATCACAATAGACAACGAAGTCCTCCGTCCCTTTGGGTAGGGACAGAACAAGCGCGCTGCACAAGGCTTGCTTTAATGTTTGGAACGCAGATTCTTGCTTTTCACTCCAACAAAAGGGTACACCTTTCTGTGTTAGAGTGGTTAGAGGTTTGGCGATTCTGGAAAAATTCTGGATGAATCTCCGATAATAGCCGGCGAGACCCAAGAATTAACGGATTTCTGTGGGTGTCTTCGGTGCCGACCAATTCTCTATCGCTTTGATCTTGGATGGATCCATGTGAATACCCTCTTCGCTTACCACGTGACCGAGGAAAGTTACCTTCCGAATCCAGAATTCACACTTGGAAAATTTCGCGTACAACTTTTCGGATCTAAGGGTTTCCAACACTAACCTCAAGTGTTGTTTGTGATCTTCTTCGCTTTTGGAGTAGACAAGTATGTCATCAATGAACAAAATGACGAACTTGTCCAGAAAAGGGCGACACACTCGATTCATCAGGTCCATGAACACTGCCGGTGTGTTGGTTAGACCGAAGGGCATTACTACGAACTCGTAGTGTCCATACCGAGTCCTGAAAGCTGTTTTGGAAACATCACTCTCATGAACTCATAGCTGATGATACCCTGACCTAAGGTCTATCTTTGAGAAATAGCTGGCTCCCTGAAGTTGATCGAAGAGGTCATCTATTCGCGGAAGGGGATATCGGTTTTTAACGGTTAACTTGTTTAGCTCAAGGTAGTCGATACACATCCGGAAGGATCCATCTTTCTTCTTTACTTACAATACCGGAGTTCCCCAGGGTGAGGAACTCGGTCTGATGAACCCTTTGCTGAGCAACTCGTTGAGTTGGCTGGATAACTCATGTATTTCTACTAAAGCTAAGCGATATGGAGACTTGGCTACAGGGGTAGCTCCAGGAATTAGGTCGATGCGAAACTCAACTTGACGTTCAGGAGGAATTCCCGGGAGCTCTTCGGGAAAGACGTCAGGAAAGTTGCAGACTTTGGGGATGCTCGCAAGGTCTTTAACTTCCTGTTTCTCGTTAATGAAATGGGCTAGGAATGCTTGGCACTCCTTCCGCAGAAGCTTTTGAGCTTTGATGTAGGAAATCATACGAAGATTGGAGCTAAGCTTATCGCCATAAATCATGAGAGTCTGACCAGAGGGGAGGTTGAGAGTGATGGATTTTTCGTAACAAAGGATATCAGCATGATTGGGAATCAACCAATCCATACCAATGATAACATCAAAGCTCTTTATGGAGACTGACATAAGATCAATGGGAAAAGAATGGTTGTTCAAGGTAAGGATACAACCTATGAAGATATCGCTAGCGTTTTCTTTCTCACCGTTAGCCATCTCGACGGTAAATGTTTCGGTTAATGGTTGGGGATTATGTTTAAGGTTATGCTTAAACGAATGACTAACAAAGCTTCTTTCGGCACCCGAATCGAAACGAATACTAGCATAAGAGTTGTTGAGAAGGAACGTACCCAAGACAACGGTAGGATCGGCAACTGCCTCCTCTCGTCCCATGGCTAGGACTCTCTCGGTGTTATCAGTTGTCGCCTTCTTGGGGCAGTTTCTCTTGGAATGCCCGGCTTCTCCACAATTATAGCAGGCCTGACCAACACCTGCTCCGGATGATTGATTGGCTGGTTGAGTTGGTGCTTTGCAGAATCGAATTGTATGCCTCTTTTTACCACAGTTGGTGCATGAAAGTTCACGGCCGAGGCCGGGGTTATGGTGGTATTTACACTTGTCGCATAGGCGAAGGTTACCAGCATACCTACTAGTAGGTGTTTGAGTTGTGGATCCCACGGTAGAAGCAGCAGCAGCAGGGATAGTAGCAACATGGACTGCTACAGTCTGTTGTTTCTTTGAAGATCCTTGAGAAGGCTGACTCTTCTTTTTCTTCCAAAACTTTCTTTTCTGACCACTCCTCTTGGTCGGTTCAGGAGTAGTGGTTGCTTCCTCGTGGTCATCACTTTGGTCAATCAAAGTCTAGGCTAAGCTTTTGGCGCTCTCATATGTATTCGGCCTCGCAACTAAGACATTTCCTTTGGTCAGTTGGGTCAGCCCCCAGATGAATCTCTCGATCTTTTTACTCTTTGGGGTAACCAATCCCGGACAGAGTAGCGCTAGGTCATCGAATCTGGAAGTGTAAGCGGCGATATCGGAACCCTTCATCTTTAGGTTCCAGAGTTCATGCTCTAGCTTTTGTATTTCGCCCTGAGGACAGTACTCAGCTAGAAGAAGTTCCTTCATGGCCTCCCAACCCATAGCATTGGCTACAGGTAGAGTTAAGGATTTAACTCGGCCGTTCCACCAAGTCAAGGCTTTATCTGTGAAGGTACAAGCGGCAAACTTCACCTTATCAGACTCCGAACAAGCACAGATTTCAAAGATAGATTCGATTTTCTCGAACCATCGGGTTAAGGAAATGACACCTCCAGTGCCATCGAAGGATGTGGGTTTCGCATTCATAAAATCTTTATAGGAACACTCCTTCCGGTGTCCCTGACCACCGTCCTGGTTTGGGGCTGGGGACCACCTCCTGAACCACCGGGGTTCATTTGCGACATGGCGGCTGCTACTGCGGCAGTAACAACTGCCTGAAACATCACAGGATCAAATTGAGGAGGAGGTGGTGGCGGAGGAGGATTGTTGTTCTTTGAGCTGGGTCTCTTTCTTGGAGGCATCTTGATCTATAAAGATCAGGAAAGAGAGGATGGTAAGTCCTCTGAATTGAATCAAGAGATATGCAGATATTGAATTCTATTAAGCGATAAAGCAGGAATGAGTTATCAAAGCAGATAAATTATCGCTAAAAGAATGATCGAGGAGCAACGTTCGAATGAGGATTTCTATAACGAAGCTGGCTCTAGAAAAACTCCCATAGTATTTCATGATTCGTTGCGATGACAGCTCGTTATTTGAGTATCGGGTAAGTTTTAGGCATGTTGAACACTACAATCACTCCCAAGCACATGTTGGTCGTGTCTCGAATGAATATAGTTGATCAGGCTATATTGACCTAAGACACGACTACATAACTGCCCAGGTTTAACCGCAGCGTACAACACCCATTTACTTACGTTTTGTTCTACTCGTAGTTACGGATTTTGACGGTTAGGTATACTTGTATACTTTTTGAAAATACTTATTTTTTTTAAAATATACTTTTAATTCAGAGCACTTAGGCCCCTTAATGTTTATAGTCTTATACCATGTAAGGTTTGGTATACTTAGTTCACTATAAACAAGGGCTCCGATACCAATCTATCACACCCTGAAACCCAGGGCAGAAACGTTCCAGGGCGGAGGTGACTTCATGTTAAGTATCACAACCAATGTACATAGTAAGCAAAGTAAACAACCATTACATTACATATTAGAATTTACATTTGTTTAAAAGTAAAGTGTTACAAGTGTTAGACATATGTATATATGAACAAAAGTAAAGACGTGTCTTTTACGTACTCCGACTTCGCCAAAAGGATCACTGGGTACCTGTCTAATGCGGACCTGAGAATACAAGCAGTTTGAAAATCAGCATAAAGCTGGTGAGTTCATAAGCGGTTTTTTTTCTGAAAAATGAACAAGTTTCCTTTCGGTTTCTGAAAAAGTTACGAACCCAATAAAATCCCATATTTTCTTATATGTAAAGTTTTGTTATCTGTTTTGTTACACAAATTTGGTTATGAACAACTGTTATTCCAGGAAAATCCCATATTTTTCCTAAAAGTTGGTTATCAATACGAAATGTAATGTAAAAGATGTGTTCTGAAAACCTGGTTATCCTTGTGAAGTGTATTAGTTTTAACATGTATATAAAACTAATAAGTATAAAGTAAACTAGTTACTAACCCATTATTACTAACAAGTAAATCTCTGTTATCCAAATTGCGAGTTCCATAACCATACGATAGACTAGATATGGCAATAAGTAGTCCAAATCATTTTATGACTTTCGTCACCCTTGAACCTTTCGGTTCGGCTGTAGCTAGCAGCCAGGTGCGGGGTCGTCAGCCCCGTATAGATCTATACACTCAAGTCACACTCCCTATCTAAGAGATTTTGGTTACAAAGCGGTCCTCCACTCGGGTATCTCTGTGGAGTGTTTCCGAGGACGTGTCTCCAATTTATAGGAATAACAAATTTACTAGTAATAATACAGAAAGGTCCGGTTACAAACAATGAATTCTCCACTTGCATATCTCTTTGGAGTGTTACTGAGGACAAATCAAACGTACTAATCTGTTGCTTTTAACAATAACGATATGGAACAAATCATTTGTGAAATATAAAACATAACAATTTATAAAGAGTTTCACAAATAGTTTGAAAACTGACTATACAAGTTTAACGTTTGGTTAATAGTGTTTCCAATGTTAAAAGCATGTGAATATCAAACATTTTAAATGTAATAAATAGTTTAAGTACAAGATATTCTTGTACTTTTGCTTGTATTCTCCCCCTGAAAACATTGAAAAACACTAAAAAAGGGTAGGGGTATGAACTCACCAGACGAGAAAACGTGTCGATTTGGATGCTATGTGTCGGTTTGGGGCTTGATAACGCGCGAGGTTCCTATGTAATATGGAATGATACACAAATGTATCTAATTAGACTTTAATTCACTAATTATATGTGATTATACACTCCAAGTCGCGAAAACACTTCAAATCAAGTGTTTGGAGTGACCCGGGTGGCATTTATGGACGAATAGGGCTTAGATAATGAGTTTGCTCTTCAATAGTAAACTCCTTAGGGAGTTTTCGGCCCTAAGACCGTGTCCACATGAGTTCACGTCCGTGAACGCATGGATGATGGGTTTTAAGGTGCTCAAGGGTCAAATATCACTTGGGGAATATTGCTAGGATTTAATCTAAGGCATAGGAAGGAATTAAAACCACCAAAGGAAACATCAAAGGGAGGTTATGGCTGTAAACTAGGAGTTTATGGACGTAAGCTCCTAAGTACCCTTTCTTTACAAGCCATGGAATGGATTTAGGGCATTATTTAACTAAGGTATATGAGTTTACGGCCCAGGAACCTATCCTTTGGGGGTTTACGGTCGTAAGCTCCTACAGGGGTGGTTTTCATCATGTTTAAGGCCCCTAAATCGATTGTGGTTGCTTCTAGACTTTAATCCAAGGCTTATGATGTGTTTAAGTGGCATCTTAAGACTTTACATTGAGTTTACTGCCCATGATATGGAGTTTACGGCCCAAGCATCTTCTTGGGTAGTAAACTCATGTTTACTCCCCAAATGTTGAGTTCAAGGTGTTCAGAGTCCATTCCAATAAGTCCTTAGGTTGATTCCAAGCTCCAAGAGTGATTTAGGAGGGTTTTTGGGCTCCAAAACCCATCTTATATGTGTTCACGGCCCATGAGTATTCCAGGGCCGTAAATACATGTTTATGGTCCTAATTCATAGTTTGAACACGGATTTGGAAGCTGAAAAGGTTATGCTACGAGTTAGGATGGTTACCTTGATGATTTGGGGCTTGAATTCAATGACTTTGGACGAAGAATTGAGTTGTAAAGAGAGAGAGAGTAGTGAGAGAGGGTGCAAAAGCTTCAAATGAATTCAATTGAGCTTTATATATGGTTCAAGTTTGGGACACAGTGGAATTCTACCCGATACTAACGTTATACGATGCTTTTGGTCGCACCCGATAATGTTGTCGTAACCCGATGTGGTCGAAACTAAAATTTTTCTAATTGTTAATTTGGAATATTTTCTTGTGATATTAACGTGTTTGAACACCCATTAAGTCATAATAAACGACTTAAATTTAATGACTTAATTTAATAACGAAACGGAAACAATTCGAAAACGACAAATTTTATTGACGGAACGGGTTACAATGACGGAAAGAATTTCGGGTTGTCACATTATCCCCCCGTTAGAGTGTGACAACCCAACGTTAAATCATTATAAAATTTCGTTTCTGCTAACGGAATATGTCATTTATAAAAGTTCCGTAATTTGGAGCCGTATAATAAATAAATAGTTAATTATTTATTTATATTTCATATGTGATTATTATTTTAGTAAAAATAAATATAACTCATTAATGTTAGTCCCATTTAACGAAATAAAGTTATATTATTTTTCAACCACTTAACCGGGGTAAAAAGTTTAAACCCCGTTAAACTTTAGCATCGGGTAGCCGTGTACCGGGTGCAACACTCGAGAGCTATATAAGGAAGGTGTAACACTTCCTTGAACCCTTTTACCACTCAAACACCTATCTCTCACTACTTCTTCTCTCTAGCTCGTTTTCGGCTCCAAAACCGCAAATCCCGCCTCCAAAACGTAAGATCTTCAACCCTAACTTGTTCGAAACTTGTATCATTGTTATTATAGTTTAAAAATCACATGATTGGGGCATGATAAAGGAGTTTATGGCCTAAGAACCTCCTTAGGCTGTAAACACCCAAAAAGTTGCCAAAAGTCCCGATTTTCCTTATATTAAGCTTAGAAACTAGTTAGGGGTTTTACCTAGGAGTGTTTGAGCATCAAAACCATAAGTTTTAGGTCATTAAGGAGGGTTTATGGCCCAAGCACATACTTAGGCTGTAAACACCCTTTTTCCATGTTAAATTCCCCAAAAACCCTTCCAATGCATGTTTAGGCTTGGGATATGATTTTAGGAAATTCCATTTCGAGTTCGGGGCCATTAAAATCACATTTTGAGGGGTAACTTAGAGTTTACGGCCCAAGCATAAGCTAGGACCATAAACTCCCCCGAACCTCACTAAATGAGGGTTTAAACCCCCTAATTAGCCCTAGACCTTCACTAGAAAATTAAAGGGATTGATTTAAGGGCCTTTGCATCAAATTTGGGGAGTGAACAAGAGTTCATGGCCAATCCATGAGGCTTACGGCCGTAAACTCCCAAGGAGTGGCCTTTGGGCTGTAAACTCCAAGGGAGTAAACTCTTGGACTCCCTAGTACCCCCTTTTGGTCTTGTACAATCCCCGAGAACCACTTCTAATCCATAAGACCTCGAATCAATTATATGATATGTAAATGTTTTAATAAAAATTATAAGTGACTAATTTCTTGAAAAACACATATCTCATATGATAATAGGGTCTTAAAAGGTGTACAAGTCCTTAATTGACACCAAACGCTCAACCGACACCTTCACCCGAATTACCCGATTTACTCGATTTCAGGTGAGTTCCTACCCCTTAATGAACCTTTTTCACTGTTTTTACATGTTTTAGGGGGGGGGGATACAAGTGAAATATACATTTTTATGAAAACCAATCACACGTGATTTACTATCCGTAGTTCAAATCACATGTAATTTATCACTATGCTTTATAAAAGAACTTTACGCTTTCAAAACTACTTTGGAAAAATTAACTATTTTCTAAAAGCTTTCTTTGGTCAAGATTTTTATTAAATTACTTTTCTTATAAAATGTATCTATACTAATTTATTTATATAAGTAAGACTTGAAGGACTTAGGAGCGATAGTTTGCCTTATTTCCTGTTCTTGTTTGATGTGGGCTTAGGGTAATTGTTATCCGTCCAACTGTCGTTGATTTCTTAGTTATATATCTTGTATATTGGTGTTAGATACGAGCATTTCCATCTCATTCGATGCCTATATTATTTAATTGCCAAGAACCATACACACTAAGTTAACTATAATAGGTATAGTTAAGGTCACTACTACTTGTTACCGCTACTACTATACATACTATAATTCATACTATTACAAAACAATACACGAATAAGAAAACACACTATGAATTACATAAAAGACTACTACACTATATTACAAGAGAAAGCACTAATCCGGAAGATAACACACTAACTCTCTACAAGATACTCTACGCGCTATATACTATGACCAGAGCTTTCCGGAAGGAAGGCGACGCTACATGTATAGATCTATATGGGGCAGACACTATTAGATCCCGACTGTTAACTTCAGTCCGAACCGAGCAGGCCCAGGGATGGCACTACTTCACTACACTGTGTATGACCGGGAAGGTCATGGGATCCTCTATTACTCACACTATTGGTCACATAAAAGGATTACACTATATCCACACTAAAATACTAAGACTAAAGTCTCAGTTAATATCCCGAAGTAAATAAGTATCTATTACTAATGGAAGTTCGCACCACTATCATTGTCCACAGACATAACTTTTCTTCTATCTACCCTACATACTGGAGATTTAGTACCACACTTTCACAAACAAACAATTTTCAATGATAAAACTTACATACAACTTAGAGTTTTTCACTTACGATGTATTTTCTGGAAAATATAGGATTTTATAGAGTTTTCTACTAATTATAAATGTACATTGCAGCTTTTCACACTATATGTTCTAATACATTTTATACATTAACCACACTAAATTCTTATGAACTCACCAGCTTTATGCTGATACTCGTTTTCAAAATAACTTGTATCCTCAGGTCAAAGATAGATAGGTACAGGTGCAACACTTTGGAGAAGATGGAGCATACAAGATCCATCTCTTATTTTTGTATTACTTTTGGTGTCTTTTGCAACTTTACAGAACACACTTGTAATTAAACTCACTATGTAATTATGATGATACTGTACATGACGTCCTCCACCCCGAAACGTATTCCGCCGTTATCGGTTTTGGGGTGTGACATAGAGGGAATTTCATCCCGAAATTCAAGATTAAGATACAAATCATGGATTTGAAAAGAGATGCGGATACTTCTGTTTCATCGAGTCTTTGCGCTCCCAAGTAAATTCTGGTACCCATTTGTAGTGAGTGGTTTTGACGAAAATGTTGGATCAGTTGCTAAGTGCCAAGTAGTGACTTGAGTACACACGTGAATCCAATTTAGCATATATTGATACATATATGAATATAATTAGCATTATGAACAACTAATCAATGAATTGGGACAACCTTAGGGACTAGTAAACACTTATATTGAAGTGTTACAACTATATATGATTGTACGAAGGGTTATAAGGCTATACAAGAGAGTGTATGGCCAAAATACACACTATATGTGTGTGTGCGACCAGGTGTGCGGAAAGCACGTGTGTGCGGCCAGAAGGCGTGTGCTGCCAAAAAAACATGGTGTTCTTGGTGTTCTTGGTGAAAGATGTTACCTTTCCGAATGATACTTGAGAGGATTTTCGGGTCCTAGCCTTGTAGAAGTGTAAGAAATGATCAAAATGACCAAGGATAGTATATATAGGAGGGTGAGTGCGGCTGGAGGGGTGTGTGGTTGGCTGGCCACACACTCTAGTGTGCGGCCGCACACACCTGGGTTGGTGTGTTTGGCCTGATTTTTCGATGCTACACCCAATCTAACCCATCCTCCGACACGTATCTCAATTATACTAAGCTTTAAGCACTCTTTTAGACCCAAAACTTCATTATAAAATAGCAAAACGAAACTAACTTTGATAAAAATGAAGAATGTCAGCTAGAAATTTCGGGTTGTCACAGTACATACAGTCACATAACTTGGTTATAGGACTCACTCTAAATATTAACTACAATCTCTCTCTTTTACTACAAATCCATGGGCTTGGTTGTTTTCAAAACTATTTTTAAGTAAGGATTTACTTATGCAAAGATACATTTGGTTTTTTTAGAACTTATACAAAGACACTTTACAAAAATTGTTTTAAGCATGGTTATAATTACAAAGGAAATACTTTTTAGACTTTTTTTTTAAAAGTATCACTCTTGTTAGCAGAAAACCTGTGACTCTTACCAACTTTATGTGGATCCTCAAAAATACATGTATTCTTAAAAAATCAATAACTCAAGCATTCACAGGACAAATATAAATGGATTTCAAGCAATCCAGTTTACTAGCTTTTTTATGTATGTCTATTTGTTAAGGCAATTCATGTACTATCATTATTATCTATAAGAACCTTGTATTTAAACTCAAAGATGGAATACCAATGTTATTTTGTTTGTTGTTGTACTTGTGCTATATATACTCAGTTTACATATGATCCATGAACATAGTCACACAGCCCGACATGTTCCGCCACCTTGGTCTGGGCTGTGACAGATTGGTATCAAAACTAAATTGGCTATAAAGAACTCGTATCCTCGAAAGAGGAAATACAACTATAGCAAGAAGCTCCTAATAAAAGTATTATTATTAATTGCACTACTTCTTCGCTACGTCCGGTATGGGGAATCTGGTTTTACGGACCGCATAGGATTGCTGGATTCAAAATAGCTTAATTGCTAAAATGATCATGCCCTCCGATGTTTCCAGTCTGGTCTTTGTCTGTACTTGGTAGTCTTGGTGTACAAAAAAAATTAATATAATACAAACCTCACCAACACTAATATATAAGAGTTATATATATACTCTGAACCACGATGAGAAAACTTAATAAAAATTCTAAACATCCCTTCAATTAAAACTACCAACTCAACCCTTTAGGCCAGACACCTCAACTAAGGTTAGTACTGTACATAAGCCATACCACAAATAAACCTGGAACACATGTCAGATCATAAAAGAATTTGTAAATATTAAGCAGTTTTGTATACATATTCTGGTTGTAAATATTATATACTCACCAAAAGTTGCCGACTGGAATGTTGGAGTGTCATCCATAATGTTTAATTTTCTAAATACAATTGTAGAATCCTTACCATCTTCGATCATCATGACATTCTATTTTGGTTTTTCAACCCTAACATTTTCAAAGTAGATGCCCTTCTTCACATATATGACGAATCTTTTCTTGCTCTTACCAGGAACTGCCTTGAGGCATCAGAAATTTTCTTGTACTTGCTGGTGCAATCTAGTGCCACCACTGCATCGGCCTTGATTCCAGCCAGTAATTTTATCTTCTGTAGAAGCTTCCTGTCTTTGGCAGACAACCATTCTGGCATTTCATCGTTTCTTGATGCCATGTTCATCAATCTTCTTATTGTGTAGAAAGAATTTGCGACACTTGAAAAACCCTTTGTGATCGCAAGGCCGTTGCTCGTTAACTCAGTGGACTTTTTAAGGTAATCTACACCATTTCCTTGAATACTATCTATGCATGTTTGCTGATACATTCCAGTAGCACTTAGCCATGTCATTAGATCATCTAATAGAAATCCTATTGATTTGAAATCAATATCAGTTGAAAGTGTATTGTTCAGATGATCAATGGCAATATCCATTAGTTTGTTGCAACATCTGAGCTCTAGAAGTGTAGATGCTTTAGAAAGCTCTTCCATGGTGAATAAGAAAGAGAGGATGAGTAACTCATCAGGGTGGATATTGGTGGAATTCACAAAAGGAGCAAGAGAGTTATAACAGGTATTCAGATACAATGTAGTGTCACAAACGACTTTCATAGAAACCATAGCCGCCAAAGATTGTGACTCACTACCCTTTTGGCTATGGTCTTTGCTGTGTAGTTCCAACAACGACTGAAACTACACAATAACAAGAAGTAGAGATGATATGGCCACAACAACCATTCTTTCTCTATTTTTTTTGAGAGCATCAACCCGTATTTGATCGACTTCACCCACTTTCCCATAGGATTTGAAAGAATTCATAGCATTTGGTTTGAATTCTTTCTTTTATGTAAGCTTTTTTTGTCGTCTTCCCAACATTTGATAATGTTGGCATTTTATAAAGCAATAATCATGAAAAAAGAAAGTTGAGATACGTGCACAACACCATGGTATGGTGTTTAATCAATGCCTGAGTGGCTCTCATGTACATGGATGCGAGTTGCATACATTAAAAACACTTAAAAGAAAACAACACTTGACATTCAACTTGCATACAACATCAACTAATTCTATTATATAACATAAAAGAAATTAAACTGTCTCCTACCTTTTATACCTACAAATATTCCTACTAATTAAAATTATGGAATTTGTCACCATTCCATATTTTTTTTAACTATCTTATTATGAGTATATTAGAAATATATTAAAAAAAATTAAATTGCATGTTCTAATGATGACACGTGTCATAATATTAATGGATAGAAATATTTGTAGTCATAAAAGTTAAGTGTCAATTAAATTTCTTATAATATAATTACTCCTGTTGCATAAGTATCTATAGCGTTCCTTCAATAATAAGTTCAACCTGCCTACCTTTCACTTCTTCGTAAATTTCTAGCAAATTATTTATTATTAATCATATAAAATCTCTATTACATAATTTATAATTAATAAGATGATTTAGGTATCATAAAACTACTTAGAAGACTTTAATATGGGGCTAACATAAAAAAAAAATTCCAAAATAGGAGATATATAATCACCATCTGAATCAGACCGAAATAGACTGTCTTTTACCCAATCCGGTAATATATATATATATATATATATATATATATATATATATATATATATATATATATATATATATATATATATGTATATATATATATATATATATATATATATATATATATATGTGGTTAAGTTCATGTGAGATCATTATATTTTGTGAAACGAGGAGACACAATCATAACCACTCATTTTGTAAATAAAAAAAATTTTAAAATGCAAAATAACTGAAAATTTTTGATTTTTTAATATTATTTTCGTCATTTTTTAATCCAAAAAAAAAATTACTGTTTTTTTTTAAATATCTATGAGATATTCTAATAGAATATTATAATATTTTACATATCTGACAAATCTTGTAGAATACTAGAATATTCTATCATTTTAAAATCCATATTAGAATATTTATAGTGTAATATTTTATAAGAATATTTCATGTATTATATATATATATATATATATATATATATATATATATATATATATATATATATATATATATATATATATATATGTCAAACACTCCTTAGGTCTTTCCCAAATTACTTTGTGTAAAAAGTTATTTGTTAAATAAATTACCAAATTTTAATTGTGTAACTGTACATATAGTATCTAGGCATTCTTAAGGAATTAAATTACAAAGAATGTTGCTACAATCATATCTACTACATATTGTATTACGAAGTGTTTCAATCATAAAAAAGTGGTTGCAAGCTCCATAAGGGTAAGGTCAAGAATATATATATATATATATATATATATATATATATATATATATATATATATATATATATATATATATATACTAGGAAGTTGTACAAGTCGTGCTATGCACGACTAGCCCATGGGTGTTTTTGAGAAAATTGTAAGAATATGCTAAAACGGTTGGCATTAAAGTATCATACAAGAAACAAAAATAGCTAACTTATCAAGATTTTTAATAACCATTGTTTAATGAAACATGCAAGAAATAAGGTTAAATTATATATAATAGATAAAAACCAAAATAACTTAGTAACAACAAATTCTTCTTCACATTGGTCATTTACATTATAGTTACCTTGGACACCTTTGTTTTCAGTCACATTCTTTCAAATCTTAGGCACGGATCTACTTCTCATAAAGCCTCTTTGTGTGCACAAATTCAATAGAGTTGTCTCCTAAATTGAGGATATCATCATATTTTGAGTAATTTTTCCATTATTTGTGACATGGTAAGATCTGCAAGAATGTATATATGCAAAAGTATTTTTTCCATTCAGATGGGTTTGTGCAAGAATATGTGCAAAGAAAATTAAAGAAAAAGACTTCAAGCAATTACCTCGATGAGATCTACATCAGGTAAAAACTCTAGTTGATGTTACATGAATCACTGTTTCTGAATTCTGGAAGTCTAACATGCATTCATATCATTAAAGCCAAAACATATATACACTAAGTTGACCATTAATAGAAATCCAAGAACAAGGAAGTGGATAAACTCACTTTAAAACTTTGGTTTCTAGTATGAGCATCAACAACACTCAATGGATCATCAAATAGATAAATAACATCATCTACAAACAGACCACATGCATGCTGTTTATGTTATATATTGCGTGAAAAGAAGAGAAAAAAAATATGTAAATTTTGTGGCATCTTCTGTTTCTTTATTTGCATAACCATCAGTATGAATGGGTATCCAATTATCCTTCCAAAATTTGTTACTCCGTGATAGTATTTACAATACCAAAATAAATTATTGATAATCTAATTATGTTTCCATTTTACTTTATAAATAGACATGCTATAGTGGACTCACCTGCGATTTCTATAGAGGAAGCAAGTATTTTTGCTATTTTCATTTTTTTTTGTTGTATTTATTGAAATTTTGTATTGTTCTTCAAAATATTTGACGCTCGTTCGCTTGACTGTTCTCTTTTACTTGAATGACGAACTTATTATCTCCAATAAAGGGAACGCGCATCTAACTTGGCGGTGGTAAATCCATGTTGTTTTGTTCCATAGAGCGGCTTTTTATATGAATGAGGCATTACATTTGGTCATGTTATCTGCAACATGTGTAAAGACATGTTGCACTTATAAAGAGACGTTTTGTGTAAGAAAAGCACCTACATCAAACTATCTTTTCCTATTATTCATAATTTTTAAGAAAATTATACTTCACATAGGAATATAGGAACATGAATGATGATGATGAAACTAAAGAGTACCATAGTTAACATTGAAATGTAGGCGATTGCAGAGAATTCTATAAATTCTAAGAATTGATAAAATAAATAAGAAAATGGTTATTTTTATTTGATCTTTAAAATTAAGATAACTTTGGAACAAAATTTTAAGTATATATATAAAATGTGATTCTTTTGGGACATCGTTGTAAAGTGAATCTCTTTTATGGAAGAAAGGAGCGTAAAATATTGAGCAAATATGCAATTGGAAGACATTTTCCAAAATTGTTCAAACCAAATGCAACATTTACGTAATAAATTGGACAGGTTATGTAAAAAACAACACATTTTTTTCCTTTTTTCAGAAAAAACAATACACACCCATGGTTAAAATGAAGATTTCTAATGACCGCAACTCTGAACCGACTTTCAAGAGATATATACATATAAAAAATAAGTACCGTTATACAAATTTAATAGCATGACCACATGAATAGATAAATAATATAATATTCACATCACTTATTTTCTTAAAGATGTATATTTTCTTCGTTTGGTTAAATTATATACTAACTTTCATCAGTTTATAGGTTTTGTGAAATTTATCTTGGTGACTAGGTTAGATGTATAAATTGCCTCCTTAAATCTATATTTTAAGAATTTCATTGTTTTGTATTTTCTATTTAAAAGGGTTCACAGAAAACGAAAATATTAATCTGTTGAACATGATAGAACTTACTTCATCTTTCTGGTGGAAGATCAATTCCAAGATTCCCACTGGAAAGGATTCCATCTACCTATCTCATCAAAATTAGTCTAACTCTATCAACAAATTAAGAATTAAATAAAAACAAATTTCAACATAAGTTGAAGCAACCCAAAACAAAGTAAATAGAAGATTATAAGGTCTACAATCCAATTTCTTGACACTTGTTTTACCACCGATACCTCAAAAATCTAAAGAAAAGGTAAATAGAAGATTATATGTTCTAACTAAACCTAAACCAAATTTAAAAAATCCTAAAGTAAATTGACAAAGCACTTGTAGGGTGAAAGCGGTAATTGACATATGATTATCGATTGTTGAGTATACTACTTCAATATACAGAGAGAATAAGAGTTAACAAGGTAAAATAAACTAATAAGGACGATGAACATAACCCAAATAGAGCTCATGAACTGAACAAATCATAACCGAAATCTATAATAAATGGAGAAACAGAATAAACAAAAAACACAAACCTGGAAAAAAGAGGATGATGTTCATTGATGTCATTTGAGGTTAGTGTTGGTGGATGTATCAGAGGTTAGGGTTAGGTTTTCCAACACAATAGTAAGTATGAAGATGTAATCCAATCTTTAAACACCCAAATACCGATTAAGAATCGTCTTTGCTTCGAGATGATTAGGTATTTTCTTGACTGCTTTGTTCATCTTTAATCTTTAAGAGGGAGAGATATGGAAGAGGAAACTTATGGTTAGATCTTACGGAAGATGTATCTTGAAACACGAAAGGCTCCTCGAAAAAAGTATCATTGGTCATCGTGAAATAGGTGGTGGTACACACATGTCTCGCTACGCCAACGCTTGAGATTCATAGAGGAAGATAACTGTCCTAGGTGTGTAAAACATGCATTGTACTATAACAATGGTGAGAGTGAAAGAACAATGTTTCACGCGCTAAAAACGAACCCTTCGTGAACTTCACGAGCTCTTCTAAAGAAAAAACCTTTTCGTATAGAATAATGATATATATATATATATATATATATATATATATATATATATATATATATATATATATATATATATATATATATAACAAATCTAATATACTTCTTAAATCCACATGTGTCCATAACACGAAACTTGAACCATCAACCTCAATGAGGGAAGACAACACTAGATACCATTAGGCTAGAAGACACATGGTGTGTGTGTGTGTATATATATATATATATATATATATATATATATATATATATATATATATACTAGTTTGGTTTCTACATGTGTCATTTTCCTAAAGCTCGTGTTTAATGTTTGTCATGTGTCAATATATTAGAGCTCTTCTAAGAGTTTGCACGTAACATTATATTTAATGCAATCATTTCATATGAAATCCTTTAATTTAATAAGGTATTGAATTACAATTATATCTTTCATTTATGCTATAATTACCTCCAAATGTATATTACTATTTAGCTTAAAATTTATACAAACTCTCTGCATATTAGAAGTATAATTAGCTAACATAAAATATCAAATTTAAAAAATTAAACATTTTTACGACATAATGCTTATATTCTTTTTTTTTTTTTAAATCATAGTTCCTATTTTTTTTGTGTAACTATATCACATAAACAAGGATATTTTGATTTCAATTCCAATTTTTATCTTGTTAAATAAGTAGATTTTTATTTCTATGATAATATAAACCATCAAAACCTGAATTTTCTCTACAATTGTAACACCTCAAATTTTAGACCAAAATTTTCATTTTTAATTTACCAAAAAGTAAGTTTCACAAACCAATTTATCAAACACATAATTATCCAAAAAAACATTATCACAAAATATCAGAGTTCTCAAACTATTCCGGTAACAAATCTCTCGACAAGTGTTTACAATCAGACCTTCGCCTTCCTGTGGTCCTCAAAAGTACCTGAAACATATAAATAAACAATTGTAAGCACGGGTCTTAGTGAGTTCCCCAAGATACCGCATATATCACAACATAAATAAACAATTATGAGTTATCAGCAACCGTGGGGACTATCAGCAGCCTCAGTGGCAACAACACGCCCGATGGGTTATTAGCAACCCAGGAGACTATTCGCAGTCTGAATCACACATAAACATCATAATACAAAATAATAGTTAGACCCAGCTAGTCATCACAAATACAACTATTATACCACATAGGTAAGAATAAGTGAGGAGATTACCTGATACTGACGACAAGTAAATCTCACACCCAAACTTTCGGAACTAGACTCCGCCTAGTCAACCATAATTAAGCCTGATTAATAATTAAGGTCTAAAACTCAACTCGTGAGGTCAAATCCAACAACTAAGTCCTCTAAGGGCACAAAGACGATTTTGCACTTCTTATGGTCCAAAACCCTAAATCTTGACCGAAAGTCAAAAGTCAACAAAAGTCAATTGCCTAGCGCATACGTTGCGCGTACTCTTCCCTATGTGGAGCGTACTACGCGACCAGTGACCAATCGGGGACGAAACCGGCTATGTGGGGCGTAGCCAAGAGTACACTCGACGTACTCCGTCTGATTCAACTTTCACCAACTTTTTGTCTTAATCCGCTAAGACATCTAACCCAATTTCAAATCTGACCATCTTAAGGCGTTTTAATCCATAAAGTCGTCGAATTTAAGCGTTTGCATGGCTAGGAAGGACCCAATGCCACAAAATTTAACTTTCATCACACTTTAAGTTACCTTACTCATGCATGGGTCATAGGAAATAATCAAGCAACCATTTTTATGAATCTAAAAGTCCTAAAATGCATGAAAGGACATCTAATATTCTCTGGAGTGCTCCAAACTCATAAAGGTCTAATCTTGGGGACAAAAGCTCATAAAACTCAACCATGGAGATCAAATAGGAATCTCATCAAGGTATAAACTTTATACCTAAAAAAGATGCACAACTAGGAAACGTTTCTGGATCTAAATGCTTGTAAGCAACAACTCCTTCTCTAGCCTCCTTCTTCAACAATATGTACCAAAATCACTTAATAAACTCCCAAAACTCACACAAACAACTTAGAATCGAAATTAGGCTTTGAGGAGGGAATGGTGGCTGATAAGGATAGTCCAAAGGGGATAATGTTCACGCATCTCAGACTCGTCCTTGAAGTTATCCTCTGTAATAGTTGAGGATACTATTCATGCATCTCAGACGCGGGGTCCCACGTCCACTCCGAGCCTTTCCGATGCTGCCGCTAAACTTTGACCAAGTTCACTACCTTGTTACTCAAGGTCTTCACTCTCCGATCCAAAATTTACATGGGCTTCTCAATGTAGTTCAGGCGATCGTCGACCTGAATGTCCTCCAAAAGGACCACATTCGTCTCGTCAACTATACACTTCCTTAGTTGGGAAACAAGGAAGGTATCAGGAATCTGTCTCAATTCCTTCGGTAGCTCCAACCGGTAAGCCACTTTGCCCACATGGGCCAAAACTCAGATATAGCTAATAAAACTGGGACCCAACTTTGCATACTTTTAGAAGCAAATAACACCCTTCCTGGGTGACACCTTCAGAAGCACTAAATCCCCCACCTGAAACTCTAGCTCAAAGCTCTGCCGCTCCGTATAACTCTTCTAACGGTTGTGAGCCGTCAGCAATCTCTGTCTAACTTGATATATAAGCTCAGTTGTCTTGAGCACTACCTCCGTGCTCCCATGACCCTTTGTCCAACCTCACCCCAACAAATAGGTTCCATACAGAATCTCAAAGGGGGCATATCAATATTAGCATGATTATTATTGTTATAATAAAACTCAGCCAACGGGCGATAGGAGTCTAAGATCCCACCAAAGTCAATGATACATACATGCATCATATCCTCGAGCAACTGAATAGTCTGCTCACTCTGCCCGTCAATCTGCGGATAATATGAAGTATTGAAGTTTAGTCGGGTACCCAACTCCTCGTGAAACCTATTCCAGAACCTGGAAGCAAAACGCACATCCCGGTATGATACAATCGAAATCGACACCCCATGCCAAGCCACCACCTTCCGAACATAAATCTTAGTCAGCTTCTCCGCATAAGAGCTCTCGGTAATGGCTAGGAAGTGAGCACTCTTCGTCAAACGATCTTCTATCATCCATATAACTGTAACACCCCTTGCAGTTTTCGGCAACTTCATAATA
This sequence comes from Lactuca sativa, assembly GCF_002870075.4. NCBI lineage: Eukaryota > Viridiplantae > Streptophyta > Magnoliopsida > Asterales > Asteraceae > Lactuca > Lactuca sativa. The sequence continues at coordinate 112,862,547 of NC_056627.2, read as the reverse complement.
AAACACATGGTGATATGCTCCCACTTCCATAGGGGACCTCTAAGCGCTGCAAATTTTCATGAGGGCGCTGGTGCTCGACCTTGACCTTCCGGCATGTCAAACATCGCTTTACAAACCAGGCCACATCTCTCTTCATACATGGCCACCAATAACTATGCTTTAGGTCAAGATACATCTTGGTAACTCCTGAATTGATGGAAAATCTTGACTTCTAGGCCTCCTCCATCAAAATCCGTCGGGCCCCACCTGTATATGGTACCCATACCTGCCCATGAAGAGTCATAAGCCCTCGGCCGTGATATCATAGGCTGAAATCTGGCCGATCACCCACTCACTTTTTAGATTTTCTTCTTTTATGGCCTTCGAGTGCACTTATTTGATAATCTCTAAAATGGGCACCCACCACCCTCTGACTCAAGGCGTCGACCATCTTATTGGCCTTGCCCGGGTGATACTAAATTTTACAGTCGTAGTCTTTCAGTACATCCAACCACTTCCTCTGCCTCATATCCAGGTTAGGTTGATCCATAAGATATCTTAGGATCTTATGGTCATGTTTAGATGGTACACCGAACACCATAAAGATAGTGGCGCCAAATCTTGATGACGAACCCCCCCCACCCCCCCAACTCCAAAACATGCGTGGGATACTTCGCTTCGTGAGGCTTCAGTTGCCTTGAAGCGTATGCAATCACATGCCCTCTTTGCATCAACACATCACCCAACCATACAATGGATGCATCACAGTAGAATACGCAATCCTCAACTCCCTTAGGAAGGGCAAGTATCGGTGCTTCAGACGGTCTCTAGCAGAGAGTCTCAAATAATGCTTTTTATACAAGCCCCTAACTAAACACAACATCCTTCCTTCTCAACCTGGTGAGAGGAACAATAATCTTCAAGAAATCTCTAATTAATATCCGATAATATCCCACCAAACCAAGGAAGCTCCAAATCTTAAATGGAGATCTAGGCACTTCCCAATACATCACCGCCTCTATCTTGGCTGGGCCGACGAAGATACCATTCTGGTTGATGATGCGTCCCAAAAACTAAAACTCATGCAACCAGAAGTCACACTATGAGAACTTGGCGTAGAGCCTCTCCATCCTAAAAAATCCAAGAATCTTGCGTAAATGCTCCTCATGGTGCTCTCTTGTCTTCGAATAAACGAGAATGTCATCGATGAAAATGATCATCGATTGATCCAACATAGGCCTGCACCCCCGGTTCATGAGATCTATGAACGTCGCCGATGCGTTGGTGAGCCTAAAAGGCATCACCACAAACTCATAATGCCCATAGCAACTCGGAAGGTCATCTTCTAAATATCCTCCTCTTTCACACTCATCTGATGGCAGTCGAACCTCAAATCGATCTTGGAAAACCAAGATGCCCCTTGAAGCTGGTCGAAAAGATCCTCAATCCTTGACAACGGGTAACGGTTTTTCACCATTAGCTTGTTCAACTCCCGGTAATCAATTCACATATGGTGTGAACCATCCTCCTTTCTGACGAAAACGATCGGTCCTCCCTATGGAGAACTGCTCGGCCGAATAAACCCTTTTCCTAATAGCTTCTGCAGCTGAGAGGATAACTCTTGCATCTCAGGCATGGAAATCAAGACCGCACTCGAAATCAGATCGATCAGAAACTCCACTCCTCAGGAAAAACATCGGGAAAATCACATACCACAGGAACATCATAAATGGAGGTCGTTCCTTTCTCCTCGACCTGAGTAACCACTACATATGCCAGATAACCCATACACCCATGCTGTAAACTCTGTCTTGCCCTGGCGGCAGAACAGAAGGCTGATCTCGACCTAGTACCCTCACCGTAGATAGTCAGCACTCCCCCACTAGGGTCTCGAACCGTCACCATCTGATGTTCACAGTCAATCAGAACCTAAAACCAACTCAACCAATCTATACCCACGATCATATAGACATCTCTCATCGCAATAGGGATAAGATCTATCAGATAACCAACACCGAAGATCTTTAACTCATAACCCCGGTAGATATCAGCAGTGTTGCAAAACCCGGCCTACTTGGCCGATTACTCGGAATCGGCCCTCCACCGAGGCAATTAATGTGAACTCGGAAAAAAAACTTGGATTAAGTCAAACTTGGTCAAAAATCGGTCAACATCTCTCTAACTCGGTATTACTCGGGCCTACTCGGTCAAACTCGGCCAACTCGGTCAAAGGGTCAAAATTGTCATAAAAACAGAAAAAAATCACAAATTTCAAGATTAATATGTATTATACACTTAATGATTTATTATTTAACACACACATGTGATTATTACTACATATATATCTTAAATTTTCAGTAATTATTTATGAATTGAGAGATTTGTGTGTATTTCATTTTTTATGTGTTCACATGTATCTAATTTTGTTATAATGATTTGAAATTATGCTTTTGACATATATAATTTTCCTAAAAATATGTCTACATGAATTACCGAATCCAAGTACTCCTTAGTACTCCTACTCCCCAGTCGGTCAAGCAGGTACCGAGTAGCGAGTTCTACAACCACGGATATCAATCGCAGAGACCGGAAGCTCATCAGGTGTAGAGACTCTCAAGTTCGTACGCAAAGTCTCTCGTGCGATACTAAAACCGTGACAAAAGGATGATGACATAAAAGATCGACTCATACCCGAGTCAAACAACACAAGCGCAGACACATAATTCACAAGAAAAGTACCTACACAATCAATAATATAAGCAACATAAATAAATTAGCAGAATAATAAAGAACACATACCAACCACAACGTTTGGAGCTGTACGGGCCTCATATGCTGTAAACTAAAATGCTCACCCTCGAGCCCTCGGTGCCTCGGCCTTTCCCTGTTAGCCATCGGTAATATGCAGGTTCGGGGGGGCCGATGAGTGAACTGCCCTAGATGCACGCTGGGGACACTCGGCCCTCATGTGACTCATCTGATTGCAATTGAAGCAAATCCAAAATCCCTTGGGGAAATCCCTTGCTAAATTCCCCTCCTTGCCACACATGTAGCAAGCTGATCCTAACCGACAGGGTCCCTCATGTCCTTTGCCGCACTTTCTGCAAGTGTAGCCCTTCTAGCCTCCATCTCTCTAATTAGCGGGCTTGGGCTGCTTAGTCATCGGCTATGACTGTACTGGCCTCCTATCTTTCACATGGGTCTCCGTCTCATCCCTAGCCTGTATCTCCAACTCAATCTATCTCCTCCTGGAATTAGTCTGCAGCTCAGCCAATGTCCGATATGTGGTGTTCACCAAAAAATCATAGATATCTTTCCTCAGAATGCCCAAACACCGACTCACACGTGTCTGCTTCGTGGACATATGCTTAGGAAAAAACAAGGCCCTCTCATGAAACATTTAGGTGATCTCAGTCATCGTCTTTGTCTTCTGCTTGAGAGATAGGAACTCATGGGCCAATCTTTCCCGCTCAACCATGGGTACAAACTAATCCCTGAACATCTTATTAAATCTCTTCCAGATCATCGTAGAATGCTCTGCAATAGTATAATTAGTCGTCACACACTTCCACCAATCCTTTGCTCCCAAACGAAGCAGGTTCAACGCGAAACGAACCCACATATTCTCCAGACAAGATCAAGTGTAAAAAAAGTCCCTCAACATCAGAGATCCATCTCATAGCAGCAATCATATCCTGGGTCCCATCAAACCCGGGTAGCTTCGTATGTTGAAATCTCGGTACCACAACGAATCACCCCTATAGTCTCACAGCAGCAACAGTTGCAGTGGCCGCGACAATAGTAGCTTCATTGACAGCAGGATAACGCTCATCAAAAGTCTCAATCAGCATCGTCTTGACAGACCCATACATTTCTGAAATAGCCCTTCTGATTATTGTGGCCACCACCGCGGCAACAATCATGTGGATCTCATCATCGCTGACACTCGGCCTCTCGTGGTCACTGGAGCCTGAACCTCAAGTAATCACCATACTGAAACACACAAGAAAAGCATAATAAATCAAGTTAAAGCACATACACTGACACCCTCACACTCCTACAAGTTCCTTAGTACCTTAGTGTTCCTTCTTGAGCCGCGTATGAACCCAGAGCTTCCAATAGTACGGGTCCAATACTACCTTCCACACCAGCCCATATTTGTCTCAAGTCGTCCTCTCAAGACCCAAAGTCACAACGACTCTATTTCCTCATATCAACTATAGACTCACCCTGCTGGTTCCCTAGAACCACGACTAAGCATGTAGACACTACTTCTAGACTGCTCCCCGGCACTACTCTGCCTTACAAGATCTCCAATATTCTTGCCATTTGCTTCGTGCACGCCAATTGTAGACAATGTGAGACTTGGTGGACATTCGAATAAATGATTCTACCTTAAATCCACAACCAAACAAGGAACAAGAAGAAAGGCTAGATCAAACATTCTGAGGAAATAAATTCCTAACTATGTGTAGTCATATAGCATACATTAGGAAAATAGCAATGTCATATTCAATCTCATAAGAGTAAACTCCTAGGATAAAGGCATCACAAATCAGGCAACACTATCACACTATTCCTGTAGGATCCTTAGCATACCACTAGCTAGCATGCAATTTTGGGAAACTACCGCTCGAGCTCTGGTTTATTGTACACACTTTTTCAAATGGGTTTTTCTCCTTTAAAAATAATCATTTCTATTTTAAGTTTTTATCAAAAAATTCAGATCCTTGGTTTCAGTTTGGAATCACCCTGAGGTTCATCCAAATCCTTCAAACCAGGGCTTTGATACCAAATTGTAACACCTCAAATTTTCGACCAAAATTTTCATTTTTAATTTACCAAAATAAAGTTTCACAAACCAATATATCAAACATATAATTATCTAAAACAACCATTATCACAGAATATCACAGTTCTCAAAATGTCCTAGTAACAAATCTCCCAACGAGTGTGTACAATCAGACCTTCGCCTTTCCACGGTCCTCAAAAGTACCTGAAACACATAAATAAACAACTATAAGAACAAAGCTTAGTGAGTTCCCCAAGATACCACATACAACACATCATAAATAAACAATTGTTGTTTATCAGTAACCCTAGAGACTATCAGCAGTCCCAGTGGGCAACAACACGTCTGAAGGGTTATCATCAACGCTGAAGACTATCCGTAGTCCCAGTCACACATACGCAACATAATACAAAATAGTATTTAGACCCAACTGGTCATCACAAACACATCTATTCTACCACACAGGTAAGAATAAGTGAGGAGACTCACCTGATACTTATGACAAGTAAATCTCACACCCGAATTGTCGGAACTAGATTCCGCCTAGTCAATAAAATAATTAACCCTAATTATTAATTAAGGTTCAAAACTTAACTCGTGAGGTCGAATCTCATAACTAAGTCCTTTATGATGGGTTTTAGCCATAAGAACATCCTATGTGCTCATGCAAACCTTAATGCTTGGATTTAGGTTTCTCTATTGTACATGCAATTCATCCAAGACTTTAAACCCTAGTTCTAGCATACAATTAATCATATTAACATGTGAAAGGGTTTTTATATCTTACCTTGATTGTTATGTAGCAATAACAATCTCAAATCCTCCTTGTAATGACTTTAGAAAGCTTAGAGTCACAAGTGTCACTCCTCTAATGGCTCACAAACACCAAGAGCAAGAGGATGAAGAATAAGGAGAGAGGAGGCTGCCCAAAACGTCTAGAAACCCTAGTGAAACTCGTAGCCACGTTTTTGGGGCTTAAGGGTACTATATATACATGTAGGCTATTAGGGTTTTCAACTAGGAAACCCTAATCTGACTGCTTAAGCCCTAAGCAGCCCATGGACCCTTTTAGAATATCCCTTGGACGATTTCTAATGGGTTTCCCCATAGAATTCGTCCAACCTATTATTCCAAGGTAATCCATAGCCCAAATGTAATTATCTTATAATTATAGTTCCAGTCCCTTAAGTTTAATTAATCTCTTTTAGTCGCAAAATTAATTATCAATTAATTCTTGACTAATATTTATTAAACAATATGATTTCTCCTTTAATATATTATTCTCATAACATATTAATAAATCTAAATTAATCTTCTCTCTCTATAATTCATCCTATCAAGTTGCTATGGTGAAGGCAACCCAAAAGGACCATGCACCATCGGGTCAAGTACATACCAAAATAGTTATGGACTTAGACACTAATCCAACAGTCTCCCACTTGGATAAGTCTAATAACTATTCTGCATATGACTTCAGATACTAATCTGCAATCGTAGCTTTCAAAAGCCGCTGTCAACTCTGATCTTATCATATACGAGTCCTTTAGATAAGGGATCATATATTCCTCCATTCTAGATATCGTATAGACTGAGACACGGATTTAAATCATTCTCTCTGTCTATGTGTTGTTTCTTGATTTCCGATTTATGACGACTGTCAACAGACTACAATTGAGCACATCAAATTAGTCCCGGCTTGGACAAGCACTTAGTGTCATCACAAAATCATCGAGGGGCCCACATATATCGCTTTCATCCCACTTTGGATAAAAGGAACGAATAAACTTTGATTCAATGCTTGCTTGCACTCACTCACCGAATCACACACAACAATATGTTTTATGACACCAAGTTACTGGTGTGTTTACATATTATCAATGTGTAACCGAATCGCAAGATACAACTCGCACATCTTGGTTTCAAGAATATAAGATGTTATCGTCTCACTAATCACTCGTGATAAAATCCATGAAGTGATCCAAGTGAGCGTGGGTTTAATCCAATGCTCAAATCATATTCATAAGCACTTATGAATGTTGCAACAAACATTTGCTTATGTCTAATACACTTTAGAGAATCCACAGACCAATTCACGACAGTCTTCATTCATACCTACTTCCAATATATGAACGACTGTGGTCCGTTCGAATAATTTGATTGTTCTGAACCAATTTAATTATTCAGGAAGTCAAAACATGCAAAGTGAAACACAAGAATAATAATAATCCCATATGGCCCCAAACTCTGGGTATAAATGAAACATTTTATTTAATCACCATATTGATTGCTCATTATTTGTTGTTTCGGGTAATCAACTTCTTACTTGAATTATTACTACACTTGTCCCATGCTCTCAGCACGCACACAATGTTTACCTACGGTCCGTACTTTGTGAAATAGATCAAATGAACACATTTCCAATCATACTCATTTCACAACTCACAATCCTTATCATAAGTATAAGAATATCAAATTCTTGTTACTTATGCTAGATTCTAACATTTTATGCAATGATTCTTTCGTAAAGTCATAGCTCAAAATCATCAAGACTTGGCTAATCACTATCAGAAACAATTCTATAGATATGATGTCTCTCACTCAAAGTACATTCCTTTGAACATCCTTCTTGCATAATAGTTTCTAATCTAGATATAGATTCTCAATATCCAACTCCCAATATGGAAACATTTCCATATTTTCCATATGACAATTCATTCTTAATAGAATCTTATCTATTCATAATAATGTCAATATCGTCCATCCAATACCATATTTTCAACTACTCACAAGCGACCAATCCTCAGCGAGCTTTGGATTGTCCTTTGATAGTTGTTTAATTATCTTAGTCAAAACCGATTCTAGTCATTTTCCCTCTAAATGCGCTAGACATTTGGAAAATTTTAGAATGGTCGAATATAATAGCACTAGCAATCAATCCTATACCCGAAGCGTATGCGATACGTTGCATAATGTCTTACATAAAGATATGATACTTTATCAATCTTTTGCCATAATATTTAATGTGTCACGTTCTCACAATTCGAACAATGCCATAACACTATGTATCCTTGACTAATTTTATTAACATTCCACAACCTAAGCCTTCAGATTTGAAATGAAGCATAATATTCTCTCCCTTAATTATAGCAAAACAACTATTCAACCCTTACGACTTTGCAAAGTATAACTCTTGTTTTCTATAATTAATATTGCTAACTTGCAATACTTGCCTTAATAATCATACAAGCACAACATTTATCATAATGATTATTATCATATAAGCATAACACTTATGCTCCCACTAGCTTTGACTTGATAATCCTTTATCTAAGCTTCTTAAACTTATACACCTTTGCCTTAGATAGCTCATATGTGTGTCTAAACAATTCAGACTAATTGCCAAATCTCACAATTCGAATTATGGAAAGGGATACCGTAATCATAATCGAATTTGAGAGTACAATTTTCACAATCACTATCTTCTTAAAATCTCTCTTAGTGAAAGTATTTCCTCACAGTTATTTTCATGAAGGAGGGAATCTTATGACACTTAGATTTTAATGGTGTATGTGTTCCTATCCATGCGAATTTGTCCAAAACCAAAGTTTGCGACAAATCCAAACTCTTATGGACCGAACTTTCTTAATCTTGATTTCTTGCCTTATGGTAACACGAGTGCCCACCATGTCTTCCAAGTAGTTAAGCAGCTCATCCTTTCTTATCAATGTACTTTTCATTGATCAAGGTCCTTGCCTTTTATGCATTCAAATGGGAACTCATAGAACTCACATGCATAATTAACTCAATTGGAACCGCACATAAACAAGATAGTGTCAACATGATAGGTTGTAAACCTCAACTTGTGTGCTAGTGATGATCGATAAGGTTTATTCTTGATTTGTTCTTGAAACCTTTCAAGACCTTTGAGAGTCCTACTGACTCCTTGACATATAATATTCTCTTGTCAATAACCATTTCTTGACAAACAAATATTCAAGAGTTAGTGTAGCTTTTATCAAGACAAAAGACTTCACAAAATTGGTCCTGGTTGGTCTTTGTATTATCCAAGACATCACAACTTTCCAATTTCAAATGTGCAAGAATAAGAAAACCTTTTCAAATTCCACATTTGATGAATGTTATAAACCTTCTTAAGACTTGTCACTCAACTCGCAATCTTAACTCTAAGACTTGTTTTTGGAACGAAGTATGATGGACTTCTTGATTTAACCATTTCTTCAATTCTTGATTCCTCTTCTCAGACATACAATTGCACTAAGACTCACTTAGAGGATCAATTAAAATATGGTTCTTAATCATTAAGACCTATCATAAAACATATTAAAAGGTACTCTCCCTTCTTCTTAGAATAGAGAAACTTTTATCTTTCTGCCTACTTGATTCTTCTTATTCGTTATGCTATTGATTGAAACTCTCTCAATCAACTCAGAATTACACTTAATCTTATAAGTATAACCATATTTACATAACCTTAGTAAATCATGATGAATATCTTTGTCACTCTTGTGGTGGACATGATCAACACACAATCTTGTGTACTCGATCTCCTAGCCCTTCATTTGACACTTTGTCAACGAATTAGTCTAATTTCCAAATATGAAATTTCTCATTCATCGTGCAACCAAGTTGTATGATTCCAAGTTTCTGTCCAATTGAAACTTGGCCGATGAGAAACTTTCCCTATTTGGTAAATTCTTGACATTTCCACAAATAACATAATTAAGAATCAAATCCATTATTTCTAATAATAGAAACATTCAAACATCAATTTTTCATACACTCCATTGCAAGGATAAATAAATAATATAAAATCAAATTTATTTTATTGCGGAAAAATTTGCCCTTGCAATGCAATTCATTGAAAAACTATGTTAATACATATTTCTCAACAATCTTATTCTAACTCCAAGTAGTAGCTCAAGATTCTAATATTCAAGTAACGCGATCGAAATCCATTTCTTCATGATTAGATTCCGCTCACTTCTTCCCGTAAGCTTCCTCTCTTTTCTATGATCCTACAAAACACCAAATGTAATCTTATCACATCATGTATTAAGAATCTAGAATAGGAACTTAAAAGAGTTAGTTAATGGATTTTACCTAAAGAAGAGCCATATGTTTTGAGTCTCCCATCTCTTAGATCTCTTAGGTAAATAGGGTAGCTTCGTCTCCAATGCCCATTCTCTTGGCAATAAAAGCAAATTGACTCTTTTGGAACAACACACATAACTACTTCTGACTTTGCCTTTCTCTTATGATCAAACTTTTCGGTCATGGCATGCCTTTCGTTGCCATTGCCTATATCCATAGAGGTCTGGAAGGCAGATCCACCAATCAACTTTGCTTTTCCAGTGCACCAAATCATTGATGATTCAGCAACAATAAGCATATAGGTGAGACCAATGAGGGTTACGTCGTGGTTCATAATATAGTAGTCTCTTACGAACTCACTATATAAGTCAGGAAGTGATTGAAGAACCCAGTCAACAGCCAGCTCCCCACAAACAACAGATCCCAACATTCTAAATCTATCAATGTGTGACTTCATCTCTAGGATGTGTGCACACACTGACTTTCCTTCTTTATGTTTACTTGCCAAAAGGGCTTGAGTGAGTTTGAAAATTTCAATCTTTTGAACTTGTGGGTTAGGGAGAATAATAGGAGGAGGTGGAGGAAGTGAAGCATGATCTTGTGTTCCTTGATTGAATCGTGGAATATCATCTTCATGTGAATGGCTTGTTTCACTGGATTTGTGAAGACCACAATTGTCACACTTTGACATCTACCAAACGGGAGAAAAATTAAATTCAAATTTGTTGATTGATTGAGTCCTTAATAAATCACCCAAATGAGATATTAAGGCTAGGACCCAACACAATACTCTACAACCTAGAAAAGGGATGTCGTAATCTAGTTGCAGAATATTTGAAGGTAAGTGAATGATGATTCACTAATTTCCACCATGAAAAACGAAAAGGAAATTTCAGTTTTAAATCTATTGAAAATTCCTAGATCTTTTGAGATTCATTGAACTTTTCAATGGCATGTTTAAATCTCGATATGCCCCTCTAGTTTGTGACTGGGATACCGAGGATCACAAAGCGGGTGTGAATAACCATGCAAACTTACATGGTGCCCCCACATGTTACATTCATCTATTCGATGTGTCAGTTAACCACAATCGCTCCACCGAACTATGACAACCATTGAGTCACCCTTTGCTACCTTTTCTTAGAACCATTTAGTGTGCCGGTTAACCACACACGCTCCACTAACGTCCTCGCAAGGGCACAAAGTGTAATTTCATGGAATTGCATCAATTCACTTTTGCCTAAAGTAACTAAGATTGGGAATTTGTAAAAGCATTTAGTTACTTTTGTACTTCATTATACTTATAATGGAGGGTTTCTTTCCCATCCAAACCGTTCGGCTAACGACCCTCCACTAGTCAAGAGTGCAGTGGGTAAGAGTGGATACCCATTCAATCGCCATTTTATAGGCAATTTCCTTAAACACCCCTTATAGACCAGCTTCGCGAGTGAGGCCTACTAACAGTAAGACTGACTTTTACTCATACATATGTATTAGACTTTTAATGTTATATATAGTATAGGGTGTATTTTACTTTTAAAATACTATGTGGTCAAATTTAATAATTATACACTTTAATTAATTAATAAAACCATAAGGGTGTGATTTGAACTTTTGAAAACAATACTAGGGTTTTAGAATTTAACATTTCTAAATTAAACTTTTAATCAACTTTTAAATTCCAAAACTTGAGGGCAAGTTTTGAAACATTTCAAAACATTAGGATTTCAACTATTTAAATTTCAAAACAAAACCTTTAAGTTCAAATTTAAACCATAAAACTTACATGGGCATAAATGAAAATTTTTCACAACACAAGGATCAAATAACAAATAATAGAAATTAAACAATTAATTTTGTCATTATTAATATTTGACCTAATTTCAATTTGTTGCAAGATAAGTTACCCAATTAATATAAATAATCAATCTTTAATCATATAAGGAAGTTATTATCTAATCAATTGGTAATTATCTCTTGTTTAATCAAGTATATACTCAAATATAAGATAAAATTCGAATATTAAAGACCCAAAACAGTTAAGGCAAGTATCCTCAAGCAAAACAGCAAGAAATCCCGAAATCTGCTCTTACTGACGCTCGAACTCGCTGAGTTCATCAGTCAGGGAGCCAAAAAATCGATTTTTGAAGCTTGAACAAATAACCAAGGCATCAATACAATTAGAAACCAATCAAGGCTCTGATACCACTGATGGGTTTTAGCCATAAGAATATCCTATGTGCTCATGCAAACCCTAATGCTTGGATCTAGGTTTCTCTATAGTACATGCAATTCATCCAAGACTTTAAACCCTAGTTCTAGCATACAATTAATCATATTAACATCTGAAAGGGTTTTTAGATCTTACCTTGATTGTTGTGTAGCAATAAAAATCTCAAATCCTGCTTGTAATGACTTTAGAAAGCTTAGAGTCACAAGTGTCACTCCTCTAATGGCTCACAAACACCAAGAGCAAGAGGATGAAGAATAAGAAGAGAGGAGGCTGCCCAAAACGTCCAGAAACCCTAGTGAAACTTGTAGCCACGTTTTTGGGGCTTAAGGGTATTATATATACATGTAGGCTATTAGGGTTTTCAACTAGGAAACCCTAATCTGACTGCTTAAGCCCTAAGCAGCCCATGGACCCTTTTAGAATATCCCTTGGACGATTTCTAATGGGTTTCCCCATAGAATTCGTCCAACCTATTATTCCAAGGTAATCCATAGCCGAAATGTAATTATCTTATAATTACAGTTCCAGACCCTTAAATTTAATTAATCTCTTTTAGTCACAAAATTAATTATCAATTAATTCTTGACTAATATTAATTAAACAATATGATTTCTCCTTTAAAATATTATTCTCATAATATATTAGTAAATCATAATTAATCTTCTCTCTCTATAATTCATCCTATCAAGTTGCTTTGGTGAAGGAAACCCAAAAGGACCATGCACCATCGGGTCAAGTACATACCAAAATAGTTATGGACTTAGACACTAATCCAACACTTTAAGGGAAAAAAGAACATTTTTCCCTTCTCACGGTCCAATACCCTAAATGTTGACCAAAATTCAAAAGTCAACGAAAGTCAACTGCCCAACGCATATGTTGGGCATACTCTTCCTTACCAAGGGCGTACTTCGCGATCAGCGACTAATCGGGGATGGAACCAGCTATGTGGGGCGTAGCCAGGAGTACGCCCAACATACTCCGTATGATCCGCTAAGACATCTAACCCAACTTCAGATCTGACCATCCTAAAGTGTCTTAATCCTTAAAGTCGTCGACGTTAAGCCTTTACATGGCTAGGAAGGATCCAATGCAACAACAAACTATAAATTTAATCACACTCTAAGTTACTTTACTCAACCAACCATTTTTATGAATCTACAAGTCCTAATATGCATGAAAGGACAACTAATATTATTTGGAGTGCTCCAAACTCATAAAGATCCAATCTTGGGGACAAAAAGCTCATAAAACTCAACCATGGCGATCAAATAGGAAATTCATCAAGGTATAAGCTTTATACATGAAAAAGATGCACAACTAGGAAAGGTTTAGGGATCTACAAGTGTGTAAGCAACAACTCCTTCTTCTCTAGCCTCCTTCATCAATAATATGCACCAAAATCACTTAATAAACTCCCAAAACTCACACAACAACTTAGACTTGGAATTAGGGTTTGAAGTAGGGATGTCAAAAACCCCTGCGGGACCCTGATACCGTACGAGACTAATTTTTTTAAAAAAATTCAGGAGTGGGAGCGGGAGCGGGTGCGGGGGCGATATTAACTCCCGTTTGTTTTTGGGATCCAGGGTGGGAGTGAGTTTTTTCGTCTCGTACTCCCGTTGGAGCTCCGTTCATATATATATATATATATATATATATATATATATATATATATATATATATATACATATATATATATATATATATATATATATATATATATATATATATATATATATATATATATACTCAAACCGTGAAGACAGACTGAGAAGTGAGAATTGACAGAAAGCTAAAGGCTTATTTTCCCATTTGTATTTTACAATATATATATATATATATATATATATATATATATATATATATATATATATATATATATATATATATATATATATTGTAAAATACAAATGGGAAATTAGGGGTGATATGTTATTAATTAACTTGATGATCGATTAGATCTATGTAACAGGTAAGCGATGAATATATAAACAGTAAATATCCCAAGTATGAATCAAGATGTGTCGAATGATTAGATTGCTCAATCCTCAGCAGAGCTCGACTAAGAACTTCCGCTGTAGAGGATTCTAGGGTTACAAGAACGATAACAATAAACTTGATGAATAATAACTCTCTGATCGTTCTATTCTATCGTTACTTTTTAGGAGCATGCAAGCACCTATATATAAACTAAACCCTACTAAACTCACGGATGGACAGGCCCATACCGGAGATACATAATGGACTAACTAACGAGCCCAATAGACGCAATACATAACACAAAACACGACCTAACAATCTCCACCTTTGCGTCAAATTGGAGCGAGACTACTTCTTCTTGCGTGGGCCAGCAGCGGGAGCCTTCTTTACGGTATCAAACAGACGTGTGATAAGAGCGAGGATAGTCTGTCTGAACCGAATGTAGCATTGAATCATATCATCAAAGTACTTGATATCATCCGCTGTGTTCTGCTTGCATCTGTGGATGATCCCCAAAACGTGTTCCAAACATGCAGTGGTATAGAGATGTTTGTCTGCCAAGGCAAAAAGACATTTCTGTCCTTCGTTCCTGGTAAACATGACATAGTTTCTCTTCGGGTCAATCTTCCCCATCTGAATCATGTTGATATCACTGGCAGAGCCAACATGAGATATTGTAGGTTTCTTCTTAAATATGCTCGCAATCTTGATCCATCAATGCAACTTCCATGAATTAGCACACGAGCATCCTCTTGAAATGGTCGATGATCGAACCGTATTCAACTTCGTTGGTGAGGAGGATGTTGTGCAAGATAATCCAATCATGGGGATTAAGGTTGGGAAGATCTGCAAGTGAGATGGCATGTTCAGTCTTGGCAGATCCCCGAAGTACCTTGAAGCGAACATTGATGAAGTTACCTTCACTGTACGGCTTCAAGACCCGAATGTTGACAATTTTCTAAGCGCTCCAAGTCTGATATTGGGGTTGAGCAGCCTTCAGATAGAAATTGATTAAGTCCCAATCAACCTGTGGATGAGGATGAGGGAACTCTGCAACGTTGTCAAAGGCATGAAAAACAAACGCCTTTCGGGTCAGTGGCATGCCGAACTGTGAGTCGACAGTATTGGAACGACCTAAAGAGATCACAGGTTCCAGCCACAAGATACTTGGTGTGTCAATGGCTTCCTTAATCAGCCTCTCAAGAGTCCAGGAAGGAAAAAGAGTTTTCCTGCTCTCAAGAAGGTCGTGGGCTTCCTTCTGTTTACGTTCGGCTTCTTAAGCCTCTCTTGCCACACGAGCACTAATGTCAGCCTTACTGTTTCGACTTTGCCGCTTCAGAATGTCGGTAATTGTTTCTTTATCATCATCTTCACTCTCCTCAGCAATCTTTTTGCCTTTGTCTTTTACACCAGAACCGGAGGCTTGGCCTACTGGAGGAGGTTCGGTTGTGTGAGTTGCTGAAGCAGGAGGTGGTTGAGACATTGTTTCCTTCTCTCCCCCTTTGTTTCGGAATGGACACGAAATCAAGGAGCCCTTCGATTTTGCTGAGTAGGGCGAGGGCAGGAGCGAGCTTCTCTGCAAGGGTACGACGTAATGAATAATTGATGATGGGGTCATGTGCTTCAAGGATGTTGGAGATAGTAGAGTGGACATCTGAAACACACGATTTAACCACCTCTCTTTCAGATCGAAGAGAGTCAATCTCCTGTTGACAGTTGGAGAGTTGAGTACTCTTGATCTTCAGAGCGGTAGTCTTCCTTGCGAGAGCATCCATGAGAGAGTTCTCGGCAGCTAAGTCTTCTTGAAGCTTGGAGAGACGCTCCTCAATGGTTGTTCGGAAAGCTGAGTTGTCGTCAGAAATTGTTTGACGAAGAGAAGCGAAGGACTTCAACTCAGTTGCGACTGATGTTGCCAGCTGGTGGACAATAGGTTCCATCGTAGTCTTGGTGGCATTGGCACTCTCCTATAAAGACTTCAACAGGGAAGAAGCATCAGTAAATAGTTTATCGACTTTTTCGGTCGCAGCCTGATAGGCTTTGGTTGAGGCATCTATGGCGGTGGTGGCTGAATCAAGTGAAGCTTGCTGAGCTTTGGAGAAAGCGTCAATAATTTTCTGAACTGCCGCTTCAGATAGGGATGACTGAGAAGTGGAAGAGGAGGCGATGAGTGAGTCAATTTTGTCATGGAGCTCTTGGATATGCCTTTTAGTGACAGGAGCGTCATCATCGTCATCACTTTGCACTTGAAACGGGCTATAGTAGACCGAGTCAAAAGTCATATTCTCCCCGCCAAGGAGTGGTTCTTCTTCCTCTGATGCGTGACCAGGAGAAGATGGTGGTGGTGAAGCTGGTGGTTTGGTAGTATGGGTAGGTTCGGGTTGGGTTGTTTGTTCGGGTGTAGGTGTGGGTTCGGGTGCTGGGGTGGTTTCGGGTGCGGGGGTGGATTTTGGTGCGTCCGTATGAACCCCCGTATCAGATACGTTGGTTCTAACATCTGTAGTGGTGGTTGTGGTTGCTTCGGTGAATATTGGTGGAGGTACTGGGATGGAAGTGGGTGGTATTTGAGTAGCGGAAGTTATGGGGGGAATAGAAATAGGAATGGTTTTAGGTGGAGAGGAAATAGGAGAAGTAGAGACATGAACTTCAGGGGTTGGAGATCATGGTGGAGTGTTACCACGTTGAGAGCCTTCAGAATCAGAACTCTCACCCTCAAACTTGCTGGAGGAGGAAGCGATAATCAGCTTTCGCCTTGGTTGGGTTTTTCTCCTCTTCTGTTGTGGAGACTGAGCAACCCTGGTGGGTTTCCTCTTCTTTAGAGATGGGCCTTTTGCCCCCTTGGCCACCTGTTTTCCCTTATCAGCCTTCTTGCCTCTTGGATCAGGCTTGTCGGCGTCATGAATTGATTTCAGCATCTCCGGAGTAAGATCCCTCGGACCAGAACGTCTGAACTCCTTATATGTTTGAATGATCCGACTATCAGTAGGAACATCCCCATACATGGTTTCCGGGATAGACCCGTTGAAGGGAAACTTGGAAGCATCCGACAAAATGATCTTTGTGGTATGGAAGGTACCAATCGAAGACATTAGAGCACCAGCGACAATGGGGACGTGGTACTTGTTCATCACCCATTTCGTGACAATAGTCCAGAACCGGGCATATGAGATCTCTGAGTGCTGGGAGATCGAAGAGAGACTCTGGATAAGTTGTTGCCACAGGACTGGCCCGTAGTCCATGTTGATGCCATTGTAGATCCCATACATGATGGAGAGAAATAAATGACTTGCCCCATCGGATCCAGCACTTCGTTCAGATAAGCCCTTGAACAAAACAGTGAACATCCCATTCCACTGTGGAGGTAGACACGATTTCTTGAATTTCGTCACCGTAGTAAGCACCTCCGTGTATCCCATGTTGTAGAACATGTTGAACAGATGATCCATGGGGATTGATTCCGGATTGACCCTGGAAGAATCCGCGTCAAACCCTAACAACGAGCAAAACCGCTGCTTTGAAATCGACGCCTTGTGCTGAAAGACATCGAAGAAGATTTTGTCGACGACCTTGTTGTAGTGAGCGGTGGCAAAGATTTGTGACAGGAATTCCATTGGAACTGTTTCAGCCCTGGTAAGTGCAGGAGCAATTTGAGAAAACTTCAGGCATTCGATGATGGGGACCATGAATGCGTCATACAAAAGAAGGGTTAAATCGATGATCACGCTTTGCTGTGGGCGAATGGGCAAGATGTGGGATGTTGCGTGGACTGAAGAAGAATCTGCCATTGTTTTGAAGAAAGTGGAAGAGATGATGAACAGTGAAGATTGAAGGATTTCTGGCTCTCTGGAAATATAGGCACGGTAAAGAGGTAAATGGTGGTTTACACTGCCTTTTATAGTGAGGGTAAAGGAGAGAGAAAAATCTTTCAAAATCTTCGATCGAAAAATGAAGAGTTTTCGGAAGTGAC
Organism: Lactuca sativa; assembly: GCF_002870075.4. Taxonomy (NCBI): domain Eukaryota; kingdom Viridiplantae; phylum Streptophyta; class Magnoliopsida; order Asterales; family Asteraceae; genus Lactuca; species Lactuca sativa. The sequence goes on along the minus strand of NC_056627.2, from coordinate 112,844,484 downwards.
TGACACGTGACAGTTGGCGTGGCCGATGATCACGCATGAGAGAGAATGTCAGTCCCTAATTACACGCCTTCCCATCAGGCGCCGTTTGGAGATGAAACGGTTCCTATTCACACGCTTTCCCTCTAGCGCCGTTTGAAGTCAAATCGATTGGACTCCCGCCTGAGTCATCATGTCGTCGTCTTATCCCTTTAAATTGAAACGGCATCTTTGAAAATTCTCCCACGTGGATTAAAATTCACCACAATCTTTTATAACAACCAAGCCAAGTAAAACTCCTTGAAATGAATGAAACCAGAATTTTGGAAAATCAAAAAGATTTTCGTGCTGAGTGTGTAAAAAATAAAAATAAATAAACCAACACTTTTTGAGGGATTTTGTGATGTCAATAATGACACGAAACAAAAGATCCCGGGCACGAATCTCTTCCTTCAAATTCAAGAGATACTTTAAAGTGTTTCTGTGGTTTCCCGTTGAATAACGATCACACACTTATTAAGAAGTGTTGAAAGGCTTCTTTTAATTTAGGCTTATGAGGGTGGCTTTCGCTTCGATTCAAAATTCCTAAGCTTGATATAAGACAGAAATCGAACGAAGTACTTGTGAGACCGGGGTAGTCTGTTGAACAAGTAGGTTGAAGATAATTTAATTTGGCTAGGGAATGTATAAAATCTCAACAAAAATTAAAACTGGATCCAAAGGGAAGAAATGTTATGGGTGTTAACAATTTCATAGGAATCACTCAAAAGAAAAATAGAGATTTCATGTTGTACGTTCGTCAATTCATTAGTGAAAGCTTGAGCAAATTAATAGTTCACCAAAAATTCGTATTGGGTATTGAATTTTGGGTTTCACTTAGCGCGCAGTGGCACGACACTAAGATCATCAACGCAGAATTTGTGTAACCATAAACTTCAGTGGTAATTTCTGATAGTCTCAAGGGTTACATTTGTGAATCGAATGTGATGGAGAAATGCAATGTAGATGGTGTAAAGAAACCAAAGTACCTTTGCTGTAAAAATAGGACCAAGCAGAAAACTCTTATCTCATATGAGAAGAGAGTTAGGTAGCTCATGATTAGAATAAATATGATAGCCTAATTGGGAAGACAAGGTTTGTTTATACCAGGTCAGTAAGGCTATTATTCAGAATCAGGTGAGGGTTTGGACACATACAACAGCATGCTTCTAGGGACATTTAGCTTTGAGTGATAAGCGAAGATCAGATGATACAACCGAACCCGAGCATTCGGTTCATTTCGGTACATGAGCACAAGACCCGAACCCGAACATTCGGTCTATTTCGCTTCTTACTTTTGATCATGAGAGGTCATTTTTGGTACTGACTTCGATTCCATCATACCTAGCCCTTGTAGTATTTTGTTAAAAGATGCTTCAGGAAGAGCTTTGGTGAAGATGTCAGCCAGTTGATCAATGGTTCGAACAAAGTGAATTTCGACATTCCCATCTTCCACATGATCCTTAATGAAGTGATACCTCAGTGCTATGTGCTTAGTCTTCGAGTGTTGCACTAGGTTATGACAGATCCTAATTGCACTTTCAGAGTCGCAATATAGTGGGATCTTTTTCATACTAATTCCATAGTCCCGGAGTTGGCTTTGGATCCAAATCACTTGAGATGTACATGAGGCAGCTGCGATGTATTCTGCTTCAGCGGTAGACAGAGATACATAGGTCTGTTTCTTTGATTGCCAACTAACCAACTTCCCATCAAGGAATTGGCAACCTCCAGTGGTGCTTTTCCTGTCTAGTCCACAACCTCCAACGTCTGCATCTGAATAGGCTTGAACGAAGAAACCTGAGTTGGATGGATACCATAAGCCGAGAGAGGTAGTTCGCTTGAGATACCGGAGTATGTTCTTCACTGCAAGCATGTGAGGTTCACAAGGATTTGCCTGAAATCTAGCACAGTAACAAACAGAAAACATTATATCAGGCCTGCTAGCAGTAAGGTACATTAAAGAACCGATCATTTGGCGATATAGCGTAATATCGACTGCTGGCTTATCCAAGGATGGAGTGAGCTTGGTGTCGAACGCCATTGGAACTTTAACCTTTGAGTCTCCCATCATGCCGAATTTCGCAAGGAGAGTCTTGGTGTAAGCTTCCTGGTTAATAAAGATGCCTTCAGGTCCCTGTCTAATATTTAAACCAAGAAAAAAGTTAATCGGACCCATTGAGCTCATTTCAAATTTAGTCTCCATTAGCTTTCTGAATTCAGCCGTTAAGCTAGGATTCGTTGAGCCAAAGATGATATCATCGACATAGATTTGAACAATCATAAGGTGGTTACCTTCCTTCTTACGAAAGAAGGTTGGGTTAACTGAACCTTGTTTGAAATTGGACATCTTTAAAAACTTGGTTAGCGTTTCATACCAGGCCCTCAGTGCTTGTTTCAGTCCATATACCGCTTTGTCCAGAATATAACAGTGGTTGGGATATTTTTCATTGATGAATCCAGGAGGTTGCTCCACGTACACCGTTTCTTCGAGTTCTCCATTTAGAAATGCACACTTTACGTTCATTTGGTAGACCTCAAAGTTCTTGTGTGCAGCATAGGCAAGAAATATTCGAACAGATTCCAGCCTAGCCACAGGAGAAAAAGTTTCCTCATAGTTGATTCCTTCCTCCTGGCAGTATCCTTTCACCACTAGACGAGCTTTGTTTCTTATCACATTGCCTTCCTTGTCCATCTTATTTCTAAAGACCCATTTGAGACCAACAACCGAGGTATCTTGAGGAGTTGGAATGAGGCGCCAAATTTTATTTCTTTCGAATTCATTAAGTTCGTCTTGCATAGCTTGAACCCAATCGGAGTGATCAAGAGCAGTGTTAACTGTCTTTGGTTCAACTTTTGAGACAAAGGAGTTAAACATACAAAACTCTACTTTTGAAAATAAGGAAGTTTGCTTTGCCTTTAGTTGAGATCGGGTTAGGACCTTTTCAGAGACATTACCGACAACCTGTGAAACAGGATGATCTCTGGTCCATTTGACAAGAGGAGGGTAATTTGGATCATAGGATGGATCCAATTCAGTATTTACCATCTCTTCTAGTTCAGATTGACTATCATCGTCATAAGACATATCGACATTCTCCCCCTCGACAAATGAGCTTTCAGGTGTATCTTGACTTTCCGGAGCTACAGGAGTTACGGGTGGTGTTGAGCTATCGGGTGGTGCAGTACCTTTGGGTGTTTTTGAGCTTTCGGGTACCACAGGACTTTCGGGTGCAGATAGGCTTTCGGGAGCAGCTGAAGAACAGTTCTCCCCCTCAACATGTGAGCCTAGCTGTGTTGAAGAAGGTGGATCCTCCCCCTCAACTGAAGCACCATGTTGTAACGGGTCGTTTGGACTTGATCCTCCTTCATTCATTTGCTTGGAAGCATCTTCGATGATTTGCTTCAGATGATCTACTTTGTTTTATGCTGCACTGGCTTCCGAGAGAGTAGCTTTCTCTGGTTCATCGAATAACTCAACAAACTTCTCAAACAGATTTGCAATCGAGGCTGTGACTTGGCCTGTTTGAGAAAAAATTTCTCCAACTATGTCTTCACTGGCCTTCAACTTTTTGACATAGCTATCATCAAAAGTCACATAATAAGTTTCTTCTATCTTCCTCGAACGCTTGTTTAATACTCGATAGGCTTTCGAAGTGAGAGAATATCCCAGGAAAATTCCTTCATCGGCTTTGACGTCGAACTTGTTACGATGTTCTTTAGAATTGAAGATAAAGCATCGTGAGCCAAATACGTGGAAGAATTTGACGTTTGGCTTTCTGTTGTTGATGATCTCATAAGGAGTAAGAGTGAAACGCTTATTGAGATAGGACCTGTTCTGCATAAAACATGCTGCAGCAATAGCATCAGCCCAAAAGTATAAAGGTAAAGAAGCAAAACTTAGCATGGTTCGGGCCGCCTCACATAAAGATCGGTTTCGTCTTTCGACAATCCCGTTTTGTTGAGGGGTGTAGGGAGCTGAGAAGTTGTGACTGGTTCCTTTTTCTGCCAAGAAGTCTTCGAATTCTTTATTTTTGAACTCCAGCCCATTGTCGCTCCTGATGTTGTGAACGATTTTCCTCAGCTGCACTTCAACTTGCTTGATAAACATCTTTAGCTTGAGAGTTGCTTCAGATTTGTGCTTCAGAAAGAACACCCATGTAAAACGTGAAAGTCATCAACAATGACAAGAATATACTTGTTTCCGCCAATGCTTTCGATAGATGATGAACCACACAAGTCAATGTGAATTAACTCTAGTGGTTCAACAACTTTAGTGTTTACAATCGATGGGTGACTTTGACGACTCTGCTTCCCCATTTCACACGTAGCACATAAATGTTCGCGATCGAACTTGAGCAACGGAAGACCTCTAACATGACCTCCTGTGACAAGTTTGTTGATATCCTTGAAGTTGAGATGAGAGAGCCTTCTGTGCCACAGCCAGCTTTCGTCAGATTGTGCTTTGGACAAAAGGCAGATAGCTGGATTTCCTTTGATAGGTTTGAGATTAAGAGGAAACATTTCGCCTTTGCGCTCCGATTTGAGAATCACTCTTTTTGTTTTCTTCTCTATTATTTCCAAACCCTCATCGTCAAATGAGACCTTGAGACCGGTACCTCCAATGAGCTGAGATACACTGATGAGGTTGTGCTGTAGTCCTTCAACGTATGCAACCTTTCTAATCGTGAAATCTCCATTTGTTATCATTCCATAACCTTTTATCGTGTAAAATGAGTTGCTCCCGAACTTGACATTTCCCCCGTTTGAAAGAGACCAAAATTCCCTCAGCTCTTCCTTCCTTCCTGTCATGTGACATGAGCAGCCACTGTCAATATACCATTCTTCGTCAAACTGCTCGTCACTGATAACCTGCAAAAATTAAGCAGATTTAGGAACCCAAAGTTTCTTGGGTCCACGTGAGCCTTTCACAGGAACAGGAATAGTAAGAGAGATGTCAACAGGATATGTTCTTTTTATTAAAGTTGTTTCATCTTTCTTTTTAGTGGTGAAAACCTTAATTTTGTTGAGATTTGTTACAGTCGGTTTGGATTCAGGTTTAGGCATTTGGACTTTGGAATGATTTTGATCAGTCTTGACTGAGGAAACCTTCGATTTTCCTTTCAAATCTGTTGAAGATTATGGATTTTGAGTATGAACAGAATTGGATTTAGAATGAGGTTGACAGGAATTAGAAGAATTAGAACGAGAGAAGTTAGACTGAGAAGTTTTATGGATTTGAGGTCCTGAGTGACACTTTTGTTTTTGGTTATTTGTGGGACCGAATCTCGAACTTTGGTCGCTTTTGCTCTTGGAACCGAACTTATGCTTTCGGTAGCTGGTGTTCTCTGAAGCGAACCTTTCCCTTCGGTTGTGATGATCCTCAGAACCAAACCTTTCCTTTCGGTTATTATTACTTTCTTGCTGCCTAACAGCACTTTTCTCTGACTTTGAATTTCTGTCATGATAAGAGAAATGGGCGTTTTGAGATCGCCAAAAATGTTTTCGTTCAGAGAGATTTTTCTTGTATCTCTGATTCCTTTGCTGCTTCTGATCCTTTACTTGCTTCGGCTGTCAGTGGATGTTGGCTTTTTGCTTTTGCTTCTTGTCAGCTGGTTCACTTTGAACTGATGATGTTTCGCTTGAAGGAGTGACTTCTTCTTCAGGAACTTCTTTTGTACCACTAGTACTTGGCACGTCAAAGTTGTCAGGTTTGTTTAGAGGCTCTGGCACATATCTGCCTTTGGGTTTCCAGGACGTCCGCTCCGACAGACCAACGGTTTCGTCAGCATTATCGATAGGGCAGACCAGAAGAACTCATCACAACCATCAGCATTATCTTCATTTACAATGGCTGTGAGTTCGGCTGTCTGATGTTCGGTTACTCCTGTGACCTTATACATCTTATTTGGAGTCGTCCTTTCCTTTTGGTATACAACAACTTTTTCTTCAAGGATCGGGGACTTTTGTTGGGACAGACGAGCAAACTCCACAAAATTTTCTGAAATAAGATTTTTGTGGTTTTCGGGTTCGCTCTTGACAAACTCAGAACAGTCAACTTCATCCTCTACAAAAATTTCACTCATATCATCATCCTCATTAAGCTCAGATGCATTTTCAACATCAATTTTATTTTCTGAGCTCAAGTTGGCATTCAATGAGTCAAACTTTTGTATGGTTTCGGTCCTTAGTTTCATTTTATCATTTTCGTCCAAAAGATTTTTCAGCATGTCCTTAAGGTCCTTGGACTTTATGAAAGATTCGATTTTGTCTAGACCACACATATAAGTCGGATTTACATCCTCAGACGAAACTACACTTTCGCAATTATATGATTCAGCGTCAATTTCATCTTCCTTAAACTCAAGGAAGGGTAAAATCATGCAATGAATTTTCTGTCCTATTTCACAGTTAAGATGAAGTTGAGTGATGTTAGAATAAAGACGCTTAGCAATCAAACAAAACACATTTCTTTGTTTCAAAAGTTTTAAATTGTCTCTTTGTAAATAAATGTTTTCGTCTTTGGATTTGATCAACTCCGACTCCTTCAGCTCTATCCACATCCTCCGTTCCTCACTCTTTGTAGACACCCTACTTATTTGGTCAGTTAGGTTAGAATTGGTGATCCGTATTTGAGTTAAATTGCTGTCTAGATGAGAGATTCTTGAATTTACATTTTTTAATTCTTTTTCATATGAATTTTGTGGGACTTTGAATGAAACAAGAATGGATTGTACCTTCTTGATTAATTCATCAAGCTCATTAAACTGCACGCTGAGAGGTTTTGCTGTGAAGCACAAGTCCTCTCGCTCCTTCGTGTCTTCATTCCCACCATCTGTGTTGTATCCCCTCATTTGAGATACATCCGACACCATCAAACACTTTCCACCGCTTCCTTCACCTTTCACAACGTAAGCCTTTCCATGAGATGGCTTTCTGACTTCATCATCCTTAGAGTCGGTTGACCAGACCTCCATGCCACCGAACTCATCATCTGCTACCGAACCCTGCACAATTAAAGCATTCATAGAAGGGTTAGCAGTAGTTTTCTTTCTCTTGATCTCTTCCAGCTTTTTCATCAACACAACTTCTTCATCTTTTTCTTCATCCTTTTCTGACATTTTCTTTAGGACACAGTCTTTGGCATAGTGGTTCTTTCCTCCACAGTAGTATCAGTTCACACCTGAATCTCCTTCAGCTTTCGGCTCTTTCTTTGGTTCTTCTGCCTTCGGTTCCTCCCTCACTTTTTCAGAACTATAGCTTCCCTGCCAATTTCTGTTCTTATTGGTAGGAAACCTTTTCTTAATAAACCTCTTTGGATTTGACACCATCATTGCATAATCTTCAGAGGTGAGGTCATAGTCTTCTAAGTTAAGATCTTCATCTTCTACCACATTTTTGCTTTTAGATAGAAGGGCCAAGGAACCCAAGCTTGAAACCACATTTTTCTCCTGCAAGACAATCTTTTCTTGGGATTTCAAAATCCCTACCAGTTTAGCCAATGAATATGATTTGAATTGCTCATGAGCTTTAACAGTGGACACAACCGCTCTCCACTCAGATCTAAGACTATTAAAAAACGTAACTTTTTGTTCAATCAACTTCCTTTTAATATCGTGTTTAATCATCTTACTGACAAGATGATTGAAGCGATCGAATGTCTGAGTAACAGTTTCCTCGGGATTCTGCTTAAATTCGCTAAACTCAGATAAAAGTAAGGTCTAAATGGAATGCTCCAGATCCTCGTCTGTGGAATATAACTCTCGCAGCCTATCCCATATTTCTTTGGCAGTGCTGCATGAACTTACTAGCCTGAAAGTATCCGATTGAAGAGCGAATCTGATTAGTCTCAATGCTTTAATATTGCACTGAAACTTATCCTTTTCGTCTTGAGCAATATCTTTTATGTCCTTCAACAGATCATTATACTCTTTCTGAGTTTTAATGATTTTAGACGTTGCAGAATGAGCGAATGGTCCAGACACGATTGCTTCCCAAATAAGATATCCATTGTCTTTAGATCCAATGACATAATCTTCAAAGCGATGTGCCCAGACTTCGTAATCATGGGTGTAAAGGATGGGAATCTTCGTCGTTGATCCAATGATGTTTGAGATGTTTATGGGATTTGATGGTGACTCGTCCATGCTTGATCGTATAACCTGTTAGAAAGATCAGACTTGTAATATATAAGATTAGGGCAAAACAAATAAATGTTGAGTTACGTCAATTATGGGATGACGGCTCAATAAATATTAGTTAATGCGGAATAACCCTAATCGCAACCTTTTTCACAGAAAAGATGTGTATGAATTACACAGCCTCCTGCTCTGATACCAATTGATATGTTATTAATTAACTTGATGATCGATTAGATCTATGTAACAGGTAAGCGATGAATATATAAACAGTAAATAACCCAAGTATGAATCAAGATGTTCCGAATGATTAGATTACTCAATCCTCACAAAGCTCGACTAAGAACTTCCGCTGTAGAGGATTCTAGGGTTACAAGAACGATAACAATAAACTTGCTGAATAATAACTCTCTGATCGTTCTATTCTATCGTTACTTTCTAGGAGCATGCAAGCACCTATATATAAACTAAACCCTACTAAACTCACGGATGGACAGGCCCATACCGGAGATACATAATGGACTAACTAACGAGCCCAATAGACGCAATACATAACACAAAACACAACCCAACAAAGGCTTTAGCTTTTTGTCAATTCTCACTTCTTAGTCCGTCTTCACGGTTCGAGTCTTCTCTTCGACTGGGCTTCCGACTTCAGCTTCCTTCCTGTTGGACCTATACTCCGAGTGCGACTTCTCCAAGCCTCCAATTCCCACCGGCGACAAGCGACCTGCATTTGACGTTTCCCGTCACCGCCGCCGACGCCCTTCTGCATTTGACCGTAATGTATTTAGAACTCCGACTACGACTTCTCCAAGTCTTAATTTCTCTCTTTCCTTCTATGATACAATTGACACTTGAGAGTGTTCTTTAGTCTTGACAGTCGATTCTACCATTTAGCTAAATTGGCTCACGATTTGTGTTTCTCACTGTTTTCTCAAACATAAGTATGAATTAAGGTTTATTCAGTGAACAGATTTCGATTTCTCACAGTGTACATATTTTGATTTATATGAGGTGTTTGTGTTGGAAAGAACTGAGATTCATAATCTCACAGTGTACAGATTTTGATTTATAACTTTGGTGATGTTCTATGTATGATCAATTTCACAAACTAGAACTGTAATAGAAGTTTTTGAACTTGATTATGTGAATATTGTTAACTGTGATTCTGTGAATATAGCAAGAGAAACTCAAACTGGATGTTGATGGTGTCATTTTATAACTTTAGTGATGTTTTTTGTTTGATCAATTCTTGATTTATCAAGAGCTTACATGTTTGTTTATATACATATGTTGGACTTGTATAAACTATTTGTGGATCTAAATCAAATAAGTTTCCAATTGTTTGTGTTGCTTGATATGTTTCCGATTTGTGATAATTTAAGCCTATAAACCGGGGGAACGGGGGCGGGACCGGGGGTGATGGAGGTAACCGAGGGCGGGACCGGGGGCAATGTGACCAGAGGATCCGGGGGCGGGGGAAAAAACTGATTTCGGGGGCGGGGCGGGGGCAGCTATTTTCGCTCTCGTTTGCCCCCGTTGACATCCCTAGTTTGAAGGGGGAATGATGACTGCTAAGGATAGTCCAAAGGGGATATAAGGTTGTTTAATAGGGAGCAACCCTTAAAATTAGGCTTTAGTGATAGAGCTAGTACGGCCGAAGTACCACACGTGTGCCCATCGTACTAACAGAACATCCGTGTTTCCACATTACATGAGTACGTTGTGCGTACCCTCAAGTACATGCAACGTACAACCAAAATGCGAATTGTTTTTCCTCAAGGGACCAATTGTGAAGCTTTTGATAAAGTTAAGATCAATAATAATAATACATGATATTCAGATGTTACTATTCTTTTCAATTGATGATAACTTTTGCAAGTGATTCATAAAAACAGGTACATGTCTTAATGTATTCTCATTTTCTTCTTTAATCTTTAAAAAATTAATCTACTCTTTCTTATTGTATCTGTAAACAAATAACAATTTTTTAATTTAAACCAAATGGACGAAAATATGTTATGAAAACTTAGAAACATATAGCACTCAAAATTAGTATACCCATTCAAGAATAAAATAAGGTAGTAATTGTCTATGTAACTAAATCCCATTAAAATAGGTAATAATTTTCGAAATTTGCTACAAATTCATAGGTATTACTTTGTCATATATTTTCTTTAATCGACGTTTTATGAGCATTACAAATACTATATTTCACATATTTATTTGAATCAACGATTATAATTTTACATAAATAAAAAAATATAAATCTCATAACTAATAATTTATTGAAAATAATCGATTAATAATTATTAGTTTTTACTATAAAAATTTAATTATTTTTGTAATCGTGGTTCCCACGGGCTATAACCTTGTGTGTGTATGTGTGTGTGTGTGTGTGTGTATATATATATATATATATATATATTGTTAACGTTACCTAACAAAAACGTTAAATGTAACGGAAAATGTAACAGATACATTACTACCTTAGCTAAGACACGGTCTTGGTCTAAGCGAGCCAAGGCCATGGCAGCAGCTCATTTCTCATCACATGGTTAGAACATTCCATGTGATCTTCTCATTCACTCACAACCAATGAGAAGGCAACAAATAGCCCGGGTGAACCCCAGAATTGATGTCACGTGATAGTTAGTGTGAATAGCTCTCCTAGTAAGAGGAGGCCACATTTCATGTTCACGAGGCACGGTCCCCACAATCCGTTAGTAACAGGTACAAAAGGATCTCTTTCGCGTCAAGGAAGGGATCCATCTTCTCTCTTAGGAAAATTACCCCGGAATTTTCTCTCTCTCTCTCTCTCTCTCTTTCTCATAAAACTAACTCGATCGTCGGAGTGAAATCCTGGGGGAACACCCGATCATCCTTTAACGATTTTTTTGTGATTGTTTTCTCAGGAAATCACCCAAGTTGGATCCATCGTTCAACATCCAAACCATCTGCGAACATGTCACAACATTTGGCGCCATCCGAACTTATCCTCAAAGTGATACAACCAATAGATGACACTAGTTCTCTGTATAAGGGGGGGGGGGTCTAAGCCAAACAATATCTAGAATGGAAGTAGAAAATTTGTTCGAAACACACGAACAATCCCAGTTGATGATGACACAGATCCCATCAATCACGATAAGAACCGCAGAACCAGGCCTCCATAGCAGTTTCTAGCAATTGTCATCGGATATCTCACAAAATCAAATGACGATATCAAATCCCAATCTGTTGCGGACGAATCCATTTAACGGCACTGAGGTATTCACTATCTCTAACTCCCGTAAGAGGAGCGCACCTCACCATGCAAAAAGCGAGATTAAGGCACTCTCGAGAAACCAACTCAACATCAGTTTCTCGAGCAATGATCCTAGACCATCAAATTGGGATACATGAGACCCACTCCTTATATCAGGGTTCATTCGTAACACGAAGGTCCACCAAATATACATTGACAATGGTAGTTGCTCTGATATACTCTATGAACACCGTTTCCGGCAGCTAACTAATACGTGGAAGGAAGGGCCCAACCCCCAACCGGTGGACCATTAGTAGGATTCACCGGGAATAGCTTGTGGCCACTAGGTATCGTTCGGATGCCCTTAACGTTGGCCAGCCACGACGAAAGGGACCGAATCACAAGGACAATCGAATTCTCTGTGATCTGATACCTAGCAGAACACAACATTCTGCTTAGGCGATCAGCAATCGCATTTCTGCATCTCGTGCCATCGACGATACACGATATCATTAAATTCGAGATTAAGGCACTCTCGAGAAACCAACTCAACATCCGTTTCTTGAACAACGATCCTAGACCATCAAATTCAGATCCACAAGACCCACTCCTTATATCAAGGTTCATTCGTAGCACGAAGGTCCACCGAATATACATTGACAATGGTAGTTGCTCTGATATATTCTATAAACACCGTTTCCGACAGCTAACTAATACGTGGAAGGAAGGGCCTAACCCCCAACCGGTGGACCATTAGTAGGATTCACCGGGAATAGCTTGTGGCCACTAGGTACCGTTCGACAGCCCTTAACATTGGTCAGCCACGACGAAAGGGACGGAATCACAAGGACAATTGAATTCTCTGTGATCTGATACCCAGCAGAACACAACATTCTGCTTAGGCGATCAGCAATCGCATTTCTGCATCTCGTGCCATCGACGATACATGGCATCATTAAATTCGAGATTGAAGCACTCTCAAGAAACTAACTCTACATCATTTTCTCGAGCAACAATCCTAGACCATCAAATTGGGATCCACGAGACCCACTCCTTATATTAGGGTTTATTCGTAACACGAAGGTACACCAAATATACAGTCACAATGGTAGTTGCTCTGATATACTCTATGATCACCGTTTCTGGCAGCTAACTGATACGTGGAAGGAAGGGCACAGACCCCAACAGGTGCACCATTATTAGGATTCACCGGGCATAGCTTGTGGCTACTAGGTACCGTTTGGTTGCCCTTAATGTTGGTTAACCACGACGAAAGGGACTGAATCACAAGGACAGTCGAATTCTTTGTGATGCGATACCCAGCATAACACAACATTCTGCTTGGGCGATCAGCAATCGCATTTCTGCATCTTATGCCATCGACAATACATGGCATCATTAAATTCAGCACATGCCAAGGATCGTCGACAGTCCTCGCCACAAGCAGTAGAGCACAACATTGCCACCCAATCATAGCCTCCCCACAACTCGTGCGTAGGGTTATTCAAAAATAACTAAATCCGAAAAATCCGATTCGAAAATTAGATAATCCGATTCAAAATTACCCAAATTTCGGATATCCGGATTTTCAGATTCGGATTCGGATATCAATTTTGAAAAATTTCGGATATCCGATATCCGAAAAATAAAGTTTTCTAATTATTTTTTAATATCTTACTTATAATTTAAAATTGGATGACAGGGAAACTTTAGATATGAGGTGACTGTCGTTGTAGCTATTGTAATGTTAGTTCGTTTGCAAATTTAAATTGTTGTTAATTTATTTGTAAAGTTAATGGCGACGTTAATTTATTTCCAAAGTTAATGACTTATCAAACATATTGAATAGCTACAATCGTGAATAAACTAAGAAAATGACTTATAAACCCACTGTGAAGATAAATTAGGAAGAAAAATACATAAATGTGTTCCTTATTACGTTATTTGTTAATTGATTTGCAAATTGAATCCGCTATGTTGTTAATTTCATTTCAAATTACATACAAAATATCAATGACACGAATTTAATATTTGTAAAAGATGCGTTTCGGATATCCGATATAGATATCCGTATCCATATCCGAATTTTCGAATATCCGAATGTCGGATATCCGAAATTTCGGATACGGATTCGAATATTAAAATTAACTATCCGAATTTTCGGATATCCGGATTTTTGGATATCCGGATTTTTGGATATCCGAATTTTCGGATATCCGGTTTTGAACACCCCTACTCGTGCGCACGCCAAAGAAGCCTAAGGAGGTATGTTTCACCGAGCAACACCAGATAAACATGGAGTATCCATAGCAGATTATGCGAATCGGCGCTCACTTAACAGACGAAACTAAGGCACAACTGGTGGCGTTCCTGAGGAAATACTCCACCGTCTTCGCCTGGAAGCCAACAGATTTGACAGGCGTCGATCGACAGTTCATAGAACACATCCTCAATATTGCACCTGGGAGTAACCCTATGAAGCAAAAGAAGCGAGGACGAGCGGCAGACCGCAATAAGGCTATTAACACAGAAGTGCCCGACCAAGTGAGTTATGGCATACTTAGGGATGTAATGTTCCCAACATGGATAGCAAACCCAGTCATGGTAAGGAAAGACAATGGGACATGGCGAATGTGTATAGATTATTCAGATCTCAACAATGCCTGCCTAAAGGATTGTTATCCTCTTCTGGTGATCAATTAGAAAGTCCAATCGCTTGAAGGTTTCTGTAAGTCCCCAAAATGATATGTATCAATAGGATTGCACTATGATGGTGCGGAATCCCAATCTAGGATGCAAGTTATAATATGAATAAGAACAAGATGATTAATCATCAATGCACACTATAATAGATGAATAGTCGGGTACATAAGATTCTTGATTACACTTGGATTTCTCTCTTGTTTCTCTCCCAATCACGTTCTAAGCTTATGGCAGCCCCCAAAGACGTCCCACCCACATTACAAGACTAAAATAACACTATTTATACCTAGACCTAATAACTAAAGCCCAACCCACAACCCAAACAAAACAATATTAAGCCTAACCAAAATCACATGTGATTCTGGTCCAAACAACACCAAAACATGGTGTTTTCGGTCCTAGACAGAGAACTTTAATAGCTTATTAAAAGCAAAGTATAAACCAGAATTTATGAACTAACAATCTCCCTCTTGGTTTATAGCTTTCTTTTCTTATGTCCTAACAATCTCCCCTGGGTTTGTAGCTTTCTTTTCTTTTCAAGCTTCTCTTTGATCTTGAATTCTAGCTTTTATCTTCGATTTCTTCACAATTTCAAGATGAACATATGAATTTCTACATGAATGGATTTATCTTGAATAGTTGGACTTCCTTTAAATATTTGACCTTGAAAGCACATTGGGTGTAGATGCTTTTTGTAAAGGTTCTTGAAAATAAGCACTTGCAACTTTGAAATATTTCAGAGAAAATAACAGAGAGACCAATTCTTCTGGATCAGTTCAGCAAGTTCATGGATATCATTAAATTGATTGAGGAGGCTTCAATCCAATATTCCATGCTTCTGGGTTTGAAAAATTAAATGTTGAAAAATAATTTTCACTTCTTGTTCCTTCAAATGAGTATTCATTAACGATCACCGTTGTGCCTTGAAAAGTAATCATGAATAAAAAGTCCCTGTGGATCACAGCATCATAAAGACCCTTCTCACCACATTTCTTCAAGGTCCCAACCTTGGCTCAGAAGGAGACTACTCGCAGTATCTGTGTGAACACCGAGGAACGCACTGCGATTTGTTGAGTATCAGAGAACTACTCATGGCCTTTTTGATGTTAGCCCCTGTATATCCTAGATCAAAGATCTCAATATGGTTTTTCAAGTTAAACAAGTTAACTAGGACCTTGGCGAGACGTTCAGCGATAATTGTGCCTTGCGAGGTGCATCTCCCTAGTGCCATGAAATCTGTACAGTTTCAAATTTTTTATTCCATAAATACGACAGTTGTTAGAAAGCTACTGCCTAACTGACAATTTATATAGTTTCAATCCTTCAATTCCTTGTGAAAATGGAGTGAAGTTTAATGACCATCAACTTCTTTCCAAGTTTCTTCCCCTTGCTTAGAAAATTCTGATACAATCTCTTCTTGTTTTGAATTTCCGATACAGTCTCCTTGAGTCTCCTCTGATTTTTGAATTCGCTTTTTAAGGCAAACAAAACTTTGAGATAAAAAATAAAAATAAAAATAAACTTAGCACACAACAGAAATAACTAAGAAATAAAATAGTAATAAAATACACTCAAAAGTAACAATAAAATAGTTTTGGATTGTTGATTTTTCTAAAAAGAAATAAAACAAAAATAAGCATATTTTTGGATTTTTAAATTTTATGATCTTTCTATTTTTGTTTGATTTTTTTATTATCCCCCTAAATTTGTGCATAGAGGAAAATTAGGAACAAATTTAACAGAAACAAAAATAAGATACAAAATGTATAAAACATAAACTTTTGGGATCAAAGTTGTCAAGCAATTCAATATCATTTATCAGCACATACATCTGCATGTTTAGCTCTGGTCAATCACCACTATTGTGGTTCACTTAAACACAAAGGATATTGACAAGTTGGACAAATTATAAGTGACGAGACATTGAACCTATATTCCAGTATAGACCCTTTTGTTGATGACGACCAAAGATATTGTTGTCCACTTAAATTCAGCAGTGAGATCTATAGTCAACCTTTGGTTATTTCAATTTTAAGTTCACTAGAATGTGTTCCCCATTTGACGACATATGCTAGCAATCAAGGAATTCCAAAGAACTCTTTACATTAGGTGAGTGCTCAATTATTTTAGTGAGAAGATGGATGTAAAGATGCATATGTTTTGCCCTAGGTCGAATCTCTTCCAATCACGTAGAGGGGACAACATATGACTAACATATTGGGTTTTGAGCATTCTAACACTCCTAAGTGTACATGCAACTCTAAATACCTTGGATCTATGTTTTCTATACTATACATGAAAATATGAACATTCCAAGGTATTACCCTAACTAGCATACAATCTTTTGATACTTGGTTAACAAAATGGATAAAATACATACCTTGTTGATGTAGCTTGACTCCATGAAGCTCTGGAGCCTAGTGCCCCAAATTTAACACCTCAAATGGTTCACACAACATCACCAACACATGGAATAACCATGAGAAGAAGACACATGAACTCTAGAAATTGGCTTGCCGTCTTGTGTATACACTAGTGCCATTTCACCAACCAATGGGATCTTTATATAGTGTGGCTATTAGGGTTACACCTTGTAACTCATGACTTTACCCCTTCCTTATGCTCCAAGGGTTTTAACCTCCATAGAGTGTCCATGGGTCACCACATGGGTTAAACCCAACATAAGGAATCTTGGATCATAAGCTCACATATATAAGAATGAATGATTTACACAATCAATCCCCATATATTTAGTTAGTCTTTTTTGATCCATAAATTAAGTCCATATTAATTCTTGATCAATACTAATTAAATAACATGATTTCATATTAATATATGAGAGCTTATAATATATTAATATGTCACAAATGTCCTCTTCTCACAAATGGGCTATCCAAATGTTTTGATGCCATGCAACCCAAATGGACCATGCCGAGTCGGGTCAAGTACATACCAATTATAGTTATGGACTTAGACACTAATCCAACATAACACAGATAGAGGGATAGAGAGATAGAAAGTTTCATATGTTGTGTCCCAGGTCGGATATTCCGATCACGCAGAGGGGACAACATATAACTGACATAGATAAATAGAGAGAAGCATAGATAGAGATGTATAGAAATAGATGTGCATATGTTGCGTCCCAAGTCGGATCTTCCGATCACGCAAAGGGGGCAACATATGACTGACAGAGAGGATAAAAAGGAAAAACAATTTCACATAGACCTACTTTATCAGAAACCCCCCCTCCCCCGGTCACCCTATCAGCACCAGAATTAAGGACATAAGTCTGTACATAGAAGAAATGTTGATCCACAGTTCTAGATGATAAGTAACTTTAATGTATCTTGTAGGCTCCCTTGTTTATCTCACTGCTCAATCTATCCAAGCGTCGTATGGCCAGTTCAAATGAAACTATCTATGTCCAGATGAGTCAACATTATCTAGTCCTTTAATTTTGAACCCTTCGTGCCTACCAGCGTATTGAACACAAAGTCTAAACAATTCAGCTTCAGTGCATTACACGCATCTCATATTTCCCTTTAGCACTAAACTTCATATCACTTCCCAAAAATACTTATGAAAAAAAACATATTTTTGTATTTTTGATTTTTATAATTTTTTTTATATTGATTTATCCCCCTTAATTTGGGCATGAGGAAGAAAGAAAATAAAATAAACACGCAAATTTAAAAAATTGTCTTCAAAACGAATCATTTTAAGAAAAACTTAGAAGTATCGAGAAGAAAACTCAATCTGTAATTCAACAATTGAAGTTGCATCCAGATGATCTGAGAACAGCACATATATGCAGCAACATGTTCAGCCTCAGGTGTGTTTCAACTCCGGAAAAAGTTCAAAAATTCTTCACATCGTTAAGTTCGATCCCCATTTGGGATACTTTCCTTCTTCCTTCCCACAACGCAAAACATACCCTCAATTAAAATTCTGAATGATGTGCAGTTGAGAGATGTCTCCTGTCATGTGCCTGGAATAGCCACTATCAACAAACTGAAGTCTGATGACATTCCTCCATAGCTGCTCCGACACAGAGTGTAGGATTAGTTGGCTTGTGGAACCCAGTCCATTTTGAAGCTAGGTTGACCATTATCATTTACACAAGGTAATCTCTCCCA
Source organism: Lactuca sativa (assembly GCF_002870075.4). Lineage (NCBI taxonomy): Eukaryota > Viridiplantae > Streptophyta > Magnoliopsida > Asterales > Asteraceae > Lactuca > Lactuca sativa. Next base: position 112,826,239 of record NC_056627.2, on the reverse strand, counting down.
TGACATATCATATTAATCACACACAAAAGATGAAGAAAAATTAGAATCATTAGATGATTTGGGAGTGTGAACCTTTGGTACCCATCTGTAGTCGGGTTTAACCCATTTCTTGTTTGATCGGATGGATGCCTCAGTACTCTTTGTAGAACTTGAAACCGACCGCCGAGATGACTTCGACCTAACTGATTTTTGTCTAACGGAACTATCTCTTGAATTTGGCTTATTGTCAAACATTCCCTTCTTGTCCTTAGGAACTTGATTATTGCCCCTCTTAGCATTTTAGTCACCATTGTGTGAACATGACCTCGAAGAGTTTCTTTTGTAAGACCTCCCTCTTGGCACGTTCTGCCAACGTTTTTTGTAGTAAGGAACATATAAACGATGTGGGAAATTTCTGGCAATGTGACTGGGAGTCCCACAGTTAAAGAAAGTTTGTCTTTTCATATAAATTAGATTGTGACTTGGTCCTTGTCCAACAGAAGTTCGTTTTGAAGAACTTCCACAAGCACAAGCACAAGAACATTTGTTAGAATGCTTCACAGATTTTTGTGGATGGGATTTTTCAACAGTGGGAGTATCATCATCACAAGCTTTTGAAACAGTTTCAGAAGACTCAAAATTGATTTTGATCTGCTCACTCCCATCTTTCACTGCTTATTTATCTGCACATGAAGTAGAAGCATTAGAATCATTCACCTCATCACGAGCTTTTGAATCATTATCAGCAGAACAAGAATTATTTGTGATCTGCTCATGCCCATCATGCACTGTGACCTACTCTAAACTTGAGGTAGAAGTATTAGAATCGTTCACCTCAACACTTCTCGTGGGGCCAGATTGTTCAGTCCTACCTGAATCGGTTATAGAGGGTTGGGGTATTTTGAGCAGCTGTCTCTAGCTCATTGGTTTCAAGGGGTGGGGTATAGTTATCATTAAACTGTAACACCCAATTCCTGGTATGTCTGTAATTAAAGTATTTATTATGTTTTCTTTGGGACTCAACGATTTGGAGGTCCAACTCATCGAGTAGAGTCGCGATCCGCGGGAAGTTTGAGTAGTCTACTCGACAAGTCGGGAGACCGACTCGGCGAGTAGACGATGTTTAAGTAAAACCCTAAGTAGAGGGTTTGCACCCTATTTAAACACATTATAACCCCTCAACTCAGCCCCCATCGTCCAGGGCAAACCCTAACTCGAAACCCTAGCCTTGTTTGAGTGTTCTAAGGTAATTTTGTACATTTTGGTGGTTTGTGAAGCTTGAGAGGAAGAAAAGGAGTTGGGGAGTTCAAGTGGGAGTTTGGATATCCGGAGATTGTGTTCCATTTCCAGCTCATTTAAGGTAAAAAGCTCCTATGTTGATCTTCCATGTAAATAATCATCTTTAGGGCTTGGATCTTGGTATATTTAGGGCTTTCTAAGCCATTTTCGGGTTATGAAGTGTAATATGAAGTTATGACTTCAGATATGGGGCCATTGGGGGTCTTTATGGCATAAAGATGCCAACTTTGTTGCCATAAACACCCCATGCATCTTGTAGGCCATCTTTTATGGCTTCTTGAGCCAAAGATCCCATGCATGTGCACCAAGTTCATGACTTTACGTATAAAAGGGACCCTAGGACGCCATATCTATGATTTGGATGCATTAAGTCCAACTAAAATCGACTATATAGTAATGGAAAAGGAGGGACTCGGCGAGTCACTTAGATGACTCGGCGAGTCGAGACGCTTTTTCCCCAAAAACGTCTTCCGGAAATGGTTTTATTTGAGTGGAAGGAATGCTCGGTCTGATAGGGGTTTGCCTTGGACCTGGAAATCATGGGACTCGACGAGTGCTAGAACAGACTCAGCGAGTCTAAGGCAATCTCCCAACTTATGAAGACGAACTCAGGGAGTTCGAGAGGAGCTCGACGAGTCATAGACTGAACATCTTCTTATGGATGAAGATGAACTCGACGAGTTCATGAATGAACTCGGCGAGTCGGATGAAGATGGTCCCGATGGTTGAAAGAAGGAAAACCCATCGAGTTCTTGCTAGACTTGACGAGTGGTGTCGGGGTTGGATCGGGTTAGTGGAGTATGGACTCCACAAGTTGGTAGACCAACTCAGCGAGTCAGTTCAACTGGGTGTTGACTTTGACCAATGTTGACTTTACCTGGTTTTGGTATTGACCCTGATTGGGTTGTATGTTCGGTTTGATGACTTGAAGGTTGTCATGTATGGATTGAGGAGTCGAGGAGAGCCAACCTTCACGTCGAGGATAGTTCAGACACTACACGACATCGAGGTGAGTTACCTTCCAGTAGAAGTGGGTCTAAGGCACCAAGGCCGGCCCACTTGTAATTGATAGTTGGGACGATTGTCTTTGTGATAATTGTCTGGTCTGTTATTGATGGATATGTGAGTATGCTAGATTGCTAGATAGATGAGTATGCTAGATTGCTAGTTACTATGTTATGTGAGATAGTATCAGTAGTAAGGGACTAGTCCCCGATCCGGTCGCTAGGACCAATGGGTAGGTCGGACACCCCAGATATGTCTGACAACATGATTATGATATGATATTAGTGTTAGTAGTAGGGGTGAAAGAGTCTCTGTGTTCGGTTGAGATAGACTGGAGGGTAGGTCGGCACCCCAGAATGACTTGATATGGGTAGGTCAGCACCCCATAATAGCTTGGCATGGGTAGGTTAGCACCCCATAATGGCTTGACATGGTAGGTCAGCACCCTAAAATGGCTTGACATGGGTAGGACGGGTGCCCCAGAATTGCCTGGTAGTATGTATGCTATGTGATTGTATGGTATGTGGTCTGATGGGGGAACTCACTAAGCTTTGTGCTTACATTTTCAGTTTTGGTTTCAAGTACCTCTTCATCCAACAGGAAGGAGTCGGCGGTGTAGCAGCGCATCACACATACACACATGATTTCCGCTTAGTGTTTTCTGTGATTGTACTATGATATTTCGTTACTTCAAATGATTTGGTTTGAGACATGATATTATGGTTTTATGTATTGACATGATCTTGGCAATGTTTTGATAAACTGATTTATAAACCACTTAATTAAAAACGAAATTTTTCGCCTCAAATTTTGGGATGTTACATAAACGGAGGTGGAACACTATGATACCCTAGACCCTTATTCTGATTATTTTAAAATTTTAATTGTTTCTCAATCATAGTCTCAACTTTCTTACTTGACACATCAAACTTTTTAAAATTAAAGTGTGCATTTTCGAACTTATTTTTCAATGTGTTGAGCTCGGCAGTTAGACTAGCAATCTTTACTTGAGCATAATCATAGTGTTCATATTTTATACTGTATTCTTCTTGAAGTTTTGTAATGTCCTTGGTATTGGCCTCTAATTGATTTTTAAGGGTTTTTGAGCCTTTCTGAGAATGTATCCATCATATTTAAGGTCCTCAATTTCCCTAATTAATAGTTCATGTTGATCATGATAAAGTTTAATTTTAGCTTCACAATACTGAGAACATGAAGCTTTATTGACCTTGGTGATTGAAGAACTCATTATTCACCAAAAAGGATAATTTACCAAAAAACAGAACTGATTGTGAAACCAAGAAAAATTCCCTTTGACTTGAAACTTCGAAAGTCAAACATAAAAGTCAAAATTGAAAGTCAAACTTGAAAGTCAAACTTGAAATTCAAACATGAAAACTTGAAAGTCAAAAGTCAAATTTAAAAGTCAAAAATCAAACTTGAAAATCAAAAGTTAAATTTGAAATTCAAAAATGAAAATCCAACTTTTTATCCAAAAAAACTAACCTTGACTGAAAACAAAAGTTTCTAGATCGAAAACGAGGGTATTGGATCGAATATGTGCCTTTTTGAACAAATACGAAGTTTTAGGACCAAAAATGAAGCTTTAGTATTGAAAACGAGGCTTTAATACCGAAAACGAGGCTTTTATACCGAAAACTTGATTTTTAGACCGAAAATGCGAGGCTTCTCATCCTAACCAAGAAGTCTCGCACCGGAAACGCTTAATCCGAAGATGTGGGCCGAAAACAGCTTGACCGAGAATAGCTGACCGAAAACAGGCGAACCGAGAACAGCGGACCGAGAACTCCAAGGCTTCGGACCGAGAACGAGGCCGAGGACTTCGCAACCAAGAACCTGATGATCGAAATCGTTGCTGGCTTCGAGATCTTCTTGGGTTTGACCGAGATCCGAAGTCTGCCGCCGAGATCTTGCAAATCTTGACCAAAAACACCCAAAACTTGCCAATAACACGGGATTTTCAAATCGTTAACGCCAAACTCGATCAAAGACTTAAAAATATGAAGAACACGAAGAACAACAACCAAAAAAATTTCAAAAATCAAATAAAAACACCAAGAAAGTCAAAGAAAAACTCTTAATAATATTTTGAAATTACCCGATTGCTACCAATCTTTGGCTCTGATACCAATTGTAAGCCCCTAAAATGCTACGTATCAATCAGATTTCACTATGATGGTGCGGAATCCCAATCTAGTGAATGATGCAAGATATAATGTGAATCAGAACAAGATGATTAATCTTCAATGCACACTATTATAGATGAATAGTCGGGTACGTAAGATTCTTGATTACACTAGGATTTCTCTCTTGTTTCTTTCCAAATCACGTTCTAAGCTTATGGCAGACCCCAAAAACATCCCACCCACATTACAAGACTAAAATAACATCATGGAGATGCTCACAACTGCAACTGCCAAAGTCCTTGAAGACGCAACCAAGGCAATTCAAGCTTTTGAAAAGACCATTTCGGAAACGACCACAAAAGTTGAAAAAACTATTTCAGGAGGTGACTAGTTTTATGGATGAATTCATAATCTCCTCTGATAAAAATACCAAAGCCATGAATAAAGTAATCGTAGGATTTCACATCTCTTTGCAAGCTGAGAAGGAGGCTCTCTCACTTGTTCGTTCCAAAATCAAAGTGGAGAATGTTGAATTCACTTCCTCTGTCTTTTCCAAGATTGAAAAGCTACAAGCAGACCTGGCAGCAGAAAATAAGATAATGGATGAGTTAGCTGAGAAAACTCAGAAGGCTAAGGTTCCTTCTGAAAAGTTGAAAAATGCTACCCAGTCCAAACCCAACCTTGAAGAAGAGTGTTCTTTAATCAAAGGGTGCATTTCTTAAGTCAACGACTACCTGATGAGGCTTGTTGAGACTCGTGACTCTTTGTTCACTGTCTCAGTTCGACAACAATTATTGGAAAAGTTTCAACCGGTTTTTATTAAGGTTAATCAGATTATAGGTGTTTCGGGAAGCGGGGCTTTTTCGAAACAATGGAGAGACAAAGGATCAATAGCCAAAGACTGAAACAAAATAGAAGGGTAATGTAGCATCTAGTTTTGGAATAGACAAAGACAAAGGCAAAGGTATCTTGGAAGATAAAACTAAGGATAAATCCAAAAATGACTGAATCTGAAAGGATTGCCGTGGAAAAACGAGACAAAGAGCTAGATGATCTCCAAGCTCTTTGGAAGAAATTAGAGGCGGAGGAAGCTGATGCTACGAATGCGAAGCTTATGCTTGAAACTCAGAAGTCATTATTTCCTCCTTGGACAATGGAACACATTCAGGAAGATGCAATTGACGATCCGAGCATCTACTGGATGGAGCCCTCGATCTCATTTGATCTTAAGAACGATGTGGAATCACAATTTGATTTTTCCCATCATACCAAGGGCATTTCTCTTTCGGTGCATTGAGAAAATTGAGAAGTCTTTGATTTCAGACAGTGCAGTTAATCGGATGCTCTTTTATTTGTAAATGAAGTATGCCAAACCACAGTACAAGTCTTGGAGTTTATAGAAGATAAGTGTAGTAAAGGTTGGAACGCCTGTTCAGATTGAAGTGTAACGATCCAATTTTCCAAATAAGATTTTCATTTTTAAAATAATCAAATTATTCCTATAAACCCTAAAATCTTAAAGACAATTAATTTCAAATTCATAACATCAACATTTTATTTCAAATATCAGAGTGTCCCCATAAAAACGTGTGAGAGAGTGCATGTCGCGCCATCAAACCATGCCCTTGCCCTTAGGCTCCGAAGTACCTGAAAACAATCAACAAACCATAAGTTAATGCTTAGTGAGTTCCCCAGATCATACCCCACACAATCCACATAATCACACAATCCATAATAGCTATAAAAGCTACATATACCACAAGCCATGCATACAAACATATAAGGATGCCATGGGGTCCTCCTAGGGTCTTACTCCAGGATGCCATGGGCTCCTCCACATGGTCTTACACCTAGGTGTCATGGGCTTCCCCCATGATCTTTAATTGGAAAGCCATGGGATCCTCCACATGGTCTAACATCGAAGTGTCATGGGCTCCCCCACATGGTCTTACATCCAAGTGCCATGGGCTCGCCCCATGGTCTTTCATGCACATATACCACATATACAACTAGCATACCGCCTAGCATATAACCAAGTAACATGCCACATATCACTACATCAACTAGTGTACCATATATCATAAAATGGGTCGGCCTTGGTGCCTTCGACCCATTGGTGTGGTGAGGAGAGTCACCTGTTGAAGAAATGTTGCGCCGATAAGATAAGTCGAAACTCGCAACTCCAACTCAACTGTATACAATCACCGTGTGATTAACTTGTCAAAATCCCGAAATACCAAAATACCGTCAAAGTCAAACTTGGTCAACCCTAGTCACACTCAAAGTCAATAGTCAAGGTCAACAGTCCATCTTGACCCCAACTGGTCGACTGCATCTAGCAACTTGTCGAGTTCCTTCAGAGTCCATAAAACCGGAATCTCGAGTCAACTCACCGAGTTACCTGAGTAACTCGTCGAGTCCTTTAGTGTCCAGGAGACCAAAAACTCTAGACCGAAAAGTCGAGTCAAGAGACCGAAAAATCTAATCAGCTCACCGAGATCACTCAGAATCCCGAAAACGGATAAACCGTGTCCGACTTATCGAGTTAGCTAAGTAACTCGTTGAGTTCCTTCAGCCCTTTTCATGTTCAGTCCTTTCCAGTTGAATCCAAGGCTCCAAACTACAGATCCAACCTCCTAGGGTGTAGTTACCATGTAAAGTTGCGAATTTTACGTGCATGCAAGGCTTTAAGAGGCTAAAACACTCAAAAACTAAGGTTCATACAATGTTTAAGGCATGAGAAAGGGCCAAGACTAGATAAAGTGGGCAACTTTATGTCCATGGAGGCCTAGTGGTGTCGATATCTAAAACCATGTCCTCATGATAAGTTCAAACCCCAAAATGACACCATTATGCATCAAAAGTGACAAAATACTTTCACAAGATGAGATCTAAGCAAATAGTGGTCAGCTTAACAACTTTATACCATAAGATGGTTGCCAAACCAGAGTAGATGTCAGATCTACTGCCCCTCTCTTTACTCCAACCTCTTCAAGCTCCAATTTCTTTCACAACAACACCAAAATCACTCTCCAAGGCTCTCACACACACTCAAGAAGGTGTAAAGCTCGAACTAGGGTTTCTCTGGTTGTAAAGATGATGAGGAAGGCTACAAATGAGCCATAAGTTCCTTAAATAGTGATACAAATGCCTGAAAATTAGGGTTTACTTTAACAATGTCTACACGTCGAGTTAGGGCCTTCCAACTCGTCAAGCAGACACTGAGTCCCGCATCCAAAACGATTTATGCTCAACGAGTTGGAGCTCCCCAACTTGTCGAGTTCCAGTCCAAAACCCTAAAATCTTAAAAAATAGATAATACGTGAAATAAGCGTTACAAATCTCCCCCACTTGAACTAGAATTCATCCCCAAAGTTCTCTGATGCAAACAGATCAGGGTAATGCTCCCGCATTTCATCCTCCGACTTCCATGTCCATCTGGAGCCTCTTCGGTGCTGCCATTGCACCTTGAAAAACTTCACCTCCTTGTTACGAAGAACTTTGGTCTTCCTATCTAGAATCGCAATGGGTCTCTCAATGTAGCTCAGGCTCTCATCAACCTGAATGTCGTCCAATGAAATATATGCGGCCTCGTCAGTGATACACTTCCGGAGCTGAGACACATGGAAGGTGTTGTGAATCTAACTAAGCTCGTCTGGCAGATCAAAACGGTAAGCCACCTTGCTTACCTGGGAGGTAATCCTGAACAGATCAATATACTGAGGCATAAAATTGCCCGTCTTCCGAAACTGAATGACACCCTTCCACCTTGACACTTTCAGCAATATGAAGTCTCCCACCTAGAACTCATGGTTTGAGCGGTGCCGGTCAACATAGCTCTTCTGACAGCACTGTGTGACCCACAATCGGTCGCACACCTGCTGGATCAACTCGTTAGTCTTATGCACGACTTCGATGCTTCCCATGACTCGATGCCCTACCTCACTCCAGCAAACAGAAGTCCTTCACCTTCGATGATACAATATCTCAAACGGGGGTCGGTCGATACTAGTATGATGGCTATTGTTATATGAAAAATCTACTAGTGGGAGGTAGGTATCCCAACTCCCTCTAAAATCCAATACACATGCCCGCAACATATCCTCGAGCGTTTGAAAAATCCTCTCACTCTGTCCTTATGTATGGGGGTGGTAAGTTGTGCCGAAATGTAACTGAGTGCCCAGTTCCTTGTGGAACTTCCTCCAAAATCTGGATGTTAAACAGACATCCCGATCAGAGACTACTAACACTGGCACTCCGTGGCTAGCCACCACCTCTTGCATGTAAATATCTGCTAATTTATCAGCAGAAATGCTCTCGTAGATCAGAATAAAGTAGACACTCTTTGTCAAACTATCCATAATAACCCATATGCATTCACACCGCTCGCTATCCTTGGTAACTTCGTGATGAAGTCCATGGTGATCTCTTCTCAATTCCACATAGAAATGGGTAGCGACTGAACCTTGCCATGAGGCCGTTGATGTTCAGCCTTGACCTTTTTGCAGGTCATGCACCACTCCACAAACCAGGTGATCTCCCGTTTCATATAGGGCCACCAGGAGCTCAGCCTTAGATCTCTATACATTTTTATAGCTCCCGGATGTATAGAGAACTTGTACTTATATGCCTCCTCCAATATCTTCTGTCTCACTCCCCCAGTCACCGGTGCCTACACCCGGCCAAACTGTATCAGAAGACCTCGACTATCCCGAACAAACAAGGGATACTGACCCCGAATCTGCTTTATCTTCCAATTCGCTTTCTTCACACCCTCCACCTGAGCTTGCTTGATCATATCCAACAACAGAGAGATTACCGTCATCTTCAAACAAAAGTCCCTAATTTGAGCACTTTCCGCCTTGCGGCTCAAAGCATCGGCCACCATATTAGCCTTCCCTGGGTGGTATAAGATCTCGCAGTCATAATCTTTCTGTACATCCAACCACCTCCTCTGTCACATGTTGAGGTTCTGCTGATCCATCAAATACTTCAAACTCTTTTGGTAATTATAGATGGTGCATCAGACCCCGTATAGGTAATGCCTCCAGATTTTGAGAGCGAACACCATCGCCCCTATCTCGAGATTGATGCATCACAATACACCACCAAATCACCCAACCCCTCAGGTAGTACTAGAATTGAGGCCTCACATAACCTCTGCATCAAGGTCTCAAATGCCAAATATTGATCTAGGCCCCACCAAAATGTCACATTATTCTTGGTCAAGCGGGTCAAAGGCACCGCAATCTTTGAGAAATCCTGAATGAATCCATGATAGTACCCCGCTAGACCTAAGAAGCTACAAATCTTAGATGCATTCTTTGGCACTTCCTATCGCATCACTACCTCTCGCAACCAAAAGTCGCACTTTGAGAACATGGCATAAAGCCTTTCCGTCCTCAGTGTCTCCAATACCTCTCTCAGATACTACTCATGCTACTCCTTGGTCTTAGAATAGACCAAGATATCATCTATAAAAACGATTACAAAACGATCCAACAATGCCCTACAAACTATGTTCATGAGATCCATGAACATTGTTGGGGCATCGGTGAGCCCGAATAGCATCACCACAAACTCATAGTGCCTGTACCAAGTCCTGAAAGTTGTCTTCGGTATATCCTCATCTAATGATACATCAATCGAAGATCAATCTTGGAAAACCAAGACGCACCTTGCAGCTAATCGAACAAATCATCGATCCTTGGGAGCGGATAACGGTTTTTCACTGTTAGCTTGTTCCACTCCCTGTAATCGATACGCATCTTATCTGACCTGTCCTTCTTTTCCACGAACAGGATCGGTGCTCCCCACGGGGAACTGCTCGGATGAATGGACCATCGGTCTAGCAGCTCCTAAAGCTATGTAGACAGCTCCTCCATCTCAGGCGGAGCTAGCCGGTACGGTGCCTTAGCTATCGGAGCGGCACCCAGCACCAAATCAACGTAAAACTCAACTTGCCTCTCCGGAGGCACTCCAAGTAACTCCTCAGGAAAGACATCCTGGAACTCGTCTACAACTGGTACACTGCCCAAATCCGTCGGGGCCTCAACCCTTGTATCAAAGATATACGCCAAAAATTCCAAACAACCCTGCTGGAGAAGTCTCCTAGATTTCACAGTTGAACAGAGGGTTGGCTCCTGCGAGATCCTCTCTCCATGTAAAACCAATTCTCCCCCACTTAGGGTTCAAACCCTCACCATTTGGCACTCTCAATAAATCATGACCCCATTGGCCCCCAACTAGTTCATCTTGACGATCACCATCAGCCCTTGTAACAGTATCGGGACTAGATCAACACGTAACCTCTCTGCAAGCACATTCGGGGCACAGTCCAGATACACCCTCGCAGCACTCACAATGTGGCCATCCGCAATCTCAACCTCAAGCGGGGAATCCAAAGTGCCCGGCGCATCCCAAAACTTCTTATTAAGCATAAGAGATACAAACGATCGGGTAGCACCCCAATTGAATAAAACGTGAGCCGAAATACCATTGACCAAAAAGGTCTCTATACATGAGCGCATATATACACATAAGCAATACAAATCAATATCAAGTTGGAGAATAGAACACGGACCATCCACGATGTCTGGCGCATCCCGAGCCTCCTCGGTAGTCAACTGAAATGCGCGGTTGTTCACTGTTGGAGCATTCGCCTTAGCAGGGCGCCCATCAGTGATCCTCATTGTGGCAGGCACAGGCGCCGCCAGTGCTCCTCCTCCTCTCTACAACCTTGGACAATCAGCCTGTTTATGGCCAGTATGGTTGCAGTGGAAACAAATCAATCCCTTCTTGGGGAAATCCCTGCTCAAGTGGCCCGGCTGGCCACACATGTAACATCCCGAGCCTCCCGCTCGACAAGCCCCACTGTGTGGTTTACCGCACTTGGCGCATCGGCCACAGCCCTGCTGGACCCTACTAGAAGAATCCGAGGTCTTAGGCTTTTTAGCCTGATCTACTGTTGTCTGTGCCTGCTCTGGCTTCCGCTTGGTACGGAAGTCCAACTCCATCTCCCGCTCACGGGCCTTCTCCACCATCTCATTTAGGATTTTCCACCTTGTAAAGTTCATAAACTCTCAGATATCATCCCTCATCATGGAATGATACCTCGTCCTCCTCATGTCCTCATCGGTAGTGTAATGTGGGATCAACAATGATCGTTCCCAAAACTTGGCGGTGATCTCTGCCACAGTCTCGGTGGTCTACTGGAGTTCCTGGAACTCCCTCACTAATCGTTGAACCTCAATGGGTGGTGAAAAATCCAGATCAAAGCATCTGATAAACTCTTCCCATGTCATCTCAGCTACACCAGCTGTCCCCACCTGACAGTTCACCTCTCCCTACGAGTCTCGGGCTTGGTCCCTCAACATACATGAAGCAAATCCCACTTTTGCCGTGTCAGGGCAAGAGCTCGTGTGTTGGGCGTTCTCCATGTCTGCCACCCAGCGTTGGCTGACTATGGGGTCCCTGACCCTGAAGAACTTGTTGGATTAATGTCTAAGTCCATAACTATAATTGGTAAGACTTGACCCGACCCGGCATAGTCTATTTGGGTTGCATGGCTTCATGCATTTGGATAGACTATAATGAGAGAAATAACACTTAAGGTTGGTTAATATATTATAAGTTCTAATATATTAATAAGGTTATTTAATTAGTATTGATCAAGAATTAATTTGGAATTAATTAATTGATCAAAAGGAGACTAATTAAATATATGGGTTGATTCGGTAAATCATTCATTCTTACATATGTGGGCTTGTGATCCAACATTCCTTATGTTGGACTATGTCTATGGGGTGACCCATGGATACTCCATGGAGGTTAAAAACCATGGAGCATAAGGAATGGGTAAAGTTATGAGTTACATGGTGTAACCCTAATAGCCACCATATAAAAGAATCCCATGGCTCAAGAAATCGTGCACTAGTGTGTGTATGAGGGCTAGACGATTTCAAGGAGTGTTTCATTTCTCTCAAGTCATTCCATGTGCATTGGTGTTGTGTGAACCATTTGATGTGTCACACTTGGGGCACTAGGCACTCAAGCTTCATGAAGACAAGCTACATCAAACAAAGGTATGTATTCTATCCATTTGATTACCCAAGTATCAAGTATTGTATGCTAGATAGGGTAATCCTTGGAAAGTTCATATTTGCATGTAAAATAGAGAAAACATAAATCCAAGGTATTTAGGTTTGCATGTACACTTAGGAGTGTTAGAATGCTCAAAACCCATCAGTCGTATCAGAGCCTAGGCTTGCTTTCTCTTATACTTGATGCAAATACATTTTTCGAAGCCAAGAAGCTGTCCAGACAGAAAACTCAACGAGTTTCTTCAATAAACTCGAAGAGTTCATTGTTTAATGCATGAACTCGACGATTTCTCTATAGAACTCGACGAGTTTTGGCCCCTGACAGCTTGTCTTCGTGTTTTTTGGCTGGAATTGGACTAGGAACATTACCCTAAGATGTTTTTGGACTTATAAACTTGTTTTTGATGTGGTAGTGTTCATGCTAATCCAATTTCAAAGATAATTGTCAACATATTCATGTTTTGTATTAGTTTAAAGTTTAGACTAATTACATGAAAAAGTTTGATTTGAATTATCTTGTTCTTATAAGTTGCTTAGATTAATAGAAAAGTTAATTAATTATGTGTTTTCAATCCATTTTAATCTAATAGTTGATTCTAAAATGTGTTTTTGTAACTTGTCCTCAAGTTATATGAAAAGTCACATTTAATTTTCATAAAACTCATAAAATTTGGCAATGGTTACAAAAAAATGAAGAGTCTTGTCCTCTAGTTATGGAGGTTCAAGAGTCACTTCATTAAGTAATAAAATGTGTAACCTTAATTAATTCCATAAGTTACAAAATAAAGAAAAAGTTACATTCTTTTCTTAGTTTAAAGTCTTCCATAACTTGTCCTCAAGTTATGGAACTTGAAGAGTTTTTGGATTAAAACTACTTGAAACACATAAGTTATGGGAATTAATTAGTTTTGAATAGTTTCAAAACTTGCCCTCAAGTTTTGGAATTTGGAAAAGTTTTCACTTATGAATACTTTAATTCCAAGTTAGCCCTTAGAATTTTAAAAGTTAAAATTCAACCCTTATACTTTATAATATTATAAGTTAATAATGTTTATATGTATAAGAGTAAAGTCAGTCTTACCGTTAGTAGGCCTCATCACGAAGTTGGTCTATAAGGGGGTATAAGGGTACTGCCTATAAAATGGCAGTTTAATGGGTGTCCACTCTCACCACCACTTCCTTGACCGGTGGAGGGTCGTTAGCGCGACTACTAGAAAAACAGCCTTTTACGACGCTCATTGCGCGTCGTAAAAGGCTCAGATGACGCGCAAATGCACATCAAGGAAGGCCCTGTCATAAAGAGAGATGACGCGCATTTACGACGCGCGTTTACGACATGCAATGCGTATCAAGAAAGGCCCTGTCATAAAGGAAGATGACACTCATTCGTGTGTCGTAACCTTACGACGCGCGTGTTAATGACACGCAATGCGTATCAAGAAAACCCCTGTCAAGAAAAGCCATGTCATAATTGAAGATGACACACATTTTTGCGTATCATGATTTTAAATGTTTTAAAAAAATATTATTTATAGATTTACTAATTTTTAAATTAAATTTGCATTTAATGTCTCATAATCACAAAAGAGCATGAAAGAACATTATTACACGAAGGGGAGAGAAGAAGAATTGTAAAACACAAAACCAAAATTTTATGATACACTTCAAGGAAGATCAGTTACAAAGTTACATAAGACATACAAATACAAGTCAAACCATTGTGACTTTTATTCCTAACATTGCAACTCTTCAATGATTACAGTTCAATCATTGACTTCCTAAAACCTTAACTTCTATAACAGTTGCTTATATTTAATCGCTAACTTATTAAATAGTGATATAATTTCCAGAATTCTAACATAATTACCAAAATACCCTTAAATCTAGATTATATTCCAACAGTAATAACAAATGGAATTGTATTGGAAGCTTCATCTCACCAGCATTGTGAAGAGCTTATTGGTTCATCAGAGACGTCTTCCAAACCCTACAATAGATTCATATAAACTATAAACATGTTGAAAAAGTAACACATATGTTGTTTAACTAGAATGAAATTGGTATTTGACAAAGACCAACAAAATTAAAGAGAAAGAAGCCCACACCTACCTGCTACTATATGTACTAGAGGCGATGAAGTTTACCCTCGATTATTAACAACTATTCTTCAATAACGAGTTTATAAGGAGTATCAAGATTTTATGACTCTTTTCAGCATCTGTAAAAAGTTTCTCAATTTTAATAGCAGTACTTCTGTTGAATATGTAATCAGTGATATTCGCAGTTGTAACTATACCTTGTTCACCAAAGAAAAACAGAAGAACTAGGGGAGAAGAAAAGAGGGATTAGAACAGCAGAAACAAGAAAAAACAGAGGAAAAATATTGGTTGGTGCTATAGATAACTTAACTGAATAAAACTTGGTTCTTAACACATTAAAAGGACAACAGTTACATCTATATATGCTAAATAAGATAGCATCCAAGTATTACTTGAGGGGCAGACACAAGAATTTTCAACAATAGTGGCACCAAAGCCTGTAACAACAAAAAAGATAACATCAAGGCTTATCTCAATATCCATATTTGGGTTAAGGCTTCTCTAAATATCCAAAGCTTGTAACAACAAAAAAGATAAGATCAAGGCTAAGGGAAAATAAGTAATTTTAGCAAAATAAGATGTAATACTACTTCCAACCTATAGCAAGCTATGGTATGATAATCCTGGGATAGCTGTGGTAGTACGGTAGTACCTTGCGGTATGAATAAACCTAACAGACACTAGATGAAATATGTATATTTTAGCATTATATGTATATTTTAATAGTATACGGGTTTATTAACCGTGTGATTCTACCATACCTTTAAATTAGATGAAAAGTTTGTAACTTCTTCCTTGAAGCATGGTGGTGCATGGTTCTGATAAGGTGGACACACGTATTATAAACATTTTTAATTATAAAATTATGATAAAATGTTGAAACTATTAATTTTATATAAATTGCAACGTAGGAGACTTACATCGTTTGAAATAAGTGTACTTATTACCTGGGAATATCTAATTTTGGTTTCCATCCTCTAAAAAGAGACCCTTTTAGTGTTCTTCCAGTCATAAATAATCCATAATGACATGCTACATTTGGGTTTGTCTTAGGAACCCCAAGAGTAACTGTCACACCCCACCCCTAATAATTAATGACAAAAATAATTATCTTTTTTACCTTTTAAAGATTAAGAGATTAAGAAAGGAGTTAGTTAGGTTACATCACAGCAAGAATGCAAAGCTGTATTTATCATCTCAGTGTCTCCAATGCATTCAAATGAATATTCTACACCACCGTCTGTAAGTCGCTTGATAGCCTGAAATCATAAATATAAGAAATCAACTATATTATCCTTATTAATCTTACTATTGGAGTATTTATTAACATAGTACTAGTGTACCTGTTGAAATGTCTCATTAATGTCATTTGGGTTGATGAAATCTGTTACTCCAAAAGCTTTTGCTGCACAAATAACAAAAATCATTATTAATGAACAATTTTTATACTAATCACACCAAGAAAGACTTGTTAGATTTAGCACTTGTTATGAAAATAAATAGTGTGTTATTACCTTTCTCTTTCTTTTCAGGATTAGTGTCCACCCCAATTATCGTAGATGCGCCCCTTATTTTAGCACCTTGTGCAACCTAATCGATTGACATTTCAATTAACCAATAAAAATGATATAAAAATAGGTTTAGATACTTACAGACAGTTCCCAAACCAAAAATCGCAACTGTTGATACTTTAGAAACATCAGAAACACTCCAAGTTGCACCCAAACCTATAAAAACAATTCTATTTACAATATTTATTTTCAAAATTTTCTTATTTATGAAAAATGCAAAATTGGTCCCTGTGGTTTGCCTTTTTCTTTGGTTTTTGTCCTTCAAGTTTCAAATTTTCAAATTTGGTGTACTTTTGTTGCGGTTTTTGATCCTGTTCCAACTTGAAAAGACTATTTTGCCCTTACATAATTTCTTTTGGATTTTCTTTTCAAATGACTAAAAAGTGGGGTCCTTTATTTAAAATTATCTAGAAAAGAGATCAGAAGAGCAAAATAGTTATTAAAAATATGACATATAATTATATAAATAATGAAAAATGAAAATTTCTTACCTTTATTTTGCTTAACTAGGTCTGAGAAGCACCAACATCAAAAAATAAAAAAATGTAATATGAACTTTTTAATTGAATAAAAAAACATTATTTATAATACTAACCATAAATGAGCTAACAAAAGCCTGGGAATGTGTTCCACGAAGTGGTATTCCAAATATTTTTCCAGCTGCACAATTCCTAACATTTCACAAGAAAAAAAATATATATAAGCTACAATTCTACATTGTTATTTGTAGCAATATCTTGATACCCTATACCACCATATGGGCCCTACATATAAAAGAAACAAGGCATGGGATAATCACTTACCCCTTGTCGAATTTTCCTACAATAACAGTTATCACACGAGCATCAAGGTTGCCCCATTTGAAGCCCTCTACGGCCGAAAATGCAGATCCCTTCTGTGCTGGGCTGAAGTGGGTGACACCCAGTTGGCTAAGGGGCAAACTTCTGACAGTACTCTCACAGGCCCGAAAATCATTCGGGAAACGACGGAGAAGATCGTTCAGATCCGCGAACGATTGAAAGCCTCCAGAGACCGACAGAAAAGCTACGCCTATAAACGTAGAAAACCGTTGGAATTCCAGGTGGGTGACCGTGTCCTATTGAAGGTCTCACCCTGGAAGGGCTTGATACGCTTCGGAAAGCGTGGAAAGCTGAATCCAAGGTACATTGGGCCTTTCGAGATTCTCGCAAGAATCGGCCCAGTAGCTTACAAACTCAATCTACCGAACAAACTTCATAACGTACATTCTACCTTCCACGTTTCTAACTTGAAAAAGTGTCTGTCCGACGAGACTCTTGTAATCCCACTTGACAAGATCGAGATCAACGAGAGCCTCAACTTCGTGGAAGAACCTGTAGAGGTCATGGACCGTGAAGTCAAACAGACGAAACAAAGTCACATCCCGATTGTGAAGGTTCGCTGGAACGCCAAGCGAGGACCGGAATTTACATGGGAGCGAGAGGATCAGATGAAACTGAAATATCCTCATCTTTTTACTTAGTTATTTGTAATAATCTAGTAACTTAAACTCAAATTTCGGGACAAAATTCCCTCTAACGGGGCGATGATGTGACAACCCGAAAAACTTCTCGCATACACTCATCAATTCTTTCCAATATTAGACTTATTTTACTATATGGTAGTACCCTTTAGAGCCTAATGAAGTGTTCTAAATGTGTTATAATCAAGGTAGGAGTGTTAAAAAGGGTTAACTCGAAGTGTACGAATCAAAACCGGGCAAAGCACTCCAACACATGGAGTGTGCGGCCACACACTTGTGTTTGCGGCCTCACACCCTTCCCAACCGCACACTCCACCTATATATATACCATACTTAGTCATTTTTGAACACTTCTTTCACTTCTTCAAACATAGAACACGAAATCCTCTCAAGTATCATCCATTCTCCTTGAAGATCTTCATAAAAAGGTACCAAGAACACCAAGAACACCATGTTCTGGCAGCAAACACCATATGGCAGCACACATGGCCGCACACATGTGCTGGCCACACACCTGGCCGCACACACACATATAATGTGTATTTTGGCCATACACCCTCTTGTATAGCCTTATAAACCCTCATACAATCATATATGATTATAACACTTCATTATAAGTGTTTACTTGTCCCTAAGGTGGTCCCAAAATCATAAATTAGTCGTTCATAATACTAATTATAATCATATATGTATAATATATGCTTAATAGGATTCACGTGTGTACTCAAGTCACCACTTGACACCTAGCATCAAATCCAACATTGTCATCAGAACCACTCACTACAGGTGAGTTCATACCCCTTTAATTAACCTTTGAAATACTTTTAAATGTTCTAAATGCTTTTATGGGGGGAATACAAGTCGAATACTTATAGTTATTACATCAATCACATGTGATTAATAACTATAAAACCAATGATTTTATCACTGTCCAAACTGTTTATCATTACTTCAAAATGTTTTACAAACTCTTTTACTTATCAAATACTTGTATTTAAACTTTAATATACTTCATATAATTTGCATGTCCATATATGTACAGATATATAAGAAATGTTTAAAAGGCTTAGGAAGGCCATCCGCCCTATTTCCTTTTCCTCGATTTGGATGTGGTCTGGTGGGATGTCGGGTAGCCGTCCGAAGGTCATTTCAATATTAATTATATATCATATGTGCATATATAGACATAAAAGTACTTCCATATTCATGCGTATCAGTTACATCATTAGTAAGTTACCATTGGGGTAACACAGGATTACACTTATACTATTACTAGATTAATGAGTCAGTTCATTTATGAGCCAGTACTTAGTACTATGAGAAACATATACATTACATTACTATGAGAAACATATACATTACATTACTATGAGAACATATACAACTATACTAGAAGAAAAACATATACAACTATACTAGAAGGAGAATATATACAACAATACTAGAACAGGAACAATACATTATAAATACATACATACACTTACATAAATGTGATCCACAGTATCGGAGCATGCCTTAAGTGTCATGGCCCGAGTTGTAACTAGAGTCTCTTGGAGGGAGATCGTGAGTTTGCGTATAGATCTATACTGGATTGACTATCCTACACCTTGCTGCTAGCTATAGCCGGACCTGCAGGTTTGCGGGTGCCAAACGTCATACCTTTTTACGACCTACATTTGTCGTTATTACTCAGTCGATAGTATGGTACAATTAATCACATGATACCTTATTATAAATCCGGTTTAAGGTAGATAGTACAGCAATAGTTCCTATAATACAACACTACAGTATTACAATAATTTACCCATTACATATATTTAGTGATTATGTCAATTAAACATTAATGTACAAACTATATTTTGTTAATGATAGTTACATTTGGGAAATTACACACTTTTACAACAAACAAACCTACAAAATAGTTAAGCCTTGGTAGAAGGCTACTTTAATAGAAAATATAGGTTTTTCTGAGAGATTCAAACTTTTACAAACACTTACAAACATTTACATACATTTTACAAACTTACACTTGAGACCTTGTTCAAACATTTTGATAACAAACACCGACACCAAAATACTTATGAACTCACCAGCTTAATGCTGATAAACTCTTTCAAAATAACTTGTATTCTCAGATCGACAGTAGACAGGTACCAAGACCAGCTTTTGAGAAGATGGAGCGAAATCAGGACTCATCTCTTTATTTTGACTTACATTATTTTTGGTGTCTAGAACTGTACAGAACACACTTGTATTAATATTATATATTTAATGCAATGGATGATGTTGTTTGCTTTTTTACTATTACTGTGTTGTGATACTTTACATGACGTCCTCCGCCCCAGAACGTTTCCGATGTTCTCGGTTTTGGGGTGAGACACACATGGAAAAACAACGATCACCTAAAAGGGATCATTAGGTTGCACTCCAACAATCTTCACTCGTTTAATAGATTCTAATGCTTGTTCTAAGTATCAATTATTGATGTAACCTGTTATCAATGAGCCCAATTAGATAACTTCCCTCTTAGGTATTTCATCAAACATATTCTCTGCAACATCTATCTGGCCAAACTTTATGAATCCAATGTCTAAAATTACCCTCTTAAGTGAAGTTGCCCTCATAGTGATAAAGAATTCACAGATGTACAACAACCTATGTCTTCTGAAAGATTAAAAGCTACATATAATATTATACTTAATTAAAAGCACAAAAGAATTCAAGAAAAGTATGTATGAATGACTATCTTCAAATTACCTCAACGGAAAAGGGATAACTTCATATAATTAGAGGTTGATATACAAGAACTTCGGGTTCACCAAATCAAATAGTAGGTATATGTGTAGAAGAAAGAACCAAAGTTGGAATCGAGTTCTGGTATAGAAGTCGATGGCAAGGAGTTGTTATGAGAAGGGAAATAAGAGTTATCAGCTGACCTGGATGATAACCATGGCAGATTGAAAGGGGAAGTTGTTCTCCTTCATTCTCATTATGAGTACCTCCATTAAGCGTCGATGGAAGAGGAGTAACAATGAAGACCATCATTTCAACGGTATCAAATTAGAACAATCCAAATAAAGTCAGCTGTCCCGACAGGCGGCGACGTTAGATGGCCCAGTTGGAGGCGACGAAAGCCGACCGGAAAGATGTAAATAGGGTACAAATTTTAAACTGTTTTTTTTATTTGAAGCATGGGGAGGAGAAATAAAGAACCGGAAATTGTAAGATAAACAAACATTACCTTAATCTACTTTGAAAGAAGTGTATCACGGTGCATTGAAAGCTACCCGCAGAACAATTGCCCTGTTGAGAGAATTTCCACGTGTAACAACCGAATCAATAAATTCAATCATACCAGTTGCTTCAATCAAATCCTAATATACAAGGAACAAAATCAATAGCAAAACTGGTAGATTTTGAGACCAGTTAGACAAAACGGTGGCAATAGGGTACCAAATCGGCATTCCAAAAACACAAAATTGGCGACCCAAACACCAAAATTGGCAATCCTAATCACATATTGGACCAATTCCGATCTCTAAAAACACGTTCCAGCAATCAATTTTGCCATCTAGTGGGATCGTGGAGTTTCCGTACCAAAGTACGTTTTCGCCAAGGATTGGAACGATAACGTACCGTTATTGGGAACGAAACGTTCAGAACATGGATTGTGGCTGATAGAGGGAGAAGAAGTTAGCGAATATTTAAGTTATAATTCATCAAGGGAGAAGAGGTTACGGTTTGGGGGAAGAAAAGAAGAAGAAGCTAATGATCCAAGAATAAAAAGGGTGGAGAAGCAGTTAGCGTTCTTTATCCCTGTGACTATGATATTAGCGCATATTGAAGTTATAATTCATCAAGGGAGAAGAAGTTAGGGTTTGGGGGAAGAAAGGAAGAAGAAGGTCATTACCTCGATAATTAAAGAACTGAAGCGGGTCAAAACTTAGATTTCCGATGATTCCCATCGTTATCTCTCTAACTGTTCTTATCTAAGCAGTCTGAAATCAAGACGTAAACATAAGTATCAAAGATACAGATTTGACCCCTTTAAACCTCATTTTTAATACCAAGAATAAAAAGTGTGGATTTGATTCCTTGTTGCTAAGGATTTACGTATGTACGTCGACACCACCATCGAAATTGACAACACCATCTCCGAAATTGACCAAAAAGCACCTCCGTTCATCATCACCAACGGATCCATCCCAGTCTCCCTTCTTTCCATCACTTCTCACAATAGAGAAAAAAGAGGGAGAGTCGATTGCGAAGATGAAAGATAGAAAGAAGCTAGAAAAGAACAAGGCGGGTTTTCAAAATTTTGGGGATTTCGTTTCCCCTTGTCTACTAAATGCGCATTTCAATAAAAATTATAAAGCGACAGTTATGGAGGACGCGCATGTGCCCTCCGTGTTTTTAATTTTTTTACATTAGACACTAATTTAAGGGCACGCAATTATGCGTGACTTAAATCCTTAAATTTTTTGAAGAGATGATACTTTTTTAATTTCACTCTCTTTTGCGTAACATAAATCAATGAGTGTCATGGTTTGCGCGTCGTAAAAGGGTCTTTTTCTTGTAGTGAGTAGGACAAGGCCTAGAATTCTCCCTTCATTAAAAGTATTAATGATAAATACTAAGTAACTAAACTCTAATTAATACCCAATCTTAGTTACATAGGAAAATGTGAATTTGATGCTAACCCATGAAATTACACTTTGCACTTTGTTTAAGTCGTTAGTGGAGCATGTGTGGTTAACCGGTACACTAACTTGAACTTAACAAGGTAGGAAAACGGTAACTTAATATTTATGATAGTATCGGTGGAGCGTGTGTGGTTAACCGGCACATCGATTAAGGGGTAAATAATTAAGGGTACCAAGTATATTTGCATGGTTACTTCACACCTTGTTTTGTGATCCTCGTCATCCCAGTCACAAAACCTGAAGGGCACACTCGAGATTGAAACATGCCATTGAAAAGTTCAATGAATCTCAAAAGAATCTAGCAGTTTCAAAACCAATTAAAACCTAATAATACATTTCGTTTATCTTGGTGGAAATTGGAGAATCGTCATTCACCTACCTTCAAATATTTTATAGCTTGGATTACGGCATCCCTCTTCCGAGTTATAAAATAGGTTGTAGGGTCTTAGCCTTAATATTTCATATTTGGTGTTATATTAAGGACTTTTAATCAACTATCTTGAATGTCTCCCAAAAGATGTCTAGTTCAGACATTTATGATCCTCCCAAATCTCTTAGAACTTCACTTCCTCCACCTCCTCCAATTATTCCCCCTAACCCACAAAGTTAAAGGTCACTCAGGCCATATCGGCAAGGCAAGGTCTAGGTGTGATCACATCTTGGAGATGAAGTCACATATTGAAAAGCTGAGAGAGTTGGGTGTCAAAGTCTTGAGAAATTTGGATGTCCAATCACTTTCTAAGTCACATAGTGAGTTCCTTTAGGACTCCTATGAAACAGACTATGACAAGACCCTTAATGATCTTATCTATTTGCTAAGATCAACATCCTAAAACTTTATGGACATTGACAATGAAGACACTGGAAATCCAGAAAAAGCATTCTCTTCCCAATGGAAAGGGATCGGCCATAGTCAACTCTGTTGACCAAATGGTAAAGAGAAAAGCTAAGTCTGTGATAGTACCGGTACCATTACCAAGGTGTCCATATGTTTATATTGCCAAAGGAAGGGGCATTAGTTGCGAAGCTGCCAATTTAACCTAAGGATGTTAAAGACAATAAGTTTGACCCTACGTCAGGTAAAATCCACTATCTAACTCTGCTAAGTTTCTATACTAAGATTCTTGATACATTATGTGACCGGGTCACATGTTGATGTTTGTAAGAATCAAAGTAAAGTGAAGAAACTTAAAGAAAGAATATGCTGAATCTGATCGCGTAAACGGATTTCTATCGCATAGTTTGAAGATCGAATTCTTGAGCTACTTCTTAGGAGTTATGATATATTGCTTAGGAATAGATAACAACAAAGTTTTCATGCTCTTTTGCATTGTAAGGATAGTTTTTCCGCAAAGTTTTTAAAATAAAAAGAAAAATCATGTTTTTATTTATTTTAAAATATCCCTACAATGGAATTTGAGGAAAATTTGTTGCTTATATGATTCCATTAATAACAAGAGTGGAAATATGAAATTGATTCTTTCATTTATGGTAGTGTCTAAATTTACCAAATAAGGAAAGATCCTCATCACTCAAGTTTCAATTCGACCGAAACTTGGAATCATTCAAGTTGTATAGCATGATGAATGAGAATTTTTCATCTTTGGAAAATTAAGACTAGTTCCTTGTTCACATGTATATGTGAGTCAAGTGAAGGACTAAGGGATCGAGTACACATTCTTGTGCACTGATTAAGTCCACCACAAAAGATCGATAAGACTATTCGTCATGATTTACTAAAGCTCAGTAAATATGGTTATACTTACAAGCTTTAGTGTAATTTTGAGACATTGGAAAAGGTTCCAATGTAGGGCAGAACGAATAAGAAGAATCAAATTAAGCAGGAGGATAAAAGTTTCTCAAATCTGAAAAGATGGGAGAGTACTTTAGTATCATGTCATATGATCATCTTAATGATTAAGAGACCTTATCGCAATTCATCCTCTAAGTGCATTCTGATAGCTAAGAAGAGGAGCTATGAATTGTTGAAGTGGTCAAATCAAGAAGATGAGTCATACTTCGTTCCAAAACAAGTCTTAGAGTCATACTCCAAGACTGTAAGTTGAGTGACATATCTTAAAGTAACGTTTCTTAACACTAGTCAAATGTAAGAGTAAAAGTTTTCTACTCTTATACATTTGAAATTGGTAAGTTGTGATGTTTTGGATAAAACAAAGACCAACTAAGGCCAATTGTGTGAAGTCTTTGTCTTGATTAGAATCCACACTATCTCTTGAATATCTGAAAAGAAAGTCTTATATGTCAAGAGGATAGTGGGAGTCTTAAAGGTCTTGAAAGCCTCAAGAACTAATTAAGAATAAAACCTGAAGTTCTTCACTAGCACACGACTTGAGGTTTATAACCTATCATGTTAACATATTTTGTGTCTATTCCAATTAAAGTTGGCTTTGGATATGAGTTTTTAGAGCTCTCAATTGGTTGCATAACAATTTGGAAGCAATGGCAGGCCCTTGTGCTGCCAGATGGCAAGAAAGTTAAGATTGCACAAGTTCAATCCATATGAATTTGGATTTGTCATTATCCTTGTCTTGTGACTATGGTTTTGACAATTCACATGGATAAGAACACATACACCATTAAATCTAAGTGTCACAAGGTTTCTCTCTGATTCATGAAAATGATGGTGAGGAAACACTTTCACTAAGTAGATTTTAACTAGATAGCAATTGTGATATTTGCATTCTCAAAGTCTTTAGTGGAGCATGTGTGGTTAACCAGCACACTAACCTGGACTTGTGAGAAGTGGAAAAGGTCTAAACAATTGAGACTATGATTACGAAAACCCTTTTCATAGTTCTTAAAATTGTTTAGACACACCTGTGAGCTATCTAAGATAAGGTGTATTATTATGATAAAGTTTTATCAAAGCAATCTAGTAACAGAAATATGAACTTTGGTAAGAAAGTCAATAAAATATTGATTTCTTGAAGTCCAGCTGATTTCTGAGTACATGTCAAAGCTAGTGGGAGCATAAGTGTTATGCTAATAATCATCATGTTGGTGGGAGCATGATAATTATGATAAGTATTGCAAGTTAGCAATGTTAATTATAGAAAACAAAAGTTCAACTTGTGAGGTTGCAAGGGTTGAAAAGTTGTTTTGCTATAATTAAGGGAGAGGAAATTATACTTCATTTCAATTCTAAAAGCTTAGAGTGAGATTTTAATAAAATTTAGTCAAGGAAATATATATGAATTTCATGTTGGAATGGCTCAACATAAGAAAATTCTATATATGGGTTCATTATTTTCATTCTAAAATGCGATTATGATTACGGCATCCCTTTTCATAATCTGAATTATGAGAACTTGGTAAATAGAAATGAAAATATTATAGCAAAAGACTGGTTTAGTCTTTATGTAAGACATGATGAATCATGTCCCATATGCTTCGTATATACGATCGATTACATGTGTTATATTCATCCTTTCTAAAATTTTCCAAATGCCTGGGGCATTAAGAAAGTAAAAGGTCTAGAACTGGATATGACTAAAATGATTAAGCAATCGTCGAGGACAATCTAAGGTTTACCAAAGACTGGTTGCTCAGGGACAGTTGGAAGTATAGTGTTAATTGTTGGAAGGACCATATTGACATATTCTGAAAAAGGCAAATCTTGTTTAGAAGTGATAGTCAAAAAGGGAATGTGGAAATGATCCCATTGGTGGAAATTGTTCAATAAATCTGTGTAAGATTAGGAAACTTAATGCAAGAAGGATGTTTCCAAGGAGTTGATCTCCTTTGGAATGCTATGTAATGTTTGTTGTCAAGTCTTTGTGACTTTGTGCATAATCATTACAAGAGAATCATTGCATAAAAGTTGAGAATCTAACAGATTTCGGTAAAATGGCATGAATTTGGAATTCCTGCACTTGCCATAAGAATTCGGGAGTGTGAAATTAGAATCATTGAATGTTTGGTCAATTGGTTTATTTCACAAAGTAAGGATCATAGACAAACATAGAGTGCATACTTGGTGTATGGTAAAGCTATTGTTTAGAAAAAAGCATAGTGTACATGCTCGGAGCATGGAACAACTATTGTTTAATTCAAGAATAAAGTTGATAGCTGAAACAGTATGCAATGAATAATGTGTAATCGTATGGTGATAAATAAAAGGTGTTTTATTTATGTTCATAGGTTTTGATACCATATTAGATTCAATTATTCTTGTGTTTCATTTTGCATGTTTTCACTTCCAGAATAAACTAGGTTATTCTTCCGGAATGACAAAGTTATTCAAACCATCCACAGTCGGTCATATGTTGGAAGTAGATATGAATCAAGACTGTCATGGGTTGGCTTGTAGAGTTCCAAGTTGGTGGACAAAGTTGTGCTACAACACTCATGACTGCTCATAAGTTCTGAGTATTGGATTCAACCTGCGCTCATTGGAATCACTTGATGGATTTTATCACGAGTGATCATGAGACGATAATATCTTATATTCTTCAAACCTAGAGATATGAGTTGTTACTATGAGTTGGTCGTACATTGATTGCACGAAAACGCATTCAGTAACTCGATGTTATAAAACATGCATTTGTGTATGATTCAACAAGTAGTAGAACAAGCCATATGAGTCGAAGTTTATCCATTCCTTTTACCTTCGGGATAAAAGCGATATATGTGGGCCCCTCGATGATTTAATGATGATACATGTGAGTGCTTGGCCAAGCCAGGACTGATTTGATCTGTTCAATCAGTCAGTCATTATGAATCGAAAATCGGGAAACAACAGATGGACAGAGAGAATGATTATAATCCATGTCTCAGTCCATATGATATCTAGAATGGAGGAATATATGATCCCTTATCTAATGGACAAGTCATTGACAAAGGTCAGAGATCATCGACAACGTCAGAGTTCGACAGAAGCTTTTAAGTGCTATGATTTCTAGTCGGTTCTTGAAGTCATACGCAATAATAGTTTTAGACTTATCCAAGTAGGAGACTATTGGACTAATGTCTAAGTCCATAACTATAATTGGTAAGACTTGACCCGACCCGGCATGGTCCATTTGGGTTGCATGGCATCATGCATTTGGATAGACTATAATGAGAGAAATAACACTTAAGGTTGGTTAACATATTATAACTTCTAATATATTAATAAGGTTATTAAATTAGTATTTATCAAGAATTAATTTGGAATTAAATAAGTGATCAAAAGGAGACTAATTAAATATATGGGTTGATTGTGTAAATCATTCATTCTTATATATGTGGGCTTGTGATCCAACATTCCTTATGTTGGACTAAGTCCATGAGGTGACCCATGGATACTCCATGGAGGTTAAAAACCATGGAGCATAAGGAATGGGTAAATTTATGAGTTACATGGTGTAACCCTAATAGCCACCATATAAAAGAATCCCATGGCTCAAGAAATCGTGCACTATTGTGTGTATGAGGGCTAGACGATTTCAAGGAGTGTTTCATTTCTCTCAAGTCATTCCATGTGCATTTGGTGTTGTGTGAACCATTTGAGGTGTCACACTTGGGGTACTAGGCACTCAAGCTTCATGAAGACAAGCTACATCAAACAAAGGTATATATTCTATCCATTTGATTACCCAAGTATCAAGTATTGTATGCTAGATAGGGTAATACCTTGGAAAGTTCATATTTTCATGTATAATAGACAAAACATAGATCCAAGGTATTTAGGGTTGCATGTACACTTAGGAGTGTTAGAATGCTCAAAACCCATCAGAAATCTGGTGCCCCACATTCCTTGAACTCCCAAAATGAGGGAGTTCGGGCCCCTACCTGGCCCGCAACAATCTTGGCTCTGAATGACCTGAGCCGCTCCTCCATGATCTCCATCATCCCTTCCTTGTATGTCCCAAAGATCATTGGGGTAGCGTCAAGGATGCCCCTGGTAACCTTGGCTGCTTTGAGCTCGCGCAGCCTCTCATCCATGGCCATTGGACCGTCGCCCAACCCAGATCCTGATCCTGACCCCCTGCTCCAAATTGTGTCACCACCATCCAAATATGACAAATTGATCAAGATAATCAAAAAGGAGTCCTCCCACACCGGTTCTCCTTAGAGCTTCCAGATCTAGCATCCGTTCGGGTATAGGTTCTGTGCTTTCAGTAGTACGGGCCCAATACTACCTTCCCCAAGGCTCTACCTGATAACTCCAATTCATCCCAGAACAACATATATCTCATAGGCTACCGTATAGCTCAAATCCTAGGCTATCCTAAGATCTGCTCCATCCATATCAAACCAAAACTAAAATCAGTTATAATAGGTTGCCTTGCATGCAAATTATACACAGATCAGGATCAAATAGACTTCTAAATAACAGACTACAGCCAGAAAAGGAGTAGGAAATAAGGCCAAATCAATTATTCTGAGGCTATAAGACCCAAACCGTATACAATTTTTGAAGCATATACATAGCAAAATCCTTTCGACTATCACAATCCAAATATCAGTATAACATGGCTAACATATTTGGGGAACCACGTACTTGAGCTCGGCCGATCACGCGCATTACACTCTTCCCTTTTATCCATTTTAAGAAGTTGTTAGCTTTTGATTTTATAAAACAATTTTATCATTTCGTTAGTTTGAGTCCTGACACACCCAAGAGTGTTCCCGAATCCCTCAAACCAAGGCTTTGATACCAACTTGTAACGACCCAATTTTTAAAAAAAAAAATTCATTTTTAAAATAATCAAAACATTCCCATAAACAATAAAATCTTAATTACAATTGTTTTCAAATTCATAACATCAACATTTTATTTCAAATATCATAGTGTCCCCATAAAAATGCGTGAGAGAGTGCATGCCGTGCCATCAAACCTTGTCCTTTCCCTTAGTCTCTGAAGTACCTGAAAACAATCAACAAACTGTAAGCTAATGCTTAGTGAGTTCCCCAAAGCATACCCCACACAATCCACATAATCACATAATCCATATTAGCTATAAAAGTTACATATACCACAAGCCATGCATACAAACATATAAGGATTTCATGGGCTCCTCCCACGGTCTTACTCCACGATGTCATGGGCTCCTCCATATGGTCTTACACCTAGGTGCCATGGGCTCCCCTGTGACATCCCCAAAATCTCGACCAGAAAAGACCGGTTTCATTTATGCTTTTTAAACATTTTTAGAGTAAATCCTTTTGATTTTAAAAGAGATGCGGAATTTGTTCCCAAAAACAAAACATGATGAAATAGATTTTTATCAAAACATTTCATGAAGAAATATAATTTCATTTCATAATCAAAACCCAGGATGTCATGTTCCGATACAGACCATAAAGCATAAACGATAACATTACAAGTCATTCAAAAAATATATACATATACAGACTTGTAAACAAAACAACTTGATTGTAACAACCCGAAATTTCATATCACTTCTTGTATCACAACTTGTAATCCGATCCGATCAACCAAACGTTATTTTCAATTTCGTTTCCAATTTCACCAATTTATTAAAGTCATTAGTTTATATTGACCTAAAATGACTTAATGGGTGTCTTAATACATTAGAAATCATTTTAAACACCCAACTTTAGTGATCGGAATATTTCTAGAAATTACTATGTCGGGTTACGATAACTCAATCGGGTACGACCAAAAACCTCAATTAACGTCGGTATCGGGTAGAATTCTATCGTGTCCAATTCCCGAACATTATATAAACATGTTTAAGACTCCATTTGAAGCCTTTGGCCAAATTCTCATTAAACTTTTACAACCTCTCTCCTCCAAGCTAGAATTAAGGTCCAAATCACAAGTTTAAGGCTTCAAATCTTTAAGGTAACCTCTCTATCATGTTATTCATCATCTTTAGCCTTTAATTTGATGAATTAATTGAGTTTTAGGGTCAAGAACAAGAGTTTACGGCCAAGGAGCAAGCTTGGGCCGTAAACTCCATTTTATGGGGTTTTAAGCTCTTAAACTCCTTCCTAAACTCAATTGAACTTTAGTTATGGCTAAGGGACTTTAAGATATGGACTCTAAACAATTAAAACATGAATTTTGTGAAGTTTGAAGGAGTTTACGGCCAAGGAGCATTCTTGGGCCGTAAACTCAATAATCTAGGGTTTTCATGCCTTTAAACCCTTCCAAATCATTTCTATAACTTAGGTATGAATTATAGGACCTTGGATATAGCATTTGGACACTTGAATCATATCATTTGAAGGACTTATATGAGTTTACGGCCAAGGGGAGTACTTGGGCCGTAAACTCCCTAAATCAAGGCATAAAATCGATTTTAAAGTGTTAGAAAGCCATCCAACACCACCAAAAGCCTTGGAATAAATCAAGGGACCAACCAAAAATAGTTTAAAGGACTTAAACACAACATTTGTGGGTTTTCTAAGAGTTTACGGCCAAGGCATTGTTCTTGGGCCGTAAACTCCAAAATTTTTGGTGTTAGAATGCAAACTAAACACCCCTAAAGCCTTTAGATGAATTTTAGAAGCCCTTCTATGCAAGTTATAAACCTTGAAACAGATTATATCACTCTATATTAGAGTTTACGGCCATGAAGAGGGTCTCATGGGCCGTAAACTCCATAACACCCCTCATATGTCCCATAAAACTCATGTTAGGTCTTGGAATAATCTTAGTAATCACATGTGATTTGTTTTAACAACATTTGGCATCATTTTCATAAGGAATAAGGAGTTTACGGCCAGGAGCCTATGCTAGGCCATAAACTCCCATAAATTAATCATTTTGGTGATTTTAATCCATTCCATGCATTTAGATCAAAGCTTAAAATCATTTCCCATGTCCAAGTAAGTCATTTAAGCAATTTAAACACCCAAAACCACACCCACATGAGTTTACGGTCGTAAACTCATGTATGTGTGTGTTTTGTGGTTGTTAACTCATTTAAATGTTTACTTATGGAGAGTAAACTCAAGTCCCATGTCCCTAGTGCCTTTACACGTCCTTAAACGCCACCCGGGTCACTCCAAATGCTCATTTCGAGGTGTTTGACCTCATTGGAGTATAATGTTCCATATAATTAGTGAATGTATCCCTAATTGTATATATATGGACATTATTTCATTTTACATAGGGTCATCACGAGTAATCAAACCTCGAACCAACGTCTAGCATTCAAAACCGACACGTTTCCGAGTCCGGTGAGTTCATACCCCTACCTTTTTCCACTGTTTTTCACTGTTTTCAGGGGGGAACACAAGCAAAGTACAAGGGTTTTCCTGTACTCAAAATTATTTTCTTGTGTGTGTTTCACATTTCTTATGCATTTAATACTGATACACTTAACTGATAACCGTTAGAATATACAGCTCACTTAAACATTTATTTGTGAAATGGGATCTATAAACTGTTATGTTTTATATATTTCACGAATGGTTTCCACATTTTATCAGTTAAAAGCATGACTTTACAACACATGAACAATATATTTCGTACACTGTCTTGTCCTCGGTAACATTCCACAGAGATACGCAAATGGAGGATTATACTATTATTACTAGTAAATTTGTTATTCCGTATGATTGGAGACACGTCCTCGGCGAACACTCCACAGAGATACGCGAGTGGAGGACTACACCCGTAACCAGAATCTCTGGGATTTAGAGAGCATGACTTGAGTGTATAGATCTATACGGGGCTGACTACCCCACACCTGGCTGCTAGCTACAGCCGAACCGAAATGGTTCAAGGGTGACGAAAGTCATAAGAATTAAGGACTACTTATTGCTACAAGGCTGTGGACTACTTATTGCCACAGGGTCAGTCCTTAGTATGGTTATGGAACTCACAATTAGGATAACAGAGATTTACTTACAGTAATAATGAACCATATACTACATTTTACAGATAACCAGGATTCAGTTTACATCTTTTACATCTTTTACAAACAATAACCAACATTCAGGAAGGTATGGGACCTTCCTGGGGAAAACTTTGTACATAACCAGGTTTGATAGAATACATCTTTTACATTAAAAACCAACATACAGGAAAGCATGGGGCATTCCTGGGTAACATTCACATAACCAGAAAAGTGTAACCAATTGTATATCATTACATCTTCTACAATAACTAACTATTCAGGAAAGTATGGGACTTTCCTGGGAATACACTGATGCATTTTCAGAAACAGAAAGGAAACATAAACATTTTCACAAAACAAAACTACTTATGAACTCACCAGCTTTATGTTGATTTTCAAACCGCTTGTGTTCTCAGGTCAGCGTTAGAACAGGTACCCAGAGATTTCTTTTGATCAGAAGATGGAGTACATGAAGATCTGTTCATTTTGTCTATATATACTATGTATCACAACTGTACAAACTTTACTTTTGAAACAACTGTAAAACTTTATTATGTAATGTAATGGTTGTTCTACTTTACTTACTATGTGCATTGGATTTGATACTCAACATGGAGTCAACCCCGGAAATGTTTCCGCCTTCGGTTTTCGGGGTGTGACAGATTGGTATCAGAGCCCTTGTTTATAGTGAATAAAGTATACCAATCCTTACATGGTATAAAACTATAAACACTAAAGGGCCTAAGTGCTCTGAATTAAAAGTATCTTCAAACTACAAGTATTTTCAAAAAGTATATAAGTATACCGAACCGTCGCTATCCGTAACTACAAGTAGAACCAAACATAAGTAATTGGGTGTTGTGTACTATGGTTAAACCTGGGCAGTTATGTAGTCGTGTCTAGGGTCAATATAGCCTGGCCAACTATATTCATTCGAGACACGGCCAACATGTGCTTGGGAGTGACTGTAATATGCGGCATGCCTAAAACTTACCCAATATCCCAAACAACAAATTGTCGCTGCAGCAAACCATGAAATACTATGGGAGTATTTCTTGAACCGTTCCTTTGTAGAAATTCTTGTGTACGCATTAATCCTTGATTATTACTCTTGCGATAAAATGTTCTATATAGATAACTCCTTTCTGCTTTATCGCTTAGTATGATGCTATATTTGCTTTGAAGAGATATCTCCTGTCCCATATCTCTTGATTCAATTTAGAGGACTTATGATCCTCTCTTTCCTGATCTTTTTAGATCAAGATGCCTCCAAGAAAAAGACCCAGCTCAAAGAACAACGACGATCCCTCTTCGCCGCCACCCCCTCTCCAGTTTGACCTAGCATCACTCCAGACGATGATGACCGCTGCAATGGTAGCAGCTATGTCGCAAATGAACTCTAATGGTTCAGGAGGTGGTTCTCAATCTCAAAACCCTGAAGGTAGTCAGGGACACCAAAGAGGAAATTCTTATAAGGATTTCATGAACGCGAAACCAACATCCTTTAATGGCACTGGAGGTGTCATTTCCTTATCCCGATGGTTCGAGAAAATCGAGTCCATCTTCGAAATATGTGCTTGTGCTGAGTCTGATAAAGTTAAATTTGCGGCCTGTATCTTCGACGATAAAGCCTTGACTTGGTGGAATGGCCGAGTCAAATCTCTGACCTTACCCGTAGCCAATGCCATGGGCTGGGAGGCCATGAAAGAACTTCTCATTGCTGAGTACTGCCCTCGTGGCGAAATGCAGAAATTAGAGCATGAGCTCTGGAACTTGAAGATGAGAGGTTCTGACATTGCTGCATATACTTCCCGATTTGATGACCTCGCACTTCTCTGCCCGGGATTAGTCACTCCTGAAAACAAAAAGATCGAAAGGTTCATTTGGGGGTTATCTCAACCGACAAAGAGTCATGTTTTGGCTGCTCGTCCAAATACTTACGATAGTGCCAAGACTTTAGCTCAAATTCTGATTGATCACAACGACGACGTTAAGGAAATCACTACCACTTCTGAGCCGACTCAAAGGAGTGGTGAAAAGAGGAAATTCTGGAAGAAAAAGAAGGGTCAATCTTCTCAAGGATCTTCCAAGAAACAACAAACAGTAGCAGTTCATGCCGCTACTACCCCCGTAGCTATTGCTTCCGTTGTGGGATCCACAGCTCCAACTCCTACCAGCCGATATGTTGGTAACCTCCCTCTCTGTGAAAAATGCAAGTATCACCACAACCCTGGTCCCTGTCGAGAATTATCCTGTACCAATTGTGGTAAGAAGGGGCACACTGTTCGATACTGCAAAGCTCCGACTCAATCAGCAAATCAATCCTCTGGAACAGGCGTTGGTCAAGCCTGTTATAACTGTGGTGAGGTCGGGCACTTTAAAAGGAACTGCCCCAAGAAGACTACTGGTAGCAACACAGGAAGGGTCCTTGCTATGGGACGAGAAGAAGCAGTTGCCGATCCCAATGTTGTCTCGGGTACGTTTCTTCTCGACAACTCGTATGCTAATATTCTTTTCGATTCGGGCGCTGAAAGAAGTTTTGTTAGTCATGCATTCAAACATAACCTAAAACATAATTCCCAACCTCCAACCGAAATATTTACCATCAAAATGGCAAACGGAGAGAAAGAGAGTGCGAGTGAAGTATTCGTAGATTGCATTCTTACCTTAAACAACCATTCGTTTCTTATCGATCTTATGCCCGTATCTATAAAGAGCTTTGATGTCATTATTGGCATGGATTGGTTGAGCCCCAATCATGCAGATATCCTTTGCTTCGAAAAAGCCATCCGTCTTAACCTTCTTTCTGGTCAAACTCTAGTGATCTATGGCGATAAACTTGGTTCCAATCTTTGTATCATCTCCTGCATCAAAGCTCAGAAACTCCTGCGTAAGGAGTGTGTTGCATTATTGGCTCACGTAATCAACGAAAATCAAGATGTTAAAAACCTCGCGAGCATTCTCGAGGTCTGCAATTTTCCTGATGTGTTTCCCGAAGAGCTTCCAGGAATTCCTCCCGAACGTCAGGTCGAGTTCCGTATTGACCTAATTCCTGGGGCTACTCCTGTAGCAAAGTCTCCGTATCGCTTAGCTCCAGCAGAGATGCAGGAGTTATCCAGTCAACTTAATGAGTTGCTTAACAAAGGATTCATTAGACCGAGTTCCTCACCCTGGGGAGCTCCGGTTTTGTTCGTCAAGAAGAAGGATGGATCCTTTCGTATGTGTATTGATTATCGTGAGCTAAACAAGTTGACTGTCAAAAACCGATATCCTCTTCCTCGTATAGATGACCTTTTCGATCAACTCCAGGGAGCCAGTTACTTCTCTAAGATAGACCTTCGGTCAGGATACCATCAGTTGCGAGTTCATGAAAGTGATGTGCCCAAAACAGCTTTCAGGACTCGATATGGACACTACGAGTTCGTAGTGATGCCCTTCGGTCTAACCAATGCGCCGGCTGTGTTCATGGATCTTATGAACCGGGTGTGCCGTCCCTTCTTAGACAAATTCGTCATCGTGTTCATTGACGACATCCTTGTTTACTCCCGAAGCAAAGAAGACCACAAACAACACTTGAGGCTAGTATTGGAAACCCTTAGATCCGAAAAACTATACGCGAAGTTTTCAAAATGTGAGTTTTGGATACGGAAGGTAACTTTCCTTGGTCATGTGATAAGTGAGGAGGGTATTCATGTTGATCCTTCCAAGATTAAGGCAATAGAGAATTGGTCAGCACCGAAGACACCCACAGAAATCCGACAATTCTTGGGTCTCGCTGGCTATTATCGAAGGTTCATCCAAAACTTTTCCCGAATCGCCAAACCTCTAACCACTCTAACACAGAAAGGTGTACCCTTTTGTTGGGGTGATAAACAAGAGACCGCATTTCAGATGTTGAAGAAAGCTCTGTGCAGCGCGCCTGTCCTATCCCTACCCGAAGGGACAGAGGACTTTGTTGTCTACTGCGATGCGTCTACTCAAGGTTTAGGTTGTGTGCTTATGCAGAGAGGAAAAGTGATTGCTTATGCCTCTAGGCAGTTGAAAACACACGAGGTCAACTATACCACACACGACTTGGAGCTAGGAGCCGTAATTTTTGCATTAAAGATTTGGAGGCATTACCTTTACGGAACCAAGTGCACGATCTTTACTGATCATAAGAGCCTACAACATATCTTTGACCAAAAAGACCTGAACATGAGACAAAGGCGATGGGTTGAACTACTCAGTGATTATGAGTGTGAAATTCGCTACCATCCCGGCAAGGCCAATGTGGTAGCAGATGCCCTTAGTCGAAAGGAGAATACCAGCAACAAAGTGAAGAGTCAGTCGATAACCATCCATTCCAATCTACCCATGCAAATCCGAGAAGCTCAACTTGAAGCCCTGAAACCGGAAAACATGAAAACTGAAGCTTTGAGAGGAATGGAAAAGAAACTTGAGATCAGAAGTGACGGAGTCCAATGTTTTAGGGATCGAATCTGGATTCCCAAGTCTGGAGGATTAAGAGAGTTAGTCATGGAGGAAGCACATAGAACCAAATACTCTGTTCACCCGGGCTCTGACAAGATGTACTTAGATCTCAAGAAACAATATTGGTGGCCAAACATGAAAGCTGAGATAGCTACATTTGTGGGCAAGTGCTTGACTTGCGCCAAAGTCAAAGTCGAACATCAGAAACCTTCAGGTCTGCTTCAACAACCCGAGATCCCCGAGTGGAAATGGGAAATGATTACCATGGACTTCATCACCAAGCTACCCAAGTGTTCTAGTGGGTACGATACCATTTGGGTAATTGTCGATCGTTTGACAAAATCCGCTCACTTCATTCCAATTAAAGAATCATACAAGATGGAAAGACTTGCGCGAATCTACGTCCAGGAGGTAATACGTCTACACGGTGTACCTGTATCCATTATCTCTGATCGAGATAGCAGGTTTACTTCTAGATTCTAGCAATCCCTTCAGAAAGCCCTTGGAACCCAACTAGACATGAGCACGGCATACCATCCTCAGACTGACGGTCAAAGCGAGAGAACAATCCAAACTCTGGAGGACATGCTTAGGGCATGTGTCATTGATTTTGGAAAGTCGTGGGACGCACATCTACCATTGATCGAATTCTCATACAACAACAGTTACCACACCAGCATTAGGGCTGCCCCATTCGAAGCCCTATACGGTCGCAAGTGCATATCCCCTCTATGCTGGGCCGAGGTAGGAGATACTCAGTTAGCAAAGAGTCGAGTCCCCGACAGCGCACTTACCGGTCCTGGAATCATCCGTGAAACCACTGAGAAAATTATCCAAATCCGTGAACGACTAAAGGCGTCACGTGATCGCCAGAAGAGTTACGCTGATAATCGTTGGAAACCACTAGAATTCCAGGTTGGGGACTGTGTTCTGTTGAAGGTCTCACCCTGGAAAGGTACTGTACGCTTTGGTAAACGTGGAAAACTTAATCCGAGATACATTGGACCATTTGAAATCATCGCCAGAGTTGGTCCGGTAGCTTATAAACTTCATTTACCTCACGAACTTAGTAACATCCACCCCGTCTTTCATGTTTCAAACCTCAAGAAGTGCCTATCCGATGAAACCCTAGTGATTCCGTTAGACGAGATTGAGGTCGATGAAAACCTCAACTTTGTGGAGGAACCAATCGAAATCATGAATCGAGAAGTCAAACGTACGAAACAGAGTCGCATCCCATTGGTGAAGGTTCGCTGGAATGCCAAGCGAGGTCCGAAGTTCACTTGGGAGCGAGAAGATTCGATTAAACAAAAATATCCACAACTCTTTTCTAATCCATGATTTGTATCTTGTCTTGTGTTTTAAACTTTGAATTTCGGGACGAAATTCCCTCTAACGGGGGGATAATGTAACAACCCGAAATTTCATATCACTTCTTGTATCACAACTTGTAATCCGATCCGATCAACCAAACGTCATTTTCAATTTCGTTTCCAATTTCACCAATTTATTAAAGTCATTAGTTTATATTGACCTAAAATGACTTAATGGGTGTCTTAATACATTAGAAATCATTTTAAACACCCAACTTTAGTGATCGGAATATTTCTAGAAATTACTATGTCGGGTTACGGTAACTCAATCGGGTACGACCAAAAACCTCAATTAACGTCGGTATCGGGTAGAATTCTATCGTGTCCAATTCCCGAACATTATATAAACATGTTTAAGACTCCATTTGAAGCCTTTGGCCAAATTCTCATTAAACTTTTACAACCTCTCTCCTCCAAGCTAGAATTAAGGTCCAAATCACAAGTTTAAGGCTTCAAATCTTTAAGGTAACCTCTCTATCATGTTATTCATCATCTTTAGCCTTCAATTTGATGAATTAATTGAGTTTTAGGTTCAAGAACAAGAGTTTACGGCCAAGGAGCAAGCTTGGGCCGTAAACTCCATTTTATGGGGTTTTAAGCTCTTAAACTCCTTCCTAAACTCAATTGGACTTTAGTTATGGCTAAGGGACTTTAAGATATGGACTCTAAACAATTAAAACATGAATTTTGTGAAGTTTGAAGGAGTTTACGGCCAAGGAGCATTCTTGGGCCGTAAACTCAATAATCTAGGGTTTTCATGCCTTTAAACCCTTCCAAATCATTTCTATAACTTAGGTATGAATTATAGGGCCTTGGATATAGCATTTGGACACTTGAATCATATCATTTGAAGGACTTATATGAGTTTACAGCCAAGGGGAGTACTTGGGCCGTAAACTCCCTAAATCAAGGCATAAAATCGATTTTAAAGTGTTAGAAAGCCATCCAACACCACCAAAAGCCTTGGAATAAATCAAGGGACCAACCAAAAATAGTATAAGGGACTTAAACACAACATTTGTGGGTTTTCTAAGAGTTTACGGCCAAGGCATTGTTCTTG
The DNA here is from genome assembly GCF_002870075.4 of Lactuca sativa. Taxonomy (NCBI): domain Eukaryota; kingdom Viridiplantae; phylum Streptophyta; class Magnoliopsida; order Asterales; family Asteraceae; genus Lactuca; species Lactuca sativa. Next base: position 112,787,109 of record NC_056627.2, on the reverse strand, counting down.
GGCCGTAAACTCCAAAATTTTTGGTGTTAGAATGCAAACTAAACACCCCTAAAGCCTTTAGATGAATTTTAGAAGCCCTTCTATGCAAGTTATAAACCTTGAAACACATTATATCACTCTATATTAGAGTTTACGGCCATAAAGAGGGTCTCATGGGCCGTAAACTCCATAACACCCCTCATATGTCCCATAAAACTCATGTTAGGTCTTGGAATAATCTTAGTAATCACATGTGATTTGTTTTAACAACATTTGGCATCATTTTCATAAGGAATAAGGAGTTTACGGCCAGCAGCCTATGCTAGGCCGTAAACTCCCATAAATTAATCATTTTGGTGATTTTAATCCATTCCATGCATTTAGATCAAAGCTTAAAATCATTTCCCATGTCCAAGTAAGTCATTTAAGCAATTTAAACACCCAAAACCACAGCCACATGAGTTTACGGCCGTAAACTCATGTATGTGTGTGTTTTGTGGTTGTTAACTCATTTAAATGTTTACTTATGGAGAGTAAACTCAAGTCCCATGTCCCTAGTGCCTTTACACGTCCTTAAACGCCACCCGGGTCACTCCAAATGCTCATTTCGAGGTGTTTGACCTCATTGGAGTATAATGTTCCATATGATTAGTGAATGTATCCCTAATTGTATATATATGGACATTATTTCATTTTACATAGGGTCATCGCGAGTAATCAAACCTCGAACCAACGTCTAGCATTCAAAACCGACACGTTTCCGAGTCCGGTGAGTTCATACCCCTACCTTTTTCACTGTTTTTCACTGTTTTCAGGGGGGGGAACACAAGCAAAGTACAAGGGTTTTCCTGTACTCAAAATTATTTTCTTGTGTGTGTTTCACATTTCTTATGCATTTAATACTGATACACTTAACTGATAACCGTTAGAATATACAGCTCACTTAAACATTTATTTGTGAAATGGGATCTATAAACTGTTATGTTTTATATATTTCACAAATGGTTTCCACATTTTATCAGTTAAAAGCATGACTTTACAACACATGAACAATATATTTCGTACACTGTCTTGTCCTCGGTAACATTCCACAGAGATACGCGAATGGAGGATTATACTATTATTACTAGTAAATTTGTTATTCCGTATGATTGGAGACACGTCCTCGGCGAACACTCCACAGAGATACGCGAGTGGAGGACTACACCCGTAACCAGAATCTCTGGGATTTAGAGAGCGTGACTTGAGTGTATAGATCTATACGGGGCTGACTACCCCACACCTGGCTGCTAGCTACAGCCGAACCGAAATGGTTCAAGGGTGACGAAAGTCATAAGAATTGAGGACTACTATAACAACCCGTTATTTCCAGGCATTATAAACCGAGTCTTGTAACCCCTTTTGAATGTAATGGGAATATCATCGATAAATGAATTATTCAAAAGCTCTGATTTGGAGTACGCTATGTAGTAGATATCGTCTTAAAGATTCCAAATATATAAAGAACGCCCAAATCTGACTTCGCATGGGGAAGTTATGATTTTTCAAAGAAATTCCTTAAAAACGATTAGTTATAAAATAAATAATAAAAAAATAATTTTGGAATTTGCCAACGGAGTCTAAACGAAAGTTGTAGATCGTAGTCTCACCTACGCGTGGATATAAAGACCATCGAAAACGGAGTTCGTATGAAGAAGATATGGATTTTTGAAGTTTATTAAATAAATTAATTATTTATTTAATTCAAAATTCGGATATTATCCGAAGAGGAGTCAGCGTCTTTCTCCGAAGTACGCGCTGCGTACTCCTGTACGCCCCGCGTAACCGAGAGGATTGGCCTCGGATCGTCCACGTCGCCATATCCGAGGAAGCCGACCCGTCCGACCTGTCCGAACCGACGTCCCATCCGACCCGGCGTCCCATCCGACCCACCTCCCCAGCAACCCGTCCCATCCGACCCGAGAACCCAAGAACCCGTCCCATCCGAACCGAGGCAGTCGAGGCTTCGGTCATGCATGACGTACGCGTACGCAGCGCGTACGAGCGTACGCCCCGCGTACCGAGGCAGACCTGCCTTCCTATAAATAGAATGCGAGGGTTTCCAAAGAAAGTGTTCATTTCTCTTCTCTCTCTCTCAGCATTTCCTCGTTTTCCGTGTCCGTTCAAACCCGAAGCTCTGGTCTTTTTGGCTCGAGTCCCGAAGGCCGATTCTACTCCCGAGATTCCCGAGAATCCCAAGAAAAATCAGTTTCCCGAGACGAAACTCTGCTCGGTTTTCCACCTCACAATCTTCAAACTATCAAGTGAGTTCATATCCCCTTCGAACACTCTTTAAATACATTTTAAATGTTTTATACTCTTTTTGGGGAGGAATACAAGTAAGCACATGACTAAAATCGTGTGAAACATTAACCTTTTCATATACTTTTCATACTGTTGTTTTAACTATCTTGTGAAGTTATTATGATACAAAACCCCTCACAACACAGCTTTACCCTCTTTGGGATATAATATGTTTATAAATAGAAATATGTTTTATTTATACGTTTACATACAAACACATCATATCAAGGGTAACATTCTTTACTAAGTCATTTCATGCATTCAAAGAACTTATGATTATGCTTTGTCAAACATTGTGAAAGAGGTTAAACTTTGCATACAAACTACTACCTTATTACGGACTTAGTTGAGAATCCATGAGTCGTGTATATCTTCAAACGTTACTTTCTTTATTAGAAAATAATGCTACAAGTCCTGTTTATAACCAGAGTCTCCCGTTCGGAGAACGTGTCGAATGTGTATAGATCTATACGGGAAGTCATGATCCCGCGCCCTGACTGTTAGCTACAGTCCGTCTTTTGGGGTGACAGTTGTCATAACGCTACGACGCCTGAAGAACGTCGCTACAGGCATATTATGTTTAGTATGGTTATAAAACTCATCGGATATACAATTATTATGGTATTATGCTTTTATGAACAAGTAGTCATTAAAACTACTCTTCATTTAATAAGGGTGATTTTCGTATAGCTTTACTATGTAAAACTATGACACGACTTACAAGCACGTCGCTTGCTTGCAAATTTTGGGTCTTCAAGACTGCCAGCTATGTCAGGAAAATAAGGGTTTTTCCTGTATACAAAACAAACAACTAATAGGAAAATAAGGGATTTTCTCGGTACAAATAGTTGCAATTTACATCATGAACATCCATATGCATCTCATACTTTTATAGGAAAATAAGGGTTTTTCTGGAAAACATGCAAACACTTTCGAATGGCATACATCTTCTCAAAACACTAATTATGAACTCACCAACTTAAATGTTGACACTTTTTCTTTGAAATAACTTGTATTCACAGGAAACCGCTAGCCAGGTAGCAACTACTTCTGAAGACTAACGCACTGGCGTTAGTAACATATTTTGGATCACCATTTTATATTTGATTTCTTTTGCAAACATGTAACACCTACAATCATGTAAACTTTTCAAACATATTTATATTATGGTGGTGTGTACTTTCCTTTCTATGAACTGTTATGATACTGAATATGACGTCCTCCGCCCCCGAACGATTCCGCCGTTCTGGTTTGGGGGTGTGACAGATTGGTATCAGAGCATCGTTTATAGTGAATTAAGTATATCAAAACCATTTTTTTTATATATACAACTATAAACTCAACTGGGCAAAAAGCACTCTGAGAAGAGTCATACTTTTGAAATTAAATCTATTTAGTTTTTGTAAAGTAAGCATGCATTCATTTAGTAATAAATAACAGTTCCACATCGTACCATATTAGAAGTATTATTAAGGAGTTGTGCAGTACAGGTACGCCTTGGGACACGTAATTGGAACTGGGAAGGATATAGCCTGATCAACTATATTTGTCCGAGAGCCGACTAACGTGTGCCGAGGGGTGTCTGCAGTGGACAACAAATTTTAAAAAACTTACCAAACCGTCATTGGAATCAAACACAATAATTTAAATGCTATAGGAGTAATTGCTATTTAAACTAACTTACATGTTTTGCATGTTCCGACTTTATTCAATTCTTATGACCCTATTTCTCGTACAGTCAAATGGCTGGATTTCACCACCCCAATGACCCCTACTTTCCCAACCAAGGCAACGGAGGATGGATCGAAGATGATCCAGAAGAGGATGAGGAACCCATAGAATTGGGTGATGACTCCGGTACTGACTCAGAGCCTGAAGTGATCGATCCACCACCCATTCAACCTCCTGTCCATGTGAGGAACTTCCAAGGACCCACTCCCGTCTGGGGAAGTCACCTACATCATTGGAGCCAACAACAAGGCATACGCCCTCCCTACGGCATGTGTCGGGACTTCTACGATGTCCGCGGTGGCAGTTCGGCTGATCGAGCACTCCCGGTAATGGTGGGTAAGTTAGCCAATCAGTCCTATCAGTCCGGAGTACAAGCAAGCCGACTCCGGGATATCAACGTGGAAGTGCAGGTTCACACTTCCGATATCCGTAGGCTGGACAAGATACAAGATAATGTCCAACTCCAGTCTGAGGCATTTCAGGCACAGATAATTGCAGCCCTAGCCGAGTTAAGGGAGCAACAAGCCGCTTTTGATCGACGCCTAATGGAATCGAAGCAATCAGATGCGGAGTCAAGCTCCAAGCGCAACCTACGTCGCAAGTAGTGCCTGCCAGGATTTCAAATTTTGTTATAAATTAGGACTTCGGATAAGAATTTTCTTTTCGTTAAAACTTTCTGTAATCGGAGACCTTTAGAAAGGTCAAAATGTTTGGTCTAAACTCGGATGTAACACAACTATATGTTTTATATATATAGGGCATACCCCCTTTTTCTGGTTTTAAATATGTGTATTCCGTTCAACTCATAAGTGCATCCATTCAAACGTTATTAATAAATCAAGCTCAAAACCCATTGTTGATCAAACCAAATTCTTAATCTATTTAAGACAGTTAACTCAATATCATTCAACTCACAACCACCAAAACTCATAATATCTCATTTTTTTTTTCCTTTTGACAGAGCAATGCCTCCTCGTAGATCAGCACGTACCAACGCAACCCCACCACCACCTCCACCACTAACTTATGATCCGGCAATGGTCCAGGCTGCTATCACAGCAGCAGTAGCAGCAGCCCTCTCTCAAATAAACTCCAATGCCAATGGAGGTACAGGAAGCAGCACGAATCATCCCAATAGTGGCACCGGCCAGGGCCATGTTAGAGAGTGTACCTACAAGGAGTTCTCCAACTCGAAGCCAAAGACTTTTAATGGCAGTGGCGGAGTCATTGCACTAATGCAATGGTTCGAAAAGACCGAAACGGTCTTCGAGATCTGCTCGTGCCAAGAAACAAGCAAGGTTAAGTTCGCTGCTTGCACCTTCATAGATCGAGCCCTCACGTGGTGGAAAAGCCATGTGAACTCAGTGACGCTCACTGTCGCTAACGCCATGAGTTGGGAAGAACTGAAGGTACTACTACTGGAAGAATACTGCCCAAGGGGTGAAGTGCAAAAGCTTGAGCAGGAACTCTGGAATTTGAAAATGGTCGGGTCTGACCTAGTCGCTTACACAGCTAGGTTCAACGATCTCGCTGCTTTGTGCCCTACCATGGTCAACCCAGAATCAAAGAAGGTCGAAAGGTACATTTGGGGGTTGTCACCCCAGATTCAAGGGCATGTCCTAGCCTCCAACCCTATCACCTACAACAGCGCTAAACGCCTGGCGCAACGACTCATTGATCACGGAGCGAAACAGAGTACCATCACAACAGCCGCAAATCCACCTAGGGAGGCTCAGGGACAGAGTAGGCCTTGGAACAAGAGGAGGGGACAAATCCTCCAGGAGAACCCCAAGAAACAACAAGTGATAGCGACCCACGCTATTACTGTACCTACCAACTCTGCCCCCACAAGTTCATACAATGGAAAGCTACCGAAATGTAACCAGTGCAACTTCCACCATCACGGTCTCTGTCATGGCCTTCAATGCACCAGGTGCAATAAGAAGGGTCATACAGCCCGCTATTGCAAGGAGCCAACCCAACAATCCGCCCCCACTGCTAATACCGGAGTAAGCCGCGCTTGCTTTGAGTGCGGGAGCACAGGGCACTACCGCAAGGACTGCCCGAAGACAAACAACAGGAATACCGGCGGAAGAGGCCGAGTTTTCGCAATGGGACAAGATGAAGCCATTGCGGACCCTACTGTTGTTACGGGTACGTTTCTTCTCGATAACTCGTATGCATGCATTTTGTTTGATAGTGGGGCGGAAAGGAGTTTTGTGAGTCACGACTTTAAAAGCATGCTAAAACCAATACCACAATCATTAAGTGAACCGTTCATAGTAGAAATGGCCAACGGGAAAACTGAAGGCACTAAAGAGATATACTTAAACTGCACCCTAACTCTAAACGATAATCCCTTTCAAATCAACCTCATGCCAGTCTCGATTAAGAGTTTCGATGCCATCATTGGCATGGATTGGCTGAGTTCACATCGTGCGGACATTCTATGTTACGATAAGGCCGTTCGCCTTAATCTGCCAACCGGCGAAACCTTCCTTGTCTTGGGCGACAAACCTAGTACCACTCTTAGAATCATCTCAAGTATCCAAGCTCAGAAGCACTTACGAAAGGAGTGTCACGCATTTCTTGCACATGTTGTAGACGTGAAACGCGAAGTCCGGGACATCAAGGATGTGCCCGACGTATGCGATTTTCCCGATGTATTTCCCGAGGACCTTCCAGGGATACCACCCGTAAGACAAGTCGAATTCAGAATCGATCTGATTCCCGGAGCTACCCCAGTAGCCAAAGCACCCTATCGATTAGCCCCGGCAGAGATGCAGGAGCTATCCAGTCAACTGAATGAACTACTGGGAAAAGGATTCATCAGACCGAGCTTCTCACCATGGGGAGCACCCGTGTTGTTTGTGAAAAAGAAGGATGGATCATTCAGAATGTGCATCGACTACAGAGAACTCAACAAACTGACGGTCAAGAATCGTTATCCTCTACCGCGCATAGATGATCTATTCGACCAACTGCAAGGGGCGAACTATTTTTCTAAGATTGATCTGAGGTCCGGGTATCACCAGTTACGAGTGCTAGAGGAGGATGTGCCGAAGACCGCCTTCCGAACTCGTTACGGACATTACGAGTTCGTGGTGATGCCATTCGGATTGACCAATGCGCCCGCAGTCTTCATGGATCTGATGAATAGAGTATGCCGACCTTACTTGGATCAGTTCGTCATCGTTTTCATTGACGACATCCTGATCTACTCCCAAAGTAAGAAAGAGCATGGCGATCATCTGCGACAAGTTCTAGGGATATTACGAAAAGAGAAACTTTATGCGAAGTTCTCGAAATGTGAATTTTGGGTCCGAAGAGTCGAATTCTTAGGACACGTGGTAAGCGAAGAGGGAATCCACGTGGACCCATCCAAAATTAAGGCCATTGAGAACTGGTCAGCACCGAAGACTCCTACAGAAATTCGCCAATTTCTAAGTCTCGCTGGTTACTACCGCAGGTTCATTCAGAACTTCTCACGAATAGCGAAGCCTCTTACAACCCTAACCCAGAAAGGTGTGGCCTTTGACTGGGAAGAGAAACAAGAAAGAGCGTTCCAAACGCTCAAACGAGCCTTGTGCACCGCACCAATACTATCCCTTCCCGAAGGAATAGAAGACTTCGTAGTTTATTGCGATGCATCAAACCAAGGACTCGGATGTGTTCTGATGCAGCGAGGTAAGGTCATCGCCTACGCCTCGAGACAGTTGAAAACACATGAGGTTAACTACACGACCCACGATCTTGAGCTAGGAGCAGTAGTGTTTGCTCTGAAGATCTGGAGACATTACTTGTATGGGACGAAGAGCACTATCTTTACCGACCACAAGAGCTTACAACACATTTTCGATCAGAAGGAGCTCAACATGAGACAACGGCGATGGGTCGAGCTACTCAGTGATTACGAATGCGATATTCGCTATCATCCGGGAAAAGCAAACGTCGTAGCCGATGCCCTTAGTCGAAAGGAGTACTCAGGCCGGAGAGTGAAGTCATTAGCTATGTCGATCCATTCGCACCTATCAACGCAAGTCAAGGAAGCTCAATTAGAGGCCTTGAAACCCGAAAACGTGGCAGGTGAGGCCCTTAGGGGAATGGACAAGAACTTAGAAATCAAGAGTGACGGAGCACGCTACCTCATGAACCGGATCTGGACACCAAAGTTTGGGGGATTCAGAGAGGTAGTTATGAGCGAGGCACACAGGACCCCATACTCCGTACACCCAGGGTCAGACAAGATGTATCTAGATCTCAAGCAACTCTACTGGTGGCCAAACATGAAAGCGGAGATCGCTACGTACGTGGGCAAGTGTTTAACTTGCGCCAAAATAAAAATAGAACACCAAAAACCCTCAGGCCTACTCCAACAACCTGAAATACCTGAGTGGAAATGGGAGCAGATTTCCATGGACTTCATAACCAAACTGCCCAAAACTCAGAGTGGCCAAGATACTATTTGGGTAATCGTCGACAGATTAACCAAGTCAGCCCATTTCTTACCTATCAAGGAAACCGATAGGATGGAAAAACTATCAAGAATCTACATCTGGGAGATCGTACGACTTCATGGGGTACCAATGTCCATCATCTCAGATAGAGACAGCAGGTTCACTTCCAGATTTTGGCAATCACTGCAAAAATCCATGGGAACGAGGTTGGACATAAGTATAGCATACCACCCTCAAACTGACGGACAGAGTGAGAGGACGATCCAAACCTTGGAAGACATGTTGCGAGCATGTGTAATCGACTTTGGCAAGGCATGGGATATTCACTTGCCTTTGGTCGAGTTCTCTTATAACAATAGTTATCATACTAGTATCAAGACCGCTCCGTTCGAAGCCCTTTACGGCCGTAAGTGCAGATCACCCCTGTGCTGGACGGAAGTGGGCGACACCCAATTGGCAAAGGGTCTAGTCACTAAAAGCAACCTTACTGGTCCAGAGATCATCAGAGAAACTACCAAAAAGATCGTGCAAATACGAGAACGACTGAAGTCCTCAAGGGATAGGCAAAAGAGCTATGCCGACAGGAGACGTAAACCCTTGGAATTCCAGATTGGCGACCGTGTGCTACTGAAGGTCTCACCCTGGAAAGGCGTGATACGCTTTGGGAAGCGTGGAAAGTTAAATCCCAGGTACATTGGACCCTTCGAAATCATTTCGAGAGTTGGTCCAGTGGCCTACAAACTCCAACTTCCAATCGAGCTTAACAAAGTGCATCCAGTATTCCACGTGTCGAACCTGAAAAAGTGTTTGTCCGACGAAACACTTGTAATTCCACTCGATGAAATCGCGTTAAACGAAAATCTCAACTTTGTGGAAGAACCCGTCGAGATCATGGATAGGGAAGTTAAAAGGACCAAGCAGAGTCGCATTCTAATAGTAAAAGTTCGATGGAATGCTAAGAGAGGACCCGAATTCACATGGGAACGGGAAGACCAAATGCTACAGAAGTATCCGCATCTCTTCCTCAGCCCCTAAAACTCTTACCTTGTATTAAATTTCGGGACGAAATTCCCTCTAACGGGGGGATGATGTAACAACCCGTTATTTCCAGGCATTATAAACCGAGTCTTGTAACCCCTTTTGAATGTAATGGGAATATCATCGATAAATGAATTATTCAAAAGCTCTGATTTGGAGTACGCTATGTAGTAGATATCGTCTTAAAGATTCCAAATATATAAAGAACGCCCAAATCTGACTTCGCATGGGGAAGTTATGATTTTTCAAAGAAATTCCTTAAAAACGATTAGTTATAAAATAAATAATAAAAAAATAATTTTGGAATTTGCCAACGGAGTCTAAACGAAAGTTGTAGATCGTAGTCTCACCTACGCGTGGATATAAAGACCATCGAAAACGGAGTTCGTATGAAGAAGATATGGATTTTTGAAGTTTATTAAATAAATTAATTATTTATTTAATTCAAAATTCGGATATTATCCGAAGAGGAGTCAGCGTCCTTCTCCGAAGTACGCGCTGCGTACTCCTGTACGCCCCGCGTAACCGAGAGGATTGGCCTCGGATCGTCCACGTCGCCATATCCGAGGAACCCGACCCGTCCGACCCGTCCGACCCGTCCGAACCGACGTCCCATCCGACCCGGCGTCCCATCCGACCCACCTCCCCAGCAACCCGTCCCATCCGACCCGAGAACCCAAGAACCCGTCCCATCCGAACCGAGGCAGTCGAGGCTTCGGTCATGCATGACGTACGCGTACGCAGCGCGTACGAGCGTACGCCCCGCGTACCGAGGCAGACCTGCCTTCCTATAAATAGAATGCGAGGGTTTCCAAAGAAAGTGTTCATTTCTCTTCTCTCTCTCTCAGCATTTCCTCGTTTTCCGTGTCCGTTCAAACCCGAAGCTCTGGTCTTTTTGGCTCGAGTCCCGAAGGCCGATTCTACTCCCGAGATTCCCGAGAATCCCAAGAAAAATCAGTTTCCCGAGACGAAACTCTGCTCGGTTTTCCACCTCACAATCTTCAAACTATCAAGTGAGTTCATATCCCCTTCGAACACTCTTTAAATACATTTTAAATGTTTTATACTCTTTTTGGGGAGGAATACAAGTAAGCACATGACTAAAATCGTGTGAAACATTAACCTTTTCATATACTTTTCATACTGTTGTTTTAACTATCTTGTGAAGTTATTATGATACAAAACCCCTCACAACACAGCTTTACCCTCTTTGGGATATAATATGTTTATAAATAGAAATATGTTTTATTTATACGTTTACATACAAACACATCATATCAAGGGTAACATTCTTTACTAAGTCATTTCATGCATTCAAAGAACTTATGATTATGCTTTGTCAAACATTGTGAAAGAGGTTAAACTTTGCATACAAACTACTACCTTATTACGGACTTAGTTGAGAATCCATGAGTCGTGTATATCTTCAAACGTTACTTTCTTTATTAGAAAATAATGCTACAAGTCCTGTCTATAACCAGAGTCTCCCGTTCGGAGAACGTGTCGAATGTGTATAGATCTATACGGGAAGTCATGATCCCGCGCCCTGACTGTTAGCTACAGTCCGTCTTTTGGGGTGACAGTTGTCATAACGCTACGACGCCTGAAGAACGTCGCTACAGGCATATTATGTTTAGTATGGTTATAAAACTCATCGGATATACAATTATTATGGTATTATGCTTTTATGAACAAGTAGTCATTAAAACTACTCTTCATTTAATAAGGGTGATTTTCGTATAGCTTTACTATGTAAAACTATGACACGACTTACAAGCACGTCGCTTGCTTGCAAATTTTGGGTCTTCAAGACTGCCAGCTATGTCAGGAAAATAAGGGTTTTTCCTGTATACAAAACAAACAACTAATAGGAAAATAAGGGATTTTCTCGGTACAAATAGTTGCAATTTACATCATGAACATCCATATGCATCTCATACTTTTATAGGAAAATAAGGGTTTTTCTGGAAAACATGCAAACACTTTCGAATGGCATACATCTTCTCAAAACACTAATTATGAACTCACCAACTTAAATGTTGACACTTTTTCTTTGAAATAACTTGTATTCACAGGAAACCGCTAGCCAGGTAGCAACTACTTCTGAAGACTAACGCACTGGCGTTAGTAACATATTTTGGATCACCATTTTATATTTGATTTCTTTTGCAAACATGTAACACCTACAATCATGTAAACTTTTCAAACATATTTATATTATGGTGGTGTGTACTTTCCTTTCTATGAACTGTTATGATACTGAATATGACGTCCTCCGCCCCCGAACGATTCCGCCGTTCTGGTTTGGGGGTGTGACAACTACTTATTGCTACAAGGTTGTGGACTACTAATTGCCACAGGTTCAGTCATTAGTGTGGTTATGGAACTCGCAATTAGGATAACAGAGATTTACTTACAGTAATAATGAACCATATACTACATTTTACAGATAACCAGGATTCAGTTTACATCTTTTACATCTTTTACAAACAATAACCAACATTCAGGAAGATATGGGACCTTCCTGGGGAAAACTTTGTACATAACCAGGTTTGATAGAATACATCTTTTACATTAAAAACCAACATACAGGAAAGCATGGGGCATTCCTGGGTAACATTCACATAACCAGAAAAGTGTAACCAATTGTATATCATTACATCTTCTACAATAACTAACTATTCAGGAAAGTATGGGACTTTCTTGGGAATACACTGATGCATTTTAAGAAACAGAAAGGAAACATAAACATTTTCACAAAACAAAACTACTTATGAACTCACCAGCTTTATGCTGATTTTCAAACCGCTTGTGTTCTCAGGTCAGCGTTAGAACAGGTACCCGGAGATTTCTTTTGATCAGAAGATGGAGTACATGAAGATCTGTTTCATTTTGTCTATATATACTATGTATCACAACTGTACAAACTTTACTTTTGAAACAACTGTAAAACTTTATTATGTAATGTAATGGTTGTTCTACTTTACTTACTATGTGCATTGGATTTGATACTCAACGTGGAGTCAACCCCGGAAATGTTTCCGCCTTCGGTTTTCGGGGTGTGACAGATTGGTATCAGAGCCCTTGTTTATAGTGAATAAAGTATACCAAACCTTACATGGTATAAAACTATAAACACTAAAGGGCCTAAGTGCTCTGAATTAAAAGTATCTTCAAACTACAAGTATTTTCAAAAAGTATATAAGTACACCGAACCGTCGCTATCCGTAACTACTAGTAGAACCAAACATAAGTAATTGGGTGTTGTGTACTATGGTTAAACCTGGGCAGTTATGTAGTCGTGTCTAGGGTCAATATAGCCTGGCCAACTATATTCATTCGAGACACGGCCAACATGTGCTTGGGAGTGACTGTAATATGCGGCATGCCTAAAACTTACCCAATATCCCAAACAACAAATTGTCGCTGCAGCAAACCATGAAATACTATGGGAGTATTTCTTGAACCGTTCCTTTGTAGAAATTCTTGTGTACGCATTAATCCTTGATTATTACTCTTGCGATAAAATGTTCTATATAGATAACTCCTTTCTGCTTTATCGCTTAGTATGATGCTATATTTGCTTTGAAGAGATATCTCCTGTCCCATATCTCTTGATTCAATTTAGAGGACTTATGATCCTCTCTTTCCTGATCTTTTTAGATCAAGATGCCTCCAAGAAAAAGACCCAGCTCAAAGAACAACGACGATCCCTCTTCGCCGCCACCCCCTCTCCAGTTTGACCTAGCATCACTCCAGACGATGATGACCGCTGCAATGGTAGCAGCTATGTCGCAAATGAACTCTAATGGTTCAGGAGGTGGTTCTCAATCTCAAAACCCTGAAGGTAGTCAGGGACACCAAAGAGGAAATTCTTATAAGGATTTCATGAACGCGAAACCAACATCCTTTAATGGCACTGGAGGTGTCATTTCCTTATCCCGATGGTTCGAGAAAATCGAGTCAATCTTCGAAATATGTGCTTGTGCTGAGTCTGATAAAGTTAAATTTGCAGCCTGTACCTTCGACGATAAAGCCTTGACTTGGTGGAATGGCCGAGTCAAATCTCTGACCTTACCCGTAGCCAATGCCATGGGCTGGGAGGCCATGAAAGAACTTCTCATTGCTGAGTACTGCCCTCGTGGCGAAATGGAGAAATTAGAGCATGAGCTCTGGAACTTGAAGATGAGAGGTTCTGACATTGCTACATATACTTCCCGATTTGATGATCTCGCACTTCTCTGCCCGGGATTAGTCACTCCTGAAAACAAAAAGATCGAAAGGTTCATTTGGGGGTTATCTCAACCGACAAAGAGTCATGTTTTGGCTGCTCGTCCAAATACTTACGATAGTGCCAAGACTTTAGCTCAAATTCTGATTGATCACAGCGACGACGTTAAGGAAATCACTACCACTTCTGAGCCGACTCAAAGGAGTGGTGAAAAGAGGAAATTTTGGAAGAAAAAGAAGGGTCAATCTTCTCAAGGATCTTCCAAGAAACAACAAACAGTAGCAGTTCATGCTGCTACTACCCCCGTAGCTGTTGCTTCCGTTGTGGGATCCACAGCTCCAACTCCTACCAGTCGATATGTTGGTAACCTCCCTCTCTGTGAAAAATGCAAGTATCACCACAACCCTGGTCCCTGTCGAGAATTATCCTGTACCAATTGTGGTAAGAAGGGGCACACTGTTCGATACTGCAAAGCTCCGACTCAATCAGCAAATCAATCCTCTGGAACAGGCGTTGGTCAAGCCTGTTATAACTGTGGTGAGGTCGGGCACTTTAAAAGGAACTGCCCCAAGAAGACTACTGGTAGCAACACAGGAAGGGTCCTTGCTATGGGACGAGAAGAAGCAGTTGCCGATCCCAATGTTGTCTCGGGTACGTTTCTTCTCGACAACTCGTATGCTAATATTCTTTTCGATTCGGGCGCTGAAAGAAGTTTTGTTAGTCATGCATTCAAACATAACCTAAAACATAATTCCCAACCTCCAACCGAAATATTTACCGTCAAAATGGCAAACGGAGAGAAAGAGAGTGCGAGTGAAGTATTCGTAGATTGCATTCTTACCTTAAACGACCATTCGTTTCTTATCGATCTTATGCCCGTATCTATAAAGAGCTTTGATGTCATTATTGGCATGGATTGGTTGAGCCCCAATCATGCAGATATCCTTTGCTTCGAAAAAGCCATCCGTCTTAACCTTCTTTCTGGTCAAACTCTAGTGATCTATGGCGATAAACTCGGTTCCAATCTTTGTATCATCTCCTGCATCAAAGCTCAGAAACTCCTGCGTAAGGAGTGTGTTGCATTATTGGCTCACGTAATCAACGAAAATCAAGAAGTTAAAAACCTCGCGAGCATTCTCGAGGTCTGCAATTTTCCTGATGTGTTTCCCGAAGAGCTTCTAGGAATTCCTCCCGAACGTCAGGTCGAGTTCCGTATTGACCTAATTCCTGGGGCTACTCCTGTAGCAAAGTCTCCGTATCGCTTAGCTCCAGCAGAGATGCAGGAGTTATCCAGTCAACTTAATGAGTTGCTTAACAAAGGATTCATTAGACCGAGTTCCTCACCCTGGGGAGCTCCGGTTTTGTTCGTCAAGAAGAAGGATGGATCCTTTCGTATGTGTATTGATTATCGTGAGCTAAACAAGTTGACTGTCAAAAACCGATATCCTCTTCCTCGTATAGATGACCTTTTCGATCAACTCCAGGGAGCCAGTTACTTCTCTAAGATAGACCTTCGGTCAGGATACCATCAGTTGCGAGTTCATGAAAGTGATGTGCCCAAAACAGCTTTCAGGACTCGATATGGACACTACGAGTTCGTAGTGATGCCCTTCGGTCTAACCAATGCGCCGGCTGTGTTCATGGATCTTATGAACCGGGTGTGCCGTCCCTTCTTAGACAAATTCGTCATCGTGTTCATTGACGACATCCTTGTTTACTCCCGAAGCAAAGAAGACCACAAACAACACTTGAGGCTAGTATTGGAAACCCTTAGATCCGAAAAACTATACGCGAAGTTTTCAAAATGTGAGTTTTGGATACGGAAGGTAACTTTCCTTGGTCATGTGATAAGTGAGGAGGGTATTCATGTTGATCCTTCCAAGATTAAGGCAATAGAGAATTGGTCAGCACCGAAGACACCCACAGAAATCCGACAATTCTTGGGTCTCGCTGGCTATTATCGAAGGTTCATCCAAAACTTTTCCCGAATCGCCAAACCTCTAACCACTCTAACACAGAAAGGTGTACCCTTTTGTTGGGGTGATAAACAAGAGACCGCATTTCAGACGTTGAAGAAAGCTCTGTGCAGCGCGCCTGTCCTATCCCTACCCGAAGGGACAGAGGACTTTGTTGTCTACTGCGATGCGTCTACTCAAGGTTTAGGTTGTGTGCTTATGCAGAGAGGAAAAGTGATTGCTTATGCCTCTAGGCAGTTGAAAACACACGAGGTCAACTATACCACACACGACTTGGAGCTAGGAGCCGTAATTTTTGCATTAAAGATTTCGAGGCACTACCTTTACGGAACCAAGTGCACGATCTTTACTGATCATAAGAGCCTACAACATATCTTTGACAAAAAAGACCTGAACATGAGACAAAGGCGATGGGTTGAACTACTCAGTGATTATGAGTGTGAAATTCGCTACCATCCCGGCAAGGCCAATGTGGTAGCAGATGCCCTTAGCCGAAAGGAGAATACCAGCAACAAAGTGAAGAGTCAGTCGATAACCATCCATTCCAATCTACCCATGCAAATCCGAGAAGCTCAACTTGAAGCCCTGAAACCGGAAAACATGACAACTGAAGCTTTGAGAGGAATGGAAAAGAAACTTGAGATCAGAAGTGACGGAGTCCAATGTTTTAGGGATCGAATCTGGATTCCCAAGTCTGGAGGATTAAGAGAGTTAGTCATGGAGGAAACACATAGAACCAAATAATCTGTTCACCCGGGCTCTGACAAGATGTACTTAGATCTCAAGAAACAATATTGGTGGCTAAACATGAAAGCTGAGATAGCTACATTTGTGGGCAAGTGCTTGACTTGCGCCAAAGTCAAAGTCGAACATCAGAAACCTTCAGGTCTGCTTCAACAACCCGAGATCCCCGAGTGGAAATGGGAAATGATTACCATGGACTTCATCACCAAGCTACCCAAGTGTTCTAGTGGGTACGATACCATTTGGGTAATTGTCGATCGTTTGACAAAATCCGCTCACTTCATTCCAATTAAAGAATCATACAAGATGGAAAGACTTGCGCGAATCTACATCCAGGAGGTAGTACGTCTACACGGTGTACCTGTATCCATTATCTCTGATCGAGATAGCAGGTTTACTTCCAGATTCTGGCAATCCCTTCAGAAAGCCCTTGGAACCCAACTAGACATGAGCACGTCATACCATCCTCAGACTGACGGTCAAAGCGAGAGAACAATCCAAACTCTGGAGGACATGCTTAGGGCATGTGTCATTGATTTTGGAAAGTCGTGGGACGCACATCTACCATTGATCGAATTCTCATACAACAACAGTTACCACACCAGCATTAGGGCTGCCCCATTCGAAGCCCTATACGGTCGCAAGTGCAGATCCCCTCTGTGATGGGCCGAGGTAGGAGATACTCAGTTAGCAAAGAGTCGAGTCCCCGACAGCGCACTTACCGGTCCTGAAATCATCCGTGAAACCACTGAGAAAATCATCCAAATCCGTGAACGACTAAAGGCCTCACGTGATCGCCAGAAGAGTTACGCTGATAATCGTCGGAAACCACTAGAATTCCAGGTTGGGGACCGTGTTCTATTGAAGGTCTCACCCTGGAAAGGTACTGTACGCTTTGGTAAACGTGGAAAACTTAATCCGAGATACATTGGACCATTTGAAATCATCGCCAGAGTTGGTCCGGTAGCTTATAAACTTCATTTACCTCACGAACTTAGTAACATCCACCCCGTCTTTCATGTTTCAAACCTCAAGAAGTGCCTATCCGATGAAACCCTAGTGATTCCGTTAGACGAGATTGAGGTCGATGAAAACCTCAACTTTGTGGAGGAACCAATCGAAATCATGGATCGAGAAGTCAAACGTACGAAACAGAGTCGCATCCCATTGGTGAAGGTTCGCTGGAATGCCAAGCGAGGTCCGGAGTTCACTTGGGAGCGAGAAGATTCGATTAAACAAAAATATCCACAACTCTTTTCTAATCCATGATTTGTATCTTGTCTTGTGTTTTAAACTTTGAATTTCGGGACGAAATTCCCTCTAACGGGGGATAATGTAACAACCCGAAATTTCATATCACTTCTTGTATCACAACTTGTAATCCGATCCGATCAACCAAACGTCATTTTCAATTTCGTTTCCAATTTCACCAATTTATTAAAGTCATTAGTTTATATTGACCTAAAATTACTTAATGGGTGTCTTAATACATTAGAAATCATTTTAAACACCCAACTTTAGTGATCGGAATATTTCTAGAAATTACTATGTCGGGTTACGGTAACTCAATCGGGTACGACCAAAAACCTCAATTAACGTCGGTATCGGGTAGAATTCTATCGTGTCCAATTCCCGAACATTATATAAACATGTTTAAGACTCCATTTGAAGCCTTTGGCCAAATTCTCATTAAACTTTTACAACCTCTCTCCTCCAAGCTAGAATTAAGGTCCAAATCACAAGTTTAAGGCTTCAAATCTTTAAGGTAACCTCTCTATCATGTTATTCATCATCTTTAGCCTTCAATTTGATGAATATATTGAGTTTTAGGGTCAAGAACAAGAGTTTACGGCCAAGGAGCAAGCTTGGGCCGTAAACTCCATTTTATGGGGTTTTAAGCTCTTAAACTCCTTCCTAAACTCAATTGGACTTTAGTTATGGCTAAGGGACTTTAAGATATGGACTCTAAACAATTAAAACATGAATTTTGTGAAGTTTGAAGGATTTTATGGCCAAGGAGCATTCTTGGGCCGTAAACTCAATAATCTAGGGTTTTCATGCCTTTAAACCCTTCCAAATCATTTCTATAACTTAGGTATGAATTATAGGACCTTGGATATAGCATTTAGACACTTGAATCATATCATTTGAAGGACTTATATGAGTTTACGGCCAAGGGGAGACTTGGGCCGTAAACTCCCTAAATCAAGGCATAAAATCGATTTTAAAGTGTTAGAAAGCCATCCAACACCACCAAAAGCCTTGGAATAAATCAAGGGACCAACCAAAAATATTTTAAAGGACTTAAACACAACATTTGTGGGTTTTCTAAGAGTTTACGGCCAAGGCATTGTTCTTGGGCCATAAACTCCAAATTTTTTGGTGTTAGAATGCAAACTAAACACCCCTAAAGCCTTTAGATGAATTTTAGAAGCCCTTCTATGCAAGTTATAAACCTTGAAACACATTATATCACTCTATATTAGAGTTTACGGCCATGAAGAGGGTCTCATGGGCCGTAAACTCCATAACACCCCTCATATGTCCCATAAAACTCATGTTAGGTCTTGGAATAATCTTAGTAATCACATGTGATTTGTTTTAACAACATTTGGCATCATTTTCATAAGGAATAAGGAGTTTACGGCCAGGAGCCTATGCTAGGCCGTAAACTCCCATAAATTAATCATTTTGGTGATTTTAATCCATTCCATGCATTTAGATCAAAGCTTAAAATCATTTCCCATGTCCAAGTAAGTCATTTAAGCAATTTAAACACCCAAAACCACAGCCACATGAGTTTACGGCCGTAAACTCATGTATGTGTGTGTTATGTGGTTGTTAACTCATTTAAATGTTTACTTATGGAGAGTAAACTCAAGTCCCATGTCCCTAGTGCCTTTACACGTCCTTAAACGCCACCCGGGTCACTCCAAACGCTCATTTCGAGGTGTTTGACCTCATTGGAGTATAATGTTCCATATAATTAGTGAATGTATCCCTAATTGTATATATATGGACATTATTTCATTTTACATAGGGTCATCTCGAGTAATCAAACCTCGAACCAACGTCTAGCATTCAAAACCGACACGTTTCCGAGTCCGGTGAGTTCATACCCCTACCTTTTTCACTGTTTTTCACTGTTTTCAGGGGGGGAACGCAAGCAAAGTACAAGGGTTTTCCTGTACTCAAAATTATTTTCTTGTGTGTGTTTCACATTTCTTATGCTTTTAGTACTGATACACTTAACTGATAACCGTTAGAATATACAGCTCACTTAAACATTTATTTGTGAAATGGGATCTATAAATTGTTATGTTTTATATATTTCACGAATGGTTTCCACATTTTCTCAGTTAAAAGCATGACTTTACAACACATGAACAATATATTTCGTACACTGTCTTGTCCTCGGTAACATTCCACAGAGATACACAAATGGAGGATTATACTATTATTACTAGTAAATTTGTTATTCCGTATGATTGGACACACGTCCTCGGCGAACACTCCACAGAGATACGCGAGTGGAGGACTACACCCGTAACCAGAATCTATGGGATTTAGAGAGCGTGACTTGAGTGTATAGATCTATACGGGGCTGACTACCCCACACCTGGCTGCTAGCTACAGCCGAACCGAAATGGTTCAAGGGTGACGAAAGTCATAAGAATTGAGGACTACTTATTGCTACAAGGTTGTGGACTACTTATTGCCACAGGTTCAGTCCTTAGTATGGTTATGGAACTCGCAATTAGGATAACAGAGATTTACTTACAGTAATAATGAACCATATACTACATTTTACAGATAACCAGGATTCAGTTTACATCTTTTACATCTTTTACAAACAATAACCAACATTCACGAAGGTATGGGACCTTCCTGGGGAAAACTTTGTACATAACCAGGTTTGATAGAATACATCTTTTACATTAAAAACCAACATACAGGAAAGCATAGGGCATTCCTGGGTAACATTCACATAACCAGAAAAGTGTAACCAATTGTATATCATTACATCTTCTACAATAACTAACTATTCAGGAAAGTATGGGACTTTCCTGGGAATACACTGATGCATTTTCAGAAACAGAAAGGAAACATAAACATTTTCACAAAACAAAACTACTTATGAACTCACCAGCTTTATGCTGATTTTCAAACCGCTTGTGTTCTCAGGTCAGCGTTAGAACAGGTACCCGGAGATTTCTTTTGATCAGAAGATGGAGTACATGAAGATCTGTTTCATTTTGTCTATATATACTATGTATCACAACTGTACAAACTTTACTTTTTAAACAACTGTAAAACTTTATTATGTAATGTAATGGTTGTTCTACTTTACTTACTATGTGCATTGGATTTGATACTCAACGTGGAGTCAACCCCGGAAATGTTTCCGTCTTCGGTTTTCGGGGTGTGACATTGATGATTATCCATCTTATGCCCTCGCGCCACTTTGTATAATACAAAGAAAATAAGTGGGCCAGGCTTGGGAGCGTGGTGATCATATAGGGTTTTCAACCCACAATAAATAATTAAATTAATATTCATCAACCAACAATAACCCAATTACCTATTCCCGTTATTCTCACTTTATGTCCCTAAAATAACTAACACAAGGGACCTAGTCTAAGAATATTTCATTGGGGCGACAACACATGCTTTCGGGGGTTTCCCGGCAATATATGTCAAATAAGGCAACCATGGGGGGGGGGGGGGGGTGGAGTATAGCGAATGAACACCCAAATTCATTAACACCTACAGGTGGCGAGCCTGCTAGTGTTCCACAAGACTGTCTAGAAAAGTCTGTGGTCATCATCTAAACTCCGTTAGATGACTAAATCAAAACAACATCGAGGCCTCTCATCTGTTTATTACACACCAACTATCTACCCATGTTCTACCCAACATATTAGTAGTTAAAAATATTTATTTTTATACATAGTTTAAAACCTGTATAGCATGCTTTAATCACTACATATTCCACATAATAGATGAGGCACACACACATAACATGTATTTCATAGAGAATAAATCAGATCTATGAGATAGAAGAGAGTGAATATACATTCACACATATAATAATAAAATATATACACATAGCACGTATTTTATATAAAATACTTCATAATAATATGTTGGAAGAAAGTAACTACACACTAACTTGATCAGAAGATGATCAGACATCACTACGGCTTGCAGAAGTAGTGTTTCTCCGTAGATCTGGCAGATCTTCACAAAAATCAGACACCTCGCGGGCAGAGCTTCGACTCGGGAATAACGCACTTCGGGATCCTCGGGGCTTCGAATCTTGCTTTGGGGGTCGGGAATGATACCGGGGCTTCAGGATATGATTGGCACGCAAATCGAGGCAAAAACTGGAGAGAAGAAAGAGTTTGAACAAGAGAAAATGGTTGATCTCAGTTTCTATTTATAGGCTGATGGGTCTGAGATTACGCTGGGCGTAATTTCAAATTACGTTGGGCGTACATTGACGTCACTACATGCGTCAATCGATGGCACTCAAGTATTGGTCAGGCAACTTGCATCCTCCTGAGTACGCTGGGCGTACTCAAATTAAGCTCGGCGTAATTTGACTCGTCAAACTTCTAAATTACGTAACTTTCGCATACGAGCTCCATTTTCGACGTTCTTTATATCCACGCGTAGGTGAGACTACGCTCTACAACTTTCGTTTAGACTTCGTCGGCTAATTTTGACTTTATTTTTATTATTTATTTTTAGTTGGCCCGGACATGAAACCTTCGTTATAAATTCATAACTTCGTCGTCCGACATCCGTTCTCGCCTAACTTTTCATCATTTCGCTACTAACAACGAGATCTTCGATTCTCGTTTAGATTGCTTCAGCTAAAAACTGCTCGATCTCAAATCGAGGATTCGGGTTGCATACCGCTAAGTCGAAACTTCAGAAAATCATAACTTCCTCATACAAAGTTAGATTTGGGTGTTCTATATATATTCGAAAACCTCGTTTTGGCCACTACAACTTTATGCAAAGATATTGAGTTTATTTTACACTTAAATTTTGACACTTATTTTATTCTTAATTAATCAAATCACATAATTAAGCAATTAAGCACGAAACACATAATACACAAATAATACACTCTTATTATTTCAAAATGGGTTACAAAGATTAACCCAGACTATTACGTCAACGAGAATGCCTAGCCTGGAAACGCGGGCATTACATCCCCCATGGTCTTTAATTGGAAAGCCATAGGATCCTCCACATGGTATGACATCCAAGAGCTATGGCCTCCCCCCACGTTGTTTACCTGAAAAGCCATGGGCTCCCCCCCCCCCCCCCCCCCACATGGTCTTACATTCAAGCGTTATGGGCTCCCCATGGTCTTTCATGCAAATATACCACATATACAACTAGCATACCTCCTAGCATATAACCAACTAACATGCCACATATCACTACATGAACTAGTGTACCATATATCATAAAATGGGTCGGCCTTGGTGCCTTCGACCCAATTGTATGGTGAGGAGACTCACCTGTTGAAGAAACGTTGCACTTATAAGATAAGTCTCGCAACTCCAATTCAACCGTCTGCAATCACCATGTGATTAACTTGTCAAAATCCCGCAATACCAAAATACCCTCAAAGCCAAACATGGTCAACCCTGGTCACAGTCAAATTCAATAGTCAAGGTCAACAGTCCATGTTGACCCCAACTCGTTGAGTGCATCTAGCAACTCGTTGAGTTCATTCAGAGTCCATAAAACCGAAATCTCGAGTCAAATCGCCGAGTTACCTGAGTAACTCGTCGAGTCCTTTAGTGTCCAGGAGACCGAAAACTCGAGTCAAGAGACCGAAAACTCTAATCAGCTCACCAAGATCACTCAGAATCTCGAAAAGGGGTAAACCCTATCCGACTTGTCGAGTTGGCGAAGCTACTCATCGAGTTCCTTTAGCCCTTTTCATGTTCAGTCCTTTCCAGTTGAATCCAAGGCTCCAAACTACAGAGCCAGCCCCCTAGGGTGTAGTTACCACGTAAAGTTGCCAACTTTACATGCATGCAAGGCCTTAAGAGGCTAAAACACTCAAAACTAAGGTCCATACAAGGTTTAGGGCATGAGAAAGGGCCAAGACTAGATAAAGTGGGAAACTTTATGTCGATGGAGGCCTAGTGGTGTCGATATCTAAAACCATGTCCTCATGATAAGTTCAAACCCGAGAATGACACCATTATACATCAAAAGTGACAAAATACTTTCACAAGATGAGATCTAAGCAAATAGTGGTCAAGGTAGCAACTTTATACCTCAGGACGGTTACCAAACCAGAGTAGATGTCGAATCTACTGCCCCTCTCTTTACTCTAACCTCTTCAAGCTCCAACTTCTTTCACAACCACACCAAAATCACTCTCCAAGGCTCTTACACACACTCAAGAAGGTGTGACGCTCGAACTAGGGTTTCTATGGCTGTCAAGACGATGAGGGATGCTACAAATGAGCCATAAGTTCCTTAAATAGTGATACAAATCCTTGAAAATTAGCGTTTTCCTTTATAGTGTCTACTCGTCGAGTTGGGGCCTTCCAACTCATCGAGTAGACCCTGAGTCCCGTGTCCAAAACGATTTCTGCTCGACGAGTTGGAGCTTCCCAACTCATCGAGTTCCAGTCCAAAACCTTAAAATCTTGGAAAATACATGATACTTGAAATGAGTGTTGAAGACATTCTGAACATACAGTTCAAGGGATTCATCTGAGCTAATCGCATTGTGGATGAGTTCACTTTGGCAAACTTGCCGTTTATGAACCCATACGATTGGATCTCCTTGTTCCTCAATTTTTTCAAAAGATGAAAAGATGTATGACCCTATTGTTGCCCATTTGAATAGAAATATCATTTGCTACATCCTTTAAATTGTGAATATGGATGTTGAGATTGCATCAGTTCTGAAAAAGAGGCCTATTCGGAAGCCGGAAGAGTAACCAAAGGACATTCTGAAGCTGAAAGTGGGAATTATCCGAAAAGAACATTGGAGCATAATTTACAACAGAAAGGAAGGATAAACAGTTCAGAAAAGTATGTTCTTTCCGTGAGACAAACACCTGCATTCTACAGCTGCTCTAAAGAATATTCTTTTTAAGGCTCAAGCATGCAAAGCAAACTCTTCTTTTTGATGGGTTTTGAGCATTCTAACACTTCTTAAGTGTACATGGAACCCTAATAAACCTTGGATCTATGTTTGTCTAAGATACATGCAAATAATTATTTTTCCAAGGCTTATATCCTAACTAGCATGGCATGGGGAACTTGAATCAAATAAAGTTAGTAGAAACACTTACCTTGTAGTTGTAGTTGATTCCTTGGAGTTTTAGAGCCTAGCACCAATAATGTGGATGCCTCAAATGAAAGTCACAAATCACCACAAACTTGGAACTTTGAGAGAATAGTCACACTTCTCTTGAAATCGGCCCTCACCTCAACATGTGTCAACTAGTGTTCACTAGATACAACTAGATTGATTTCAAGAGCCAAAACCTCCTTTATATAGTGTGGTGGATTAGGGTTACATCCATGTAAACCCTAATACCCATGTCTCTTCATTTCCATGAGATCCATGGGTTAAAGCTCCATGGAGTATCCATGGACTTCTCCATCCAAGCCTAGCCCATTCCAAATAAGCATAAGCCCACACTATATAAATATAGAAGCCCATATTTAATTAGTAATATCTTTTATCTCTAAATTAATCCTAGATTAATTATAGATCACTACTAATTAAATAATATGATCTTATATTAATATATTAAAACTTATAATATATTAATAAATCATAATTTGTACTATTTTCAAATATTATCCATAAATTGTTCGGGTGAAGTGCAACCCAAATGGACCATGCCGGGTCGGGTCAAGTATATACCAAATATAGTTATGGGCTTAGACACTATATCCAACAGTCTCCCACTTGGATAAGTCTAGTAACTGTATTTGCAAGTATAACTTCAGGAACCGATCCGCAATCGTAGCTCTTTCAACTCTATTGAACTAGAACGCGCCATTTAGATAAGTGATCATATAATCCTCTGTTCTAGATATCAGCCGGACAAACACATGGAACATTGTCTTACTTATTGTCCAGCATTTGTTTCCCGATTTCCGATTTGTTTGACATAGAACTTAACTGAACACATCAATTTAGTTCTGACCGGGCCCGGTACATAGGTCAAAACAAAATCATCGAGGGGCCCAGATATCAGCTTCTAATCCAAGAAGGAACAGATAAACTTCGACTCATATGTTTGTTCTACCACTCATTGAATTACACACAAAGGCACGTTTTATAACATCGAGTTACCAATGCGTTTACGTACAATCAATGCATAACCAACTCGTAAGTAACAAATCATATCTCTAGGTTTGAAGAATTATATGATATTACCGTCTCACGATCACTCGAGATAAAATTCCATGAAGTGATTCCAGTGAGCGTGGGTTGAGTCCAATGCTCAGAACTTATGAGCACTCATGATTGTTGTAGCCTTGTCCAACACCTTAGACCTCTACAACCCATCATGACAGTCTTGATTCATACCTACTTCCGACATATGACCGACTGTGGAGGTTTGAATAATATGTTATACCAAACAAAAATTATTCTGGAAGTCAAAACATGCAAAAGAAATATAGTAAAAGATCGACAAGAGATAGTAACACTTTACTCATAAATAAAACACCTTTTATTCATCATCAAATGTCAATTACACTTTACAAATTTCCGGGTTATCTAACTACTAAAACTTATATCATCATTCAGCCCAATGCTCCGAGCATGCTGGAGATGCTTAACCCTACTCAGTCCCTTCGTGAGGGGATCTGCTGGGTTCTCATTCGATGATACCCTCTTTGCCACGAGGAGTCCTTCTTTAATTCGATGTCTGATAAAATGGTATTTTCTGTCGATGTGTCTGGATCTCCCGTAATCCCTTGGTTCCTTAGCTAAGGCAACCGCACTATTGCTGTCACAGAAAATCTCCATTGGCTCTTTTATAGCTGGTACAACTCCAAGGTCTCCGATGAAGTTCTTTAGCCATATCGCCTCCTTTGCTGCCTCGCTTGCCGCTATATACTCTGATTCACAAGTGGAATCAGCCACTGTCTCCTGCTTGGAACTCTTCCAAGAGATTGCTCCTCCGTTTAGGGTAAAGACCCAGCCTGACTGAGAGCGGAAATTATCCCTATCAGTCTGGAAGCTAGCATCACTATACCCTATGACTCTCAAGTCATCACTGCCACCGAAGGTAAGGACCCAGTCCTTAGTCCTTCGCAGGTACTTGAGGATATTCTTTACCGCAGTCCAGTGTTCCTTGCCAGGGTTCGCCTGATACCTGCTAACCATGCTCAAAGCAAAGGCTACATCAGGTCGAGTGCACGTCATAGCATACATGATCGATCCTACAGCTGAAGCATAAGGAAATCGACTCATTTCTGCTATCTCAGCCTCAGTACTAGGGCTTTGTGTCTTACTCAATCTGGCGTTACACTGAATGGGTAACTCACCTTTCTTGGAGTTATGCATGTTGAATCTTTTCAACACTTTGTCCAAGTAGGTACCTTGGCTAAGTCCAATTAGCCTTTTACTCCTGTTTCTCAAAATCTTTATCCCTAGGATATAGGCAGCTTCACCAAGGTCCTTCATAGCGAAACACTTCCCAAGCCAGGACTTTACTTCCTGCAGGGTTGGAATGTCATTTCCTATGAGTAGTATGTCATCCACATACAGTACCAAAAAACTGACTATGCTCTCACTAGCCTTGATATAGATGCAAGATTCATCATCACTCCTCGAAAAGCCAAATTCCTTGACTTTCTCATCAAAGCAAAGATTCCACCTGCGAGGTGCCTGTTTCAATCCATAAATGGACTTCTCGAGCATACACACTCTATTAGGGTACTCGTTGCTGACAAAACCCTCTGGATGACTCATGTAAACGACTTCAGCCAACTTTCCATTAAGGAAAGCGGTTTTGACATCCATTTGCCATATTTCATAGTCATGAAATGCAGCTATGGCTAACAGAACCCGAATAGACTTAATCTTGGCTACTGGAGAAAAGGTCTCATCATAGTCCACTCCAGGAATTTGAGAGAAGCCCTTTGCAACCAGTCTCGCCTTATAAGTGTGTACTTTACCATCCATGCCGGTCTTCTTCTTGAAGACCCACTTGCACCCTACAGTCTTACGACCAGGTACATTCTCAACCAAGTTCCAAACTTGATTGTCATACATGGATTGTATCTCGCTATCCATGGCCTCTTTCCATTTAGCAGCCTCAGGGCCTGCCATGGCTTCCATGTAGCTGTTAGGTTCATCCAGATCTACTAGTGTCTCATCACTAATAAGTGTCTCACCTTTTGCAGTAATATGGAAACCATAGTAATGCTCAGGTGCATTCCTAACTCTCGTGGAACGCCTCAGAGGTACAGGCTCATCAACTGGCTCAACAGGAGTTTCCTCCTCAAGTTGAGGGCTAGTGTTCGAAGTTCCTTCACCGCTTGATTCTTGAATTTCTTCAAGATCAATTTGCCTCTCACTGTCTCCTTGGATTATAAATTCTCTCTCTCGAAAAACTCCTCTTCTTGCTACAAAGACCACATTTTCACTAGGTCTGTAGAAGAGGTAACCAAAGGATTGCTGTGGGTAGCCGATGAAAATACACCTCTCGCTTCGAGGTTCGAGCTTGTCATGAGTCTCGCGTCTCACGAAAGCCTCGCAACCCCAAATCTTGATGTGGTCTAGCTTAGGTACTTTGCCAGTCCACATCTCGTGAGGAGTTTCGGCAACTTTCTTTGTAGGGACAAGATTAAGAATATGGGCGGCAGTCTCTAAGGCATACCCCCAGAATGAGATTGGTAGCGTAGCTCGACTCATCATGGAACGAACCATATCCAACAAGGTTCGATTACGCCTCTCAGCCACACCATTCAACTGTGGTGTCCTGGGAGGTGTCAATTGTGAGACAATCCCACATTCCCTAAGATAGTCGAGGAACTCTGAACTAAGATACTCACCTCCTCGATCGGATCGAAGCATCTTAATGTTCCTGCCCAATTGATTCTCGACTTCCTGTTTAAATTCCTTAAACCTCTCGAAAGTCTCTGACTTATGCTTGATTAAGTAGACATATCCATATCTACTGTAATCATCAGTAAAAGTCAAATAATAACGATCAGCATCCCTTGTGGCATGTTTGAATGGTCCACACACATCCGTGTGTACAAGGTGCAACAAACCCTCACCCCTCTCACACGAGCCTGTGAAGGGTGACTTTGTCATTTTTCCAAGTAAGCATGATTCGCAACTATCATCTGACTTTAGGTCAAACGACTCCAAGACTCCATCCTTTTGGAGTTGGCCTATGCGTTTCTTGCTTATATGTCCAAGACGACAATGCCATAATGATGCTTTATCCAAGTTATTATTATTAGTAGAATCAATGCACAAAACATTATTTCCTAAGTTATCTACAACAGATACAGCTTCATACACACCATCACAAGGTAATGCTTTAAAATAAAAAACATTATTATAGAAAACATCTATAGAGCCAACTTCATTATTAAATGAAAAGGTAAACCCTTGTTTGTACAAAGCATGAAAGGAAATAATATTTCTTGCCATTCCTGGCGAATAACAACACTTATTCAAATCTAAATTAAACCCACTACTTAGCGATAAACTATAAACTCCAATCTTGGTAACAGGTAAAGCTTTCCTATTCCCCATGATCAAGTTTATTCTTCCTTGCTCCACATTCTCACTTCTTCTTAGTCCTTGCAAGTCACAACAAATATGAATACCACAACCGGTATCAAGGACCCAAGATTTAGAATGGGGTGAGTTATTAGAAATGATAGTGTAAGTACCTGCATGGTTGGGTTTGACTTTCCCATCCTTCACATCCTGCTGGTACTTTGGGCAGTTCCGCTTCCAATGAGATTTTTTCATGACAATAGAAGCATTCAGCCTCTTTTGGGTCAAAAGAAGGAGTGACGAAACCTTTCTTGGTTCCACTTGAAGAAGAGCCATCAAGGGTCCGAGCCTTGGTACCCTTCGAGGACCTCTTTCTCTTCCTCCACCGACCTTTCCCAATTGCCAAAACCGGAGTTGAGTTTAGAGTAGGAGTGATAGCAACCGACTTCCCCTTAAGACCTGATTCTGCGGTCTTGAGAAGTCCCTGAAGTTTGCTGAGTGTGACCTCTTCCTTATTCATGTGATATGTCATGCGGAATTGATCATAGCACGATGGTAAGGAGTGCAAAATGATATCTATTGCAAGATCCTCAGGGAAGTTCACATTAAGCTTCAGCAAACGATCCACATACCTTTGCATTTTCTGCATGTGGCTCGTGACGGATTCCCCGTCCTTCATCATGGTTGTTATCATGGAGCAGATGATTTCATACCTCTCTTGCCTTGAACTTTGATGGTATCTTTCCATCAAATCTTGGTGCATTTCATAAGGGTAGAAATCTTCATAAGACTTTTGGAGTTCCGCTGTCATCGTGGCCATCATGATGCAAGCCACTTTCGTAGCATCCCTTTCATGTGCCCGAAAGTCAGCGATCTCCTGAGGAGTTGCAGTGGTCTCATCAATCTCCTTAAGCTCCTTGTCAAGGACATGTTCTTTGTCCTCGTAGCGGGTAATCATCCTGATGTTTCTGATCCACTCATTGAAGTTGGATCCATCAAAGGTGACTTTCCCACACAAGTTCATAAGGGTAAAGGAGCCATTAGGATTAGAGCCAGAAGCATTGTTGGAAGACATCTAAAAAGAAGAGAACAAGATTAGTTTAGATATAAGAGAGTCCTTAATAAAACACCCAAATGTAATATTAAGGCTAGGATCCAATCACAATATAATATAACTTAGAAGAGGTATGCCGTAATCTAAGTTATACCATATTTGAAAGGTAGGTGAATGACGATTCACCAATTTCCACCACGAAAACCGCAATATTCAAATATTAGGTTTTTGATTGGTTCTTAGAAATTCCTAGATTCTTTGAGATTCAATGAACTTTTCAAAGGCATGTTTCAATCTCGAGTGTGCCCTCCAGGTTTTGTGACTGGGATGCCGAGGATCACAAAACGAGGTGTGAAGTAACCATGCAAATCACTTGGTACCCTTTAAAGTTTATCACTCAATCGATGTGCCGGTAAACCACACACGCTCCATCGATACTATAATAAACCTTTAAGTCACCCTTTACCTACCTTGTTAAGTCCAAGTTAGTGTGCCGGTTAACCACACACGCTCCACCAACGACTTAAACAAAGTGTAAAGTGTAATTTCATGGATTAGCACCTTATTCACATTTTTCCTGAAGTAACTAAGATTGGGAATTTAATAAAACATTTAGTTACTTTATAATATTCATCATACTTTGAATGAGAATTTATAAGTCCTTTTCTTACCCTTTCGGCTAACGATCCTCCACCAGTCAAGCAAGCGGTGGGTGAGAGTGGACACCCATTAAGTCACCATTTTATAGGCAACAACCTTATACCCACCTTATAGACCGGCTTCGTGAATGAGGCGTACTAGCGGTAAGACGACTTTGTTCTTATACATATATATAATTATTAAATCATAATAATATAAATATAAGGATTGAATTTTAACTTTTAAAATTCTAAGGGTTGGAACTAAAGTTTTAACTTAACTTTACTTGTTCCAAAACTTGAGGGCAAGTTTTGTAAACTTTCAAAACCTTTCATTTCTTGTAACTTATGAGTTTAATAGAGTAATAAAATGAGGACTTTTCATTTTTCTAACTCTTGTGTTCTTTTAATGGTTTTTAATCCAAGAGACTTTTGGTTTTCCATAACTTGAGGACAAGTTATGGACTCCATTAAAACACATTATGATCAAGAATTAAACTACCACATAGGTTACAAATAATTCCTATGATCATCTAAACATCATAAGAACAAGATCATGAACATGAACACTTTCATATATCAAAATCACACTTAATCTTTGTAATTTTGATAACTAGTTGTTGTAAATGAGTTAGAAAAGACATTACACCTTCTAAAACAAGTTTTCAAGTACCAAAACAGTTTAGGGTAATGTTTCTAATCCATTTCCAGCAACTAAAGTCGAAAAACTGCACTCTGTCGACCCTACTCGTCGAGTGCATGAACCTACTCGGCGAGTAGGTTGAAGATACAAGTGGACTCGGCGAGTCCCCCCATGGACTCAGCGAGTCCATCAGTCAGACAGCAAGATTTCGACTTTTTCAAGCATATCGCAACAAGTATCAAACAAACAAGCCTAGGCTCTGATACCACTGATGGGTTTTGAGCATTCTAACACTTCTTAAGTGTACATGCAACCCTAATAAACCTTGGATCTATGTATGTCTAAGATACATGCAAATAATTATTTTTCCAAGGCTTATATCCTTACTAGCATGGCATGGGGAACTTGAATCAAATAAAGCTAGTAGAAACACTTACCTTGTAGTTGTAGTTGATTCCTTGGAGTTTTAGAGCCTAGCACTAATAATGTGGATGCCTAAAATGAAAGTCACAAATCACCACAAACTTGGAACTTTGAGAGAATAGTCACACTTCTCTTGAAATCGGCCCTCACCTTAACATGTGTCAACTAGTGTTCACTAGATACAACTAGATTGATTTCAAGAGCCAAAACCTCCTTTATATAGTGTGGTGGATTAGGGTTACATCCATGTAAACCCTAATACCCATGTCTCTTCATTTCCATGAGATCCATGGGTTAAAGCTCCATGGAGTATCCATGGACTTCTCCATCCAAGCCTAGCCCATTCCAAATAAGCATAAGCCCACACTATATAAATATAGAAGCCCATATTTAATTAGTAATATCTTTGATCACTAAATTAATCCTAGATTAATTATAGATCACTACTAATTAAATAATATGATCTTATATTAATATATTAGAACTTATAATATATTAATAAATCATAACTTGTACTATTTTCAAATATTATCCATAAATTGTTCGGGTGAAGTGCAACCCAAATGGACCATGCCGGGTCGAGTCAAGTATATACCAAATATAGTTATGGGCTTAGACACTATATCCAACACTTTTTACCTCAAATGCTTTTCAGATATGATCAGATGGTACTTATGTGTCCGAAACTCGCTTCTGAATATAATGCCTAAATTTTTCGACACGTAGTAAAGACAATGAAGATACTCCTTCTGAATTTGACACAAAGTGGGAGATTGTTAGGTCTATATTGTGTTGTGTCTAATACATGCTTTATAGTTTAATGGATTCCGAAACGGCATGTACAAGTTTGGAACTACTTAGTTTTGTAGTCTATATATAGCATGCCTGTAACATTTTAGGGCAACGCTTTTCAACCCTAAATGTCGTTTTTGTACACTCTCACAGAGAAGTTCCATCTTTGAGAACTCGTCTAGAGACGTTTAATCAAAGCATTAGGCATACTTTTGATCATTGATTTTTTGTCATTAATTTGTCTCTCGAATATAGAAACTATCGATCTTTATTATTTTCACATAGATCCAACCTATCAACTACCCTCCCAACCCTAACAATCACTCGAAATGGCCCGATATACTGGGGCCCAATTTTCCCCTCTTCCTAAAGCGTATTACACCCTTCCATGGTGATACCTTCAGCAAAACCATGTCACCGACCTGAAATTCCAAATCCGATCGACGCTTTTCGACATAACTCTTCTATCGACTCTGAGTTGTCTGCAATCTCTGCGTAACTTCATGGATGAGCTCGGATGTATGAAGGACTACCTAAGTCCTTCCCAATACTATGTGACCAAACTCTTACCAACAATTTGGGGTACGACACTTCCTCCCTTAAAGAAGCTCGAAATGCGGCACACCGATACTGGAGTGATAGTTGTTACTGTAAGAAAAACTCAGTTAAGGGAAGATAGGAGTCCCAACTCCCACTGAAGTCTATAACACAAGCTCGCAACATGTCCTCAAGTTTCTGAATGGTCGGTCACTCTGGCCGTTAGTATATGGATGATATGCAGTGCTAAGATGCAACCTCGCACCTATTTCCTCATGGAACTTCTGCAAAAAATGAGATGTGAACCAAACATCTTGATCTGACAATGGAGACCGGAATACTGTGTCGAGCAACAATCTTGCGCACACACAGATCGGTCAATTTCTCGGCCGAGGAACTCTTTCGAATGGCCAGAAAGTGGGTGCTCTTGGTCAGATGGTCCATAATAACCCAAATCACATCGTAGCCCTCTGTCGTCCAAGGCAACTTGGTGATTAAATCCATAGTGATATGCTCCCATTTCGAAATGGGAACCTCCAATGGTTGTAGCTTGCCATGTGACCTCTGATGCTTGGCCTTGACCATCCGGCAGGTCAACCACCTCTCGACATACCATGCTATCTCTCTCTTCATACAGGGCCACTAATAACTAAGCCTCAAATCCCGATACATCTTGGTGGCTCCAAGGTGTATCAAAAACTTGGACTTGTGCCCTTCCTCCGGCACAGTCTGCCTGACCCCACCAAATTCTGGCATGAAGACCTATCCATACCAGGTCAATAATCCCTAACTGTCAGTGGCGAACCTGACAACCTCACACCTGAGTCTCTCCTGCTTCCAATGCGGCATAAGCCTTCCTAATCAGATCAAGAAGCGGAGAATCAACTGATATTCTCATACACAGACTCTCACTAGAGGAACTAGCCGTCTTACGGCTAAAAGCACCAATAACCACATTCTCTTTCTCGGGGTGATACAGAATCTCGCAGTCATAATCCTTGACCACGTCAAGCCACCTATGTTATATCATATTCAAATTTGGCTAATCCATCAGATATCGCAAACTCTTTTGATCCATGTAGATAGTACACCAGACCCCATACAAATAATGCTGCCAAATCTTGAGAGCAAAAACCACTGCTCCCAACTCCAGATCATGATTTGGATGGCGAACCTCATGCGGGTTCAGCTATCGAAATGCATAAGCGATAACCCTCCCACACTACATAAGTACCGCTCCTAGACCGGTGATGGATTGTCACACCCCCAAACTAGACAGCAGAAACGTCCAGGGGCTAGTGTGACTAGCAATTGAATAATCATTACCACGAATATACATGAAACATAACACATTCATCACCAACATTACATAATACAACCAACATTGTTCCCATCAAGTACATTGTTAAATTACAAAAGTTCTAATTATTCAAACTACGATAAGTAATGTTACATAAACAAAACCATACCACTTGCATATCTTCCAGCTTAACGATTACCTGAGAATACAAGTTATTTTGAAAACGGTCTACATATATAATGTTGGTGAGTTCATAAGTATATTTGAGTAAAAGCCTTTGTATCTTTTGTAAAAACCCAGAAAATCCGATATTTTCTGAAATATGTCTTGAAAATGCTATGAAAATCGAGTATAAATGCATGTGTGAATTTAATAGATAAAACTTGTAAGAGTGTAGTTTAGATTTGTTGTATTTTGAATAAATGATAATTGTATATGAATAAATTCCCCCAGAAAATCCGATATTTTCTATTTTATAATAACATCTAAATTCTTGTATCGTTAAATAAGTCGTTTTGCATTAACACAACTAAAGAGTTTATCTTCAAAAGGTTATCTTTTGGTATTGAATCCATATATGAGCCGTTATTACCATACATGATAATGACTAGGTCGCCCGTCTTTATATTTTTCCAAATGTCGGTCTTGCTAAGGATGTTGTCGCCCTAGACTGGCCTAGTCTAGCTGTAGCGAACAGCTAAGGCGTGGGGGGTCACCCCGTATAGATGTATACACAAACTCCCGCTTTCCTACCAGGGAACTCTGATTATAACTACAGGCTACGATTGTACACTCAGTGGTGCCAACCGACAAGTGTCACTAGATTCATAACCTCTTTTTGTATTATGTTCAATATTTACGTATTTGTGAGATGTTTTTGCATTCGAAGGGTACTTGAATAAGTTTACGGATTTTAATGATTACATAAGGGTATCGTTACGACATACTAGCATAAGAACTTTCCATTCCAAGCCCTATTGGTATGAAATTTTGCCACAAAGGCCCAATCACATGCAAAAGGGTAAATTAGGCCCAATAGGCATGTAAATGGGCCACAAAAGCCCAATAACATGTAATCCAATACTTAGGCCCAAATTAACATGTAAATGGGCCACAAGACCCAATAAACATGTCATGGAAAACATTGGGCTCAATACACACTTAATTGGCCCCTTAGGGCCCAATGGCCAAGAAATGTGAATATTGGGCCTAATAAATAGTTTTTGACGTAATTCGTTCGTTCTTTTGATTCGGTTGTTTGTTCTAGTTCAAGGCTTAATCGATTGATGATAAAAGGCTTTCATTTTGTAAAAATCACATATTTGGCCAATAATACTCAAATCTTTAATTATGGCACAAAGGTTTGTAAAAATGACACTTTAGTCCATAATTTATAAAAGTTTGCAAATTTTTCCCACATGTCGGTAAATTTACAGTTTTGACCCAAAATGTTATATTTTCACATTTAAAACCATGTTTCGCAGAAAATTACATTTTCAGCCCCTTTTTGGTAAAAGTTTACATTTTCGGCCCAGTTTAGGAAAACTTTACATTTTTGGTCCATTTTGAAAATAAATGATATTTTCAACTCTAAATTTTGTTTATTTACATTTATGACTCAAACGTTTGCCAAAATAATATTTTTAAACCTTAAAACTTCATTTTTTCACAAATTGGGCCCAAAGGCAGTGATGCCCAAAAGTTTGGCCCAATAAGCTTAAATTTGCATTTTTGACCCTTGTAAAAGTATGCTTAGAGTAAAAATACCTTTTTATACATGTAGGAACTGTTTGGCCCCCTTTAAAACAGAATTTTCACTTTTTACCCTTATCTTTTGTTTTCTTGACAATTTTGACCTTTAACAAGATTTTTGTTGAATTCTTTTGCATCTTAAACATGTGTTCTTCTTTGGCTTGGTAATATTATATATATATATATATATATATAGTGCTTTAATTCCTAGATCTTTGCTACGTAATACTTAAAATTTCGAGATTAACTCATATCTAACACATTTTAGCCAAATAAACTAAGAATTCACACAAAACATGCATATAACACATAGATCTACACATTTTACTTGTATTCTCCCCAAAAAAAACATATGAAAACCGAAAACAAGGGGGTATGAACTAAGCTTTGCTTTGATGTTTCGGTTTTGAAGAAGAAATGAAGGAGATTTTGGTCCTAGCAACACCTTGAAGTAGATCTCGAACATAAGAAGATTTCTAGGGGGTATGATCACCAAAAACTTTGTTTAAAAGAGTGATCTATCATGAAGATGGAGTTATAAAACTTGAGTGTGTAAAGGCTTACCAAGAATAATGATTATCTTGTGAAAATCCTTTTGAAACCTAAGCTAAATCTTGAGAATTTTGGAGGAAGAAGATGGATGATCTTAGAGAGAATGGAGAGAATTTGGTGGAGTGTGTGTCTGTGTGTGTTGTATTCGGCCGAGAAGAAGAAGATAGGGGAGAGAGATAGAGAGAGATGAAGTGACTAGTATGGATACATGTTGGTCTTTGCATGGTTATGTGGTGTATAAAATGGAGGTGGCACTCCAAAGTCAACCCCCCCTAATCTCTTCTTTTTTCTAAATACATGGGCTGAGATTTTGGGTCAAGAAGAAAGAGTTGGAGTAGATTGGGCCCAATAACTTTAGCAAGGACATTTGGATCCTAAACATAAGGTTTTTCGGCCTATTGGGATCCTGGAAGCATTCACGACCCAATTAGAGTAAAAGAATGGGCTTATGGTTCACTAAGGTTAAAGGCAATTAGTTATGGCCCAATAAGGCCCATTAGGATTAGAATGAATCATTCTAGGCTTAAATGGTCCAAGTAATTTTAAAATTGTGAATTGGGTCCAATTAGGGCTTCTAAGTCCAATAAAGATGAATTGGGTGCTTATTGGTCCATTAGGCCCTATAAGGCACTCCTAGTCCACTATGGACTTAAACCATGGATCTTTGGGCTTCAGACTCTTTGATGAACATGAATGGTGAATCTAAATGTGCATTGAATGAGATTTACTTAGAATATAAGTTTTACAATAGTTGAATGGTTACACAGGAACATAATTTTCCTAGCTAAAATGCTAGTTGTGACATCATCCCCCCGTTAGAGGGAATTTTGTCCCGAAATTCTTTTGAAAACTAGGATTGTGAAGGAAGGAATAAGTGAGGGTACTTTTGCTTCATCTGGTCTTTACATTCCCATGTGAATTCCGGTCCATGCTTTGCGCTCCATCAAACCTTCGCGATTGGGATGCGACTTTGCTTTGTACACTTCACCTCCCTATCCAAAATCTCGACTGGTTCTTCGACGAATAGGAGGTTCTCGTTTATCTCAATCTCTTATCAAGGGACGACAAGGGTTTCGTCTGATAGACACTTTTTTATATTTGAGACGTGGAACACCGGGTGTACGTTGCTAAGCTCGGCAGGTAGCTACAGCTTGTAAGCCACTGGACCGATCCGGGCAAAAATCTCGAATGGTCCAATATATCGCGGGTTCAGTTTTCCTCTATTACCAAATCGTATCGTCCCTTCCATGGAGAGACCTCTAATAGCACGCGATCCCCAACTTGAAATTCTAGTGGCTTTTGCCACTTGTCAGCATAGCTCTTCTGTCGATCTCGCGATGCCTAAAGTCGAGCTTTGATCTGGACTATCTTCTTGGTTGTCTCACAAATGATTTCGGGCCCTGTAAGAGCACTGGCTGGTGATTGTCCTTTTGCTAGTTGCCTGTCACCCACCTCGACCCAACATAGGGGCGATCTACACTTACGACCATAAAGAGCCTCGAAGGGAGCAACCTTGATGCTCATATGGTAACTATTGTTATAACAGAATTCGATAAGTGGAAAGTGGGTATCCCACGATTTGCCAAAGTCAATCACACAAGCTTGGAGCATATCCTCGAGTGTCTGGATGGTACGTTCACTCTGACCATCCATATGTGGGTGATAGACAGTGCTAATATATAGATGTGTTCCCATTGCTCTCTGAAGAGATTGCCAGAATCAGTAAACATGTTATCTCGATCCGAGATAATAGATACTAGCACTCCATGAAGTCTTACAACCTCCTTAAGATAGATTCGGGTCAGCTTTTCCATCTTTTAGGATTCTTTTATTGGCAGGAAATGAGCGGATTTTCTTAATCTATCGACAATTACCGAGATAGCATCCAATCCGTCTGCTGTCTTTGGCAATTTAGTCACGAAGTCCATAGTAATCCTTTCCCATTTCCACTCGGGTATCACTGGTTGTTGCAATAGGCCCGAGGGCTTTTGATATGTTACTTTCACCATGGCGCAAGTAAGGCACTAGACCATGAAAGTAGTTATCTATGCCTTCATATTAGGCCACCAATATTGATTCTTGATATCCAAATACATTTTATCTGACCCCAGATGAAAAGAATATTGTGTCTTGTGGGCTTCATGCATGACTGTCTCTCTGAATCCCCCAATTTCGGGAACCCAGATTCTATTCATGAAGTAGTGGGTTCCATCGTTTTTAACTTCAAGCTCCTTCTCCATTCCTCGTAGCGATTCACTAGCGACATTCTCTGGCTTCAATGCGTCCAATTGAGCTTCCTTGATCTGTGAAGCCAGATGAGATTGGAGGTGATTGACATGGTCTTCACACGACGATTTGCATTCCCCTTTTTGCTTAGGGCATCGGCTACCACGTTAGCCTTGTCGTGATGATATTTGATCTCAAATTCATAATCGTTTAACAGCTCAACCCATCTTCGCTGCCTCATGTTTAGCTCCTTTTGATGTAGAATGTGTCGGAGGCTCTTGTGGTCTGCAAAGATGGTGCACTTCGTACCATATAGGTAGTGCCTCCAAAATTTTAAGGCGAAGACCACCGCCCCCAGTTCTAGATCATGCGTGGTGTAATTTACTTCATGCGTTTTCAGTTGTCTGGATGCATAAGCAATTACTTTCTCGCGTTGCATGAGGACACAACCTAATCCCTGATTTGAAGCATCATAGTAAACTATGAAGTCTTCGGTTCCCTCCGGTAAGGATAGCACTGGTGCACTACAGAGGGCTTGCTTCAAGGTTCGGAAGGCATGCTCTTTCTTTTCGGTCCAATTGAAGGGTACGCCTTTTTAGGTTAACGTGGTGAGGGGTTTGGCTATCTTGGAAAAGTTCTGAATGAATCTTCGGTAATATCCTGCGAGACCTAAGAATTGACGAATTTCTGTTGGCGTTGCCGGAGCTGCCAAACTTTCGATGGCTTTGATTTTGGAGGGGTCCACACGTATTCTTTCCTGATTGACTACATGGCCCAGGACGTTTACATTGCGGAGCCAAAACTCGCACTTGGAGAGTTTCACATACAACTTTTCAGCCCATAGGGTTTCTAAAATATGTCGAAGGTGTTGGCTATGATCTTCTTCACTTCGAGAATACACGAGAATATCGTCGATGAAATCGATGACGAATTTGTCAAGGAAGGGTGACATATTCGATTCATGAGGTCCCTAAATGCAGCGGGGCATTTGTTAGACCGAAGAGCATTACGACGAATTCGTAGTGACTGTATCGAGTTCGGAAAGCATTCTTAGGGATGTCCTCATCTCGGACTTTGAGTTGATGATAACCGGATCTCAGATCTATCTTTGAAAAGTAACTAACTCCTTGAAGCTGGTCAAATAGATCATCAATTCATGGAAATGGATACCGGTTTTTGATGGTGAGTTTGTTTAATTCCTTGTATTCATTGCACATCCTGAAGGATCCGTCTTTCTTTTTAACGAAAAGAGCCGGAGCTCTCCACGGAGAGAAGCTGGGTCTGATAAATCATTTATCCAGGAGTTCGCTCAGTTGGCTTGACAATTCTTGCATTTCGGTTGTTTGTTCTAGTTCAAGGCTTAATCGATTGATGATAAAAGGTTTTCATTTTGTAAAAATCACATATTTGGCCAATAATACTCAAATCTTTAATTATGGCACAA
Source organism: Lactuca sativa (assembly GCF_002870075.4). Lineage (NCBI taxonomy): Eukaryota > Viridiplantae > Streptophyta > Magnoliopsida > Asterales > Asteraceae > Lactuca > Lactuca sativa. The sequence goes on along the minus strand of NC_056627.2, from coordinate 112,746,495 downwards.
AGTTTTGTAAAAATGACGCTTTAGTCCATAATTTATAAAAGTTTGCAAATTTTTCCCAAACGTCGGTAAATTTACAGTCAGACATATCTGGGGTGTCTGACCTACCCTTCGGTCCTAACAACCGAACTCTACTACTATCACATGTACATATCATGCCAGCATATAACATATCAAGTAGTAGCAAGCCTAGATGATATCACAAAGACAATCATCTAACATACAACTCCTACTGGTGGGCCGACATTGTGACCGTAGACCCACCGCTACTGGAAGGTAACTCCCCTCGAGATAGTTGCTGATCGGTGTGGAAATTGACTGTCTGCTGCTGCTGCTGCTGCTCCGGAAATCTTGCGGCTATAATTCCCACACAAATACTCAGTCAAATACTGCTAACCGCCTTCAGGGTAAATTGACCATTTACCCTTAACAAGTCAAGTCACAGTCAACTGCCAGTTGACCAGACTCGCCGAGTTGGCTTGCCAACTCGCCGAGTCCCTTTCCCTTAGTCTGACCATAGATCTGTCTCTAATCGTCGAGTTAAGCGTTGACTCGACGAGTTTTCCTTCTATACCCAAGGCCAATGGTCCTTCATCCTACTCGCCGAGTTGTATGAACAACTCGCCGAGTTCATCTTCATCCAAAGAACACTCTAAGCTGTGACTCGCCGAGTTGTATGAACAACTCGCCGAGTTGTTCTTGAGACAAGAAGATTGCCTTGAACTCGCCGAGTCATGGAGTTGACTCACTGAGTGACTTCATGAGTGAGTCTAGCTTCCGACCCACTGAGTCACACCCATTGACTCATTACTCCCAACCCGCTAATGCAAAAAAGGGGAAACTCGGGGACTCGCGACTCGACTCGCCGAGTCAGATGAATGACTCGCCGAGTCGGCCACATGCAAAAACTATACACGCGATTCTGCTTGAATCCAGCCCATGCCATTCATAGATCTGGGTTTCTAGGGCATGAATAACAAGTAAAGTTTCCAACTTTACGTGTAAATAATCACCAATAAAGGTTTTAGGGCTCAAAGTGCACCAAAAGGGGTAGATCAAGGACTTCCATGCAATATGACTCCATAAAGGCAGTAGATCCAAGCTCCAGGGACTAAATAGTGCCTAGATCTAAAGGCTAACAACTTAATACAACCCACAAGGCACAAAAAAGCTTGGGGAACGGCTCAAGAAGGACTTTCATGAAGCTAATAGAGACTACAAGCTTGAAAACAGAGGGGAAACGAGCTATACCTCAAGGAAAACATTGAGTGTCACAAAGATGCTTGGCCTGCTTCTCCTGCTCTTGATCTACACTTCTTCCTCCTCAAAAACTTCAAGAACACACACACACAAAACACTTTAATCTCACAAGGAATAAGGGCAAAACGATGTTGGGAGCTCTGAGGGTGAATGGGGGCGAGCTTGGGGGGGGGGGGGAATGAGGGTTTAAATAGGGTGCAAACCCTTGAAATTTATGGTTTCAACAGACAGCTATGACTCGCCGAGTCCAGAATATGGACTCGCCGAGTCGCCAACTTAAACGTGTTCCGGATCCCGTCCCTACTCGGCGAGTCGGACCTGCAACTCGTCGAGTCCAAGGCTAAAAATGAAGATCACTAAGATAAATTTTACATACCAGAAACCAGGTGCTACAAATCTCCCCCACTTATTTTAGACTTCGTCCTCGAAATCTGCTGCTCGATCCTGAAACAGCTAGGGGTAATGCTCCATCATTTCTTCCACCAGCTCCCAAGTCCACTCAAACCCCTTTCGGTTCTGCCACTGCACCTTCACTAACTCCACCCTTTTGTTCCTTACGTCCTTCGACTTCCGGTCGAGGATTGCGACTGGGCGCTCAATGTAATTCAGGCTGTCATCAACCCGAATATCCTCTAATGGCACCACCGTTGACTCATCCACGAGACACTTCTGCAGCTGGGAGACATGGAAGGTGCTGTGGATCTGGCTGAGCTCGGCTGGCAGATCCAACCTATATGCCACCTTGCCCACCCGGGCTACAACCCTGAACGGTCCGATGAATCTCGGGCCCAACTTGCCCTGCTTCCTGAATCGAATGACGCCTTTCCAAGGAGACACCTTCAGGAGAACCATATCCCCGACCTGGAACTCCAGGTCGGATCGACGCTTGTCGGCGTAACTTTTCTGTCGACTCTGTGCAGTCTGAAGTCTGCTCCGAACCTGCTGGATTCTCTCGGTCGTCTTGAGCACCACCTCGGTGCTCCCCATGACCCACTGGCCAACTTCACCCCAGCATATCGGGGTCCTGCACCTCCGACCATACAACATCTCGAATGGGGGACGGTCAATACTCGCGTGGTAGCTGTTGTTGTACGAGAACTCAGCCAAGGGAAGATAGGTATCCCAGCTACCACCGAAATCTAACACGCATGCCCGCAACATATCCTCCAATGTCTGGATGGTCCGCTCACTCTGACCATCCGTCTGTGGGTGAAAGGCGGTGCTAAAATGCAGACGAGTGCCCAACTCATCATGAAACCTCTTCCAAAACCTGGAAGTGAACCGCACATCTCGATCTGATATCACTGACATTGGCACCCCGTGCCGCGCCACTATCTCCCTGATGTAGATATCGGCCAACCTTTCGGCCGCAAATCTCTCCTGATTCGGAATAAAATGGGCGCTCTTGGTCAATCGATCCACGATGACCCAAATTGAATCCACTCCTCGCGCCGTCCGTGGAAGCTTTGTGATAAAATCCATCGTAATATCCTCCTATTTCCATAACGGGATATCCAACGGCTGCATCTTGTCGTGCGGTCTCTGATGCTCGGCCTTGACCTTCCTGCAGGTCAAACACCGCTCGACGTACCACGCCACATCCCGCTTCATGTAGGACCACCAATAGTCTAGGCGAAGATCCCGATACATATTCGTCGCCCCTGGATGAATAGAAAATCGGGATTTGTGTGCCTCCTCCATCAAGATCTGGCGCACGCCTCCATGATACGGCACCCACACCCTACGGTGTAGTTTCAACAACCCCCGGCCATCATAATCGAAAGAGGTGACTTGACCCACTATTCGCTCACTCTTCTGAAGCTCTTCCTTCTTAGCCTCCTGTTGAGCCTCCCGGATCTGCTCCAACAGGGGAGTCACCACAGTCATCCTCATACAAATATCCTTGATCGGCGCCGCCTTGCGGCTAAGCGCATCGGCCACCACATTGGCCTTCCCTGGGTGGTAAAGGATCTCGCAATCATAATCCTTCACCACGTCCAACCACCGAAGTTGCCTCATGTTCAGATTCGGCTGATCCATAAGGTACCTAAAACTCTTGTGGTCCGTGTAAATGGTACATCGAACCCCGTAGAGGTAATGTCGCCAAATCTTGAGGGTGAAAACCACCGCCCCCAACTCCAAGTCATGCGTTGGGTAGTTCGCCTCGTGAGGCTTCAGCTGCCTCGAGGCATAAGCAATGACATGCCCCCTCTGCATCAATACTGCACCTAATCCTGAGATCGACGCATCGCAATATACCACAAAATCCTCTACGCCCTCAGGCAGGGCTAGGATCGGCGACTCGCACAATCTCTGCCTCAGAATCTCGAACGCTGCCTGCTGCTCAGGCCCCCATCGAAAGACCATGGCTTTCCTAGTCAACCGTGTCAGGGGTACGGCTATCTTGGAGAAATCCTAGATGAACCTCCGATAGTAGTCTGCCAATCCTAGGAAACTCCAAATCTCAGATGGAGACTTCGGAATCTCCCACCTCATCACGGCCTCCACCTTGGTCGGGTCTACTGAAATCCCGTTCTGGTTGACGAGGTGCCCAAGAAACTGCACCTCGCGCAACCAAAACTCACATTTGGAGAACTTGGTGTACAAGCTCTCCCTCCTCAGGGTCTCCAATACCTCTCTCAGATGCTCCTATTCTCCTCCTGAGTCTTGGAATAAACCAAGACGTCATCAATGAAAACTATCACAGACCGATCCAACAACGGTCTACACACACGGTTCATAAGGTCCATGAACGCGGCAGGAGCATTGGTGAGCCCAAACGGCATCACCACGAACTCATGATGGCCATAACACGTCCGAAATGCGGTCTTCTGTATATCCTCCTCTCTAACCCTCATCTGATGATAGCCTGAACGCAAATCGATCTTGGAGAACCAAGATGCTCCCTACAACTGATCAAAGAGGTCATCAATTCTCGGGAGTGGGTAACGGTTCTTCACCGCTACCTTATTCAACTCCCGGTAATCTATACACATCCGGTACGACCCGCCCTTCTTCCTCACAAACAGGATCGGGGCTCCCCAGGGTGAACTGCTCGGACGAATAAATCCCTTGTCTAGCAGCTCCTGCAGCTACGTAGACAACTCCTGCATCTCGGGAGGAGCCAACCGATAGGGTGCCTTGGCTATCGGAGCCGCACCAGGAACTAGGTCGATCCTGAACTCTACCTGACGCTCCGTAGGTATTCCAGGAAGCTCCTCCGGGAACACATCAGCGTAGTCTCGCACCACTGGAACCTCGCTCATCGATGCATTGCCCGTCTCCCGGGTATCGATAACACACGCGACATACCCCGCGCATCCCTGCTGAAGGTAGCGCCTAGCTCTCGCTGCTGAACACACTATAGGTCCACGCTGTGGCCTCTCGCCATGGATCACCAAGTCTCCCTTACTTGGGGTCCTGATCCGCACTAGCTGTTGTGCGCAATCTATCATCGCCCCATTAGGGCTCAACCAATCCATGCCTATAATTACCTTGTTCCCCTGCAACGGGATGGGAACTAAACCCACCAAATAGCACTCCTCGAAAAGCCTTAGGACACAATCCATGAATACTGATGACGCTTGCACCGATCGATCGTCGGCGATGTCTACCTCTAAAGGGCAATCCAATATGCCCGAAGACTCAGTAAACCTCTTGCTAAGCGCAAGGGAAACAAATGATCGGGTGGCACCCGAGTCAAACAACACCTGGACAGGAATACCGTTCACATGGAATGATCCTAATACATATACACAGAGCACATATCAATAACATAACATCACAAAAAAAATATATAGGGAAAGGATCATACCCATCCCCACATCGGGTGCTACGCGTGCCTCCTCTGCCGTCAGCTGGAATGCTCGGCTCCTCACCACTGGAGCCTCTGCCTAGCCCAACCGGCCATCTGTAATCCGCAGGGTAGCTGGAGTCGGCGCCCTAACCGGCGCTGATGCTGTCAACTGGGGGCAATTGGCCTTCTTGTGGCCCCTCTGGTTGCAGTGAAAGCACAACAATTCCGATGTCTGAATCACAGGTGCAGGGGCAGTACAATCCCTGCTGATATGCCCCAACTTGCCGCACTTATAGCAGCCTGACGATCCCAGTCTACATGCCCCCTCATGAGGCCTGCCGCATTTCCTGCAGCGGCTTGGTCCTGATTGGCCTTTCGGCCTACCATCGGATATCTTGGGCTTCTTCCCCGAAGCCCCTCCTGTCTGCCCCTCCTCTGACTTCCCCTTCCTGATGTGCTCTAGGTCTATCTCCCTCTCCCTCACCCTGGCAATCATGGAGTCCAGGGTAGGGCAAGCTGAAAAACTGACATGCTCCCGAATATCAGCTCGTAGCATATCATTATAGCGGGTCCTCCTCATATCCTTGTCACCCGCGTACTGGGGCACCAACAATGCCCTCTCCTGGAACTTGGCGATGATCTCTGCCATAGTCTCTGTCGTCAGTCTCATATCTAGGAACTCCCTGGCCAGCTGCTGAAGCTCGACAGCCGGTGCAAACTCTGCCCTGAACCTGGTCACGAAGTCCGACCAGGTCATAGCCTCGACAGCCGAGGCTCCCAACGAGTCACCGACGGACTCCCACCAATCCCTAGCTCGATCTCTCAAACATCCTGCTGCATACCTCACCTTCGACCCCTCAAGGCAGAAGCTAGTCAACTGTGCAGACTCAATGTCTGCAATCCATCGTCTGGCAGCTATGGGGTCCTTCGCCCCATGAAAATCCAGCGCACCGCTGCCCCGAAAGTCCTTGAAGGACAGCGTGCGAGATCCCGACTGGCCAGATGCCATGTCGCTCCTGAATGCCCGGAGACGATCCTCCATCAACTCCAATATCCCTTCCTTGATTGACCCGAAGATGATGGGGGTCGACTCAAGGATGCCTCTGGTGATCTCAGACGCGATGAACTCGCGTAGCCTCTCATCCGCTGGCTCGGAACCTGATCCTGAACCCGATCTCTCTCCTATACTGCCTACTGTTGGCCTCGATCGTAGTACCACCATTCTGAAATACAAAAGAAATAACAACTGTTAGCGATACTGATACCTCTGGAGGGATCACACCTACTATAAGTTCCCCGGTCTTATCTTGGCATTCCTCGATTCGGGTACGGATCCTCTGCTTTCAGTAGTACGAGCCCATACTACCTTCCACATCTATCCGTACCTTCTCCAAAGACTGCCTTGACTCCACCAGGTCCCTTTCACTACCGCTGATCTCTGGTACTCTTATCATAGGCTTACCCTAGGAAACCTCTGACTCCACCCAACCCAGTCCTCAGCTGCTGAAGGCCTCTTGGTGGTGCCAATTAGCTATTACCTGAATACAATCACATGTGACGAGGCTCGGATAATCCTTCGAGTAAGGGACTCATCCCTACCACGGTTAGGACTCAAACAAGAGCTACGCAATAGGGTCAAATCCAACACTCTGAGATTATTCAACCCTGATCACATGTGACTTTAACGTATTCACCTAACAGCTAACTCCCATCACTTCGAAGCCCCCATAGCACAAAGCAAACAGCATTTGGACATAAAGAAAACAATCTCAAGCAACTCTATCCTCGTAGGGAAAAACTGTACTAGCATACAATGCTAAACTCGCACTATCAAGTATAACCTATACAGGCCATCCTACCGCTGTTTACTCAATTCTAGCATGCAACTTTTCTCATATTGAAGCACATAAGCAGGAACATAAGGCATCACTCCTAGATCCTTAGTCCTATTCTAGCATGTTGTTCTACTGAGACTGATAAGCATAACATAAGCTTGTATGGGTACTTTGGGGAATACGTACTTGAGCTTGGCCGGTCGTGCACATCACACACTTCGTTCTTTCTTAGAACCCTTTACTAGCTTTTAGAAAACATTTTCTTTTTCCAAAATCTTTTAATCCCTCGATTTGAGTTCATACACCCCCGAAGGTGTGTTCGAATCCCTCAAACCAGGGCTCTGATACCAACTTGTAACGTCCCAAAAATACGATAAAAGATTTCGTTTTTAAAAACATGTACTTGGCTAAGCATTAGGACAAAACGTTCAACGATCATATCATTTCATAAAAGATACTATATGTCTGGAAAATATTTTTATAAAAACATAAAAGTTCAGAGTACAAATCCCCAGGTGATATCATAATGCGGAATATAAAGCGTGTGTGTGATGTACCGCTACCGCGCCGGCTCCTCCCCCTTCGAAGAAGAGGTACCTGAAACCAAAACTGGAAACTGTAAGCACGAAGCTTAGTGAGTTCCCCCAATATACCACATACCATACAATCACATATCTTACATACTGTCGGGCAATTCTGGGGTGCCCTACCCACCCGGTACGGCCATTCTGGGGTGCCGACCTACCCGTGTCAAGCCATTCTGGGGTGCTGACCTACCCGTCGGTCCTAACAACCGACCCTCGGGGACTATTTCACCCCTACTGCTACTATCACATATATCATAACATAACATATTATCAGACCTATCTGGGGTGTCCGATCTACCCTTCGGTCCTAACGACCGAACTTGGGGACTATTCCCCTCCTACTACCACTATCACATATAACATATCATGCCAGCATATAAACATATCATCACATACTGTCAGACATATATGGGGTGTCTGACCTACCCTTCGGTCCTAACAACCGAACTCTACTACTATCACATGTACCATGCCAGCATATAACATATCAGGTAGTAGCAAACCTAGATGATATCACAAAGACAATCATCTAACATACAACTCCTACTAGTGGGCCGGCATTGTGGCCGTAGACCCACCGCTACTGGAAGGTAACTCTCCTCGAGATAGCTGCTGATCGGTGTGGAAATTGACTGTCTGCTGCTGTTGCTGCTCCGAAAATCCTCCGGCTATAATTCCCACACAAATACTCAGTCAAATACTGCTAACCGCCTTCAGGGTAAATTGACCATTTACCCTTAACAAGTCAAGTCACAGTCAACTGCCAGTTGACCAGACTCGCCGAGTTGGCTTGCCAACTCGCCGAGTCCCTTTCCCTTAGTCTGACCATAGATCTGTCTCTACTCGTCGAGTTAAGCGTTGACTCGACGAGTTTTCCTTCTATACCCAAGGCCAATGGTCCTTCATCCTACTCGCCGAGTTATATGAACAACTCGCCGAGTTCATCTTCATCCGAAGAACACTCTAAGCTGTGACTCGCCGAGTTGTATGAACAACGCGCCGAGTTGTTCTTGAGACAAGAAGATTGCCTTGAACTCGCCGAGTTATGGCGTTGACTCGCCGAGTGACTTCATGAGTGAGTCTAGCTTCCGACCCACTGAGTCACACCCAATGACTCATTACTCCCAACCCGCTAATGCAAAAATGGGGAAACTCGGGGACTCGCGACTCGACTCGCCGAGTCAGATGAACGACTCGCCGAGTCGGCCACATGCAAAAACTATACACGCGATTCTGGTTGAATCCAGCCCATGCCATTCATAGATCTGGGTTTCTAGGGCATGAATAACAAGTAAAGTTTCCAACTTTACGTGTAAATAATCACCAATAAAGGTTTTAGGGCTCAAAGTGCACCAAAAGGGGTAGATCAAGGACTTCCATGCAATATGACTCCATAAAGGCAGTAGATCCAAGCTCCAGGGACTAAATAGTGCCTAGATCTAAAGGCTAACAACTTAATACAACCCACAAGGCACAAACAAGCTTGGGGAATGGCTCAAGAAGGACTTTCATGAAGCTAATAGAGACTACAAGCTTGAAAACAGAGGGGGAACGAGCTATACCTCAAGGAAAATGTTGAGATGTCACAAAGATGCTTGGCCTCCTTCTCCTCTTCTTGATCTACAGTTCTTCCTCCTCAAAAACTTCAAGAACACACACACACAAAACACTTTAATCTCACAAGGAATAATGGCAAAACGATGTTGGGAGCTCTGAGGGTGAATGGGGGTGAGCTTGGGGCGGAAATGAGGGTTTAAATAGGGTGCAAACCCTTGAAATTTAGGGTTTCATCAGATAGTTGTGACTCGCCGAGTCCAGAATATGGACTTGCCGAATCGCCAACTTAAACGTGTTCCGGATCCCGTCCCTACTCGGCGAGTCGGACCTGCAACTCGCCGAGTCCAAGGCTAAAAATGAAGAACACTAAGATAAATTTTACGTACCAGAAACCAGGTGCTTCAATTGGGCTCAATACACACTTAATTGCGCCCAATAAATAGTTTTTGACGTAATTCGTTCGTTCTTTTGATTCGGTTGTTTGTTTTAGTTCGAGGCTTAATAGATTGATGATAAAAGGCTTTTATTTTGTAAAAATGACATTTTTGGCCAATAATACTCAAATCTTTAATGAAGGCACAAAGTTCTTTAAAAATGACGCTTTAGTCCATAATTTATAAAAGTTTGCAATTTTGTCCCAAATGTCGGTAAATTTATAGTTTTGACCCAAAATGTTATATTTTCACATTTAAAACCTTGTTTCATAGAAAATTACATTTTGTACCCCTTTTTGGTAAAAGTTGACATTTTCGGCCCAGTTTGGAAAACTTTACATTTTTGGTCCAATTTGAAAATAAATGATATTTTCAACTCTAAATTTGGTATATTTACATTTATGACTCAAACTTTTGCCAAAATAACATTTTTAAACCTTAAAACTTCATTTTTTTCTCAAATTGGGTCCAAAGGCCGTGAGGCCTAAAAGTTTGGCCCAAAAGCATAAATTTGCATTTTTTACCTTTGTAAAAGTATGTTTAGCATAAAAATACCTTTTTATACATGTAGGACCTATTTGGCCCTCTTTAAAACAGAATTTTCACTTTTCACCCTTATCTTTTGTTTTCTTGACAATTTTGACCTTTAACAAGATTTTTCTTGAATTCTTTTGCATCTTAAACATGTGTTCTTCTTTGGCTTGGTAATATGATATATATATATATATATATATATATATATATATATATAGTGTTGTAATTCATAGATCTTTGCTACGTAATACTTAAAATTTCAAGTTTCACTAAGATCTAACACATTTTAGCCAAATAAACTAAGAATTCACACAAAACATGCATATAACACATAGATCTAAAAATTTTACTTGTATTCTCCCCCAAAAATCATATGAAAACCGAAAACAAGGGGGTATGAACTCACCTTTGCTTTGATGTTTTGGTTTTGAAGAAGAAATGAAGGAGATTTTGGTCCTAGCAACACCTTGAAGTAGTACGTGTTGAGTTTTGAGCATAATAACACTCCTATGATGTACATGCAACCCTAGAAACCTTGGATTTGTGTTTTGCTTTAAAATACATGCAAATTTGATTTCCAAGGTTTACAACCTAACTAGCATGTTATGGGTACTTGTAATACAATACTTTGATTAGAATAACACACCTTTCTTTTGTGGTTGAATGCTTGCAGTTCTAGAGCCTAGCACCAATAGTGTGGATGCCTTAGGTGGTGTCACAAATCACCCAAAACAACTTGGAAATTCTTGAGAGAATATGATGCTTGCTAGAATCGGCCCATCCTTGTTTCTCACACACACTAGTGCCAATTCTAGAACCAAGGATCTCTTTATATACTATGGTGGATTAGGGTTACACCCTAATACCCATGACTCTTCATTTACCTAGGATCCATGGGTTAAAAGTTCCATGGACTTCCATATACTCTTAGCCCATCCTAAATAAATCTTAGCCTATTCCATATATATGCAAGAGTCCATATTTAACTAGTTCCATTTGATCATTGAGTTAATTCCATAAATCAATTCTTGATCAACACTAATTAAATAATATTAATATATTATAACAAATAATATATTAATGGATCATAAACATCTTATTCTCAAAAATATATCCATACAAATTATTAGGTGAAGTGCAACCCAAATGGACCATGTCGGGTCGGGTCAAGTCATAGCAAATATAGTTACGGACTTAGACACCTTATCCAACAGTATCCCACTTGGATAAGTCTGATAACTATAGTTGTAAGTATAACTTCAGGAACCAACCAGCAATTATGGCTCTTTTAAAACTTTGTTGAACTATGAAGCGCCATTTTAGATAAGTGATCATACAATCCTCTGTTCTCAAGATATCAGTCGGAAAAATACATGGAACAATGTCGTACTTATTGTCCAACAGTTGTTTCTCGATCTCTGATTTGTTTGACATATAACTAAATTGAACACATGAATTAGGTTCTGACAAGGCCCGGTACATAGGTCAAAACCAAATCATCGAGGGGCCCAGATATCGCTTCTAATCCTAGAAGGAACAAATAAACTTCGACTCATATGCTTGTACTAACTACCAGTTGAATTATGCACAAAAGCATGTTTTATGACATTGAGTTACTAATGCGTTTTCATACAATCAATGTATAACCAACACATAGTCAAAAACTAATATCTCTAGGTTTGAAGATATATATGATATTACCATCTCACCATCACTCGAGATAAATTCCATGAAGTGATACAAGTGAGCGTGGGTTTAATCTAATACCTAGAACTTATGAGCACTCATGAATGTTGTAGCAACCATTGCTATGTCTAATGCACCTTAGACAAATCTTACAAACCAGATTCATGACAGTCTTGATTCAATACTTACTTCCAACATATGACCGACTGTGGAGAGTTTGAATAAAATAATTATTCTAGAAGTCAAAACATGCAAAATTGAAATAATGGTAAACGATCAACATAGGATAATAACACTTTACTCATAAATAAATAACAACTTTTATTTAATCATCAAATGTTAATTACATTTTACAAGTTTCAGAAAGCTATCTAATTATTAAAACTAATATTGTCTCTAAGCTCGATGCGTCTCGCATGCTGCAAATGCCTAACTCTAGTCAGTCCCTTCGTCAGGGGATCTATAGGATTCTCTTCTGACAATACCCTCTTTGCCACGAGGAGTCCTTCTTCTATTTTTTGTCTTATAAAGTACCATTTTCTATCAATGTGTCTAGATCTACCATGATCTCTTGGTTCCTTAGCTAAGGCAACCGCACTATTGTTGTCACAGAATATCTCCATAGGCTCCTATATAGCTGGTACAACTCCAAGGTCTCCAATGAAGTTCTCCAGCCATATCGCCACCTTTGCCGCTTCACTCGCTGCTATGTACTCTGATTCACATGTAGAATCAGCTACTGTCTCCTGCTTGGAATTTTTCCAAGTAATTGCTCCTCCATATAGGGTAAAGACCCAACCTGACTAAGAGCAGAAATTATCCCTATGAGTCTGAAAGCTAGCATCACTATACCCTGCTACTCTCAAGTCATCATTCCCACCGAAGGTAAGAATCCAGTCCTTAGTCGTCCGTAGGTACTTGAGAATGTTCTTTACCGCAGTCTAGTGAGCCTTGCCAGGGTTTCCCTGATATCTGCTGACCATGCTCAAAGCAAAGCCCACATTAGGACGAGTACATGTCATAGCATACATGATCGAGCCAACAGCGGAAACATATGGTAATCGACTCATCTCAGCTATCTCAGCTTCTGTACTCGGACTCTGAGTTTTACTTAGTTTGGCATTATGTTAGATCGGTAACTCTCCTTTCTTGGAATTATCAATGTTGAACCTCTTCAACACATTATCAGAGTAGGTGCTCTGACTAAATCCAATTAGTCTTTTACTCCTGTCTCTCAGTATCCTTATCCCTAGGATATAGGCAATTTCTCCAAGGTCCTTCATAGCGAAACACTTCCCAAGCCAAGACTTAATCTCCTACAAAGTTGGTATGTCATTTCCTATGAGTAGTATGTCGTCCACATACAACACCAAAAAGCTAACTATACTCCCACTAGCCCTAACATACACACAGGAATCATCCTCACTCCTTGAAAAGCCAAACACTATGACTTTCTCATCGAAACAAAGATTCCATCTGCGAGGTGATTGTTTCAATCCATAAATGCATTTCTCAAGCTTACACACCATATTAGGGTACTGTGCATCAACAAAACCCTCTAGATGAGCCATGTAAACATCCTCAACCAACTTTCCATTAAGGAAAGCGGTTTTGACATCCATTTGCCATATTTCATAATCAGGAAATGCAGCAATGGATAGCATGACCCTAATAGACTTAATCTTTTCCACTGGTGAAAAGGTCTCATCATAATCAACTCCTGGAGTTTGAGAAAAGCCCTCTGCATCCAGTCGCGCCTTATAAGTGTGTACATTACCATCCATGTCGGTCTTCTTCTTGAAAATCCATTTGCACCCAACTATCTTACGACCTGGTACATTGTCAATCAAGTTCCACACTTGATTGTCATACATGGATTGTATATCGCTGTCCATAGCCTCTTTCCATTTAGCAGCCTCAGGGCCTACCATGGCTTCCGTGTAGCTGTTAGGTTCATCCGGACTTACCAGTGTACTATAACTGATAAGCATCTCACCTTCCATAGTAATATGGAAACCATAGTAATGCTCAGGTGCATTCCCAACTCTTGTGGAACGCCTCAGAGGTATGGGCTCATCTATCGGATCAAGATGAGTTTCCTCCTCAGGTTTGTCGCTAGGGTTTGAGGTTCCTTCACCGCTTGACTCTTGAAGCTCTTCAAGGTCAATTTGCCTCCCACTGTCTCCTTGGATTATAAATTCTCTGTCACAAAAGACTCCTCTCCTTGCCTCAAAGACCACATTCTCACTGGGTCTGTAGAAGAGGTAACCAAAGGATTTATGTGGGTAGACAATGAAAATACACCTCTCACTTCGAGGTTCAAGCTTTCCATGAGACTCGCGCCTCAGGAAAGCCTCGCAACCCCAAATCTTGATGTGGTCCAGATTGAGAACCTTTCCGGTCCACATCTCATTAGGTGTTTTGGCAACCTTCTTTTTATGGACTAGATTAAGGATATGGGCGGTAGTCTTTAAGACATACCCCCATAATGAGTTGGTAACGAAGCTCGAATCATCATGGAACAAACCATATCCAACAATGTTTGATTGCGCCTCTCAGCCACACCATTCAGTTGTGGTGTCCTAGGAGGCGTCAATTGTGAGACAATCCCACGTTCCTTAAGATAGTCAAGGAACTCAATACTAAGATACTCTCCTCCCTGATTGGATCGGAGCATCTTGATGTTCCTGCCCAGTTGATTCTCTACTTCCTGCTTAAACTCCTTGAATTTCTCAAAGGTCTCTGACTTATGCTTGATTAAGTAGATATATCCATATCTACTATAATCATCAATAAAAGTCACACAATAACGATTAGCATCCCTTGTGGCGGTTTTGAAGGGTCCACACACATCTATGTGTATGAGGTCCAACAAACCTTCACCCGTCTCACAAGAACCAGTGAAGGGTGACTTTGTTATTTTTCCAAGTAAACAAGACTCGCAATTATCATCTGATTTTAGGTCAAATGATTCCAAAACTCTAGCCTTTTGGAGTTGGCCTATGCGCTTCTTGTAGACATGTCCAAGACGACAATGCCACAAGGATGCTTTATCCAAGGTAATAGAAGAATCAATGTGAAATACATTATTTCCTAAATTCTCTACAATCGACACAGTTTCATATACACCATCACATGGTAAAGCTTTAAAATAAAACATATCATTATAAAAAGCATCAATAGCACCAATTTTATTATCAAATGAAAAGGTGAATCCTTGCTTGTACAAACTATGAAAGGAAATAATATTTTTTGCCATTTCTGAAGAGTAACAACAATTATTCAAATCTAAAGTTAACCCATTGTTAAGCAATAAAGAATAAACTCCAAACTTGGTCACAAGTGATGCTTTCCTATTGCCCATGATTAAGTTTATCTTCCCGTGCTCCACTTCTTCACTACTTCTTAGGCCCTGCAAATCAGTACAGATGTGAATACCACAACTAGTATCGATCACCCAAGAGTTGGTATGTAATGAGTTTTTAGACAATATAGTGTAAATACATGCATAGGTGGGTTTGACTTTCCCATCCTTTACATCCTGCAAGTACTTAAGGCAGCTTCGCTTCTAGTGCCCCTTTTTCATGGCAGTAGAAGCATTGTGCTTCCTTTGGGTTTGAAGAAGGAGGAATGGAACCTTTCTTGGTTCCACTTGAAGAGGATCCATCAAGAAACTTTCCCTTGGTACCCTTCAAAGGGGTCTTCCTCATCTTCCCCTTTCCCTGCCTAATTGCCAAAACAGGAGCAGTAGTAGGAGTAGGAGTAACAACAGATTTACATTTAAGGCCACTTTCAGCGGTTCTTAAAAGTCCTTGAAGCTTACATAGTGTGAATTCCTCCTTGTTCATACGATAAGTCATACAAAACTTATCATAACTTGGAGGTAAGGAATGGAGAATGATGTCAATCGCCATGTCCTCAGGAAAATCCACATTAAGCTTCAATAAACGGTCAATGAACCTTTACATCTTCAGCAAGTGACCAGTGAGGGGTTGTCCCTCTTTCATCCTAGTTGTTATCATGGAGGAAATGATTTCATACCTCTCCTGATGAGCACTCTGATGGTACCTATCCATCAGATCCCGGTGCATCTCAAAAGGGTAGAAATCTTCATAGGAATTCTTGAGTTATGTTGTCATTGTGGCCAACATGATGCAAGACACCTTAGTGGCCTTTTTCTCATGGGTAGTGTACTCAGCAATCTCCTCAGGAGTAGCAGTTGACTCATCGATAACCTTTAGCTCCTTATCGAGGAGATACTCTTTGCCCTCATAGCGAGTAATCATTCTGATGTTCCTAATCCATTCATTGAAATTGGAACCATCAAAAGTGACTTTCCCACACAAGTTCATTAGGGAAAAGGAGCCTGTAGGGTTTGAGCCAGTAGTAGTGTTGGAAGACATCTAAAAGAAAGAAGGACAAGTTTTATTAGATGAAGAATCCTTAATAAGTCACCCAAATGAAATATTAAGGCTAGGATCCTACAAACTATTTCATAACTTGGAAAAGGGATGTCGTAATCCAAGCTATAAAATATTTGAAGGTAAGTAAATGACAATTTACCAATTTCCACCACGAAAACAAAATAAATTATTAAGTTTTAGTTGGATTTGAAAATCCTAGATCTTTTAAAATACATTGAACTTTCAATGGCATGTTTGAATCTCGATTGTGCCCTCTCAAGTTTGTGATTGGGATGCCGAGGATCACAAACAAGGTGTGAATAACCAGGCAAATTGACTTGGTACCCTTAATTTTATCACCTAATCGATGTGTCGGTTAACCACACGCACTCCATCGATCTATGATAAACCTTAAGTCACCCTTTGCCACTCTTACTAGTCCTAGTTAGTGTGTCGGTTAACCACACACGCTCCACTAACGACTTGGTAAGGTACAAAGTGTAATTTCATGGGTTAGCACCTATTTCACATGTTCCTAAAGTAACTAAGATTGGGAATTAATAAAGGTTTAGTTACTTTATAATTTCATTATACATTTAATGAGGATTAAGGTCCTATCCTACCCATTCGGCTAATGACCTTCCACCAGTCAACGAAGCGGTGGGTGAGAGTGGACACCCATTAAGCCGCCATTTTATAGGCAACAACCCTATACCCCCCTTATAGACCGGCTTTGTGAATGAGGCCTATTAGCGGTAAGACTAACTTATTCTTATACATATCCATAATAATTAAACTTTTAATATTATAGAAGTATAAGGGTTGAATTTTAATGTGTGAGACTTTTCAAATTCCAAACTTGAGGGCAAGTTTTGAAACTATTCAAGACTTTTCATTTCATAACTTATGACTTTTAATGGTCCATTAAAATGAAGACTCTACATTTTATGTAACCTCTTATTCTTTAATGACACTTTTAAAGAAGTGACTTTTAGTTATCCATAACTTGAGGACAAGTTATGAACTTCATCATTAGCCATTAAGATCAAGAATTATACTACAAGCAAATTACACGTAATTCCTATGATCTTCTAAAACTCATAAGAACATGAACATTCATATCAAATTTTCAAGAATCATAATAACACATATAAAATATGAAATTTTGATATTAGCCATTGTAAATGGATTAGCATAAACATTACACCATCTAAAATAAGTTTTAAAACACCAATACAATTTAAAGTAATGTTTCTAGTGCATTTCCAGCAAAAAAAAAGTCGAAAAACTGCATTCTAGGGCTCCTACTCGTCGAGTGCAAGAACCTACTCGACGAGTAGGGTGAGTTTACACATAGACTCGTCGAGTTCATGTTGCAGGGTGTAGTTTTTTGAGCTTTTTCAACAAGTTTGCATCAAGTATCATGAAAAAAAACAGGCTCTGATACCACTGTTGGGTTTTGAGCATAATAACACTCCAATGGTGTACATGCAACCCTAGAAACATTAGATCTATGTTTTCTTTAAAATACATGCAAATTTGATTCCCAAGGTTTACAACCTAACTAGCATGTTATTGTTGGGTTTGGAGCATTCTAACACTCCTAAGTGTACATGCAACCCTAAATACCTTGTATCTATGTTTTCTCTATTATACATGCAAATATGAACTTTCCAAGGTATTATCCTAATCTAGCATACAAAACAATGAATATAACAAGATAGAATACATACCTCTTTGATGTAGAATGTCTTCATGAAGCTTGAATGCCTAGTGCCCCAAGTGTGGCACCTCAAATGGTTTACACGACATCATGTACACTTGGAAAGACTTGAGAAAATTCCATACTTCATGAAAATCGGCTAGCCCTATCATTCTCACACATAGTGTCCGATTTTCCCAAGAATATGATCTTTATATAGTGTTACAATTAGGGTAAACCCTAACTGTCATGACTTTCCATTTCCTTGGATCCATGGGTTCAAATACACCATGGAACATCCATGGAGCATCTTATGGGTTTTAGCCCAACTTGATAATCCATGGAGCATTAGCCCACTATACAAGTATGGATGATTTACACAATCAACCCATATATTTAATTAGTCTTCATATGATCACTTAATTAATCCTAGATTAATTCTTGATCAATACTAATTAAATAATCTTATTAATATATTATAACTTATAATATATTAACACACCTTAAGCGTCATTTCTCTCATTATAGTCTATCCAAATGCATGATGCCATTCAACCCAAATGGACCATGTCGGGTCGGGTCAAGTCTTGTAAATTATAGTTATGGACTTAGACATTAATCCAATAGGCTCCCACTTGGATAATTCTAAAACTATTATTGCATGTGACTTCAAGAACCGACCGACAATCGTAGCTCTGAAAAGCTTTTGTCGAACTCTGACCTTGTCGATGATCTTTGACCTTTGTCAATGACTTGTCCATTAGATAAGGGATCATATATTCCTCCATTCTAGATATCATATAGACTAAGACATGGATTATAATCATTCTCTTTGTCCATATGTTGTTTCCCGATTTCCGATTTATGACGACTGACTAATTGAACAAATCAAATCAGTCCAGGCCCGGCTGAGCACTTACATTTGTCATCACCAAATCATCGAGGGGCCCACAGATATCGCTTTTATCCTGAAGGTAAAAGGAATGGATAAACTTCGACTCATATGGCTTGCTCTACTACTTGTTGAATCATACATAAATGCACGTTTTATAACATCGAGTTACCGAATGCATTTTCGTGCAACCAATGTACAAACAACCGATAGTAACAACTCATATCTCTAGGTTTGAAGAATATAAGATATTATCGTCTCATGATCACTCGTGATAAAATCCATGAAGTGATTCCAATGAGCGCGGGTTGAATCCAATACCTAGAACTTATGAGCACTCATGAGTGTTGTAGCCCTTTGTCCAATATCTTAGACCTCTACAAGCCAACCCATAACAATCTTGATTCATATCTACTTCCAACATATGACCGACTATGGATGGTTTGAATAACTTAGTCATCCAGAACAATGACCTAGTTATTCTGGAAGTTAAAACATGCAAAGTGAAACACAATAATAATTTAATCCAATATGGTATCAAAACCTATGAACATAAATAAAGCACCTTTTATTTATCACATTATGATTACACATTATTCATTGCATATTGTTTCAGCTATCAAATTTATTCTTGAATTAAAACAATAGTTGTCCCATGCTCCAAGCATGTACACTATGTTTTCTAAACACTAGTCATGCCACACACCAAGGATGCATACTAACTTTTTTTATGATCTTTACTTTGTGAATTAGATCAATTGAACATAACTCCAATGATCCTCTTTTCATAGTCCCAAATCCTTACTACAAATGCAAGAATTCCAAATTCATTCCATTTCTTGAAATCTGTTAGATTCTAAACTTATATGCATTGATCCTCTTGCAATGATTATGCACAAAGTCAGAAAGACTTGACAACAACCATTACAGAGCATTCCAAAGGAGATCAACTCCTTGGAAACAACCTTCTTGCATTAAGTTTCCTAATCTTACACAGATTGAATAATTTCTAACTTTGAAACATTTCCATATTCCATTTTTACTATCACTTCTGAACAAGAGTTGCCT
This sequence comes from Lactuca sativa, assembly GCF_002870075.4. Lineage (NCBI taxonomy): Eukaryota > Viridiplantae > Streptophyta > Magnoliopsida > Asterales > Asteraceae > Lactuca > Lactuca sativa. The sequence goes on along the minus strand of NC_056627.2, from coordinate 112,726,744 downwards.
CATTACAGATTATGTCAATATGGTCCTTCCAGAATTATCACTATACTTTCAACTGTCCTAGAGCAACCAATCTTTGATAAACCTTAGATTGTCCTCGACAATTGTTTAATCCTTTTAGTCAAATCCAATTCTAGATCTTTTCCCTTCTTAATGCCCCAGGCATTTGGAAAATTTTAGAAAGGATAAATATAGCACATGTAATCGGTCCTATATCCGAAGCATATGGGACACGATTCATGATGTCTTACATAAAGACTAAACCAATCTTTTGATATAACATTTCCATTTCTATTTGCCAAGTTCTCAAAACTCAGATTTTGAAAAGGGATGTCGTAATCATAACCAAATTTGAGAGCATAAATAATAGACCCATATACAAAATTTCCTTATGTTGAGCCATTCCAACATGAAATTCATATATATATCCTTGACTAAATACGATTAAAACCTCAATCTAAGCTTTTATATTTGAGATGAAGTATAACTTCCTCTCCCTTGATTATAGCAAAACAACTTTTTCCCAATTGAAACCTTTTGTTTTCTATAATTAACATTGCTAACTTGCAATACTTATCATACTTATCATGCTCCCACTAACATGATGATTATTAGCATAACACTTATGCTCCCACTAGCTTTGACATGTACTCAGAAATCAACTGGACTTCTAGAAATCAATATGTTATTGACTTTCTTACCAAAGTTCATATTTCTGATACTAGATTGCTTTGATAAAACTTTATCATAATCATACACCTTATCTTAGATAGCTCACAGGTGTGTCTAAACAATTTTAAGAACTATGAAAAGGGTTGTCGTAATCATAGTCTTGATTGTTTAGACCTTTGCCACTTCTTACAAGTCCGTGTTAGTGTGTCGGTAAACCACACATGCTCCACTAAAGACTTTGAGAATGCAAATATCACAATTGCTATCTAGCTAAAATCTACTTAGTGAAAGTGTTTCCTCACCATCATTTTCATGAATCGGAGAGAAACCTTATGACATTTAGATTTAATGGTGTATGGGTTCTTATCCATGTGAATTGTCAAAACCATAGTCACAAGACATGGATAATGACAAATCCAAACTCATATGGACTGAACTCAATCTTAATTTCTTGCCACCTGGCAGCTCAAGGGCCTGTCATTGCTTCCACGTTGTTGTGCAACCAATTGAGAACTCTAAGAACTTATATGCAAAGCCAACTTTAATTGGAATGGGCACAGAATATGCCAACACAATAGGTTATGAACCTAAAGTCGTGTGCTATTGTAGAACTTCAGGTTTTATTCTTGATTAGTTCTTGAGCCTTTCAAGACCTTTAAGACTCCCACTGTCCTCTTCACATATAAGACTTTCTTGTCAGGTATTCAAGAGATAGTGTGGATTCTAACCAAGACAAACACTTCACACAATTGGCCTTAGTTGGTTTTGGTTTTATCCAAGACATCACAACTTACCAATTTCAAATGTACAAGAGTAGAAAACTTTTACTCTTACATTTGACAAGTGTTCTAAACCTTTTTTTTAAGACATGTCACTCAAGTTACAATCTTAGAGTATAACTCTAAGAATTGTTTTTGGAACGAAGTATGAATCATCTTCTTGATTTAACCACTTCAACAATTCATGACTCCTCTTCTTAGCCATCAGAATGCACTTAGATGATGAATTATGATAAGGTCTCTTAATCATTAAGATGATTATATAACATGAAACTAAAGTACTCTCCCATCTTTTCAGATTTGAGAAACTTTTATCCTTCTGCCTAATTTGATTCTTCTTATTTGCTCTTCCATACATTGGAACCTTTTCCAATGTCTCAGAATTACACTTAAGCTTGTAAGTATAACCATATTTACTGAGCTATAGTAAATTATGGAGAATAGTCTTATCGATCTTTTGTGGTGGACTTAACCAGTACACAAGAATGTGTACTCTATCCCTTAGTCCGTTACTTGACTCACACATCCATGTGAACAAGTAGTTACTCTTAATTTTTCCAATGCTTGAAAGTTCTCATTCATCATGCTATACAACTTACATGATTCGAAGTTTCTATCCAACTGAAACTTGGGTGACAAGAATCTTTCCTTATTTGGAAAATTTAGACATCACCACAAATGAGATAATCAAATTCACTTTCCAATATTGCTATCAGTGGAATCTTATAAGCAACAATTTTCCACATAAAACAAATAAAATCAAAAAATCCTTTTATTTTAAAAACTTTGCGGAAAAACTTATCCTTATAATCCAAATGAAAACTTGTTGTTATCTATTCCTAAGCAATATCTCATAACTCCTAAGAAGTAGCTCAAGAATCAGATCTTCAAACTATGCGATAGAAATCCATTTAAGCGATAAGATTCAGCATATTCTTTCTTTAAGTTCCATCACTTTTCTTTGATTCTTAAACATCAACATGTGACCCAGTCACATCATGTATCAAGAATCTCAAAATAGAAACTTAGCAGCGTTAGATAGTGAACTTTACCTGAAATAGAGTCAAACTTATTGACTTTAACACCCTTATGTAAATTGGCAGCTTCGTAACCAATGCCTCTTCCTTTGGCAATTTAACATATGGACGCTTTGGTAATGGAACATGGTACTATCATAGACTTAGCATTTCTCTTTACCATTTGGTCAACCAGGTTGACTATGGCCGATTACTTTCCATTGGGAAGAGAGAGCTTTATCGGATATCCAATGTCATTGTTTTCAATGTCCACAAGTTTTAGGAAGTTAATCTTACCAAGTAGATAAGATCATTAAAGGTCTTGTCATAGCCTGTTTCATAGGAGTCCCAAAGGAGCTCACTATGTGACTTAGAAAGTCGTTGAGCCACCAACTTTCTCAAGACTTTGACATCTAACTCTCCCAACTTGTCAATATGTGACTACATCTCCAAGATATAACCACACATAGAACTTTACTTGCCAATAGGGCTTAAGTGGCCTTAAACTTTTCCATGAACTAGTGGGTTAGGGAGAATAATTGGAGGAGGTGAAAGAAGTATCATTTCCATGGGACATCATCTTAATTTAGGAAAGCTTGTTCCAAGATATTTAAGAAGATCATAAATGTCTAAACCAGACATCTTTTTGGGAGATATTCAAGATAGTTGATTTAAAGTCCTTAATATACCACCCAATATGAAATATTAAGGCTAGGACCCTACAAACTATTTTATCACTTGGAAGAGGGATGTCGTAATCCAAGCTATAGAATATTTGAAGGTAGGTGCATGACGATTCACCAATTTCCACCAAGAAAAACGAAATAATTTATTAGGTTTTAATTGGATTTGAAACTCCTAGATCTTTGAGATTCATTGAACTGTTCAATGGCATGTTTCAATCTCTAGTGTGCCCTTCAGGTTTTGTGACTAGGATGTCGAGGATCACAAAACAAGGTGTGAAGTAACCATGCAAATATACTAGGTACCCTTAATATTTACCCCTTAATCGATGTGCCGATTAACCACACGCTCCACCGATACTACGATAAATATTAAGTAACCCTTTTCCTACCTTGTTAAGTCCAGGTTAGTGTGCCGGTTAACCACACACGCTCCACTAACGACTTAAGCAAAGTGCAAAGTGTAATTTCATGGGTTAGCACCAAATTCACATTTTCCTAAGTAACTAAGATTAGGTATTCATAAGAGTTTAGTTACTTAGTATTTATCATTAATAGTTTTAATGAAGGGAGAATTATAGTCATTGTCCTACCCATTCGGCTAACGACCCTCCACCAGTCAAGGAAGCGGTGGGTGAGAGTGGACACCCATTAAACTACCATTTTATAGGCAGTAACCTTATACCCCCCTTATAGACCGACTTCGTGAATGAGGCCTACTAACGGTAAGACGGACTTTACTCTTATATATATATATATATATATATATATATATATATATATATATATATATATATATATATATATATATATATATATATATATATATATATATACACACACATATTATTAAATTATAATATTATAAAGTATAAGGATTGAATTTTAACTTTTAAAATTCTAAGGGCTAACTTGGAATTAAAGTATTCATAAGAGAAAGCTTTTCAAATTCCAAAACTTAAGGGCAAGTTTTGAAACTATTCAAAACTAATTAATTCCATAACTTATGTGTTTAAAGTAGTTTTAATCCAAAAACCCTTCAAGTTCCATAACTTGAGGACAAGTTATGGAAGACTTTAAACTAATAAAAGAATGTAACTTTTCTTTATTTTGTAACTTATGGAATTAATTAAGGTTACACATTTTATTACTTAGGGCGTGTTTGGCTTAGCTTTTAAAAGTTAAAAGTTCTTTTCCAAAAAGTTACAAAAAGTCAGGATTTCCTGACTTTTCCAAAAAGTTGTTTTTCCTTGTATTAAAACTCCAAAAGTTACTAGTTTGCAAACATCTTTTTGTTTTTTTTCTTTTACAAAAAGGACTTTTGGCTGTGAAAAGCTAAGTCAAACACCCCCTTAATGAAGTGACTCTTGAACCTCCATAACTTGAGGACAAGACTCTTCATTTTTTGTAACCATTGCCAATTTTTATGAGTTTTATGAAACTTAAATGTGACTTTTCATATAACTTGAGGACAAGTTACAAAAGAACATTTTAGTATCAACTCTTAGATTAAAATGGATTGAAAACACATAATCAATTAACTTTTCTATTAATCTAAGCAACTCATAAGAACAAGATAATTCAAATCAAACTTTTTCATGTAATTAGTCTAAACGTTAAACTAATACAAAACATGAATCTATTGACAATTATCTTTGAAATTGGATTAGCATGAACTTTACCACATCAAAAACAAGTTTATAAGTCCAAAAACATCTTAGGGTAATGTTCCTAGTCCAATTCCAGCCAAAACAATCGAATATATGTTGTTTGGGGGTCCAACTCGTCGAGTGCACGAATCAACTCGGTGAGTTGGATGCATTTTGTCTTGGACTCGGTGAGTCCATCAGTGGACTCGGCGAGTCTGTTGAGCAGACAGCATAAAAACTTGATTTTTCAGCCAATTTTGCAAGTATAACAAGAAAACAAGTCTAGTCTCTGATACCACTGTTGGGTTTTGAGCATTCTAACACTCTTAAGTGTATATGCAACCCTAAATACCTTGGATCTATGTTTTCTCTATTATACATGCAGATATTAACTTTCCAAGGTATTATCCAAATCTAGCATACAAAACAATGAAGATAACAAGATAGAATACATACCTCTTTGATGTAGAATGTCTTCATGAAGCTTGAGTGCCTAGTGCCCCAAGTGTGACACCTCAAATGGTTCACACAACATCATATGCACTTGGAAATACTTGAGAGAATTCCACACTTCATGAAAATCGGCTAGCCCTATCATTCTCACACATAGTGTCCGATTTTCCCAAGAATATGATCTTTATATAGTGTTATAATTAGGGTAAACCCTAATTGTCATGACTTTCCATTTCCTTGGATCCATGGGTTCAAATACACCATGGAGCATCCATGAAGCATATTATGGGTTTTAGCCCAACTTGATAATCCATGGAGCATTAGCCCACAATACAAGTATGGATGATTTACACAATCAACCCATATATTTAATTAGTCTTCTTTTGATCACTTACTTAATCCTAGATTAATTCGTGATCAATACTAATTAAATAATCTTATTAATATATTAGAACTTATAATATATTAACAAACCTTAAGTGCCATTTCTCTCATTATAGTCTATCCAAATGCATGATGCCATGCAACCCAAATGGACCATGTCGGGTCGGGTAAAGTCTTACCAATTATAGTTATGGACTTAGACATTAATCCAACAATTATGGGGTACTTGTAATACAAAAACTTTGATTAGAATAACATACCTTTCTTTTGTGGTTGAATGCTTGGAGTTCTAGATCCTAGAACCAATAGTGTGGATGTCTCAAGTGGTGTCACAAATCACCCAAAACAACTTGGAAATACTTTAGAGAATATGATGCTTGATAGAATCGGCCCACCCTTGTTTCTCACACACACTAGTGCCAATTCTAGAACCAAAGACCACTTTATAGGTTTACACCCTAATACCCATGACTCTTCATTTACCTAGGATCCATGGGTTAAAAGCTCCATAGACTATCCATGGACTTCCATATACTCTTAGCTCATCGTAAATAAATCTTAGCCCATTCCATATATATGCAAGAGTCCATATTTAACTAGTTCCATTTGATCATTGAGTTAATTTTTTTGGGTTTAGAGTGTTGCGTCATATGGGTTTAATGTTGATATTTTGATTACCTGGTTTGGGCCTGTCCAATTGTGGTTTAAGCTTAGGGTTAGACTATAAATTATGCATGAATGTATGTCAAAACTAGCCGACGAAGTCTAAATGAAAGTTGTAGAGCATAATCTCACCTACGCGTGGATATAAAGAACGCGAAAAACGGAGCCCGTACGCGAAAGTTACGAAATTTAGAAGATGGGAAACTGGAGTACGCCCAGCGTAATCTCAGATTACGCCCAGCGTACTAGACCCAGAGTCGAGTCCCATTGGCTGCACCTCTACGCTTAGATAGACCGGAGTTGTAAGCCGCGACGCATTTTTACGCCCCGCGTAACCGAAGTACGCCCCGCGTACCGCGTACGCCCAGCGTACTCCGGTGGTACGCCCCGCGTACGTTACTTTCCAGCACTATAAATAGAGGGCATCAGCTACGGGTTTAGGCACACCATCTCAAACTCCCACATATTCTCCCATACTTCCAAGCTCCAGAGACCATCCCGACGCCCTCGGTTTCCGCACCCGAGCCCTCGACAAAAGATCTACGCTACCGAGACCCCCGAAGAGTCCGAAGACGCAGCTTTCCGCGGTCGAAGTTCTGCTCAACTCTAGCCTCCCTCTCTTCAAACCAAACGAGTGAGTTCATACCCCTACCTTTCAATTCTTTTCATGTTTTAGGGGGGAAATACAAGTACATTACAAGTCAAAGTATCATTTTATAAACGTAAACGTAATATCTATCTTATAGAGTATCGATACAAACATCTTTATGTTTAAAGGGATATTATATCACCAAGTTATCCTTACTAAATGGAAACATACTTTTTGAGAAACTATAATGAGTATAGTTAACAAGTTATTCATACATTTTACATATACATCTTGACAAACGAAATACTTTCAAATGAAGTAAAGTCTTTCTTATCGTAAATCTGTGTATACCAAGTAATGTGAGATATTCAAACTTCAACGTACTTGTATGTATGCATTTCAAGTCCTGTATTATATACCATAATCTCTTGGAGGGAGAGCGTGATACTTGTGTATAGATCTATACGGGATTGACAACCCCGCACATAAACTATTAGCTATAGTTAGACCGACAGGTCTGGGGTGACAAATGTCATAACACTACAACACCTGAAGAATGTTGTTACAGGCAGTCGGTGTCAATAGTATGGTTATAAAACTCACATAAAAGTATAAAAACAAGTTTGATTTACAAGATTCATATATGCATTCAGTTTTCCACATTATTTTTAGCACAAAGTTTATCATTATTATTCAAGTATGGAACATACTAACGCACTCCAACTCTGGAAACTTTTCAAACCATTTATAGAAAATATTGGATTTTCTGAAAACCTCGTTCATCGATTTACTACTAAAAGGACATAATTTTCAATGCAAAACAATTATGAACTCACCAACTTAATTGTTGACACTTTTTCGAAACCACTTGTATTTCTCAGGGAATCAGTAATACAGGTAACCACCAGCTTTTGAAGAAGGAACGCTAAGGACGTTTATCATTAAACATTTATATCATCATATTGTAATACTCTTTTGCAAATATGTATAACGCAACAAGATACTTTTTATTATATATATGATGGTTGTGTTACTTTCTTTACAATATTCAATTGTTGTGATACTACGTGAAGTCATCCACCCCCGAATGTTTCCGCCATTCTAGTTTGGGGGTGTGACAGACCAACTGGCTGACATCTTCACTAAAGCCCTACCAGAAGCAAGATTTAATAAAATTCTACAAAGATTGGGAATGATGGAAGCTGAGTCGGTACCGAAACCCATTTTGTTTCACTAAAAATAGGAGAAGCGAAATAGAGCGAACGCTCGGTATATTTCGGTTCCAGAATTTTCAGGAACCGAAATGAACCGAACGCTCGGTCTATTTCGGCTCTACAATTTTCGGGAAACGAAATGAACCAAACGCTCGGTCTATTCCGCCTCCACAATTTTCAGGAACTGAAATGAACCGAACATTCGGTCTATTTTGGCTCTAAAATTTTCAGAAACTGAAATGAACCGATTGCTCGACCCATTTCGCTTCATATTTTCTAAGTTATGGTTTCGGTTGTATATTTTTGTAAAGCAATCTTATTCTTTCGTGTGTTTATATTTAGTATTTATTTATTTTTTTTTATTATTCAGAAATTACAAAAATTCAAAAATATTTTTAGTTTCTGTTTTATTCTTTTTCAGAAATTTTCAAACATTCAAAAATATTTTTATTTTCTGCTTTTATTCTTTTTCAGAAATATTCAAAAACTTCAAAAATATTTTTTTTGTTTTTTTATTTTCTATTTTTTGTTTCGTTTCGTTTTTTTGGTTTCATAATCACAGATGTTATCTCGATTACTATTGGAGCCGGGGCAGGTACAACACTCTTATCTTTGTACTAGTTAAGTGTCCGTAGAAGCATGCTGTTGCATGTAGACCGAAGCCTCCTAGACTCTGAGTGAAGCCTTAATGATTCGATCGACAGCTGTCGTTTCTTCCCAATCAGGCCGCTAAATTCACTCAAGTCACGAGCTACCTTACTCTTCTCACAACGAGTTAAGAGTTTTCTGTTTTGTCATTCTTAATTAGCAGAGGTACTTTCGGCTCTTTAACCAACTCATTTTTCTCTATCACGTTTCGCTTCACAATCGTAACCCTTGAGACTCTCAACAATTACCACTGAGGTTTTTGGTTACACAACATCTGTGTTGATGATCTCAGTCACGTTCACCACGTGCGGAGTGAGACCTAAAATCCAACACCTTGAATGAATTGACAGCGAACGCTAATCTGTTTAAGCTATAACTTGTACCTCAAGAAATCTCCTTTATAATTTCTACGTGATCTTTATGATATCGTCTATCACCAAGACGTTTCTTCCCATAAGATCCAGTTTCAGTTTTGTTTTCGAGATTTCTTATTATTATCCAGTCAAAAAATAAATTCTCCAACCTACTTGTTCAACAGACTACATCGGTCTCACAAGTACTTCATCCTACTTTCGGTCTTATTTTAAGTATCATAGTTCGGTTGAAGCTAAACCAACCACTAAAGCCTATACTTGAAAATATGCCTTTCAATGTTTCTTAACAAACATTTGATCGTATTTTACAGGAAACCACACAGACACTTCTCATTCTCTCTTGACTTTGAAGGAAGAGATTTGTGCTCGGGATCATTCGTTTCATGTCTTCAAAGACATCACTTATATCCCATACACATCTTGCTTTATTTCTTTTTCTTTGGCACACTCTTGCACGAAGATCTTTATGATTTTCCAAACTCTGGATTTCGGTACTACTGGCACTTTTCATATTTGTGCTTTCGGTTCTAACAGATAAGGTGGTTCACTTTCATATGGAGGAGCGAAGGTGGCTTAAAATGAAGCATTTTCAGAATTGAAGAGACGGTATTTGGGTAAGGATAAGAATTCGTATTGGGTGCGTGAATTTGAAACGTTTTCTACTCCCACGCCTGCTGATGTATTTCTAGGGAAACCAAGCTGTCAAATCGCGCTTTTTCAGGCGAGGTTTTAGAGATCGTATCATCATAACGGATATTTTCTCTCTCCTGGGAACGGTATAAAAGGAAGTTCTCACACCTACTGTACCTCCTTACCTTCTTCAACTTCTCTCTAGAATACACCAGGTGACATAAAATTGTTCATCTTCTTCAGTGCTCCAACAATGGCGGAATCATCCTCTATTCAAGATCAAACAGCTTCTTCATCCTTACTTACGATAAAACCGAATCAAAATCTCATCATTCAATTGGATCCTTTTCTTTATGATTCGTACATGCTTCATGTTGTAGAGTCTTTCAAGTATTCTCCACTGGTGATTGCTCTCACACAAGTCGAATCAGTTCCTAGGTCCCTTTTATCACAGGCAGTGTTCTAAAAGGCGCGACATGGCGTGAGGCGTGGCGTCGCAGTTACGAATAGCCTCATAACGTTCTTGTTAGGCGTGGCGTGTGGCAAGGCGTGATATGGCGTGCCATGGCGCGTTATGGCGTGTTATGGCGCGTGTTTTTTCGTTTAAGACACGTTTTTTTGCTCTTTTTTATGCCTTTTCTAATCGAACATACAAATATTGTGTTTTTGTTAACTTTTTGTTATTAGTTGTTCGTATAACACTTCTAAAAACTAATTATATTTGATATAAATCTATATTTATGCGGTAATATAATTATAAATTAATACAAAATCGCCGCCTTACATCAAGCCTTGAAAAACGCCATGGCTTGTTAAGCTTGAGGCTTGACCTTGCCGCCACGCCTTGCGCCTTACGCCTTTTAAAACCTTGATCACATGTCTATTTCACTGCTTCCTATGTAAAATGCAAGGAACAGATCTTTTTCGAAATCTTTAATCACAAGACATCGGTATCTAAAGCACGCTTCTATTCACTGCTAGGGCTTGTTGTTGATGCTTCTATCATCTCTCCGGATTTGATAACAACAACTCAGTTGTTCTCGATGTTCTATGACATGGGATACACGGATGTTCTAACTATGGTGACGAAATTCAAGAAGTCATGTTTACCACCTCAATGGAATGGTCTGCTTACACTTCTCTACAAGGGGTTAGCAGAACGGGTTGCGGGGTCAGATGGGGCAAGTAAAGGTTTATGACCATTCTTTATGGTCTCTACCGGGGGAATCAATTTGGATTATGGATCACTAATCTGGTCACAACTAGTGCAGAGTCTCAACTCCTCAACCAGACATACTGAGATTTCTTGCGGTCGTTTTTGGACATTAGTCACTCGTAGGGCCATTGAGACTTTTCGGATTCCTGTCATGGAGGATGCTCTGAAGTCTTCTATGGCTACTTTTTACACGGTCAAAATTATTGTTACTGACCCTACAAAATTCATATACATCGATTCTATTCCTGAATTAATGAGCCGATGTGTTTCTAGTGAAAGTAAAGTTATGGCTGATTACAAGAATTTGACTCCTTCGGGTCCACGCCAACTCACCCCTAAGATGCAGAGTGCTTTGGAGGGTGCTGACAAACCTACCAAGCGGTGGAAGAAACCGAAGTCTAAGAAAGCCGAAAACGAAGGTCCCTCGTCTCCTAAAAAGCGAAAGGCTGATACCACTGCACCTTCATCTCCCAAAAAGAAAAAGGTCAAGAAGATGGCAAAGCGACTGAAGGAACCAACGCCTTCTGCTTCCAATGAAGAAGAGCAACCAGTCAATGAAGAAGAGGATGTTCAACACGAAGGCTCGCCAAGGGGAAACACTCCTCCCCGATCTCCAACTCCTGAGGTACAGATTAATGTTCGTACTCCTCCTCCTTCTCCAAAACAAACCACAATACCAATCTTCGTTGCTCCCATTTCACCACCTTTCACTTCTCAACCAACTACTAGTGTTCCGCTACCACCACCCATCTTTTCTCAAGCTACAACAACCACAACCGATGGTCCTTCGGTAAGTGTCAATGTATCTGATACTGGGGGCACATACTGTTGGCATTGACACCCCTGTTACCACTAAACCCTTCTCACCATCACCTTCAACAGACTCTGAGCCTATTCTGGGAGGAGAAAACTTTGATTTTGACTCCACTTATTATAGTCCTTATCGAATTCCAAGTGAAGATGATGATGATAATCCAATGAAACATCTACATTTGAAAGATATTCATGATAAGCTTGACAAGTTGCTTGGTTCCTAAGAAACTTATTATGATGTTGTTTTAAAAGCTTTTCTTGACACTGCTCTTCAGCAATATACAGCCTCAATCGACAGCTCTACAAAGGCTATGGATGCCTCCGCATCTACCTGAAAGCAAGCAACAACCGAAGTAATAGCTCTAGTTCAAGATTCAAATATCTTTTTGGAATCGTTCAAAGGCCATGCCGACTCCAATGTTGCGAAGGTTAATGCTTCTGTTGATTCTCTAGCAAAGTCCCATCACGAAGAGACAGCAAAGTTTGATACTGATTGAACTGCTTTCCAGTTTGATCACACTTTGCTTCTCACTTCGGTTAATTCTCGCCTTGATAAGCTTCAGGCTGACCTAGCCATGGAAAACAGAATTATGGACGAACTTGCTCTAAAGACTACACAAGTTGAAGTCCAAAATGCTCATCTTGCTCAAGCTCAGAAGGAGATTGCATCAATCAATACTGAGCGAGCAGTTCTTAAAAGCAGTGTTGGGTATGTTCTCTCGATTCTCAGTAATCTTGTCAATGCTCATGACCCTATTCTCACCCTCACCATCCGGAATCACTTAACAGCTAAACTTCTTCCTGCTATTCAGATTTTAAGTCAGATTCAGGGTGTTACGGAGCTTGTGGTCACTCCGCAACATGGGGGAGAAGATGATCAAAATCCTCCAATTCCACCCACAGTCACTATTAAAACTGAACCGAAGGTTAATGTAGCATCGGGTTCTGGTGGATAGGAAAAACCAAAGGGTGTTGTGGAAGATAGTGATGATGAAGAAGAAGAAACTATTGCTGAGGCTTTAAAGCGAAAGAAAAGGGATAAAGAGGCTGATGAAAATTTGAGAATAGCCAGAGAGAAAGAAGAGAAAGAGCGAAAGCAGAAAACAGCTAAAGATGATCTGGTTTACAAGCAGGCTCTCTTTCCCACTTGGACTCGGGAAAGATTAATTAAAGAAGCGATTGAGTCTCCCAGCACTCACTGGTTGGAACCTGTTACCTCATTTGACTGCGAGAACACAAGGGATTCTTAATTTGACATGCCCATCACCCGTAGGGCATTTTTGTTCCGTTGTTTTGATTTAACTGTTGAAGTCCCTTCTCCTCACCCACAATTTGATCGAGATGTGATCGACTATTATCATGAATTTGCTCAACCCCAATACTTGACATGGAGTGCTCCAAAAATAACCTCTGTCAAGGTATTGAAACCATATGCTGCTGGGAAATATATCAATGTGAAGTTAAGGGTGACCTGAGGTTCTGATAACTCGGTTCATATGATTTCATTAGTTGATCTTACAAACCTGAACCCACACGATTGGATTCTTATGATCAACATTTTGCTTACTAATCAAGAGCAATATGGGCCGATCCTCGATCACATTAAGAGAATGTTGACTTCCTACATCCATGAAGTTGCTAAGATGGATCAGGAGATTGCAAGCGTTTTGCAAAAGAAGCCTATTGTGAAGAGTATCGGGAAGCCAAGTGATCTAAACAAGATGAAATTGGGCAAGATTGATCCAGTTCATCACACTGTTATGTTCACTAGAAGCAAAGGTGAAAATTCCTTTTCACTCTTGTTGACAAACACCTGTACTCCATTTCCTGCTTGGAGCACATACTTGATATAACTCACGGTTGTAAACAGAATAGTGATTCTGATAAGAAGAACATCTCTGACATGCTTCGCTTGTATATATCCTTTCGTCACACTCTTTTGGCCATTATACCGAAGGTGTTCAAGACAGTGAAGAAGTCTGCTCTTTCTAAACCGAACTGATGTCTCGCCTCTATTGACACAAAGGGGGAGATTGTTGGGTTTAGAGTGTTGCTTCATATGGGCTTAATGTTGATATTTTGATTACCCGATTTAAGCCTGTCCAACTGTGGTTTAATCTTAGGGTTAGACTATAAATTATGCATGCACGTATAGCTTTAAGCTCATCGTTCTCATTAATAGCTTTTGCATTGTAACCCTAAACACACATCTACAATCGAAGTTCTTCATCGAGCTCTTCTGAGGTGTGAGATATTAATCATTCGATCCATTCTTGTGTTCTTTATTACATTATTCATGTTTATCTGTTTTGAATTTGTCGATCTAATAGCGCAATAATCTCATCAAATTCCATAAATACATTCTTGATCAACACTAATTAAATAATATTAATATATTATAACAAAAAATATATTAATGGATCATAAACATCTTATTCTCAAAAATATATTCATACACATTGTTAGGTGAAGTGCAACCCAAATGGACCATGTCGGTTCGGGTCAAGTCATACCAAATATTGTTACGGACTTAGACACCTTATCCAACAGATCTCGAACTTAAGAAGATTTCTAGGAGTATGATCACCAAAAACTTTGTTTAAAAGAGTGATATATCATGAAGATGGAGTTATAAAACTTGAGTGTGTAAAGGCTTACCAAGAATGATGATTATCTTGTGAAAATCCTCTTGAAACCTAAGCTAAATCTTGAGAATTTTGGAGGAAGAAGATGGATGATCTTAGAGAGAATTTGGTGGAGTGTGTATGTGTGTGTGTTGCACTCGGCCGAGAAAAAGGAAAGAAGGGAGAGAGAGAGAGAGAGAGAGAGAGAGATGAAGTGACTAGTATGGATACATGTTGGCCTTTGCATGGCTATATGGTGTATAAAATGGAGGTGGCACTCCAAAGTCACCCCCCCCCCCCCTTAATCTCTTTTTTTTGTGTTATACATGGGCCGAGATTTTGGGCGAAGAAGAAAGATTTGGAGTAGATTGGGCCCATTAACTTTAGCGAGGGACATTTGGATCCTAAACATAAGGTTTTTCGGCCCATTGGGCTCTTCGAAGCATTCACTGCCCAATTAGAGTAAAAGAATGGGTTTATGGTTCACTAAGGTTAAAGGGAATTAGTTATGGCCCAATAAGGCCCATTAGGATTAGAATGAATCATTCTAGTCCCAAATGGTCCAAATTGTTTTAAATTTGTGAATTGTGTCCAATTAGGGCTTCTAAATCCAATAAAGTTGAATTGGATGCTTATTGGTCCATTAGGCCCAATAAGGAACTCCTAGTCCAATATGGACTTAAACCATGGATCTTAGGGCTTCAGACTCTTTGATGAACATGAATGGTGAATCTAAATGTGCATTGAGTGAGATTTACTTAGAATATAAGTTTTACAATAGTTGAATGGTTACACAAGAACAAAATTTCCCTAGCTAAAATGTCAGTTGTGACATGGATGCATCACAAAATACCACAAAGTCCTCAACACCCTCGGGGAGGGTCAACACTAGTGCCTCACATAACTTCTGTCTCAGCATCTCAAATGCCACCTACTGCTCTGGTCCCCAACAAAAATCCACGCCCTTCCTCGTCAGATGATTGAAGGATACAACAATCTTGAAGAAGTCTTGAATAAATCTCCGATAATACCCTAGTAATCCCAAGAAACTCTTGTTCTCCAAAGGAGACTTCGGGACCTCCCACTGCATAACCACCTCGATTTTGGCCGGATCGACCAAAATCTCATCCTGATTAACTAGGTGTTCCAAGAACTGGACCTCTTGTAACCAAAACTCACACTTCAAGAACTTGGAATATAGTCAAGCTCGCCTCAAGACCCCAAGAAGCTCTTGAAGGTGCTCCTCGTGTTGCTCCCTAGTTTTGGAATACACCAAGATATCATCAATGAACACAATGATTGATCGATCGAGCATCGGCCTGCACACCCGATTCTCAAATCCATTAATACAAAAGGCGCATTAGTGAGCTCAAATAGCATCACCACGAACTCGTAATGACCATAAAGAGTCTGAAACGCGGTCTTCTCCACGCCCTCCTCTCTAACCCTCACCTGATGATACCCTAACCTCAAATCGATCTTGGAGAACTCAGATGCACCCTGCAACTGATGATACCCTAAACTTGTTCAACTCCTGGTAATCAATGCACATTCTGTGTGAACCATCCTTCTTCTTGACGAACAAAATCGGGGCTCCCCACGGAGAACTACTCTGCCTAATGAACTGGGTTTGCCTAACAACTCCTGAAGCTGAGAGGACAACTCCTGCATCTTAGGAGGTTCTAGTCGGTACTGTGCCTTGGCGATCTGAGAGGCACCTGGAACCAAATCGATCTTGAACTCAACCTGCCTCTCAAGAGACTGTTGGAATATTGTCCAATGTCATTAACTACTGGTAATATTTCTAATAATAACAGTGTTGTTTTGGGTTGCCCTCAAGACCCAAATTGAGTAGAATGAATTAAAGGATAAATTAGTTTATTAATTATAATGGTTAATAATTAATTAGAAACTATTTGGAAATATATTTTAGGAATTAATTAACAGTTCAATTAATTAAAGGGTTGAATGTTCATTAATCAATAGTTGGTTAATCAGGAATGTTCCAGAACCTTATGGGATTAGGGTTGGATGAAAATCACTCCATCCCACATGGGAAAGGAGTGAAATTTCATGGTTAGGCCTCCATCCCACATGGGAAGGAGTACTAAAACCTAGGAGTGATCCAAGGCTATAAATAGGGCCATAGGGATTTCATTCCTCCTTGCACCTTGGCTTGAAGTATTCTCCAACCCTTCTTCCTCCCCCTCTTAGGGACGATTTTAAACCCCTTTAGGTTTGTGAAATTTACCCTTCTCCTATGTATTTTTATTCCACTCTTTGGTATCATTGGGTGTGATACCATTAGAGGGATTCTGGTTTGGGTCCTTTCATCCAAGCAACTTCATGGAGGCTCTAGATCTCCAGCATGGAGATCAAGGGTTACATAAGAGGTATGTTTTCTTACGTATGTTTTAGTATTCTATGGTAGATGTAATTAGCATGAAGCCATAGATCCATAGGATGCATGTACACTTATGTATATCGTTGTTTCGATTTTTCCGCTGCCTAATTTTATAGTGTATTTGATGCCTAGAAAACCCAACAGTGGTATCAGAACCGTTGGTTCATGGTTACTTTCACCCTAGATCCATGTTTTCTGTAAAAACTAGTATGAAACTGAATGGAAGAAGAATAATTGAAAATTTTGTAATGTGTTAAAACCTTAGTCGCAGCTCACGACGTGAATTAGGAGTTCACGACGTGAGCTCAACAGAATTTAGAGTTTCAGATTTTTTGCCATTTTTCGAATATGTAGCTTTGATAAACATGGATAAATACCCAAATATAAATTGTTTTTGAATCTGAAAAAAATGATAAAGATTATTTAAATGTGTTTATTAGAATTTGAATATTTATTTGATAATTGATATATATTATTTAAATGTGTTTATCTGAATTTGAATATTTATCTGTTAATGGAATAATGAATTTAAATATTTAATATTTTTATAATACAGATTTATGAATTTGAATATTACACCCTTATGATTTATTAATTGTTACATCGTGTCCTCTCAATTAGAATTAATAATAGACAACTAAATTTAAAGAGTTTTAAATTTACCCCTTGTATTTATATATATTAGAATTGTATCTACTATATGTATAAGAAAGTTATAACATGCGCCCTCACGTATTTAAATATTGATGTGACAACCCAAAATTTCTATTCTGTACAACCCTTCAATACAATAGAAGTCAGAAAAGTTGCTGCTAAGTTTCAAACTTTTTGGAACAAGTTTAAGTATTTTAGGATTTACACTTCGGGTGATAGCATGAGAGAGGATGCCCTAGAGTATTTTGTGCATCTTAAAAGTTTGAAAACTCCACGACTTTGGAGTTTACGGCTCAAATGATATTTTTGGACCAAAAGCTCAACAGACTATATAAAGGGCACTTAGCCATTTTAGTTCATTTCTTCCATTGCATCTAGAGAAAAGTTCGAATTCTCTCCCAAGGATCTTCAATCTTTTGCTCCGGATTGTAAGTACTTCTACCCTAGAGTGTTTTAAAGCTTACTACATGATTAGATATGATAGAAATCACTCACGAATCACAAGAAGAAGGAGTTTACGGCCCAAGATCCTCTTGGACCGTAAACTCTATTTTGGGTGCCAAAGTACTCCCAAGTCTTCCCTTATGCTTAGAAACTAGTATGGAACCCTTCCCTGATGGTTTATGCACATGAAAAACACCTTAAGACCCCCTTGTATATGTGTTTATGGTTTGGGGATCTCCCAAACCCGTAAACACCCCAAAGTAATTATAAATGGCCCATATTCCTTCCTTATGCCTTGAATCAGGCCTAGACTTTTACCTTGAAGTGTTTAGGACTTGAAAACATCATAAAACCATGTTCCATAGGAGTTTACGGCAGCAAACTCATGGAGAAATGGTCCATGGGCCGTAAACTCCATTTAGGGGTGTTTTGATGCCACAAACACTTCCATAGGCTTATACTTCAATGTAGAAATGCTTTAAGGGACTTACAAGAATTCAAAAAAAAACTCATCGTCAAGAAGACATGAGTTTACGGCCGTAAACTCAATGGTTTACGACTGTAAACTCAAGGGGTTATGGTCTTTAGGGAGTAAACTCATATTAGGGGTTCCCTTGAACCCTAAGCTCAATAGCTTTGTCCTACAACACTTAGATGCAATCCTTAGCACTTTAACACTTATATAAAGTGTTTAACATGTCTTAGGATGTCTTAACTTTGTTATTTAGTTGTTTAAAGGCTAATTGGTTACATATATGTCATATTATATGTTAAATAGGATCATAGAGTGTGTATAAGTCTTCACTTGACACCTAGCATCCTATACAGTCCGTTCATCCCAACCACTTGCTACAGGTGAGTTCATACCCCTTAATCAATGATTTAAATGTTTTTAAATGCTTTTATGGGGGGATACAAGTTGAATGATGCTAGTTATTATATTAATCACATGTGATTAATAAGTAGCATACAAAAGGATTTACTACTCTATTAGCTGTTTTACCAAACAGTTTACTTCAAATGGCTTTCCAAAATGTTTTTACTCAGTTAAAACTCTTTGTTAAATTGTCTTGCATACTAAGTGTATCTTTTCAAACCCTGTGACAATTATGATTCAAAACAAATGTTTTCCTTATACTTTACATTGTTCTTATCAAACAAACTGCTTTCAAATCGTTTTACAATTTGACATCAAGTCATCCTTTCTTAGAAACTAAACTTTTCAATGGTTTTACAAAACTTCTTTTATGCTTTTATATTGTCAATTGCATGCCTATATATGTATAGTTAAATAAGTAATGTTTAAAGGACTTAGGAAGGTTTGCCCGCTTTATTTCCTTTTCCCCGTTGGGATGTGGTCTGGTAAGGTACCGGGTATCTGTCCGAAGGTCGTTTAAATATTAGTTATATATCATGTGTACATATATAGTCATAAAGGTTCTTCGAGTCAGTTCAATACCCTTGGGTAGCAAGGGTATACGTCCATGTTCATATGTACCAGTTACATTACTAGTAAGCTACCATAGGGGTAGTTTAGGAAGTTACTAGAACTATTACTAGAACGCGAAATCATACAATGAGTCAGTTCATTCATGAGTCAATACTTGCTAGATAGATAGAGAGAGAGAGAGAGAGAGAACACACATTACAGCTAGTACACACAGTACATTACTATACATGCTAGACAGAGAGAGAACACACATTACAGCTAGCACACGCAGAACATTACAGTACATACAGGCTAGACAGAGAAAGAGTACACTTTAAAGTAGCACATTCATTACATGTACATTCATGCAGTTATGAGAACCATTATACGGGTCATGGCACTTCCTGCCATGACCGTTTTTGTATCCCGAATCTCCTTAATTGGGGAGCGTATGAGTTTGCATATAGATCTATACTGGATTGACTATCCTACATCTTGCTGCTCGCTACAGTGGGACTTGCAAGTCTACGGGTGCCAAATGTCATTTCTTATGGCGTCTTACACCGTCGTTTTACTAGAGTCGGTAGCAGGATACAGGTCGATCACATGTTACTTTAAATTGAAATAGATTTAAGGTAGTTAGTATGGTTGTAGTTATTTGATACTACACCATAGTACTATTTCATTTTCCCATTACATTCACTTCGTGAACATTCACACGATGCACAGTAATATAGAAACTATATTTTTGGTTAATGATAGTCAGATTTGGGAAAATACACACTCTTACAAGAGACACACACAGATACTAGATGCCTTGGTAGAAGGCTACTTTCAGTAGGAAGCATAGGGCTTTCTAGGATGTTCAAAACATTTTCATACTTGCATTTCATACACGTACAAATACTTACATTTCATATACGTACAAATACATTCTTACAAATTAAGACACTAAAATACTTATGATCTCACCAGCTTTAAAGCTGATACTCTCTTTCAAAATAACTTGTATCCTCAGGTCAACAGTAGACAGGTACCGATGCAAGGTTTAGAGAAGATGGAGCTCGTTCAAGACTCATATTTCATTTTGATTTATACTTTAATGTCTATTAGACATATCAGAACACTTGTATTAAAATTATATTATTAATGCAATGGATGATGTTATTGCTTGTTTACTAGTATTCATTGTTGTGATAATGTACATGATGTCCTCCGCCCCAGAACGTTTCCGCCGTTTATGGTTTTGGGGTGTGACAAATTGGTATCAGAGCATTGTTTATAGTGAATTGAGTATATCAACCAATAAAAGATATACAGACTATAAATATAATGGGATTAAAATACTCTGACCAAGAGTTATACTTTAAATAATAAAATATTTAATTAAGTATATGTGCCTGCATTCATACTAAAATCAGTGTCACTAGGATAGTACAAAAAAATTATGATTGTTGGGCAGAACAAGTAGACTTAGAGACATATAGTCAAAACTGGGAAGATATAGCCTGATCAACTATATTATCTGAGGGTTGACTAGCATGTTCCTAAGTGTAGTTGTGAGGTTGCAACAAGTCTAAAATCTTACCAACAATACCACAATGAGAACAATAGAACATAACCCTAAAATACTATAGGGGTATTTGGTGTTATTATAAGTACTTCATACTTGAGAACTAAACGGGATCTTCATTACTAAGTTGATAGTTGCTAAGTGGATACACTAAGGTTATATGTAACTAGGATGTAATAGACTTAGAATCTATGAAAATTTTGCTTTACCCCTATTCTTTGTGAATTTGGAGTTAAGGTCACTTATCCGAAGGCCTATCCTGTTTCGATTACATATAACTGGTATGCACTTCCCAAATAGTGATGTAACTAACGAAGATTTTATAAATAATTATCTAGATAGTTCGTCTAATAATTATGTTCTTACCCTAATTCTCGCATAGATAACATGGCTGGACTCCATCCCCATGGCAATCCGTACCTTCCGAACGAAGTCATTGCTGGATGGTTTGGAGAAGATCCAGAGAATGATCATCCTATCCCTCTGAATGATCACCATAATGAAGACCTTTCGGATGGTGCTAACTCCGAACCCGAGGTTGAGAACCTACTCCAGGCAGCTCCCTTTCCAAATCCTAACCCTCGTCCAGCTTTTCATGGCCCGACGCCTCCATAGGTAGAATGCTTGGAAACATGGAGCCAAGGACAAGATCAGCCCATGCCATTTAATGGTGACCGAAGCTTTTATGACCTGAGCAATGGGGGCTCAGCAGACAGAATCTTGCCAATCTTGGT
The DNA here is from genome assembly GCF_002870075.4 of Lactuca sativa. Lineage (NCBI taxonomy): Eukaryota > Viridiplantae > Streptophyta > Magnoliopsida > Asterales > Asteraceae > Lactuca > Lactuca sativa. Next base: position 112,705,102 of record NC_056627.2, on the reverse strand, counting down.
CTGCAGAGTGGCTCGAAATGAGATTCAAGGCAGGACAGCCCTACATCAGATCACAGAAGTTGTCTCCAATGCGAGAATGCATACCCTCCGCACCATTCGCCTGGAAGATGCTCATGAGAGATCTGAGAGAGACCATGAAACCCTACTGCAAGCACTGGCTGAATCATGAGCCAAAGTCATAGAGCTCCGAGTACGCCAGAGGATGTATGAAAGACACCTACTTGATATGGAACGTCAACTGGCTGAGCTGAGAATTCACCAGAGGGATGACCGTCGCCAGTAGTAGATGCCCTACTTTATTTTTCCTTGTTTAAAGGAATCGTTTTTCTGTCTATGCCCGATGTGGCATTTTCAATGAAACTATCTTGTATTGCAAGTACTTTAGTTAGGTCTTTCTGCTGTCAAGGACCTTCTTCTCTAGATATGATGTAAGACCATTTACAAGGTCATTTTTCCCGAACTTTACGTCATGAAAATCAAAGATATTGACAGTCAGCTAACTTCTGTGCCATTCTTTATTCAAATACTTTCATCATGCTATCATGGGAGTCTATGTGAAACCCACTCTAGTTGAGTTATTGAACTAGGGTATTCTAGCTCAGGGATAATTCCCAATTCTTCTTCAAGGGTTGGATCATGTTATTTACCAACCAATGGCACCCTCTTTTAGACGTCAAGCATCATAAGACCATACTACGAATTTACTTCCATTCTGTATTAGGACTGCATCATAGGGATGTAGGTCGAACCTTTGCAAACATACTTCCAATCCGTACTAGGACTGCATCATAGGGATGTAGGTCAACCTTTCGAGGACATACTCTTACTCTTTACTTGAACAATCAAAGTACATCTAGGGTCAACCAAAATCGCTCACAAAATCCTCATCTTTCGTATTAACAGAATCATGTCGTCATCCGAAAACAGTCAGCCGAACAACGAAACCCCTACTTTTCCTTTGGACACCGCTACTTTTCAAATCGCGGTTACAACTGCCGTGATGGCTGTTGTGACAGCTGTCCTTGCAAATCGTAGCGCTATCAGCACAAGCAATGTTGATGAAGGGGTTGAAAATCCCGATCGTAGTATCAATCCAGGAAGTCATCAAATGATAACAGTTGCAGGCTCGCAAAGCCGAAAAACAGAGAACAAGAAACGAAATCGCCAAGCCCAGAAAGAACGCAAGTGATCCCAAAAACTTGCCATGCAACAACAACAAGTGGAAACCCCTGCCATCCCAGTACCGAGCAGACCATACAAGGGAAAATTTCCGAAGTGTGATAAGTGTAGTTTTCATCATCATGGGGCTTGCCATGAGATGCAATGTTGCAATTGCCTAAAAATAAGGCACCATGCTCGTAGCTGTGGAGCACCGGCACGACCCATCACTCAAGCCCCTGACATCAGAGTCAACCAGGCTTACGATGGTGGTGTTAAAACTAGACCCTATGAAAGAAAAGTTTCAAAGTGGATGAACAAGGAGAACACTCGTGTCCATGTCACTCTAGCTCGACACATCACTTCCACCACCAATGTTGGTGCTGTCCAGATATGTCGCCAATGCGGTGAAATTGGACACCTCAAGAAGGATTGCCCGATAGCGAAGAACTCTGGCGCAGACGGGAAAATCTTAAGGATCATTGCCGCATGAGAGACTACTCCGGACCCACGTTAATGTAATTAAGGTGTTTCGTTGTAGCAGACTTATAAACAGTTTAAAACTAGTGCAACTAGAGTCTTATCTTTTGTGAGGTCCCGTCAGTAAAGGGATGCTCGTGATGTGTGTACTTGTCTTTTGTAGTATACCTTGTTCGCAACAATAGTCTTGTAGTAAGTCTAAAGTACTGTAATCTGTTGATGGTTGCACGGTTGTGTTTTGTCTGTAACGCCTTATGTTCAAATCTAATGTCTTTAGTTCCCATATGATTCCGACATTACCATACAACTAGATTCAATTTGATCCGCACAATACCAGCTTCATACGTACATCTCTTTCTTAGTAAGCGTCTTTTTAGCAAAGCCGTCATTTCAGAACTCGGAAGTACTCATGCATAGAGTACCTCATGTTTCTTTTCCTTTCTGAAGAAAACTCAGCAAACCTCCCCGAAGTACCACTCGTACAGTACATCAATTTCAACCCAAAGATCCATACGGCTGATCTATCGTTGAGGAATGTATACATAGGGGTGGTATATAATCAAGGTTCTACAGGTTTAGAATTGATGATTCCACTTTAACTTCTTTTCCCCGTTGGGATGTGAACGTAAAGAAGAATCATTTATTCGACTATCTTTTCAATCTTAATTATATACGACACGTATACACAAGATTGTGATCGTTGAACCGTGTATGAGTTCTAATATGAACTTTAGGACGGAGACTGCCCAAGACTACGAGAAATCGCATCGTCATGTGAAAAAACTTAGAACCCAGTACGACTCATGTAACCGGATTGCCCTACAGTCTAATCACCCAGTGAAATACAAGAACGATCCGGGCAACTTAGCGAACTACTCAGCAATAGAATTGGAAGGCCAGGCTTCTCACCCTGGAGAGCTCCGCTCTTATTCTCCCAGAAGTAGACGGATTGTATCATATGTACCTCTATCGAGGACCTCGTCAAGATTTCAATTAGAAATCATTATCTCTGCCTCGCATGAATGTGTGGGCTAAGAAAACGCAAGGAACAAATCGCCTTTCAGAAATGCACCTGAGATCCGAATATCACCAGTTTCGAGTGTTAGCGAAGGATGTCCCGAAGACTACCTTACGAACTCGATGCGGACACTTCGAGTCCGTAGTGATACCCCTCGGATAAGACCAATATGCTCGTAGTATTCATGAGCTTAATGAATAGGGTATGCCATTCTTACAGGGATTAGTTCGTCATTCTCTTTGTAAATGACTTACTTATCTACTCTCGTAGTAAGAAGGAAACCACGGGAACATTACCCTCAGAGAAACCCTTCGCGAAGTTCTCTAAACACGATCTTTGGAATTGAAGAGTCAAATTCCTAAGACACACTATTAGTGATGTGGAAATTCTTGAGTTCGTAAATTTATCAAAACTGTTAAGAATTTGTCGGCACCAAAGACGCCGACAGAAATTCGCCAAATTCTAGGTCTTGCAGACCTACTATCGTAGTCCATTCAGAACTCCTCGCAAATTATAGAAACCATTACGACTTTGACCCAGCAAGGAGTGGTCCTTGACTGGGATGATAAGCAAGAAACCTTGAAATTCCAAGTGAGAGACCAAATTCTTTAGGAAATCTCACTCTGGGAATGGCTTAATACGCTTCGTAAAGCGTGGAAAGCTAAATCCAAGATAGTCAGGACCTCCGAGATTCTTACCAGAATCGGTCCTGTATCTCGTAGACTATACCAACTCCGCAAGCTTAGTAACGTACATTCTACCCTTCACGTCTCGAACTTGTAAAAAGTATCGATCCGACGAGACTCTTGAAATCCTACTCGAAGAGATCGAGTCCCACAAGAGCCTCACCTACGTGGATGAACTGTAGTGACCATGGACCGAGAAGTCATGCAAACGATTCATAGTCATTTCCCTTTAAGTGAAGGTTCGCTGAGATGCCAACCAGGGACCCGAATTCACTTGGGAGCGCGAGAATCAAACGATTAGGAAGTATCCCCACTTCTTGGCTTGATTATTCATGCCTACTTCCTTACCTAAATTCTAATTTTCGGGACGAAATTCCTTCTAACGGGGGGATGATGTGACAACCCGAAATTTCTATTATGTACAACCCTTCAATACAATAGAAGTCAGAAAAGTTGCTGCTAAGTTTCAAACTTTTTGGAACAAGTTTAAGTATTTTAGGATTTACACTTCGGGTGATAGCAGGAGAGAGGATGCCCTAGAGTATTTTGTGCTTCTTAAAAGTTTGAAAACTCCACGAGTTTGGCGTTTACGGCTCAAATGATATTTTTGGACCAAAAACTCAACGGACTATATAAAGGGCACTTAGCCATTTTAGTTCATTTCTTCCATTGCTTCTAGAGAAAAGCCCGAATTCTCTCCCAAGGATCTTCAATCTTTTGCTCCGGATTGTAAGTACTTCTACCCTAGAGTGTTTTAAAGCTTACTACATGATTAGATATGATAGAAATCACTCAAGAATCACAAGAAGAAGGAGTTTACGGCCCAAGATCCTCTTGGACCGTAAACTCTATTTTGGGTGCCAAAGTACTCCCAAGTCTTCCCTTATGCTTAGAAACTAGTATGGAACCCTTCCCTGATGGTTTATGCACATGAAAAACACCTTAAGACCCCCTTGTATATGTGTTTACGGTTTGGGGATCTCCCAAAACCGTAAACACCCCAAAGTAATTATAAATGGCCCATATTCCTTCCTTATGCCTTGAATCAGGCCTAGACTTTTACCTTGAAGTGTTTAGGACTTGAAAACATCATAAAACCATGTTCCATAGGAGTTTACGACAGCAAACTCATGGAGAAATGGTCCATGGGCCGTAAACTCCATTTAGGGGTGTTTTGATGCCACAAACACTTCCATAGGCTTATACTTCAATGTAGAAATGCTTCAAGGGACTTACAAGACTTCAAAACAACTCATGGTCAAGAAGACATGAGTTTATGGCCGTAAACTCAAGGCTTTACGACCGTAAACTCAAGGGGTTATGGTCTTTAAGGATTAAACTCATATTAGGGGTTCCCTTGTATTAAAATTATATTATTAATGCAATGGATGATGTTGTTGCTTGTTTACTACTATTCATTGTTGTGATACTGTACATGACGTCCTCCGCCCCAGAACGTTTCCGTCGTTTATGGTTTTAGGGTGTGACAATTGACATGGTCAGTCTCACCGTGACTAGGCTCACCCATTTTAATGTAAAGGTTTAAGGAGGTCTCTTTGATTCCTAATGAGGTCGGTTTTTAATATGCTTCGCGCTTACCACCCTCACCGCCCTATTTTGCATTTTGAGAATGGAGTTACCGAAAGGGTTTGATAGTGATAATGGTCAATCTAAAAGTATTCTAAATACAAATGTAAAACAAAATCCCGTTTTATTAATAGAATGTGAGTTTATATTATCCATGAAAATTGCACATTCTCTTTATATTATGTTGGTGGAGTTCGTGTGGTTAACTGGCAGATCAATTTAGGGTATAGTTGAGAATGATATGGAACTCACGAATCCCAAGCGTAACTTGAGCCGGGTACCATGTGATTTTGTATGGTTAATTCTCAATTTATTTAATGTGAATCTTATGTTATCCATAAAAGTTTCACATTCTCTTAATAACTTATTGATGGAGCTCGTGTGGTTAACCGGCACGCCAATTTGAGAGTATAGGTAGAGAATTATATGGAACTCGCGAATCTCAATCGTAACTTGAGTCGGGGACCATGCGATTTTGTATGGTCGATTCACCATCTGTTCAGTGATCCGCGGCGACCCCATCATTGAGTTTGAGATGAACATAATCCGAGACTAACATGCCATTGACATTCAATGAATCTTAAAGATCTAGGAATTTCGTGGTGATCGAAATTGGCAAAGGGCTTTGCCTACCTAAATAACTTTATGGTGTGTTTACGGCATCCCTTTACACATCATGGAGCCAAATATGGATCCTAGCCTCCTAAAATAATTTTGGGTGATTATTTTCTAAGGATAAGGAAAACAAACTATAATGGAATTTTATTGAATGATGTCGAAAACCTTATCCACTAAAATCTACTGCTATAAAACCTTTGGAAGGATTAGCTATGAGGATGATCAGACCTGTCAATTTCGTAGTTTAGGAATAGTTCTCATAAACGAAAGGAAAGATCACGCCTTTGTTAAAGCTCTTCCTAGGTTACTTCAAACATTGAATTCTAAATTGTTAGAAAGAGCAATTATCAAATGTACGGTGTAAATTGACATATTGAAGTAAAATGGAATTTCCTTGAGTTCGGAGTTGACTATGGTTAATCGACTAGTTAACATGTGCATATGATCAGTTCATTCTGATTTGTATATGAACAACTTGGAATGTCCATTGAGGAGTTGTGTAGCATGTTGAGATTTCCTTTTGGAACTAGCATGGCCAATCATAGAAACTCATACTTCAAAACACTCCCATATTTTACTATCATGAATAGAAGTGTAAAGACGAAGAAAGCCAATTGCCCACGGTTTAAAAGGTGATTAGTGTGGGTATACCTAATCTAGGCCCTAATACCTAGGACAAAGGAAGGCTTATTGTAAGACATGTTCTGATAGCTGCTTGTTTCCATAATAACAAGAAAAAGATTAAGAAATCAAACTTGCCCAAATGTATATTTGAGGTCAAAGGACTGGAACATGAAGAAGTTAGATTTGATCATAGATCAAGAGCCCGTGCTACTTTCCATTGGATCAAAAGATAACTAGTTCTTCCACGTTTCTTATTCAATCAAATATATGGATTTATAATGCCATCAAAACATTACTTCTAAACTTTGAGTGTGTTGCTAAGGATTAGTGCTGACATTTACAAGAATGTGCAGTCACTAAAATGAAGTAAGAAGACAAAAACATGGAGAAGATAATTTGATCATGAATGCCAAGCCCTTGCTACATTCATAGGATCAAAAGAAAACTCTTTTAAAAATGTTTAGTATGTGTTATTATAATTGAAATTGTTTATGCTATGATTTATGAGATAGTTCTGACTTATTTTAATGTGTAGCATTCTAACATGTTAAAAGAAAGTCATGAAAACTATGAAGCTAGTATAGTAGCAATAGTTCAAAATTGATTCAAACATTTGAATAAGGTGTATTATTGTGAATATATGTTGATGTTAGTTCAACTAATGGATCGTTCTGATTGACCATAATAAGTACTTATTCAAATACATCAAAATGTTTGGGTGAAATGTATTTGTGGAATCATAGTATTGGATACATAAATGAGAAATGCATTACCAAGTATCCAGTTGAATCAGATTTTTGATATCATTTGACCTCGAGTCTTATGATAAATGCAAATCTTGTTTATCAAGATAGATGATGAATGCGTCACTGGTGATGTGAGTATCTGTTGGAATTAGTTCACACCAATGGACCGTTCAGATTAACCATGATACATAGTGAGACAAACTTTGTATGAATGTGAGTCTGGAACCTCTCAGGTGTTCAAAGCTCTCATATAGTGAAGTTAAGAATCAATTGGGCAATAGGATAAGACACTCATAGTGAGAATCTCAATCCAAACTTTATCAATCATCTAAGTGATCATGAAAGAGTTTCATGATCTATCTCCGCCCAAAACATACCACTAGGAAATAGTTAGATAGAGAAACAAATCGTTCATTGATTTTGTACTATGAGTCGCACTGTGTTTGCCAGAAATTTGTGGATTGTACCATGAATACTGTTAGAAGAAGTCCTTTGGTCTTGTGCCAACTAAGTAGGTTCCTGACACACTCTATGATATGTGAAGTGGGATTCTATCCTCACTGCCATATATGTAAGTCTATGATTTTGAGGCTTACACTTGTCATGAAGCGCTAGACATTCTGTGTGAACCATCCTTCTTCTGAGAGGACAACTCCTGCATCTCAGGTGGTGCTAGTCGGTACTGTGCCTTGGCGATCTGAGAGGCACGAGTTTGGGGTTTACGTCTCAAATGATATTTTTGGACCAAAAACTCAACGGACTATATAAAGGGCACTTAGCCATTTTAGTTCATTTCTTCCATTGCATCTAGAGAAAAGCCCGAATTCTCTCCCAAGGATCTTCAATCTTTTGCTCCGGATTGTAAGTACTTCTACCCTAGAGTGTTTTAAAGCTTACTACATGATTAGATATGATAGAAATCACTCAAGAATCATAAGAAGAAGGAGTTTATGGCCCAAGATCCTCTTGTATTGTACATAGACAATGTATGATTTATAGAAAACTATATTCTAACTTAGCAGGTGTAAAAGCTTGGCTTGGTATGAGAACTGTTTCGCTATGATATACATGGGAGGTACAAGACACGTGCATAATAAGGATCTATGGAGATAGATCAAAGTGATTCATTGGATTAAGCCAAAGTACATGGAATGTTGAGGAAACTCTAAAAGTAGTTTAGCCTTATTACAATATGGAATGACATTGAACAATGCTAATGTCCTGGTTCTACTATTGAGCTAAAGCAAATGATTCGTGTCCCACATGCTTCTGCTATGGGATCGATCATACATGCCATGACATGTACCACATCTAATGAATTGTACGCCTCGTGCAACACAAGTTTGATTAGTTAAATTTTCGAAAGAATCAATGAATCAAGATGAAGAACATTCTTAAGTGTCCTTGGAGGACAAAAGATATGATCTTGATAGTATGGAAGAGATCATTGTAAGAGTTACATTGATGCTAAGTTCCATACTAATAAATACGTTTTCGTTTGTAGTCGGATTTCGTGCTTCTCTGAATGGTGAAGTTTTAGCTTGGAAGAGTGCCAAGTATTACACCATAGTGGATTTTGAAAACTTAGAGTATATTGCGATTGGTTAAATTGCAAAGAAGACAATGTGGCTGAAAGAGATTCATTAGTGACATCTTTGTTAAAATTCGATCATTGATGGTCCTTATGAAGTCTCTTTGTGACAACTTACCTCGAGTATGGATCCTAAGTCACACAAGCTCACATGACATATACTCAGTATATACCATCACATTTGATAGTGATTCAAATGTGAATACATCATAGTCAATATGTCATATCGAAAGATAATCTTGTCGATCCATTCCATAAGACGATGTCATTGACCAAGTCTAACAGTTAGACATAGTTGAGAGACATTAGATTTGCAAATGAATTGGCTTAAACACTCTTAGTTTGGTTTGTTTTAAAACCCGAGAACTTTAAGCAGTATAAGTTATAATTTGATTTGGCGATTATTAAGTGGTGATCTTAAAATACGATAGAGTTCATTCATTTCAATTAGCTTATCAATGCGTTCTCACTTTTGCATGCTTGGAACCCACTTCCCAAGTATTAATTTACTCAAACGTTCACAGTCGGTCATACTCTTGGAAGTAAGTAGTGATTCAAGACTGTCATGAGTATTAGTGGATTGCCCATATTGATTGGACATAACAAAGAGATTGTTCTAACACTCATGAGTGCTTAATAGAGATTTAAGTCTTGGACCAACCCACGCTTAGAGATTACTTCATGGATTCAGCCATGAGTAATTCTAAGACGATAATATCTTCTATTCTTCAAACCTAGATACATGTGGGGTTTTGATCTATGATTTTTTTATGCATTGGACTACTCCAACACTAACTGTAACTAGTAGTTATAAAGGGTATGTCCATGTGTGACATGATGAAATAGACAGAAACTATGTAGTCAAAGTTTATTCGTTCCTTCTGCCTTAATGGGAGAAGCAATATCTAAGGGCCCCACGATGACTTGGTGCTGACATCTAAAGTTCTTCGCCAAGCCCTGACTGGAATTGATGTGTTCAATTTAGTAGTCTGATGCAGTCATCACAAATCTATATCGGGAAACATAATCTTGAATTCTAGTTATTGACCATTATCCATGTCTCGAATTCATACATATATCATAGAATGAAGGGATAATTGATCACTTATCTAAGGGCTGAATCTTGATTATATCAAGAGTTCGGTAGCTGCATTCGATGGCTAACTCTCTGTTGATTATTGGAGAAATATTGGTCCTCATATACTCGATGACTTGTCCAAGTGGGAGACTGTTGGAATAGTGTCCAAGGTCATTAACTATTGATAATATTTCTAATAATAACAGAGTCCTTTTGGGTTTCCCTCAAGACCAAAATTGAGTAGAATAAATAAAGGAGAAATTAGTTTATTAATAATTATGGTTAATAATTAATTAGAAACTTTTTGGAAATATATTTTGGGAATTAATTAATAGTTCAATTAATTAAAGGGTTGAATGTTCATTAATCGATAATTGGTTAATCAGGAATGTTCCAGAACCTTATGGAATTAGGGTTTGATGAAAATCACTCCATCCCACAAGGGAAAGGAGTGAAATTTCGTGGTTAGGCCTCCATCCCACATGGGAAGGAGTACTAAACCCTAGGAGTGATCCAAATCTATAAATAGGGCCTTAGGGATTTCATTCCTCCTTGCACCTTGGCTTGAAATATTCGCCAACCCTTCTTCCTCCTACTCTTAGGGACGATTTCTAAACCCCTTTGGGTTTGTGAAATTGACCCTTCTCCTAGTTATTTTTATTCTACTCTTTGGTGTCATTGGGTGTGATACCATTAGAGGGATTCTGGTTTAGGTCATTTCATCCAAGCAACTTTATGGAGGTTCAAGATCTCAAGCATGGAGATCAAGGGATACATAAGAGGTATGTTTTCTTACTTATGTTTTAGTTTTCTAGGGTTGATATAATTAGCATGAAGCCATAGATCCATAGGGTGCATGTACACTTAGGTATATCGTTATTTCGATTTTTCCATTGCCTAGTTTTAGAGTGTGTTTGATGCAAAGAAAACCCAACAGAGGCACACCGCGTAACTCCTCTGGAAACACTTCGATGAACTCCCTGACGACCGACTCATCTGAAACCGAAGTCTGCTCCCCTACCTGAGTATCAATCACATACGCAAGATAAGTCATACAACCATGCTGAATATACTATCGAGCCCTGACAGGAGAGCAAAAAGTTGACCCAATCCTGGTACCCTCCCCGTAGATAACCAGTTCTCCCCCACTTGGGGTTCGAACCACCACCCGATGACCCTTGAGTCTATTATAACACCAAACCTGCTAAGCTAATCCATCCCCACAATCACACACATATCACCCATGGGGATCGGAATCAAATTGATCGGATAAGGTACCCCAAAAATCTCCAAAATACAACCCAGATAAACCCTGGATGTCAAAACCCTATGTTCGTCGGCGATAGAAACCTACAACGGACACTCTATGTAACACTCTAAATTTTCAAATAAATTTTTCATTTTTAAACCACATAAAACACATTCTCACATTTCTCAAAAAGCCACAAAATGTATAAGTTGTTCAAAACACAAGACACAAAATGTTTGAAAACATCCCAGAATCCTCAAAACAAAATATCTAGCTGGTGCGTACAATCAAGTCGACGCCTTCTTGCGATCCTGAGAGGTACCTGAAACACATATCACACAACACTATAAGCACGAAGCTTATTGAGTTCCCCAAAATACCACACACAAATAATTAGCCTCTCATGGCTATATCTCGATAAGGACACTCCGGTCCACATGTCTCAGTGAGGACCCTCCGGTCTCACAACTCGGGTTCCACCCTTCGTTCTAACCAATAAAGAATAATATACAACATAAATCACAAAGACATATGCATGATATCACATAACTCAGTATAAGCATATAAGGCCCTCCGATCACACAGTATTACCACTCAGGCAAGTATAGTGAGAAGACTCACCTCATAAGTCAGCAAGTAGGTCTCGTACTCAATGATCGGTCTAGACTCCGCCTACATATCATAATCATGTCTAATTAAAACTTTATAATAACAACACTAAAATGTTATGTTACCCCTTTTCTAAATCTCACAAAGGGTGAAAGACCATTTTACCCCTTCATGGTCTCCATAACTAGTGTCTTGACCAAACCCTAAAAGTCAGCGGAAGTCAACACTCGAGTCAACATTCAATGTTGACCTAACTCATCGAGTGAATATATGCGGCTTGTCGAGTTCTTTCATTTTCTCCAAAGTATCGATAAAGTCTAACTCAACTCGTTGAGTTGCAACGCATCCAAACTACCGGGGAAAACCCTAGCCAACTCGTCGAGTTGGCTCAACAACTCGTCGAGTCCCTTCAGTCCATTCTATCATTCAGACGTTTTTAAGAAGAACTAAGGCTTCATACTCTAGATCTATCCCTTTAAGGTTGAAGTATCATGTAAAGCTGCAAGCTTTACGTCCATGCATGGCATCCAGGACTCAAAATGCTGAAACAAACTCTATAGAGGGTTTAATGCATGAAAGTTGGCCAATAGCTTGATAAAGCTTGAATCTTTAGGCCCAAGGGACCTCATATTGTCCAGATCTGAAGTCTCAACTCCATGGCAAGCTCAAACAACTTAAGGACCCAAACAAAATATGAAAATGTCCATAAACTCCTAGTGAATAGATCTAACCAAACAATGATCAAGGTTATAGCTTTTTACCTCCAAATAGCAGCTAGCGCTGAAAGAACATTGGATCCAAGGGCTTCTACTCGCTACAAGCCTTTTTCTCTTCAATCTCCTTCCAAAAATTCTCTAGAACATACAATCGTAGCCTTTATCTCTCTCTCTCTCACAGGTGAATACAACTCGATTAGGGTTTCTCTCAGTGTGTCAAGATGATAAGGGAGGCGGAAATGAAGGCTTAAGGTCCTTTAAATAGGCCATAAACTCTGAAGGTATGGTTTTCACAATTAGCTCCTACTCGTCGCATTGGGGTCCTCCAACTCGTCGAGTAGACTCTAAAAATCATGCGGCCATTTAATTCTCTACTCGACGAGTTGGAGACTCCAACTTGTCGAGTTGCTCTGACAACATGAATATAAATTAATTAAATATTGTACCTGGGAGTCGGGATGTTACAATTCTTTCCCACTAGAATCAGACTTCCCCCTCGAAGTCATCCACCGGAAACAACTCTAGGTACTTCTCCCGCATCTTGGACTTTGGCTCCCAATTCCACTTGGATTCCTTCTGATGCTACCACTGAACCTGAACCAAGGGCACCTCTTTATTCCTCAAGACCTTCACTTTCCTATCCAAGATTGCTATCGGCTTCCCAATATAGTTCAAGTGATCATCAACTTGAATGTCCTCTAAAGGGACCACTGCCGTCTCATCGGCTGCACACTTCCTCAGTTGGGACACATGGAAGGTGTTATGAATCTGGCTCAACTCTACAGGAAAATCTAACCGATAAGCTACCTTACCCACTTGAGCGATCACCCTGAGAGGACCGATGTATCTAGGGCCCAGCTTGCCCCGCTTCCTGAATCGGATCACCCCTTTCCATGGGGATACCTTTAGGAGGACAAAATCTCCAACCTGGAATTCTAGCTCTGAATGTCGCCGGTCTGCATAACTCTTCTGACGACTTCGGGTCGTCAGTAACCTCTGTCTAACCTGCTAGATCTGGTCTTTCATCTTGAGCACTATCTCAGTGCTCCCCATCACTCTCTGCCCTACCTCTCCCCAACAGATGGGAGTCCTGCACCTCCTCCCATATAAAAGCTTAAAGGGAGTCATACCGATACTGGATTGATGGTTGTTATTGTATGAAAACTTGGCCAAGGGCAAGTAAGTGTCCCCACTTTCACCGATGTCCCGAACACATGCGCACAGCATGTCCTCGAGCGTCTGAATCGTCCGCTTGCTTTGCCCGTCTATATGTGGATGATATGCAGTACTGAAATGTAACCACGTACCCAACTCCACATGAAACATCTTACAGAACCTAGAAGTAAAATGCACATCTCGATCTAACACTATCGACGTTGGCACCCTATGTCGTGCCACCACCTCTCGAACGTAGATCTCGGCCAATTTCTCCGCAGAAGAGCTCTCACTTATAGCCAGAAAGTGGGCACTCTTCGTTAACTGATCTACAATCAACCATATCGCATCAACACCTCATGCGGTCCTCGGTAATTTGGTAATAAAATTCATGGAAATATGTTCCCACTTTCGTAGGGGAATCTCTAAAGGCTGCAGCTAGCCATGAGGACGCTGGTGCTTCGCCTTGACCTGACAACACTTCAATCATCTCTCGATTACCCATGCCATATCTCTCTTCATACAGGGCCACCAATAATCCCTTTTCAAGTCCAAGTACATCAATGGATTGAGAATCTCGACCTATGGGCCTCCTCCATCGAAATACGTTGAGCTCCACCCGTATATGGCACCCATATCCGCCCACGGAAGGTCATAAGCCCCCAACTATGTGTCTCAAAATCAAAAATCTTCCCAATCACCCGCTCTCTCTTATGGTTCTCTGGTCTCACGGCCACCACCTGGGCCTCTCGAATAGTATCTAAGACTGGAATCATCAGCGTTATCCTCATGCACACGTCTCGGATCAGAGCACTCACTTTTCTACGGCTCAGGGCATCGGCTACCACATTAGCCTTGCCTGGGTGAAACAAAATCTCACATTAATAGTCTTTCACTACATCCAACCACCTCCTCTGTCTCATATTCATGTTAGGCTAATCCATAAGGTACTTCAGGCTCTTATGGTCTGTGTATATGGTACATTGGACACCATAAAGATAGTGGCACCAAATCTTGAGGGCGAACACCACCGCCCCCAACTCTAAATCATGGGTGTGATACCTCGTCTCGTGAGGCTTCAGCTGCCTCGACGCATATGCTATCATGTGTCCCCTCGGCATCAACACAACACCCATCCCTGATATAGATGCATCACAATAGACTACGAAGTCCTCCACCCCCTCAAGAAGGGCTAACATTGGAGCTTTGCACAATCACTGGCGAAGTGTCTCGAATGAAGACTGCTGCTCGGGCACCCAAACAAAAGTAACAACCTTCCTGGTTAATCTGGTGAGAGGAACAACAATTTTGGAGAAATCTCTGATAAACCTCTGATAGTAGCTTGCCAGCCCCAGAAAACTCCTGATCTCAGATGGGGATCTCGACACCTCCCATCGCATGACTGCCTCAATCTTGGTCGGGTCGACCAAAATCCCATTCTATAAACGAGGTGTCCCAACGATGCTCGTCGTGTTGTTCCCTAGACCTCGAGTATACCAAAATTTCATCGATGAACACGATCACTGACCTATCCAACATGAGCCTACACACCCAGTTCATGAGGTCCATGAATGGTGTTGGTGCATAGGTGAGTCCGAAAGGCATCACCACAAACTCGTAGTGCCTATAACGAGTCCTAAAGGTTGTCTTCTAGATATCCTCCTCGGAAACTCTCCTCTGATGATACCCAGATCTCAAATCAATCTTGGAAAACCAAGACGCCCCCTGCAACTGATCGAATAAATCGTCGATCCTCGCTAGTGGATAACGGTTCTTGATCGTTAGCTTGTTCAACTCCTGGTAGTCAATGTAAATCCGGTGTGAACCATCCTTTTTCTTGACAAAAAGGATCGACGTTCCCCACAGTGAGCTACTCGGTCTAATAAAACCCTTCCCCGGCATCTCATGGAGCTGCGAGGATAACTCCTACATCTCGGGCGGCGTAAGGGGATAAGGTGCCTTGTCAATAGGCGCCGCACCATTAATCAAATCTATCCGGAACTCCACCTACATCTCAGGAGGCACACCCGACAATTCCTCGAGGAAAAAATCTGGGAACTCACATACTACTGAAACATCAGAGATAGAACTTGGCCTCTTAGTGGCAACTCCCGTATCCATCACAAGTGCTAAAAATCCCATGCACCCCTGTTGTAAACTCTGCTTCGCCCTGGAGGCAGAGCAGAAAGCTGATACAGATCTGTTTCCCTCGCCATACACAGTAAGTACTCCCCCACTACGGTCTCGTATGGTCACCATCTGACGCTCACAATCAATCACAGCTCCAAACCAGCTCAACCATTCCATGCCCACCATGACACATACATCACCCATCGCTATCGGCACCAGATCTATCGGAAACTCAACACCGAAAATCTCTAATACACACCCCCGGAATACATCAGTGGCAAAAACCGCATGCTCGTCGTCTATAGAAACCATCAGTGGTCGACTCAACGTCTCACGTCTGACACTAATGTGACGACTAAAGGATAAAGAAACAAAAGATCGACTCGCACCCAAGTCAAATAACACCAAAGCAGGCATAAAACTCACAAGAAAAGTACCAGCAACAACATCAGGGGCGACGCGGACCTCCTCCGCAGTCAGCTGGAATGCTCTCCCACGAACTTTTGGAGCTTCGACCTTCACCGGTCGGCCACAAGTAACGCGTAAAGCAGTAGGAACAGAAGCCTGGGCTGATCCCTGTGTGAGCTGAGGACACTCGGCCTTCCGGTGGCCGGTCTGGTTGCAATGAAAGCAAACCGCAAATCCCTTGGGGGCAGTCCTTCACCATATGCCTCTCTTTTCCAAATTATAGCAAATCCCTGCTCGAAGAGATCCCTCATGACTTTTGCCGCACTTGCCACAATTGCGGCCCTTCTAGCCTCCAACTATCAAATAAGTGGGCTTAGCCCACTTGGTCACCGGCTGCGACTGTACTGGTCTCCTGTCTCTACCTTGGGACTCCCCCTCCTCTCTAGCCTGAAACTCCAACTCAATCTCCCTCCTCCTGGAATTGGTTTGTAGCTCAGCCAATGTCCGATATGATGAGTTCGTCACGAACTCCTGAATATCTCGCCTCAATATGCTCAAGTACCGGCCCACACGTGCCTTCTCCGTAAAAACATGCTCAGGGCAAAAAAATGGCTTGTCATGAAACATCATCATAATCTATGTCACGGTTTCTGTCTTCTACTTAAGAGGCATCAACTCCTAGGCTAACCGCTCCCTCTCCACATGGGGAACATACTCATCTCGGAATAACTGTGTAAACCTCGCTCAGGTCACCAATGCATGGTCTGCAGGAGAATAAGCAGTCGTCACAAACCTCCATCAGTCCTTCGCTCCTAAGCGAAGTTGGTTCCACGCAAATCAGACCTTCAGGTCCTCAGGGCATGAACAAGTATAGAAACATCCCTCAATATCATAAATCCATCTCATAGTAGCAATCGGGTCATGGGTCTCGTCGAACTCCAGTGGCTTCGTGTTGCTGAACTCCCGAAGCAACAATGAATCACTCCCTTGAGGCCTCGCATCAGCTAGGGTTGCGGTGGCTGCGGTGGCTGCGGCAGCGGCAGCCTCTGTGATAGCAGCATATCGCTCATCAAAAGTCGCAATCACTATGGTCTTAATAGACCTGAACATCTCTGGTATGGCCTCCCTGATAGCTGAGGCGACCTCCTCCACAATGATCCTACGGATCTCCTCGTCACTAGTACCACTTCCCCCGGGGTTGTTGCAGGTAATCACCATAGTGTCTCTGAAACGCAAACAAAAAAACATTAGAGACTAGCCAAAACACACACACGCAGACACACACTTGGTTACCCACTCCTACATGCTCCTTAGCATCCTAAGGTTCTTACTTGGGTCGCACACAGATCCGGTGCTTTTAATAGTACAGGCCCAATACTACCTTCCACACCAACCAATATTCGCCCCAAGTCCCCCTCCTAGGATTCTAATTCACAAGTACTCTATCCCTCACGGATATCAAGCTACTCTCTCAGTAGACTCCTCAAATTCTCATTTAGGTATCTCTCCTAGATTACTCCTCGACTCAAGGCTCTCTTTAAAAGTTTCCTGCTAGGAACTCCTACTCAGCACATACATACCACAAATAGCAGATATTATCAATCAATAGCATCCCCTAGGCTAAGGCATCATGTATCAGGCAACTCTAGCCCTAATTTCCGAAACACCTAGCCTATCCACTAGCATGTAGCTCTAATACCTCATAAGTATCTCATAATATAAACAAGTAATGGTATTTTGGGAAATCACCGTTCGGGCTCTGGCTGATTGTACACACTGCTCCGTCTCGTTTTCTCTTAAAGACTCTTACTCGTGTTATAAAAAAACTCATTTCTTTTTAGCAAACTTTCTCAAATCCTCAGTTTGAGTCCAGACATACCCGAGAGTACATCTAAATCCCTCAAACGAAGGCTCTGATACCAACTTTAAACACTCTAAATTTTCAAATAAAATTTTCATTTTTAAACGATATAAAAAACATTCTTAAATTTCGCAAAAAAACACAAAATGTATAAGTTTTTCAAAACACAAGACACAAAATGTTTGATAACATCCCAGAATCCTCAAAACATAATCTCTAGTTGGTGTGTACAATCAAGCTGGCGCCTTCCTGCGATCTTGAGAGGTACCTGAAACATATATCATACAACACTATAAGCACAAAGCTTAGTGGGTTCCCCAAAATATCACATGCAAATAATTAGCCTCTCATGGCTATATCTCGATAAGGACCCTTCGGTCCATGTGTGAGGAGCCTCCGGTCTCACAACTCGGGTTGGACCCTCCGGTCCTAACCAATAAAGCACAGAATAATATATAGCATAAATCACAAATACAAATGTATGATGTCACATAACTCAGTATAAGCATATAAGACCCTTTGGTCACACAATATTACCACTCAAGCAAGTATAGTGAGAAGACTCACCTCGTAAGTAAGCAAGTAGGTCTCGTACTCAATGATCGGTCTGGACTCCTCCTACATTTCATAATCATCTCTAATTAACACTTTATAATAACAACCCTAAGATGTTAGGTTACCCCTTTTCTAACTCTTGGAAAGGGTAAAAGACCATTTTACCCCTCCATGGTCTCCATAACATATGTCTTGACCAAACCCTAAAAGTCAGTAGAAGTCAACACTCGAGTCAACAGTCCATGTTGACCCAAATCGTTGAGTGCATCTATGCGACTCATCAAGTTCTTTCGTTTTCACTGAAATATCGGGAAAATCCAACTCAACTCGTTGAGTTGTCTCACCAACTCGCTGAGTTGCAACGCGTCTAGACTGTCGGGGAAAACCCTTGCCAACTCGTCGAATTAGCTCATCAACTCGTCGAGTCCCTTCAGTCCATTCTCTCATTCAGACGATTTTAAGCTGAACTAAGGCTTCATACTCTATATCTAGCCCTTTAAGGCTGAAGTATCACGTAAAGTTGCAAGCTTTACGTCCAAGCATGGCATCTAGGACTCAAAATGCCAAAACAAGCTCTATAGAGTGTTTAATGCATGAAAGCTGGCCAATAGCTTGATAAAGCTTGAATCTTTAGGCCCAAGGGACCTCATATTGTCCAGATCTGAAGTCTCAACTCCATGGAAAGCTCAAACAACTTAAGGACCCAAAGAAAAGATGGAAATGACCATAAACTCCTAGTGAAGAGATCTAACCAAAAAATGATCAAAGTGATAGCTTTTTACCTCCAAATAGAAGCTAGCACTGAAAGAACACCGGATCCAAGGGTTTTTTCTCGCTCCAAGCCTTTTTCTCTTCTATCTCCTTCCAAAAATGCTCTAGAACATACAATCTTAGCCTTTCTCTCTCTCGCTCTCTCTCTCTCTCTCTCTCACAGGTGAATACAACTCGATTAGGGTTTCTCCGAGTGTGTCAAGATGATAAGGGAGGCAGAAATGAAGGCTTAAGGTCCTTTAAATAAGGCACAAACCCTGAAAATTAGGGTTTTCACACTCAAATCCTACTCGTCGAGTTGGGGTCCTCCAACTCGTCGAGTAGACTCTAAAAATCACGCGGCCATTTAATTCTCTACTCGGCGAGTTGGAGCCTCCAACTCGTCGAGTTTCTCTGACAACATGAATATAAATTAATTAAATATTATACCTGGGAGTCGAGATGTTACAATCTAACTCTCCAATAAGCATATCAAACCCCTACTAAACTCCTAGTATACAAAAGATCGAATCACACCTACGTCAAAAAGCACAAGAGCAGGAAAATAGTTCACTAAGAAGGTACCTAACAAAATCATAAAGAAAAGCATATCATAAGTAACTCGACAGAATATAAATAGAAACATACCAATAACGACATATGGTGCTACCCTGGCCTCGTCAACAGTGAGCTGAAAAGCACGACCTTGAGCCCTCGGGGGCTCTTTCCTACCCTGGTGCTCATTGGTGATCTGTAGAGTGGCTAGCGTTGGAGCCTGCGCGAGCTTGGATATGAGCAATGGACAGTTGACCTTCATGTGGCCAACCTGATCTTGGTATTGGGGCCGAATGGCAACAATCCCTCACAAAGCTCTCTTATTTTCCATATTTGTGGCATCCAGCAGATGATCGGAAAGAACCCTCATGAACCTTGCCGCACTTCCCATAAGTACGGCCCGTATCTCCTCCAAACCTCGAATCAGTGGGCTTGAACTGCGTAGGCTACAACTGTAAAGGGGCATGCCTCAGCTCCCTCATCTGGAGCTCCATCTCAATATCCAGCCTCCTTGTGGCCTCTTGTAACTCTATAAGTGAACCATATCGCTGAGTGGAAACAAATTGGTGGATATCCGTCTTGAGCATGCTCAAGTACCTGGTCACCTAAGCTTGCTCAGAAGCAGCAAAATAAGGGAAAAAGAGTGCTCTCTCAGTAAACATATTGGTGATCTCAGTCACCCACTTTGTCCCCTGCCTCAGGTCCAGATACTCCTGGGCTAATCTCTCTCTCTCTCTCTCTCTCTCTCAACTAATGGGACATGTCTCGAGCGGAACATATCAAAAAACTGCTCCCATGATACAGCAGCTCTCTGCTATGGAGTGTAAGAACTAGTAACCAATATCAATTAATCCTTCGCTCCAGATCAAAGAAGGTTCTGATCACACTTGACCTTCTGGTCAGCTGGTCAGGAGTAATTAAAGAAACATCCCTCAACATCGAACAGCCACCTCATGTGTAACACCGTAAATTTCAAAACAATTTTTCATTTAAAAATAATCGTTTAATTCTTAAAAACACTTTTCTTAAAATCTCATTCATAATCAAATTACAAAAACATAACTCCATTTTCACTTGCATAATAAACCAGGATCCTCAAAACATGACTCTTTCTCTGGTGTGTACAATCGAGCTGGTGCCGTCCCATAACACAAAACAAAACACTGTAAGCACGAAGCTTAGTGAGTTCCCCAAAATAGCACACATAACACATATTAGCCACTCGAGGCTATAACTCTGTGGGTCCGTGGACCCTACTCTGTGAACCTTTCGGTTCTAACTCTGTGAACCCTCCGGTTCTAACTCTGTAAACATGCACAGCATAAATCACATAGAAATAATGCAGTACAACGCATAACATACATAGCATACAAATACTCTGTCACATAACTCTGGTTACCTACTCAAGGTAAAATATAGTGAGAAGACTCACCTGGCAAGCAGGAAGCAGATATCCTCATGCTTGCATCTCGAACTCGCCACCATCTATCACATAAGGCAAATGCTCTCTTGAACATAACTCTCGAGACTAGACTCAATCCTCTCTTTGCACCCTCTTAAGGGTAAAACACCATTTTACCCCCTTCTTGGCCCAAAGGCCACATTGCTGACCAGACCCTAAACGTCAACAAAATTTAACGGTCAAACTTTGACCCAACTCGCCGAGTGCACTCCGGTGACTCGGCGAGTACACACATGTCCACTAACTCTTTGTCCCGCTTGGTACGTCGAGTCCCTCCCTATGCTCGACGAGTCATACCAGACAGGAATCGCGGGGCCACCCCGACTCAACTCGTTGAGTCTCAAGAACAACTCGGTGAGTACCGCCTTGAACTCCAATCCTCTAACCCCCTCCTGACTCACTGAGTCATCCCCCAATTCGGCAAGTCCATTCACTGAGCAATTTACGTGAAACCCTAACCCTACTCGCCGAGTCTCAAGAACAACTCGGCGAGTTCATGCCATGCCCAAACTCTACTGACCTCCTGAGGTCAGATCTGTTTCCCCAAACCATAGATCTGGCCTCCCCAAGCATAAATGTCACGTAAAGTTCGAAACTTTATGCTTGTATAACCACAACAAGGCATCAAAAGGAGATTTAGTCCCAAAAATGGAAACCTAAGGCCAATAACCCCAAACTGGTCCATAAAGCTCCAAGGGTCAAGGTCTCTGGACCTCTTTGAGTCCAGATCCAAGGCACAAACTCGAAGAGGGACCATTTGCTTCACATAATCACTCTCCAAAGGGGTTAGAAAACCCTAAATCTAATGATCAACACCAAAACTGAAGGAGGTTCGAGCCATTACCTCAAAATGATGTCTCTGAACTCTGGAACTGCTTGAATCGCACCTCCTATTTGCTCTTGTCACCTTCTTCTTGCTAAACCAAGGGTTCAAGGATCAAAAGCGACCTCTTCTCCCTCACAACGATTTGGCTCACTTAGGGTTCTCTCAAGGGACTAGTAGCCGCAACGGGAGGCTATAAGTGCCCTTAAATAGGCTCCAAACCCAGGGGATTAGGGTTTCATTAAAAAGCGTGGACTCGCCGAGTCCACTAATGGACTCGCCGAGTCCGGACGTGAACCCGGATGAACATCCACGACCCTACTCGGCCAGTCTTGGCTCCAACTCGCCGAGTTCCTCCTCAAACTCCAAAATAATTAAATAAAATAATATACTTGGGAAATTAGGATGTTACATCATGGCAATGATCGAATCCTAGACTCCATCAAACACCGGGGGCTTCGTATTGTCGAAGTCTCGGTATTGGGAGGCTCCCCCCCCCACCAACCCTTACAACAGAGACGACTGCGGTAGCTACAACAGCATCAGCCTTAGAAAGTACAACGTATCGATCATCAAAGAACTCCATCATGGCGGTCTTGATAGACCCAAAAAATTCCAGTATCTTCCCCCATACAATGGAAACAACCTCATCATGAATCATCTCCCTAACCTGTCCCTCATACAACCCTGGCCTATCTTGGCCACTCGCTCCTGCTCCTGATCTAGATCCCCTCATAAACACCATTCTAAAATAAGCCAGAAACTATAAGATAAAGTGTAATTCATGTCATAGGAGCTATTCCAAATAATGAAATTCTAGGGGTTGTAAGTTCCATGCTACGTGTATGGGTCCTGTGCTTCTAGTAGTACGGGCCCATACTACCTTCCGCACCTACCCTTATTTGTCTCAGAAGATCATCACAACAACCCTAACATCATAAACTAGAATACACATACATCCTATTCTTACTTCCTAGAGAAACGCTAGACATTCCTCAATTGGCTAGATGATCCACATAATTCATCCATGAAACTTTCACCAACCCTACAATACTCGTGTATGCTAATCATACATAACACTGGATTCCATAGACAGTCGAATATTTGATTCTACCCTAAGCCCACAACTAGACAAGGAACATGAAATAAGGCCAAATCAAATATTCTCAGGCTATAAAAGCTTAGTTATGTACAATTTTGATGCATACACTAAGCAACTACAATAATGATGTCAATTTCATGCAAGAAAGAAACCCTAGGCTATCAGGCATCAATTATCAGGCAATTATATCATGAAATCTTTGAAAATCCCTAGCCTATCACTAGCATGTTGTTTTAACATAACATCACCTCAAATAACAGTGTGGTAACTTGGGGTATACTTACTGGCTCCGGCTGATAGTACACATCATATCCTTCTTTGGTTACTTTTGAAAATCATTTTTAAAACTTTTGTAGTTCCTTATTTTGAGCCTGGATTCAGACGGATGTTCCTCCAATTCACTCAAACCAAGGCTCAGATACCAACTTATAACATCTCAAAAATCACAATAAATTTAAAATTTTCAAAACAAACCATTTACTAAAAAGAAGTGTTTACATAACCATTATTTCCAAAAAAACACTATTCAAAATCAGAGTCTCCCAAGATTTACAACATAAAACCAAGGATATCTACGGTCATGCCTACGCCTTACCACAGTCCTCAGAAGTACCTGAAACAAAGCAAACACTATAATCCAACCCTTAGTGAGTTCCCCCAAGGCACCACCACATAAACATAACAAACAACAGCATGCATATAGAGCCTTCAGCATGATTGGACCACCTCACCAGGCCTTCAGCCTATCTGGACTGCTTTCTGGGCCTTTAGCCTGACTGGTCTGCCTCATAGGCCTTCAATCTATCTGGACCGCCATTGGTGTCTTGGCCTTCAATCTCATCTGGTCCGTCTCAACCCGGTAACCATCACATATCAACATACACCATAACAATCAATAGCTAGCAAATACAGTTAGTCATACGGATCTAAAAGATCACTCCAACATAGAAACATCCTATATACCATAATACAGATCCAACAAATCACTAGAGCATATCAACATATAGTATACTAGGATATCAATCCAATGGGTCAACCTTGGTTCTATCAACCCGTAAGTACAGTGAGGAAACTCACCTCTCAATCTGCACACAGTTTGAAAGAATCTCTTCTCCAACAACCGACACTACTTGACTCCTAGAAATCAGAATATTTACCATTCTAGATTAATAACATTTCCCATAATATCCTTGGTCAAACCTGGTCGACGGTCAAAAGTCAAGTCAACCGATTCGACCCAGCCGAGCCAACTCAGCTGATTCGACCCATCCGAGTATGTTGGGCGTACTTCTCTGTACATGGGGCGTACTCATTGGTTTACCAGATGATGGGACTCTGACTGTGTACATGCAGCGTACCACTTGGTACGCCCAACGTACGCGCGTGGTCATCTCTTTCCCCATTAAGAGCTTAATACACCAAAATTTAACATCCAAAGTCAGATCAAAGTCCCAAATGATGTTTTTGACCATAAATTTTCCAACTTTATGGTCTTGCATGGCCAATAAGGTCTTAACATGAAAAACCTCAACCACTTAACCCATTAAGACCTCAAAACACATTCATGGAAGGAAGGATATGATCAAGACAACATTTTATGCTCCTAAACACCTCAAAATGACTGAAAGGATAAATCAAATGGATTAGAGTAGCTCATACTCAAAATACCCAAATAATGGGACCAAAAGGACAAAAACTCCATGGCTAACCTAGATCTATGCATAGAATCATCAAGTTCATAACTTTATACCTCAAAATGGATCTTGACGGTAAGGCGTTCCTGGATCTAGAAGGTCTTGATCTTCCAAGATGATGCTTCTTTCTTCACCTTGCTTCAAAAACACCATAAACACACACTTTTGAGCTCAAAGGATCACACACAAGAGATTAGTGTTGCAAAGGACGAAATGAAGGTTGGAGGCTAGAGAGGGAATGAGAAATGAAGATTTAATGATGCTTATATATAGACCAAACCCTAAAAATTAAGGTTTGAGCATTCACCACATACGCCTGGCATACGCGGTTTATGCCCGACATACTAGGGTCCACCCCAGTATGCCTAGCGTACACAACGTACGCCCAACGTACTACCCTCTTGAATAAAATTACCAAAATGCCACTATGGGGGATTTTGCAAGCTTCCTCATACCTAATAGCTAAAAAACAAAAACCTTCATACTAAGAGTGAATTTTGGAGATACCTCATGTCGGGATGTTACAAGAAGCTTCTCAGTTTTCTTCTTTTCTACCCGACGACGAACGACAAGAGTGAGGGGGCAGAATGTGACAAGGGGTGTTTGGTGGTGGTTGCTCAACAAAACAAAGGTGGAGTGGCGGCGGTTCTCGGTGGTTATCGGCAGTCTAGAGCCACCTCATGTGCGATGTTCTAAACTAAGAAAAGAGAGGAAACAATGGAGGGGGAGAGATTTAGAGAGTTTGCTAATTTTTGGTGTGATGAAATGGGATGAAAAGGTCTCAATTTATAGTCTCATGGAGGGTTGCAAGACCCTCCATGCACCATACTTACATTTGATAGTCAAACACATAAAGGGAGGCCATGCTTGTACTCTTGTTTAAATATTCACTCAATCGAAGTAAGGGGGGAGATGAGAGGTGGGTGTCAAGGATGTGGATATGGCCTAAGATAAGAAGAAATGGTTGATTTTTTGTGCTTCTCGTGCAAGGTGGTGATGTCATCAACCTCAAAAAGTCCCTAAAACACTTCTAGATTTGTATGCCAAAATCCTGACGTCTAATATTTATTTTCGAAAGTGGCAAATGACAGAGCCAAGATCAATGCTTCCAAAAACTCCGGGAAATCATGTTTAATTGACCAGAAATGTCCGATTTTCAACTTTTACAAATACTTTTGCTAAAAATATTTCAAGTATGGAATCAAATAATAGACCATAGTATGAGTCCAAAAACGTTCTTGGAATTTCCATTTGAGGTGTGCAAGTGCCTCAACGGATCGAAACAGTTTATGCAGTGTAAAGAAAATCATTATTATACTTGTTTGTTTTCTTATAAAGATCGTATCTTTTGCATACAAAATCCATTTTGGATGTTCTTTATATTTCCAGACTTAGGTTATAACACCCAGTTTTGGGTCGTTTCATAATTTGGGGCCGTAAGTTGAAGATCAAGTATTATAAGGCTTTGGGCTTTAAGGAAGAGAGGCTTAGGCCCATTTGGATGTGGGTGATATAGATGCGTGATCCAATAGTTCGGTTTGCACTTTGAAGTCAAAGGGTAATATGGGAAAGTAGTGTTTCAGACTTCTTTTATGAATTATGGATTTTAGCTCGATGTGTTTTAAGTCAAAAGTAATTATATATGGTTGTAGAGCTCCTCAATACCTTTTTGAGGATATAAAGATCGTCGAAATTGGACTTCATACGAAGAAGTTATGATCGTTTGAAGTTTGGATGGTTTGGGGTTAAGCTGAGTACGCTGGGCGTACAGAGGGGAGTATGTTGAGCATACAGAGGCACCCTGAGTATGTTGGGCATACCAGGAGTAAGCAGGGCGTACAAGGTCAGTTCCCAAACCCTATTTTTGTGGTTTGATCCCTATTTAAGCTCCTTAACTTCCCTAAACCCACTCCATTCTCAGCGTACACCTCTCCAACACCCTTCCATGAAACCTTAATCCTAGTTTGAGCCTTGTGATCTAAAAGATTTTTTTTTTGAGTGATTTGGATTATGCATGGTGCACCTTGGAGAAGAAGGAACTTCTTGGCGAAGTGTTGGTTTCATTAGAGCTTGTAGATCTGTACCTTGTTCACCTTGATCTATCTTCTAGAAGTATAAAGTTTGAATCTTGATGATGCATTCGTTAGATCTAGCTGATTTCATGAGATTTTGGTCATTTTAGTGCATAAAGTTCAGATCTTGAAAGTTTGTGACCTTCTTATGGATAAAGTTGGAAACTGTATCCATCTAAACATCATTATAATTCAGATCTGAAGGTTGGAGGCTTGGACTTAATGGATTAATTTGAAAAGATGCACATTTTGGTCCATTTGATACTTCTTGGTGGTTTGAACCATTATAATGCATAAACTTTGAAACTTTATCCATTATGGAGCTATTAGGATCCATAAAAATGTGATATTAATCCTTCTATTCATTCCATGAAAGTGTCATGATGTCTTAATGGATTAACAAGTAAGGTTTTGGATTTTGGACCTTGTCTAGACATGGAAAGTCATAAAGGTGGAAACTTTATGACTTAAAATGATGTTGTGGGAGTCGATATAAGTGTTGGATGAAAGGACTTGATAGATTAAGCACTTAATGGAAGAGTGTCATTTGGCCGAGTACGTTAGGCGTACCTTTAAGTACAATGTGCGTACTCGTATGGGGTCCCGATTATGAATGGTAAGTACGCCATTCGTACGCGCTGAGTATGTTGGGCATACTTAGCCTAACGTTGACGTGTTGACTTTGACTTCCGTTGACCATTAACTTTTTGACCTTGGGTCAAACTTGAGGGTTTTTGGATATTAAATAATATTTTATCTAGTTATGGTATTAGTGGATTTGTGGGTGCAAGTAGTGCAGAAAAAGGATTGTGTGGTAGTGTTTCAGGGTTCTTCGATTTAGGTGACTCTTCTCTTGGTGCTTGTGAGTTGAAGGCGCCAATGTCGGCTCACTAAGTTATATATGTAAGATGTTATCTATCTTTGTGACTCTTGCAAGATTGTATGAGCATGTGTGGTAGATTAGTCGTATCATGATGACCAGTTGGGTCTAGCTGTTATTATTGTGTTATACTATTTATGTGTGACTGAGACTATTGATAGTCTATAGGGTGGCCCATAACCCATCGGGCGTGCTCTTAGCCTACTGAGACTGTTGATAGTCTCCAGGGTTGCCGATAACCCACTGGACGTACTATTAGCTGAAAGACCCAAACTTTCATACTCAAGACATTATTATCACTCCAAGTTACTCTAAAACATGCTACATGCATATTCATAAAATAATATTTTACATTGATAGTTTAATTACATAGACTGGATACAAACCGACTATTAAGATTTTTACAAAGTTTATATTACATAATTTCCCAGGAATACAATACAAAGGCTATAATATTATCTATTCTACATCTTTTACCAGTACATGACTATACTGGATGCTTATCACCTGCAATAGTTTAAACATTGAGAGGGATAAGCGGGTGACGCTTAGTGAGTTTAATAAAAGTTAAAATATAACACTATGTCATATACATATCAATATGACAGAAGCAAAGAGGAACAAAGAACAACAAAGGAATGTGTGTATCGTATGACACAAAAAATACAATTTTGGATATACATCTAAAAAGCTTCAGCCCAAATGGCACAAAAAATACAATTTCGAATTATCATTTTGCTAGAATGATATAGGTTTTCATCCCTACATAGCCCTATGCCAATACCAGAAGTTATACGATTCATGCTCTACATGGCCAAAGGCACAAAGCCAAGACCAAAAAATTATACGAGTCATGCTTTACATGGCCAAAGGCATAAATCCGATATAACACAGGAAAGTACATTGAATATATAACACATAACATACAATTGTCCCTATATTGAACTCAGCGTGAAATAACCGGAGGAATAAATGATAATTTGGGCAGCACTTCAACTCTAAAAATGACTTTCGATGACGAAACCGGGGATTTTAGTTGAAAATCGGCCTTATTCGGGCAGAGTTTCGACTTAAAAATATGATTTTCTCGGGAACTTCGGAGTGTCGGGACTTGCTTCGGGTTTCGGGGATGATATCGGGACTTCGGGGGGTTAAAAATAGCTTGAATATAGAGTAAAGGATGAGAAAGTGTAAGATTTGTAACCAAAATATGGTTGCCTTCACATACTATTTATAGGGGTCGAAGCCTCGGCGTACGCTAGGCGTACGAGGCATGTCATCTGCTCGGTTTCGGGGTCTCGGACGTGTCATCAACAACGTCATCAACAACGATAGGTGGCACCAAGGAAAAGAAAGGGCCGACATGGCTGATCCGAGGTCCTACATGCGAACGTTGGGCGTAAGCTTCTACACGGGGCGTACTCTTCGGATAAGTCTTGGATTTTTTATTTATTTTTATTTAAAATTTTCATAAATTCATATCTTTTGCATACGAGCTCCGTTTTTTACGTTCTTTATATCCACGCGTAGGTGAAATTATGATCTACAGACTCCGTTGGCTAATTTTGACTTTATTTTTGATATTATATTTTTAACGAACCGGGACAGAAAAAGTCCGTTAAAAATTCATAACTTCTTCAT
Organism: Lactuca sativa; assembly: GCF_002870075.4. Classification (NCBI taxonomy): domain Eukaryota; kingdom Viridiplantae; phylum Streptophyta; class Magnoliopsida; order Asterales; family Asteraceae; genus Lactuca; species Lactuca sativa. The sequence continues at coordinate 112,675,854 of NC_056627.2, read as the reverse complement.
CCGATGTTCGTTTTCGTCTGTCTTTTTACCGTTGTACTACTATTGACGAGACCTTCGATTCTCGTTTAGGTTGTGTCGGCTAAAAATCACTCGATCTTTATTTCGAGTTTTTAGTTCTCTACTGTTATTTCGAAACTTAGAAAAATCATAATTTCCTCATACGAAGATAGATTTTGACGTTCTTTTTATGAAAATTCTCGGTTTAAAGAATATTACGACTTTTGTTTAGATCACTAAAGCTAAATAGTAGTTTATCGAAAAATCATTTTTTACGGCATACGGCGTCGTGCCGGTTCTGTCGCGAAACTTTAAACAGTCATAACTTCTTTGTTATAACTTGGATTTCGATGAGGTTTTCGCCTACATGTTTCTAACGAAATTATCTAAAATTTTCAATAATAAAATTTTACTTATTTCAAATTTTATATTTTCATTAAATTTCAATATTTGACATTAGATTGGAATCTCATAAGACTTCCAATAATTTTCGAGTGATTCTAAACATAGTTTTACTTCATTTCTAGTAAAAACTATATGTTAGAACTCAACACTCAAAATCACATAATATTTTATAATATTATTCATTTTTTTAAAAGTTACAAAACACGATAACCGAACGTGTATGTTACAAATACCTCCTCCTTTTGAGGATTTCGTCCCCGAAATTACAACGATTTAAATAAATGGGGATATTTTTCTCTTATCTCATTTTTATTTTACCAAGTATAATTTGGGCCTTGATGGTGTTTCCACTTAACAAGCACCAACTCCACTTCTTTATTACGTAGATTAGTCGTTCTTTCGTTTACGATCTCTTCAAGCTCTTCTACATATCTTAATTTATTATCCAATTTCACCTCGGATAACGGGACCATTTCATCATATATACTTAAACATTTGTGCAGATAACTTACATGAAACACATCATGAATACCTGCCAAATCTTCAGGTAATTCCAAGCGGTATGCTTGTTTACCAATCCTCTGGATGATTTTGAAAGGACCAATAAATCTAGGACTTAGTTTTCCTTTCTTCCCAAATCGCATAATGCCTTTCCACGAGGATACCTTCAGCATTACGAAATCACGCACCTTGAATTCTATGGGTCGTCTCCTCTTTTCTGCATAGGATGTATGTCGATCCTGGGCCGCTTTCATTCTTTCTCGACAATTTGAATCTTGTCAGTGGTGTCTTGAATCATCTCAGGGCCTCCAAGGATTTTCTATCCTATTTCACGCCAACATAATGGAGTACGACATCTACGTCTATATAGTGTTTCATATGGTGGCATTTTGATTGAAGCGTGGTAATTGTTATTATATGAAAATTTGACAATAGGTAAGTATTTATCCCAGTTACCACCGAACTCCAAAACACATGCACGAAGCATATCTTCTGTTGTTTGGATCGTTCTCTCCGTCTAACCGTCTGTCTGGGCTTGATAAGCTGTACTGAGAGCAACTCGAGATCCCAATTCACGTTGCATACTTGCCCAAAAATGAGAGGTGAAGCGAGTATCACGATCAGTAATAATCTTTAGTGGCACACCATGTCTTGCAACAATTTCATCCAAGTACACTTGTGCGTATTTCTCCATTGGAGTCGTTTCACGCATGGCGAGAAAATGGGCGCTTTTAGTTAGGCGGTCGACAATTACCCAAATGCTATCATGTTGTCTAGCAATATTTGGCAATTTGGTAATAAAATCTATGGACAGCTCTTCCCATTTCCACACAGGAACACTAAGACTTTCTGGAGTTCCGTAAGGCTTTTGGTGCTCTGTTTTGACTTGTAAGCATATCAAGCATTCATGCACATATCTTTCAATGTCTCTCTTTAATCCAGGTCACCAATAATCAGCTTTTACATCATAGTACATTTTACTTGTACCAGTATGTATTGACAGCTTAGACTTATGGGCTTCATCTAAAATCTTCTGTCTTAATCCACCAATCTTTGGAATCCATAGTCGATTCTTGATAAACAATGTCACATATGGATTTCAATATAATTTATATTGATTTCAAAACATAGTTATAGTATAATAATTTCTTCCGTTAATTTGAAACCTCTTCATCTCAGTTTCCGTGACAGTTAGTACAAACATGGTTGTTATAACCATTTAAAAAGGGTAATAAGGTTTTAATTTTGTCCACATTAGGTCTTTAAGGTTTTTTTATACATATTACACCAACATGGTTGTTATAACCATTTAAAGAGGGGGTAATAAGGTTTTAATATTGTCCACATTAGGTCCCTACTTTTAATATTCTAATCATTTCATCTAACTCTTTTACAATTTATATTAGTATCTAGTTAGATGGCTTCATCATTTCATCTTCTCCTTTTAGTCGCTCATTCACCACAACCACGGTTTCAATTGAAATGTTACATAACAATTTTTTGTCATTTTTACAAAAATAAATAAATAAATAAATAAATAAATAATAATAATAATAATAATAATAATAATAATAATAATAATAATAATAATCAAAGTCTTAATGATTAAGATTATGTTTGGCGCGCCACAACTAGCTAATAAGCTAGTTTATTTTACGATATTTTTTAAGTTGTCATGTTTGGCAATCCAAAAAGTAGCTTATAAGTTAGCATTTTAAAAAAGCTACTTAAACTAGTTTTTTTTTTAATTTTCCAAATATACCCCTTAATTAATTAAGAAAACATATTTTTTTAAATGTCCTTTTATGTCATTTTACAAATTTTAGATAGCTTATAAGCCAGTGGCGAAGCCAGGGTTAGAGTAAAAGAGTATCCCGGCAAGTAATGTGGTAGCCCCGATACGGCATTACTTATCAGAGATACCCCATTACTTGTTAGGCATACTCTTTTACTTTGACCCTAGCTTCGCTACTGGCTTATAAGCTATCTGAAATTTATATAATGACATAAAAGGGCATTTCAAAAATATGTTTTCTTAACTAATTAAGGGGTATATTTGGAAAAATTTTAAAATAACGATTAAAAAACCAGTCTAAATAGCTTTTTAAAACGCTAGCTTATAAGCTACTTTTTGGCTTTCCAAACATAACAACTTAAAAAAGATCGAAAAATAAACTAGCTTACCAGCTAGTTGTGGCGCGCCAAACATATAGCCTTAATCATTAAGTCTTTGATTATTATTAGTTTTTTTTTTGTAGAAATGACAAAAATTTGTTATGTAACATTTCAATTGAAACCGTGGTTATGATGAATGGGTGACTAAAATGAGAAGATGAAATGATGATGCCATCTAACTAGATACTAATATAAATTGTAAAAGAGTTAGATGAAATGATAAAAATATTAAAAATAAGGACCTAATGTGGACAAAATTAAAACCTTATTACCCTTTTCAAACGGTTATAACAACCATGTTGGTGTAATATTCATAAAAAATAAAAAAATTAAAAAATTAAAAAAAAATAAAAAGAAAAGAAAACCCTTAAGGACCTAATGTGGACAAAGTTAAAACCTTATTACCCTCCTAGGTCATTACCCCTTAAAACAATCATAGAAAGGAAAGCATAACAAACTTTGAAGACTTTGATCCTCATGGGAGGTTGGAAGTTGATGAAGTGTGGCATGAAACTCTAAAGCAAGAGTTCTCTCCAAGTATCCACCAAGCAAGAGTAGAACCATCAAAACATGCTAGTATTCACTTGTAATTTGTTGTTCATAAGCCTTTGAAATATATACCAAATATATGTTCAAAGGTGAAGCAACAAAGGGACTTTGTCTAACATCAAAATGCAAGAAAATGGAGGAGAATAAGATCTTGTAAAGCTCGAAATTTGGCAGCTCCTTGGAACCCCTCATGCTCACGGTTTTTCCTTCAAAAGAAAAGAAGAGAGAAAAACCTATGAAAGAACTTGTAACAAAACCCTTCCATACTCTCCCTTATATAATGGCCAAAAAGCAAAAGGATACCATAAAACAAAAGGAGCATGGAACATGCTTCTTACAAGCATGGTAGAATTGATTAAACAATTCAAAAAAAGATCATGCTTGGTCTCCTCTCATTTTTCGAAACAGGTAAGTCACAAAGAAGACAAAAGTTGTCTCATGGCTAGTTTATATACACATACATGTTATCTTTATAAAAAACAATCTTATTTATAAATAATTCTTAACATATATATCTATATAACTAGTCATATATATAAATATCTTATTTTATATAAAACTATCTTTTATATAAATTATAACTAGCTTATTTTATATAAAACTACCTTCTATATAAATTGAACTAGTTTATTAAGATATAAATATAACTTATAAATAATCATAATTTATGATATATTTCATAAGTTGTTACTGCTCCAATAAATATTATTTACACAAATAATAAATTCTCAATTGTAAAATATTATTTCCATGAAATAATAATTTTCCAATTAAATAAAAATGTTGATATATTTATTAATAATCAAATTATACTAATAAATAATCAATTGACGGTAACTTGTTGTATAATGGCCAAAAAGCAAAAGGATACCATAAAACAAAAGGAGCATGGAACATGCTTCTTACAAGCATGGTAGAATTGATTAAACAATTCAAAAAAAGATCATGTTTGGTCTCCTCTCATTTTTCGAAACAGGTAAGTCACAAAGAAGACAAAAGTTGTCTCATGGCTAGTTTATATACACATACATGTTATCTTTATAAAAAACAATCTTATTTATAAATAATTCTTAACATATATATCTATATAACTAGTCATATATATAAATATCTTATTTTATATAAAACTATCTTTTATATAAATTATAACTAGCTTATTTTATATAAAACTACCTTCTATATAAATTGAACTAGTTTATTAAGATATAAATATAACTTATAAATAATCATAATTTATGATATATTTCATAAGTTGTTACTGCTCCAATAAATATTATTTACACAAATAATAAATTCTCAATTGTAAAATATTATTTCCATGAAATAATAATTTTCCAATTAAATAAAAATGTTGATATATTTATTAATAATCAAATTATACTAATAAATAATCAATTGACGGTAACTTATTGTATGGTGTGACCCTATAGGATCATATATTATTAACAATATCATTCAATAATGTCTCTTGGATATACTAGATCTTTCAGTTTATTATTTATATTATTTATATAATAAATGTGGCAAACATCTACAGATAAATATTACATTTGTGATGCCTTATACACCAACATCCTTGGATTTATGGCTCCCTACCGTAATATTATGTATTGGTTAGTCGGTTTCAAAGAACATTTACTAAGGAAGAAAGGTTCAATCATACTCATGCACAACTTAAAAGTATTACTAATCGTGCTTATTGTGTATTGAATGTGAGACTTTCAATCTTAAAACAAACCACTCCTTATCATATTCTAATGTAAAGAGACATAGTCATTGTTTGTGTTGCAGTCCATAATTTTATAAAGAAATACAATATTCACAATGATTTATTTATAAACTTTGAACAAAGCATTACGGTTACTCCTAACGGGGAAGGTAGAGGAAGTGAAGGCCAAAACAAAACATAGAATGTGGTTCAGAAACCGTTAACTGTATGACTACTTTGTATGACGAGATTGCTAATCAATTACCTTTAAATGGTTAACGTTGAATTTATATGCAATTTCTTTGATTTTGTATAACAATTTATATTTGGATTTTAAATGATGTATATTTAATCTAGATTTTATGTGATAGTTTGTATTTTTATAATTATTTTATCTAACACAAGAGACAACATAAAAGTAATATAGTCATTTTCATCATTCAGCAGCACAATAGAGAAATAATGAGATAACATAACTCAATCAGATGTGGACTCAGTAAACAACTATCAAATGATCCCTTAACTATAATGTTTAATTTTATATAATTCAAAAAGATCGGCTTAAAAGAGATAACAAAGTTTCTGGTTAGTTTTCATCTTTGTAGAAACTTGCCCGTCGATTATTTTCTTTTTTTCTTCCATTTCCCCACTGCGTGCCATCATTTTTTAACCATCTTCTAAATATTATTTTGCTACAGTTTATCTAATGAAAAAAAATAGCAACGCTAAATTTAGGTGGGTAGGCAGTGGTCAAAGGTGAAGCAAAAGCAGCAGCATCTTCAAGGGTATTGTTATTCAAGGCAACGGGTGTGAGAATTTGAATAAGTATGTGGTAAATAATGCAATGAAGCTAATCACTGCGTCATTACTTACTTATGAAGAAATTAAAATTCCATATTTACATAGTGGCATATCAATCAAATGATGATATGAAGAGAAATTACATACAGGGAGGGGAATGGAATCCTACAAGTTAGTCTCCAGGAATGCTTGAATTGCCAAACCCGCCGCCCAAACATCATCTTCTAATACATGCTCTTCTGGGGAATGACTAATCCCTCCACGACACCTAACAAATAGCATACCAACCTATCCAACAAAAACAGACAGACCAAACCCCATCACGTCAGATTTATATTTTTTCTTTTTCTTCCCTTTAATAATGAAATGAAGGACAAGACTGGGTTGATGTCAATAGAATAGAAACTGCAAATCCCAAAGCTCAAACAAGGTTAGAAAGGGACCGACACTCAATATTTCATCCATGTAAAAGACGCAAATACCCTCTCTCGTATATGCAGTACAACTGGACAAAAACTGTCCCACCCAAAAAAAGTGAAACAAGGTGGGATAGGACTCGACCTCAATCTTTGCCATTAATGCCCTCATCATTGGAAACATCCCAACAAAGCTTGTCCAGTCCCATCCCATTCCGAATAACAAAAGCAGCCTTGTTACAAAAGACTGAACGGGACTAGAGAACAGACAAGAAAATCTAGGGATATATTCGATGATGAGGATGAGGATGTGGAGGGCATTTAGGTCTTTTGCACAAACGAGAGATGAGTCCCTTTCCCAACTTGTCTCACCATTTTGGATTGGAGAAGAAAAAGTTAGAAATTTTGTCCTCTAATGTTGTTAAGTGGAGATGAAACCTTGGTCAAATGAGACATGGCCATTGCATCATGGCCTGCACCACTCATGAGTACTGGCACATCACCAATATCTTCACCCGCCATTCGCTTCAAAGCAGTGTAGGCAGCAGATTTCAGCTGTGAATTTAATCCTCCATCACAATTTACAGCATCTGCATCATGCTGAACACAATTCACAATAACAAGTTATTTATGCTACATGTGTCTCAGGGAAAGGGAAGAAAGTAGAAAATGCACCTTCCGGTCCAGGAAACAAGAAACAGAACGACCATCACATATTCTATGCATCTGATTTGACAATTCGTATATGATGGCCTCCCTTCCTATGTCATCTATAGTACGGATATCTATAGTAAATGATACCTGAAAACGTAATCATCATTTGAGTATTATTATTATTATTATAAGGGTTAAATGCAAGAAATAGCAATGTACTTTCATCAGTTCTTTTATTATAGCATCCTACTTTATTTTTTTTTCTACTATAGCATCATCCAAATACAAACTACAAAGCAATTTTCAATGCTATATAATATGGCAGATTTTTTGAAGTAAAATCGTGTATTATAATATAGAAATAAGTAAAGGTAAGGTAAGCCTTATGATTATTGTTATTATAATACACAAACGCACCTGGCCTGGTATGACATTACTTGCACTGGGCCAGGTTGATATCTCACCAACTGTACAAACAAGTGATCCTGAAAGAGATTCAATGGAGAAGGCATTGCAGTGTCCATTACTTGAAATAAAATCCTGTGGGTGTTTACATAGGCTTTCTAATAATACAATTAATTCAGCTGCAGCAACCATAGGGTCTTGGCGCATAGACATGGGAACTGTTCCAGCATGTCCTTGTGATCCTCTCACTGTCAGCTGCAATTATGCATATAAACTTTATCTTTTAATTTCACAAAACAATTAACAAACCTCGCCCTTATTCCTCATAAATATATCACATATACTTCTAAAGGCCAAGTCCAACGCGTGTTCACTATTTGGATCAAAACCACGACATGTCCAATTGGACAATTTGGATCAGACTACTTGGTTCGGATATTCAGAATTTTGGATTGGTTTCAACAAAACCGAATTATTATTTTGGATTTCGGATTGGTTTTGGTTTATAAAATAAGAACCAAATAGTAAAAAAAATAAACAGAATAATTTATTATTTATTTTTAATATATATCTTTAACCATTTATATATTTAATAAAATAAAAAAATTTAATAGATTAGAAATTTTCATCCAATATAATACCTTAAGAAGTACTTATTAAAAGTTTTTTGTCTATGAAATATCAAATATTATTATCATTATCCTATCAACATAAAATATATATATATATATATATATATATATATATATATATATATATATATATATATATATATATATATAGCTTAAAATACAACAAAGAATGTTATGTTAAAACATAACTTTTTTTAATACAAAAACATAGGTACCATAACTAAATATCTATAATTTTCAAATTTCAATAAATAGTTCTGATAAACATTTCGAGAGAGAATACAAATATTATAAATTATAATTTTGACTCGTTGACATTAGTACGAGGCGTAATTCAGTACATGCAAATTGCATTTGCACGATAGACTATAAAATATCAATGATAAGCATACCTTTAATCGTGTCTGTCCAGCAATACCTTTTACAACAGCAAGAGGAAGACCAATTGATTCAAGTACAGGTCCCTGTTCGATGTGAACCTACACAATAATAACAACAATAAATCATAAATGCCCAAAATGCTTTTAACATCTAAGCATCATAATCTGATGTAGGAAACCCTTTACCGCCGCCCACTTTATTTTTGGGCTACAAAATTGGAATGCAAGTTAGGGTTTATTGATTTATTGGTTTAACCAAAAATAAATAAATAAATAAATAAAGGTCCCAACTCCTCTCACGTTTAAAACGATGAATATTATGAAAATAGTTTGTCAAAATCAAAAGGTAAAATGGTCATTTAGTCTCATTCAGTCTAGAAAAGAATTTATCAGTAACCATTCAGCCACTTCACGAATACAGGAGTTGATGGGAAAAACACGACCCCTTTTTTTCAATTTTCATTACCTTGTCCATTCCATTCCATCCAATAAAAAAATAACGAATTTTTCAATATTTGTATAGAATTTATTTACCTCCACATAGCCCAAAACAGACTCAGGTTCATATTTGATCTGACTGAGGTTTTCTTCTGTAGTGTCTATCAAGTTCTCTTTTAAAACATTTTGCACTGTCAAGCCACTGAAATATTTTTCTGTAAGTTTCACTTAGGATTCAGACACATGACAACAGAGTAAATCATCACTCTACCTTTTGTCAGGTACCTGCAATGTTGAAGCAGGAAGTACCCCTGCAAGAGCTGCACTTCCTAGAAATGTAGATTGAAATCTAACTCCTTCTTCATCACTAAACGCAATTACCTGCAGTATCTCAAGTCTATGAATGACAAACACCAAAGCCTTGATACTTTTCAACAATAAAGAACATGCATTCTTTTTTTTTTTATTCATATCCTCCTCTTATAGCATTGTATTTTGAACAATCTACCCAATTATAGCAGTGTCATCCACATACAAAGCAATGTTCATTGCTATTATTATTTGGATTTTTCAAAGTACAATGTCCTAATAAGAAAAAAAAACTTGAAAGTACAATGCTATATTAGACCCATAAATCATAAACACAAGCTACCTATGCTTCACATGGCTTATAAATCATAAATGCCCAAAATGTTTTTAACATCTAAGCATTAAGCACATGTTCTTTTTAGTTAGACCTGCTGAATTATATGTTCATATCGGACCTTAACATATATATAACCTTAGTATAACATTCACACAAGGGAAACGGCTAAATGCATAACATAGCAATGTACTTTCATTTATTTGTGTATTATAGCATCCTAATTTTAAATCCCTCCACTACAACATTGTACTTGTAATTTTGTTTTATTGAACTTTGTGAAATCTAGCACATTATGTACATTTTCAGACATTATACTTTAAAAAACCAAGCCAATTATAGCAGTGCGGCATTGGTTTGTATTTGCATGACATTGCTATAATTGGGTAGATTTTCAAAGTATAATGTTGGAATGGGAAGAAGAGAAAGTATGATGCTATAATAAACAAAGTAAAGTAGGTCGATATTTCTTGCATTTAACCCATAAAAGAAAAAATACAAAAATTTGAACTTACTTCAACCGGATGTTGTAGATGCCTTGACCTTCCTGTTACATTTAACACCTTTAAAGCTGATATAGCCGATATTATGCCAAGAGTTCCATCAAACATACCAGCATCAACAACAGTATCCTGTTGAGAAGAGGAAAAAGAACTCCACCACTTAGGAACAGAAATACTTAAGATAGAAAAGGGCAAACTACACAAAAAACCATTACATCATCAACCTTAAAACTAAAAAAAAATAATATGGAAAAATTATTTGTATAAAAGCCATTGGTATATAATTTTTTGTAATTTCAGCCAGCATTACTAACCTACAAAACCTGGTTAGCAAGTTTGATTTGCTTACATGAACAATATTTTTTATGAGGTGGCATCTGATGTCCACATAAGCATGTGTTATACTTATGGACACTTAAAAACAACAGTTTTTGACACACGTATGTGGCCATGTCAGATGCCAAGTCATTGAAAAATGTCCAAGTGAGAAATCAAACCTGGTAGCTGCTTTTTTAGGTCAATAATGGCTGAAACGAAGAGAAAAAGTGAATAAACATATTTTATGCAAATAAAAAAACTCATAATGGCTTTTTAGGTAAAACTGATAATGTAATGGCTTTTGTGTAATTTTTCCTAAAATGTTAAAATCTTGTTATTAATAAGTATTAAGGTGATTACTCACCAAATGAGAACCGATTAGAAGAGCCTTGTTGCTAGCATTTGGTGGTTGAACTCTACCATGCACATTCCCCAATCCATCCACCCACCTGGAAATGGAAATTAATGGTGGTCTTAGTAGAAGAGATGTTTCTAAAAATATTAGGACCCCAAAAAGAAAAAGGTGGGATATCTATGGAAAAGAGGTAAATGCCCTCCTCGTCCACATCACCGAAAGTAGCCCTAAAAAGCTTGTCAAATGTCAAGTCCCGTGTAGCAAGTAAGATGAAGAACAGTGAGTGAACAGAATCTCTCACGTTGTCAAACCAGCATCCTCCATCCACGTTCTGATAAGATTCCCAGCCCTGATGGAAGCTGGGCTCAAGAAAGTCCTCTCCAGATAGCCATGGCCATCACTTACCTAATGGTTCATCAGTAAAAATACGAATCTTATGAGCCCATCAAAGCTATTAGTATCTCTTTTCAAGTATCCAAGCAATCATGTTTTTTTTTTGTAAAATGAAAGAGAAAAAACAATCAAGTCTTTATAAAAGATGTAATTTCTTCATATGTAATACCAACAACACACCTCATGACTCTGTTTACACAACACATTTTCTTAAAGTGGGAGGTAAGTTCACACAGCAACAGCAGTGTTCCCTCTGCTGCATGAGGAACATACCACTCACTATCATTTTTAAATGTCCCATGAGAGTTTCAACATATTCTTTTATCATAAGTTTTCAAGAGAATATTTATTATTTGACAATTATCGCTGTTACAAAAAGATGATGTTATGATTTGGATCAAGAAGATTCAATTCATCTCTCATTATGCATAAATTTTCAACCAATATTTTGTAAAGTATATTTTTATCCTTCACATAATACAACTATTTAATACAAGAATTGACAAGGTGGTTAAGAATTAGCACAGTTAATGAAGACTATGACTCTCCATATGCATACAGCAACATGGTTTTCAAGACCGCTTAGGACTTAAAGTAAAGAAGACAAATCAGATTTGAAGACATTTACCTTTCCCAGCTCATAAATTCTTGCAACGGCCTCATCTCTTAGAATTTCAGGAAACAAATCATTCTTGGGACCTTCAATATATTCAACACAGGGTAATATAAGGGAAATATTGCAAATCATATATCAAGCCTTACTAAATAAAACTGTACTTCTTATATCCCTAAAAGGTTTCTTAACCTTTAACCCTGAATATTAGAATAAAATAAGGATCCTCCTTCCTTCACAAAGCAAACTTGATCAAAACATAGTTATAGTATAATAATTTCTTCCGTTAATTTGAAACCTCTTCATCTCAGTTTCCGTGACAGTTAGTACAAAAAAATTCTTGCAGGAATCATCTAACCTAAAACAACTGCTTTTGAGTTTTGATTATCAGAACAGTATTTGATGCTAGGTGTTATTTATAGTTCAAAATCACAGCAAAAAGCGAACAAAATCCATTTCTGTTGAAAACAAGCTGATTCGATATTTGAAAAGTGAAGATCAATAAAATCAATTAAACGCGACAACGATTCAGAACACCAACACATGAAATGTCAAAAATGAGATTTTGAATGGAGTTAGACTTACTGAAAACGATGATAACCAGAAGCAATTAAAAATATTAGATGTCGTTAATCCAAATAGCATAAAACCAGAGGAAGATAAATTTTGAAAAAGAAATGAAAATCTACCGTCGGAGATGTGCGTAGAACTGTCAGCCGATGAGATAGAAAGCAAAAGGATAACGATGAGGAAAAGTGGGAAAACACACGGAATCAATTTGGAAGAATTATAGAGTTCGTTAATTGCAGAGTGAGACGCCATGGCTGTGGCTGCAAGCTCGCAAGCAGAGAAGCAAGCAAGCTGGCTGGCTGCTGGCCACGCAACTCTCTGAAATGACTCTACTCTACTGCTTTTGCCCGTGGATTACTATCACAGCCAGCCCACCACCTCCACCACTTTATGGACAAGTGGTAAATTTTCAGGAAACCCCATCAAGTTTAATAAATTCCATATTTCACCACAAAATAAAACTTTTTTTTTAAGGTCGCATGCTAGTAAATTCCATATACCATGTACACTAATGTTGTTAGAGAAATTACTCTGAATAATATCGTAGATTAGAGAAATTCCTTTGAATAATATCGAACGTGTGATTGTGTGGAGCAAATTGGTGAAATGGACTGTATTGTTATAGATTTGTGGGAGAATGGAAAGCATTTAAAAACGATTCGACATATAAAAGTATGGAGTCCGTGAACATGTATTAGAAAGTTCACGATGGACTGTAACGTTATGGCAGTGGGGGATTGACTTACACAGTCATGCCAAAATGTCTATATTCAAGGCTTTGAATTCATCATTTTGTGTATTTTATCGGTATTTTTTGTTTTATTTATATTTTGTTTATTAGAGTGATTGTTATGGGTCTCCCAACTGCGCTACTGATAGACCTATGTTACATCCCTTAACGTCGTTAATGAGATATGAACAACCCTTCCCCCTTCAATGTTAGTTTCTTTCAGTTGCCACTCCAACGCCACTCAACGCTCGTTTCTCTCTTCTTCCTCTCTGTTTTTCATCTTTCTTGGCTTCACGACTGCGTTTTCATGGACAAACACCATCCCCGTAATGACATCGAGGGCTCGATGATGATGTGGCACCGTGGTAACGGGTACCCATACCGAGCAGTCTTAGGTAAATTGGAAGTCTGCCTAATTATGCCAATCATGTTAAGTTTTTTTCCGAACCTGCAGTTGGTAACCATAATTTTATTATGTCCTATTTATTTTATGCAGATGATGTTATTTTTTGGGGTGACTGGTCTCAAGAAAATGTGGATAATGTGGTGTGTATTCTTCATTTTGTCCACCTAACTTCGGGCCCTCGTCTAAATTTAAACAAGTCTAATTTGTTTTAGTTGGGGGTAAATGATGATGAGGTCACTCTGTTGGTATTTTCGTTGCTAAGAACATGGCTAGAGTTGGGTGACTTGGTATTCTCGTTGCTGAGAACATGGCTAGAGTTGCAGGGTGGACATCAATTATTCAGAAATTTGAGGAAAGACTTGCCAAATGGAAAATTTCATTTACTTTCTATTGGAACGAGATTAATGCTTTTAAAGGCTGTTTTAGGCTCTCTAGGGATTTATTTCTTCTTTATTTTCCTTCTGCCAGCTAGTGCTACAAAAAAACCTGGAGAGTTTGAGGTCTCGTTTTTTTAGGGTTCTGATGCTGATGTCAAGAAAATTCCTTGGGTGAAATGGGACCTCGTTATGGCCTCTAGAGATAAAGGAGGTGTAGACATTGGTAGCTTGGGGAATTTTAATCATGCTCTTCTCCAAAAATGGCGATGGAGATATCTTAGTGATAAGGGTTCTTTGTGAGTTAAAGTCATTAACTTGGTTCATAATAAACAAAATGGGGTTCGTTTTGGTGATTCCTTGGGGCATAGTTCGGGTGTGTGGGCTAGGATCTTGAATCGTTTAATTATATATATTGGGCAGGTGTTATCCCTTATAGTACGGATATTCGAGTTCTTGGTGATGGTTGCTCGATTCGCTTTTGGTATGATATCTGAAATAGAAATATGTCGTTGAAACAAAGATTCCCATGTCTTTTCTCTTTAGACCTGAATAAAGATTGTTTCATCTTAAATCATATGCATGAGGGTGGTTGGCAGTGGGAGTAAAGGTGTGACATAAGGGGAGGGTTGGAATCTCATCAACTCATGGAATTGAATTCTCTGATTGAGAATGTTACCTTTAGTTCCCATGCAGATTCGTGGAGTTGGTGTTTGAATAACACAGGAGTCTTTTTGATTTCTAATGTTAGGAAAGCTCTTGATGACTTTTTCCTTTCTACTTCTAATTCTGGAATGAGATGGAACACTTTTGCACCAAGAAAAGCCAATATTTTCATTTGGAGCTTGATGTTAAATCGGTTTCCTGTAAGACAATCTCTAGTTGATAAAGGAATTGATGTTCCTTCGGTCAGTTGTCATGTTTGTAATGGAGATTCATAAACTGCTTCTCATTTGTTCCTATTTTGCAACCTAGGTACTCAAATATGGCAAAATATCTTTAGATGGTTGGACCGGTTATTTGTGTCTATGACATCGATCTCTCATATTTTTTTGTGGTTGGATTTGCAGCCTTTATCGAGTGGTAAGAAGAAAATGGTGGATCTAATTTCTACACTTTGGTTGTTATGGAGTTATCAGAATGATGTGGTTTTTGGAGGAAAGAAATACCAAAAACAGACAATTTTTAATTATATTAGGGATCTTTCTTTTTTCTTGGTACAAGTCTAGGAATCAAAAATGTAATATATCATGGGTTGAGTGGTTGCAAAATCCTCTTAAGGCCTTTGTAGTGTAATTGTACTTTTTTCTTTAGTTTCTTGCTAGAGGTATTTTGTTTTTTAATATCATTCAGCCGTTCAAAAAAAAAGTTACTTTAATATTTTTGAATATTGGTGGTACTTGTAGAAAATAGAACCACCCTATAAAAAATATAATTACTTTTAGCTTTAAATTCGTAATATCATTATGAGTTTTTCATGTTAAAAAAATGGTAAAATGCATTATTGGTGGCCTATGTTACTCCGTCATGAAAAATCAACCGCATAATAATAACAATATTTTGGGCAATGTTTAAACATTGGACCTCTGTATTTAATTTATCCACTTCAACTACTAGGCTTTTATCACTTAAATAAGTTTTCTCAAGGTTATAAAAATCGATCGACGTTAGCTAGTCAGTGGACTGGGGTCAAGGGATTAATCGGTTAGGCGAAGATTAATCGGGGACCATTAATTGCTAATTTGTTAGATTTTAAAAAATTAAATATGACTAATATCATAACAAAATAAGTTAATATGATAAATACAACACCAATCATACCTCAAATAGTTTCTATTGAGATATAACTTATTCAAAGTGTTAAAATTTCATTGGGTTCTACTGTTTTAGTCATTTTGTATGTATGGATTAATCGTTAGGCTCTCTCTAATCGGTCAAATAGCGCCTAGGGATTAATCAGAGATTAATCGGGATTTTTACAACAATGAATTTTCTCATATTACGTGAAAAAATACTCTCTTTATTACTTTAGTGATGTGTCTTCTTATAAGTGTGCACCAATTATTAGTGGCTATGTGAATGTGAAGTTGATCACATACAAGTATCTAACTCTAACCTAGAGTTTTAAAGTCTAAAAAAACATCGTTTATAATAAAATATATTTATGAAATAAATTAGACATGGTGTATGATAATCAAGGTTCTAAATGACGTAAAGCTTGGCATGGCAGCGAGGTCAAGCCTCAAGCCATGACTAGCCTTGGCTAGCCATGACGAGCCTTGGCGAGCCATGAAGATTTTCAATGGGTAACAATTTTATATACATTAAAAAAGATAAATCACAGAATTACATGATTAGATCAAATGTATCGTGTTTTTAAAAGTGTGATATTAACACTTAATATGAAAAAGTTAACAAAAACTCAATTGTTTTAGGTCGATCAGAAAAAAACAAAACGACAAATAAATAAATAAAAACTCGCACCATAACGCGCTAAGGTGCACTTTGACACGTTATTTGGCATCATGCTTAACACACCCGCCTTGGACTTTTTCGTAAGGGTTACACTATGCCTCACGTCATGGCACGTCTTGGTGTGTCTTTTAGAACCATGATGCTAATACAAAAATATTCTCTTTTATTACTTTTGTGATGTGTCAGCATATAACCTCTTCGATTGCTTTCATTACTGCTTCCATCAAAGATATTTTATGGTTCAAATTCTCAAGCTCTTTCTGGCTCCTATGGATGATAAAACAAACAAAATCAACATTTGTTAATGTAGCACCAATAATATATATGTGCACGTATGTGCAAACATTAACATTTTTTTATTGATAAAACATATAACAAATGAAATGAAGTTGTGTTTACTTCTCACCTGCATACGAGGATTTTATTCTGATCAAAAATTATATTCCTTGTTGTTGGTTTCAAAGATTATTTGAGAAAGATTATCTTCAAGATCTGTTTGGTTTCTTCAATTTTTTGTATTAGCATATACCATGTCAAGTTTGGGGAAAAATAAAAAATAAAAATAGGAAGACAATATATTTGCATTAGATATTATGTAACATTGGAGAGTGTTGATTGGTTCACGGCGATCTTTCCCCCAATGCTCCACTTTCCATGCTTGAAGACCCAAGTCTACTTGTCAAATTACTTGTTAAAAAGTGGTCTCCTTGAGAAAAATATTTAAACCACAATGGCATAGTTGGAGAGACTTATCGAAGTGCAAAGCTTTTCCATGCATTTGACAAACCCATATTACATATAATTTAGAGGAACAAATGTACCTAGGAGGAACAAAAGTAAAAAAAAAATAGTATTTGAATTGATTTGATAAGAAAGAACAATTAACGACAACAAAGCAATGATAATGATGATTTACATATTCACACAGATACTCCAAGATACAAACCCTTACACAACTTATTTAAATGTGGGTATAGTTTTTACATAGCTATGTTAGCATATAAATGGAAGTTAAGTATTAAATATAGTTTTATTGATAAAAACAATACCTTGTCAACTTGTGCTCCATAAGTAGGCAGCCAAAAAAGCCGTAAACAAAAAGTATGTTGCCTAAAAACCATCAGATAATGTTATAATTGGTTTTTTTTCTTATTAAAGCAAAATTTTAAAAGTACAATGTTATAATTAGGTGGATTTTTCAAAGAATGCCTGATGATAGCATTGTTCTTTCAAATACAATGCTTTAATAAAAAAAATGAATTTTGCTTTTAAAAAAAATATATAGAATGAGTAAATGAAACAAAAGATTTTTTGAAATTAGAATGATATATCATTGTTGCTATATTTTTTATGCATCTAAAGACTTGTTACTGATATATAATAGAAAATTATAAGACTGTAAGTAGTGTTTACAAGAGTAATAATTTTGGTAGGGTTCTATATGGCACCATATTTAATTAGCTCAATATTGTTATTGTAAAAGCATATATCATTAGCTTGCTAAAAAATGTCGGATGTAATTTTGAAGATATGAAACTACATTATTTTCATCATTTTAATCCAATGCAAAATTACAATTAGCATTGTTTACAAAGTATTTGATGATATAAAGCTTTTTTTATTTACAATAAATGTTTCTACTATCTACCATTGGTATCTAGTTATCTAAAATTTTAATACTACTTTTTACTTTTTAGTATGCATACAAGTTGCTGATGTGAAGAAAAAATTTCGTACAGATTGCACCATAACATTATAATACATTTGTAACATTATACTTCAAAAAGGGAAATCCTAAATTGCTAAAGGTCTATGTTGACAGGAAAAGTTTAAACTCAAACTAAAATCAAGTTATCAAGCCAATATATGTAAATGAGGGGTTTTAACTTATGAAAAATTCAAGCTACTATAGTAATTAGTTGTTGAAGGCGACACGAATGAAAGTGTCCCTATTTTATGTTCCACAACCCATATCAAGAATCTATTGTTGTATAGTACCTTCCAGATTGGTTCTTGCAAGCAGATTTGATGGCGCTTAACCATACATAAGACATTCTCTAGCAAAGTTATGACAATAGATGTGATGTCTGATGGTGGAGGCAAGGCGGCAGGTCTGCAAAATGGACGTATGGAGTTAGGGGTAAAATGGTAGTTTTAATTTAAATGGTAGTTAATCTTACGGTGGCAAAGTTAGAGGAAGGGTCTTAAGGACTTATTGTTGTATGCAACAAAAACACATAATCTTACTCCCAAATAATTTACTACAGAGAACATACATATTGCAATAATAGTGTTGAATTTAGTAACCTATATTTGAAAATCCCATAAATCCACACTCTCAACTTTGCTCTCCATGTACAACTTATTCTAACTTTTGGTGACCTTCAAGCTAAGTATATAGATTCTAGAAACGAAATCAAGAATAAATAACAACAACTCATTAGTTATTGATGTGAGTGTTTCTCTAAATAAAATGAAAACCATCAAGTAGAAATGGAGTACCATGGATAAGTTTTTTCTGATAAGGGGTGTAAGAGTCTAACGACCGATTGTCTGTAATTAAACAGAAATATATAACATGATAGGAGTTAGCATAAAAAACATGTGATTTATAATTGTTCAATAACGACTACAACATTCGAAAATGAGAAGTTACTTACGATATGGAACGCGTGTCTTAAACATAAATGGGCTAACTCAAACCTTTAGAAATTAAAATTCCCTCACCGACCATGGGAAAAATCCAAAAAGAAAATTCGGATTTGCAACTACTATTGCAAGAAATGGGCTAATTCAAACCTTCAAAAACCAACAGTTACAAATAGACCCCGTAAACAAATATCAATTTGTGTACTAATTCAAACTTTATTAACCAAGAAAGAAAACTAAACATGAAAATAATCTTCATAAGCAAAACAATAAATAAAAATTGAAGATTTGCAGTTGAAGTTACAATCAATACAACCGTACCAAGCCCTCCATTATGCATATAATTGCAACCAGTTCGATCTTTTTGTCTTTGAAGATTCGAAATATAGGTTTTCAATTGGTGGCTCCCTCTCCATTCAACGACACCACCAGCGCCCTGAAAAAAGCAAAGCACAATTTTAGTAAGCCCTAATATGAAACATAATTTTAGCAAACCTCCACACGACAATCACAAATAAGGAGATCATGAGAAAATGAAGCCGCAACCTAATATTAGGTATTTGTTTCATATTATCCTTATACTTTTCATAGATACAAAGGATGGATACAAGGATACAGTAGAATATTCATTTTTTTAATCGAAGACATTACGCATTATCGAACAACATGTAACTTGAGAGATACAAAGTTGACTACATCAAAAATTATTATGAGCTATATTTGACTAGAAACACCATCCCAAGCTCCCACAAGGTTAAATATTTAATTTAACGTTTGGTACATGGAAACATCGTCCCAAGCTCCCATAAGGTTAAATATTTAAGGTAATGTTTGGTACATGGACATGGTTAGACAGAACTGGATCAAAATGGACTTGATTGGAGTGGACTGAACCGAACGTATATAATTTATATAACGTTTTGTGTGACTAGTACATGACATTATAAATTGTAAATTACGAAATTATCCTTCATAACAAAGATCAAATTTATCTATACCTTTTAAAGCATATGTATTACTTTGTATTGAAGCCAGTTGTGATAAAAATAAAATTGGCAAAACAATTAGATAAGATATCTTTTGTAGAAATATAAAAGAATAAATTAACATTAAACTATCAATTCTATTCAAAATATATTAAAGATAAGAAAAAATGTACCTAGTAGATATCTACTCGTTTTCGTCACTGATTCCTTCTTCATTACCTCCTCTTTCTTCTTCCCTCATTCTTCACGAAAATCATTAACAAAATGTTCCTCTATTTTCTTCCTACTACCACCACCTTCCACAACAACTAGATCTGTTCACGTCGTTCTACTCAACCGTATTCACTTTCATGACATTCTTTGCTAGCCCATGGTTTTTTGAATAATTTTTTGTTCAACTCGTTAATTGTGAGTTAGTGTTTCTCTGAAATCAACACTCGAAAAAGCGACCTTATCGTGATCTCGTTAAATACCTAGTGTCTCTGTTTGTGGCAAGAATTTATAAAACATTGTTACTGGTGTTGCAACACCGTTTAAGAAATAGGTGAGCAAATTTCGACCAAATAATTAGTTTTAATGGCAAAACCGTTGGAGGAAACCTTTCCTGATACAAGTGAGCAAATCCTTAATCCTTTTAATCTCTTGAGTTTATTAAACATAAATACAATAAAACACAACCAGTTACAAAATTATAAGAACAACATAATTTTTTTTTTATGATGATAAATTTGTAGGAGTCTCAGTTAATCAGGAAGCCTATTCATATGTGAGGAAGGAGACAATATGGTCCAGGGGTTGTCTTGTCAAATTGAAGAGGGAGTAGCGTGTTCCATCGAGTTTCACCATTTTGGGTGAGACTAAAATTCCAATAAGTTGTTCCACTTGACTCAATCAACATACTATTTGTTTTTTTTCATCTCTATCAAACACATTTTGAAAGCTTTTTATTCTGTTTTATCACTTCTCTTCTATAGTATTTAAGAGAACCAAGTAGTTACGGAATAGAATTCTATAACGAATGTCTCTAACTTAATAGACAAGTTCATGTCCCAAATTTTGCCTAATATGGTTGATGGCTATGGATGGATGTAACATGAAATCGTTAAAGAAATGTTGTATTATGTGTTTTTTAAATCATAAATCTATGACACAAATATATAATTTTGTCATATATATTTTATAGGAAATTCATAGAAGTTAGAGGCTAAAGTGAAAATAGAGCAAATACCAAGGGGTAAAAAGTGATCATTTCCGCAAGTGTTTATATGTGGCTCTTGAATCCCCGGTGTTCTACACGTAAGCTAAAAGTAGATGGGATCCACGTGAGATGTTGTGGGGTCCTAATTTCATGATGATAGGAATATTCAATATTTTGCTTTAATGCCTTTTTATTATTAAAACGTTAAATGCGTTTGAGGATACCAATTTTCCTTCTACCAAATGAGACCCAAGATGACCCGTAATAGATTTTACTCATTTTAGAAATAGTCGGTCATTGGAGGGGAGAAGTGAGAAGGATTATAGATACTATTTTATTTTTAATAGTTTAATAAATTAAAACATAAATGATGTTTATATATAATACAATTAAAATTAAACAAAGAGAAAATTGCAAAAGATGTCCTTATGATTATCAAAACTATGTGGTTTTGTTTAAAAAATGTTTGGTAGTGCATCAATTGTCAAATTTTGGATATTTTATGGGTTTTTTGTCCAAAAATTTTAACTTTAACAATTTGTTTAACAATTTGGTTGTTAAATTTTTAAAATGACAGTTTTACTCTTAATGACCATTTCTGCAACCAAACTACAATGACTATTTATTCATATTTTCTTTTTAATTTTATTCAATTATTATACATTAATTTTTCTAATTATTTTTTTTAATTTCTTTTTATTAGAATAGTTCTTTTTTATTGTATTATTATATTAATAAATATTATTTTAATATATAATATTTATATATTAACAAATATTAATTTATTAGTTTATTGATTATATTTATTATTTTTTTTAACTTTATTTTTAGTGAATTATTTATTTTTATTGGATTATTATATGTTAATAAATATTATTTTTAATATATATTATTGGATCATTAATTTATTTTAAATAATTCATTTTGTAAATTCTTTTTTATTAGATTAATATCTATTAATAAATATTATTTACAATATATAATGTGTATATATTAACAAATATTACTTTATTGGATTATTAAATTCTTTTAGTTAATTTTTTTTATTTTACTTTTTTTAGATTAATTTTTTTGGACAACACCATCACCATTCTTATTTATTTTAAAAAATCTCACACATCCCACTACTATCGGACTGGGTGGTGATGGTGGTGTTTGATGGGTATCGATTCCATCAACAATAAATCTTATTTGCACATACAATTTAAAAATAATAGTAACAGTGACAAACCCTTGGGGACTCGGTTTTAATCCATAAATACACCAAAATAATTATGTTTTATTCTAGGGCATAAAAAGTAAATATGGAGAATTTGAAAGCAAGTAAACTTAACTAACATACAATAAATAAATACTAGAAATAAGAGTAAAACAATACGGTTTCGAGTTCTATTTACCTAATTGATGCAAGCTAATAATGAATTGATGTCAAGCTGAATTCTAGTCTAAGTTGGTACTTGAAGATACTAACAAGTTCTAGCATCGTAATTCACCAAATTGTTTAATCAAAACAAACCATGTGAATTAAACATAACATTACTAACCTACTACTCTAAACAAACTCTTAGAAATAAATTGAAAGATCACATTAAGTTTTGTGTGAATGTTCCCAATAGCATTTAATATTATGTACAAGCTCAAAATCATAAAATGTGTAATTTTTGTTTACACCGAAGTTATCCCATCACAGAACCAATTCGATGTGTATCACTTTGAATAAATTCGTGAAACAAATACAAATTTTACAAATCGAATAATAAGACTGAACTAACCCCAATTCAAGCAGCCAACATGAATTGTTTAAGAATCAAATGTTAGGTTATAACAAAACTAAAATAGCTAGAAAGAATAACAATGTCCCATCAAATCATTTAATTAAAAAAATTATTCATCCAATAAAATAATATTTATTAATATATAAATTATTTTATATTAAAAATAATATTTATTAATATATAATAAACCAATAAAATAGAATTAATCCAAAAAAAACTTAAAAGAAATTAATAATCCAATAAGTAATATTTATTATATACTAAAAATAATATTTATTAATATATAATAATCCAAAAACAAGAATTAATCCAATAAAAAGAAATTAAAAGAAATTAATAATCCAATAAAGTAATATTTATTAATATATAAGTATATAAGTATTATAAATGAGAAATAATATTACTAATATATAATGATCCAATAAAAAAGTTAATCCATTAAAAAATAAATTTTAAAAATTAACTAAATGAAATTATAATCCCATAAAGTAATAGTTGTTAATATATATAAATACTATATATTAAAAATAATATTTGTTAATATATAATAATACAATTAAAAAGAAGAGATGCAGAAATGGTCATTGTAGTTTGGTTACAGAAATGGTCCATGATAATAAAATTGTCATTTTAAAAACGTTAAGAACCAAGTTGTTAAAGTTGACATTTTTGGATAAAAACACACAAGTATCCAAAATTGGACCACCAATACGTCATCAAATATTTTTGGACAAAACCATATAATTTTGACTACCACAGTGACCAGTTTTGCAATTTATCTTAAAAAAATATATATGTAGAAAAGTCTCATTATTTTGAGAATTTTTTTTGATAAAGTCATAATTCTTTTTAATAGAAAAGTCCTGATTATTTAATATTTTGTCCAAATTAATGAAAAAATTCTTATTTTTATTTTTAACGGGAAATAATAAACTATAGTGTAAAATTAAGTAATTATGACTTTTTTGTTCAAAATAAAATAAAAATTAAAAATTTATCAAAAAATTTCTAAAATAATAATATTTTTTTTGAATATTTCCCTAAATAATAAATAAATAAAAAACACAAAGGTCCATGTCATGTCTATACCACTTTCCTGCCAAATCATGTAAAATTTTAGAGAACACTATAATCAATCAAAATACGAATATATATATATATATATATATATATATATATATATATATATATATATATATATATATATATATATATATATATATATATATATATATATATATATATATATAAGCTACCTATGGTAAAAAAAAATAGAAGAGCTTCTCACTATTCCATAGCATTAACAATCATTATAACTTATAACTTACTTTTTTCTTATTATAGAAAACGCATTCTCCAATTAATTCTACAAGCAATGTTATAAGTATATACCAAAAAAAAAAAATTGGATATCAGATAACATTTAAACACTAACTTCCTATCCTCCTCTACATTGGACTTACCACTAACACACGCTTAATTTGTGTTCGTAAGAAGGAGAGATGGTTGGCATCTCCCTTTTTAAACATTTCTCTTTCAAAAAAAAAACATACGGTTCATTTTACCATACCAACATTCACATTTAGTGACATTTCCCTTAGAACGGAGAGTGTACTCACACCTCACCATTCACATTTTTTATGCTACGTCAGTTTTCCACTCATTCAGCTTTCACTTACCAAAAGTCAAGAAATGTCACCTTTCACTTCCCCTCATGTTTTTGAAAATATATTTCATATCAATATTATACTCTATATGTAGGGAATTAGAAACCACAAATATTAATATATTTTTTATAATTTATATATATATATATATATATATATATATATATATATATATATATATATATATATATATATATATATATATATATTAAAAGCTAAAAACAGTAAAGAAAATATATAAAATAGAGCTAGCCAATCACACGACGAGAGAGAGGGCAAGGTACCCTTCCCTCATTCTTTCCACGCACTGCCTAAACCGCACCCAAGGTGTGGTGTGATGGGTTTTTATTCAAAACTAGTTTTAAAAGCATAATACTTTAGCAACAGAAGACTTTGATTTTGAACAACATAAAACAAGTTTTAACCGACCATGGATCTCCTTGCAAAGTTTGAAAAGAAAATAAGCACCAAAGAAGAAGAAGAACATAACAACCTTTGTAGTCTTTAAATCCTCAACAGGAGACTTGGAAGTTGATGGAGAACATGGAGCCTTTGAGACACCAACAAGAACTTAACTTGATTTATGATTCTAGTCTTGTAAAACTCTTAAAACTCTTAAGCTTGAAGTTCAAAACCAAAGTATGAACTTCAAGAAAGTTAAAAAAGCAAGTAAACTCTAAGTGTTTAATCAAAAACAAGATAACATACATGAAGAAGGGAAGATATGGTTTTTGTGCAAGCCTCCAAGAAAGAAATAAAAGCCTTTCTGATAAAGCTAAATCTTTACCCAAAGGTCTTCATGTTTTAAGCACATCATGCCCCTATACCTAAGTGCCCCCCTATGCTTTAAGACAAGTATTACTTTTCTTTAAACAAATCAAAAGCCCGTCCCTTTCTTTCCCTCTCCAGCTTTCGACTTTATCATATAAAAAGAAAAGTAGTGTGTATATTTTATAAAATCCAAGTTTATAAATATAAACCTTAACATTTAGGTAAAAGACAAAAAGTCCTTATGGTCCAAAATATTTTATGTGACTTAATAAATCATACAATATGATATATTATGCTACTTGCTAATGAAAATTATTATTTCTAATAAATAAATAATTTCCAATTAATTATAAGAGTTTATTAAATATTTATTAAAACCAATTTCTAATAAATAATCAATTGTATCAAGTTGATGTTAGTATGACCCTTAGGATCATCTGTTAATTAGCAATATCACTTTAATATGATTCGTGAGCATACTAGATCTTTCAATCTCCCACTTGTGAAAGACTCATATTAGACTGATATAGATAGTGGTTAACATCTAACAACATTTGACTGCCCCTAACAACATATGACTTTGTGCCATGCTATCAACGTCCAATTCCCTAGAAGCTCAAAGCTACAATTGGTGTATAAGGTAAATTGTCAGTTATCCCTTTATTACAAACATCTTGTTGAACATGAGATACAGATCGCACTCAATCTCATCTGGTTCTCAACTTTTGGTAAGACACCTTAGATGTCTAAATCTCAACATATACGATGAACAAATCCCATCTTGACTACATAAGCCTCTTGCAAAGTTAACACCATACCTGAAAATGGCTTTTATAACTTCCCGATTAAGGATCAACATTTGGCCATATCAAAGCACAACACTTACTACACTGAAGTCCCACTATATATCTCAGGTATTAAGGATACACATATGATACCTTTTAATCAAGTATCACTCATGATAGCGGTCCATGAGGTGATCTTGATGTGGGTCAGTTCAATACTAGTTCTCTGATAAGTACCTATGAAACTTGGTTACAACTACTTGCCTACTTTTATTTGGGGAAATTCAACCAATCCAATTCATATTAGTCTTACTTTATAATTAAATCCATAATTATAACCGACTATGAACTTTTAGATTAATAAGATTATTCATGGATTAAATATGTTAATAAGGAACAAAACAAGCATTAATGTGATGATCATATCCTAGTATATCAAAACATTATATAAGTTGTTGTCACAATTTTCCAATATCTAAATACTAAATCCAAATTAAAATCCTATTTCTAGAATAATAAAGTCTTATAACTGAAGTATGACCATTCATACTTAGCTGAAAAGAAGGACTTTACTAATGGGTTTGACTAAACTTAATTTGTGTGAATTCTGCAAATACTATCATCTCCATACTTGACTTTACTCTAACAATAGTTAAATATCTTAGAGATTATGATTGGTGTTCTTTCATGACATAAA
This sequence comes from Lactuca sativa, assembly GCF_002870075.4. Lineage (NCBI taxonomy): Eukaryota > Viridiplantae > Streptophyta > Magnoliopsida > Asterales > Asteraceae > Lactuca > Lactuca sativa. The sequence goes on along the minus strand of NC_056627.2, from coordinate 112,648,885 downwards.
GTTTCTTAGCTTGATTAAGTATACTCTTGAAGTCACAAAGATTTCTATGTGATCCTTGAATGGCATAAATCAACATAGTTTTTCAATGAACTCATTCATCCAATCATATTTGATTTCAATTTCTAAATCAATGTATTCTCATTTGTAGTAAATTGTATCATTATATTTTTCTTGGACCTCATTCCAACTAAACTTAATTTTTATCCTACAATAAGTCATAATCCAATTATAATTCATAAATATCTATATTTGTTTAGAAATCAGAATCCTATGTAGCTCTTTACATGAAGATTTTATTCTAAACTAATTATCTCATATACATTCTCTTAGTTCTTCTTAAGTACTCTTAGAATGCCCTTATAGTCATCTAGTGACTTAACCATGTATTCAATTGGTATCTTATGATATGCTCACAGCATGATCATATATCAGTTCTTATGCATAATATGACATAGATGATGGGTTTATGTGCCAAGAATCGAATATAAATCATTTTAGCTAGTTCAAACCTATGAGTTAGGTCCTTTTGAGGTTGACTCAAACTTAGTGTCATGTAACAATGCCAAGATTCCTCTAAATGAATCGTTTATCTTAATCTCTTTCAAGATATTGTCAATATATGCATAAAGATATAAAATTTTTAATATTAATTTTATCTATCTCTATAGATTTTACATTCCAAGAATGTATCTTGTCCTTCCTAAGTCTTTCATTTTAGAAAAACATTCCGAGTCAAGGTGAAAAAGGCCTGGGGTGGTCAGAATGTAATTTCTCATGATTAAGTATGTTTCATTCATACAAGATTAGGAATGTCACTATGCTCCCACTAGTTCTTAGTAAACGCACATGTTCTGTTCGTTTTGATATAAAATCACACCTTGTGGTTTTATATTAAAATGATGATTATAACCTCGAGATGTTTGTTTTATATCCACAAGTGGATCTCAAGCTTCACATATTTTTCTAGGATAACATAGATTAAGAAAACCTTCAGGATAATATATATATATATATATATATATATATATATATATATATATATATATATATATTCTAGTAGATGTCTACTAAGAAAATTGGTCTTTCTTGAAATCTTTTTGCTATATCTAATATTAAGAATATGAATTGATAGTATATACTATCATTGTTGATCTAATCATAGCTAGTTTTGGAAAAAGGCTTGATCATAGTCAATTTCATGAGTATGATGAGGACCATAGTGAATAACATGAGTATGAGAAAATCCTTTTACAACAAGTCTTACTTTAAATGTGTATATATGTACATGTAGATGTACTCTTTCTTGAAGAATCACTTACTCCTTCTAGCCTTGCTATAGGGAGGAAGTTTAATCAAGAGCATACTTGATTATTATACATGGATTACATCTCATGTTAATGACTATAAGTCATTTATCAGATTCAAGATCTGATATAGCATTTTAATAGTTGATACATTTTCCAGAAACCATCAAGAAGAGCTCATCAATGAGAGATTCCATATTTCTCAAGTCATAGATGAATTATACCATTAATACGAACAATTTGTGTTTATGAATAACAATCCCTTGTTAAAACTATTGCCAACTATTACTACATCAGACTATGATTCTTGAGCTGCTTCAAGCTCCATGTGTCGCCCACTTGCTCTGTCATTAAAAGTTTGCTTTCTAGTAACTTAGTTTTCATAAGAGTAAGAAACTTATTCTTGGTGGGTTTGTATATAATAATCTAAGTTACATTTAGAGTATTATATAAATATGTATTTAGTAGATATTGGGTTTAGAAGCTCATAGGCCTCTAATCTATAAAACATTTAAATAAGATAGGGATGGAGCATTTCCATATAAAATATTATAAAGAAAATGTTTTATCTACTTATTAGTTGGTATTATACTCAAAATACAATTGATAGTGTTCTAGGTGTTATCCCTAATGGGTTTTGAGCACTATAACAATCCTATGGTGCACATACAACCCTAGATGCTTTGGATCTAAGTTTTCTCAAGTTATACATGCAATGTCATTTTATCCAAAACATATACCCTAGATAGCATGCAATTAGAGATATACAACATAAAAACTAGTTAGATGAATACCTCTTATTTGTAGCTTGTAGTTCTTGGCCTTTCAAGAGTTTAATACCTCAAATGTGATACCTCTAATAAGTCACAAACACCAAAAGAAAATGGAGGAATATGAGAGAGAGTCTAGGAGGCACCCAAAAACGATTAGGGTTCCACCTTAGAGTACAAGTGCCGATTTTGGGAGTGCAAGTGTTCAGTTTATAGTGTGGAATCCTTAGAGTTTCATACATAAACCCCTAATTTAGCTAAGCCTTTAGGTATTCCAATGATACACATGATAGAACCTTTAGACTAACTCTTCATGGACTCTCACATAAATTTAGCCCATCCCTAATCAACATGGATCATTAGCCCAAACTATAAATATTACTGATTTACCTAATCAGTCCTTGTAAATTTAATCAGTCTTTTTTATCACTAAATTAATTCCAAATTAATTATTGATCAATACTAATTAAATAATATGAATTCTCAATTAATATATTATTCATATAATATATTAATAAATCATAAATAACCTATTTCTCAAATATCCATCCTATCAAATTGCTCTGGTGAAGGCAACCCAAAGGGACCGTGCTACTATCGGGTCAAGTACATACCAATTATAGTTATGGGATTAGACACCTAATCCAACAGTCTCCCACTTGGATAAGTCTAATAACTATCACTGCCAATGTAACTTCAAAATCCGATTAGCAGTCGTAGCTCTCAAAAGTCGTTGTCGAACTTTGATCATATCAGAACCGCGTCCTTTAGATAAGGGATCAAATATTCCTCCATTCTACAAGATATCGTATGGACTGAGACATGGATTATAATGATCTTCTCTGTCCATGTGTTATTTCCCGATTTTCGACTTACGACGATTGCCAACAGACTACAATTGAACACATCAACTTAGTCCAGGCTTGGCCAAGCGCTTAGGGTGTCATCACTAAATCATTGAGGGGCCCACATATATCGCTTTTATCCCACATTGGGTAAAGGAATGGATAAATGTCAACTCATATGCTTGATTAATTTATGCATCAAATCACACACAACGATATGTTTTATAACACCAAGTTACTGGTGCATTTACACATCATCAATGTGTAACCGACTTGCAAACTACAACTCATATGTCTCTGTTTCAAGAATATAAGATATTCTCATCTCATAATCACTCGTGATAAAATCCATGAAGTGATTCAAATGAGCGTGGATTTAATCCAATACTCAAATCTTATTTCAAGAGTACTCATGAACACTACAACAAACTTGTGCTTTGTCTAAACACTTAGACAATCTACAATCGGATTCATGATAGTATTACCTCATTACTTACTTCCAAAGTATGATTAACTGTGGATGTTTGAATAATCTTTATTATTCGGGAAGTAAAACATGCAAAGTGAAACACAAGAATAATCTAATCCAATATAGTCTCAACCATATTGATTACATATTATTCATTATATAATGTTTTGATTAATCAACTTAATACTTGAATTACAACAATAGTTATCTCATGCTCCAATCATGCACACTATGTTCGCTTATGGTCATTACCTTGTGAAATATGTCAATTGAACACATTTCCAATGATCCTCATTTCACAATTCCCTAATCCTTATTATAAGTGTAAGAATACAAAATTCTTACCACTATTAGAATCTTGTTAGATCTAAACTCACATGCAATGATCCTTTTGTAACGTCAAGGCACCAAAGTCACAGAGACTTTGTCAATGATATTACAATATAACATCCAAAAATACGACCCAAAAATTTTGTTTTATAATATTAAAATCATAATACTGAAAACCATACTAATAAACGTATTTCATAATTCTCAAAACATAATGGAATGTGTCATATCAAACTGTATCAAACATGTGAAAATGTCCAATCAAACTCCCAGGAAAAACTGCTGAAGTTGTGGTGTGTGCGATGCTATCAACCCGAGTTCTTCCCTTTTATTGCGAAAGTACCTGAAACCAAAACTGAAACTGTAAGCACGAAGCTTAGTGAGCTCCCCCAAACTACCACATACCATACAATACATATAAATCACATACTGGGCCTCGCCCACTGCATCGGACCGAAGTCCGGAAGCTGCATCGGACCGAAGTCCGGAACTGACTAGGACCTCGTCCCTTGCATCGGACCGAAGTCCGGAACTGGCTGCATCGGACCGAAGTCCGGAACTGACTGCATCGGACCGAAGTCCGGAACTAAATGAGCATAGCATAACATAAGCACATATCAACTAGCACTGAAACATCCCAAAAATACGACCCGAAAATTTCATTTTTAATATAACAAAGATCATAAAACTGAGTATCACATAATAAATCCATACGTTGCGTATCTCAAAACCATAATAAAATACTGTGAGAAAAACTGTGTCACAACTGTATCAAAACATATCTAAGAAACTGAATCAACTCCCAGGACAAAACTGAAGTTGTGGTGTGTACGATGCCATCATCCCGAACTCTTCCCTTTACTTGCGGAAGTACCTAAAACCAAAACTGAAACTGTAAGCACGAAGCTTAGTGAGCTCCCCCAAACTACCAGATACCACACAATAACAAATAAAAGCACATACTGGGCCTTGCCCACTGCATCAGACTGAAGTCTGGAACTGACTGCATCGGACCGAAGTCCGAAACTAACTGCATCGGACTAAAGTCCAGAACTGACTGCATCGGACCAAAGTCCGAAACTAACTACATCGGACCAAAGTCCAGAACTGACTGGGACCTTGTCCCCTGCATCGGACCGGAGTCCGGAACTAGCTCCATCGGACCGAAATCCGGAACTGTCTGAACATAGCATAACATAAACACGTATCTGCTAACATAACACATATACTGCATCAGACTGAAGTCCGGAACACATAACACATAGACATGCCTGAATCACAAAGACATCAAGCACCCTAAACTACTGCTAGCTAAACGGGCTGGCATTGTGGCCGTAGAACCGTTCCTACTGGTAGGAAACTCACCTCGTGAACTGGCTGCTGAGTGTATGACTCTGGAAGCTATCTGTTGCTGCTCCGGTATCTCCCCGGCTACAATTCCATAAACACACTCAATCAGATACTAATAACTGCATTGGGGTAAAATGACTCTTTTACCCCTGGTCATAGTCAACTCTCCTGGTCAAAGTCAACCTATAGTTGACCTGACTCGCCGAGTTGGGCCGCCAACTCGCCGAGTCTCTATTCTTACTTCTCAACCCTACTCGCGGCTACTCATCGAGTATGGCATCAACTCGACGAGTTTCCTTTCGATTCTAGAACTCAGGCCATCTGCATCCGACTCGCCAAGTTGTATGAACAACTCGACGAGTTGTTCTTGAATCTAAGAAGATTGCCTTGGATCTTTGCTCTACTCTTCCTCTTTTTGGTCCTTTCTTCTTTTTCTTCTTCTTCAATCCTTCAAGAATCCACACAAAAACACTTTAATCATACAAGGAATGGTTTAGGGTTTCTCTCAAGCTCTCTGAGGGTGAAGGAGGCGAGTTTGGGACACATAACATTGCTTAAATAGTGAGCAAACCCGGGGATTTAGGGTTTCTTCCTAGAAGGCGGACTCGCCGAGTCCCGAATATGAACTCGCCGAGTCGCCAACTTACACGTGCTCGATATCCCGTCTCTACTCGACGAGTCGGGCTATAGACTCGCCAAGTACCTCTTGAAAACTTCTAAATAAATAACATGGAAACAACATACCAGAGACGGGTCATTACAATTCTCCCCCACTTGACTCAGACTTCGTCCTCAAAGTCTGCTATGGCTGAATCTGCAAATAACTCCTGGTAGTACTCTTTCATCTCGTCCTCAGCCTCCCACGTCCACTCAGACCCCTTCCGGTTCTGCCACTGCACCTTCACTAACTGAATTACCTTGTTCCTCAAGGTCTTTGTCTTTCGGTCCAGAATCGCGACCGGCCTCTCAATATAATTCAGGCTGCTATCAACCTAAATATCTTCTAAGGGGACAACTGCTGACTCATCCACCAAACACTTCCTCAACTGAGACACATGGAAAGTGTTGTGGATCTGGCTAAGCTCTGCTGGAAGATCCAACCGGTAAGCAACCCGACCTACTTAGGCCAAAACCCTGAAAGGACCAATGAATCTGGGGCCCAGCTTGCCCCTCTTCCGAAACCTGATGACACCCTTCCAAGGTGAGACCTTCAGAAGGACCATATCGCCCACTCGGAACTCCAAGTCCGAACGTCTTCTGTCGGCGTAGCTCTTATGCCGACTCTGCGCAGTCTGCAGTCTACTACGAACCTGCTGAATCAACTCGGTCGTCTTAAGCACCACCTCTGTGCTCCCAATGACTCGCTGCCCGACCTCGCCCCAACAAATCGGGGTCCTGCACTTCCTCCCATAAAGCATCTCAAAGGGAGGTCGATCAATGCTCGCATGATAACTGTTGTTATACGAAAATTCCGCTAACGGAAGATACGTATCCCAACTGCCACCAAAGTCTAGGACACATGCCCGGAGCATGTCCTCGAGAGTCTGAATCGTCCTCTCGCTCTGCCCGTCCGTTTGAGGGTGGAAAGCGGTGCTGGAATGGAGACGAGTACCCATCTCGTCGTGAAACCGCTTCCAGAATTTGGATGTAAAACGGACGTCTCGGTCTGACACCACCGATACCGGCACTCCATGACGTGCCACTACCTCCCGCACATAGATATCGGCTAACTTTTCCGCCGATATGCTCTCCTGGATCGGTATGAAATGAGCACTCTTCGTCAACCGATCCACTATTACCCAAATCGAGTCTACCCCACGTGCAGTCCTGGGAAGCTTGGTGATAAAATCCATGGTGATGTCCTCCCATTTCCACACGGGAATGTCTAACGGCTGCATCTTTCCGTGAGGCCTCTGGTGTTCTGCCTTGACATTCCTGCAGGTCAGGCACCTCTCTACATACCAGGCGACATCCCGCTTCATGCAGGGCCACTAGTAATCGGGTCGAAGATCTCTATACATCTTCGTCGCCCCTGGGTGGATAGAAAATCGAGACTTATGAGCCTCGTCCATTAACACCTGTCGTACTCCACCCCAGTACGGTACCCATACTCTCCCATGAAGGGTCAACAACCCCCGACTATCATAATCAAACGAAGCTACTCGGCCCACTATCCTCTCACACTTCTGCCTCTTCTCCTTGAGGCCCTCAACTTGAGCCTCCCTGATCCTTTCCAACAACGGAGTAATCACTGTCATCCTCAGACATAAGTCTCTGATAGGGGCTGCTGTCACCTTGCGGCTTAGGGCGTCGGCCACTACGTTGGCCTTCCCTGGATGATAAAGGATTTCACAATCATAATCCTTCAGCACATCCAACCACCTCCTCTGTCTCATGTTTAGACTTGGCTGATCCATAAGGTACCTCAAACTCTTGTGATCCGTGTAGATGGTACAACGGACCCCATAAAGGTAATGCCTCCAAATCTTGAGGGCAAACACAACCGCCCCCAGCTCTAAATCATGGGTAGGATAGTTAGCCTCGTGAGGCTTCAACTGTCTCGAGGCGTAAGCTATCACATGGCCTCGCTGCATCAATACTGCTCCCATACCTGTGATTGAGGCATCACAATAGACTACAAAATCCTCTACTCCCTCTGGCAAGGTAAGGATCGGAGCCTCGCACAATCTCTGCCTGAGGGTCTCAAACGCCGCCTGCTGCTCAGGCCCCCAACGAAACACCACCGACTTCTTGGTCAGTCAGGTGAGCGGTACTGCTATCTTGGAGAAATCCTGAATGAATCTCCTGTAATACCCTGCCAACCCTAGGAAGCTCCTAATCTCGGATGGAGACTTCGGGACCTCCCACTGCATCACGGCCTCTATCTTGGCCGGATCTACCAAAATACCCTTCTGGTTGACGAGGTGACCAAGGAACTGCACCTCGCGCAACCAGAACTTGCACTTGGAGAACTTCGCGAAAAGTCTCTCCCTCCTCAAAACTTCTAGCACCTCCCTCAGGTGATCATCGTGCTGCTCCTGCGTCTTGGAATACACCAAGATATCATCTATAAATACTATCACAGACCGGTCCAGCATCGGCCTGCACACATGATTCATGAGGTCCATGAACGCGGCTGGAGCGTTGGTGAGCCCAAATGGCATCACCACAAACTCATAATGACCATACCTGGTCCTGAAAGCAGTCTTCTGCACATCCTCATTTCTGACTCGCATCTGATGATACCCGGAACATAAATCGATCTTGGAAAACCAAGATGCTCCCTGAAGCTGATCAAACAAATCATCTATCCTCGGGAGTGGGTAACGGTTCTTCACCGTTACCTTATTCAACTCCCGGTAATCTATACACATACGGTGCGACCCGTCCTTTTTTTTCACAAACAAAATCGGAGCTCCCCAAGGTGAACTACTCGGTCTGATGAAACCTTTGTCTAGCAGCTCCTGCAACTGCGTAGACAACTCCTGCATCTCAGGGGGAGCTAACCGATACGGTGCCTTAGCTATCGGCGCCGCACCCGGAATCAGATCAATCCCGAACTCGACCTGCCTCTCAGGAGGTATTCCCGGTAAATCCTCTAGAAATACATCTGGGAAGTCTCGCACCACTGGAACATCGTCAACTGACGTCTTTCCCTTCTCCCGGCATCCAAGACATAAGCTACATAACCGGCACAACCCTGCTGAAAATAGCGCCTCGCTCTCGCGGCTGAACAAAGAGCTGGTCCGCGCTGCGGCCTCTCGCCCTGAATCACTAACTCTCCCCCACTAGGAGTGCGAACCCTCACTAGCTGTAGCTCGCAATCAATCACCGCCCCATTGGGACTCAACCAATCCATGCCCACTATAACCTTATTCCCTCGCAGGGGAATAGGGACCAAGTCCACCGAAAACTGCTCGTCGAACAACTGAAGAGAACATCCTCTATGCACTCTGGCGACCCTCACGGTCCTGTCATCTGCTATCTCGACCTCTAGTGGACAATCCAGCTCCCCTGGAGCTCTATTGAATCTCTTGCTAAGCGCTAGCGATACAAACGATCGGGTAGCCCCTGAATCAAATAATACTGTAGCAGAAATGCCATTCACAGAGAACGACCCTATACAAAACATATAACAATAAACAATAATCAATAATAATATAGAGATGAAGGGAAAAATACATACCCGTCACCACATCAGGAGTCGCTTGTACCTCCTCTGCTGTCATCTAAAAAGCTCTACTCTTCGCCACCGGCGCCTCGGCTCGGCCCTGCCGGCTATCTGTAATCCTCAAAGTAGTAGGGGCTGGTGCAGCCACCTTCCCTACTGCGGCTAAACTCGGACACTGGGACTTTTTATGTCCCCTCTAATTGCACTGAAAGCAAATTAGATCTGATGCTGCAATGGCGGTAGCAGGGGCCGTACAATCCCTGCTCAAATGCCCAGTCCGACCGCACTTGTAGCAGCCGGAACTCCCTGCTTTGCACACCCCATCGTACAATCCCCCACACTTGCCACATCGACCGTGGATCTGCTGACTCCTGGATCTGTGATCTGAAACCTTGGGCTTTTTTCCCGAACTACCTGTACCCGAAACCACCTCCGGTTTCCTCTTCTTCTCCATCTCAAGGTCAATCTCCCTGTCCCGAGCCCTAGCAATCATGTCATCCAGCGTTTTACAGCTGGACCGGCTCACAAACTAGCGGATATCGCTCCGCAATGTCTTATGATAATGGGCCTTCTTCATTTCCTCATCGGCTGCATACTGAGGAACGAGAAGAGCCCTCTCCCTGAACTTGGCGGTGATCTCCGCCACGGTCTCTGTAGTTTGGGTGAGGTCCTGAAACTCTCTGGCTAACTGCTGCACCTCAATAACCGGTGCAAACTCCGCCCTGAACCTGGTAGAGAAATCAGCCCAGGTCATGGCATCTAGCGCTGCATCATCTCTAATGGTATGTCCGACCTCTTCCCACCAATCCCGTTCCCTGTCCTTCAAAAGATAGGACGCCAATCTAACCTTGTCCCCCTCGGGACACCTGCTCGTGCGGAAAGCGTTAGCCATATCCGCCAACCATCTAGTACTCGCTATAGGGTCCCGCGCCCCGTGGTAATCTGGAGCTCCACATGCTCTGAACTCCCTGAACGTAAGTGTGCGCGACCCCATCATGGCCGCCACCTCGGCACGGAAGGTGCCCAACCTCTCATCCATCAGCTCTAGGATACCCTCCTTGATCGAACCGAAGATCACAGGAGTCTGCTCCAGTATGATACGAGTAATCTCTGAAGAAAGAAACTCTCTGGTCTGCTCATCCATACGCTCGTCCCCCGAGCCTGATCCTGATCCCTCCCCGGCACCTCCATTGCCGGCTGCTGGCCTTGAACGCAAAACCACCATTCTGAAACACATCATAGCAACATCAGAAAACTGAAATATCTCAAGAGATCATTGATACTACTACTAGCTTCCTGGTCTTGTCTCGGCCTTCCTTGATTCGAGTACGGATCCTCTGCTTTCTGTAGTACGGGCCCATACTACATTCCGCATCTATCCGTACTTTCCTCAAGAACCGCCTTGACTCCACCAAGTCACTTCTACTACTACTGATCTCTGCTACTCTCATCCTAGGCTTGTCCTAGGGAAATCTATGACTCCACTCAAACCAGTCCTCAGCTGCTGAAGGCCTCCTTGTAATGCTAATTAGCCATCACCTGAATACTATCTCATGTGATGAGGCTCAGATAATCCTTCGAGTAAAAGACTCGTCCCTACAACGGTTAGACTCAAACAAGAGCTGCGCAATGGGGCCAAATCCAACACTCTGAGATTATTCAACCCTAATCACATGTGACGTAACGTATTCACCTAACGGCTAACTCTCATCACCAAGAGTCCTATAAAGCACAAAGCAAGCAACATTCGGACAAAGGAAACTACTCAAGCAAATCTATTCTCATAACGAGAAACTGTACTAGCATACAATGCCAATGTCATACTATCAGGCATAACCTAAACAGGCTATCCTACTATTGTCTACTCAATACTAGCATGCAAATCTTGTAAAGCTGAAACACATATAGCAGGCACAAAAGGCATCCTCCTAGATCCTTAGTCCTATTCTAGCATGCTGTTCTACTGAAACTGAAACTGATAATCATAACATAACTTGTATGGGTAATTTGGGAGTACTTACTTGAGCTCGGCTGATCGCATGCACCACACCCTTATCTCGTTTAAAAATTCTTTTCTTTCTAAGTGCTTTTCAAAATTTCTTTCGAAAACATTTTTCCTTTTGAAAATCTTTTTATCTTTCCCTTAGTTTGAGTTCAGATACACCCGGAGGTGTATCCGAATCCCTCAAACCAAGGCTCTGATACCAACTTGAAACATCCCAAAAATACGACCCGAAAATTTCATTTTTAATATAACAAAGGTCATAAAAATGAGTATCACATAATAAATCCATACGTTGCGTATCTCAAAACCATAATAAAATACTGTGAGAAAAACTGTGTCACAACTGTATCAAAACATATCTAAGAAACTAAATCAACTCCCAGGACAAAACTGAAGTTGTGGTGTGTGCGATGCCATCATCCCGAGCTCTTCCCTTTACTTGTGGAAGTACCTGAAACCAAAACTGAAACTGTAAGCACGAAGCTTAGTGAGCTCCCCCAAACTACCACATACCACAAAATAACAAATAAAGCACATACTGGGCCTTGCCCACTGCATCAGACCAAAGTCCGGAACTGATTGCATCGGACCGAAGTCCGGAACTAACTGCATCGGACTGAAGTCCGAAACTGACTGCATCGGACCGAAGTCTGAAACTAACTACATCGGACCGAAGTCCGGAACTGACTGGGACCTTGTCCCTTGCATCGGACCGGAGTCCGGAATTAGCTGCATCGGACTGAAATCCGAAACTGTCTGAACATAGCATAACATAAACACGTATCTGCTAACATAACACATATATTGCATCGGACTGAAGTCCGAAACACATAGCACATATACATGCCTGAATCACAAAGACATCAAGCACCTTGAACTACTGCTAGCTAAACGGGCCGACATTGTGGCCGTAGACCCGTTCCTACTGGTAGGAAACTCACCTCGTGAACTGGCTGCTGAGTGTATAACTCTGGAAGCTATCTGTTGCTGCTCCGGTATCTCCCTGGCTACAATTCCATAAACACACTCAATCAGATACTAATAACTGCATTGGGGTAAAATGACTCTTTTACCCCTAGTCAAAGTCAACTCTCCCGGTCAAAGTCATTCTAGAGTTGACCTGACTCGTCGAGTTGGGCCGCCAACTCGACGAGTTTCCTTTCGATTCTAGAACTCAGGCCATCTGCATCCGACTCGCCGAGTTGTATGAACAACTCGCCGAGTTGTTCTTGAATCTAAGAAGATTGCCTTGGATCTTTGCTCTACTCTTCCTCTTTTTGGTCCTTTCTTCTTTTTCTTCTTCAATCCTTCAAGAATCCACACAAAAACACTTTAATCATACAAGGAATGGTTTAGGGTTTCTATCAAGCTCTCTGAGGGTGAAGGAGGCGAGTTTGGGGCACATAACATTGCTTAAATAGTGAGCAAACCCGGGGATTTAGGGTTTCTTCCTGGCAGGTGGACTCGCCGAGTCGCCAACTTACACGTGCTCGAAATCCCGTCTCTACTCGACGAGTCGGCTATAGACTCGCCGAGTCCCTCTTGAAAACGGCTAAATAAATAACATGGAAACAACATACCAGAGACGGGTCATTACAAGCACATAATCATACCTACCAGCATAAACACATATACCACATACTGCATCAGGCCAGAGCCCGGAACACATAATGCATAAAACCTGTCTGAGCCACGAAGACATCAAACACACTAACTGCTACATTGGACCGAAGCCCGGAACTACTGCTAACTAGTCGGGCCGACATTGTGGCCGTAGACCCGTTCCTACTGGAAGGAAACTCACCTTGTGTACTGGCTGCTATATGAACTGCTCTGGAAACTGTCTGCTGCTACTCCGGTATATCCCCGGCTACAATTTCCATAATTACACTCAGTTAATTACTGATAAATGTACTGAGGGTAAAATGACTATTTTACCCCTGGTCAAAGTCAACCTCCTGGTCAAAGTCAACTTCCCGTTGATCGGACTCGCTGAGTCAGGGCGCAGACTCGTCGAGTCCTTCCTTTACTGACTTTAATTTCTACTCACCGAGTCCCTCTTTCACTCACTGATTTACTCCGAACACTCGACTCAAAGAAAGACGGGGACTCGCGACTCGACTCGCCAAGTCCAAGGAACTACTCGCCGAGTTTGACAAACTACTCGCCGAGTCTGATGAACTACTCGTCGAGTTCTAAAGTGCAGGCTCCATATACTGCTTTTGAATCCGCTCTATGGTTCCCAAATCGTAGATCTGAATTCTTGGACTCATTTGAACACGTAAAGTTGCTAACTTTACGTGTAACTACGACGGAATGAAGCCATTAATCTTTGATACACTTTATTTGGGAACACTCATCCAACTCGCCGAGTTGTTCATGCAACTCGTCGAGTTCTAAGTCAAACTTCATCGGACTCGCCGAGTTGTTCTTCCAACTCTCCGAGTCGACGGCTATCTTCATACCACTCATCGAGTCAGCCCGGGGACTCACCGAGTTCTTTCAGTCCTTTTTCCATACAACTCCGATCTGAGCCATGCAGCTGATTCCAATCATGGATCTGGACTTCTAGGGCATGCTTTTCACGTAAAGTTGCTAACTTTACGTGCATGCATGCCTTTAAAGGCTTCATATGACCAAAATAAGCTCTTAATGGGGTTCTAGGCTCAATAGGGACTTCAATCACAATCACAACCAAGACTTTATACTTCTAGCATGCCATGAGTGTCCAGATCTGAAGTATAACCCGACCTTAAGGCCTAATCATAGAGAATTTGGGGTTTTAGAGTCTTAGAACCCACAAATTAGGGACAACATAGATCTATATGATCAAAAGCCAAGGTATAGAATTGAATACCAGAAAAGATGACCAATAGAGTGTACAATCGGGATCTACTTCCTCTTTCTTGGCTCTCCAACTTCTACCTTCTCCTTCTTACTCCAAATGTGCCTTTACAAGCAATGAAAACACATACATGATGGGTTTGAGCCATAAGAACATTCCTATGTGCACATGCAAACCCTAATGCTTGGATCTAGGTTTCTCTAATTGAACATGCAATATATCCAAGAATTTGATTGATAGATCTAATGAAGAACATTCAAATCACATATGATAAACAGATCTAGAAGATTACCTTGAGTTGCTTGCTTGAATCTTCTTGTCCTTGGAGCTTAAAGTCACAATTGTTACTCCTCTAATGGCTTACGAACACCAACTTAGCAAGAGGATGATTAGATAGATAGAGAGGAGGGCAAGAAATCGGCCAGGGTTTCTTCAAAGGCAAGAGTGTCGATTTCCTTAGCCCTAAGGGTCTATTTATACTAGTGAGCCTCCTAGGGTTTCACCCTTAAACCCTAATTGGATAACTTAGGCCCTAAGCAATCCAATCTCCCTAATGATAAGCCTTGGACGATTTCTATGTCATTCCAAACCCCAAAACCGTCCACCCCTTATCCATAAGGGATTATAGCCCAAAGTACAACTATCATACAATTGACAATTTATGCCCTTTTATTTAATTAATCTCTTTAAGTCACCAAATTAATTCCTAATTAATTTATGACTTATATTAATCAAATAACAATATTATTATTCCTTATATTATTCTCATAATATATTAATAATATTTCTTCTCTCATTATCAATCATCCTGTCAAGTTGCTATGGTGAAGGCAACCCAAAAGGACCATGCACAACCGGGTCAAATACCCAAATATAGTTGCAGCCGTAGACACTATTCCAACAGTCTCCCACTTGGATAAGTCTAGTAACTATATATACAAGCATAATCCGATTAGCAATCGTAGCTCTCAAAGACGCTGTCAAACTCTGATCTTATCAGTCCTGTCCTTTAGATAAGGGATCGTACAGTCCTCTGTTTAGATATCATGTGGACAATTCTATGGAATCATTTTTGTCCAGCATTTGGTTTCTCGATATCAGATTTATTCGACATAGAACTTAATCGAACACATCAATTTAGTTCCGACTGGGCCCGGCACATAAGTCAAATCAAATCATCGAGCGGCCGAGATATCGCTTTTACCTTCTTATG
Source organism: Lactuca sativa (assembly GCF_002870075.4). NCBI lineage: Eukaryota > Viridiplantae > Streptophyta > Magnoliopsida > Asterales > Asteraceae > Lactuca > Lactuca sativa. The sequence continues at coordinate 112,633,583 of NC_056627.2, read as the reverse complement.
ATAAGAGTAACAGATAAACTTTGACTTATATGTAATTACTTATTCATTAATCAACTATACACAACAATGCGTTTTATAACATCAATTTACTGATGCGGTTTCACATTATCAATGTACAACTAATTAACAAATAACAAACCATATATCTAGGTTTTAAGACCATATGATATTATCGTCTTGCGATCACCCCTTTTTTTTATCATATTCCATAAGGTGATTCCAGCAAGCGCGGGTTTGTTCCAATGCTCAAAACTAGTTCATAAGCACTCATGAACGTTGTAGCAAACTTTTTCTATGTCTAATACCATTTAGACAATCTACACACCAATTCATGACAATCTTCATTCATACCTACTTCCAAGATATAAACGATTGTGGGCTGTTTGAATAATTTGATTATTCCTAACAAACTCAATTATTCTGGAAGTCAAAACATGCAAAGTGAAACAATAGTTAAACAATTAACATAAGACAGTAACTTTACTCATAAATAATACTCCTTTATTTAATCATCAAATGTCAATTACACTTCTCTATTACATGTTTCAAAACTATCTAATCTAATCTAATATCATCTCTTAGTCCAATACTCCTAGCATGCTGCAAATGCTTAACCCTACTCAGTCCCTTCTATAGGGTTTCAAAGCACTCCATGGATGATGGCAATGGGCCCCTTGATGAAGTGTAGGTTAAAAGCCCAAGAATTGTATTTTCCCTATAAATAGTCATGTATTATTCATTATTAGGGTTAAGAGTTAGGCAAAATGTTGCCGCCACGTTGTGAGGTTTCTTGTAGAGTTAGATTCTTATTTCTTAAGTGTAATTTGTTCCTCACAATTCAATAAATCGAGTGATCATTCGACGTAATCTTCATATTTGTGTTGTTCTTATTTTCCGCATCTTGTTCATCAAATCACGATTAGGGTTTTAATCCCATCAAGTGGTATCAGAGCGGGTCTTTGAAGATCTATTGATTTTTGAAGTATCGGTTCTTGATTTGATGATTTTTTGTACAAGCTATTGAAGATTTTTGGTGTTTTGGCCGTATGGAATCAAAATTCTTGTTCAAACAACTGTTCATGAAGATTTATGGTATTTTCTACTGTTCATCTGGTGTTATTTCAATCCAATTCGTTTTTCTGTTCATATCTTTTTATCTGATCTGATCTTTCGTTTGATGTCGATGGATTTGTTTCTCATGATTTAGTCCATTTATTCAATTCCATATTCGTTCAATCCAATATCAATTTATATCATCGATTGATCTGTTTTGTTTGTTTTGGCCCATAAGAATTGGTCCTTTACTATTCACAATCCACCCGATCTGCTTTTCTTTTATCTTCGTGGGTCACCTGCTTTAGAGATAACACTTATATCTGTTCAACAATCAATGACCATTATCGTCTGAGGTTATTGTTGCTATCACTCTCATGAACCGATTTCTTTTAGCTTTAATCCAAAATCAAAATTTTCATTTTATCAAATCGATTTCTCTGGTATCATATTTCTATAATTGACTTGAAATCAAACTATCTTGGGTTGAGAAGTTGAAAGAATAAATAGAAGAATATTTGATGGGTATTAGATTTGACAATCTGTAGAAGACGATTTTGGTGTATATCATGTGCTACGTTCAGATGAATAGTTTCGCTATCTGGGTTAAATCCTTGTCGGATTGGTTGTGTGTTTGTTCGTGTAGGGTTTCAAAGCACTCCATGGATGATGGCAATGGGCCCCTTTGATGAATTCTAGGTTAAAAGCCCAAGACTTGTCTTTTCCCTATAAATAGTCATGTATTATTCATAATTAGGGTTAAAAAGAGTGAGGCAAAATATAGCCGCCACGTGAGGTTTCTTATGTAGTGTTAGATTCTTTAGTCTATACTTTAAGTGTAATTTATTCCTCATATTTCAATAAATCGAGTGATCATTCGACATAATCTTCATTATTTGTGTTTGTTCTTATTTTCCGCATCTTGTTCATCAAATCACAATTAGGGTTTTAATCCCAACAAGTGGTATCAGAGCAGGTCTTTGAAGATCTATTGATTTTTGAAGTATCGGTTCTTGATTTGGTGATTTTCTGCACATATATTGAAGATTATTGGTGTTTTGGCGGTATGGAATCAAAATCTGTTCAAGTTACTGTTCATGGAGACTTTTGTTCATCCACTGTTCATGTGGTATTTTTATTCCGATTCTTATTTAATTCGTTATCTTCCAGCTGATTGTGGGTCGTTTTTAATTTTCTATCACATTCTTACATTGGATCCAGTCCATTAAAGCACTTCATGCCTACTTTATAAGCCCAAACCTATTTCCTGTTCATTCCAGTTCTTCTTTATTCACGCTTATCATAGATAATGCCATCTTGAAATCAGAAGATTGTTATTCTTGGATTCATTCAATTGATTTATGCTTGAAAATCGATTATATGTTGTGATTCAACTGTTTCCTTCAATCTTTGATTTGGTTCATGTTTGATGACGGGATTTGGGTTATTCGATTTTCTTATCACATCATTTTTTTTCGAGCCCTTAGATTCATCCTCTATTCAATTAATTTCAAGGTTAATTTATTAACTGTAAGAAATTGATGATTATTTCGATATTGTTACCATGAGAGTGATGATTTTGGTATGGTGTTTAAATCTGTTCTTTGAAAGACTGATGAAGAACAAAGTGATTGTTGATCTGAAATTCAATCGATACTTTGAGGCTCGTTGTTTGTTATCTTCTGTGTTGGTGATGGGCTTCACAATTTGACTAGAACTCAAAGGAATGAAATCGAGTTTGTAATTTAACTGAATTGAATTAAAGGTGTTCCAGATGGTCAAGCGCTAAAAGGTCATCCGTTGTTCTTATGAATCACGGTGAAATGGGTCTCGGAATCGAGCTGTGTTTGGTTGGGGCTTATGTCAAAATTGATTGTGTGATGCGAACAAATGAATTCAATATTGAATCTTAATCAGGATAGACGAACTCTTGGTCAGAGTATGTAAAGTCAAAATTGACTGTGATTTGGGGTGAACTATGAACGAATGAAGCTCGTTTTTTCTGGGCTCACACTCATAACGCTCGTTGATATTGATTAGCATTGGAGTTGTGGTCAATTGATTTGCATCGAAAGGATTTGGAATTGATTTATGGCCTCGATCGAACTTGAGTTCGGTTGGTAGCTATTGGAACGAACCTCGATCTTGGGTTCGCGTGTTTATGCTGGGACTGAAATAGGAGATGAACCGAAGGCGAACCTGTGATTCGGCTTGGCTAAGGTTTCGCTCCTTATTCTAATCGTGATGCTCGGTTTTGCTTTTGTATCAATGAAACTGGGTTCGGTTGTTAATGGTTGGAGCGAACGAAGGATGAACCAAAAGCGAAAGGAGTTTAGCCTGATGAAGCTTGATATGGAAATAAGAAACAAACCGAACGTTCGGTTATGTTCGCGTGAATAAATGGCGGTCTTGAAACGAACTTAGGTTCGGTTGGTTGTGCTTGAAACGAAAGTGACTCAGATTCGCGTCTTCATGATAGGAAGCGATGGAATTGATTGGAATCGGTACTTTGGTTTGCGTCTACAATTTGATTTGTTCCAATTGCTCTTTTAATCACAGATAAATTGGGGAAGAAGATAAACATATTACACTTATGGTCCCTGAAACTTGGGTGATTTGACTCCTTTGGTCCCTATGCGTTTCATGCCTTGGCAGTTTTGGACCAATTCCAGATTTTGTTACAAATAAAGGGGTTTATTGGTGCATGATTACAATTCTAGCCCCTGAGTTTCTGGAAAATGACAATTTCTACCCTATATTCAGAAAAGTTTACAAATTTGAGGGCTGGTGAACAGTTTTGAATTCTTTAACGCACATATTTTTTTTGTGAACAGAAAAATAAAGATTCCATCAAGTCTTGGCGGTTCGGAAAGTCGTTTTTTTTATAACGTCAAATTTTCACGATTTTTTCGGATTTTATACTTCATTGTGTATATCTTTTTGTCGCGGGGGAGCTTAGTAATTTTTTATCCATTCAAGATCATTCTCATGACCATTTGAAGGCTTTATAATCATGTTTTTGATTATAAATCGGGGGAGAATTTGGTATGGCCATTTGAAATTGGATTTGTGACTTTTCAAAGTTGAAGATTTTTGATAAAGCTTGTGGGAGAATTATGAAGGTAGCTTTTACAACAGAAGTTCTTCATCGAGCTCTACTAAAGTTTTTACAGAGAAGTATCCTTTACAGCGGAAGTTTTTCATCGAGCTCTGCTAAGGACTTGTTATATCTCCGACTTCTTGTATTTTCTCGATCAAGTGGCGTTATGAATCTTAAAGTTTGGGTTGTTACATGATATTTTTTGATGGCTTATATCATTAGCTTATTTGAAGATCATTGTGACTTGGAGGGGGAGCTCTTCAAAGACAAGAAGTGATTCAGTTTCTTTGTTCTGAAATGGGTTTTATGGCGGGTTTGGTTTTCATGAAGATTCTTTGGGATTACATTCAAAAATAAAGTTTAAAGACATTACTTCAGTGCTTGATTTATATATCCTAGAGCCCGTGTTTGAAGACTATTGAAGAATCAAGATTCGTGGATTGCTTCATATATTCCTCGTTGCAAATCTTTTTATTTGCTAGATGCTTGTTTTGGAAGTTAAAGCATTGTCATCCATTCCATACTTTGAGGGGGAGATTGTAGGGTTTCAAAGCACTCCATGGATGATGGCAGTGGGCCCCTTTGATGAATTCTAGGTTAAAAGCCCAAGACTTGTCTTTTCCCTATAAATAGTCATGTATTATTCATAATTAGGGTTAAAAAGAGTGAGGCAAAATGTAGCCGCCACGTGAGGTTTCTTATGTAGTGTTAGATTCTTTAGTCTATATTTTAAGTGTAATTTATTCCTCATATTTCAATAAATCGAGTGATCATTCGACATAATCTTCATTATTTGTGTTTGTTCTTATTTTCTGCATCTTGTTCATCAAATCACAATTAGGGTTTTAATCCCAACAGTTCGCAATCAATTGAGGATGTTTTGTGTTGTCAATCCAGATAATAATCAAAATTGGAATTCTGAACCTGTTAGTGCGATTTGACTACCTGCGATCTTAATCAAAATCGTAATTTGGAGTCGCAATTGGTAGTATGATGCGAATGAATGGAGTCGGAAATTAGAGCTCAATCAGAACGTTGGACTTAATTGGGATGAACGATGGTCAAAACGAAAAGTCAAAATTGTGACTGATTTGGAACGAATGTCCATACCTGCGAACATTGTCGGATTCATTGCTCCTTCAAACATCAGAAAAAGCGAACATCTTCTTGGATTCGCAGTTGACATACATTCGCTTTGGGGTGTGATCGTTCGATTCGGAAGCGAACCTGTGATTGGGTTTGTTTGTCAGCCCTTGGAACGAAAGTAATTGGAACGAAAGAGGGGAGGACCGAAAGCGAACTTGTGGTTCGGCTCGGCTAAGGTTTCGCTCCTTGTTCGCATCGTGATGTACCTGGAACAAACTTAAGTTTAGTTGGATGCTCTTGGAACGAAAGCACTTGGAAGAAAGAAGGAAGGACCGAAAGCGAAAGGTGATTCGCCTGATGAAGCTTGGAACGGACCTGGAAGCGAATGTCTCAAATGGAAACAAATGGAACCGAACACTCGGTTGGGTTCGCTTCGGGTGTATAATTGACGATCTTGGAATGAACTTAGATTCAGTCGCTTGTGCTCGGAATGAAAGTAGATGAAACTAATTGGAGTCATATTTGTAGGTTCGACTGTGACCATTCATTTAAAATCACCATTCCAGTCGCATCCTTTTATCAGGTGTCAAATGATGAAGATAACTCAAAGTTTCACACTTGGTCCCTGCAACTTCAAGAACTTGACGATCTGGTCCCTATACTTTTCATGCTTTGGCGGTTTTGGGCCAATTCCATATTTTGTTGCAAATAAAGGGGTTTATTGGTGCATGATTACAATTTCAGCCCCTGAGTTTCTGGAAAGTGATAATTTCAGCCCATTTTCGAGAAAGTTTACAATTTTAAGGGCTGATGAACAGTTTTGAATTCTTTTATGCATATATTTTTTTCGTGAACAGAAAATTATGGATTCCATCAAGTCTTGGCGGTTCGGAAAGTCGTTTTTTGCAATAACGTGAAATTTTCACGACTTTTTCGGATTTTATACTTCATTGTGTATATCATTTTGTTGCGGGGGAGCTTAGTAAATTTTTATCCATTCAAGATCATTCTCATGACCATTTGAAGGCTTTATAATCATGTTTTTGATTATAAATTGGGGGAGAATTTGGTATGGCCATTTGAAATTGGATTTGTGACTTTTCAAAGTTGAAGATTTTTGATAAAGCTTGTGGTAGAATTATGAAGGTAGCTTTTACAGTGGAAGTTCTTCATCGAGCTCTGCTAAAGCTTTTATAGAGAAATATCCTTTACAACGGAAGTTCTTTATCGAGCTCTGCTAAGGACTTGTTATTGATGGGTTTTGAGCATTCTAACACTTCCTAAGTGTACATGCAACCCTAATAACCTTGGATCTATGTTTGTCTAATTATCATGCTAAGTTGAATTCCAAGGCTATATTCCTATCTAGCATACATGGGGAACAATTTTAACTTGAATAATAGATAGAATAACTTACCTTGTTGTTGCTTGTGTTCCTTGAAACCTTGTGAGCCTAGCACCCCAAGTGTGATGCCTCAAATGCTTCACACAACACCAAATGCTCTTGGAAAAACTTATGAGAGAACACACACTTCTTGAAATCGGCCAAGCCCTCTTGTTTTCTTAGTGTGTCCGATTTTGGTGGAGAATATGATTCTTATATAGTGTTGACACATCTAGGGTTACACCATGTAAACCCTAATGTGTCATGACTCTTCATTTCCATGACCCATGGGTTTGTAACTCCCATGGAGCATCCTATGGGTAGAACTCAACTTGATAATCCATGGAGCCTCTTAGCCCACTATACAAGATATGGATGATTTACATAATCAACCCATATATTTAATTAGTTCTCTCTTGACCACTTAATTAATTCTAAATTAATTATTGATCAAACTAATCAAATAATATTATTAATATATTATAACTTATAATATATTAATAATCTCCAAGTGTTATTTCTCTCATTTAGTCTATCCAATTGCATGGTGCCATGCAACCCAAATGGACCATGCCGGGTCGGGTCAAGTACATACCAGAAATAGTTATGGACTTAGACACCTTATCCAATAGTCTCCCACTTGGATAAGTCTAATAACTATTACTGCAAGTATGACTTCAGGAACCGATCGGCAATCGTAGCTCTTTTCAAGGTTTCTCGGAACTGAGAAGATGATGGTACGCCATTTAAGATAAGTGATCATATAATCCTCTGTTCTAGATATCAGCCAGACAAATACATGGAACATTGTCTTGCTTGTTGTCCAGCATTTGTTTCCCGATTTCCGATTTGTTTGACATAGAACTTAATTGAACACATCAACTTAGTTCTGACCGGGCCCGGTACATGGGTCAAAACAAAATCATCGAGGGGCCCAGATATCAGCTTCTAATCCAAGAAGGAACAGAAAAACTTTGACTCATATGTTTGTTCTACCACTCATTGAATTACACACAAGAGCACGATTTATAACATCGAGTTACCAATGCGTTTTCGTACAATCAATGCATAACCAACTTGTAAGTAACAAATCATATCTCTAGGTTTGAAGACTTATACGATATTACCGTCTCACGATCACTCGAGATAGAATTCCATGAAGTGATTCCAGTGAGCGTGGGTTGAGTCCAATGCTCAGAACTTATGAGCACTCATGATTGCTGTAGCCTTGTCCAAGACCTCTACAACCAAACATGACAGTCTTGATTCATACCTACTTCCGACATATGACTGACTGTGGAGGTTTGAATAATATGTTATACCAAACAAAAATTATTCTGGAAGTCAAAACATGCAAAAGAAATATAGTAAACGATCGACAAGAGATAGCAACACCTTACTCATAAATAAAACAATTTTTTTATTCATCAAATGTCAATTACACTTTACAAATTTCGAGGTTATCTAACTACTAAATCTAATATCACCCTTCAGCGCTATGCTCCGAGCATGCTGAAGATGCTTAACCCGAGTCAGTCCCTTTGTGAGGGGATCTGCCGGATTCTCATCTGATGATACCCTCTTTGCCACGAGGAGTCCTTCTTCGATCCGATGTCTGATGAAATGGTATTTTCTGTCGATGTGTCTGGATCTCCCGTGATCCCTTGGTTCCTTGGCTAAGGCAACAGCACTTTCACTATCATAGAAAATTTCCATTGGCTCTTTAATAGCTGGTACAACTCCAAGGTCTCCAATGAAGTTCTTCAGCCATATAGCCTCCTTTGCCGCCTCGCTAGCTGCAATATACTCTGATTCACAAGTAGAATCTGCCACTGTCTCTTGCTTGGAACTCTTCCAAGAAATTGCTCCTCCGTTTAGGGTAAAGACCCAGCCTGACTGAGAGCGGAAATTATCCCTATCAGTCTGGAAGCTAGCATCACTGTACCCTACTACTCTCAAGTCATCACTCCCACCGAGGGAAAGGACCCAGTCCTTAGTCCTTCGTAGGTACTTGAGAATATTCTTTACCGCAGTCCAGTGTGCCTTGCCAGGGTTCCCCTGAAACCTGCTAACCATGCTCAAGGAAAAGGCTACATCAGGTCGAGTACACGTCATAGCATACATGATCGAACCTACAGCCGAAGCATAAGGTACTAGACTCATTTCTGCTATCTCAGCCTCAGTGCTAGGGCTTTGTGTCTTACTCAATTTGGCGTTGCTCTGGATGGGCAACTCTCCCTTCTTGGAGTCCTGCATGCTGAATCTCTTCAGCACCTTATCCAAGTAGGTACTCTGACTAAGTCCAATTAGTCTTTTACTCCGATCTCTCAAGATCCTTATCCCTAAAATATAGGCAGCTTCACCAAGGTCCTTCATAGCGAAACACTTCCCAAGCCAGGACTTTACTTCCTGCAGGGTTGGAATGTCGTTTCCTATGAGTAGTATGTCATCCACATAAAATACCAAAAAGCTAACTATACTCCCACTAGCCTTGACATACACACAAGATTCCTCTTCACTCCTAGTAAAGCCAAATACCTTGACCTTCTCATCAAAGCAAAGATTCCATCTGCGCGGTGCTTGCTTTAATCCATAGATGGATTTCTCAAGCTTACACACTCTATTAGGGTACTTGCTGCTGACAAAACCTTCTGGCTGACTCATGTAAACATCTTCAGCCAACTTTCCATTAAGGAAAGCGGTTTTGACATCCATCTGCCATATTTCATAGTCATGAAATGCAGCTATGGCTAACAGAACCCGAATAGACTTAATCTTGGCTACCGGAGAAAAGGTCTCATCATAATCCACTCCAGGAATTTGAGAGAAGCCCTTTGCAACCAGTCTAGCCTTATAAGTGTGTACTTTACCATCCATGTCGGTCTTCTTCTTGAAGACCCATTTGCACCCTACTGTCTTACGACCTGGTACATTTTCAACCAAGTTCCAAACTTGATTGTCATACATGGATTGTATCTCGCTATCCATAGCATCTTTCCATTTAGCAGACTCGGGGCCTGCCATGGCTTCCTCGTAGCTGTTAGGGTCATCTTGACTTACTAGTGTCCCATCACTAATAAGTGTCTCACCTTCTGCAGTAATATGGAATCCATAGTAATGCTCAGGTGCACTCCTAACTCTCGTGGAACGCCTCAGAGGTACAGATTCGTCAATTGGCTCAACAGGAGTTTCCTCCTCAAGTTGAGGGCTAGAGTTTGAAGTTCCTTCACCACTTGATTCTTGAATTTCTTCAAGATCAATTTGCCTCCCACTGTCTCCTTGGCTTATAAACTCTCTTTCTCGAAAGACTCCTCTTCTTGCTACAAAGACCACATTGTCACTAGGTCTGTAGAAGAGGTAACCAAAGGATTGCTGTGGGTAGCCAATGAAAATACACCTCTCGCTTCGAGGTTCGAGCTTATCATGAGTCTCGCGTCTCATGAAAGCCTCGCAACCCCAAATCTTGATGTGGTCTAGTTTAGGTACTTTACCAGTCCACATCTCGTGAGGAGTTTTGGCAACTTTCTTTGTAGGGACTAGATTAAGAATATGGGCGGCAGTCTCTAAGGCATACCCCCAGAATGAGATTGGTAGCGAAGCTCGACTCATCATGGAACGAACCATGTCTAACAAGGTTCGATTACGCCTCTCAGCCACACCATTCAACTGTGGTGTCCTGGGAGGTGTCAATTGTGAGACAATCCCACATTCCCTAAGATAGTCGAGGAACTCTGAACTAAGATACTCACCTCCTCGATCGGATCGAAGCATCTTAATGTTCCTGCCCAATTGATTCTCGACTTCCTGTTTAAATTCCTTAAACCTCTCGAAAGTCTCTGACTTATGCTTGATCAAGTAGACATATCCATATCTACTATAATCATCAGTAAAAGTCAAATAATAACGATTAGCATCCCTTGTGGCATGTTTGAATGGTCCACACACATCCGTGTGTATAAGGTCCAACAAACCTTCACCCCTTTCACACGAGCCTGTGAACGGTGACTTTGTCATTTTTCCAAGTAAGCATGATTCGCAACTATCATCTGACTTTAGGTCAAACGACTCCAAGACTCCATCCTTTTGGAGTTGGCCTATGCGTTTCTTGCTTATATGTCCAAGACGACAATGCCATAATGATGCTTTATCCAAGTTATTATTAGTTGTAGAATCAATACACAAAACATTATTTCCCAAGTTATCTACAACAGATACAGCTTCATACACATCATTACAAGGTAATGCTTTAAAATAAAAAACATTATTATAGAAAACATCTATAGAACCAACTTCATTATTAAATGAAAAGGTAAACCCTTGTTTGTACAAAGCATGAAAGGAAATAATATTTCTTGCCATTCCTGGCGAATAACAACATTTATTCAAATCTAAACTAAACCCACTACTTAGCGATAAAGTATAAACTCCAATCTTGGTGACAGGTGAAGCTTTCCTATTCCCCATGATCAAGTTTATTCTTCCTTGCTCCACATCCTCACTTCTTCTTAGTCCCTGCAAGTCACAACAAATATGAATACCACAACCGGTATCAAGGACCCAAGATTTAGAATGGGGTGAGTTATTAGAAATGATAGTGTAAATACATGCATGGTTGGGTTTGACTTTCCCATCCTTCACATCCTGCTGGTATTTTGGGCAGTTCCGCTTCCAATGAGCCTTTTCATGGCAATAGAAGCATTCAGCCTCTTTTGGGTCAGAAGAAGGAGTAATGAAACCTTTCTTGGTTCCACTTGAAGAAGAGCCATCAAGGGTCCGAGCCTTGGTACCCTTCGAGGATCTCTTTCTCTTCCTCCCTCGACTTTTCCCGATTGCCAAAACCAGAGTTGAGCTTGGAGTAGGGGTGATAGCAACCGACTTCCCCTTAAGACCTGTTTCTGCGGTCTTGAGAAGTCCCTGAAGTTTGCTGAGGGTGACTTCTTCCTTGTTCATGTGATATGTCATGCGGAATTGATCATAGCACGATGGTAAAGAGTGCAAAATGATATCTATTGCAAGCTACTCAGGGAAGTTCACATTAAGCTTCAGCAAACGATCCACATACCTTTGCATTTTCTGCATGTGGCTCGTGACGGATTCCCCGTCCTTCATCATGGTTGTTATCATGGAGCAGATGTTTTCATACCTCTCTTGTCTTGCACTTTGATGGTATCTTTCCATCAAATCTTGGTGCATTTCATAAGGGTAGAAATCCTCATAAGACTTTTGGAGTTCCGCTGTCATCGTGGCCATCATGATGCAAGCCACTTTCGTAGCATCCCTTTCATGTGCCCGAAAGTCAGCGATCTCCTGAGGAGTTGCAGTGGTCTCATCAATCTCCTTAAGCTCCTTGTCAAGGACATATTCTTTGTCCTCGTAGCGGGTAATCATCCTGATGTTTCTGATCCACTCATTGAAGTTGGATCCATCAAAGGTGACTTTCCCACACACGTTCATAAGAGTAAAGGAGCCATTAGGATTAGAGCCAGAAACATTGTTGGAAGACATCTGAAGAGAAGAGAACAAGATTAGTTTAGATATAAGAGAGTCCTTAATAAAACACCCAAATGTAATATTAAGGCTAGGATCCAATCACAATATAATATAACTTAGAAGAGGTATGCCGTAATCTAAGCTATACCCTATTTGAAAGGTAGGTGAATGACGATTCACCAATTTCCACCACGAAAACCGCAATATTTAAGTATTAGGTTTTTTGAATGGTTCTTAGAAATTCCTAGATTCTTTGAGATTCAATGAACTTTTTCAAAGGCATGTTTCAATCTCGAGTGTGCCCTCCAGGTTTTGTGACTGGGATGCCGAGGATCACAAAACGAGGTGTGAAGTAACCATGCAAATCACTTGGTACCCTTAAAGTTTTATCACTCAATCAATGTGCCGGTAAACCACACATGCTCCATCGATACTATAATAAACCCTAAGTCACCCTTTACCTACCTTGTTAAGTCCAAGTTAGTGTGCCAGTTAACCACACACGCTCCACCAACGACTTAATCAAAGTGTAAAGTGTAATTTCATGGATTAGCACCTTATTCACATTTTTCCTAAAGTAACTAAGATTGGGAATTTAATAAAACATTTAGTTACTTTATAATATTCATCATACTTTGAATGAGAATTTGTAAGTCCTTGTCTTACCCGTTTGGCTAACGACCCTCCACCGGTCAAGCAAGCGGTGGGTGAGAGTGGACACCCATTAAGTCACCATTTTATAGGCAACAATCTTATACCCACCTTATAGACCAGCTTCGTGAATGAGGCGTACTAGCGGTAAGACGATTTTGTTCTTATACATATATATATATATATATATATATATATATATATATATATATATATATAATTATTAAATCATAATAATATAAGTATAAGAGTTGAATTTTAACTTTTAAAATTCTAAGGGTTGGAACTAAAGTTTTAACTTAACTTTACTTGTTCCAAAACTTGTGCAAGTTTTGTAAACTTTCAAAACTTTTTTTTATTTCTTGTAACTTGTGAGTTTAATAGAGTAATAAAATGAGGACTTTTCATTTTTTCTAACTCTTGTGTTCTTTTAATGGTTTTTAATCCAAGAGACTTTTGGTTTTCCATAACTTGAGGACAAGTTATGGACTCCATTAAAACACATTATGATCAAGAATTAAACTACCACATAGGTTACAAATAATTCCTATGATCATCTAAACATCATAAGAACAAGAATATGAATATGAACACCTTCAAGAATCAAAATCACATTAAACTTTGTAATTTTGATAACTAGTTGTTGTAAATGAGTTAGCAAATACATTACACCATCTAAAACAAGTTTTCAAGTACCAAAACAATTTAGGGTAATGTATCCAATCCATTTCCAGCAACTGAAGTCGAAATTCTGCACTCTGTCGACCCTACTCGCCGAGTGCATGAACCTACTCGACGAGTAGGTTGAAGATACAAGTGGACTCGGCGAGTCCCCCCATGGACTCGGCGAGTCCATCAGTCAGACAACAAGATTTCGACTTTTTCTTTCAACTTTTAAGCACAAATAAAAAGCAAACAAGCCTAGGCTCTGATACCACTGATGGGTTTTGAGCATTCTAACACTTCCTAAGTGTACATGCAACCCTAATAACCTTGGATCTATGTTTGTCTAATTATCATGCTAAGTTGAATTCCAAGGCTATATTCCTATCTAGCATACATGGGGAACAATTTTAACTTGAATAATAGATAGAATAACTTACCTTGTTGTTGCTTGTGTTCCTTGAAACCTTGTGAGCCTAGCACCCCAAGTGTGATGCCTCAAATGCTTCACACAACACCAAATGCTCTTGGAAAAACTTATGAGAGAACACACACTTCTTGAAATCGGCCAAGCCCTCTTGTTTTCTTAGTGTGTCCGATTTTGGTGGAGAATATGATTCTTATATAGTGTTGACACATCTAGGGTTACACCATGTAAACCCTAATGTGTCATGACTCTTCATTTCCATGACCCATGGGTTTGTAACTCCCATGGAGCATCCATGGAGCATCCTATGGGTAGAACCCAACTTGATAATCCATGGAGCCTCTTAGCCCACTATACAAGATATGGATGATTTACATAATCAACCCATATATTTAATTAGTTCTCTCTTGACCACTTAATTAATTCTAAATTAATTATTGATCAAACTAATCAAATAATATTATTAATATATTAGAACTTATAATATATTAATAATCTCCAAGTGTTATTTCTCTCATTTAGTCTATCCAATTGCATGGTGCCATGCAACCCAAATGGACCATGCCGGGTCGGGTTAAGTACATACCAGAAATAGTTATGGACTTAGACACCTTATCCAACAGTTATATCTCTGACTTCAAGTATTTTCTCGATCAAGTGGCATTACAAATCTTAAAGTTTGGGTTGTTACATGATATTGTTTGATGGCTTATATCATTAGCTTATTTGAAGATCGTTGTGACTTGGAGGGGGAGCTTTTCAAAGACAAGAAGTGATTCGGTTTCTTTGTTCTGAAATGAGTTTTTATGGCGGGTTTGGTTTTCATGAAGTTTTTTTGGATTACATTTGAAAATGAAGTTTAAAGACATTACTTCAGTGCTTGATTTATATATCCTAGAGCCGGTGTTTGAAGACTATTGAAGAATTAAGATTCATGGATTGCTTCATCTATTCCTTGTTGCAAGATCTTTTTATTTGCTAGATGCTTGTTTTGGAAGTTAAAGCATTGTCATCCATTCCATACTTTGAGGGGGAGATTGTAGGGTTTCAAAGCACTCCATGGATGATGGCAATGGGCCCCTTGATGAAGTGTAGGTTAAAAGCCCAAGACTTGTATTTTCCCTATAAATAGTCATGTATTATTCATTATTAGGGTTAAGAGTTAGGCAAAATGTAGCCGCCACGTTGTGAGGTTTCTTGTAGAGTTAGATTCTTATTTCTTAAGTGTAATTTGTTCCTCACAATTCAATAAATTGAGTGATCATTCGACGTAATCTTCATATTTGTGTTGTTCTTATTTTCTGCATCTTGTTCATCAAATCACGATTAGGGTTTTAATCCCATCACCTTCGTAAGCGGATCTGCTAGGTTATCTTCTGATGATATCCTCCTAACCACGAGGTGTCCTTCTTCTACTCGATGTCTAATGAAATGCTATTTTCTGTCGATATGACGAGATCTACCATGATCCCTTGGTTCCTTGGTCAAGGCAACCGCTCCTTCATTATCACAGAAAATTTCCATAGGCTCCTTTATGGCAGGCACAACTCCAAGATCACCAATGAAGTTCTTCAACCATATTGCCTCCTTTGACGCTTCGCTCGCTGCAATGTACTCTGATTCGCACGTTAAATCAGCTACGGTTTCCTGCTTAGAACTTTTCCAAATTACTGCTCCTCCATTAAGGGTAAAGACCCAGCCTGACTGCGAACGGTAGTTGTCCCTGTCGGTCTGGAAGCTGGCGTCACTATACCCTCGCACCTTTAAGTCATCACTCCCCCGAGGACTAAAAACCATTCCTTCATCCTCCGAAGGTACTTAAGTATATTCTTGACCGCAATCCAATGGGCTCTGCCAGGGTTCCCTTGATATCTACTGACCATGCTCAAAGTAAAGGCTACATCAGGGCGAGTACAAGTCATAGCATACATGATTCAGCCAACTACGGAAGCGTATGGTACTTGACTCATTTCTGCTATCTCGGCTTTGGTGCTCGGACTTTGAGTCTTACTCAATTTGGCATTACTTTGTATCGGTAATTCTCCCTTCTTTGAATTTTCCATACTAAAACGTTTTAGTACCTTTTCCAAGTAAGTGTTCTGACTAAGTCCTATTAGTCTTTTACTTCGTTCTCTCACTATCCTTATTCCCAAAATATAGGAAGCCTCTCCGAGGTCCTTCATAGCGAAGGACTTCCCGAGCCAGAACTTAACCTCCTGTAGTGTCGGGACGTCGTTTCCTATGAGTAGTATGTCATCGACATACAAAACGAGGAAGCTAACTATACTCCCACTGGCTTTGACATATACACATGATTCATCTTCGCTTCGTACAAATCCAAACTCTTTGACTTTCTCATCGAAGCAAAGATTCCATCTGCGAGATGCTTGCTTAAGTCCATAAATGGACTTCTAATGCTTACACACTCTATTCGGATGCTTCGTATCAACAAACCCCTCTGGTTGAGCCATGTAAACATCCTCAGCCAACTTTCCATTAAGGAAAGCGGTCTTGACATCCATCTGCCATATCTCATAATCATTAAATGCAGCAATGGATAGCATCACCCTAATAGACTTTATTTTCGCAACTGGTGAGAAGGTCTCATCATAGTCAACTCCGGGAGTTTGAGTGAAGCCCTTCGCAACCAATCACGCTTTATATGTGTGTACATTTCCATCCACATCGGTCTTCTTCTTGAAGATCCATTTGCACCCAACGGTCTTACGTCCGGGCACATTATCAACCAAATTCCAAACTTGGTTGTCATACATGGATTGGATCTCGCTGTCCATTGCCTCCTTACATTTTGCAGACTCCGGGCCTGCCATGGCTTCCTTATAGCTATTAGGTTCATCTAGATTTATTAGTGTACCATCACTAATATACGTGTCCCTTCGGTAGTAATATGAAAACCATAAAACTGGGGTTGAACTCTAACTCTTTCGCAACGTCTAAGAGGTAAGGACTCGTTAATTGGTTCAACCGGAGTTTCCTCCTCGGGTTGAGTGCCAGCGATAGAGGTTCCTTTATCAACCGACTCTTGAATCTCTTCAAGCTCGATCTGCCTCCCACTGTCTCCTTGGCTTATGAGTTCTCGCTCTCAGAAAACCCCTCTCCTCGCAACAAAGACAACATTGTCACTCGGTCTATAGAAGAGATATCCAAAGGATTTCTGTGGGTAGCCGATGAAAATACACCGCTCATTACGAGGTTCGAGCTTGTCATGAGTATCTCGTATTACGAAGGCCTCGCAACTCCAAACCTTGATATGTGATAACGAGGGAGGTTTCCCTCTCCACATCTCGTGAGGTGTTTTGGCAACCTTCTTGGTAGGGACTCGGTTAAGGATATGGGCGGCAGTCTCTAAGGCATACCCCCAAAATGAGATAGGTAGTGAAGCACGAATCATCATAGAACGGACCATGTCTAACAAGGTTTGATTACGCCTTTCTGCCACACCATTTAACTGCGGTGTCCTAGGTGGCGTCAATTGCGAAACAATTCCACATTCTTTGAGATAGTCGTGGAACTCAAGACTTAGGTACTCTCCTCCTCGATCGGATCGAAGCATCTTGATTTTCCTGCCCAATTGATTCTCCACTTCATTTTTGAATTCTTTGAAATTTTCAAACGTTTCTGACTTGTGCTTGATTAAGTAAATATACCCATATATACTATAATCATCGACGAAAGTCACATAGAAGCGGTTCCCATCCTTTGTGGTTGATCTAAAGGGTCCACACACATCGGTATGTATGAGGTCCAATAAACCCTCACCCTTTTCACATGTGCTAGTGAAGGGTGACTTGGTCATCTTTCCAAGTAAACAAGATTCGCATGTGTCGTCTTCCCTAAGGTCGAATGACTCCAACACTCCATCCTTTTGGAGTTTGGCTATGCGCTTCTTGTTGACATGTCCAAGACGACAATGCCATAAGGATGCTCTATCCATACTATTGGAAGAATCCATGCATTAAAAACATCATTTCCTAGGTTATCTACAATCATAACAGTTTCATAAATTCCATTACATGGCATTGCTTTAAAATATAAGACACCATTTAGATAAGCATAAATTGAACCATTCTCATTATTAAAAGAAAATCTAAATCCTTGTCTAAACAAACCATGAAACGAAATGATGTTTCTTTCCATTTCTGGCGAGTAGCAACAATTATTCAAATCTAAACATAATCCATTACTAAGGACTAGAGAATACACTCCAATCTTGGTCACAGGCGACGATCTTCTGTTCCCCATGATTAGATTTATTCTTCCACGCTCCACATCCCTATTTCTTCTTAGCCCCTGCAATTCAGAACAAATATGGTAACCACATCTGGTATCGAGGACTCAAGAAATGGTATGAGATGAATCATTAGATTTAATTGTGTAAATACCTACGAAAGATGGCTTGATATTTCCTTCCCTGATGGCTTGCAGGTATTATGGGCAACTTCTCTTCGAATGCCCTATTTTATGGCAATGGTGGCACTCTGCCTCCTTTGGGTTAGGGTTGGGCTTAGCAGGATCAACTTTGGTCCCGCTAGAAGAGGAACCATCTCGGGACTTTCCCTTGCGGTGGCTCTTAGACGGAGCCTTCCTCTTCTTGCCCCTTCCTTGCCCAATTGCCAAAACAGGAGCAACGGGTGGATTGGGAGTTGGTGCAACAGACTTGTCCTTGAGGTTGCTCTCAGCAACCCTTAGGAGACCTTGGAGCTTACTTAGGGTGACCTCTTCCTTGTTCATGTGGTAGGTCATCCTAAATTGGTTGTAACACGGAGGCAAAGAATGAAGCACCATGTCGATAGCCAAATCTTCCCTAAAGTCGACATTCACTTGCGAAGACGATCAACATACCTTTGCATCTTTTGAAGGTGTACGGTTAGAGATTCTCCATGTCCTATTTTAGCGGAGATCATGTTAGTGAAGATCTCGTAACGTTCCTGCCTCGCGTTTTGATGGTATCTCTCCAATAAGTCTTGATGCATTTCGTGCGGATACATGTCCTTATAGGACTTTTGGAATTTAGCGTTCATTGTGGCTATCATGATGCAATGAACCTTCGTCGCATCACGTTCATGAGTCTCAAAAGCAGTCATTTCAGCCGGAGTAGCAATTTCTGTATTGATCTTCTTGAGCTTCTCGTCAAGGACATACTCCTTGTCCTCGTAGCGAGAAATCATGCGAATGTATCTTATCCATTCGCTAAAGTTCGTTCCATCGAAAGTCACCTTTTGGCAAAGGCTCATTAATGTGATTGAACTAGCAGCAGTGTTGTTCGCGTTCGACATCTACAAATAGAAAGGACAAAGATTGATTAGAATTTGAATCCCTAATTATCACCCAATAAGAAGAATTAGGGCTAGGATCCAACAACAATATTTACATATTAGAAAAGGGATGCCATAATCTAACATGCAAACAATCTGAGGGTAAGTGAATGACGATTCACTAATTCTCCATCACAAAACATAACTTTAAGTTGAGAATTCCTAGGTTTCGATGAGATTCATTGAACTTTTCAATGGCATGTTTAAATCTCGATATGCCCCTCTCGTTTGTGACTGGGATACCGAGGATCACAAAGTGGGTGTGAATAACCATGCAAATCTACACGGTGCCTTCATTGTAACAATCACCTATTCGATGTGCCGGTAAACCACGCATGCTCCACCGAACTATGATAAACAATGAATCACCCTTTGCCACCTATGCTTCGAATCAATTAGTGTGTCGGTAAACCACACACACTCCACTAACTTCTAGGCAAGGTTGCAAAGTGTAATTTCATGGGATTGCATCAATTCACTTTTCCTAAAGTAACTAGGATTGGGAATTTTTAAAAAATAGTTTAGTTACTTTATGTGTTCATTATACTTATTAATGAGGAGATAGAGGTTGCCATATCCTACCCGTTCGGCTAACGACCTTCCACCGATCAAGCAAGCGGTGGGTGTGAGTGTACACCCATTAAGCGCCATTTTATATGCTGCAACCTTATACCCACCTTATAGACCGGCTTCGTGAATAAGGCCTACTAACGGTACGACTAGCATTTTAATTATATATATATATATATATATATATATATATATATATATATATATATATAAGTCTTGTAATATCATATAAGTATAGGGTTGAATTTTAACCTTTTAAAATTCTAGGGTTTGAAATTTAAGTTGTCTAAATTAAACTTTTAATCACAAAACATAAATTTCAAAACTTGAGGACAAGTTTTAAACTTTTCAAAACATAAGGGATCAAATAAAAAATAATTCAAATTAACCATTTAATCTCATAATTATCCATATTTGATTTACTTAAATGTTTCTTGCAAAACAATTTACCAATTCAATTAAAATAATCAATTAATATCATATATGGAAATTATTATTCAATTAATTGATAAATATCTTTTATTAGGTCAATGATATACTCTAATATATGTTAAAATCGGATTTATATTGACCCATAAAGATAAAGGCAAGTTTCCAAAAGATAAACAGCAAGAAAACCCGAAAATAGCTCCATCTGACGCTCGAACTCGCCGAGTACCACCATGGACTCGCCGAGTTGAGGCCTACTCGCCGAGTCCACTATGGTACTCGCCGAGTTCATCAGGCAGATGGACAAAAATGAATTTTTCAATCAACAATCAAGCAACCAATGCATCCATTCAATAGAAACCAATCAAGGCTTTGATACCACTGATGGGTTTGAGCCATAAGAACATTTCTATGTGCACATGCAAACCCTAATGCTTGGATCTAGGTTTCTCTAATTGAACATGCAATATATCCAAGACTTTGATTGATAGATCTAATGAAGAACATTCAAATCACATATGAAATACAGATCTAGAAGATTACTTTGAGTTGCTTGCTTGAATCTTCTTGTCCTTGGAGCTTAGAGTCACAACTGTCACTAATCTAATGGCTTACAAACACCAACTTAGCAAGAGGATGATTAGATAGAGAAAGAGGAGGGAAAGAAATCAGCCAGGGTTTCTTCAAAGGAAAGAGTGTCGATTTCCTTAGCCCTAAGAGTCTATTTATACTAGTGAGCCTCCTAGGGTTTCACCCTTAAACCCTAATTGGATAACTTAGGCCCTAAGCAATCCAATCTCCCTAATGATAAGCCTTGGACGATTTTTAGGTCATTCCAAACCCCAAAACTGTCCACCGCTTATCCATAACGGATTATAGCCCAAAGTACAACTATCATACAATGGACAGTTTATGCCCTTTTATTTAATTAATCTCTTTAAGTCACTAAATTAATTCCTAATTAATTTATGACTTATATTAATCAAATAAAAATATTATTATTCCTTATATTATTCTCATAATATATTAATAATATTTCTTCTATCATTATAAATCATCCTGTCAAGTTGCTATGGTGAAGGCAACCCAAAAGGACCATGCACAACCGGGTCAAATACTTGCCAAATATAGTTGTAGCGTTAGACACTATTCCAACAACACACACTAAGAACGACTAGGGTTTTGCTATCAGATGCTCTGGGGTGAAAGGGGATGAGTTAGGCGCATAAGGAAGTTTAAATAGGTCCAAAACCCTAAAATTAAGGTTTCCTCCAGACAGGCAAACTCGCCGAGTCCAGCGTATGGACTCGCCGAGTAACCAGCTAAATACGCATGTTCATCCCGTCTCTACTCGGCGAGTTGGGCAACAGACTCGCCGAATTCTCCTCAAAAATGGAAACACTTATTTAAATACATACCGGGAATGGGGCGTTACATACAAAGTGTTCCATTTGGATATTGTTAAAAGATTACTCCATATATACGAAGTCTCACATTCAAAGTATATTCCTTTTAACATCCTTCTTACATAAAAGTTTCTAACCTACACATAGATTCTTAACATCCAACTCCCATTATGGAAACATTTCCATATTTACCATATGACAACTCATTCTTAATAGAATCCTATATATTCATAATAATGTCAATATGATCCATTCATTACTATACTTCCAACTGTCCACAAGTGACAAATCCTTAGCAGTCCTTGGATTGTCCTTGACAGTTGTTTAACTACTTTTGTCATATCCAGTTATGGTCTTTTTCCCTCTTAATGCCCTAGGCATTTGGAATAGACAGAATTGTCAAATATTATAGCGTATGCAATTGATCCTATACTCAAAGCATATGGGATACGATTCATAAAGTCTTACATAAAGACATGATACTTGACCAATAATTTACTATAATGTTGCCATATTTAAAATTTCCAATGTTGAAACGTTTCAACCTGTTATTCATATATGCTAATGACTAAGTCTGATTAATACTTCAATCTAAACTTTTAGATTCGAAATAAAGTATAAGTATCTTCTCCCTTAAATTTTACTATAGCGAAACAACTTTTCAAACTCTGTAACTTTGCAAATTAAAACTTTGTTTTCTATAATTAGTATTGCTAACTCACAACACTTAATGTAATAATTCTGCTCCCACTAGCATAATCATTGCATTCTTACTAGCATAACACTTATTTTCCCACTAGCTTTGACATGTACCTAGAAATTAGCTGGACTTCTAGAAATCAATACTTATTGACTTTCTTTCCAAAGTTCATATTTCTGATACGAGATGCTTTGATAAGCCTTTATCTAAGCTCATACACCATCTATTAGAAAGCTCATATG
Organism: Lactuca sativa; assembly: GCF_002870075.4. Lineage (NCBI taxonomy): Eukaryota > Viridiplantae > Streptophyta > Magnoliopsida > Asterales > Asteraceae > Lactuca > Lactuca sativa. Next base: position 112,611,046 of record NC_056627.2, on the reverse strand, counting down.
TGTGTGAACCATTTCAAAACTTATAGCGATAAGTCCCGAATGTTCAAACTAATTTGCCATTTCTCACAATGCGAACTATGAAGAGGGATGCCGTAATCATACTCGAATTTGAGAATGCAATTACAACGCTAATACCTTAAAATCCACTTGGTGAAAGCGTTTCCACAATCATATTCATGAAGTGAAGAGAACCTTATGTCACTTAGATTTTATGGTGTATGTGTTCCTATCCATTTGAATTTGTCATAACCATAATCACAAGACAAGGTTTGTGACAAATCCAAACACATATGGACTGAACTTGTTCAATCTTAATTTCTTGACATATAGTAGTACAAGGGCCTACCATTGCTTCCAAGTTATTGATCCGCTCACCCACACAAATCAATGTACTTTCACTGGTTAAGGTGCTTTGCCTTATACGATCAAATGAGGACTCATAGAACTCACATGCGTAGTCAACTCAACTGGAATGGCACAAAAACAAGAATATTTCAACATGATAGGTTACAAACCTCAAGTTGTGTGCTAGTGGTAAACAATATGTTTATTCTTGATTAGTTCTTGAAACTATTCAAGATTATTAAGACTCCTACTGACCTCTTGACATATAAGATTCTCTTGTCAAGTAACATTCCTTGACAAACTAATATTCAAGAGTTAGTGCGGGTTCTTATCAAGAAAAACACTTAATACATTTGGTCTTAGTTGCTCTTTGTTTTATCCAAAACATTACAATTACCAATCTCAAGTGTGCAAGAGTAAGAGAACATTTTTCTACTCTACATTTCATGATGTGTTATAAACCTACTTAGGATATGTCACTCAAGACACAATCTCGGAGTATAACTCTAAGACTCGATTTTGGAACGAAGTATGACTCATCCTTTTGATTTTAACCATTTTAACAATTCCCGATACCTCTCCTTAGTCATATAAATGCACTAAGGTATCCTTAGAGGATCAATTGTGACATGGTTCCACAATCATAAGGATGATCATAAAACTAAAGTATTCTCCTTTCCTTTCAGATTAGAGAAACTTTTATCTTTCTGCCTAATTAATTCTTCTTATTTGTTCTGCTTATACTTTGAAACTTTTCAAAGTATTAGAATTACACTTAATATTGTAAGTATAACAATATTTACTAAACTTTTAGTAAATTATGACGATTAGTCTTATCGTTCTTTGTGGTGGATCTAACCAGTTCACATCAATGCTTGATAGACTTTGATCTGTATTTGAATCGTTTAGAGTGTTAGCAGATTTCCTTAATGGGGAAGTCAGTTGTCTCTTCGATTCACTTTCATTCAATATCCCATTCCTGCTGCATCGGCTGGTCAAGTCGGCTGCATTGGTGTCTAAGTCCATAACTATAATTGGTATGTACTTGACCCAAGAGTAGCATGGTCCATTTGGGTTGCATATCATTAGGACAATTTGATAGGATGGACTTTTGAGAAGAGGTTATTTATGCTTTATTAATATATTATAAGTTCTAATATATTAATATGAAATCATATTTGTTAATTAGTATTGATCAAGAATTAATTTGGAATGAATTTTGTGATCAAAAGAAACTAATTAAATATATGGGGGTTGATTATGTAAACCATTCATTCTTGTAATGTGGGCTTATGATCCATAGTTCTTTCTGTTGGGCTAAACTCATGTGGTAACCCATGGATGATCCATGGAGATTTAAACCCATGGAGCATGAAGAATATGAAAAGTCATGCACATTAGGGTTTATATGGTGTAACCCTAATGTTGCCACGCTATATAAGAAACCCCTATCTCATGAAATCAGCCCATGCATGTCTTCTTGGAGAGCAATAGCCAATTTTCAGTGTAAGACTTCCTCTCTCAAGTTATCCTTTGTCCTAGATGTGTTGTGATTCCATTTGAGGCATTCATACTATTGGATCTAAGCTCTTAAAGGTTCAAGGCTTCCAACTACCCTAAAAGGTATGTCATCTAACTTGTATTTCATGTTGTTTATGCTTCATTGTATGTTAGTTAGGATGATGCTTTGGAATATTGAATGTATACATGTATAATAGAGAAAACATAGATCCAAAGTATCTAGGGTTGCATGTACACCTTAGGAGTGTTAGAATGCTCAAAACCCTTCACAAGATCACCCCAAAAGTTATTCAAAAGCTGCAGTTGGCATAGCAGTGTGAGGTGCTCGTCGATCTCTTCGAACCGTTATACCCCAAGCCACAGCGAAACAACCCAAGCACAAGCAAGCTTGGCTGCCCAACGTCCTCAAATCATTCAATGTCATCAACTGAGAATGTAGATTAGTCATCAAGAAGTAAGGCCCAGAGAGCACACTGACATTCATTGCCATGTTCGATCTGAGTACAATCAAATTGCTAAGTTATAACTACTCCTAGTGCGAAGAAAAAAAAGAAAAAAAAGGGACAATAGTGTGTTGTGGTCTAAAAGGGAAATAAAAAGGTGACATACATTCCATTCGGGGACATAATAGTGATGAATATCGAGCATACTCTGTTATATCGACCCCAATCAATGGTTTTTTGAGGAAGCCGATGTTTGCTTTCCCCTATGCTTTATGACATCTTTTCTCTTCTCTGTAGTGATCGGTGTATCAATGTAGCATCACCGTTAATCTTTCATGCGACCACACTGTGACATCCCCATTTTCACGGCTAGAAAAGATCGATTTTTGTTTATGCTTTATAAAAATCAGAGTACATCTTTTAATAAAAATGTTGCGGAATTTGTTCCCAGTAAAACATGATAAATACGTTATCAAAGCATTTCCGAATAAAAGTATTTTTATTCATTTTAAAACATTTGGGATGTCATCGTCAATACAGAAACATAAGCATAAACAGAACTTACATTCATTATCACTAGTGATTTATATCTCCTTAATCTCTCAGTGTAGTATGACTTCATATCAATACCTATGATATAAATAAACTAAGTGGGTCAGGTTGGGAAACCTGGTGAGTACATAGGGTTTTCAACCCACAATAAATAAGTTTATTAACTTTATCAAACAAAACAAACCCGATTACCCGTTCCCATTAGCCTCACTTTATTTCCCTAAAACATCTAACACAAGGGACCTAGTCTAAGGACTTTCATCGGGGTGACAACACATGCTTCGGGGGTTCCTCGGCAATTCATGTCAAATAAGGCAACCATGTGGGGGATGGAGTACTGCTGGTGAGCACACAGTTCAAATAAACACCTACAGGTTGCGAGCCTGCTAGCATTCCACTGGACTGTCTAGAATAGTCTATGGTCGTCATCTATACTCCGCTAGATGACTGGATCATCAACAACATCTATATTGAGGCCTCTCATTATTTTATTTGGCCACACAACAACTATTACATCTACCCATGTTTTACCCAACACGTTTTGTAGATATAAAATACATATACAGTTTAAATCATATAAAACATGTATAAAAATATTTCACCCAGCATAGACAACAAGTATTCAGACAATATGCACACATAGCATGTAATTTATATTAAATACTTCATATCTATGTGTAAGATGAAAGGGACCATGCACTCACTTGAAAAGGTGGTGATTCCGAACTCAGACAACGCTTCGCTTCTTAAAAATAATTTCCTTCGACGAAACCTAATATTATTACCACTAGAGTTTAGTATATTATTCATCGAGACTAATTAATAGTCTAGCTATTATTACTATTATATAAGCGTTAAACAATACTTATATAACCCATAATAATAGCCCACGTACTTATTATAAGTTCCTAATAACGTTACTATAATTAAATAAAATCTCACTTACAATGAGTTTTATAGAACACCAGGATTTGCTTGGAGCAGCGTTCCCGAGCCGAAAAGCTCTTCTTCTCAGAGCCGTCGAGCACTCCGGGGCTTCCGCCTCGTGCTAGGGAGGTTCCCTAGGCTTTTCGGGGGGTTTCGGGGCTAGAGAGAGGTTCTAGAGAGAGAGTAAAGAGAAAAAGGAATGGGAAAGGTGTGAAGAAAATGAGGATGGGAGATGCTCTATTTATAGGGTGAAAAATGGCTGAACTTGGTGCCACATGTCACCATCTAGTGGCAAGACTTGGTGAGAAAACAATGGCCAAGATTGTGCCACATCACCCATTTTCGCACAACACACTTCCGACTTCTAAAATCCGTAACTTTCACATACGAGCTCCGTTTTTGACGTTCTCTATATCCATGCGTAGGTAAAAATAAGATCTACAAATTTCATTTTGACTCCGTTGGCTAATTATCTATCGATTTTAAATTTAACAGTACGAGGAGATTATACTGTTAAATGTCCGCATAAAATTTATAACTTCTACACATGGAATCTGTTTTCGTCCGTCTTTTTACCGTTGAGTTCCTATTAATGAGATATTCAATTCTCATTTAGGTCTCTTAGGCCAAAAACCGATCGATCTAAAATTCGAGTTTCGGGTTATGCACTGATAAGCCAAATCTTAGAAAATTAATAACTTCCTCATACGAAGTTAGATTTGGGCGTTTTTTTTTGTATGTTCTCGGTTTAACGTATACTACAACTTTTATTTAGATTTCTAAGGCTAAAAAGTCCTCCATCGTAAATTCACTATTTATGTCTTCCGGTGTCGTGGCGGTTTATCCGTAAAACTTCGACGGGCTATAACTTCTTCCTTATAACTCGGATTTCAGCGTTCTTTATATGTATGGAACCCTTGACACGTATTCTACAACTTGGTTAAGATTATTTATTCTAAATAATCTTTTGTCGAAAAGTCCTTTTCTGATGGGTTTTAGCCATAAGAACTTTCCTATGTGCGCATGCAAAACCCTAATGCTTGGATCTAGGCTTTCTAATTAAACATGCTTTGAATCCAAGACTTCTAATGACTATTTAGGTATAATAACAATATTGAAACAGATCTAGAATCATACCTTTGAATTCCTTGTTGATCTTGTTGTCTTGGAGCTTCTAGAGTCACAATTGTCACTCCTCTAATGGCTTACAAACACCAAATAGCAAGGAAGATGATTTGGGAGAGAGGAGAGGGAAGGAAATCGGCCAGGGTTTCTATGATTTAGATGAAGTGCCGATTTCCATTAGCCATAGGGTCTATTTATACTTGTAGACTCCTTAAGGGTTACAACCTAAACCTTAATTGGATAATCTTCTCTTAAGGCTATCCAAATCCTTTCCATAGATATCCCCTTGGACGATTTGAAGCTATCCTAGCTTCTAGAATCCGTCCATTGCATATCTATATGGATTTACAGTCTAAAGTTTAACTATCAAACAATTGACAGTTTATACCCTCTTATTTAATTAATCTCTTTAAGTCACTAAATTAATTCCAATTAATTCTATGACTTATATTAATCAAATAACAATATATTATTCTTTATATTATTCTCATAATATATTAATAATATTTACTCTCTCTTAATAAATCATCCTATCAAGTTGCTATGGTGAAGGCAACCCAAAAGGACCATGCACAACCGAGTCAAATACTTGCCTAATATAGTTGCAGCCTTAGACACTATTCCAACAGTCTCCCACTTGGATAAGTCTAGTAACTATATGCACAAGTACAATTCGGTTTGCAATCGTAGCTCTCAAAGACGCTGTCAAACTCTGATCTAATCAATCTTGTCCTTTAGATAAGGGACCGTACAGTCCTCTGTTAGATATCATGCTGACAATCTTATGGAATGGTTAGTCAAGCATTTAGGTTTCTCGATCTCTGATTCATCTGACATAGAACTTAATCGAACACATCAATTCAGTTCTGACCGGGCCCGACACATAAGTCAAAACAAATCATCGAGTGGCCGAGATATCGCTTTTACCTTCTTAGATAAAAGTCACAGATAAACTTGGACTTATATGCATTTACTTATTCATTAACCAACTATACACAACAATGCGTTTTATAACACCGAGTTACTGATGTGTTTTCGCATTATCAATGTACAATCAATTAACAAATAACAAACCATATATCTAGGTTTTAAGACTATATGATATTATCGTCTTGCGATCACCCTTTTATATCATATTCCATAAGGTGATTCCAGCAAGCGCGGGTTTGTTCCAATGCTCAAAACTAGTTCATAAGCACTCATGAATGTTGCAGCAACCCTTTGCTATGTCTAACACAATTTAGACAATCTACACACCAATTCATGACAATCTTCATTCATATCTACTTCCAACATATGAACGATTGGGGACAATTTGAATAATTCTGTTATTCCTAATAAATTAAATTATTCTGGAAGTCAAAACATGCAAAGTGAAACAATAGCTAAACAATTAACATAAGATAGTAACATTACTCATAAATAAAACTGCTTTATTTAATCATCAAATGTTAATTACATTTATCTATTACACGTTTCTAATACTATCTAATCTATGCTAATATCATCCTTCAGCCCAATACTCCTAGCATGCTGCAAGTGCTTAACCCTACTCAGTCCCTTCGTAAGCAGATCTGCTGGGTTATCTTCTATTGATATCCTCTTCACTACGAGTTGTCCTTCTTCTACATGATGTCTAATGAAGTGATATTTTCTGTCGATATGTCTTGATCTACCATGATCCCTCGGTTCCTTGGTCAAGGCAACCGCTCCTTCGTTATCACAGAAAATCTCCATGGGCTCCTTTATGGCGGGTACAACTCCAAGATCACCGATGAAGTTCTTTAGCCATATTGCCTCCTTCGACGCTTCGCTCGCTGCAATGTACTCTGATTCGCACGTTGAATCATCTACAGTTTCCTACTTGGAACTCTTCCATGTCACTGCTCCTCCATTCAGGGTAAAGACCCAGCCCGACTGCGAACGGTAGTTGTCCCTGTCGGTCTAAAAACTAGCGTCACTGTACCCTCGCACCTTCAAGTCATCACTCCTTCCGAGGACTAAGAACCATTCCTTCGTCCTCCGAAGGTACTTAAGGATATTCTTTACCGCAATCCAATGTGCTCTGCCAAGATTCCTTTGATATATGCTAACCATGCTCAAAGCGAAGGCTACATCAGGGCGAGTACAAGTCATAGCGTACATGATTGAGCCAATTGCAGAGGTGTATGGTACTCGGCTCATTTATGCTATCTCAGCTTTGGTACTCGGACTTTGAGTCTTACTCAATTTGGCATTACTTTGTATCGGTAATTCTCCCTTCTTCGAGTTTTCCATACTAAAACGTTTTAGTAGCTTCTCCAAGTAAGTGTTCTGACTAAGTCCAATTAGTCTCTTGCTTCTTTCTCTTACTATCCTTATTCCCAAAATGTAAGAAGCCTCTCCGAGGTCCTTCATAGGGAAGCACTTCCCGAGCCAGGACTTAACCTCCTGCAGAGTCGGGATGTCGTTTCCTATGAGTAATATGTCATCGACATATAGAACGAGGAAGCTTACTATACTCCCACTGGCCTTAACATATACACATGATTCGTCTTTGCTTCGTACAAATCCAAACTCTTTGACTTCCTCATCGAAGCAAAGATTCCATCTGCGAGATGCTTGCTTAAGTCCATAAATGGACTTCTCAAGCTTACACACTCTATTCGGATGCTTCGGATCCACAAACCCCTCTGGCTGAGCCATGTAAACATCCTCGGCCAACTTTCCGTTAAGGAAAGCGGTCTTGACATCCATTTGCCAAATCTCATAATCATGAAATGCGGCAATTGCTAGCATCACTCTAATAGATTTTATCTTCGCAACTGGTGAGAAGGTCTCATCATAGTCAACTCCGGGAGTTTGAGTAAAGCCCTTCACGACCAATGGCGCTTGATATGTGTGTAAGTTTCCATCCACGTCGGTCTTCTTCTTGAAGATCCATTTGCACCCAACGGTCTTACGTCCGGGCACATAATCAACCAGATTCCAAACTTGGTTATCATACATGGATTGGATCTCGCTATCCATTGCCTCTTTCCATTTTGTAGACTCTGGGCCTGCCATGGCTTCCTTATAGCTATTAGGTTCATCAAGATTTATTAGTGTACCATCACTAATATACGTGTCCCCTTCGGTAGTAATATGAAAACCATAAAACTGGGGATGAACTCTAACTCTATCGGAACGTCTAAGAGGTAAGGACTCATCAATCGGTTCAACCGGAGTTTCCTCCTCGGGTTGAGTGCCAGCGGTAGAGGTTCCTTCATCTATCGACTCTTGAATCTCTTCAAGCTCGATTTGCCTCCCACTGTCTCCTTGGCCTATGAGTTCTCGCTCTCGGAAAACTCCTCTCCTCGCAACAAAGACAACATTGTCCTTCGGTCTATAGAAGAGATATCCAAAGGATGTCTGCGGGTAGCCGATGAAAATACATCGCTCACTTCGAGGTTCGAGCTTGTCGTGAGTATCTCGTCTTACAAAAGCCTCGCAACCCCAAACCTTGATATGTCCCAACGAGGGAGCTTTCCCTGTCCACATCTCGTGAGGTGTTTTGGCAACTTTCTTAGTAGGGACTCGGTTAAGGATATGGGCGGCAGTCTCTAAGGCATACCCCCAAAAAGAGATAGGTAGTGAAGCACGACTCATCATAGAGCGAACCATATCCAATAAGTTTCGATTACGCCTTTCTGCCACACCATTCAACTGCGGTGTCCTAGGAGGCGTCAATTGCGAAACTATTCCACACTCCTTGAGATAATCGTGAAATTCAAGACTTAGGTACTCTCCTCCTCGATCGGATCGAAGCATCTTGATTTTCCTGCCCAATTGATTCTCCACTTCATTCTTGAACTCTTTGAACTTTTCAAAGGTTTCTGACTTTTGCTTGATTAAATAGATATACCCATATCTACAATAATCATCGGTAAAGGTCACGTAAAAGCGGTTCCCATCCTTCGTGGTTGATCTAAACGGTCCACATACATCGGTATGTATTAGGTCCAATAGACCCTCACCCCTTTCACACGTACTCGTGAAGGGTGACTTAGTCATCTTTCCAAGTAAACAAGACTCGCATGTGTCATCTTCCCTAAGGTCGAATGACACCAACACTCCATCCTTTTGGAGTTGGGCCGTCCGTTTCTTGTTGACATGTCCAAGACGACAATGCCACAAGGATGCTTTATCCATACTAGTGGAAGAATCTATATTCAAAACATCATTTCCTAAGTTATCAACAATCATAACAGTTTCATAAATTCCATTACATGGTATAGCTTCAAAGTAAAAGACACCATTTAGATAAGCCAAAATAGAACCATTCTCATTATTAAAAGAAAATCTAAAACCTTGTCTAAACAAACCATGAAATGAAATGATGTTTCTAGCCATTTCTGGCGAATAGCAACAATTGTTCAAATCTAAACACAAATTATTCCTAATCACTAAAGCATACACTCCAATCTTGGTCACAGGCGACGATCTTCTGTTCCCCATGATTAGATTGATTCTTCCTTGCTCCACATCCCTACTTCTTCTTAGTCCCTGCACATTAGAACAAATGTGGTAACCACAACCGGTATCAAGAACCCAAGAAATAGCATGATTAGAATCGTTAGATTTAATTGTGTATATACCTGCGAAAGATGGCTTGATCTTTCCTTCCTTGATGGCTTGCAGGTACTCTGGGCAGCTTCTCTTCCAATGTCCTATCTTGTGGCAGTGGTGGCACTCTGCCTCCTTCGGGTTAGGGCAGGGCTTAGTAGGATCAACTTTGGTTCCACTAGATGAGGCACCATCTCGGGCTTTAACCTTGCGATAGTTCTTAGACGAAGCCTTCCTCTTCTTTCCCTTTCCTTGACCAATAGCCAAGACAGGAGCAGCAGGTGGATTGGGAGTTGGTGCAACAGACTTGTCTTTGAAGTTGCTCTCAGTGACCCTCAAGAGACCTTGGAGTTTGCTTAGGGTGACCTCCTCTTTGTTCATGTGGTAGGTCATCCTAAATTGATTGTACACCGGAGGCAAAGAGTGAAGCACCATGTCGATCGCCAAGTCTTCCCCAAAGTCAACATTTAACTTGCGAAGGCTGTCGACATACCTTTGCATCTTTTGCAGGTGCACGGTAAGAGATTCTCCATGACCCATCTTAGCAGAAATCATGTTGGTGAAAATCTCATAACGCTCTTGTCTCGCGTTCTGGTGGTATCTCACCAATAAGTCTTGATGCATCTCGTACGGGTACATGTCCTCGTAGGACTTTTGGAATTCGGAGTTCATGGTGGCAATCATGATGCAATGTAACTTTGTTGCATCTCGCTCATGAGTTTCAAAAGCGGTGATTTCAGCCGGAGTAGCAATTTCAGGGTTGATCTTCTTGAGCTTCTCATCGAGGACATATTCCTTATCCTCATAGCGAGCAATGGTGCGAATGTATCTTATCCATTCGCTAAAGTTCGTTCCATCGAAGGTGACCTTTTGGCAAAGGCTCATCAACGTGAAAGAACTAGCAACAGTGTTGTTAGCGTTCGACATCTACAAATAGAAAGGACAAAGATAGATTACAATAAGAATCCCTAATTATCACCCAATAAGAAAAATTAGGGCTAGGATCCAACAATAACATTTACATACTAGAAAAGGGATGTCGTAATCTAACATGCAAATAAATTGAAGGTAAGTGAATGACGATTCACTAATTCTCCATCATAAAACATAACTATTAGTCCTAAATGTTTTGAGAATTCCTAGGTTCGGATGAGATACATTGAAACTATTCAATGGCATGTTTAAATCTCGATATGCCCCTCTTGTTTGTGACTGGGATACCGAGGATCACAAAGCGGGTGTGAATTACCATGCAAATTCACATGGTGCCATCATTGTAACGATCACCTATTCGATGTGCCGGTAAACCACACACGCTCCATCAAACTATGATAAACAATGAATCACCCTTTCCCACCTTTGCTTAGAACCAATTAGTGTGCCGGTAAACCACACACGCTCCACTAACTTCTTAGCAAGGGTGCAAAGTGTAATTTCATGGGATTGCATCAATTCACTTTTCCTAAAGTAACTAAGATTGGGAAATTTTAAAATAATGTGTAGTTACTTTGTATTACTTATTATACTTTTAATGAGAGGATGAGGTTTCCCTATCCTACCCGTTCGGCTAACGACCCTCCACCTATCAAGCAAGCGGTGGGTGTGAGTGTACACCCATTAAGAGCCATTTTATAGGCCGCAACCTTATACTCACCTTATAGATCGGCTTCGTGAATGAGGCCTACTAACGGTAAGACTAGAATTTAGTTATACATATATATATATATATATATATATATATATATATATATATATATATATATATATATATTATTCTAGTAATATCATATTAGTATAGGGTTGTATTTTAAACCTTTTAAAATCTAGGGTTTGAAATTTAAATTGTCTAAATTAAAACTTTTAATCACAAAATATAAATTTCAAAACTTGAGGGCAAGTTTTAAACATTTAAAACATGGAGGATCAAATAACAAATAATTCCCATTAACAATTAATATCCTAATTATCTATATTTGATTTTATTCAAGATTTCTTTTTAAGATAATTACCAAAATAATCAAAATAATTAATTAGTTATCATATAAGGAAATTAAATATTTTATTAGTTGATAAATATCTTTAATTAGATCAAGATAATAGTCATATGTATCAAAAAATTGGATTTGGGTTGATCTAATATGATTAAGGTAAGTTACCATAAGATAATTATGAAGAAATCCCGAATCTGGCCATTCCTGACGCTTCGACTCGCCGAGTGCACAAAGGGACTCGTCGAGTCAGGCCAACTCGCCGAGTCCACTTTGGAACTCGCCGAGTCCATGACTCAGAAACACAAAAATCGAATTTTGCAGTTTAGTTTCAGTCAATTAAGCAACAATTTAATGAAAACCCAGCTAGGCTCTGATACCACTGATGGGTTTTAGCCATAAGAACTTTCCTATGTGCGCATGCAAAACCCTAATGCTTGGATCTAGGCTTTCTAATTAAACATGCTTTGAATCCAAGACTTCTAATGACTATTTAGGTATAATAACAATATTGAAACAGATCTAGAATCATACCTTTGAATTCCTTGTTGATCTTGTTGTCTTGGAGCTTCTAGAGTCACAATTGTCACTCCTCTAATGGCTTACAAACACCAAATAGCAAGGAAGATGATTTGGGAGAGAGGAGAGGGAAGGAAATCGGCCAGGGTTTCTATGCTTTAGATGAAGTGCCGATGTAACAACGGAAATTTTTAAACAAAATTTTCATTTCTAAAAATGTATTTTCATCCAAAACAAGGCATAAATATCCAACGTATCATGTCATAATACAAATCATATGAATCCCAAGATCATAAATCATCTATCAGTGTGTACACATCATGCTGGCGCCTTCCCACGGTCCTCGCTAGTACCTGAAACACATACACAACCACTGTAAGCATAAATGCTTAGTGAGTTCCCCCAAAATACAACTTACGCACATACGCCTTTCCAGGCCCTGACCTTCCGGTCCATGTGTCTTAGGGGACTTCCGTTCCTGCTGGGTAAACCTTCCGGTCCTACCCACGCCAACCCTTCGGCCCACATTACAACGCCTTCCGGCCCATAACATATTCGCCTTCCGGCCCATAACATAACGCCTTCCGGCCCACATTAAACATATCATACATAGCACATATAACAATTAACTTATCACATATAACACGTATGTCTCATATCATATCCGACCTTCCGGTCACACCATCAAACCCTTCCGGGTACAGTATAGTGAGAAGACTCACCTCGTAAATATCGATAGCTAGCAAATCCCGAAATCACTCGTGCTCGATCCTCCGAGCTACAATCTCCCTATAACATCATACATCTCTTATTAACACTTTTTATCTCTAAAGTTGACTATCCCTAAGAAGTCAACACAGGTCAACTCTGGTCAACGGTCAACGGTCAACGGTCAACTTTGACCGGACTCGGCGAGTGCACAAGGGCAACTCGGCGAGTCTAGATGTTTTCACCAACTCTCTAGGGTTCCCTTCTTACACGTCGAGTACTCCCCCTGACTCGACGAGTTCCACCTAGAAGAATCGCGGGGTCACCCCGACTCAACTCACCGAGTCTCAAGAACAACTTGGCGAGTCCCAGCTTGACTCAGTCCACTTGACCACCCTTCCCTAACTCGCCCTGACTCACTGAGTCAACCCATGACTCGACTGGACCACTCACTGGCCAATCCAAGGCAATCTTCAAGCTACTCGCCGAGTCTGCTCATCGGACTCGGCGAGTCCATGCCATGCAATCACTCAAACTCGCTTCTAAGGTCAGATCTGTTCCATCAATTCATAGATATGGCCTTCCTAGACTGATTCACCACGTAAAGCCCCAAACTTGGTGTACATACAACCTCTAAATGTCCATATATGAAGAATTATCAACAAATATCACAACTCAAGGTCATAACCTCCATTGTTCTTCATAAAGCTTGATGAATGAGGCTCTCTGGACCTCTATGGATCCAGATCCAAAGTCTCATCACTAGCAAGGGACTATTTGACCATCAAATCAACCCAACAAAGGCCACAAGAAGCCCTAAATCCAAATATACTTCACAAAACAGAAGATGAGCCGAAATCATACCTTTAGATCGATGATCTAAGCTTCAAATCCACAGAATAGCAACCTCCTTTGCTTCCTCTTAGCTAGGACTTCCCTCTTCTTTGCTAAACAACACACAAAGGTCAAGAAATGCTTCCTTTCTCTCTCTCAAATCGCTAAAGCACCCTAGGGTTTCTCTCTATGGATTGCTGGGTACAAATGACGGCCATAAGGCCCTTTAAATAGGTCCTAAACCTGAGAAATTAGGGTTTCATTAAACAGCGCGGACTCGCCGAGTCCATATCCTGGACTCGCGGAGTCCAGGCGAATCCCGCGTCCAGAATCGCGTCCCTACTCGGCGAGTCTGAGCTCCGACTCGCCGAGTCCCCTCTCAAAACACCAAAATCATAAACAATAGAGATACCTGGAAATCCGGGCTGTTACAGTTCTCCCCCACTAGAACTAGACTTCGCCCTCGAAGTCTCGCTCTGAAAATAGCTCCGGATGCTGCACCCGCATCTCGCGCTCTGTCTCCCAGGTCATCTCCGATCCCTTCTGGTGTTGCCACTGAACCAACACTAGAGGTACCTCCTTGTTCCTCAGAACCTTGATCTTCCGATCTCTGATGGCCACAGGCCTCTCGGCATAATTCAGGCTCGCATCCACCTGAATATCCTCTAATGGAACCACTGCTGACACATCGGCTATACACTTCCTCAATTGCGACACATGAAAACTGTCGTGGATCTGCCCCAACTCTGCTCGCAACTCCAAACGATAGGCTACCCGGCCTACCCTCGCAATCACACGAAATGACCCAATATACCGGGGCCCCAACTTGCCCCTCTTCCTGAATCGAATCACTCCTTTCCAAGGAGAGACCTTCAGGAGAACGAAGTCGCCGACCTGAAACTCAAGCTCGGACCGCGTCTGTCTGCATAACTCTTCTATCGGCTCTGGGCGGCCAATAACCTCTGTCTGACCTGCTGAATCTGCTCTGTCGTCTGAAGCACGATCTCTGTACTGCCCATCACTCTCTGCCCAACCTCTCCCCAACAAATGGGGGTCCGACACCTCCTACCATACAATAGCTCAAAGGGTGGCATACCAATGCTCGAATGATGGCTGTTGTTGTAGGAAAACTCTGCCAAAGGTAAATACGCATCCCAGCTACCCCCGAAATCCAACACACATGCTCGAAGCATGTCCTCAAGCGTCTGAATCGTCCGCTCACTCTGACCGTCTGTCTGGGGATGATATGCGGTACTAAAATGCAATCTAGTACCCAACTCCTCATGAAATTTCTTCCAGAATCTGGAAGTGAAACGCACATCACGGTCCGAAACAATCGAGATCGGCACCCCATGCCGAGATACCACTTCTCTCACATATATCTCCGCTGAAGAACTCTCACTGATGGCAAGGAAGTGAGCGCTCTTCGTCAACCTATCTACAATCACCCAAATTGCATCAACTGCTCTGGCAGTCCTTGGCAATTTGGTGATGAAATCCATGGTGATCTGTTCCCACTTCCACTCGGGAACCTCCAATGGCTGCAACTTGCCATGCGGTCTCTGGTGCTCGGCCTTGACCCTGCGGCAGGTCAAGCACCTCTCAACAAACCAGGCGACGTCCCTCTTCATACAGGGCCAACAATACTCTTTCCTCAAATCCAAATACATCTTCGTGGCCCCCGGATGGATCGAAAATTTCGACCGATGAGCCTCTTCCATCAAAGTAATACGAGTACCGCCCACAAACGGTACCCAAATCCGACCCTGAAAGGTCATAAGCCCTCATCCATCCGTAACGAACTCCTAAACCAACCCAACGACCCGCTCCTTCTTCTACATCTCCGGTTGCACAGCCTCGGCCTATGCCCCTCGAATGGCATCCATTACCGGAGCTATCACGGTCAATCTCAAACATACATCCCGCAGTGGAGTGCTCTCCGCCCTACGGCTCAACGCATCGGCTATCACGGTTAATCTCTTTAAGTCACTAAATTAATTCCAATTAATTCTATGACTTATATTAATCAAATAACAATATATTATTCTTTATATTATTCTCATAATATATTAATAATATTTACTCTCTCTTAATAAATCATCCTATCAAGTTGCTATGGTGAAGGCAACCCAAAAGGACCATGCACAACCGGGTCAAATACTTGCCTAATATAGTTGCAACCTTAGACACTATTCCAACATTTTCGACCCCTATTATCTCTAAATTGACTAGCCCGGATCTACGGGCGTTAGAATTATCTTCCCCTTAGGATGATTACGTCCCAGAATCATCAACAAAACATGGCTCATATGATGACTCCATACGTTATCTCTTCATCCTAAGTAATAATCGTAACTTTGATGTTTCTTCAAACAAGTATCTAACTCTAAGACTTCCTGATTGCAGGCGGTGCTCGATCTTGCACTTGCTCCCTATCTCACGTTAGACTCCAAATTATGACCTTCAAATCACAATCTCAATCCTTACTGGAGACTTCTTCTTCTTCTTAACAAACTTAAGATAAGTTATTTTACTACTACAATGGACCGATGTGTCATATTCTAATGACTTATCATCGTATGTTCCCACGCTTAGACTCAGGTCTCTTAGGTGTTGTTTGTTTTTCTATAAAAACCTCTTCAAACCACTTATTGCTGCGCGGCGCAGCACATGCGCAACACTTTCCCTCTCGTAGCAGTTTGTTTTTTGGAAGACTTCAAACTACAAAACCTCTGCGCGTGTGCTGCGTGGCGCAGCACTTGACTTGCCTCTTCTAACCTCTTTAGCTTTCATTTTTTCTAAGTGTTTTTTAAGAATTTTTGTATAACTTTTTTTTTAATTTTTTTTTTTAAAACTTTGATTTTCTTAAATTTTTATTTACGGATGTGACACAATTTATTTTTATAATTTCCACAATTTTTTTAACATGATTTTTAAATTTTTTTTTACCGTTTTATTAGTAATATTTTCAATTTCAGTTGCATCTTTTTTAACGTGTGTAATTTTTTACGAACTTTGTAGACAATGTTTGCAATACTTTTTTAATTTTTTATTATTTTCTTTTTTAATGTTTTTTAAAATTAGTTTTTTTTCTAGAATAAAACTATTAGCTTCTTTTACATTTTTTAAAGTTTTTTTTTTTAAAAAAAGTTTTATATTTTGTTTTTTTACATGTTCTTTTTATTATTATTTCAATGTTTTAAAACTAGAATATTAAATTTCGGTGTTGAGAACTATTTTCAATTTATAAAATTAGTTTATTTAAATTTCAGTTTACTGCAGCAGTCTGCAGATGTTAAAAAACAAACATGCTTCTTATTATAGGCTGCAGCCGTTTGTTCCACCTCTTCTGCTACAGAGGATTGCAGAGGTGGTCCGCAGACTTCATGAATTTTCGCTTCGAAAAAACAAACAGCACCTTAGAGTCTTCCAGAATTGACTATACATTTCTTCATGTTGTAATCACATCTTAAAAGGTAGCATTTCTAGCTACAAGCAACTATCACGATACCTTTACCGATCGCTTTGATTATCTTTTATTTCAATCTTCCAACTTAAGTCAGATGCTACATCAAACTTGGTTCTCTGAACCACGTAACATACTTATTGTAGTCGGACTCAATTCGATATGACCACTAGGGTCGAAATAACAATCATCCTCTTAGTCATTACCGAAACGATGGTAACGACATATTTGAATAAAACGGTATCAATTACTAGCATCTTGGTAACCTTGTGACTTTTCTTGATCCAAGCGTGAGTCTTGTGCTTCCGGTAGTATAGGCCTCTACTACCTTTCACACCTACTCATACTTGTCCCAAGTATTGTTTCGTAGTTCACCCAAGTTACCATACAAGAAAATCACATAACAACTTAACACATTAGATACCAAAACGAAGGTTTTATATTATTCCTTGAAACGATTACATAGGTGTTCAAGTTCAATCTATACTATGCCTCTAATAGGCTACACCACGTGGTACTATTTACACGACTACTTCATAGATCCTCATTGCTGATCCTTTTCATTTCCATCTTCTTCTTCAAGGATCATATGGAACGCTCTTGCCTTCGGTTTCGGTGGAATGTTTCGTCTTGCCGCCTCTTTCTTCTTCGGGCAATCCTTAGCAACGTGCCCTTCTTCACGGCATTCATAACACACCCTTTTGTTGGCGGTGCACTCATTCGCGTAATGTCCGGTCTTTCCACACTTGTAGCAAGTAACTTCCTCGCTACATTTCCCGAAATGCTTCTTCTTGCACTTCTTGCACTATTTCACTTTGTTTCCTCCTCCGCTAATGTAACGACCCAATTTTTACCAATAAAATTTTCATTTTTAATTAATCAAACAATTCCCATAATCCATAGATTTCCAAACCATTGTACTTTTGAAAACATTAGAGAGTCCCAACACACAAAAAGAGAGGTAGAGTGCCCGCCACGTCATCACGCCTTGCCTTTGCCCTTAGGCTCTGAAGTACCTGAAACAATCAACAACCTGTAAGCGAAATGCTTAGTGAGTTTCCTAGAGCATACCACATACACACAAACCACATATCATATATCCTATTAGCTATAAAAGCCACACACATATCACGTAAGCCATGCATACATGAAACCTGCCATGGGCTACCCCACATGGTCTTTTCCTAGGACTGCCATGGGCTCCCCTACATGGCCTTACATCCAATGCCATGGGCTACCCTACATGGTCTTCACCTAGGACTGCCATGGGCTACCCCACATGGTCTTACATCTAATGCCACGGGCTCCCCTCGGGGTCTTCATACAAACATGCAATCACAAAACACAGAATGTCTAACACATATATCGTACTCACATAATGGGCCGGCCTTGGTGCCTTAGACCCATAGGTATGGTGAGAAGACTCACCTGTCACGAATGCTGAACTGACATTTTGCGACCAAATATACCCCATGGGCTGCTCCACGCAATTGCCTAAAAGTGTTATACAATATCCAGTCATTTCCCTAAAGTCCATCCTGGTCAACTACAGCCAGGGTCAAGTCAACAGTCCATGATGACCCTAACTCGCCGAGTACAACTAGTGACTCGCCGAGTTTCCCGAGATAACATCTACTCGCCGAGTCATCGAGGTGACACGTCGAGTTCATACGGTCTTGATTGATAATCTAAGGTCATTCGTCGAGTTCCCTTGCTTGACACTCGACACGTCTACGATCCAATAATTGGGGGAATCTTACTCGAATCGCTGAGTTGTTCCTTCAACTCGTCGAGTTCTAGGAAATCTTCATCCGGCCTGCCGAGTTGTTCATCCAACTCGTGGAGTTCATAGCAATATTCATCGGGCTCGCCGAGTCCTAACAGATCTCAAGCCATACAGACTCTTTTGAGCCATGCAATGCTTCCAAACTACAGATCTAGGCTCCCGAGGCATGCTTTCCACGTAAAGTTGCAAACTTTACGTGCATGCAAGGCTTTAAGGCCCTAAAATAGCAAATCTAAGCTTGGAATGGAGTCATATATTTGAGGGAAGGCACATGCTAAGCTCAACTGATAACTTTATGCATCTCAAGGCCAAAAGGAGTTCGGATCTGAAGTTACAACTTTAGATCTTGGCTTAAACATAAAAGCCCTATCTTAGAATCCATGCACAAGAGGGTTTTGGGTGGAAATGAGCCAAGAGATAGCTTAATACCTTCTGAAAGTGTTCCACAAAAGCAGATATTGACTCCCCACGAGTCTTTCGCTTCTTCTAGCTTGATTCCTCAAGTGATTCCTTCACCAAATCCCTCCTTCAAGTTTTAAATCACCAAGCAACACACTTACACTCAAAACAAGGTTTTTGGGAGGTAAAGAGCTGTAAAGGGAGGCTTGGGGAGGCTAATGACCCTTTAAATAGGGTGCAAGGCCCCGAAATCTGGGGTTTCATCTGCGAGCATCTACTCGTTGAGTACCATAATGGACTCGACGAGTAGATCATTAAACTTCGTGGACAAACCCGCTACTACTCGACGAGTAGGGAGGATAACTCGCTGAGTAGGCTCTCAAAAATCCAAACCAAAATATCATTATTAATACCTGAGGATCAGGGTGTTACAACTCTCCCCCACTAAAATTAGGCTTCGTCCTCGAAGCCTGCTGGTCCAAACAACTCCGGATAGAAACCTCGCATTTCATCTTCCGATTCCCAGGTCCATTCAGACCCCTTTCAGTGCTACCAGTGCACCTTTACCAACCTCACTTCTTTATTCCGGAGCTTCTTCGTCTTCTTGTCTAGGATCGCAACTGGTCTCTCAAAATAGTTCAGGCTCCCATCCAACTGAATGTCGTACAAAGATATGACTGAAGACTCGTCGGCAACACACTTCCAGAGCTGAGACACATGGAAGGTGTTGTGAATCCGATTAAGCTCCTCTGGGAGCTCTAAACGATATGCTACCTTGCCCACCTGGGCTATGATCCTGAATGGACCTGTGAACTGAGGCCCCAATGTGCCCCTCTTACGGAACCGGATAATCCATTTCCAAGGTGACACCTTCAGTAAGACAAAGTCTCCCTCCTGAAATTCGAGGTATGATCGTCGTCGGTCCGCATAACTCTTCTGACGACTCTGCACGACTCGCAATCGGTCGCGCACCTGCTGAATCAGCCCGGTGGTCTCAAGTACCACCTCCGTGCTTCCCAAAACCCGATGCCCAACCTCATCCCAGTACACTGGGGTTCTGCATCTCCGCACATACAACATCTCAAATGGTGCTCGGTCAATACTGGCATGATAACTGTTATTATACAAAAACTCTGCCAGTGGGAGGTACGTATCCCAACTCCCTCCGAAGTCCAGCACACATGCCCGCAACATATCCTCCAATGTCTGGATCGTCCTCTCGCTTTGGTCGTCGGTCTGGGGGTGATATGCCGTGCTAAAATGCAGCTGAGTACCCAGTTCCTCGTGGAACATCTTCCAAAACCTGGATGTAAACCGAACATCCCTATTTGAAACCACTGATACCGGCACTCTGTGCCTAGCCACCACTTCTCGAACATAAATGTCCGCCAACTTCTCTGCAAATATACTCTCGGAGATCGGAATGAAGTGAGCACTCTTCATCGGTCTATCCATGATCACCCATATGGCATCTACTCCCCTCGATGTCCGCGGTAGCTTCGTGATGAAGTCCATAGTGATCTCTTCCCACTTCCACATGGGAATGGGTAGTGGCTGAACCTTACCATGAGGTCGCTGGTGCTCAGCCTTGACCTTCCTGCAGGTCAAGCATCGCTCCACATACCCGACGATCTCACGCTTCATGCAGGGCCACCAATAGCTCATCCTCAAATCCCTATACATTTTTGTTGCACCTGGGTGTATAGAAAATTTGGACTTATGCGCCTCTTCTAACAATCTCTACCTCACTCCCCCTGACATCGGAACCCATACTCGGCCCCACTGCGTCAACAAGCCACGACTATCCTTAACAAAAAAAGGATATTGCCCCCGAATTATTTCCAATTTCCAGTTCTCTTTCTTCACCCCCTCAACCTGAGCCTCTCGAATCATGTCTATCAAGGGTGGACTTACCGTCACCCTCATACAAATTCCCCTGATCGGCGACCGCGTCGCTTTGCAACTCAAAGCATCGGCCACCACATTGGCCTTCCCTGGATGATATAGGATCTCGCAGTCATAGTCCTTTAGCACGTCCAACCAACTCCTCTGTCGTATATCCAGGTTCTGCTGGTCCATCAAATACTTCAGACTCTTATGATCGGTATACACCACGAATTTCACCCCATATAAATAGTGCCTCCAAAACTTGAGGGCAAATGGGGTAATTTGCCTCTTGAGGCTTCAACTGCCTCGAGGTATATGCGATCACACGCCCCCTCTGCATCAATATCGCGCCCAGTCCTGAAATCGATGCATCACTATATACCACGAAGTCGTCCAATCCCTCGGGCAGTACTAGGATCGAAGCCTCACATAACTTCTGTCTCAGGGTCTCAAAAGCTCTCTGCTGATCCTCACCCCAACGAAAAGCCACATTCTTCTTGGTCAAACGGGTCAATGGCACCGCAGTCTTGGAGAAATCTTGGATAAACCTCCGATAATAACCCGCTAAGCCCAAGAAGCTACGAATCTCCGAGGCATTCCTCGATACTTCCCATCGCATCACTGCCACCACCTTCGCTGGGTCAACCGAAATACCCTCTTGATTGATGACATGGCCCAAGAACTGTACTTCCCGCAACTAAAAGTCACATTTGGAAAACTTCACATACAGCTTCTCCATTCTCAACGTCTCCAGTACCTCTCTCAAATGCTGCTCATGTTGTTCCCTGGTCTTGGAGTAGACTAGGATATCATCAATAAAAATGGTCACTGACTGATCCAACATCGGCCTGCACACCCGCTTCATGAGATCCATGAACGCGGCCGGAGCATTGGTGATCCCGAATGGCATCACAACAAACTCGTAATGCCCATAACAAGTTCTGAAAGCTGTTTTCGGTATATCCTCATCCTGAATCCTCATATGATGATACCCTGACTGGAGGTCAATCTTAGAGAACCACGATGTTCCTTGAAGCTGATTAAACAGGTCGTCAATCCTAGGCAAAGGATAACGGTTCTTCACCGTCAGCTTATTCAGCTCCCTGTAATCGATGCACATCCTGTGCGACCCGTCCTTCTTTTCACGAAAAGGATCGGAGCTCCCCACGGAGAACTAGTCGGACGGATGAACCCTCGGTCTAGCAGCTCTTGAAGCTGTACAGATAATTCCTGCATCTCAGGTGGCGCCAACCGATATGGTGCCTTTGCTATCGGGGCTATAGCGGGTACCAGGTCAATACGAAACTCCACCTGCCTCTCCGGAGGCACTCCGGGTAATTCTTCGGGAAAAATGTCCCGAAAATCCCGCACCACTGGTACACTATCAATATTCGTCACTGCCTCCGCTTGTGTATCTGAAACATAGCCAAAAATCCCATGCAACCCTGCTGCAAAAACCTCCTCGCCCTTGCAGCTGAACATAGGGTCGGGCCCTGCGTAGTCCTCTTGCCGTGGATAACTAGTTCTTCCCCCCTTGGGGTTCGAACCCGGACTAGCTGCCACTCACAATCGATCATGGCCCCATTGGCCCCCAACCAGTCCATCCAAATAATCACCTTCAATCCTCGCAATGGTATGGGAACCAAATCAACGCGAAACCTTTCGCCGTGCACATTCAGGACGCAGTCCTGACACACCCTCGCAGCACTCACTGTGCGATCATCTGCAATCTCCACCTCGAACGGGGTATCCAGAGTCCCAGGTACGTCTCGAAATTTCTTACTAAGCGCACGAGATATAAAAGATCAGTTAGCCCCCGAATCAAATAAGACATGAACCGTCATACCATTGACCAGAAGGGTCCCTATACAAAGAATAATAAGCATACATACAAACATTTAACATAAAATAGACAGAGGATAATGAACACATACCAGCCACAACGTCTGGTGCGGCCCGAGCCTCCTCGATAGTCAGCTGGAATGCGCGGCTCTTCACTGCTGGAGCTTCCGCCTTAGGGCGGCCATCAATAATCCTCATAGTGGCGGGCGTGGGAGCTGCAACAGATCCTCCTCCTCCTCCTCCTTGCAACCTCGGACAATCGGCCTTCTTATGGCATGTCTGGTTGCAGTGTAAACATATCAAGCCCTTCTTGGGGCAATCCTTACTCAAGTGACCCTGCTGGCCATATGAGTAGCATCCCGACATCCCGACTGTCTGACAAGCCCCACTATGAAATCTCCCACACTTGGCGCACCGGCCCCGACCCTGCTTGCCCTTACTCGAAGAATCGGAGGTCTTAGGCTTCTTAGCCTGGGCCCCCGCTGCCTGAACCTGCTCAGTCTTTTGCTTCGTGCGGGTCTCTAACTCCATCTCTCTCTTACGGGCCTTGTTAACCATCTCATTTAGGGTTTTGCACCCTGTAAAGCTCACAAATTCCCGTATGTCCTCTCTTAACATAGAGTGATATCGGGTCCTCCTCAAGTCCTCATCTGCCGCATACTAAGGGATCAACAAAGCTCGCTCTCGAAACTTGGCGGTGATCTCCGCCAGAGTCTCAATAGTCTGTTGTAAATCATGAAATTCCCTCACCATCCGTTGCACCTCAATAGGTGGTGAAAACTCCTGATCAAATCGTCATACAAACTCGGCCCACGACATGTCAGCCACACTGGCTGCTCCCACCTGACTAGTAATCTCGCCCCACCAATCTCGGGCCCTGTCCCTCAACATAGAGGAAGAAAATCCAACCTTTGCTTCCTCCGGGAAAGAACTCGTGCGCTGGGCATTCTTAATGTCCGCCACCCAGCGTCTGCTCACAATAGGATCCCTGACCCCAGAAAACTCCGGAGCTCCGCATGCCTTGAACTCCCTAAATGAGGGGGTTCGATCTCTACCCTAGACCACAGAAATATCGGCCCTGAATGCTCTAAGTCTCTCCTCCATGATCTCCATCATACCCTCCTTGACCGTCCCAAAGATGACTGGGGTAGCATCAAGGATGCCCCTCGTAACCTCGGCCACAATCAGCTCACGCAGCCTCTCATCAATACCATCAGTAGGTCTCCTGACCCAGCCTCGGATCCTGATCCCGATCCCGATCCTGATCCCAATCGCGTAACCACCATGTTGGACTGTCATTTCACAAAATATAATTATCAGGATACCCATAACGAGGTTACTTCCATACCGTTTTCCTTTGGAATTCCCAGGTAGAACATGGGTTTGGGTACGGGTCATGTGCTTCCAGTAGTACGGGCCCAATACTACTTTCCACACCTACTCGTACCTTACCCCGCTGCTTTACCTGTTACTTCCAAATCTATCCACACAAACCATGACTCACAAATCTCGCATGAATCAAACCCAGACACCCTATGGTTGTCCTACTCATAACAACCAAACCAATCACTACAGGTTGCTTTTAGGCATGCAAATTATACACAGAAAGGATCAATAGGCTAAATCAATCATCCTGAGGTATCAGCTCCTAATCGTATATAATTTTAAAACATACACTTAGCAATTCCATATAATTGACAAAGCTCACTATCATATAACATGGCTATTCAACTTGGGAAACTACTTACTTGGCTCGGCTGATCACGCGCGTTGCACTCTCCTCTTTTGGCTTAAAAAAAAAAATCCTTTTTCAGTTTCTTTTGAAAACATTTTACTACTTCCTTAGTTTGAGTCCCGACACACCCGAGAATGTGTCCAAATCCCTCAAACCAAGGCTCTGATACCAACTTGTAACGACCCAATTTTTACCAAGAAAATTTTCATTTTTAATTAATCAAACAATTCCCATAATCCATAGATTTCCAAACCATTTGTTTTCCAATTCATAATTATTACAATTTCATTGTACTTTTGAAAACATCAGAGAGTCCCAACACACAAAAAGAGAGGTAGAGTGCTCGCCACGTCATCACGCCTTGCCTTTGCCCTTAGGCTCTTAAGTACCTGAATCAATCAACAATCTGTAAGCGAAATGCTTAGTGAGTTTCCCAGAACATACCACATACACACAAACCACATATCATATATCATGTTAGCTATAAAAGCCACACACATATCACGTAAGCCATGCATACATGAAACCTGCCATGGGCTACCCCACATGGTCTTTTCCTAGGACTGCCATGGGCTCCCCCACATGGCCTTACATCCAATGCCATGGGCTACCCCACATGGTCTTCACCTAGGAATGCCATGGGCTACCCCATATGGTCTTACATCCAATGCCACGGGCTCCCCCGGGGTCTTCATACAAAGATGCAATCACAAAACACAAAATGTCTAACACATTTATCGTAATCACATAATGGACTGGCCTTGGTGCCTTAGAACCATAGGTATGGTGAGAAGACTCACCTGTCACGAATGCTGAACTGACATTTTGCGACCAAATATAACCCACAGGCTGCTCCATGCAACTGCCTAAAAGTATCATACAATATCCAGTGATTTCCCCAAAGTCCATCCTGGTCAACTACAGCCAGGGCCAAGTTAACAGTTCATGTTGACCCTAACTCGCCGAGTACAACTAGTGACTTACCGAGTTTCCCGGGATAACATCTACTCGCCGAGTTATCGAGGTGACTCGTTGAGTTCATACGGTCTTGATTGATAATCTAAGGTCATTCGTCGAGTTCCCTTGCTTGACACTCGACATGTCTACGAACATCCAACAATTGGGGGAATCTTACTCGACTCGCCGAGTTGTTCCTTCAACTCGTCGAGTTCTAGGAAATCTTCATCCGGCTCGCCGAGTTGTTTATCCAACTCGTCGAGTTCATAGCAATATTCATCGGGCTCGCCGAGTTGTTCATCCAACTCGTCGAGTCCATGCATGCCTTCATATGACTCGCCGAGTCTCCCCCTACGAATCGCCGAGTCCTAATAGATCTCAAGCCATATAGACTCTTTTGAGCCATGCAATGCTTCCAAACTACAGATCTAGGCTCCCGAGGCATGCTTTCCACGTAAAGTTGCAAACTTTACGTGCATGCAAGGCTTTAAGGCCCTAAAATAGCAAATCTAAGCTTGGAATGGAGTCATACACTTGAGGGAAGGCACATGCTAAGATCAACTGATAACTTTATGCATCTCAAGGCCAAAAGGAGTTCAGATCTGAAGTTACAACTTCAGATCTTGGCTTAAACACAAAAGCCCTATCTTAGAATCCATGCACAAGAGGGTTTTGGGTGGAAATGAGCCAAGAGACAGCTTAATACCTTTAGAAAGTGTTCCACAGAAGTAGATCTTGAATCCGCATGAGTCTTTTGCTTCTTCTAGCTTGATTCCTCAAGTGATTCCTTCACCAAATCCCTCCTTCAAGCTTTAAATCACCAAGCAACACACTCACACTCAAAACAGGGTTTTTAGGAGGTAAAGAGCTGTAAAGGGAGGCTTGGGGAGGCTAATGACCCTTTAAATAGGGTGCAATGCCCCAAAATCTAGGGTTTCATATGCCAGCATCTACTTGTCGAGTACCATAATGGACTCGGCGAGTAGATCATTAAACCTCGCGGACAAACCCGCTACTACTCGACGAGTAGGGAGGCCAACTCGCCAAGTAGGCTCTCAAAAATCCAAACCAAAATATCATTATTAATACCTGAGGATTAGGGTGTTACAACTAAACTCCTTTGAACTAGACTTGATCTTCTTATTGGTCCTCGTAGACCCCTCAAACTTCCTCTTTTCGCCAACCTCAATCTTGTTGGCAGCTCTTCCCTTAATCATATCCTCCACAAATTTGGCAGCCCAGATAGCTGCCTCCAGAGTAGGTGCCTGAAGCACTGGCACCGCGTACTCCCATGGAAGTCCCTTTGCGTACTTGTCGATTTTCGTCAGCTCATCCGGAACAAGACGCAAGGTGAACTCCATCTTCTATGTGAAGTTGTTGGTGTATTCATCAATTGATATGCTTTTTTTCTTCAAGGACAGGAACTGGTTCTCTAGCTCGAGCAAGTTTTGGGCTGAGCAGTACTTGTGCTTGAACTGCACCAAAAACTCTGCCCATGTCAGTAGCAGGGGCTCAAGTCTTCCCCAGGGTATTCCACCAACGCATAGCACCTCCTTAGAATTGACGTACTGCAAAGGTGTCTGTAACTTGCCTCTGCAACCACATGTCATGAAAGCTAACTCCATCTCCAAGATCCAATCCATGACTCTGATCGGATCTTCCTTTCCAGTGAAAGTCGATGGATCACAAGTCAGAAAATCCTTGTACTTGCATCCATTCCTCTCGACTCCGTCATACTAGTTGTTTTGTCGAACTATTGGTGGGTAGGCTTGACCAACAGTCCTACTGTAGTTCCCTCCTTCTGACTGCCTATCGTTCAATTCGGATTGTTAAACTAGCATTGTAGGTTCATCCCTATTTTCATGCAACATCTGCCTCATCTCTTCCCGTTGTTCAGCCAACATAGCCCATATCATGGCTTGTACTCCTGCCATTGTAATTGGATCAGGAGCATTTGCTACAACATGTATTTGTTCAATCACCAGTGGTTGATTCATGTTCCCATTTTTATTCCCGGCTCCATTACGGGTTCTTGCAATTTCGATCTATATACCAAATACGACGTTCGGTGTGCAATGACGAGAATTAAGATAGGAAAGATTTTATTTACGATCGACGTGCAATTCTCCCTATTTCTCCGAAAAGTTATATGCCAGTCTAATACTATAATTAAACGTTTAGAAATCTGAACACATAAAGTTTCCAGATCCGGTCGGCAACAGACCATAGATCCGATCATACAATGCATATCATAAATCATTTAGCACATAAAAGCATGTTAGGCATTTTCCCTAAATTAGCTAGCGTTTGTGTCTATTAAGGTGCTTTACCTAAATTTTATTAGACACACTCCTCACAATCCTTGCTTAGCATTCTAAGTTTAAGTATAGAAATAAATCCATATTCCTAGTTCGCTTAAACTAATGCTCTGATACCAACTGTGAGTTCCCCATTTTCACGGCCAGAAAAGACTGATTTTTGTTTATGCTTTATAAAAATCAGAGTACCTCTTTTAATAAAAATGTTGCAGAATTTGTTCCAAGTAAAACATGATAAATACGTTATCAAAGCATTTTCGAAGAAAAGTATTTTTATTCTTTTTAAAACATTTGGGATGTCATCGTCAATACAGAAATATAAGCATAAACAGAACTTACATTCATTATCACTAGTGATTTATATCTCCTTAATCTCTCAGTGTAATGTGACTTCATATCAATACCTATGATATAAATAATCTGAGTGGGTCAGGTTGGGAAACCTGGTGAGTACATAGGGTTTTCAACCCACAATAAATAAGTTTATTAACTTTATTAAACCAAACAAACTCGATTACCCGTTCCTATTATCCTCACTTTACTTCCCTAAAACATCTAACACAAGGGACATAGTCTAAGGACTTTCATTGGGGTGACAACACATGCTTAGGGGTTTCCTCAGCAAATCATGTCAAATAAGGCAACCATGTGGGGGATGGAGTACTGCTGGTGAGCACAAAGTTCAAATAAACACCTATAGGTTGCGACCCTGCTAGCATTCCGCTGGACTGTCTAGAATAGTCTGTGGTCGTCATCTATACTCCGCTAGATGACTGGATCATCAATAACATCTATATCGAGGCCTCTCATTATTTTATTTGGTCGCACAACAACTATTACATCTACCCATGTTTTACCCAACACGTTTTGTAGATATAAAATACATATACAATTTAAATCATATAAACGTGTATAAAAATATTTCACCCAACATAGACAACAATTATTCAGACAATATGCACACATAGCACATAATTTATATTAAATACTTCATATCTATGTGTAAGATGAAAGAGACCATGCACTCACTTGAAAAGGTGGTGATTCTGAACTCAGACAGCGCTTCGCTTCTTAAAAGTAATTTCCTTCGACGAAACCTAGTATTATTACCACTAGAGTTTAGTATATTATTCGCCGAGACTAATTAATAGTCTAGCTATTATTACTATTATATATGCGTTAAACAATACTTATATAACCCATAATAATAGCCCAAGTACTTATTATAAGTTCCTAATAACGTTACTATAATTAAATAAAAGCTATATTAAAAATAGCATAGGTGTAGCTCACTTACAACGAGTTTTATAGAAAACCGGGCTTTGCTTGGAGCAGCGTTCCCGAGCCAAAAATCTCTTATTCTCGGAGTCGTCGAGCACTCCGGGGCTTCCGCCTCGTGCTAGGGAGCTTCCCTAGGCTTTCGGGGGGTTTCAGGGCTAGAAAGAGGTTCTAGAAAGAGAGTAAAGAGAAGAAAGAATGGGAAAGGTGTGAAGAAAATGAGGGTGGGAGATGCTCTCTTTATAGGGTGAAAAATGGCTGAACTTGGTGCCACATGTCACCATCTAATGGCAAGACTTGGGGAGAAAGTAATGGCCAATATTGTGCCACATCACCCATTTTCGTACAACACAATTCCGACTTCTAAAATCCGTAACGTTCACATACGAGCTTAGTTTTTGACGTTCTTTATATCCACACGTAGGTAAAATAAGATCTACAACTTTCATTTTGACTATGTTGGCTAATTCTCGACCGATCTTAAATTTAACACTACGAGGAGATTATACCGTTAAATGTCCGCGTAAAATTCATAACTTCTACATATGGACTCTGTTTTCGTTTGTCTTTTTTTTACCGTTGAGTTCCTATTAATGAGATCTTCAATTATCATTTAGGCCACGTAGGCCAAAAACCAATCAATCTAAAATTCGAGTTTCGGGTTGTGCACTGCTAAGCAAAATCTTAGAAAATTAATAACTTCCTCATATGAAGTCAGATTTAGGCGTTCTTTTTTTTTGTATGTTCTCGGTTTTACGTATACTACAACTTTTGTTCATATTTATAAGGCTAAAAAGTCCTCCATCGTAAATTCACTATTTACGTCTCCCGGTGTCGTGCCGGTTTTGCCGTAAAACTTCGAGAAGCCATAACTTCTTCGTTATAACTCGGATTTCGGCGTTCTTTATATGTACGGAACCCCTGAGACGTATTCTACAACTTGGTTAAGATTATTAATTCTAAATAATTTTTTGTTGAAAAGTCCTTTTCGACTCCTATTATCTCTAAATTGACTAGCCCGAATCTACGGGCGTTACACGCGCTCTTCTTCTAACTGCAGGAGTGGCGCGCCCTGTCATACTCTTTTTGTTGCTAATGAATAACCTTTTTCTTGGTGATTAATAGCCAAGGGAATAAAATAAAGACCTATGACTCGTTGTCTAAATCATAACATCAAACTGATGAATGGGATTGTGGCACTTCACTCGCCGCCAATGCGGAAGGATGATGCTGAATTGAATGTAAGGCTCTTTTGCTTTGCTGCATGCGTCAGATCCCGTAGAACAAGCAAGTTCTTTACCCTAAAATTAAAACATATGGGTGAAAAAGGCTATCCTGCTCTATTGTTACATGGCAATAGAAGCCTGCTTATGTTGCTTCAGTGGTGTTTCGCCTTCTCTTCGCTGGTCAGGAGCGCTATTGGACACGGGGAGGCTGGTAGGTTACCAATACCGAGCGTCTTCCTGCCCAAGGCTGTTCCATACCCCTGAAAAATGAGTGGTACCGATTCCTTCCAATAGGATAGGTTCTTATTTCTCAACCACCAACGGTAGTAAATTCCTAGAGATAGAACCAGGTCGTACAACTTTCACATTCAAGAAAAAGGAATGAGATTAACATCCCTACTTCTTTGGTTTAAAGTCTCTACTCGGGAAGTCAGGCGACCCTTTGGCTTGAAGTAAGAGTAGAAAGGGGTCGATTATCTATCTATGACACATCAAATCGACTGAGATCAAGAAATCCTGAGTAACGAGATCTATACTTCACACGAATCAACGAACGAACCGTCTAGTCCTTTACTTGACTCACATACTTATGCGAACAAGGAATTAGCCTCAATTTTCCCAAGTACCAAGATTTTCATACTTCGTATAATTCAAATCACATGATTCCAAGTTTCTGTTCAATTGAAACTTGGCGATGAGAATATTTCCTTACTTAGAAAATTACGACACTACCACAATCGATATAACTAAGAATCAAACATTTTCAACATTGCTATTAATAGAAACATATAAACAAAATTTTTCACAAATGCCATTGCAAGGAAATTTAAAATAAGACAAAATCAAAATTTTCTTTTATTTATAAAATGCGGAAAACATGTCCTTACAATGCAAATACAAATGAAAACTATGTTACTAAATATTCTATCATAACTCCTAATCAGTAGCTTAAAAATCTGATCATCGAACCATGCGATCGAAATCCATCTCTTCGCGACCAGACTCAACTTACTTTTCCTTTAAGCTTCCTTTCTCTTCTTTGATCCTACAAAACATCAAACGACAATCTTATCACATCATGTATTAAGAATCTATAAATAGGAACTTAATAGAGTTATATAGTGGACTTACCTGAAGCAGAGTCATATATTTTGACTTTACCATCCTTGAAATCCTTCAGGTAGATACGGCAGCTTCGCATCTAATGTCCCTTCTCCTGGCAATAGAAACAAACATACTCTTTCGGAATGGCGCATGGGATTATCTCAGACTCGACCTTTCTCTTATGATCAAACTTTTCGACCATAGCCGATATCTCTCCCTTAGGAGAAGAAACCATTTCTGGACTATCACCTTTGCTATTGTTAGGGTCTATAGAAATTTGGGATGCAGATCTTTCATTCAAATTTGCTTTACCAGTGCGCCAAATCAATGCTGATTCAGCAACAATTAGCAAATATGTAAGATCAATAAGGGTCACGTTGTGATCTGTCATATAGTAATCTTTAATGAACTGACCATATGACTTGGGAAGTGATTGAAGAACCAAGTCAACAACCAATTTTCTTGGGAAAAGGACACCCAACATTCCTAGCCTGTCAATATGCAACTTCATCTCTAAGATGTGAGCACATACAAACTTTCCATCTTGATGCTTGTGACAACCGTCAAAATTAGAGTCAGTTATATATTTGAATAAAATTAGTTGCACATATAGGCATGACACATACTAGACTTTGTAACTAGATTCTAAGTTATAACCTACTAAAAACTAGTAAACAAGTAGAATCAATGGATAGTATACTTAGATTTCACATTGTTATGTGAATTCTACAACTACTTAACTGTAGAGACTATCCATATTCGAGTCATTCCTTGGTTTGAACACCATTTCATGAATCATATACACACATCATTCACTTGACCTATAAGTAGAAATTAGGTCAAAGTCTCATAGAAACTTAAGTCAAAGTTGAAATCTAGGACTAGTATACTTGATTCCTTAATTTTGCTTGAATCTCGGAATCACTACATAGAATGCCAATAAACCAATAAAATAAGTTAGAAACATTATTTATAACTATAAAAGAGTTATAGTATCATAAGATAAATTGAAGTCTCAAAGATTCTATTTATTTTGATATCCAAAGATATATTAAATCTCAAAACCCTAAAAGCCCTAAAACCTAAATTTTATAAAATTTAACATCAAAAATTCTATAAAATAGTTATGTAACTTACAATATTATCTTAAAATAATTAAATTTAGGGAAATATGATCATGAAAATAAAAGTTTGGGTCATTAATATTTTAGCTTATTTTAAGAAATAAAAATTAAGAGTTTGTAAACAAATGTTGATTTAATGTGCATATTTTATAAAAATTTGAAACTTTATAAATTTTTTGAAGGGATTTAATAAAAAATAAATAAATGAAAGAGAGAGGGGGGTCTTTTTTCTCATAAAATTTCTTCCTCCCTCTCCCATTATATCTCTTCCCCAAAAATTAAATCATTTCCTTTATCCTACACTCAACCATCTTCTTCACTTCTCTCTTTCTCACTCTTCAAATCCCCAACACCATTTTCTCTCTTCCTTTCCCTAAGAACCACGAAATTTCCCAGCAAACAAACCCAAAAACACTCCTCAAACTTGAAATCTTCATCATATTGTGGTGTTCTTGAAGGTAAAATCGATTTCTACTTCACTATTCCTTCAAGTTTTACTATTTCTTCTCCTCCATAAACACTTTTTTTTTTAGATTATTCACATGAATATTCATAACCATGATTTTTATGATTATGGTGATATTATTTCACCCAAAAACCAACATGCATATGATGGTCTTCAGGCTTAGAGACTTGATCATCAAAGTTTGTTGTTAAAAAGCATTCAAATAGGTTCATAAAAGATTTATTCCCAAATAACTATCTAAAACTTCTTTTTTGATCAAATACGATTTTTCCTAGAATCCCATCAACAAAATGAGATGTTCCTACAAATTTTCAAAAAATAATTCATTTTTCTCGAATTATTATAATTATTGAAACAAAATAGGGCAATAATTCATGTAAAATACTTTCTTTGGTCTATAAATCCTAGGTAAATTCTTAGATGACCCCTAATGTAAATGATGACAACTTAATGAGTTTCATCGATTTTTGTTACTGTTTACTATGGTTTTGAATTTTCATTTTGTTTAATTCATATAAATCATAAAATCACTTTAAGGAATGTGAAAAGGGTGTATAATAATTTTCGCAACTCCTAAACTATTTTTAAGACTCATAAAAAGATTTTCAGAGTTTTTCATAATGCATTCCTATTTGTCCCTGATTTTAGTATTTATAATGGACTAATAATGGGAAAAATAGTTCTATTCATCTAAAATTCATGAACATTTACCAGAAGATCTTATAATATATTGGAACTCCATATAAAAATTTGGATGATTTTTATGTTCAGTATGCTATTTGTCGTCTTTTTTTTTTTTTTTTTTTATGATTAAATACACTCAAATCCACAAAATCAGATTCCAGTTGATAAAAACCACCTTTGGTATTTTTCCCAGATTATGTACATGGTGAATGAAGTTTAGAAAAATTTTGGTAATTTACTTTAACTGTTTAATAATTATCCTCCAATTAATGATTATTTAAGAGGATAAAACAAAGAAAAATAGCAAGAGTAATTGAAAAATATCTTTTATATTTTTCACAGCTTCTATATGTATAATAACAGTGTTGCAAAAAGTTTGGGAAATTTTGGAAACTTGTTTCTATTTATTTCAATTTTTATTAAAATAAATGCACAAAAATCATAAAATTGAGTTAAACAGTTTAGAAATCTAATTTTATTTTCCCAGCTCAAGAATGTTGCATAACAATTATACAAAAAGGTTGGGCAATTTTGGAAACTGTTTTGCTATTTATTTCACTTTTTATTAGAATAAATGCACAAAAATCATAAAATTGGGTTAAACAGTTTAGAAATCCATTTTTATATTTTTTGCTAGCTTAAGTATGTCTAATGACAGTATTATAAAAAGTTTGGGTGTTTTTATCATTTGGATGCTATTTTTCACGAATTTATATATGAAGGCTTAAAATTTTGGAAAAATAGTTAATCACATCAAAAATTCAAGGGAAAATTTTTGGAAGACCTCTACTTTATTTATAATGAAAATGAAAAGTTTGACAATTTTTGGAAACTGTTTGATAATATTTTGGATTTTTTTTGGAGCTTAAAACACATTTAAATGTGTTGAAATATCCTTAATTAATATTACAAAAATCTGGAAAAATTAATATCCAAAATTGTCTCAATCAAATGAGTTATAAAATTTCACCATTTCAGAAAAATGTTTGAAACTTATCAATATTAAATTTTGACACAGTATTGGCATAATTCTATTGTAGTAGTAAGTATATTAGCATAATATTTCGACTAGAGATTCACTAGTGTATACCATTATATAGGATTCGGTAGTGGTACAAGTGGAACTTAGATCAATGCATCATTTGCATCATCTCAATGCATTGTGAGTATTCACCACTCCCCTATTTTCGGTTTTTAAATGTTTTGGGATGGAAAAGCGTGTCCTAAACTTTTTATGTTCGTTGTAGTTATTTTGACTCATATGAAACTTGGTTGCTATATTTCGTATGTATGTGTATGTTACTTTAATTCATGAGGAATGTATCATTAAGTCCCTTGAATCTCTAGACACAACTCATTAACTCTTTTGAGCCTATGGTTATTATGGATAGCGCTATCAGGAGGTAGACAACTCCCCACTCACACGATTCGCTTGGGTGCATTTTACCATTTTATTCACTATGTTTGCGGTACACATAGTAGTCAATAGGGCACGATTCGGTCATTAGGCTTGGGTTGTGAACTCATGAATGGAAACTTGATGCACATACGAATCTTACATTGCATTTTAGCGACAAAACTTGTATACTCATTTTAGCAACAAAACTTGTATACTCATTTTAGCAACGAAACTTGTATACTCATTTTAGCAATGAACTTTTATTACTGACAACTTATATACTTGTTTTAGCAATGAAATTGTTGCTCCTTGTAACAACGAATATTATTTCGATTCTTGAAAACTCATTTTAGCAATATACTTTTATTTATGGAAGCTTTTATCAAAACTTTTATTCGATTCTTGAAGCCAATATTATTTTTAATCTGTGAGTACTCACCAACTATTTTTATAGTTGACACTCGTTTTACATGCTTTTTCATGAATCATCTAGTAAGAGGCATGTAGAGACACAACACTTGTAGGAGCATTTGCATGTGTTGACTTTTAAATACATTGTAATTTCTTTTAAAAAGTTGTTCAAACTCATTGTAAATTTATAATGATTTTTAAAAACTATGGTTGGTGTTGTCTTTAAACTTTTGCTATGAGACCCTTTGTACTGCCACACACTGTGTTTCTGCTTTAGCGGGGCATGACAAAAATGGTATCAGAGCCGAAGGTTATAGAGAATACCAGTTTTCCTTTGGAGAACCACAACTATAGCCAAAAATTTACAAAATGTGTTTAAAATACTGAACATACTACTGGTATAACTAATTCGAGTACGCATTATTGGACTTTAATTAAGGACAGCCTAGCCAACTACGCTTAATTAAGGAAAGTTAATGCGAGGCTAGAAACAGATCTAGTAGAATTATGTTCACAACGATTTTCAACTTCAACTTTTGGAAAAATAAAATTTTTCGGTGTGTGTACGGGCATTGCATATTATAGGCATTCATTTAGATACACTTAGAAACTAAGTGCACTTTTATAACAATGCCTTTATTTAGAAATACTTTTATCCCTTATCAAGTGCTAGGTTAACCACTTAGGTTATATCACTAGCCACTCTAGAAGCAATGCACTTAGTACTGAGAATGGGTATCCCTCGGTAGCTATTGACTTTAGATGTAAGGTTAGTAGCTAGATATACTCTAGTAATAATCTTAAGTCAAAACCTATACCAGTTATTCCTCAATACCTCTTCATCGTCTTCGTACTAGAGTTACAACTAGGAAAAAAAACGTTTCGATACCGACACGGATGAAAATCGGATCATCGCGTAAGGAGGTAGATGAGTCGCCGCTAAGTGATCACTTGGATACCATTGGAGAGCATTCCCAATTCGACACATGAGGAGACACGGAGGTTTAACCCATACGTGTGACCTTATTACAACACTACGATTTAACTCTAGGTTGTTTACCACCTTGAGCTTAAAACTTAACATAAGATATCCCTTTGACCTCTATAAAAGGTCGTAAATTGCATTGACACCATAAATTTTTTTTTAAAATTTTTTTCTTGTCCTTTATTTGGGGAAAATACACCGGTACTCGCCTTATACTCACCTTGTACTCGCCTTATACTCACCTTGTACTCGCCTTAGTATTTAGGTACAATCAACTGCACTAATCTACCTATTCCTTACTTCTAAATCTTCTATCGAAAAGTTATTTTGTTTCATCGGTTTTATTTATCATCAATAAAATACTTTATACCCACTTCATACAACTTACTAGACTTTTCCTAACAATGTAAGCCATATTCTCGCTAAAATCTCTTGATAACTTGCTTTAACTTAACACTTTTCTTTAAAACTCAATTTAACTAATATTGGTTTTAATCCTGCTATTTCAATTTCATTTCAATGGATATATGTGCTTTTAAGGGCATATAAACCATTTTAAACCTTGCTTACCATTTTGACACGTTTTCGAAAAACTTAGAAACATTTTCTTTTATAAAAGTGTTTAAACTCTATGCTATAAAACATAAACATATGACATTGAAGTTCATATTATGTGAAAAAGTTTCATCGAATCTTCAAAACACTTTTCTTTTGACACTTTTAATAGCTTTCTCATTTAGACATTGTAATTTACTTTAATGTGTTTTCTCGAAATCCAACATGATATTTATGCAAATTTCTACTTCAAACATGTTTATAAGACACCTCTAATGCTTGTATTTCAAAACATACCTTATTTGTGTACTTTGCTCCAATATAGTTTTATAATCTATAAAGTTTTTAAAATGTATAGCATTTGAAAACTTAGTGTTCACTTTTAAATTTCCAGTGATACACTCTCAACAATGAATAATTACTCTTTTAAATATATTGAGTCTTTACCTTATCTATTTTTATCATTGTTGGACTTTAGACTAAAAAGTCAAAGTTGTCAGATTTTCAATTAGAAGTTTCTGTGTTTCTTCTTTTTCACAAATGAAGTTTAACTTAATAGATAACTCATAAATTTTTAGGAAACACTTTAAAACTCCCACATGTCTATTTAATCATCAATATACATCAAATATTGAAGTTTGAAATATATCTCAACCTGGTTTTAAATCTACCTATAGGTATTGTTCTTATAACAATAACAATCATTGCCGCCGCTACATTCCTTTTGATTTTAGATCTTGCACGCCATAATATTAACATAATACATTGTCTAACTTTGTTTCTGTCTATTTTGCTTGTCCTGGTATCATGTTCGTATACATAAAGACTAGAAGTCTACCCTTTCGTTTTGAGCGATTAATATGTATATTTTCGTGAGGCATACTTTTGATTTAGTCAACTTTGATATATTTAATTACGCCTTTTATCATATACATCTTGTTTTTATTTTGAAATCTACAGTAAACAAGGAATCCTTATTTACATTTGCTCTTTCATTCTAAAATTTGAAACTTGATTTAAAATGCAAGTTTCATTGTATTTTTCCTTATAATTAATACACAAGATGAATACCCTTATGCTTATAATTTTTCTATATCCAGAAAATATATGTGAAGGATATGTTTCCTTATGTTTCTTCTTTTCTTTAAATACATCAAAAGTTTTGAATTTTACGATTATCTATTCTCTAAATGATTGTTTTTTGTAGAAACACTAAACTATGAATGAACTATTTTCAAAGATTGACATTTTTACACCTTTCTTAAAATAACATTTTACTTTGCAATTTTCAGTGAGTTCCTAAACTCTCAAACTTGTTTTCATAAGTATTCTGACTCCTCGTAAACTTGAATTTGTCCCGACTTAAACAATTGGACAATTTCTCAAAATTTTAATAAAAATATTTCTATACAAATTCCTTTGATGACGACTTAAACCTTTAACCTTAATTAATCTTTATATTATTTTACTACTTCGCTGGATCGCCACACATGTATCTTCATTATCTTGGAATTATTACACATTTTGATAATAGTGAGATTAATTATCATTTCTAAACACACATTTTGATAACATTGAGATTTTTATCACTTCTAAACACCTAATATAACACCCAAATGAAATATTAAGGATAAGACCCAACACAATAATTCACAATTCGGAAGAGGGATGCCGTAATCCAATTGCAAATTATTTGAAGGTAGGTAAATGACGATTTACCAATTCCACCATGAAAACGAAATTTTAAACGAATTAGGTTTTAAATGAAATTCCTAAATCTTTTGAGATTCATTGAACTTTTCAATGACATGTTTAATCTCGATTATGCCCTTTAAGTTTGTGACTGGGATACTGATGATCACAAACAAGGTGTGAATAACCATGCAAATTAGCTTGGTACTTTAGATGTCGTTTATCGCCTAATCAATGTGCTGGTTAACCACACACGCTCCATTAATCAATGATAATTTACGAGCTACTCACTGCCATCCTTCATTAGTCCCATATTAGTGTGCCGGTTAACCACACACGCTCCACTAACGACCAATAAGGTGCAAAGTGTAATTTCATGGATTAACATCAAATTCACATTTTTCCTAAAGTACCTAAGATTGGGAATTTATAAAAGGTTTAGTTACTTTATATGTTCATTATACTTTTAATGAG
Source organism: Lactuca sativa (assembly GCF_002870075.4). NCBI lineage: Eukaryota > Viridiplantae > Streptophyta > Magnoliopsida > Asterales > Asteraceae > Lactuca > Lactuca sativa. The sequence goes on along the minus strand of NC_056627.2, from coordinate 112,571,712 downwards.
AGCTTAGTCCCTATCCTACCCGTTCGGCTAATGACCCTCCACTGGTCAAGGGTGCGGTGGGTAAGAGTGTATACCCAATGACGGTCATTTTACAAATCGTTTCCTTAAACACACCTTATAGACCAGCTTCGTGAATGAGGCCTACTAACGGTAAGGTTGACTATCTTATACACACACACACGCACACACACACACACACATATATATATATATATATATATATATATATATAAGTATTAAGATTTTAATATTATAATAAATAAAGGTGTATTTTACACTTTTAAAATACTAAATGGTTTAATATATTAATAAATTAGACTTTTAATTTAATTAAACTTAAACCATGTCATTATGGATTTATTAATTCTCTCTTTTAATTAAATACTTAATTAATTTAATAAAACCATAAGGGTGTAACTTGAACTATTCAAAATATCAAGGTTCTAAATTTAAGATTTCAAAATTAAGGCTATTTAATTAAGTTTTAAGTTACAAAACCCAGAGGTGCATATTTGAACCTTTTCAAATTACTAGGGTTTTAGTAATTAATATTTTAAAATGAAAACTTTTAAATTCCAAAACTTGAGGACAAATTTTGAAACTTTTCAAAAATTTTGGATCAATTTGACTACAATTAAAATAATCATATAATTAATTATATCACAAAATTGACTTAATCTAATTTCATATAGCAAGATAATTCACATCAAATTCCACAAATAATCAATTTATCACATAAACAATTAATTATCTCAAAATATGACAATTATCCTTCAATTGGATGAGGATAATCATTACCATATCATAAAAAACGATTTTTATCAGTCAAAACAGTTTGTTATAATGATCCTAATCCAACTCTGACCAAAAAAACCGGAAAATCTGCAAACAGATGATCCAACTCGTTGATTCATGCAATGGACTCGTCGAGTTGGCCCAACTCGTCGAGTCTCATTATGGACTCGTCGATTTCATCATGCAGAGAGCATATTTCAATTTCTTCAACTTTGAACAATTAACCAATGCATCAATATAAAAGAAAACACCCTAGGCTCTGATATCACTAATGGATTTTGAGCACTATAACAATCCTATGGTGCATACACAACCCTATATGCTTTTGATCTAAGTTTTCTCAAGTTATACATGCAATTTCATTTTATCCAAAGCATACACCCTAGCTAGCATGAAATTGGAGATATACAACATAAAAACTCGTTAGATGAATACCTCTTATTTGTAGCTTGTAGTTCTTGGCCTTTCAAAAGCTTAGTACCTCAAACGTGATACCTCTAATAAGTCACAAACACCAAAAGCAAATGGAGGAATATGAGAAAGAGGCTATGAGGCACCCAAAAACGGATAGGGTTCCACCTTGGAGTATAAGTGCCGATTCTGGGAGTGCAAGGGTTCAATTTATAGTGTGGAATCCTTATATTTTCGTACATAAAGCTCTAATTTATTTATGCCTTTAGGTATTCCAATGATCCACATGATAGGCCCTTTGGAATAACTCTTCATGGACTCTCACATAAATTTATTGTATCCCTAATCAACATGGATCATTAGCCCAAACTATAAATATTACTGATTTACCTAATCAGTCCCTGTAAATTTAAGTAGTCTCTTTTGATCACTACCTTAATTCCAAATTAATTCTTGATCAATACTGTAACATCTCGACTCACATATATTTCTTTTATTATTTATTTTATTGGGATTTCATGAGTGACTCGACGATTTGTGAGCCTAAATCGTCGAGTAGATTCCGATTTGGTCACGTGGGTTTAATGATCGGCTCGATGAGTAAGAGAGCTGACTCGCCGAATTGGTGATGTGAGGTGACACCCTTAATCTCCTGGGTTGCGGCCTATTTAAGAGAACTTATGTCCTCATTTCCACATCACCAACTGCCGAACTCCCCTGTGTGAAACCCTAAACGCTTTTAGTGAGCTAAGAGAGTTATAGAGCTAAGTTTTGAGTATTTCTAGTGCATATTTTGAGGAGAAGAGGAGATTATCCAGCAAGGAACGAGGAGAAATTGTTGGATCTAGTGCTACATCGACCATAGCTCTATGGAAGGTAAAAAGCCTACACCTTTCTCGTCTTGTTGGTTAGATCTCATGATTATCGAAGTTAGGGCTTTTACCACCTTTTATTGGGGCATTGAGTGCATTGAGTCTATCAAGAGGTCTAGACTTCAGATATGGACCTTGTGTGGTCCATAGAGTCCAAAGGTCCCCGCTTTATTCAGCCATATAAGAGTTATTGTGCTAAAACCCCCTTGTTAGAGTTATATTGGCATTTTGGAGCAAAATATGACATGCATGAACGTAAAGATCGAAACTTTACGTGACATTCGAGCCTTGGGAGCCTAGATCTAGAGTGTGGAGTAGTAGATCTGCCTTAAAACGTTTGAATGAGAATTCAGACTGAAGGGACTCACCGAGTCGGCTAGGGTTTTCCCAGATGAGTCTGGACAAGGGTGACTCGGCGGGTTGAGGAGACAACTCAACGATTTAAGTTGGGTTTTCATGACATTCTAAGGAACAATGGGGACTCAGCGAGTCACATAGGTGCACTCGGCGAGTTGGGTCAACATGGACAGTTGACTCGAGTGTTGACTTCTGTTGACTTTAGGGTTTGGTCAAGACATGGTTTATCGGGGGCCATGGAGGGGTAAAATGGTCTTTTACCCATCTCAAGAGAGTTTAGTGTGAGTTATATGACGTTATGATCCTTATGAGTTAATTAAAGATGTTTATTTCGTGTAGGCGGAGATTAGGCTGTTCGAGGGGTATCTAGTTTTCTTTGTTTATTTACGAGGTGAGTCTTCTCACTATACTTACCATGATGTGTGACCGGAGGGTCTGTTGTGCTTATTTGAGTTACGTCATATTATGCATTTTGTCTGTATTATATATATATATATATATATATATATATATATATATATATATATATATATATATATATATATATATATATATGATATGTTATGTGTTTTACTGAGATAGGACAGGGGATCCAAACCGAGTTGTGGGACCATAGGGTTTCCACTGAGACAAGACCAAAGAGTCCAAACCGAGCTGTGAGACCGGAGGGTCCTCACTGAGACACATGACTGGAGGATCCACATCGAGACGCATGAGACCGGAGGGTCCATGCCGAGTTATAGCCATTAGAGGCTTATTATTTGTGTATGTATTATTTTGGGGAACTCACTAAACTTTGTGATTACCGTGTTGTGTGATATGTGTTTCAGGTACTTCTCAAGACTGCGGGAAGGCGCCGATATGATTGTACACACTTGTTCGAGACTTTGTTGAGGATTCTGGGATTTATATTTTATTTGTGGATTTATGTTGACATTTGAGACCCTTGTGGTTTTATGAAATATAATATATGAGTTTTAGGTGTTTTTAAAAATGAAAATTTTGGTTTGAAAATTTACGGTGTTACAAATACTAATTAAATAATATGATTTCTCAATTAATATATTATTCATATAATATATTAATAAATCACAAATAACCTCTTTCTCAAATACCCGTCCTATCAAATTGCTCTGGTGAAGGCAACCCAAAAGAACCATGCTACTATCGGGTCAAGTACATACCAATTATAGTTATGGGCTTAGACACCTAATCCAACAATCCCAAGGAAATAAAAGGAGATCATTTCTACCGATTAGAAAGTAAATCATATTAAGCAAGATTTAATTCATCCTTTATTATCATTAGGGCTTTAGAGAGTTCTTACCAGTTTGTATCTCAACTGCGTATGCTTTACCATGTAAAATATAATTATAACTACTATGATTTTAATAAAGTTGATTCAATATCTTGTGCTAAATGTTAAACATTCATTAGAAAGAAAGTCATACATCACAGTGTGTGTTCCCTTAATAATTTATTTTCTTTGCTACTTAGTGAAAATATTATTAGGAATCTTTTATATATAAATAAGATTTACATATGTCAAATAAACTATATTATTTGTCTTCTACTAGTACAAAAATGGGCTAGTGTCACACAACAAATGAGTGACTGTATGCATACAGCCCCGCATTAGTTTTCACTACATGTGTGACCGAAGGTCGAGTGACATAAAGTACATACAGTCACATTAGCGAGTTGGTGGTCGTATCCATTTATAAAGAGTGGCAAAAGGCATAAAATGAGAGACCAAATGGTTTCAAAAGTTATGAAAAAGTGTATTTTGAGTGATGTTAGCCCATCTAATTGCCACATGATTATGATGTTTGTGTAGCCTTATGTATATTTGGTGACACAACCATTGGATTTTTGGAAGGATTTCATCACTTATAATTAAGCAATGAGTGGAATAAGGTGCTAAAAAGAGTGGCCAAATGTATTAATAGTCTTTAAAAGGTGTATTTTGAGTGACGTTAGTTCATCTAATTGTCACATGAATATGATGTTTGTCTAGCCTTTTTTATATATTTGGTGACACAACCATTGTTTTTTTTTCCGGGGGGGGGGGGGGGGGGATTTCGTCACTTACAAATAAGCAATGAGTGACCAAATGTATTAATAATCTTGAAAAACTGTATTTTGAGTGACATTAATACATCTAATTGCCACATGAATATGATATTTGTGTAGCCTTTTGTATATTTGGTGACACAACCATTGGTTTTTTTGGTGAATTTTGTTATTTACAAGAGTGACTATACGGTTTTCAAAGTCAAGTAAATGTGTAGTCTTTTGTATATTTGGTAACAAAATGATTGTGTGGCGTTTGGTATATCTAATCGCTATAAAGAAATCCATTATTTGTATGACAAATATGATTATATATATATATATATATATATATATATATATATATATATATATATATATATATGTGTGTGTGTGTGTGTGTGTGTGTGGTGTTTGTTTATTTATTTATTTATTTAAAACAAATCAAAAGGAAAAACACAAACCCAACAACTTTGGAATAATTTACATAATTAATTAATTCTAAAGTAAAATTGTAGTTTCGTACAAATTAAATAAAATCCTAAAGTAACATATCAAAAAGATTTATATAACATTTAATAATCACAACTATAAATTTTTTGAATGTTTTTATTGGGTATGACTTGTTTTAGCACCGAAGCAGAACTGCCAAATTTGCGCCTAACTGGTAATTTAGGTGCAGATGTTTTCTCGCCATCCTTTGGAATGATAGATGGTGGTGTTACATGTACGAAATGAAAGACCAACGTATCAAACATTAAATAAATCATGAAGGATTATAATATAAATGTAGGTTGATAAAACATATACATATGTGTACCTTTTCTTGATCAATTAAAACGACCTAATCCTTTGGTCATGCCAAAAAACAACCTACTGCATCCTTAAAGGTTTTGAAACCATTATTTCCTATGTCCAATATGCATGCTACATCAACCAACTATTCTTGAGTTCACACTTTATAGCATGTTTTTAGGAGTGAGTTGTGATGAAGCATTTTCTTTCCATCTATGATGTAAACTTTACCAATAACAATCATTTGTGTTCTACAGTTGTGTCACAGTTTACACCTCATTTCTTATCTAATAACCAACATTGACATATATACATCAGAAAGGAATCAAAGTAAATAATATATGAACATGTTGATGGATATACATACTTTTGGAATTACTATTAGAGACACATTTTGTTGTGATTGAGACTCTGAACTTGGCAATGTATTTTGTTGTTGTTACGACGTATTTATACTCGTCATAGACTTTTGAATTTCCTATGTAAATATAAAACACGTGAAACAAGTTATGTATATATTTAAACTTCCTATGACAGACATAAATAATTAATTAAAAGCATGTAATCGAAAAGTTTTCATACTTACTAATGATGTTACATGTCCATGTGGATCTAAGTTCACCCCTTCGGCAGCTAATTGACTCATCAAAAGAGAAGCCATTTCCTATGTTTGTGCCATCTTGGCATTCAAGTCCTTGATTTCTTTGTCGTTTGCTTCATGCTCCCGTCTGTCTTTCTCTTCACGTTTACGTCTCTAGTTTCCATGCTCCCGTCTCTCAATTTCAAGTTGACGTTCAAGTAATGAAACTCTTACGTCTTATGATTTGGTTCCAGGAAGATCAAAATACATGTTGTATGTCACTTGAATTCCCACTCCTCTTGTATAACCTCCATTGACCTTTCCAAACACAACTGTCATGGCATCATTATAAGGTCCCGTCTTTGATCTGGTCATCAACTGTTTTCTGCATAAAGTAAGAAATATTAAAGTAATTACATATAAATTAAACATCATTGAAATCAAAACAAAATTTGCAGTCCAAATTAATAGTTTATGTCTAAGCTCATCATTTTCAAATTTTCCATCTTTGTTTGGCCTTCCCTTCAACCACATCATACAACATGAGGGTTCTTCATCTGGTTCAATTTCTTTTTCTTCGATCTTATAATCATTAAACAGACAATTTAATAAAGTTAAACCTACATAAATGAAAGTATGCTGCTATTAACAAAAAAAAAAACTGCTTTTGTTACCATCTTCTCTTTCACACATATGTATCCACCTCATTCCATCGTATGGTTATAAACAAACTTCTCACGTGATTTTTTTGCTACTTTTGTCTTCACCTAACCATAATGGAAAATCAAAAATACAACGTTTACATGCCAACATAGTTTTATGAAATATATATGGACTGAAAATAATCAAATCTATAGAAATGACTTAAACCTTATACGCCTTAGAGTTTGTATGTGTTACAAAAGCGACCCAATGTGAGTCCTTAATAATTGTTGTATACTTTGAAGGGACTTCATTCGTTAGCTTAGGTGTTGTTGGTGTTTCTTTGTCGATAAATATGTATCTTTCTCGAAGTTTCCTTCTATAATTCTTTAGAAGTTGACCAAGACAATGTATAATTGAATTTCTAAATGTGTTGTTAAGATCAAAATATCACTTCAAAATGTAACACAATGCTGTTAATAGTTGGACATAATGTAAATGCATATATGAATAATTAAGGACAACGTTAAATAATGTGTTCAATACCTTGATTTCACTCCATAGGTCGTCTCTTGTTGGTAACTCCACTTTCTTCCAGGATAGAACTTTTAAACCTATACACTCACAAATTGGGTATCCCAAAAAACTAGAAAACACTGCTCGGTTTTTCCCTGATATCCTACCCATGTCATCGATTGTGAGAGGGGTCTCTACTCTTTTACCATGCTCATTGTGAAACTTATGTAGCCTAGTTATGTCTCTCTTAACTACATGTGTCGCCACTATGTCATCGTTTGTAGCCTCATCTTCAACTTCCTCCTCTAAGTTATAGTCCAGATCCTTGTATGTTGTAATGTCTTCATTATCAGCTAAAGATTCCGTGATTATTGACAATATAGATTAGTAAAGAAAAATAAGACTCTTTGGTTAGAGTTTTAGGAAAGGATTGAATATCTGGCAATGGTGTAAAAACCTTCTGACGAAATATTGTTTCATAAGAAATAATAAGTAGGTTCATAATAGGCATGGTATGCTGAATTCAAAATTTTTGTCGAAAAAACTTGAAACTTTGGTTAGCGCTTGCTAATTTGGGGAGTGTTCATGAGCTTTTTGGTGTAGAAAGTGAAGAAAGTTGATTTTTTGATCACCAAATGATGCTACAATAGTTTGAGGATCGTAAAATTAGGAAACGAATCATCAATTAGTGTTGAATTCAAAATTTTCGTCCCAATTTTGGCTCCAAGACAGAATTAACAATTATTGTTATTAAAAATATTAACATTGTAATATAAAAATATATAATTAATAGATGTACATTTAATATATATATATATATATATATATATATATATATATATATATATATATATATATATATATATATATATATATATATATATATATATATATAGGGAAATCTCCAAAGAAGTCCTAAAATTTTGGTTTAGTTTATGTTTTAGTCCTAAACTAATTTTTGTTTACGAAAAAGTCCTAAAAACCGGTAAAAGTATGCATTTTGACATTTTTTGACCGGTTGGAACCGGCAACAAATTAATTTGGGACTATTTTATAAACTGACTCAAAATATTGAGACTATTTCACAAAATGACCCAAAATATTAGGACTTTTCTGCAAAAAAAAATATTAGGACTTTTCTGCAAATAAAAACCTTATTATTATTATTATTATTATTATTATTATTATTATTATTATTATTATTATTATATCAAAAATATAAACAAGTATACTAATTTTTAAATTCATTATTATTAATATTTTTAATAATACATATAAATACACTTAAAATTATTAAATAAATTATTTAAAGGTGAAGGTGGTGGTGATGGTAATGCTTTAAGCATTGAAATCATGAATAGCTGCTTGTATGTCCTCACTTTGTATATGATCATTTCACATTTCTTATTATTGTTTTCAATTCAAAATATCAACACTTAACAATTTAAAAGAAGTTGCCTATTTGTAAAATTATGTATAAATAGTTTAAGATAAAAGGATTTCTCACTTTGTATATAAAATTTCTTAAGGTAGAATGATTTCTTTTCAAATCCAACAGATCCACAATAAATATTTACATTGGTGGCCCATATCAAAATTCGAAAATATTAATTAAAATATCTTGTTTAATAGAAAGTAATATGACTTGTTTTGCTTTATCACACTATATCTGCTATCTTTCCAAAAAATCATAAGGATAAAGTAATGAAAAAGAGCAACACACATGTTGGTAATTCAAATACTTACACACAAGACAACATGCATATCACACGCTCACTATTTGTAAACAATTTAAAAAATCAGTAGCTTCTTTTAACTTATTAAATGTTAATATTCTGAATTAAAAACAATAATAACAAATATGAAATGACCATATACAAAGTTAGAATATACAAACAGACATTCATGATTTCAAAGCTTAAAGCATTACCATCCGCTCAACCTTCACCTTTATAAAATGTCTTTAATATTTTTCTAATTTAAATGTATTTATATGTATTATTAACAATATTAATAATAACAAATTTAAAAAATAGTTTACTTATTCATATTTTTAATATAATAATATTAATTTTAATAATAATAATAATAATAATAATAATAATAATAATAATAATAATAATAATAATAAAAATAATAATAATAATAATAGTAAGGTTTTTGTTTGCAGAAAAACCCTAATATTTTTTATTTTTGCAGAAAAGCCCCAATATTTTGGGTCAATTTATGAAATAGTCCCAAATTAATTTGTTACCGGTTCCAACCAGTCAAAAAGGGTCAAAATGCAAACTTTTGGCGGTTTTTTGGACTGTTTCGTAAACAATAATTTGTTTAGGACTAAAACATAAACCGGGCCAAAATTTTAGGACTTTATTGGAGATTTCCCATATATATATGTATATATATATATATATATATATATATATATATATATATATATATATAGAGAGAGAGAGAGAGAGAGAGAGAGAGAGAGAGAGAGTGAAATATTTACATTTTGTAAAACTATAAATAATATAAAGATATTTAAAAAATATGGGAATAAGCACATTTGTGTGTCTTATTGAATACAAATGAAAGTAGTCAATACCAATTTATTAAAGATGATAAGACCCATTGATGACGTATCGGTCATGGGTCATGTTAAGACCTATTGATGTCATATGAGTCATGGGTTATGTCCTAGTTGCTTATAGTGTCATGGTAAGACCCATGGATTGCATATTGATCATTAGTGTCATGGTAAGACCCATGAATGACATATGGGTCATGGATCATGTTCATTTGGTAGTAGTGGCTTATAGTGTCATGTCAAGACAAATGGATGACATATGGGTCATGGGTCATGTGTATTGGGTTATAGTGTCATGTTACGACCAATAAACGATATATATGGGTTAGGGGTCAGGTGCATTGGGTGGTAAAGGCTTATAGTGTCACACCCCAAAACCACGAACGGCGGAAACGTTCAGGGGTGGAGGACGTCATGTACAATATCACAACAGTGTAATATAATAAACAAGCAACAACATCATCCATTGCATTATAAGTAAAGTTTTAATACATGTGTGTTTTTTTATTGTAGTAAGACTCCAAAAATATACAATCAAAATAAAAGACGAGACTTGTCTGCTCCGTCTTCTCAAAACCTGGCCTCCGTACCTGTCTATTGATGACCTGAGAATGCAAGTTATTTTGAAAACGAGTATCAGCTTTAAAGCTGGTGAATTCATAAGTATATAAGTGTCATTTCTTTGTTTGTGAAAATCTGTTATGAAGTCCATGTAAATCGTTAAATGAAAATGTTGATGTACGTATGAAAAACCCTAGAAAATCCCTTATTTTCTATCAGTTTGAGATGTAGTCTTCTACCAAGACCCGAATGTTTTGTTTGTAAAATGATAGTTTTTCCCTTGTATTGACTAGTACTAAAAGTGCTTAGTCTAACTCATCGTTTATGTGAATGTATCACAAAATAAAGTAAACAGGAAAATGTACTACTATAAGTGTTGTCACTGGGTACTAGGACTAACACAACATCGCATTAAGCGAAAATATGTAACCGAATGAACATCCGAAGATTGTCCAAAACAAGTATTAATGTAAGTGTCATCGCTGGGTACTAGGAGTAACACAATCATCGCAATAAGCGAAAGGTATAACCTAATGAACATCCGAAGATTGTCCAATTGTCCTCTGTAGCAGCAGCAGGTGGGTGGAAGGGTTAGTCCCAGTCGATCTACCTAATATAAGTAGTAACCTTAGACCTCCGTAGATGGTCATTGACCACTGGTGCTAATCAGTGGGGTTCGGAATGGTAAGTCCCGCCGAGCTATCCCATTGAACCGAGATAGGAAAGATAATTTACACAGTAAGTACTAATAAATCATCCTCGTAGTCCTAAGTACAAGTATCCAGGTAAGTGAATACAGGATAATGCACCTATGTAAAAGTGTTCCTGTATGGTATTCATGTATGTGTGTCCATGTAACAGTTAAGTATATGTAAACATATTCATGTATCAGGTAAACATCTGTAAGTACTCATGTATCAGGTAATGTACTAGTATAGACTCATGAATGAACTGACTCTTGTGTGATTCCTTGTAATAGAAGTAATGTTTGATATCTCCAAATTATCCCTATGATAATTTACTGTAATATAACTGGTTGATCATGTAGGTTTACACACTCTTACTACTCAAGGGTGTGGGAAACTAAATGAAAGATGTAAACTATAACATCAATACATATATAAGAATATAAGTGTATATGCATAGTTTTGTTCAAGAATGTAAAATGGTTTTGTAAGACATCTTATGGGTTTTGAACAATAATTAACAATGACTTGATGTCATTTTAATAAACATTTCAAAGGTAAAACATTTGGTAACAATGTGTTTTTAAGATGTAAAACCATTTCATGCATCACATTTTGTAGCATGTGAAATCTGTTAAATGACAAACACAGTTATAAAATACATATCAATGATTCAATAACATGTTTGTTTCTACTTGTATTCCCCCCCCCCCCCAATTAAAGCATTTAAAATCATTTAAAACATTGATTAAGGGTATGAACTCACCTGTAGTTGGTGATTGGGATGAACTGAACGGTATAGGATTGCTAGGTGTCAAGCGAGGACTTGTACACACACTACGATCCTAATGAGCATATAATCAAACATATATGCACTCAATTAGTCTCAAATTACTAATTGATAATGTTAAGACATCCTAGACATAATAAACACTTTATCCCTAAGGATTGCATCTAAGCTATTGTGGGACAAGGTACTTGTGTTTAGGGTTCCAAAGGACCCCATATATGAGTTTACTCCTCATATACTAACACACATGGAGTTTATGGTTGTAAAATCTTGAGTTTACGGCCGTAAACTCCTAACCATGGGGTATTTGTGTGTTTTGAAGTCCCAAATGCTTTCTAGAATTATTCTAACTTGGTGGTTCCATCCTTGAAGGGGTTTAAGGTCTAGAAACACTCCATTTAGGAGTTTACGGCCCCAAGGCCATTCCCTTTGGAGTTTACGTCCGTAAACTCCCTTGCGGTGTTGTTTTTGTTGTTTTCAAGCCTCATGCATTTGAAGAATAGGTTCTAGTAAATTGTTTAAAGCTAATGAGGACCCCAGGCACACTTTGGTGCCTTTGTTTGGTGTTTACGGCCTAGGAGCATTACCAAGGCCGTAAACTCACTTCAAGAGGTGATTTTGATGTTTTCAAGTCTCTTGCACATGTGGTATTGGTTCTAGGCTTTGATTCTAAGCATCTGAAGGCATTAGGCACACTTTGGTGCCATCCTTTCATGTTTACGGCCCAAGAGCAAAGCCTTGGCCGTAAACTCACTTTGATAAGTGATTTTGATGTGCTTTGGTCCTTAGATTAAGTGGGAAACAATTCCATGTAAGGGTTTAGGGCTTTAGGTGCCTTAATAACACCCTTTGGTCCATTTCTATGGAGTTTACGGCCTACGATTGCTCTTGGGCCGTGAACTCCCATGTGTTTGTGTTCTTTGATTGTTTTCTTGTCCTTAACACACATACATATGAGTCTAAGGTAGTGGTATAACACAAGGGTCGGTTTTGGCTTCGTTTCGGGAGTTTACCGCCCAAGAACACCTTGGGGAGTAAACTCCTAGATCTAATGATTTAGCCATCTAAATCATGTTATAAGCACATAATAAGCATTCTAACAATACTAGAAAGAGTTAATCACGTTTTGGTATAAAAACCCGAAGATCCGTCAGAGAGAAAATGACTTTTCTCTAGTTGGAAATGTGAATAATGAATGAATTTGGTTCAGAAATCTATTTATAGTCCTGAGATATTTTTGGCAGAAAATATTTTTATTCCAGAAATGATCTCTAATATAATAGAGTGTTGGAATAATAGTGTTGCACAAAACCCTAGTGCACCCACGCTCCTGATATTTCTTGAAGTGTAAACCCTGAATTACTCAAACTTACACGAAAAAGTCTGAAAATTAACTGTGACTGCTATAACTTCTATTGAAGTGATATAGTTTGTACAGAATGGAAATTTCGGGTTGTCACATCATCCCCCCGTTAGAAGGAATTTCGTCCCGAAATTAGAATTTAAGCAAATAAGAAGTTACAAATAACTAAGCGAAAAGGTGAGTGTATTTCAGTTTCATCTGATCCTCATGTTCCCAAGTGAATTCCGGTCCACACTTTGCGTTCCAGCGCACCTTCACTATCGGGATATGGCTCTGCTTTGTTTGCTTGACCTCTCGGTCCATGATCTCTACTGGTTCCTCCACGAAGTTGAGGCTCTCGTTGATCTCGATCTCGTCGAGTGGAATAACAAGAGTCTCGTCGGATAGACACTTTTTCAAGTTTGACACGTGGAAGGTAGGATGTACGTTACTGAGTTCGTGCGGTAGATTGAGTTTGTAAGCCACAGGACCGATTCTCGCAAGAATCTCGAAAGGCCCTATGTATCTTGGATTGAGCTTCCCACGCTTTCCAAAGCGTATCAAGCCCTTCCAGGGTGAGACCTTCAGTAGGACTTGGTCGCCCACATGGAACTCCAATGGTTTCCTACGCTTGTCAGCGTAGCTTTTCTGTCGGTCTCTAGAGGCTTTCAATCGTTCACGAATTTGAACGATCTTCTCTGTCGTTTCCCGAATGATTTCTGGACCTGTGAGAGTGCTTTCGGGAACTTGTCCCTTAGCTAACTGGGTATCACCCACTTCAGCCCAGCACAGAGGGGATCTACACTTTCGGCCATAGAGGGCCTCGAATGGAGCTGCCTTTATGCTCGTGTGATAACTGTTGTTGTAGGAAAATTCAACAAGGGGTAAATGAGTATTCCAAGCTTTTCCAAAGTCAATCACACAGGCACGCAACATATCTTCTAAGGTTTGGATAGTTCTCTCACTTTGCCCGTCGGTCTGTGGATGGAAGGCTGTACTCATGTCCAGCCTAGTTCCTAGGGAACTTTGTAATGACTGCCAGAACCTCGAAGTGAATCTACTATCTCGGTCTGAGATGATAGATAAAGGAACACCGTGCAACCTTACAATCTCCCTAATGTAAGTTCTGGTAAGTTTCTCAATCTTGTCTGTTTCTTTGATCGGTAGGAAGTGTGCAGACTTGGTCAGTCTATCGATGATGACCCATATGGAATCAAGTCCACCCGTCGTCTTGGGCAACTTGGTTATGAAGTCCATAGTGATCCGCTCCCACTTCCATTCTGGTATCTCCGGTTGTTGTAGGAGACCGGAGGGTTTATGGTATTCGACCTTGACCTTTGCGCAAGTAAGGCATTTACTCACGAAGGTAGCAATATCTGCTTTCATGTTAGGCCACCAGTATAACTTTTTAAGATCCAGATACATCTTATCTGAACCCGGGTGGACGGAATAACGAGTGTTGTGAGCTTCGGTCATGACCAAGTCTCTGAAGCCACCGTGTTTCGGTGTCCAGATCCGATCCATGAGGTATAAGGCTCCGCCACCCCTGACTTCCAAGTTCTTATCCATCCCTCTAAGGGATTCACCCGCCACGTTTTCAGGTTTCAAAGCGTCGAGCTGAGCGTCCTTTATTTGCGTGGACAAGTGTGAATGGATAGTTAGAGTCAAAGATTTGACTCTACGACCAGAATATTTTTTCCGACTTAGGGCGTCGGCTACTACATTGGCTTTACCCGGATGATAACGAATTTCGCATTCGTAATCGCTGAGTAGCTCGACCCACCGTCGTTGTCTCATGTTGAGCTCTTTCTGGTCGAATATGTGTTGTAGACTCTTATGGTCCGTAAAGATCGTGCTTTTTGTACCATATAGGTAATGTCGCCAGATCTTCAGAGCAAACACAACGTCTCCTAGTTCCAGATCATGGGTTGTGTAGTTAACCTCATGTGTCTTCAGTTGTCTCGAGGCATAGGCTATGACTTTACCTCGCTGCATCAGAACACATCCGAGACCTTGATTGGATGCATCGTAATAGACAATGAAGTCTTCTATCCCTTCGGGAAGGGATAGTATCGGGGCGGTGCACAAGGCTCGTTTGAGCGTTTGGAATGCTTTTTCCTGTTTCTCTTCCCAGTCAAAGGCCACGCCTTTCTGGGTCAGGGTTGTAAGAGGTTTCGCTATGCTGGAGAAGTTCTGGATGAACCTGCGATAGTAGCCAGCTAGACCTAGAAATTGACGAATTTCAGTAGGTGTCTTTGTTGCTGACCAGTTCTCGATGGTCTTAATTTTGGAAGGGTCAACGTGTATACCTTCTTCGCTAACCACATGGCCCAAAATTTCGACTCCCCGAATCCAAAATTCGCACTTGGAGAACTTCGCGTAGAGCTTCTCTGATCGCAATGTTTCTAAGATTTTACGGTGATGTTGACTATGTTCCTCCTTACTTCGAGAGTAGATGAGTATGTCATCAATGAACACGATAATGAACTGATCCAAGTAAGGGCAACACACCCTATTCATCAGATCCATGAATACTGCGGGCGCGTTAGTTAATCCAAATGGCATCACTACAAAATCGTAGTGCCCATAACGAGTTTGGAAGGCTGTCTTGGGAACATCCTCCTCTAACACTCGTAGTTGGTGATATCCGGATCGCAGATCTATCTTCGAGAAGTAGTTGGCTCCTTGAAGTTGATCAAATAAATTGTCAATGCGGGGCAAGGGATAACAATTTTTAATGGTAAGTTTGTTGAGTTCTCTATAGTCGATGTACATGCGAAACGATCCATATTTCTTCTTGACGAACAAGACCGGTGCTCCCCATGGTGAGAAGCTTGGTCGAATGAATCCCTTCCTGAGAAGTTCGTTAAGTTGACTGGAAAGTTCCTGCATTTCAGCCGGTGCCAGACGATAAGGAGATTTGGCTACGGGGGTAGCCCCTGGCACTAAGTTGATTCTGAACTCGACTTGGCACTGCGGTGGTAAACTGGGAAGTTCTTCTGGGAATATGTCGGGAAAGTCACGTACTTCTGGGATTTTCTCGATGTCTTTCAGTTCTTGACTGGTATCGACGATGTGTGCGAGAAATGCATGGTACTCCTTCCGCAAGCACTTCTGGGCTTGAATGCACGAAATGATGCGAAGGCTTGTACTAGGTTTGTCGCCATAGATAATTAAAGTTTCGTTGTTAGGAAGGTTAAGACGAACTGCTTTTTCGAAGCACATAATGTCGGCACGAAGAAGACTCAACCAATCCATACCGATGATAACGTCGAAACATTTAATTATGACTGGCATGAGATCTATCTTGAAAGTATGGCCATCTAAAGTTAAGGTACAACCTACGTATATGCAGTTTGTACTCTCTGTTTTCCCGTTAGCCATTTCTACCGTGAATGAATTATCTAATGCACATGGTTTTTGTTTAAGCAGGTGTGCAAATTTGTGACTTACAAAACTTTTCTCGGCTCCACTATCGAAAAGTATGCAAGCATATGAGTTATCGAGGAGGAACGTACCAGTAACTATCGTAGGATCAGCTACTGCTTCCTTGTGGCCTAGGGCCATAACTCTTCCTACTCCTCCAGTCATCCCTGCTTTATGGCAGTTCCTCTTGTAGTGGCCCACCTCGCCACAACCGTAGCAAGTTTGGCCCATACCGGCTTTAGGAACCTGGGCGGCTTGAGCTGTTGGAGCCTGGCTGAAACGGGCTGTATACCCCTTCCTGTTGCAGTTGGCGCATTGCATCTCCCTGCAAGGCCCGCGGTGGTGGAAGTTGCACTTATTGCACTTCGGGAGAGACCCAGCATAAGTTTTTGCTGGTAAGGGGTTCGCAGGGACAACAGGAGTCACTGTGGCAGCATTGATCGCCACAAATTGTTGTTTATTGGAGGATCCTTGCGAAGCCCCTCTTTTCCTCTTATTCCACCCCTTTTTGTTATTGTCGGGGTTGGACTTTTGGGGTACGGGTGTAGGGATTGTTGTGTTCTGAGGTTTCCGGTGATCGATGAGAGTTTGTGCCAGTATCTTTGGCTTTTAGTCAGCATATCAGTGTTAGTCGTGAGGCGTTGAGTCGGCCTCTGAGAGTTTCCATAGCTGATGAGAGGGTGATATATGCCATGGAGGTTCTCCGAGGTTGCGTAGTCGAGATTTTCGGTGTTGAGTTCCCGATTGATCTGGTTCCTATTACGATGGGAGATGTCTGTGTCATTGTGGGCATGGACTGGTTGAGCAGATTCGGTGTGGTTATCGACTGCGAGCGTCAGCTGGTGACCATACGAGACCCTAGTGGGGGAGTTCTTTCGATGTACGGCGAGGGTACACGTTCAGGATCAGCGTTTTGTTCGGCCGCTAGGGCAAGGCAGTGTCTACAGCAGGGCTATAAGGGTTTTGTAGCGTATGTGATGGATACGCGGGTGGATTCCGAGAGGCCGAGTTCAGTAGAGGAGGTTCCGGTGGTGCATGAGTTCCCGGATGTATTTCCCGCGGAGTTGCCGGGTGTGCCTCCTGTGAGGCAAGTGGAGTTCAGTATCGATTTGGTTCCGGGGGCCGCGCCTATCGCTAAGGTGCCCTATCGCCTTGCACCTCCAGAGATGCAAGAGTTATACTCGCAGCTTCAGGAGCTGCTGGGGAAGAGATTTATTCGGCCGAGCAGCTCACCGTGGGGAGCGCTTATCCTGTTCGTCAAGAAGAAGGATGGTTCACACCGGATGTGCATTGATTACCGGGAGTTGAACAAGATGACGGTCAAGAACCGTTACCCGTTGCCGAGGATCGACGATTTGTTCGATCAGTTGCAGGGAGCATCTTGGTTCTCCAAGATCGATTTGAGGTCTGGATATCATTAGGTGAGAGTGCGGGATGAGGACGTCCAGAAGACAGCGTTCAGGACGCGTTATGGGCATTATGAGTTTGTGGTGATGCCTTTTGGGCTCACCAATGCCCTGACGGTGTTCATGGATCTCACGAACCGAGTGTGTAGGCCGATGATGGATCGGTCGGTGATTGTATTTATCGACGACATTCTGGTATATTCGAGATCTAGAGAGCAGCATGAGGAGCATTTGAGAGAGGTTCTCGGAGTTCTGAGGTCGGAGAGGCTTTATGCCAAATTCTCCAAGTGTGATTTCTGGTTGCGGGAGGTCCAGTTCTTAGGACATCTCGTTAACCAGGAAGTGCCGAGATCACCCTCCGAGATCAGGAGTTTCCTAGGGTTGGTAGGGTATTATCGGAGGTTTATTAAGGATTTCTCCAAGATCGTAGTGCCACTCACCAGATTGACCTGGAAGGGTGTTGCTTTTTCATGGGGCCCCGAGCAGCAGGCCTCCTTTGAGACACTTCGCCAAAGGTTGTGCGAAGCCCCGATGTTAGCTCTCCCGGAAGGGATGGAGGACTTTGTGGTATACTGTGATGCATCGATTTTGGGGTTGGGAGCGGTGCTGATGCAGAGAGGGCATGTGATAGCATATGCATCAAGGCAACTGAAGCCTCATGAGACGAGATATCCCACCAATGATCTAGAGTTGGGGGCAGTGGTGTTCGCCCTCAAAATTTGGCGTCACTACTTGTATGGGGTTCGGTGTACGATATACACGGACCATAAGAGTTTGAAGTATTTGATGGATCAGCCCAACCTAAATATGCGTCAGAGAAGGTGGTTGGATGTGGTCAAGGATTATGATTGTGAGATCCTGTACCACCCAGGCAAGGCTAATGTGGTAGCCGATGCATTGAGCCGCAGGGCGGAGAGCACCCCGCTGCGGGAGGTATGTTTGAGATTAACCGTGATAGCTCCAGTGTTGGACGCCATTCGTGGGGCACAGACCGAGGCTGTGCAACCTGAGATGCAGAAGAGGGAACGGGTTGTTGGTTTGGTTTCAGAGTTTGTTACCGATGGTCGGGGGCTTATGACATTTCAGGGGCGTATATGGGTGCCGTTTGTGGGAGGAAAGCGTACCATTTTGATGGAAGAGGCTCATCGGTCGAAATTTTTGATCCAACCAGGGGCCACTAAGATGTATTTGGATCTGAGAAAGGAGTATTGGTGGTCCTGTATGAGGAGGGATGTTGCGTGGTTTGTTGAGAGGTGCTTGACCTGCCGTAGGGTTAAGGCCGAGCACCAGAGACCGCATGGTAAGTTGCAGCCATTGGAGGTTCCCGAATGGAAGTGGGAACAGATCACTATGGATTTCATCACCAAATTGCCAAGGACTGCCAGGGGAGTGGATGCAATTAGAGTGATTGTGGACAGGTTGACGAAGAGCGCTCATTTCCTTGCTATCAGCGAGAGTTCTTCAGCAGAGAAATTGGCGGAGGTGTATGTGAGGGAAGTGATATCTCGGCATGGGGTGCCGATCTCGATTGTTTCAGACCGTGATGTGCATTTCACTTCCAGATTCTAGAAGAAGTTTCATGAGGAGTTGGGTACTAGACTGCATTTTAGTACCGCATATCATCCCTAGACAGACGGTCAGAGTGAGCGGATGATTCAGACACTCGAGGACATGCTCCGGGCATGTGTGTTGGATTTCGGGGGTAGCTGGGATGCATATTTACCCTTGGCAGAGTTTTCCTACAACAACAGCCATCATTCAAGCATTGGTATGCCACCCTTTGAGCTGTTGTATGGGAGGAGGTGTCGGACCCCCATTTGTTGGGGAGAGGTTGGTCAGAGGTTGATGGGCAGTACAGAGATCGTGCTTCAGACGACAGAGCGGATCCAGCAGGTCAGATAGAGGCTGTTGGCCGCTCAGAGCCGACAGAAGAGTTATGCAGACAGACGCCGGTCCGAGCTTGAGGGGCAAGTTGGGGCCCCGATATATTGGTCCTTTCCGTGTGATCGCGAGGGTAGGCCGGGTAGCCTATCGTTTGGATTTTCCAGCAGAGTTGGGGCAGATTCACGACACTTTTCATGTGTCGCAGCTGAGGAAGTGTATAGCCGACGAGTCGGCAGTGGTTCCATTAGAGGATATTCAAGTGGATGCGAGCCTGAATTATGCCGAGAGACCAGTGGCCATCAAAGATCGGAAAATCAAGGTTTTGAGGAACAAGGAGGTACCCCTGGTGTTGGTTCAGTGGCAGCATTGGAAGGGATCAGAGATGACCTGGGACCTGGAGTGTGAGATGCGTGAGCAGCATCCGGAGCTATTTGCAGAGCGAGACTTCAAGGGCGAAGTCTAGTTCTAGTGGGGGAGAATTGTAACAGCCCGGATTTCTAGGTATCTTTTATTCATATATTTTTGGTGTTTTGTGAGGGGACTCGGCGAGTTGGAGCTCAAACTCGCCGAGTAGGATCGCGGTTCTGGACACAGGTTCGCGCCTGGACTCGGCGAGTCCAAGGAATCGACTCAGCGAGTCCGCGCTGTTTAATGAAACCCTAATTTCCCAGTCCTAAGCCCTATTTAAAGGACCTTATGGCCCTTCATTGCGACTACCTTGACCTTGAGAGCATCAAAGCAGCTAAGGGTTCTTGTGAGTGAGATAAGAGGCCATTATTCACCAAATTTGTGTGTATTTGCAAGAAAGGAAGGGGAAAGTTAAGCTAGAAGAGTTGGGGAGCTTGGATCTACTTCCATTTCATCAGGGGAAGCTTCTTAGGTATCATTCAGAGCTTATTTCCGTGTTTTTGTTGATATGGTCAAATCTAGGGTTTCTTCATGCCTTGTTTGCTTTGTAATTGAAGTGTGAGAGGTCCCATGGGGATATGGTACCTAGATCTGGACCTTAGCAGGTCCAGAGAGTCCCAAATGCCATGCTTTATGTCCTTCCTTTTGGGTTGGAGACTCTTAGAGGTCATTTCTTCAAAAAGAGCGTTGTAGGTGTTGCATGGTAGCCAAGACTGTGACTTTACGTGATGAATGAGCTTAGGAGGTCCAGATCTATGAGTTGATGGAGCGGATCTGACCTTAGAAGCAAGATTGAGTTGATGCATGGCATGGACTCGCCGAGTCCGAAGAACAGACTCGGTGAGTAGCATGAAGATTGTCCTTAACCACTCAGCGAGTGGTCCTGCCGAGTTATGGGTTGACTCAGTGAGTCAGGGAGAGTTAGAGAGGGTTGACAGGTGGACTGAGTCAAGCTGGAACTCGCCGAGTTATTATTGAGACTCGGCGAGTTGAGTCGTGGTGGCCCCGCGATTCATGCCAGGCGGAACTCGTCGAGTCAGGGGAGTACTCGACGTGTCAAGAGAGGATCCTAGGGAGTCAGCGAACACGTATAGACTCGCCGAGTCGCCCTAGTGCACTCGCCGAGTCCGGTCAAAGTTGACCGTTGACTGTTGACCAGAGTTGACCAGTGTTGACTTGATAGGGGTAGTCAACCTTAGTGGTAAAAGTGTTAATTAGAGATATATGATGTTATAGGAGGATTATAGCTCGGAGGATCGAGCACGAGTGATTTCCAGGATTCGCGAGTTATCGAGATATACGAGGTGAGTCTTCTCACTATACTTTACCCTGAGTAGGTAATCAGAGTTATGTGACAGAGTATGTGTATGTTATATGTATGTTATGTGTTGTACTGCATGATGTCTATGTGATTTATGCTGTGCATGCTTATAGAGTTGGAACCGGAAGGTTCCCAGAGTTAGAACCAGTGGGTTCATAGAGTAGGGTCTACGGACCCACAGAGTTATAGCATCGAGTGGCTAATATGTGTTATGTGTGGTATTTTGGGGAACTCACTAAGCTTCGTGCTTATAGTGTTAATGTTGTTTGTTTCAGGTACTAGTGACGACCGTGGGAAGGCGCCGACTTGATCTGTACACACGCATGGGATTTTTATGATATGTGATCTTGGGATTTTGTATGATGTGAATTGGAGTTTTAAACTTGATGTTTTATGAAAATTGTTTTTATATTTTGCGAAAAATTATTTTGAAATTCACGGTGTTACAAGTTGGTATCAGAGCCTTGGTTTGAGGGATTCGAGTACACCTTCGGGCGTATTTGAACTCAAACTGAGGGTTTGAGATGTATTTTCAAAAAGAGTAAAAGATTTTTTGAAAAACGCAGAGCAGAGTTGTGTGTACGATCAGTCCGCGCCCGAACGGTGATTTTCCAAAATACCCTCATGTTATGTGATATTGATATTGATATGATGTATTCGCATGCTAGAATAGGCTAGGTATTCCTATTAGGACTAGATTGGGCTGATTTGTGATGCCTTAGCCTAGGAAGAGGTGAGCTGCTATGAGATGCTTTAGAGTGAGTAGGTAGCAGCGAGGGGCTTATGAGAGATCTAATAGAGAGTGGCCTACGCATGATAGAGTACCTGGAATTTGGGATTCGAAGAGGAGGACTTGGGGTGTATTCTGATACGGTGCGGATAGTAGTATTGGGCCCGTACTACTGAAAGCACCGGAGAGGTGTACGGCCCAAGTAAGAATCTTTGGAATACTAAGGATAAAGGAGGAATGAGTTATCGAGTGTGAGTATGCTCGAATGGGTTCTAATTTATCGTATGTTGTATTTCAGAGGTAGATCATGGTGAGGACACGTTTGATGCCTGAGAGCAGTGATACCAGTGATGAGGAGATCCGCCGGATCATCCACGAGGAGGTGGCTGCGGCCATCAGGGCAGAGATACCAGAGATGTTCGGGTCTATTAAGACCACGCTGATTGAGACCTTTGACGAGCGTTATGCCGCTCTTTCTGAGGCTGCTGTTGCAGCGGCCACCGAAGCTATTGCTGCCGCGAGGCCGCAAGGTGGTGATGCGTTGCTGTTCTGGGAGTTCACCAACACAAAACCACCAGAGTTTGATGGGACCCACGACCCGGTGGCAGCTATGAGGTGGATTTCTGACATAGACGGGTGTTTCTTCACTTGCTCATCTCCTGAGCATTTGAAGGTTTGGTTCGTGCTGAACCAGCTTCGCTTGGGAGCGAAGGACTGGTGGAAGTTTGTGACGACGCATTTTACGCCTGCTGAGCTTGCGGCAGTGACCTGGGAGAGGTTCACTGCCATGTTCTGAGATGAGTACGTTCCCCAGGTGGAGAGGGAGCATTTGGCCCAGGAGTTTCTGACCCTCAAGCAGGGTACTGAGTCAGTTACAGCGATTACCAGGATGTTCCATGAGAGGGCGATGTTCTGCCCTGAGCACGTGTCCACTGAGCAGGCACGTATGAGCCGATATTTGAGTATTTTGAGGCGAGACATTCGGGAGTTCACGGCGAACTCCTCGTACCGGACATTTGCTGAGCTTCAAGCAAATTCCCGGAAGAGGGAGATTGAGCAAGAGACTCAGGCCAGGGAGGAGGCGGAGTCTCAGGGGAGGGATCGGCAACTGACATAGTCTCAGCCGGCAGCCAAGCGGGCGAAGCCCGCTGATCCCAAACCAGGGAGCCCGAAGGGCCGCACTTGTGGGAAGTGTGGCAAGGGTCATGATGGAGTCTGCAGAGCGGGATCTTGCTACAAGTGTGGCAAGGAGGGGCATATGGCCAAGGACTGCCCCAAGGGGTTTGCGGTGTGTTTTCACTGCAATCAGACCGGACACCGGAAGGCAGAGTGTCCGCAGTTGCGAGGATCATCTCAGGGAGCACCTGAGGGATCTGCCCCTGCCGCCATCAGAGCTACAGAGAGTCGGCCAGTGAAGGCTGAGGCGCCGAGGGCACGAGGGAGAGCCTTTCAGCTGACCGTGGAGGAGGACCGCACAGCACCCGATGTCGTGGCTGGTATGTATTCTTTCATGTATTTATTTTGATTTTGAGATATTATGCTTATGTTATGTTATGCGTAGGTACTTTTCTTGTGAATTCTGTACCTGCCTTGGTGTTATTTGACTCGGGTGCGAGTCGGTCTTTTGTATCTTTGGCTTTTAGTCAGCATATCAGTGTCAGTCGTGAGGCGTTGAGTCGGCCTCTGAGAGTTTCCATAGCTGATGAGAGGGTGATATATGCCACGGAGGTTCTCCGAGGTTGCATAGGCGAGATTTTCGGTGTTGAGTTCTCGATTGATCTGGTTCCTATTGTAATAGGAGATGTCTGTGGCATTGTGGGCATAGACTGGTTGAGCAGATTCGGTGCGGTTATCGACTGCGAGCGTCAGCTGGTGACCATACGAGACCCTAGTGGGGGAGTTCTTTCGGTGTACGGCGAGGGTACACGTTCAGGATCAGCGTTTTGTTCGGCCGCTAGGGCAAGGCAGTGTCTACAGCAGGGCTGTAAGGGTTTTGTGGCGTATGTGATGGATACGCGGGTGGATTCCGAGAGGCCGAGTTCAGTAGAGGAGGTTCCGGTGGTGCATGAGTTCCCGGATGTATTTCCTGAGGAGTTGTCGGGTGTGCCTCCTGTGAGGCAAGTGGAGTTCAGTATCGATTTGGTTCCGGGGGCTGCGCCTATCGCTAAGGTGCCCTATCGCCTTGCACCTCCAGAGATGCAAGAGTTATACTCGCAGCTTCAGGAGCTGCTGGGGAAGGGATTTATTCGGCCGAGCAGCTCGCCGTGGGGAGCGCCTATCATGTTCATCAAGAAGAACGATGGTTCACACCGGATGTGCATTGATTACCGGGAGTTGAACAAGCTGACGGTCAAGAACCGTTACCCGTTGCCGAGGATCGACGATTTGTTCGATCAGTTGCAGGGAGCATCTTGGTTCTCCAAGATCGATTTGAGGTCTGGATATCATTAGGTGAGAGTGCGGGATGAGGACGTCCAGAAGACAGCGTTCAGGACGCGTTATGGGCATTATGAGTTTGTGGTGATGCCTTTTGGGCTCACCAATGCCCCGGCGGTGTTCATGGATCTCACGAACCGAGTGTGTAGGCCGATGCTGGATCGGTCGGTGATTGTATTTATCGACGACATTCTGGTATATTCGAGATGTAGAGAGCAGCATGAGGAGCATTTGAGAGAGGTTCTCGGAGTTCTGAGGTCGGAGAGGCTTTATGCCAAATTCTCCAAGTGTGATTTCTAGTTGCGGGAGGTCCAGTTCTTAGGACATCTCGTTAACCAGGAAGGGATATTGGTCGATCCGGCCAAGGTTGAGGCGGAGATGAGTTGGGAAGTGCCGAGATCACCCTCCGAGATCAGGAGTTTCCTAGGGTTGGTAGGGTATTATCGGAGGTTTATTAAGAATTTCTCCAAGATCGTAGTGCCACTCACCAGATTGACCCGGAAGGGTGTTGCTTTTTCATGGGGCCCCGAGCAGCAGACCTCCTTTGAGACACTTCGCCAAAGGTTGTGCGAAGCCCCGGTGTTAGCTCTCCCGGAAGGGATGGAGGACTTTGTGGTATACTGTGATGCATCGATTTTGGGGTTGGGAGCGGTGCTGATGCAGAGAGGGCATGTGATAGCATATGCATCAAGGCAGCTGAAGCCTCATAAGACGAGATATCCCACCCATGATCTAGAGTTGGGGGCAGTGGTGTTCGCCCTGAAAAATTTGGTGTCACTACTTGTATGGGGTTCGGTGTACGATATACACGGACCATAAGAGTTTGAAGTATTTGATGGATCAGCCCAACCTAAATATGCGTCAGAGAAGGTGGTTGGATGTGGTCAAGGATTATGATTGTGAGATCCTGTACCACCCAGGCAAGGCTAACGTGGTAGCCGATGCATTGAGCCGCAGGGCAGAGAGCACCCCGCTGCGGGAGGTATGTTTGAGATTGACCGTGATAGCTCCAGTGTTGGACGCCATTCGTGGGGCACAGGCCGAGGTTGTGCAACCTGAGATGCAGAAGAGGGAACGGGTTGTTGGTTTGGTTTCAGAGTTTGTTACCGATGGTCGGGGGCTTATGACATTTCAGGGGTGTATCTGGGTGCCGTTTGCGGGAGGAACTCGTACCATTTTGATGGAAGAGGCTCATCGATCGAAATTTTCGATCCATCCAGGGGCCACTAATATGTATTTGGATCTGAGAAAGGAGTATTGGTGGCCCTGTATGAAGAGGGATGTCGCGTGGTTTGTTGAGAGGTGCTTGACCTGCCGTAGGATTAAGGCCGAGCACCAGAGACCGCATGGTAAGTTGCAGCCATTGGAGGTTCCCGAATGGAAGTGGGAACAGATCACTATGGATTTCATCACTAAATTGCCAAGGACTGCCAGGGGAGTGGATGCAATTAGGGTGATTGTGGACAGGTTGACGAAAAGCGCTCATTTCCTTGCTATCAGCGAGAGTTCTTCAGCAGAGAAATTGGCGGAGGTGTTTGTGAGGGAAGTGATATCTCGGCATGGGGTGCCGATCTCAATTGTTTCAGACCGTGATGTGCGTTTCACTTCCAGATTCTAGAAGAAGTTTCATGAGGAGTTGGGTACTAGACTGCATTTTAGTACCGCATATCATCCCTAGACAGACGGTCAGAGGGAGCGGACGATTCAGACGCTCGAGGACATGCTCCGGGCATGTGTGTTGGATTTCGGGGGTAGCTAGGATGCATATTTACCCTTGGCAGAGTTTTCCTACAACAACAACCATCATTCGAGCATTGGTATGCCACCCTTTGAGCTGTTGTATGGGAGGAGGTGTCGGACCCCCATTTGTTGGGGAGAGGTTGGTCAGAGGTTGATGGGCAGTACAGAGATCGTGCTTCAGACGACAGAGCAGATCCAGCAGGTCAGATAGAGGTTGTTGGCCGCTCAGAGCCGACAGAAGAGTTATGCAGACAGACGCCGGTTCGAGCTTGAGTTTCAGGTCGGCGACCTTTTGCTCCTGAAGGTCTTTCCTTGGAAAGGAGTGATTTGATTCAGGAAGAGGGGCAAGTTGGGGCCCCGATATATTG
Organism: Lactuca sativa; assembly: GCF_002870075.4. Lineage (NCBI taxonomy): Eukaryota > Viridiplantae > Streptophyta > Magnoliopsida > Asterales > Asteraceae > Lactuca > Lactuca sativa. The sequence goes on along the minus strand of NC_056627.2, from coordinate 112,545,022 downwards.
GTCCTTTCCGTGTGATCGCGAGGGTAGGCTGGGTAGCCTATCGTTTGGATTTTCCAACAGAGTTGGGGCAGATTCACGACACTTTTCATGTGTCGCAGCTGAGGAAGTGTATAGCCTACGAGTCGGCAATGGTTCCATTAGAGGATATTCAAGTGGATGCGAGCCTGAATTATGCCGAGAGACCAGTGGCCATCAAAGATCGGAAAATCAAGGTTTTGAGGAACAAGGAGGTACCCCTGGTGTTGGTTCAATGGCAGCATCGGAAGGGATTAGAGATGACCTGGGAGCCGGAGCGTGAGATGCGTGAGCAGCATCCGGAGCTATTTGCAGAGCGAGACTTCGAGGGCGAAGTCTAGTTCTAGTGGGGGAGAATTGTAACAGCCCAGAGTTCCAGGTATCTCTTATTCATATATTTTTGGTGTTTTGTGAGGGGACTCGGCGAGTTGGAGCTCAAACTCGCCGAGTAGGATCTCGGTTCTGGACGCGGGTTCGCGCCTGGACTCGGCGAGTCCAAGGAATCGACTCGGCGAGTCCGCGCTGTTTAATGAAACCCTAATTTCCCGGTCCTAAGCCCTATTTAAAGGACCTTATGGCCCTTCATTGCGGCTACCTTGACCTTGAGAGCACCAAAGCAGCTGAGGGTTCTTGTGAGTGAGATAAGAGGCCATTATTCACCAAATTTGTGTGTATTTGCAAGAAAGGAAGGGGAAAGTCAAGCTAGAAGAGTTGGGGAGCTTGGATCTACTTCCATTTCGTCAGGGGAAGCTTCTTGAGGTATCATTCAGAGCTTATTTCCGTGTTTTTGTTGATATGGTCAAATCTAGGGTTTCTTCATGCCTTGTTTGCTTTGTAATTGAAGTGTGAGAGGTCCCATGGGGATATGGTACCTAGATCTGGACCTTAGCAGGTCCAGAGAGTCCCAAATGCCATGCTTTATGTCCTTCCTTTTGGGTTGGAGACTAGGGTTGCCATCTTAGAGGTCATTTCTTCAAAAAGAGCCTTGTAGGTGTTGCATGGTAACCAAGACTGTGACTTTACGTGATGAATGAGCTTAGGAGGGCCAGATCTATGAGTTGTTGGAGCAAATCTGACCTCAAAAGCGAGATTGAGTTGATGCATGGCATGGACTCGTCGAGTCCGAAGAACAGACTCGGCGAGTAGCATGAAGATTGTCCTTAACCACTCAGCGAGTGGTCCTGCCGAGTTATGGGTTGACTCAGTGAGTCAGGGAGAGTTAGAGAGGGTTGACAGGTGGATTGAGTCGAGCTGGAACTCGCCGAGTTATTATTGAGACTCGGCGAGTTGAGTCGTGGTGGCCCCGCGATTCATGCCAGGCGGAACTCGTCGAGTCAGGGGAGTACTCGACGTGTCAAGAGAGGATCCTAGGGAGTCAGCGAACACGTATAGACTCGCCGAGTCGCCCTAGTGCACTCGCCGAGTCCGGTCAAAGTTGACCGTTGACTGTTGACCAGAGTTGACCAGTGTTGACTTGATAGGGCTAGTCAACCTTAGTGGTAAAAGTGTTAATTAGAGATATATGATGTTATAGGAGGATTATAGCTCGGAGGAACGAGCATGAGTGATTTCTAGGATTCGCGAGTTATCGAGATATACGAGGTGAGTCTTCTCACTATACTTTACCTTGAGTAGGTAATCAGAGTTATGTGACAGAGTATGTGTATGTTATATGTATGTTATGTGTTGTACTGCATGATGTCTATGTGATTTATGCTGTGCATGCTTATAGAGTTGGAACCAGAAGGTTTCCAGAATTTGAACCAGTGGGTTCACAGAGTAGGGTCTACGGACCCACAGACTTATAGCCTCGAGTGGCTAATATGTGTTATGTGTGGTATTTTGGGGAACTCACTAAGCTTCGTGCTTACAGTGTTAGTGTTGTTTGTTTCAGGTACTAGTGACGACCGTGGGAAGGCGCCGGCTTGATCTGTACACACGCATGGGATTTTTATGATATGTGATCTTGGGATTTTGTATGATGTGAATTGGAGTTTTAAACTTGATGTTTTATGAAAATTAAATGAAAAATGTTTTTATATTTTGCGAAAAATTATTTGGAAATTCACGGTGTTACAAACACTCAATGTGACTGATATCAAACTTAATAATTAACATTTTTTCATCAAATTTTCACTAAATAAGAGCTACATGAATATTTTGCCATGTGACTAATAAAAATCATTCGATACAAATTTGTGATATGGTGTGGCTATTCGAAATCCATACAACCACTTTGAAATAACAAGTTACTATACACATAAACAATAGGCAAGCTATAACACACATTCAACTTTAGTCACACTTATAGTTATGAGACCATATGTACTGAATTTTTGTTACATAAAATCATGTGAGACAAACTCCAGTTTATGAGTTAGCGACGTAAACATTTATTTCATGTGGCGATTTATGACATTTGCACACTTTTTTGTCACTTTTTTTACTACAACATTGTTGAGTATTTGAGATATTGAAACTGATTTGGCATATTTGGTTATTTAGGGAAGCCTTTTTAGGGTTAATCTTTTTATGATTCCCTACGGTGCCTTTATAATAGAAGTTCTTAATCGAGCTCTTCTAAGGCATTGGTTTTATTTTAAGGCATATATTTTATATTTATGGTATATATTTATTTTTCCCTATAAATAATCATCAGGTTAACTTTTGGTGTAAGCTTTTTATCAGATTAGGGTTTGTCTCTGTATGTTCATCTCATAATCAATTTATGAAAAACCTTTATCAGATTACTTGCATATGATGGTGATTGATTCTTGATTGTTCTTGATATTCCGCATTCGTCATCTCAGATTTATTCTTAACAAGTGGTATCAGAGCGGCTTCTTGTAGATCTCAACGATTATAGCAAGAATCGATCTTGTTTACGGCGATATTTTATCATGAATCTCACCTTGTTCTTCAAGTTTTGTAAGTTTTCTGAAAAGAAAAAGTCTATACCTCGTTTTTATTGAAATATCTTCTTTAGATCTATTATCTTCAACTCATTATTTCATCTAATTTGTTCTTGAATCGTTTTCTGGAAGAGAGTTAAAGGAAAAATTTCGTGTTTATTTGAATTTTCGTGGTCAGATCTACTTTATCTCTCTAAAATCCATCTCAGATCTGTTTTCTCTCTCTAGAAACCCTCTTAGATCCGTTTTCTCTCTCTAGAACCCTTATCAGATCTGCTTTCTCTTTCCTCAAGTTCTATCATTTGTTGAAGATCAAATGGATAAACCGAATTTATTGTTTAACTCCATTTTAGAACTTGGATTAAAGGTTACTAAACCAATCTACGATGTTAACAAAGTGAACATGTTTCAAATCAGTGGTCGATCTATGTTGAATGATATTCCTTAGTTGTATAATCTTCTTGTTGATAAGAAAATATCTTCATACTCATCTGTTAATTACCGTGAGTTAAGAGAAAATAAGAGAATAGTATAACAATTTCATATTATCTATGGACATTTAGATCGAGAAAATACACAAATGTTGGAGATAAAAAGAGCTGAAAAAAGAAGGAAAGATGCTCCTGATGTTCTTGCTAAAGGTCATAATGTTCTTCATGTTTATGAAGAAAAGATGACTCCAGATGTTCTGGTTGAGGGAGAGTCAAGTGGTTCATGTGTTTCAGATGAGTTACATTCCGAATCTGGTACTTTAGAAGATGAATCTCAAAGAAATTTTTATGAAATCATGAAAGTGAAAACATTTTGTTCCATTGGAACTCAAACAGATGATTCTTTATGTCCTGAAGATGTTTTTGAAGGAATGATTCCTTACAAAAAGCTAATAATTCAAGATGTTCAGATTTACCAAACTCCTAAGGATTGTGTTCAAAAGTCTTCAAATGATCGGATTCAGAAAGATGAAAAGGTTTTTTAGATTCAAAATTCGTTTATGAAGCCTAGAAATCAAAAAAGAAGAAAGAAGAGGAAGAAGAACAAGAGTAAAACAAAGAAGGTTTGGATGCCCAAGGTACACGTATCTAATGCATGTGGAAAGGTTCAGAAAGCTGAAGTAAAGGATGTTCAAAGGAAATCTCATTCAGATGAATATGTTAGGAGTTGGAGAAAAGAGAAAATAGTGTTCGGTGGGTTTAATGAATTTTTTGGATAATTTTGTTTTCCAACTAAGAAGCGGGTATTATTTTCAGAGTATGATAGATATTCTTCAAATAAATGTGTTTGCAAGAAACGAACTTCAATGTTGAACCTTAAATGGGTATAAAAAGTCCCATAAATTTTTGCCCATTATCAAAAAAAAAAAAAAAATGAAAAATGGACAAATTTTGATGAAATCTGGTGAATATTGGGTCAAAGATATGAAATCTCGTTGAAGAAATCAAATTCATTGATTTTTAATTTATTGGAAATAACCAAAGGCTGAAAAAAGTTGAAAAGGTGGGTGAAAAGTGACATTTTTTTTTTTTTGCAAAAAGAAGGCTGCAAACTGACATCATAGCTTAAGGTGGGCTGAAATTGTCAGTGTATTGTAAAAGAAGGGGTTACTTTCAAAGTTATTAATAAAAATCATTATGGCTCGTTCCAGTATTCGTTCACCGAAGCACGGAAGCAAACTCAAAAATGCGATTGTCACAAAATGCGAAAGTTAGTTTCGCTTGTTTGCTCATGTCTATTTTCATTAAAGCGAAGGAAACCAAGAAGCTAACCTTACAATCACAAGCGAAACTCATAGAAGCGAAGGTCACAGACGCGAACTCACAAGTAGCGAACATTTGAAGCGAACCTGAGGGCTATCGGTCCATGTCCATTTGAATTCGGAGCGAGAGGATTAAGTTCGCTTCCTTATCTACATCTACAGGAAGGATGCAAAAGCTTTCAGAACGAGAATAATTTTAGAATCGGAAATTTGGTCAATCCTTGGAAGTCAAAATTGGTGTGATTGCTCTTAACCGCGATGTTCGTGATGTTAGTAAAACGAACTTGTGCTTGGATTTAGAGCTTCTGTTGATTGCAATTGGACCGAACTGTTGATTCGTAATTGGAAATTTAATTATTAGATTTGGTATGAACGGGTTCATTGTTGGAAATACGAACAGGTTCGCAGAGGGATTTGAGTCTGAATTCGCAACCAGGGTGTGATTTCGTAACTTCCACAGTCGTTAAATGTGAACCTGTGTTTGGTTGTTAAGATTTTGAAATTGGATTCACACTTGGTACTGGATTTGATTCGCCTCTAACAGACGATCCTAGGTCTCAAAATGAATCTGGATTCGCTTCACAGTTGACATCGAAGGATTTACTCTGTATCTCAAAATTGATGTCGCATCTGAAGTCGGATGCTGGTGAAATTGGAACGAAACATCCGTCGATATTTCTAATCTCAGTATTACAAAGAAATCTGGAATCGGAATTTCATGGCTTCAAAATTGAAATCGTAATGAAACTGTACTGATGATCGGAACCAACGGTATTGGAGATTGGTTTTGATTAAAAAGCTTTTATGGATCCGAAGTTTTCTTTCACGTATCTAATTTTGACTTGCTAAGTCAAAGGATCTTCGTTCTTCAGATTAAACGAGGAAGACAACAACTGTTTCAATTCCAGTCCCCGAGTATTTACAAGCTTTACAGTTTCTACCCATTTGGAAGATGTTCTTTATTTCAGCGTTCCAAAGATGAAAATGGGTTATATTTTCGAATTTTGCCCCCCTGACTTTCAGATCTTCGCAGATTTTATCCCCAAAATTCTTTTCAATTTGTTGGATTTTATTTCCATTTTTTTCCCTTCTATCCAAAAGATTTTAACTTCATATCCTTTTTCCTTGGTCTTATTCTTTTTAAACCCTTCTAAATAATTGCTGCTTTTCTATTATTTTGTCTAAATTTAAAAATCGTAAGATGCAAAATTATTTTTTGTTATTTTTCCGGTTTTAATTTTTGTGAACTGAGGATATTCCAAAAGGATTTGTTTCATCATATTTGATGGGTTTTGAAGATTGTTGATGATTCTTCTTAACTTTCCGGATTCTCTCCATGATATTTGTTGAAGATTCAAGGGGGAGTTCATATTTGGAAGATTATTTTTATTTTTATCGCTTTGAAGACCCCATGTACTGATGAGTCTCACAATTTAGGGGGAGAAAAGCCAAGAAGATCCGAAATTGTGATCTTCATTAGTTTCAACGTCTAGGGGGAGATTGTTAAGTATTGGAAATATTGAAACTGATTTGGCATATTTGGTTATTTAGGGAAGCCTTTTTAGGGTTAATCTTTTTATGATTCCCTCCGGTGCCTTTATAATAGAAGTTCTTAATCGAGCTCTTCTAAGGCATTGGTTTTATTTGAAGGCATATATTTTATATTTATGGTATATATTTATTTTTCCCTATAAATAATCATCAGGTTAACTTTTGGTGTAAGCTTTTTATCAGATTAGGGTTTGTCTCTGTATGTTCATCTCATAATCAATTTATGAAAAAACCTTTATCAGATTACTTGCATATGATGGTGATTGATTCTTGATTGTTCTTGATATTCCGCATTCGTCATCTCAGATTTATTCTTAACAAGTGGTATCAGAGCGGCTTCTTGTAGATCTCAACGATTATAGCAAGAATCGATCTTGTTTACGGCGATATTTTATCATGAATCTCACCTTATTCTTCAAGTTTTGTAAGTTTTCTGAAAAGAAAAAGTCTATACCTCGTTTTTATTGAAATATCTTCTTTAGATCTATTATCTTCAACTCATTATTTCATCTAATTTGTTCTTGAATCGTTTTCTGGAAGAGAGTTAAAGGAAAAATTTCGTGTTTATTTGAATTTTCGTGGTCAGATCTACTTTATCTCTCTAAAATCCATCTCAGATCTGTTTTCTCTCTCTAGAAACCCTCTTAGATCCGTTTTCTCTCTCTAGAACCCTTATCAGATCTGCTTTCTCTTTCCTCAAGTTCTATCATTTGTTGAAGATCAAATGGATAAACCGAATTTATTGTTTAACTCCATTTTAGAACTTGGATTAAAGGTTACTAAACCAATCTACGATGTTAACAAAGTGAACATGTTTCAAATCAGTGGTCGATCTATGTTGAATGATATTCCTTAGTTGTATAATCTTCTTGTTGATAAGAAAATATCTTCATACTCATCTGTTAATTACCGTGAGTTAAGAGAAAATAAGAGAATAGTATAACAATTTCATATTATCTATGGACATTTAGATCGAGAAAATACACAAATGTTGGAGATAAAAAGAGCTGAAAAAAGAAGGAAAGATGCTCCTGATGTTCTTGCTAAAGGTCATAATGTTCTTCATGTTTATGAAGAAAAGATGACTCCAGATGTTCTGGTTGAGGGAGAGTCAAGTGGTTCATGTGTTTCAGATGAGTTACATTCCGAATCTGGTACTTTAGAAGATGAATCTCAAAGAAATTTTTATGAAATCATGAAAGTGAAAACATTTTGTTCCATTGGAACTCAAACAGATGATTCTTTATGTCCTGAAGATGTTTTTGAAGGAATGATTCCTTACAAAAAGCTAATAATTCAAGATGTTCAGATTTACCAAACTCCTAAGGATTGTGTTCAAAAGTCTTCAAATGATCGGATTCAGAAAGATGAAAAGGTTTTTTAGATTCAAAATTCGTTTATGAAGCCTAGAAATCAAAAAAGAAGAAAGAAGAGGAAGAAGAACAAGAGTAAAACAAAGAAGGTTTGGATGCCCAAGGTACACGTATCTAATGCATGTGGAAAGGTTCAGAAAGCTGAAGTAAAGGATGTTCAAAGGAAATCTCATTCAGATGAATATGTTAGGAGTTGGAGAAAAGAGAAAATAGTGTTCGGTGGGTTTAATGAATTTTTTGGATAATTTTGTTTTCCAACTAAGAAGCGGGTATTATTTTCAGAGTATGATAGATATTCTTCAAATAAATGTGTTTGCAAGAAACGAACTTCAATGTTGAACCTTAAATGGGTATAAAAAGTCCCATAAATTTTTGCCCATTATCAAAAAAAAAAAAAAAAACGAAAAATGGACAAATTTTGATGAAATCTGGTGAATATTGGGTCAAAGATATGAAATCTCGTTGAAGAAATCAAATTCATTGATTTTTAATTTATTGGAAATAACCAAAGGCTGAAAAAAGTTGAAAAGGTGGGTGAAAAGTGACATTTTTTTTTTTTTTGCAAAAAGAAGGCTGCAAACTGACATCATAGCTTAAGGTGGGCTGAAATTGTCAGTGTATTGTAAAAGAAGGGGTTACTTTCAAAGTTATTAATAAAAATCATTATGGCTCGTTCCAGTATTCGTTCACCGAAGCACGGAAGCAAACTCAAAAATGCGATTGTCACAAAATGCGAAAGTTAGTTTCGCTTGTTTGCTCATGTCTATTTTCATTAAAGCGAAGGAAACCAAGAAGCTAACCTTACAATCACAAGCGAAACTCATAGAAGCGAAGGTCACAGACGCGAACTCACAAGTAGCGAACATTTGAAGCGAACCTGAGGGCTATCGGTCCATGTCCATTTGAATTCGGAGCGAGAGGATTAAGTTCGCTTCCTTATCTACATCTACAGGAAGGATGCAAAAGCTTTCAGAACGAGAATAATTTTAGAATCGGAAATTTGGTCAATCCTTGGAAGTCAAAATTGGTGTGATTGCTCTTAACCGCGATGTTCGTGATGTTAGTAAAACGAACTTGTGCTTGGATTTAGAGCTTCTGTTGATTGCAATTGGACCGAACTGTTGATTCGTAATTGGAAATTTAATTATTAGATTTGGTATGAACGGGTTCATTGTTGGAAATACGAACAGGTTCGCAGAGGGATTTGAGTCTGAATTCGCAACCAGGGTGTGATTTCGTAACTTCCACAGTCGTTAAATGTGAACCTGTGTTTGGTTGTTAAGATTTTGAAATTGGATTCACACTTGGTACTGGATTTGATTCGCCTCTAACAGACGATCCTAGGTCTCAAAATGAATCTGGATTCGCTTCACAGTTGACATCGAAGGATTCACTCTGTATCTCAAAATTGATGTCGCATCTGAAGTCGGATGCTGGTGAAATTGGAACGAAACATCCGTCGATGTTTCTAATCTCAGTATTACAAAGAAATCTGGAATCGGAATTTCATGGCTTCAAAATTGAAATCGTAATGAAACTGTACTGATGATCGGAACCAACGGTATTGGAGATTGGTTTTGATTAAAAAGCTTTTATGGATCGGAAGTTTTCTTTCACGTATCTAATTTTGACTTGCTAAGTCAAAGGATCTTCGTTCTTCAGATTAAACGAGGAAGACAACAACTGTTTCAATTCCAGTCCCCGAGTATTTACAAGCTTTACAGTTTCTACCCATTTGGAAGATGTTCTTTATTTCAGCGTTCCAAAGATGAAAATGGGTTATATTTTCGAATTTTGCCCCCCTGACTTTCAGATATTCGCAGATTTTATCCCCAAAATTCTTTTCAATTTGTTGGATTTTATTTCCATTTTTTTCCCTTCTATCCAAAAGATTTTAACTTCATATCCTTTTTCCTTGGTCTTATTCTTTTTAAACCCTTCTAAATAATTGCTGCTTTTCTATTATTTTGTCTAAATTTAAAAATCGTAAGATGCAAAATTATTTTTTGTTATTTTTCCGGTTTTAATTTTTGTGAACTGAGGATATTCCAAAAGGATTTGTTTCATCATATTTGACGGGTTTTGAAGATTGTTGATGATTCTTCTTAACTTTCCGGATTCTCTCCATGATATTTGTTGAAGATTCAAGGGGGAGTTCATATTTGGAAGATTATTTTTATTTTTATCGCTTTGAAGACCCCATGTACTGATGAGTCTCACAATTTAGGGGGAGAAAAGCCAAGAAGATCCGAAATTGTGATCTTCATTAGTTTCAACGTCTAGGGGGAGATTGTTAAGTATTGGAGATATTGAAACTGATTTGGCATATTTGGTTATTTAGGGAAGCCTTTTTAGGGTTAATCTTTTTATGATTCCCTCCGGTGCCTTTATAATAGAAGTTCTTAATCGAGCTCTTCTAAGACATTGGTTTTATTTTAAGGCATATATTTTATATTTATGGTATATATTTATTTTTCCCTATAAATAATCATCAGGTTAACTTTTGGTGTAAGCTTTTTATCAGATTAGGGTTTGTCTCTGTATGTTCATCTCATAATCAATTTATGAAAAACCTTTATCAGATTACTTGCATATGATGGTGATTGATTCTTGATTGTTCTTGATATTCCGCATTCGTCATCTCAGATTTATTCTTAACAAGTGGTATCAGAGCGGCTTCTTGTAGATCTCAACGATTATAGCAAGAATCGATCTTGTTTATGGCGATATTTTATCATGAATCTCACCTTATTCTTCATGTTTTGTAAGTTTTCTGAAAAGAAAAAGTCTATACCTCGTTTTTATTGAAATATATATTTTTAGATCTGTTATCTTCAACTCATTATTTCATATGATTTGTTCTTGAATCGTGTTCTGGTTTATTTGAATTTTCGTGTTCAAATCTACTTTATCTCTCTAAAATCCATCTCAGATCTGTTTTCTCTCTCCAGAAACCCTCTCAGATCCGTTTTCTCTCTCTCTAGAACCCTTATCAGATCTGCTTTCTTTTTCCTCAAGTTCTATCATTTGTTGAAGATCAAATGGATAAAACGAATTTATTGTTTAACTCCATTTTAGAACTTGGATTAACGGTTACTAAACCAATCTACGGTGTTAACAAAGTGAACATGTTTCAAATCAGTGGTCGATCTATGTTGAATGATATTCCTTAGTTATATAAGCTTCTTGTTGATAAGAAAATATCTTCATACTCATTTGTTAATTATCGTGAGTTAAGAGAGAATGAGAGAATAGTACAACAATTTCATATTATCTATGGACATTTAGATCGAGAAAATAAACAAATGTTGGAGATAAAAAGAGCTGAAAAAGAAAGAAAGATGCTCTTGATGTTCTTGCTAAAGTTCATAATGTTCCTTATGTTTCTGAAGAAAAGATGACTCCAAATGTTTTTGTTGAGGGGGAGTCAAGTGGTTCATGTGTTTCAGATGAGTTACATTCCGAATTTGGAACTCAAACAGATGATTCGTTATGTCATGAAGATGTTTTTGAAGGATTGATTCCTTACAAAAACCCAATAATTCAAGATGTTAAGATTTATCAAACTCCTAAGGATTGTGTTCAAAATTCTTCAAATGTTCGGATTCAGAAAGATGAAAAGGTTGTTGAGATTCAAAATTCGTTTATGAAACCTAGAAATCAGAAAAGAAGAAATAAGAGGAAGAAGAACAAGAGTAAAACAAAGAATGTTTGGATGCCCAAGGTACAAGTATCTAATGCATGTGGAAATGTTCAAAAAGCTGAAGTAAAGGATGTTCAAAGGAAATTTCATTTAGATGAATATGTTAGGAGTTGGAGAAAAGAGAAAATAGTGTTCGGTTGGTTTAATGAATTTTTTGGTAATTTTTGTTTTCCAACTAAGAAGCGGGTATTATTTTTATAGGATGATGGATATTCTTCAGATAAATGGGTTTTCAATAAACGAACTTCATTGTTGAACCTTAAATGGGTATCAAAAGTCCCATAAAAGTTTTGCTCTTTATGAAAAAAAAATGAGAAATAGACAAATTTTGATGAAATCTGGTGAATATTGGGTCGAAGATATGAAATCTCGTTTAAGAAATCAAATTCATTGATTTTTAATTGATTGGAAATAAGCAAAGGTTGAAAAAGTTGAAAAGGTGGGTGAAAAGTGACATTTTTTTGCAAAAAGAAGGCTGCGATCTGACATCATAACTTAAAGTGGGCTGAAATGCAGTGTACTGTAAAAGAAGGGGTTACTTTCGAAGTTATTAATAAAAATCGCTATGTCTCGTTCCTATATTCGTTCACCGAAGCATAGAAGCAAACTCAAAAACGCGATTGTTACAAAATGCGAAAGTTAGTTTCGCTTGTTTGCTCGTGCCTATTTTCATTTAAGCGAAGGAAACCAAGATGCGAACCTTACAATCACAAGCGAAAATCATAGAAGCGAAGGTCACAGACGCTATCACACCCCCAAACCGGAATGGCGGAAACGTTCGAGGGCGGAGGACGTCATGTTTAGTATCATAACCATAGTGAAGAAAGTAAACACAACCATCATAAATATAATTTAAAAGGTTACATCGTTGCAAAATACATGTTTCCAAATAAATTACATATGATGTCAAAATAGTTCAAAAGAAATCTATGCCTTAGCGTCTTGCCTTCAAAAGTCTTGTGGTTACTCGCATTACTGATTACCTGAGAATACAAGTTGTTTTTGAAAGAGTATCAGCATTAAAGCTGGTGAGTTCATAAGCAATTTATGAATGAAAAATGAATGTTGTTCTTTGAAGTTTGTTACAAGTTTGTTTCTAGAAAATCCAATATTTTCTAAAAGGTTTAGTGTAGTCTTAACTGAGCCAAGACTTAGTATATGTAGGTAAATCATCATACTTATATGTGGTTTTATATTTAAATAAAACTCCTTTTCGTGAAATCCTTAAATTCCCATGAACGGTGTGTTTGTTAATTTCCCATGTGAGTTGTTATAACCATACTATGAGTGGAAGACCTCGTACTCGACGTTCTTCAAGCGTCAGAATATTATGACACTTGTCACCCCAGACCTGCAAGTCTAGCTGTTGCAAGCAGCTCAAGTGTGAATAATCGTAAGTCGAAAACTAAATCCGTAAACTCGGAGAGTTTGTAAAAAGAGTCTACTATGTTCACAAATTTTCTTATAATTTTTGGTGGTCTCAAACCAGTGTGAAAATGTTCATTTTCACAACCTGGTCTGATTTCGTTGCTGCAGTGATAGGCAGTTTTGTAAAAATCACCAAAAATTGTAGGAAAATCGTATGAAGATGTGCAAGTAGTCATTTTAAAGGTATAAACCAGAACCATTTGCATATTGAATAGTTTTGGAAAATATTAAGTTTAAGTTGGGTAAAACAGTTAGTGAACATGTCACAACTTTTCTGTTGTAAGCTGTCAAGTTAAGTTTGAAATATGTTTTAGTGTTTTAACTTGTACTCCCCCTCTGAAAACTAGAGAATGTAGGGTTATGAACTCACCTTGAGTGATTCTTGGAAGAGTGGAAGGTCAAAGACGAGGAGTATCAAGTCAAGAACACTTGATGAACACATAAAAGCTTGGATGATCCTAAGAACGATTCTTTGGTGTTAGAATGTGTGTAGATGATTCAAGGATGTTATGAAAACATGGAATAAAACTTGAGTTTAGAGGAAATACTTACCAAAAAGTGAAGTAATAGCTCAAGAACACTTCCAAAAGTGGCTGGAAGTTGAGAGAAAATAAGCTTCTTTGTGTGGTAAGAAAGGTGTAAAAGTGTGGGAATGATCAAAGTGAATCAAAAAAATCCTCCAGGGATTTCTTTATATAGAGGAGTTGCTGGAGCAAGTTGCAAGATTGATAGGATGTTTGCCTTGGTTTGTATGATGTGTATCGGGTTGGGTTAATGGGGAAGTGACACATGGAGGCAAGTGGGCACACTTGACCCACTTGTGGGGTAAAATATCCTTAGATATTTCTATTAATGAAATAATGATTTTAAATTAATAAATCCTTGAGAAATAAATAAAATATTAGTTTTGGGAGTTTAAAATGGTAAAAATATGAATTTGGTGAAAAAATCCTGTCAAAACGTCAAAAATGGGCTTATAGTTTCGGCCGATTGGGGCGTCGGGCCCTGGTAGTGTTGTGGAGGAATATAGGGCAGGGTGTGGATTGTAAACTTCGGGTTCCGAATCGGTTTCATCTGAGTCTTCTTCTTCTTCTTCTTCACCGTCTACTAATTCTTCCTCTTCCATGGGTTCTTCATCCTCCGTGGGTTCCTCATCAGAATCTTCCTCTGGGTCTTCCACAATCCAACCAGCATCCCTTGGTTGGGGAAGTAGGGGTCACCCGGCAAGTGAAATCCTGCCATCGCGCCTGTACGAGAATAGGGATAAGAAGGATATGGTGAGAAATTTTAGTATAAGAAATTAGTTATTGTAATTATATAATGTGATTATTTGTGTTAAAATACTCCCATAGTATTTTTACGTTTGATTCTCAAGATTTTTGGTAAGTTGAAGACTTGTTGCTCATCATGATTCTTCTTCGGCATACTTTGGTCATACCTTGGCTAAATATAGTTGATCAGACTATATTCATCCAAGATCTGACTACATACCCTGAAGCTGGATCATGGTGTCCAACTTTTCTCAATACTATTATGTTATTGCTATTGTGATACTGAACTAGTGAGTGCGATGGTACGAATACTTTTATAAAAATACGAATTTTTATTTTTAAAAGTATTTTTGAAAGGCTACGTCAGAGAATTTTGTTCCGTTGTATTTATAGTTTGTATATCTTATGTGGTTCGATATACTTAGTTCACTATAAACAAAGCTCTGATATCAATCTGTCACACCCCCAAACCAGAATGACGGAAACATTCGAGGGCGGAGGACGTCATGTTTAGTATCATAACCATAGCGAAGAAAGTAAACACAACCATCATAAATATAATTTAAAAGGTTACATCATTGAAAAATACATGTTTCCAAATAAATTACATATGATGTTGTAGAGGTTGAATTGTAAAAGTCGAGTTGTTTGTTTGTTTAGTTTCGCATTTTTAGTTATTTTACTAAGTCAGTTTTATGCGAAGCGTATTGAAATAGACTTAGTATATTTTTTGTACACTCAGGTGTCCTATAAATAGGGACTGAGGATAGAAGTAGAAATAACTTTTCTCTCGAGAATTCTTTCTGCTTAAAAGTTTTGTAATCAGTCTTCATCAATATAAGATCTGATTAATATTTACTCTTTGTGTTCTTACTTTTCATTGATTCAATCATAATTGCTTTCTGATTCTCGATAACAATTCTCTTCAATTGGTATCAGAGCAAGATTCAAACTGCATCGATCTGATTTTCGTGTTAGAATCATTTTCTTTTTGAGTAGCAACATTACTCAAAATTTTCCGTGCATTTTGATTTTGAAAATCACATTTGATCTTCAAATTTGAATTAATTCTGTTTTTGAATTGTTTAGTCGAGTGATCGATTAGTAATTTGTGATCAATTCAGTTGATCAATTCTCAAATTCATCAACTTTATCAAGCTTTCTGAAAATTCCTGTGTTCATCAATGGCGAACTTCAACATAAATACAATGACTTCTTTCTCTCACTTGCTTGGTTCCTCAACCAAAATTCCAATGTTAATCCCTGAATACTATGATCAGTGGGCTGATAGAATGGAGGATTACTTAAATGGAATTGATGAAGAACTTTGGAATTGTATCGATGGAACAATGCAAGCTCCTGCTAATGTTCAACCAATTGGACCATCTACTACTTCTGCTGAAGTTGCTGAACAACAAAAACGTTTGAAGAATAATGAAAAGAGGTGCATGAGGGAACTAAGAGGTGCTCTACCTCCTGTGGTTTACAATTACATCCGTAGTTGTAAAACAACCAAGGAGATCTGGAACACTCTAAAAGAGAAGTATCAAGGTAGCGAAAAGACGAAGATCAACTCTGTGAAGCAATGTCTAGTTGAACTGAAGGAATTCAGACAAAAGGACGCTGAAACTCTTGAAAATTACTATGATCGTCTGAATGAGCTTGTGTTTCGCTGCAATAGGTATGGAATCACTAGGTCTCTCATGGAGTTCAATTTAACTTTCATCATGGGCCTTCGCAAGGAATGGCGAAGTGTGAGTATGATGATTAAGAATCAACAGAGTTTTGATACAACCCGCTTGAATGATCTCTACAATCAGCTGAAAACACATGAAAGTGAAGTTTTAGAAATGTATGAAGAATCAAAACAAAGTATAGGAGGACCTTTGGCTCTTGTTTCAAAGGTATCAGAAGTCGAATTTAATGAAGCAGATAGTTCAGACAATGAAGGATTTTTAATGAACTCAGATGATGAAGCTGTGACATTCTACTCAAACAACAAAGTTAAGAAGTTTTTCAAAAAGCCTTTTAATCCATAAGGAAAGGCAAATGATGCAAAGAATGGAGTCGCAAATGCTGGAGGAGAGGAGAAGAAGAAAATGGAAAAAGTTGATGAAAAGCAAAAAGATATTAAAGATGCGAAGAAATTGAAAGGTGATTCTGGAATTTACTATCAGTACTGCAATGGTGCGAATCACTTCGCAACTGAATGCATGTTGCGAAAGAAAGAGGAGAAAAAGAACAAAGTGAAAGATGAAGCTTACTATTCAGAAAAGATTGAAGAGTTGCGTGCGAAGACAAAAGGAATGTCACTTGTTGCGAAGGGTGAGTCTGATGAGGAAGAAAGTGGAACATATCAGATATGGTCTTTAGGATCCGATGACGAAGAAATGAGGCATCCAACTCATGGAGCAATGTTCGCAAGCTTTGAAGAAAATTGCGAAGAGAATGTTTCAGGAAGGTGCTTTGTATCCAAATCCACAGACAAATCACCAATGACCACCAATGTACGTGCTATTCTTGAATCTTTCAATATTCCTTTATCTGCTTATGATACTGAAATTACTTCTTTTGATGATATTGTTGCTTATTTTGATTCTATTATTGTGTCTGCTAGTACAGAAGCTCAAAATTTAAATATGCAACTAGTTGAGACACGAAGAGAGTTAGAAATAAAACGTAGCAGAGTAGACAAACTTGAATCGCAAATCAAAAATGTAAATTGTGATAGGGACAATCTTGGAAATGAAGTTAGGTTGTTGCTAGCACAAAGAAATATATACTGTAATTCTGCTAAGCGTTTGTATGCAAAATTAACTGCTTTACATCATTCATCCGAAATTAGCAAAGAACAACATAGGAAACTTTTACCTTTTCTTGAATATGATCGTGAAAAAGTTGATGTTGTGTCTTATGATTGCGAAAACACAATTGCTCAATTTGACAAAATACCTGATGATAGATTCGCATATGGTATTGTCGAAATTGATGAATTTTTAAATACTGATGAGTTGTTTAGTATTGTCAATGAAAGTTTGACAAAGAATGAACAAGTGAAAATCTTAAAGAAAACTGAAACCTCAAATCTTGATTCTCAACTCAATTATGCTGATATTGATGAAAATTCAGATAATGTGAGTGAAATCAGTGAGATAGAAGAGGAAGAGGAGGTTGATTGTTCTCAATTGTCAATCATTAATATCACATCTAAGCTCAAAGGTAAGGAAATTATAGTTGATTCGATGGTCAAAGATGACATTGAAAAACCCTCTACTTCGCAACATTGTAATTTTGATAATGTGAAAGTTGAAAGCTGAAAATCTAATGACACTGATAAAAACAAAGAAGATGTGAAGGATTCACATGAAATACCTCCACGAGTTGTGGTTGATCAAGTGTTTGAAAATACAAAAGAATTTGACAAAATTTTAAATAACAACGCACATTATTTGGAAACCAACACTGTGGTATATCCAAATTCTATATGCACTGATAAAACCATTTTTCCAAATCAAGTTTTTGTCACTACTGGGAATGATGAGAAAATTCATCCTGAATTCAACAAAATGATTGAAAAAGATAATCAAAGGTCAACTACTGAAGGTTTTTTCGCAAATCAAAACACAGAAGAAAACAATTTAACTCAAAATCCTTATGTGTTTCAAAAACAAAAGTCATCACTAAAATGAGTTGTTAAAGGTGAAAAAGCAAACAAAGTTTTTGAAAAAGTTGAAAAACCAAAGATTGAAGTGAAATTAAATTCTCATGAATTTAAATTGATGGTTGGAAATTATTCAACAGAAAATAATGTTTCGAAAAGAAAAGCAAGAAAAGCAATTTTTTGGCAAGTTGTGTCCAATGATAAATCAAAAGTTGAAAAAGAAAAAATTTCAAAGTCAAAATTGTCAAAATTTTAAAGCATAAATAAACAAAAGGATACAAGTTTTCATAAACCAATATATTCTGTTGACAAGATTCCAATGAAAAATAATGATAAACTTGTTCGCAAATATGACAACAATCGAAAATTTAAGAATTCACAAAAATTTGTGACAAATCAAAAGTTTCAAAAAGTTGGCAAATTCACGAATGATTCATCATCTTTGAATGTCACAAAACAAACAAAAATGAAGTTTTCTCCTAAACAACCAAATTTTCCAAATCCATCAGTCTCAAAACCGACCAAAGCTTCATATACAAAAGGAAAATCTGAGGTAGATATGATCAATCGTTGGCTTGAAGGGAAAGGAAGACAATATCAAAGTGGGAAGTTTTCATAGCAACAAATAAAAAATGCATTTGATAAGTTTGCAAATAACTCTTCCACCGGTAGTTCATCATCTTATAATTCGCAAGTTCCAGTACATAAATGGAAACCAGTTATCAAAGTTGCGAATGTTGTGAAAGATGAGATGAAAATCAATGAAAATCCAAAACTGTTGAACAACTATATTTCAATATCTCGATCTGATGATGTTGATATAATTGATAGTGTCACAGACAAAGTGAAAACATGGTTTTTAAATTCAAAGCATTTGTTCAAAAATACTAATGGAGGACCCAATAAGTCTTGGGTTCATAAATTTTTCCAATAAATGCAGGTGATATGTGACGAGCAATATGATGCGAAATGGTTTATTGATAGTGGTTGCTCTCGTCACATGACTGGAAGGAAGGAAAACTTGCGAGATTATCGAAGCTTGGAAAATGCAGGAGTAGTCAAATTTGGAAATAATCACAAGTGTCAAGTGAAAGGCTATGGGAAAGTCACAAATGGACAATTCAATGTTAACAGGGTTGCTTATGTTGAAGGACTTCAACATAACTTGATTAGTGTTTCACAACTTGTTGTGGGTACTGGAAACCAGGTTGTGTTTAATGAAGAAGGAAGTATCATTTCAAATGCGAAGACAAATGAAGTACTTCTCAAATCCAAAAGATATGGTGATATGTTTACACTGGACATCAAACCAATCCTGGGAAAACCTGCTGTGTGTTTACTATCAAAGGAATCTAATGATGTCAGCTGGCTTTGGCATAGAAGATTGTCACACTTGAACTTTCGCAATAATAAAAAACTTGTCACTGAAGATTTAGTTCGAGGTTTACCTGTACTAAAATTTGACAATGATTCTCTATGTGCAGCTTGCGAACAAGCAAAAACAACATAGAAAAGGTCATCCAATTGTGATAGATTCAAAAATCATAGAACCATTGGAAATTCTTCACATTGACTTATGTGGTCCGTCGACTGTTGCTACAATCAATAAAAAGCGTTACATTTAGTTATTGTTGATGATTTTTCTCGATTCACATGGGTATTTTTTCTCAGGTTAAAATCAGAAGTTGCTCAGACGATGATTGATTTTATCAAATTGATTGAGATTAGCCTTAAAAAGAATGTTCGCAAAATAAAAAGTGATAATGGTTCTGAGTTTAAAAATCAAACTCTTGATTCATTTCTCATAGGCAAAGGAATTTCGCATAATTTCTCATCACCATATACTCCACAACAAAATGGTGTTGTTGAAAGAAGAAATCGATCTCTAAGCAGCCAGAAACCATGTTAACATATGTGAATCTACCTCAATATCTTTGGGCTGAAGCAGTTTCAACAGCGTGCTTTACTCAGAATCGATCATTTATTCATCGCAGATTCAATATCACTCCATATGAGATCATTAACAATCGAAAACCTAATGTCAAATTTTTCCATGTTTTTGGTTGTAGGTGCTTCATAATGAATCTCAAAGATAATTTGACAAAGTTCCAAGCTAAAGCTGATGAAGGCATATTCTTAGGATATTCGCAAAATTCAGTAGTATAGGGTGCTAAACAAGCAAACAAGAAAAGTTGAAGAAACTTTCAATTTAACTTTTGATGATTACTATCTTAAACAAACGGATAATAAATTTGAAAATAAATCAATTCTTGTTGATTCAGATACACAAATTGATAATTCTGAAATAAATGATTTTGATTATGATTTAATTTTTGGAATTCCTGACAGGGCAATTGATGCAGAAAACAATGCTCCTGATAATCAATCATTAGAATCCTCAAAACATACTGATGATTCAACAATCACTACAAGTTCAGTATCTTGCGAAAGTGTGAATGAAGTTCATATGGAGGGGGAGCATACGATTAACAATGAACTCAGAATGCAAACTTTTGAGGGGGAGAGTGAAAATTTGAATCATCAAGTTGAGGGGGAGCATTCGCAAATTCAACATGATCATCATTTTGAGGGGGAGCATCAGGATGAACATCATGTTGAGGGGGAGCATGATGAAACAGAGACAATTAATCTTGATGAAAATGATGAGTTTCATGAACTAAATGATAATTTTTCTGTTGCAGGATCTGCAAATGAAGATATGTATGAAGATGCACCATTGGAATTTAATTCGGATTATCCACCACTTGAGAAATGGACAAGAAATCATCCAAAAGAATAGGTAATTGGCAATCCACATGATGGTGTTTTAACAAGAGCTCAAATTCGTGCGAAAAATGAGGTACTAAATGCGAACCAAGAACTGTGTATGTTTAATGTCTTTATTTCGAAAATAGAGCCAAAGACAGTAAAGGATGCTATGGAACACTCAGATTGGGTTATTGCTATGCAATCTGAACTGGCTGAATTTGAACGAAACAAGGTTTGGAGATTAATTCCTAAACCTTCTGATGTTTCAATTGTCGGACTAAAATGGATTTTTAAAAATAAAACGGACAAAGATGGCAATATTATTCGAAATAAATCTAGACTAGTAGTTAAATGTTATTCGCAACAAGAAGGAATAGACTATGAAGAAACATTTGCTCCTGTTGCAAGACTCGAAGCAGTTCGCATATTTTTAGCTTATGCAGCTCACAAAGACTTTGATGTTTTTCAAATGGATGTTAAGTGTGCATTCTTAAATGGAGAACTTGAAGAAACAGTCTATGTTGAACAACCACCAGGATTGATAAATGATGATCATCCTGATCATGTCTACATTCTAGACAAGGCAGTGTATGGATTAAAACAAGCACCAAGAGCCTGGTACACAACACTTACAAACTTATTGAAACAATCTAAATTTAAACAAGGATCAGTTGACCCTATATTATTTCGCAAGAAAGTTGGGAATCATCTAATGCTTGTTCAAATTTATGTTGATGATATTATTTTTGGCTCAACTGACCCAGCATTGTCAATTGAATTTGAAAATCTAATGAAGAGTCAATTTGAAATGAGTATGATGGGAAAATTAATAATTTTCTTAGATTGAACATAAGACAGAATAGGGATGGAATTTTAATCAATCAAGAAAAATACACGAAGAACTTGCTTGAAAAATTTGGAATGACCAACAGCACGAAATTGAGAGTACCAATGGCAGTGGGAACAAGATTAACTCCTTCGTTAGATGCTCCTGCTGTTGACTTGACACTTTATCGAAGCATGATAGGGTCTTTATTGTACTTAACTGCAAGTAGACCTGATATTATGTTTTCGGTATGTAATTGTCAAGCTAATCCCAGAAAACCTCATTTGACTGCAGTGAAAAATATTTTTCGCTATCTTAAGGGAACAGTTTCGCTAGGACTTTAGTATCCTTCGAAAACGGGATTTTTCATTCAAGCTTTTTCAGATTCTGATCTAGGAGGATGTACTTTGGATAGAAAAAGTACGAGTGGTGGATGTCAACTATTGGATGGGAAGTTGGTAAGCTGGCAATCGAAGAAGCAAACTTGTGTGGCTATATCAACTGCTGAGGCTGAATACATTGCAGCTGCTGCTTGCACTTCGCAAATTATTTGGATTCAGAGTCAACTTCGTGACTATGCAATAAACATGAAAAAGATTCCCTTGTATTGTGATTCGCAAAGTGCAATTCGCATTTGTCATAATCCAGTACAACATTCAAAGACAAAACACATTGCTCTTCGATATCCTTTTATTAAAGATCATGTGGAAGATGGGAATATTGAAATTCATTTTGTTAAAAAAACTGAACAACTTGCTGATATTTTTACTAAACGTCTTGATGAAAAATCATTTGTAAGAATTTTAGCAGGTTTGGGGATGATTGATGCGAATTCAATTCCAAAATATCAAGCATGGAAGTTTGATTCAGCAGTTATGAGTCAGAATTGTTCAGATGTTACTGTTCATCCAGAGGCTTCGCATCCACATTTCTTCGCATTTGCACTCATAACAACTAAGGTTAGGTTTACGATTCATTTTGTATTTTTGTTTTTGAAAAATCAAAAATCCAAAAAGATTTTATGTTTATTCATTTTTGTTTTTGAAAATTCAAAAATCCAAAAAGATTTTATGTTTATTCATTTTTGTTTTTGAAAAATCAAAAATCCAAAAAGATTTTATTTTGTTATGTTTTTAATTTTGAAAAATTTAAAATCACAAAAATATTCTTTAGCGTGTTTTGATTTTAGTCCAGGCTTAATGCAAAGAGGTCATGCTTATATGTTTGTATGGGAAGGTATCATTTTTTTTATAATTTGAACTAGTTAGGATGTCCCTAGAAGCATGCTGCAGCATGTTGACTAAAGCCTCATGTAACTCTATGTGTGAGAAAAGAAAGCCTTAATGAAATTTTCACATGAAAATTTCTTCCCAAAAGGCTTGTATTCGCATAAGTCAAAAGAGCTACCTTACTCTTCTCATATGAGTTAAGAGTTTTCTGTTTGGTCCACATATAACAGACGTACATTCGATCTTATCACCAATATTTTTCATCTCAAAATTCTACACAAATATCACACACAAAGACGTATGTCCGAGAGGTCTCTGATCAAACCCATCGAGACTTAGATATACAAAAATTTTGTGTTTATGATCTGACATCATGAGTCTGTGTTGAAAGTGAAACCCAAAAATCATAAACCTTGAGGAATTGACAGGGAACATAGTTCCAGATTTTAACGAAACTTTTGTTTCAGTACCAAAATTTCGAAACTCCAAATCATATTCAATTCGCATGCGTGGTCTTGATCAAACATTCGTAACCCACGATGTTTGTTACCCAACAAGATCCAGTACAAATCAACTTGTCACTGACTACACTGGTCATACAAGTAATTTCAGTTACAATTTCTCACCTTATGTTTAGGATGATATGTAATGAAATTTGAAACCAACCCAAAAGTATCTTTCAAAAGAAGCCCTTTGATACTTATCAAAAAGTATTCGATTGTAATTCACGGGAAACTATACAAGCTGTTGATCATTTATCTTGATGATTAACGAAGCAACCTTTGCCTGGGATTTAACTGCCTTTGTGTCAAATTGAATTTTTGACATCACAGACTTCCAATTTTTTTTTTGTTTCTCATCTTATTTCTTTGGAACACAACACTCACGAAATCCTTGAGGTTCTGAGTAAGACCAACTCAGGCTGATGATTTCGCAAATTTGGCATATGACTTCACTTTACATCCCAAAAGTGAAAGAGCCTTGCCTCCATGCGAAGGGTTTTAATGGTTCAAATTCTATAACGGGAAAATTGGCAGGCTGTGTACTCAAGATGGTTGGTATTCTGTCCGGCTTTCTAGGAGATGTGACAGTTACTTTTTGAAGCATGGCTATCTTTTACAGTCATGGTCTGATTTTCAAGGTGCCACATCGGATAACATTAATTATATCCCGCTTGAATTTCAGATTGATTTGGGTAACCTATAAAAGGGGGATCAAGAACATTGTATACGGTTACGCGAACAAAACTATCCCAATCCTAAAGATCTTCCAACTCTTTCAACTTCATCTTGTTCAAACTCTTACAATGGCCGGTACTTAATCAAACACTGATGAAGTTCTCTCACAGTGACTCATGAAGATCCAAAGCACCAACTATCTGGTTGATCCCAGTGTCTCTTCATACCCAGAGGGATTAAAGATGTTAATCGTAGCCTTGAAAAGATCTCCTCTGTCTACTACAATGTTCAATTTCTTCTCAGTACCGATGACTTGGTTGTCGTTGGCAGCATCATCAGCCTCATACAACTATGCAACTGATGTCATTACCTTCCATATGATGAACAACAAAAGGGTCAAACTCACCAAGAAAATGTCCATCGAGTTCTTGAACATTCTTAACAACCCTCTCTTTTTCAAACCGCTAAATTCCCAAATCATCTTTATGTTCAATGAAATGGGTCATCAGCCAGCATTGGAGAAGATTAGCGATTTCAGAAAGTCTGGATTACCATGTATGTGGAATTTTCTATTTGGGATTTTCCTCACATGTTTGACAGGAAGATCAGTAGGTCTGGACAAGGGACGAATGGAAGTATACTGGATTAACGGTTACTAAACCAATCTACGGTGTTAACAAAGTGAACATGTTTCAAATCAGTGGTCGATCTATGTTGAATGATATTCCTTAGTTGTATAATCTTCTTGTTGATAAGAAAATATCTTCATACTCATCTGTTAATTATCGTGAGTTAAGAGAGAATGAGAGAATAGTACAACAATTTCATATTATCTATGGACATTTAGATCGAGAAAATAAACAAATGTTGGAGATAAAAAGAGCTGAAAAAGAAAGAAATATTCTATTGATGTTCTTGCTAAAGTTCATAATGTTCCTCATGTTTCTGAAGAAAAGATGACTCCAAATGTTCTTGTTGAGGGGGAGTCAAGTGGTTCATGTGTTTCAGATGAGTTACATTCCGAATTTGGAACTCAAACAGATGATTCTTTATGTCCTGAAGATGTTTTTGAAGGAATGATTCCTTACAAAAAGCCAATAATTCAAGATGTTAAGATTTATCAAACTCCTAAGGATTGTGTTCAACATTCTTCAAATGTTCGGATTCAGAAAGATGAAAAGGTTGTTCAGATTCAAAATTCGTTTATGAAACCTAGAAATCAGAAAAGAAGAAAGAAGAGGAAGAAGAACAAGAGTAAAACAAAGAATGTTTGGTCGATCTATGTTGAATGATATTCCCGAGTTGTATAATCTTCTTGTTGATACGAAAATATCTGCATACTCATCTGTTAATTACCGTGATTTAAGAGAGAATGAGAGAATAATAGAACAATTTCATATTATCTATGGAGATTTAGATCGAGAAAATAAACAAATGTTGGAGATA
Organism: Lactuca sativa; assembly: GCF_002870075.4. Taxonomy (NCBI): domain Eukaryota; kingdom Viridiplantae; phylum Streptophyta; class Magnoliopsida; order Asterales; family Asteraceae; genus Lactuca; species Lactuca sativa. Next base: position 112,519,907 of record NC_056627.2, on the reverse strand, counting down.
AAAAGAGCGGAAAAGAAAAAGAAAGATGCTCTTGATGTTCTTGCTAAAGTTCATAATGTTCCTCATGTTTATGAAGAAAAGATGACTCCAGATGTACTTGTTGAGGGGGAGTCAAGTGGTTCATGTGTTTTAGATGAGTTACATTCCGAATCTGGTACTTCAGAAGATGAATCTCAAAGAAATTCTTCTGAAATCGTGAGAGTGGAGACATTTTGTTCCATTGGAACTCAAACAGATGATTCTTTATGTCCTGAAGATGTTTTGGAAGAAATGATTGCTTACAAAAAGCCAATAATTCAAGATGTTCAGATTTATCAAACTCCTAAGGATTTTGTTCAAAAGTCTTCAAATGTTCGGATTCAGAAAGATGAAAGGTTGTTCAGATTCAAAATTCGTTTATGAAGCCTAGAAATCAGAAAAGAAGAAAGAAGAGGAAGAATAATGTCACACCCCAAAACCAAGAACGGAGGAAACATTCTGGGGCTGAGGACGTCATGTAAAGTATCACAACATAGTAAAAGTAAACAAGCAAACAACATCATCCATTGCATTAAATATATAATTTTAATACAAGCGTGTTCTGTACAGTTATAGACACCAAAAATAATGTGAATCAAAATAATAAGATGAGTCTTGGATGCGCTCCATCTTCTCAAAAGCTAGCCTCGGTACCTGTCTAGTGATGACCTGAGAATACAAGTTATTTTGAAAGAGTTTATCAACATTAAGTTGGTGAGTTCATAAGTATTTAGTGTCGGTGTTTGTTATCAAAACGTTTGAACATGTCTCAAGTGTAAGTTTGTAAAATGTATGTGAATGTTTGTAAGTGTTTGTACAAGTTTGAATCTCTCATAAAAACCTATATTTTCTATTAAAGTAGCCTTCTACCAAGGCTTAATTGTTTTGTACATTTGTTTGTTGTAAAAGTGTGTAATTTTCCCAAGGGTAGCTATCATTATCAAAATATAGTTTGTACATAAATGTTTAAGTGAAATAATCACTAAATGTATATAAAGGATAAATTATTGTAGTACTGTAGTATTGTAATATAGGAACTGCTGCTGTACTAACTACCTTAAACCGGATTTATATTAAGGTATCATGTGATTAATTGTACCATACTATCGACTGAGTATCAACGACAAATGAATGGTCGTAAAAAGAAATGACGTTTGGCACCCGCAGACCTGCAGGTCCGGCTGTAGCTAGCAACAAGGTGTAGGATAGTCAATCCAGTATAGATCTATACGCAAACTCACGCTCTCCCTCCAAGAGACTCTGGCTACAACTCGGGCCATGACATTTAAGGCGTGCTCCGATACAGTGGATCACAATTTGTCAATGTATATATGTATATGTGATGTATTGTTACATGTTCTAGTATCATTGTATATGTTAGCTTTCTAGTATGGTTGTATATGTTCTTTCTCTAATATAGTTGTATATGTTCTTCTTCTAGTATAGTTGTATATGTTTTTCTGCTAGTATAGTTGTATATGTTCTCATAGTAATGTAATGTATATGTTCTCATAGTAATGTAATGTATATGATCTCATAGTACTAAGTATTGACCCATGAATGAGCTGACTCATTGATCTAGCAATAGTATAAGTGTAACCCTGTATTACCCCGATGGTAACTCACTAATGATGTAACTGATACGTATGAATATGGAAGCACTTTTATTTCTATATATGCACATATGATATATAATTAATATTGAAACGACCCTCGGACGACTACCCGACATCCCACCAGACCACATCCAAATCGAGAAAAAGGAAATAGGGCGGATGGCCTTCCTAAGTCCTTTAAACATTGATTATATATCTATACATATATGGGCATGCAATTTATAAGAATTATAACAAAGTTTAAATAAAAGTATTTGGTAAGAAAAGAGTTTGTAAAACATTTTGAAGTAAAACAGTTTGATAAATAGTTTGAACAATGATAAAATCATTGGTTTTATAGTTATTAATCACATGTGATTGATGTAATAACCATAAGTATTCAACTTGTATTCCCCCCCCCCATAAAAGCATTTAAAACATTTAAAAGTATTTCAAAGGTTAATTAAAGGGGTATGAACTCACTTGCGGTGAGTGGATTGGATTGAAGTGTTGGTTACGGTGCTAGGTGACAATTGAAGACTTGTACACATGCACGAGCCTAGTTATCATATAATGAACATATATATAACTAATTAGCCTTATTATAACTAATAAAATGAATTGGGACACTCTAGAACCTGAAAACACTTTGTTTCAAGTGTTAAAGTTCACAGGGATTGTATCCGAGTGTTAGTAGGGAAAAACTAGGGTGTTTTGGGTCCAAGGGTAAGCTCCATGGGAGTTTACGGTCTAAATGACCTTTACCCTAGGAGTTTATGGCAGTAAACTCAAGGGTTTACGGTCTAAACTCCATTTCTTGCAACTATGGGTTGTTTGGAGGTTTAACAAATCCTTTGAAGCAATCTTGCTAAGTGGTTTAGCCTTTGGAATGGACTAGGGCCACAAAACACCCTCCTTGAGGTGTTTATGGCCTAAGGGTATTTTCCCTTGGGTTTACTACCCTAAACCCTAATGGGAAGGGATATTGCCTTTGTTTCAAGTCCTTATCACAACTAGGTAAACATCTAAGTTAGTTTTTAGGGCTAAGAAAGGAAAATGGCTCATTTAAACACCTTTTTGGGTGTTTACAGTTTTTGGAATATCCTTAGACCGTAAACACCTATAATTTGTGGTGTTTGATGTTTTTCAAAGCTTAAACACATCAATGGAAGGTTTACATATGTTAAGGTAAGTCTTAGACTTCAAACTAGGGCTAAACATGGGACTTAAGTCACTTTTGGGGGTCTTTATGGTGTTTACGGCCCAAGCATCACCTTGGACCGTGAACACCTCAATCATGGTGTTCTTGACCGATTTTCTTGGTGTTTATTTGATATACTAGCTTACAAGCACTCAAGGATGGAAGTACTTACTATAATGATGCTTGGTTTGAGCTAAAAGGCCAAGAACACTTAGTGTGTGTTCTTGGTGTTTTGGAAAATCTAAACAAAATACATAAATGAATGGATGAATAGATGCACAAACACTAGATTAAGTGTTTTATTAAGAATAAATGGTTAGAACACTTACAAGATTGAAGATTTGGAATTGTTTCTAGTTTGATACTTGAGAGTGTTTCTTGAGTTTACTCTTTTGGATAAATGGGGAGTAAACTCCTTTTTACTAGAATTAAGGAGTAAACTCATGGATAAGCATGAGTTTTCGGATATTGGGTATGATTTCTCGACTCAAACGAAATTGTTTGGCCGAGGGTTTCTAAGACGCGAGGTGTTTGTGGTTTTAAAAATTTCAAACCCAAGACGACGCTTTCTTTCACCCGTTCGTTTAAAAATAATATTAAAATAATCAAACGAACTTTATCTTTCTAAAAAAATAAGAAATAAAGATATTAATTCACGATATGAAGTCGCTGACTTTTAAGGTTTGACCGAATGAAAATTTCGGGTTGTCACAAATAACAAGAGTAAACAAAGAAGGTTTGGATGCCCAAGGTACAAGTATCTAATGCATGTGGAAAGCTTCAGAAAGCTGAAGTAAAGGATGGTCAAAGGAAATTTCATTCATATGAATATGTTAGGAGTTTGAGAAAACAGAAAATAGTGTTCGGTTGGTTTAATGAAGTTTTTGAAAATTTTTGTTTTCCAACTAAGAAACGGGTATTATTTTCAGAGGATGATAGATATTCTTCAAATAAATGGGTTTGTAAGAAATGAACTTCAATGTTGAACCTTAAATGGGTATCAAAAGTCCCATAAAGGTTTTTTAGATTCAAAACTCCTAAGGATTGTGTTCAAAAGTCTTCAAATGATCGGATTCAGAAAGATGAAAAGGTTTTTTAGATTCAAAATTCGTTGAAGGATTCACTGTGTAACTCAAAATTGATGTCGCATCTGACGTCGAATGCTGGTGAAATTGGAACGAAACATCCATCGATGTTTCTAATCTCAGTATTACAAAGAAATCTGGAATTAGAATTTTATGGCTTCAAAATTGAAATCGTAATGAAACTATACTGATGATCAGAACCAACTGTATTGGAGAATAGTTTTGATTTAAAAGCTTTTTTTGGATCGGAAGTTTTCTTTCACTTATCTAATTTTGACTTGCTAAGTTAAAGGATCGTCGTTCTTCAGTGTAAACGAGGAAGACAACAACTGTTTCAATTCCAGTCCTCGAGTATTTACAAGCTTTATAGTTTCTACCCTAGTTGGAAGATGTTCTTTATTTTAGCGTTCCAAAGATGAAAATGGGTTATATTTTCGAATCCCCCCTGACTTTCAGATCTTCACAGATTTTATCCAATTTCCAAAATTCTTTTCAATTTTTTGGATTTTTCTTCCATTTTTTCCCTTCTCTCCAAAAGATTTTCACTTCTTATCCTTTTTGCTTGGTTTTATTCTTTTTAAACCCTTCTAAATAATTGCTTCTTTTCTATTATTTTGTCTAAATTTAAAAATCGTAAGATACAAAATTATTTTTTGTTATTTTTCCGGTTTTAATTTTTGTGAAATGCGGATATTCCAAAAGAATTTGTTTCATCATATCTAACGGGTTTTGAAGATTGTTGGTGATTCTTCTTAACTTTCTGGATTCTCTCCATGGTATTTGTTGAAGATTCAAGAGAGAGTGATGATTATTCAAGGGGGAGTTCGTATTTGGAAGATTATTTTTATTTCTATCGCTTTAAAGACCCCATGTGCTGATGAGTCTCACAATTTAGGGGGAGAAATGCCAAGAAGATCGGAAATCGTGATCTTCATCAGTTTCAACATCTAAGGGGAGATTGTTGAGTATTTGAGATATTGAAACTAATTTGGCATATTTGGTTATTTAGGGAAGCCTTTTTAGGGTTAATCTTTTTATGATTCCCTATGGTGCCTTTATAGTAGAAGTTCTTAATCGAGCTATTCTAAGGCATTGGTTTTATTTTAAGGCATAGATTTTATATTTATGGTATATATTTATTGTTCCGTATAAATAATCATTAGGTTAACTTTTGGTGTAAGCTTTTTATCAGATTAGGGTTTATCTCTATACGTTCATCTCATAATCAATATATGAAAAACCTTTATCAGATTACTTGCATATGATGGTGATTGATTCTTGACTGTTCTTGATATTCCGCATTCGTCTTCTCGAATTTATTCCTAAAAAATATATTTCTCATTTTTTTACGTATAGAGTGACTAATGCATCGAACTCAATCTTCTATAGTCACACCTCCCAATTAATAACTAGTTGAACGTTCTGCCAAAATCTTTCAGTTCACTTCAGCTACTTAATTATTATAAGGCGTTGCAATACGGTTTCAAATAGTCACACAGTGGTGACCTTAAACTACTTAAAATATCGTATGAGTGATTGTTCATTTTCGGCCTCGAGTGGTCAAATCTATAAAATGTAGTAGGTTTCAAAGATCTTTTTCCTGAAGTTGGAATATGTGAATGTTATTTATAAAATAAAGATAACAATGTCAAAGATGAGTTTGATTCAAAACAAGTTTAAGTCAAAAGTACTTTTCATATAGAACTTGTTATTTATACAACATTGATGCTTACTTCATAATTCTTATTAAGAGATCTAGTGTCATAAAATGAATTTTAATCATTTTCGAATATGAAGGTGATCGTTATGAAAAATAATTTAAGAAAACAATCAATCATCCATAAATTAACTGATACATATGTTTAGATAAGCTAAATTAAAACATACATTGTGTGACATCCTGAAATTTAGGTTAAAGACTGTGGACAGTCAATTCACAGTAAATCTCTTTGTAATTTAACTCATTGAGTTTAATTCATCTTTTGTAAAATAAATAATGTCATTCATACTATTATAAGATACTAGATGGTATCTTACATCCAAATGTGTAAACTGGCAATCGAATCGAATAGCTCAAACTGTAACCCTAGCTAATGTGTTTGAAAAACGGATAATTCATATTAAGCAATTGTGAGCGAAGCAAAGATTTTAATCTCATAGTACATCTTCCCCTTTTTACAAAATATAAAGAACTTCCGAAACGGAGTTCGTATGCAAGAGATATGACAGTTATAAGAAAACAAACCACTAAAACATTGACTTTCTTTAAACTACTAAAACCGAATCGATCCATTGAGACACTTGCACACCTCAGATGGAAATTTCGAGAGTAATTTTGGGTTCAAACTATGGTCTAGTATTTAATCTCATACTCGAAATATTTTTAGCGAAAGTATTTGCAAAAGTAGAAAAATCGAGCATTTCAGGCGCCATTTAAACGCAAAACTTTAAAAGTGATTTCCCGGAGTTCTACAACTTGAAAAATTAATCCATTCAAATTTTTGGAATCCTTTAACTCGACTTTATCAAATGACACTTTTGGAAAAATTATTCGACGTCGGGATCTCAATACATCAAACTAGGATTGTTTTGGGCAATTAATGTGATTATGACATCATCTTGGGGCCCACATGAGTTTGCAAGAGTTATAAATTTAATCTCTTTGGTTCTCTTCTTTCCATAGCCGACGTAGGATAACCCCATACCCTACCCTCTTCTTCTTTGAGTGGAAACTTCTTTAAAAGTACCAAGGATGGGATGTATGATGTGTATGAGCTTCCAAGGTTTGCATGTCTTCTTCAGCTATAAATAAAGGGCCTTGAGCTCTCATTATCCACACCAAATTAGCAGCTACAACATCTCTTCCTTCCCCTCTTAACTTCTCCTTCTTAATTTAGAAAACACCACCTTTCTACCACAATAAGGACACCACCAAACCACTACTCGCCCACCACCTTTCTCAATTGTTTTCATAATACAACACCACCTAAAACTACCCTCCTCCCTCCCTCCACCTCCAGCCTAATCGTCTCCCTTATTTTTGAAGGAAGAAATGCAAAAAGGAGGCAAAAAGAGGCTGTCGGAGCCCCTCGCCACCCTTACTACTGCCTACTGCCGCTAGAGTTCTAGCTACCATCACCTCTTACCTGCTATTGGTTCGTAATTCCACCACCACCATTTCTTTGTTGTTCTTTTTGATTCATAAACCCATCTGGGTCTTGTTTTCATTTTTTTGAAGATGACATGCATATGTTGATCACAGGAGGTGGTCGACTTCCTCCTCAAACTTCATTTTAATATATTCAAAACCCGCCCTCCTTGAAAAATTCTTACAGAAGAAGTCCCTAAGTCTCAAACTCTCATTTCAAATTAATTCATAACCCCTCCCCATGGAATTTGTTTGCAAAATAACTCCCAAACCCCAAACTTTGATTTAAATAAATCATTCCAGCCCCTCATTTGGAAACGGTTAGCAAAATCGGTCCTATTCAATTTATTTGTTTAACAAATCGACACTTTAGTTTAGTTAAGTTACAAAACAACCACACACTTATTAATTTATACCAAAATGTTCCTTGGGTTAAATAGGTAACAAAATTAGCTCCAACGGTTCATTTTAGAAGCGACAAATTGTGGTTTCTTACGTCAAGTTTTCGAAACAAATCGACAATCACACGTTAAGGTGAGTGTTACGGCCCTTCTTTTATATTTTTATATGATTTGAGGTAGAATAAATGTGCCTACTTGTGCTAGTTTATGAAAAAAATACACATAAAATATTATTATTTTATGTAAAAACGATGCATGTATATTTATAAAGTTTATACCTGAACATTTCCTGAGACATACCTCGTTTTAAATGCGAGTACCTTATTCTATACATGCATACCAGATATACTCAACTTTTATAAACTCTATATAATTCATTATGCCTAGTAACTTATCCACTTATAAGTTAGGCCTGAGAGCTATTAGCATACCTTAGTTAAGGGCTTTTTAGTTAGACTATATTCATTAGCTAAGTCTAAACACTTAGCATACCCACACTACTATAACCATTAATCTTCGGAATGATATACATATGTATAGATCTATATGGGGTTGACATCCGCACCTATGGTTGCTAGCTACAACCTCGACCGACCAATCGAAACGGGTGATAAGTATCTACTATTGTAACGCCCGTAGATCCGGGCGAGTCAATTTAGAGATAATAGGGGCCGAAAATGACTTTTTGACAAAATATTATTTATAATAAATAATCTTAACCAAGTTGTAGAATACGTCTCAAGGGTTCCGTACACATAAAGAACGTTGAAATCCGAGTTAAAACGAAAAAATTATGGTCCGTCGAAGTTTTACGGCAAAACCAACACGACACCGGGAGAAGTAAATAGTGAATTTATGATGGAGGACTTTTTATCCATAGAAATCCAAACAAAAGTTGTAATATACGTTAAACCGAGAACAAACAAAAAAAGAACGCCCAAATCTGACTTCGTATGAGGAAGTTATGAATTTTCTAAGATTTGGCTTAGCAGTGCACAACCTGAAACTCGAATTTTAGATCGAGTAGTTTTTGGCCTATGCAACCTAAATGAGAATTGAAAATCTCATTAATAGGAACTCAACAGTAAAAAGACAGACAAAAACAGAGTCCGTATGTGGAAGTTATGAATTTTACGCAGACATTTACCAGTAGAATCTCATCGTACTGTTAAATTTAAGATCGGTCAAGAATTTGCCGACGTAGTCAAAATGAAAGTTGTAGACCATATTTTTACCTATTCATGGATATAAAGAACGTCAAAAACGGAGGTTGTATGTGAAAGTTACGAATTTTAGAAGTCGGAAGTGTGCTGTGCGAAAATGGGTGATGTGGCACAATCTTGAGCATTACTTTCTCCCCATGTCTTGCCACTAGATGGTGACATGTGGCACCAAGTTCAGCCATTTTCACCCTATAAATAGAACCTCTCCCACCTTCATTTTCTTCACACCTTTCTCATTCTTTCTTCTCTTTACTGTCTCTCTAGAACCTCTCCCTAGCCCCGAAACCCCCCAAAAAGCCTAGGGAACCTCCCTAGCACGAGGCGGAAGCCCCGGAGTGCTCGATGGCTCCGAGAAGAAGAGCTTTTTGGCTTGGGAACGCTGCTCCAAGCAAAGCCCGGTTTTCTATAAAACCCGCTGTAAGTGAGCTACACCTACGCTATTTTTAATATAGCTTTTATTTAATTATATTAACGTTATTAGGAACTTATAATAAGTACTTGGGCTATTATTATGGGTTATATAAGTATTGTTTAACGCTTATATGATAGTAATAATAACTAGGTTATTAATTAGTCTCGGCGAATAATAGACTAAACTCTAGTGGTAATAATACTAGGTTTCGTCGAAGGAAATTAATTTTAAGAAGCGAAGCGCTGTCTGAGTTCATAATCACCACATTTTCAAGTGAGTGCATGGTCCCTTTCATCTTACATATATATATATATATATATATATATATATATATATATATATATATATCTGAAGTATTTAATATAAATTATGTGCTATGTGTGCCTATTGTCTGAATACTTGCTGTCTATGCTGGGTGAAATATTTTTATACACGTTTTATATGATTTAAACTGTATATGTATTTTATATCTACAAAACGTGTTGTAAAACTTGGGTAGATATAATAGTTGTTGTGTGACCAAATAAAATAATGAGAGGCCTTGATATAGATGTTATTGATGATCCAATCATCTAACGGAGTATAGATGATGACCACAGACTATTCTAGACAGTCCAATAGAATGCTAGCAGGCTCGCATCCTATAGGTGTTTATTTGAACTGTGTGCTCACCAACAGTACTCCATCCCCCACATGGTTGCCTTATTTGACATGAATTGCTGAGGAACCCCCGAAGCATGTGTAGTCACCATGATGAAAGTCCTTAGACTAGATCCCTTGTGTTAGATGTTTTAGGGACGTAAAGTGAGGATAACGGGAATGGGTAATCGGGTTTGTTTGGTTTGATAAAGTTAATAAACTTATTTATTGTGGGTTGAAAACCCTATGTACTCACCAGGTTTCCCAACCTAACCCACTCAGTTTATTTATATCACAGTTATTGATATGAAGTCACAATCCACAAAGAGATTAAGGAGATATAAATCACTAGTGATAATGAATGTCAGTTTTGTTTATGTTTATGTTTCTGTATTGACGATGACATCCCAAATGTTTTAAAATGAATAAAATACTTCTCTTCGGAAATGCTTTGATAACGTATTTATCATGTTTTACTGGGAACAAATTCCGCAATATTTTTTTATAAAAGAGGTTCTCTGATTTTTATAAAGCATAAACAAAAATCGGTCTTCTATGGCCGTGAAAATGGAGATGTCACAACTATCGTTGCTACGATGTACAATGAAGCATTGTAGGGGGTACATCTAGTCACATGTCTTGGTTATAGGACTAACTATAAACATTAACTAGAATCTCTCCCTTTTACTATAAACCATGGGCTTGGCTATTTTCAAAACTATTTTAAGTATGGATTTACTTATGCAAAAACACAATTTAGTTTCGAAACTTATTCCAAGACACCTTACAAACACTGCCTTAAGTATGGTTATACATACAAAGAAAATACTTTTTAAACCCAAAAAACTATTAGCAAACGCTTAGCAAGTTTCCCAAAATACACAAGCATATAACCACATAATGCCATGTAACATATATATAGGTTTTCCATGGACTCCCTCCATTGTATTCCCCAGGAATACCATGGGCTACCCCCATGGTCTTACACCCGTGGGCCATGGGTATCCCCATGGTCTTTACCGAGTGCCATGGGCTCCCCCCATGGTCTTCAAATAAATCACAACATGCCAAATAACGAACCATTGCGTACATAACTAATGAAACCTCATATCATGTAATGGGCCAACATTGGTGCCTTCGACCCATTGGTATAGTGAGATGACTCACCTCAGTCTGCTGAACACAATAGCTGCTCGACTACTAGCCCAAAATCTCACACTGAACAATATATAAATAACCCCAATTAGGATTATGAAACAACCTAGACATGGGCCCAAAATCCTAAGTCCAAGTCCCTTCATAATGTCCCAAAGGCCTTTCCTTCACTAATGTGCCTAACATCAAAATCCAATTCTATGTTAGGCCACAAGGCCCAAAAGGCCCACCATGCCAACAATGGCCCTAATAATAAATTTAGGTCCACAAATCCAGCAAGTCTAGGCCCAAAAAATTAGGGCCCAAAGGTCCGAAGCTCCACCGGAAGCCCGAGGTTCTTTGAGAGTGTACGCCCAACGTACTTCTTCAGTACGCTTTGCATACTAAGTCCATGAGTTGTACGCACATCGTACAACATAGTACACACAACGTAAAAACTGTCTTACATCCAGCTCCATTAAGTCCTTAATGCATGCAGACTTTTCACTCAAACTTCATATCTTAAACATTTTAAGGGTCCTAAGGCATAAAGTTGGAAACTTTATGCATTTAGATGCCATATATGCTCCCAACAACCCATTCTATCTCATTAAGACCTTTCCAAGGGTCTTAACTCATGTATAGAGCCATAGAAGTCATCAAGTTTGCATTTTTATGATATAATCAAGCCAAAGGACCTCAAATCTATCCTTCCTAACCTCTGGAGTGCCCAAAGCCCCAAGAGAGGATTTATGGACTGAAAAGAGGACTTCTACAAAATCCTAACTCAACAAACAACAAGGATAAGCAAGGAGAAAGATTTTTACCATCCAAAGCTTCCCAAAATACTCTCGATGGAGGATACTCAAGCTCTTCCTACGCTCAAGGCTTGAACACTACTTCTTTCTTCTTGAAATTCCACTAGAATGGCCACCAAGAACACTTTAAGACACAAAACTCACTCTCTTGCAAAAATATGATTTTAGGACGAAAAGAGGCTATGGAGGCTGATTAGGGTTTAGTCCAAATGATATAAGTATATTTAAATAGTGTCCAAGCCAAGAAATTACGGTTTGGTCATTGGCCTCGTACGCCCTGCGTACATGATCGTACGGCCAGCGTATGAGCCTCAGGCACCTAATGCGTGCATACGCATTCGCTAAACGTACACATCTGTACGCCCAACATATGAAGTGTCCTTTTTTTTTGCCAAAATGAAATACTTTGAGGGTAAGAACGGGATACCTGGATTTGAGCGTTACATCAGACAATGGATAATCATGGATTTCTGGCAACCTAGTTTACTAGTTTTTGTTATGTAAGCCTACAGATTAAGGTAATTAATGTATTATTATTATCTTTAAGAACCTTGTATTCAAACTTAAATATGGAATATAAATGTTATTTTGTTTATTGTTGTAATTGCGCTATATATTCAGTTTACATGTGATCCGTGAACTTAGTCGCACAATTCGACATGTTCCGCCACCTCGACCAGGGGTGTGACAGATTGGTATCAGAGCTAAATTGGCTATAAAGAACTCATATCCTTGAAAGAGGAATACAACTATGGCAACAAGCTCATAATAATAGTATTATGATTATTAACTACACTGCTTCTTGGATACTTACTGTTGGATTAGGTGTCTAAGCCCATAACTATAATTGGTATGTACTTGACCCGAGAGTACCATGGTCCATTTGGGCTGCCTTCAGCAGAACAATCTGATAGGATGGATTTTTGAGAAAGAGGTTATTTATGATTTACTAATATATTATAAGTATAATATTTCAATTCAGAAATCAGAATATTTAATTAGTATTGATCAAGAATTAATTTGGAATTAATTTAGTGATCAAAAGAGACTAATTAAATTAACAGGGACTGATTATGTAAATCAGCCACATATATTGTTTGGGCTGTTGATCCATGATGGGCTAAGTTTATGTAAGTATCCATGAAGTGTTAGCCCACATGAGATAAAAATCATAACCTAAGTGTATCGATTAGGGGTTACCCATCACCCTTGGAATCCTACACTATATAAATGTTACCCCTTAGCCAAAATGGGCAACCTTAAGGATTCTAAGAGAATCATAACCGATTTTAGAGTGTCTAGCCTCTCTCCCAAAGTCCTCCTTTGTTCATGGTGTTTGTGAACCATTTGAGGCATCACACTTGAGGTGCTAAGCTCTTGAAAGGCCAAAACTACAAGATACAATAAAGAGGTATTCTTCTAACTTGATTTTATGATTAATATGTCAAAATTGTATGCTAGTTGTAGGCTTCATGATTTGGAAATTTTATTGCATGTATAACTAGAGAAAACTTAGATCCAAAGCTATTAGGGTTGTAAGTGCACCATAGGAGTGTTATAGTATACAAAACCCAACATTGGTATTAGATCCATGGGTAGTTTTCTGTTATATTGTTGCATTGTTCATTGTTCAAAGTTGAAGCAAACTAAAAATAGCTTTCTGCCAAACTGAACTCGCCGAGTCCATAGATGAACTCGGCGAATTCATGATGAAACTCGATGAGTTCACGATGAAAATCGACGAGTCCAAAGCCTTGCTCGACGAGTTGCACTGGCAGATGGCAGATTTTCGGGTTTTTTGGCCTATATTGGATTGGGATCACTACCGCAAACTGTTTTGTATCATAAAATCTGTTTTGAAACCTTTCAATTACTAGATGTTTATGAAAATATAATTGTCAAAGTTTTAAGATAATTGTTGGTTATATGATAAACAAAGTTACTTGTAAATTGTTTATTTGATATTATCTTGCTTTATGAGTTTAGTTAGATTAATCATGAATTATATGATTATTTTATTTGTTTGAATTGATCTAAATATTTTAATGACTTCCATAACTTGTCCTCAAGTTATTGAACATGAAAAGGCTCATCCATTAAAATAACATTAAATTCATAAGTTATGGAAATGAAGGCTTTTGAAGAATTTCAAAACATGCCCTCAAGTTTTGGAATTTGAAAAGTTTTATTAAAAAGTTTTAATTTGAATATTGAATTTTAAAACATCTAGTAATTGAAAGGTTTCAAAAGATACAACTCTTGGGTTCATAACTTAAAAATTACTTAAATAGTTTTAATTTTTAATTTGTAATAACCTAAATGCTTTGAATAGTTTAATTACACCTTATGGACTTTGTTAAATTGATTAAAGTGTTTGATTAAGAGAGTATTAAAAAAATCCATAATTATATGGTTTGAGTTTAATTGAATTAAAATTTTAGTTTAATTAAAAGATTAAACCACCTAGTATTTTAAATGTTTAAAATATACCCTTATACTTTATAAAATTAAAAGTACAATATATTATATATGTATAAGTAAAAGGTCGGTCTTACTGTTAGTAGACCTCATTCACGAAGCCGATCTATAAGGGGGGGGGGGTATAACGTTACTGCTTATAAAATGGTGGTTTAATGGGTGTCCGCTCTCACCCACTGCTTCCTTGACTGGTGGAGGGTCGTTAGCCGAACGGGTAGAAAATGACATTAATTCTCATTAAAAGTATAATGAAATACCAAGTATCTAAATACATTTATAAATTCTCAATCTTAGTTACTTAGGAAAAATGTGAATTTGGTGCTAACCCATGAAATTCACTTTGCACCTTGTTAAGTCGTTAATGGAGCATGTGTGGTTAACCGGCACACTAATTTGGGACTGACAATGTATGGAAAAGGGCAGCTTGGTGTTAGTCATGGATCAATGGAGCACGTGTGGTTAACCGGCACATTGATTGGATGATTTGTAACATTAAGTGTACCAAACTAATTTTTATTCACACCTTGTTTGTGAACCTCGGCGTATCAGTCACAAACTTGACGGGCGTAGTCGATATTTAAACATGTCATTGAAAATTTCAATGAATCTCAAAGAATCTAGGATGACCCAAATGCTCATTCAACACATGATGCTAGTGCTATTGCCATTAACATCATTAATGAGCCTACATCTACTGCAATTGCTTATGAAGGAGGTGGATGGTACCATTGAGGTGAAAGTTGTTTCTGGTGAAACTCATTTGGGAATTAAGGATTTTGATTTACTCATGCTGCATTAGGATGTGATTCCAATAGGACGACCATCATAGGAGACGAAGGGTGATGTTTGTGTGAACCCTTGTGTTACTGTTGCTGTTTTTCGTGTTTCACTGTTACTTTTGATAAAAGGTTTTGCATGATTGGAGATGGTGGGTTTTCATTTGTGATTTAAAGACTGAACGATTGATTATTATTGGATGATGTCAGAATGCTATACCCTCCAAAAGAAGATATGTGGGAGGTTTCAAAAAGAAATGTTTTTGGTGGTTGCAAGCAGACACGAGAAGCAGAATTGCATGGTGATTCTAAATTTTTTTATAAAATAAAAACAACAGATTTGGTTGTTAGTTCCTTGTTTGTTATTCAAGAACATCAGGAGAGATGGCGTGAAGTTGATGATGAAAGAATGTAGAAGGATGGTGTCTATTTTGTTACAAACCATCTATCAAAGAGAAAAGAAGGAGGAGAGAATCAACATGAAGAGTCAAGTCTCAAGTATTCATATGAGAAGGGATTCATAGTGTTTGGATTCTTATTATTGTGGTTTGCCTTAAGTGGGGAGCCTTAATGTTGGGATGTGCTATTCATCAATCTACGAGTAAAAACCATGGCTTGTTCCTTCAAAACACCGCTGTTAACCATTTCAATTTTCACAAGGTTAATTTGCAGGGTATTCACATTGTTCATGGGAAGGTGCAAAAGTGGTTATTGTTTCACAAATGGATGGCACAATTGGGGAAGAACAAGTAGAAATAGAAGAGAAGCGTATTGGAGAAGGAGAGAAATCCACATCATTCCAGTTCGTTATAAGGAAAAACATCATTGTGATTGGAAAGCAATCAACACCGTTGTGAATGGTTACATAGTTGCGAATGGAACAGTAACATCATTATGATTGGAACCATGATTTCGTTGCAATGGAAAGGGAGGCACTATCACTGCGAACGTGTCAGTTGTATTAATGCGATTGGATTAGTTGTGTCATTGCGAACGGAAGAAAGTCTTTATCGTTATGAAAAGTTTGTTACGATGCTGGGAATGAATGAGAAACGTATGGTTGTTGCTCCTATGTTGATATGGCCAAATATCTTCTATATTTTCAATTTCATGGTCATATACCTTGATGATATCTTGGTGTCTCACAACAGTAGGGAAGAATATTTGGTGAATTTTAAATAGGTTTTTGAAGACCCTAGATGTCAAAGATTCTATGGGAAGCAGGAGAAGCATTCATTTCTTGTTGTTTCAAAAGGAGAATGGAATTGAAGGGCAAGGTTCACAAAGATACGAAGTCAATCCGAAATAAACAAGACTTCTGTACTCCTATGAAAGCTGAGAATTGTTGTGGGAATGGTGTTGATTCAAAAGATGTATCTGGAAAAAGTCCAGGTGGTTCCCATGGAGAAAATATGTTGCTAGATGAGTATCATTTCAAAAGCAAGCATCTTTGTGTTTCCAAGCATTCAAATCTTGCGTTCTTGGTACTAAAAGTTTATGGTGGAAGATTAGGTAGTCAGATCGGAATTGAGAGAAAACTGCCCAGAAGTCTGTATCTTGTTGATTAAGACCTTTTTTGAAATGAGGTGAATTCCTTTTGAAGAGGGAGGCATTGATGAGAATTTGGATAGAGATTCTCCAAAGGCTAAATCTAATCCAAACTCAATTGGGTCCGATGGTCAATTGCAATGGGAAGTGAAGGAATCAATTATGAGGCCACAACAAGGGAATCGTTGGCGAGGCATTACGATCCGTTCCAAAACTAAGAAACATATTGGAATAGGAATTTCTCGTTTTCGGTGTGATTAAATGAGACGTTGTGAATGGGTCCAAACAATTGCATCGCATTTGAGTCATTTGGATTGGCTCATTACGAATGGAATGATTAAAACTGGTTGAGAACGATCATAACCTGTTGCATTCATATGATGATCATTGTGATTTGATTCACATTAGTTAATGGATCGTTGCGAAGAAGGGTCTAGTTGCTAGAGTGGGCATGGATGCGACTCACTTATTGTTGGTTCCAATGGACAACCCAATACCAATGGGACATATGGATGCGAATGATGACTTGATTGTGAATTACTTTAGGTTTCGATGTTGTTATTTTACACATGTCATTTTTCTGGAAGCCTTGGAAGTTGATGTGTCACCTTTTCCACTTCCCAAGTCAACATTTCCCAAGACATAAATTCCCAAGACGTCACAACATTTAAATCTTTTATTAGTCTTTTAATAAACCATTAATTGAGATTAATAATTAGGTGTCTTTTGATTATTTTTCGGTTATCTTTGTAAGGCTATAAAAGGTATTGTCTTTTAGTTGTAATGATAAGTAATGGATTGAAATATAAATCTTTGAACTTGTGTACATCTTTTGAGTTGTGGCTATAAATTGAACCTGTTAGGACCCGTCTCCTAATTTTGATCTTGAACTCAAACCAATAGGTTTTGGTTTGTTTTCATCGAAGATTCAAACTATAGGTCTAGTTTGGACTTCAAATCTATCCATTTTCATTACTCATTCTTGTCTTTTAATTCAATTGTTCTTTGTTCCATTACAAGCGTCGGATTGGTTCTCTATATACAAATCATTGTTTGTACTTGGTAGCCTTGGAGTACAATACAAAAAACTAATAACACTACAAACCTCACCAACTATAATATATAAGAGTTATATGTATACTCTGACCCGCGATGAGAATACTTAATAAAACTCTAAACATCCCTTCAACTAAAACTACCAACTCAAACCTTTAGGTTAAACGCCTCGACTAAAGTTAGTACCGTACATAAGCCATACCAAAAATAAACCTGGAACGCATGCATATATTATTTATCGTCGGTCCAGTGCACAACCAACCTTGAACATGGAGTTAGCCATACTATGATGGTTGCGAGCTTTAGAGATTGAATAATGTTCTCAAGATCCGTTGCAGATACCAAGTACCTTAGAAACCTTATATCAACCCTAAAACAATGTATACATTTTAAATCATAAAAATACTTAAAAACTAGGATAACGTTTATATTTTCCTAGTTTGCCTAAATCCGAAGAACGAATAGCTATGCTACCATCATAGCAGAGAAACCCATAAGTTCCCTGTCAATCATTCAATAGTCTCAAAACTTCTCTCTTCCATAGATGACAAAGATTTCAATTCTCTCTCTATTATTTGAAATCGGAAGGATTTCAATTCTCTTTATATCATTTGGAAATCTATAGGATTCTAGGAATCGATCGCTCTCTATAACTTGGAAATCTGTAGGATTTTCAGGAACAATTTACACTAATACACTGTCTTATACATACTTGTTTACAACTATATAGTGAAAAAAATGTAACGTATCCATCTAAACATAATAGGACGATGCCTCCACAAAAAAAAGTCCACGAGTTCATCCACCACCAACTCCCAGAGGCAATCGAAGAGATACACCAACAGTAACTCAAACATCGGGAGATATTCCAAATTATGGCGCAACTTTATTCGAAAACACTGAAATCCCACTTGTTATCAATGCCTCAAACCTACCACTTCAAATCGATCCTACTCTAATGCAGACTTTACTTGCCCAAGGGATTGCTACAACCTTAGCTGTATACAAGGCCACCCGGAATGAAAATACCGGGAATAGTAGAAATGACTAGATATTCATTAACCAAAACAACTCTACAAACTGTTAATACAAGGAGTTCATGGGTTGTAAACCTCGATCCTTTTACAACATGGAAGAAGTTGTTGGTCTATCTCAATGGATAGAAAAGATGGAGGAGATATTTCACATCAGTTCTTGCCCTGATGACAGCCGAGTCAAGTATGCTACCTGTACACTGATGGATCCCGCCTTGACTTGGTGGAATAACCATGCTAAGTGCATGGGGATCAATAGAGCGTATGCCATGGGCTGGGAACCTCTAAAAAAGATGATGATCAAGGAGTACTGACCACAACAAGAAGTCCAAGCTCTGGAGCAGGAGCTTTGGAATCTTACCACGTAAGGATTAGAAGTGGTTGCCTACACCTCCCAATTCAATGACCTTGCAAACCTTTTGTAGAGTCAAATTGTCTTGTAATATGTCAAAGTATGTGTAATTGTCTTTTCGTATGTTTTATATGTATTTGCTAAGGCATCTTGTTTATGAAGCGAAATGTTTAGCCTTAGTATTTTTTGTACTTTAAGCCTTCTATAAATAGGAGTTGAACATAGAGTTGATAGAGAGAGTTTTCCCATTTCTTCTATCATATTTGTACTTGTGTTCATTGGAAGTAATAAGAGCTAAAACAGATCTTATTTACTTCATGTGTTCATATTGCATTGATTTTACTATGATTTGTTTTTTATACTCGATTAAACTCTTCATTAATTAGTATCAGAGCAGGAATCAACACTACATAGATCTGATTTTCAATTGAATCTCTAGTTTTTGAGTCGCGAGTTTGTCTCAAATGTTTCCGCACTATTATATTTTGAAAATCATCTCTGATCTACTATTTTGATTCAATTATGAGTTTGAATTGTGTAATCGAGTAATTGATTTTGAATTTCTGATTAATTCATACATCCAATTTCAAATTTCTTCAATTTTTTCTGAAAAATATCATATGTACTTTAATGGCGATTTTCAACATGAACACGAAGACTTCGTTTTCTCATTTGTTAGGATCTTCTATGAAGATTCCTATGTTGCTTCCAGAGTACTATGATCAGTGGGTTGATCGAATGGAGGATTATTTGAACGGATTGGACGAGGAACTCTAGAGCTGCATTACAGGTATCACTCAACCTCCGTCGAATTTTCAAACGATTGGATCATTTGGATCTGCACCTGCTGTTACTGATCAATCCACCAGGATGATGAACAACGAAAAGCATTGTTTGAGAGAATTACGAGGTGCATTGCCACCTCTTGTTTATAATTACGTTCGTAGTTGTGAAAATGCAAAGGATATTTGGAACACTCTTAAGGAAAAGTAGCAGTGAAGCGAGAAAACTAAGATAAATTTTGTTAAGCAATGTCTCGTGGAGCTGAAAGATTTCAAACAAAAAAAGAATGAAACGATTGAAGTTTACTATGATCGTCTTAATAACTGATCTATAGATGCAATCGTTTTTGAATCATAAGGTCATCAATGGAGTTCAATCTCACTTTTGTGATGGGACTTCGTAAGGAATGGAGGAATGTCAGTATGATGGTGAAGAATCAACAAAGCTTTGATACTTCATCTTTGAATGATTTTTAAAACCAGTTGAAAACTCATGAAAGTGAAGTGAAGGAGATGGCTGAAGAGTCGAAAATTTGCTTGGGAGGTCCTTTAGCTCTTGTTTCGAAAATGTCTAAGAGAGAAGTGGTTGAGAAAGTTGAGTCTGATGAAGAAGGATTTTTAATGAATTCTGATGATGAAGCAGTTTCTTTTTACGCAAACAACCGAGTGAAAAAGCTCTTTAAGAAACCATTCAACCCCAAGGTGAAGCAAGGTGATGCAAAATCTAGTTTCGTGAAAAAGTCTGTGGGTGAGGAGAAGAAGAAATTTGAGAAGAATGATGTGAAGGCAACTAATGTCAAAGGTGAGAAAAAATTTAAGGGAGATTCGGGCATTGATTGTCATTACTGCAACGGAGCAAATCATTTGGCTAATGATTGCATGCTTCGTAAGAAGGAAGAGAAAAAGAATAAGGTCAAGGACGAAGCCTATTATGTGGAAAAATTGGAAGAGGTAAGAACAAAAGCTAAAGGAATGTCATTGGTTGAGAGAGGAGAAGGTGAGGAAGATGGCATGTATCAGATCTGGTCTTCAGGATCTGATGATGAAGAGATGCGTAATCCGATGCATTGTGCTATGTTCGCACAATTCGAAGAAGATGATAATGAAAAGGTGACTGGTCGTTGTTTCATGACCAAATATGGAGACAAATCACCAATGACTACAAAGGTACGTTCTATTCTTCAATATTTTAACATTCCTTTACAAGCTTATGATTCTGAAATAATTGCATTTGATGATACTGTTGCTTACTTTGATATAATTGATGTGTCTGCTAGTAATGAAGCTAAGAAACTTAACATCTAGTTGCTAGAGACCCAAAAATTGCTAGATTCAAAACGAAGCAGGGTAGAGTATCTGGAATTGCATTTGAACAATTTGAATAAAGATAGGGAATGTTTAGATAAGGGTGTTCGAATGTTAATTTCTCAAAGAAACATTTACTGTAATTCAACAAAAAGATTATATGCAAAATTGACAGCATTACATCATTCATCTGAAATAAGCAAAGAACAACATAGGAATTTATTGCCATAGTAGATTTTGATAAAGTGTCTAATAATCGATTTGCTTATGGTATTGTTAAAATAGATGAATTTTTGAATGCTGATGAACTTTTTGAAATAGTGAATGAAACTTTGACCAATAGTGAACAAATCAAAACTTTGAAAAGAACAGAGAATTCGAAACTTGACTCTCAATCTAATTTTGCTAATATCGATGATAATTCTGATAGTATTAGCGAAATCAGTGAAATTGAGGAGGAGGAAAGTATTGATGTTCTTAGTTATCAGTCATTAATGTGACATCTAAGTCAAAAGGTAAAGAAATATGTGATGAATCGATGGTTGACGATGACACTGATAGACCCTCCACTTCGAATGTTTGTGACATTGATCATCTGAGTATAAAAGATAGTCAAACGGATAGTAGTGATGATGAGAGTGAAGACGAAGTATCAAACAATTCTGAAACAGAAAAGCATGTTTCAAACAAAACAATCAATAAACAAATTGTTGTTGACCAAGTATTTACAGACACAGAAAATTTCGAAAAAGTGTTATTGAAAAAAAGTGCTCATTTTGTGGAAACAAACACAGTGGCGTATCCAAATTTTAAGTGTTCGGATGATGTTGTATATCATAATCAAGTGTTTATAACTACTAGAAATGTTGAAAACATATCGGAGTTAAACATAATGGTCGAAGAAGATAACAAGAAAACATCAGAAGAATGATTCTTTTCAAATGAAAGCACTATCGAAAATAATCTAACAAAGAATTCATATGCTTTTCAAAGACAAAAACCACAATGAAAATGGGTTGAAAAACAAGAAAAATACAAACGAGATTTTTAAACAAGAATCAAATGAAACAAATGAGAATGTGAAACTTAATTTACAAGAATTTAAGGATCTTGTTGAAAAATTTTCAAATGAAAAAGGAATTTCAAAACGACAGGCTCGAAAGAAATTTTTTTGGTAAGTTGTGTCAAATGAAATGAAAATACAAATACCAATCAAGAAAACGTCCAAAAAAGGGTTGTTTGAATCTGCTCAAACAAAGTTTTCAACTCATTCTGATACAAAAGAAAATCCCACTCAACCAATTTCGCCCGATTCCCAAAAGAATTTCACAAAGTTTTCAATATCATCATCTTCAAAGAAATTTCAAACAAATGCTCAACAAAATAAGTTTCATTTAAACAACAAACAAAAGTTTTCAACTTTAAATTCATCTTTTCCAAAACCAACAAACGATCAAAACAGATTTTCCTCAAATCGAACAAATCGACATTTTGACAACGTTCATCAATTTGAGAATGTTCGAAAATTTGAAAATGTTTGAAAATCTGAAAGCCTTCAAAAGTTTGCAACAAATCAAACATTTGTGAATGATAAATCCAAAACATCTACAAATTTTACTCCACAAAAACCAAAATTTGCAAATCCATCTACACATAAAGCCACTAAAGTTTCGTACATAAAAGGTTCATCTGGGGTGGAAATAATCAATCATTCATTGTTTTCTCAACATCAAATCAAGCAGGCCTATGAACAGTATTTGAATGATACTTCATGTGGAAGTTCATCTTCGAAAGAATCAAATACTCCAGTTTGAAAATGGCTGTAAGTCCCTAATCTGCTTGTGTATCAATCAGATCCGTTTGATGGTGCGGAATCCCAATCAAACGAATGATGTCAGATCAAATAGAAGAGAAGGAGAATAAGAAGAAGATGAATCTATGATGTATTCAATGAATTGATTGAAGCTCCATACACATAGTTCACACACACTCTTTTCTCTCTAGTTTCTCTCACTCCTTAGAATGCACACACTTAAGCTCCTTGGTGTTCATCACTCATTTTCCTCACACCCCTCACCCCTATATATATACACATGGGAAACATGGGCCGTAAACATGGTTTACGACCGTAAACTCTGTTTACGGTCGTAAACTCACTTCTTGACCGTAAACACATATACAATATTACATAACAAATCAATTTCCTAAAAAAGCAAAGTATAAACCAAAATATTGACCCAAAAATCTCCCCCTTGGTTTATAGCTTTCTTTTCTTTTCTTAAATGACCCAACAAGCTCCCCCTTAAAAGTAGCTGGCTTTTCTTGTTAATCTTCATCGAGAGCTTGGCTTCAGCATTAATCTTCAAATTCTTCACAACATCAAGATGAATATATGAATCTTCTATGAATGACTTCATCTTGAGCAATTGGTCATTTCTTTAGAATTTGGCATTGAACGTACGTTGGGTGAGGAGGCTTGACGTACTGATTCTTGAAAAATAGCGCTTTCAGCTTGAGAATCTTCAGAGAGAACATCAGAGAGAACAAATCTTCTGGATCACTTCAGCAGGTCTA
This sequence comes from Lactuca sativa, assembly GCF_002870075.4. Classification (NCBI taxonomy): domain Eukaryota; kingdom Viridiplantae; phylum Streptophyta; class Magnoliopsida; order Asterales; family Asteraceae; genus Lactuca; species Lactuca sativa. The sequence continues at coordinate 112,496,328 of NC_056627.2, read as the reverse complement.
AGATAGCAGCAGAATGACTGAGGAGGCTTCAATGCAATCCGTCATATAATCTTCAAGTTAGCTTGACCTTTCTTCTGGGGTTGACGGATTGAATGTCAAAAGAATAATCTTCATTTCTTGCTCCTTCGAATGCGAATTCTTCATTGCTCACGGATGAAGCCTTGGCTCAGAAATCTTTGACACAAACTTCATGAGTCTTATCTATACCTGACATCACTTTTCAAGACAAAACAAAACTAAAAGAAAACTTAGCACACAAATTAAAACAGAAACAAAAATATTTTTGGATTTTTGATTTTTCTGAACAAGAAATAAAACAGAAATAACGCTATTTTTTGGATTTTTAATTTTTCTGATTTTTCTTTGATTTTTGAATTTTTCTGATTTTTTTTATTTTCATTATTTTTAATTTTTAATTCTCCCCTAATATTTAAATTAGAAGAAACTATGATAAATTTAACAAAAATAAAAATGATATCTAACTTTAAGAGTGATTTGGGATTAAAGTATTTAGACAGCCTTTATCCACTTGTCGTTACCTTTCATATTCGCATCTTTGTCTAGTCGATCGTTGGTATTGTGGTCCACTTAAACACGAAAAATTGTGACAGATTTAGGACATACTATTTGTTACAAGACAAGGTGAACTTAAGTTTATAGATATTATATCTGATCCTAAGTTCCTCGATACTATATCTTAAGGACCATTCAGCTGACGACGACCAGGGATATTGTTGTCCACCTAAATTGAGCAGCGAGATCTATAGACAATCTTTGAGTGTTCAATTTTAATTGTACTGGAACATGTTTCCCGCTTCCTGATATGCCCCATCCATCAAGAACTTCCAGAGTACTCCTTACACCGGGTGAGCAGACAATCATTCTAAGAGAGAACATATTCAGATTGCTATTACTTATTGTTTCAGAGGGGTTGAGAAGTAGAAGGTTGCATATGCTGTGCACCAGGTCGGATTGGAAGTCACGCAAAGGAGACAGCATATGGCTAAGAGGAATTTCATATATATAACATGCAGAGAAATAGAGTTGCATATGTTGTGTACCAGGTCGGATTGGAAGTCACGCAAAGGAGACAACATATGACTAATAGACAAAAAGAAAGAAACCAATTTTCTACAGACCTAATTTATCGGAATTTACTAGTCGCCCCATCCAACCGGAATTAAGGATAGAATCCGCACATCGAGGAAAAGTTAAACCACGGTTCCAAGTACGGGTTCATTTAATGTGACGAGTGGATTCCCATATATATATATATATATATATATATATATATATATATATATATATATATATATATATATATATATATATATATATCCCTACTCAACCTATCCGAGCATCGTATTGTCAGGTTGAACGGATCTAACTAGGTTAAAATTTGTCAAGACTAAGAATTTCTTAAGTTCAACTCTGCCTAGTCAAGTCCATTTAGAATCTTTCATGCCTACTGACGCATCAAACCAGAGCAAAGACCCTTCAACTTTGGGTACGTTACGCAGACTCAGGTTGCCTATTATCACTTGATAATATCACTTCCCATAACATCTCCCTCAAGCCCATTTCATAACCAACACATTTTTTGAATTTTTGATTTTCTAATGTTTTTGGATTTTCTTAAAATTTTCTAACTTTTTGTTTTGTTTTTATTTCTCCCCCTAAATTTGTGCATAGGAGAGAAACAAAAATAAATGTGCAAATTTAAACTATCCTAAAACAAAAATTAGTCTTTAAAGTGAATCAGCTTAAGAAAAACTCAGGAGTATAGATAAGAAAACTCAAACCGTAAGTCACCAATTGAATTTGCATCCTGAAGGTCGGAGAAAAGCATGCGTAAACTCATAACAGATCCGAAAATTCTTCATGTTATTAAGCACAAAAACCCCGTGAGTGATCACTTCCTTTCTTCCTTTCCGTGAAAGGACACATTCTCCCAAACAATGTTCTGAGTGTTGTATAGTTGAGAGATGCCTCCTATCATGTGCCTGGAACAGCCACTACCAACAAACCGAAGTCTGATGATATGCCTCCATAGCTGCTCCAGCATAGAGCGGGATCAGTTGGTCTTTGGAACCCAGTCCATTTTGAAATTGGGTTGACCTTTTTCATCCTTGCACGATACTCTCTCCCATGACATGTCCTGTTTATCACAAACAGAAGATATAGAAATATTAGAATCGTTAGAAGATTTGGGAGATTGAGCCTTCGAAACCCATTTCTTTTTCTATCTGATGGGTGGCTCAGTACTTGCTTTTGATCTTGATGTCGGCCGTTGAGATGACTTTGATTTTGACTTTACGGGATCATCTCTTTGATTTGGCTTCTTGGCCGACATTCCCTTCTTGACTTTGGGATTTTGATTCTTGTCCTTTGGAGTTTGATTCTTGGCCTTGGGAGTTGAATTCTTGGCCTTCTTGGCATTCCAGTCGTCAATGTCTGATCGTGATCTCGAGGGGTATCTTTTGGAGTGTCTCCCTCTTGACGCGTTCTGCCAGCCTTGTGCGTAATAGGGAATGTATGTGCGATTAGGACAATTTCTGGCAATGTGTCCAGGTGTTACACAGTGAAAACAAGTCTTTTTATTCACTAGGAAATTGTTTCTTCCTGCCCCGGGTGGCGTATCTTTGCCTTGTTTCTTATTCTTCCCACAAGCACAATTGCAGGAGGCACTCTGTTTCGCTGGAATTGGTGGCCTGTATTTCTCAACAACAGGTTGATTAGAAACAGCTAAGCTCGAAGCAACATATTAAGAGTTCAAGGAGATGTTGGTTTGTTCAATAGTTTTCTCCTTGTTCTCATCTTCTGCTACTTTACCTGCACATGAAGCAGAACCATTAGTATTTTCAACCTGAATACCTCCTGACACAAATCCAGCTGGTTTTCCATATCGAAGATGTGCCTCCCTGTCAATTTCTTCCTGTGTCATTGGGATGGATGTGTAGTTATGATTGAAAGGTCGAGGAACACTATCACACCCTAGACCCTTGTTTTGATTATCTTTGAATTTTAATTGGGTTTCAAATAAGGACTCGACTGTCTGACTTGACGCAATATAATTTTTAAAACTAACGTCTGTTTTTCCACACTTAATTTTTAAAGCGTCAAGTTCTTCAGTTACAGCAGCAAGTTGTCTCTTAATATAGTTATAATTTTCACATTTGTTGTTATACTCTTCCTGAAGTTTCCTAAAGTCTTTGGTTTTTGCTTCTAATTTAGCCTTCAGGGGTTTCTGTCCTTTCCTAAGTTGATATCCTTCATATCTCAGGTCCTCAACTTCCCTTTTTAATAAATCAATTTGTTCCCGAAGAAATTTAATCGTATCTTCACATGATTGAGAACATGAAACTTCACATGAATGAGAACATGACACTTCATTGACCGAAAGGTTTGCGGAACTCATTGTTTTTTCGACATTTCAAAGTGTCAAGTTCTTCAATTATATAAGCCAGACTAAGACGATTGAGATCTTTTGTCTTCTTGATGTCAGCCACGTCCATATCCCACGATTTCGGAAGTACATTCAGCAGCTTTTTGTTTATCTCGGATTTGGTCAAGAAGGTCCCAGCTATATTCATCTCAGTAGTGAGTGTGGTAAATCGTTGCAACTGAGTTTCCTGGGTTTCTCCAAGGATATAATCGAACATGTTGAAGTTTTGCCTTAACATCTCTTGACGACTCTCTTTCATGTTTTCAATTCCCTCGTAAACTTCAAAAACTATTAAAAGCACAACTAGAACTTGAAAGTCAAACTTAAAATTAAAAAAATGTTCTTTGAATATAAACCTCAAAAGTCAACCTTAAAAGTCAAATTTAAAAAGTCAAACTCAAAAGTCAAACTTGAAAAGTCAAACCGAAAAGCTAAATTTGAAAATTTAAAAGTCAAATGAGAAAGTCAAAGTTTAAAGTCAAAGGTCAAACTTTAAAAGTCAAAGTCAAAATTAAAAGTCAAAAATTAAAAATTAAAATTTTTTGGTTGAAAAAGATATTTAAAAATGAAAGAAATTAATTTTTAGGGTTAAAAGTGTTAAATATGCGAAAGTGGTGTGACAGGGAGAGGTTAAGCTTAAAATATCGGAAGGAAATCACAAGGGATCTGATGGTGGAGTTGGCAATGCGCGTTGACTGATGAATAAAAGGTTGTGGGTTGGTTCCCCGCCTCCCCCTAACTTCGCGTCCCTTTTTTATTTGAAGCTGCTGCGAAGTTGACTTCCCTAGCCACGATCCGAGCCGAAGCCGTAAACTCCGGCGACACGTTACCACCCGTAAACTCCGGCGACCTGTTTCCGCCCGTAAACTCTGGACCGTAAACCCTTCAAAGACCTTAAACTCTCCAAAAATCGTTGTTCTTGACGAAAAACAACGTTTTTTCACCCTTTTGCTCCAAAACTCGATCAAAAACTCGTTTTTTACGAAAAATGCGAAGAACAACCCCCCCCCCCCCCCCCCCCTAATTTTTCGAGATCTATCCAAAAACGCAAAAATCTCTTCAAAATAAGATCAAATCGGCTCCAAATCTGACAAAGATGAGTGATACAATCCAAGCTCTGATACCAATTGTAAGTCCCTAATCTGCTTGTGTATCAATCAGATCCGTTTGATGGTGCGGAATCCCATTCAAACGGATGATGTCAGATCAAATAGAAGGGAAGGAGAATAAGAAGAAGATGAATCTATGATGTATTTAATGAAATGATCGAAGCTCCATACACATAGTTCACACACACTCTTCTCTCTCTAGTTTCTCTCACACCTTAGAATGCACACACTTAAGCTCCTTGGTGTTCATCACTCATTTTCCTCACACCCCTCACCCCTATATATATACACATGGGAAACATGGGCCGTAAACAGGGTTTACGACCGTAAACGTGTTTACGGTCGTAAACTCACTTCCTGACCGTAAACACATATACGATATTACATAACAAATCAATTTCCTGGAAAAGAAAAGTATAAACCAAAATATTGATCCAACAATGGCAACCCATCTCAAAAGTACAACATACTGAGAAGAATGAGAAGAAAATCAATGATAATCTAAAGCTATCGAAAAATTATGTTTCGATATCTGAAACTGATGATGTTCAATTAATTGACACTTTCAAAACAAAAGTTCAAAATTGGGCTTTAGGTTCTAAATTTCATTCATTGTTTCAAACTGATAACCAAGGACCCAAACAGCCTTGGGTACCTAAATTCTTTTTTAATGATTGCAGGTACTGTCTGATGAGAAATATGATGAGAAATGGTACATTGATAGTGGTTGCTCGCGTCAAACGACTGTAAAAAAGGAGAATTTGAGACATTTTAGAAGTTTGGAAAATGTTGGTGTTGTGAAATTCGGGAACAATCACAAATGTCAAGTCAAAGGATACGGGAAAGTAATGAATGGACAGTTTATTGTAAATCGTGTTGCTTATGTCGAAGATATTCAAGATAATTTGGTAAGTGTTTCACAACTTGTTGTAGGCACTGGCAATCTGTTAGGGTGCAAAGTCATGCTTGGATGAAGCTTTACCCACTTGTATGTGTAATGAGTTGCCTTTCCTTTATAATGAAGTGAGTGGCACTCATTTTATGTAAGGAACTATTTGGAGTGTTAGAATAAAGAGAGAAACTTTGTACAAACCCATTTATATATTCTTTCTAGATCTAATATGAGATTACAAAGATTTATTTACTCCTTGTGTTCTTGAGTTCATGATGATTCACTAGATCTTTTCTAATTCCGCACATGCCATCATAATCAACACCACATCAATTGGTATCAGAGCGGGTCTTCAATGATCAACGTGATTTGTTGAAGAACGATTCTCGGTTTGGCAACATTTGTCACAATTGGAGCATTTTTTGTGAGTCTCTCTCTCTATGATCTCTCTTAATTTCATTGAATTCGTGCGTTGCATTTTTGATTTGTGATCATTTGACTCGTTGGATCAAATTTTCCTTGAAAAACCCATTTGTTGTGATCCAATAATTTTTTGTTGATCAAAGCCCTCTCCAATTTCTTATTCATTTAGTTGATTCTATTTTGAAATTGCAATGGTTAGTTTTGATCCAGATCTAGTCCCAAAATCAAGTCAAATTTCGATATTCATGTTACTGTTCATATGTTTGGATATTTGAAACCCAAATTTCCAATTCTTTACTGTTCATTAATCCATTATTGAGACCATAATCTATTTTCCATTCATGTTCGAATCCGTTAATTGAGCCCAGAAGTCATATAGTTACTGTTTATCTATTTTGAGCCCATTGATTCAATAAATTCATTCGATACGTACAAGTCACTGGTTGCGTCGTTCTTATCATTTGGTTTGTGATATCTTAGTGTAATCGATTAGTTCTTGAGATTCACTTTCATCTCTTTGTTTCTACCTATCGATTCTTATTGATTGTTAATTTGAAACTGGAAATTGATTTCATATGATTTGTTATATGATGAAATCGATTTTATTCGATTCATATCTTAGAAATCGGAAACTAGTATTTTAACTTTAATGAAATTGTTGATCAAGAACACTTGAAGGTTATGAAGAACAGTGAAATATTCAAGTTTGGATCTGAAACTTGGCATTGGAATCTTCGATTTCGTGTTTCTTGATGTTTGACTTCAGAGAGTCAATCCCAGAAAAAGTCAAACTCGACTTCTATGGGTAGATTTAATGAATTATTAGAAGAAATCGATAAATACAAGCTGTTTTGAGGATTTGGATGTCGAAATCATGTTCAATTTGGAGGTTAATTTCGAATTTGCTTGGATTGTAACTTTTGGTGTCAATGCCTGTTCATACGATTTTTATTTGACACTTCAAATTGGTTTCGAAATTTGATGGGTTTATGGTCAATCTTGATGGACGAAAATCTGTTGAAAGAATCGAATGCAAGTGAATGGTTCATTTCGAATATTTGGAGAGGTCAATTGTCGATTTTCAAAGGATGATGAAGCAAATACAGTGTGTTTGAAAAGGATTCAATTTTGCTATGCTGGCCTCATTAATGAATTTTGGATTAATGAAAAGCGAATGATAGTTGATTGAAGACGAAATATGTTTGAGACTTGAGTATTCGTTTTTGGAGTCTTTCGATCGAAGCCTTTGATGTGATGATCGATAATTTTGATTTGGGAAGAACTGTGTTGATTTACAAAGATTTGGAATCGAGGTGCTTGGGTTACCAATCGAATGGTTTGCTATTGGTGATTTAGTCTATTGAGTTTAGCGAAGAAGGAAGTATTATATCCAATGTTGAAACGAACGAAGTATTGCTGAAATCAAAAAGATATGGTGATATGTTCACTCTTGATATCAAACCAATTGTGGGGAAACCGTCAATTTGTTTACTTTCGAAAGCTTCATCAGATGTTAGCTGGTTTTGGCATCGTCTATCTCATTAAAAATTTTGAAATCTGAATAAGTTGGTAGTAAAAGATCTTGTTCGTGGATTACCTATTCTAAAGTTTGATAATGATACTTTATGTGCAGCATGCAAACAAGGAAAACAACATCGGAAAGGGCATCCAATTGTAATAGATTGTAAAATTGTTGAACCGTTGGAACTTCTTCATATTGACCTCTGTGGACCCTCAATTGTTGAAACACTCAACAAGAAACGGTACATTTTGGTTATTGTTGATGATTTTTCACGATTCACTTGGGTGTATTTTATCAGGTTAAAATCTGAAGTCGCTCAAACAATGATCGACTTTATCAAGAAAACTGAGACAAGTCTAATGAAGAAAGTTCGAAAAATCAAAAGTGATAATGGTTTCGAGTTTAAAAATAATGTGCTTGATTCGTTCTTAACTGAGAAAGGAATTTTGCATAATTTCTCATCACCATATACACCACAACAAAATGGAGTGGCTGATAGGAGGAATAGGTCTCTTTGCGAAGCAACAAGAACAATGTTGACATATGTGAATCTTGCTCAATATCTATGGGCAGAAGCAGTTTCGACAACATGTTTTACTTAGAATCGATCCTTTATTCATTATCTTTTTAATATAACTCCGTATGAAATCATAAATAACCAAAAACCTAATGTCAAATTCTTTCATGTTTTTTGTTGCAGGTGTTTTATCATGAATCTCAAAGATAATCTTTCGAAATTTCAAGCTAAGGCTGATGAAGGAATATTTTTGGGATATTCACATAATTTGGTTGCATACAGAGTGTTGAATAAACGCACAAGAAAAGTTGAATCGACGTTTAATGTCACTTTTGATGACTACTATGTGAAACAAGTTGACAAATGTTTCAAACAAAAACCAATTCTTAATGCATCAAATGATGAGTCTGAAAGCTGTAATTCATCTGATTTTGATTATGATTTAATTTTTGGTGTTCTAGATAGGGCTATTGATGCTGAAGTAAATGTTACTGATAATCAAACTGTGACAACCCGAAATTTCTACCTTGTACAACCATTCAATTCCATCAAAGTCAGACTCGCTTCTATTATCTTTTAGCATTGTTTAGGGTCTGTTTGGGTGTTCTAAGCCTAGTACATTCGAGGATTGGGTGTTAGGAAGTATCTGCGAGAGTTCAGTGTGCAACATTCAAGCCGGCAACTCCATCATGAGGAGTTTACGGCCGTAAACTAGAGTTTACGGCCGTAAACACCTCCTTGGCCGTGAACTTCTCCTCTCATATATATGATATTCCTTCATTTTTCACCATTTTCTCACCCTTCCATCTCAAGAACTTAATTTCCTCTCAAGTATCATCAAGAACTTCACCTTGATCTTCAAAAATGTAAGCCATTCTTCCATTTGATTACTTGTTATCCTTCTTAATCTAGTATCACCCTTTGATTTCATCCATGAAATTCATCTTTTTGGGTAGATCTTCAAGTATTCAACACTTTCACCAAGAACACCAAGAACACATACTTGTTCTTAGGCCGTGAACTACTTAGAAGCCTTCAAAAGTGTGAATATCTCTTCTATCTTCTAGCTAGTCTTGTTAAGCACATGATTCCTATCCTTAAACCATCATATAATGCATGAACATCAAGAGTTTATGGCTGTAAACCCTTTTTTGATGCATATCTTGGCCAAAAACTCATTTTAAGTCCAAGCCTAGGACCGTGAACACTTAGTGAATTCTTGTAAGGGTCCTAAACACCTCTTAAAGTCATTCTCTATGGTCGTAAACTCCCCTTGGCCGTAAACACCAAAGGTGTGGCCGTAAACTCCAAGGTGTGGTCGTAAACTCCATTTGATTCATTCATATGTGATTAAAACACTTCAATCTAAGTGTTTCCTAGTCCCTAAGGTGGTTTCGTTGCATAATTAGTTGTATATACACTAATTATATACATATATGTGTCATTATATGCTTAATAGGATCCGTTTGTGCTTGAGGCTTCACTTGACACTTAGCATCCTATATCGATCTTATATTTGTATCACTCACTACAGGTGAGTACATACCCCTTAACTTATCTTTTAAATAATTTTAAATGCTTTTAGGGGGGGGGGGGGGGAGGGGGGGAATACAAGTTGAAACATTATAGATATTATATCATTCACACGTGATTAATAACTATCAAACAAGTGGATTTCTTATACTTCAAACTGTTTTATCAAGCAAACTATTTCAAAACATTTTTATAAGCTGACATCAAGTCGTGAATAACCATTAAAATGGTTAAAACTCTTTTATATGCTAAACTCTTTAGTAAACTCTTCTGTTGAACTTATATATTTTCAAAATTATATCTATATAAATATAGCTATATAAGTAAGGTTGAAAGGGCTTAGGACTGATAACGCACTTTATTTCCTGTTCCTTGTTTGGTTGTGGACTAAGGGTATCCGGTTATTTGTCCGAGTGTCGTTTGAATCTTAGTTATATATCATGTATATATGTATAGATATAAAAGCTCTTACATTAGTTCAACATCTTTGGGTAGCAAAAGGGTACAAACATACTGATTCATTCAAACAACATTAATAGTAAAGTAAAATAAGTATAGTTTAGAGGATCACTATTCACTATTTCTAGTACAATGAAACATACAAGAGTTGGTTCATTCATGAGTCAATACAAACACACTATTATGAGAAACCGAAAGAACATACTATAATGAGAAACTAAGAGAACATACACTACACTATACAAGGAGAACATACTATACACTAGAACAGAGAGAACATACATTACACTAGAACATACTATACAAACACTAGAATATTATAACATTAATGTGAGCCACTACTTCATGGCATGGCAATCTACTGTTGTGTCGCGTTTAGTAACTAGAGTCTCCTGGAGGGAGAGCATGAATTTGTGTATAGATCTATACTGGATTGACCATCCTACACCTTGCTGCTAACTACAATGAGACCTACAAGTCTACAGGTGACGAATGTCATACCATTTCGACGTCTTTGATGATCGTGTTTTACTAGTCAATCAAGTATGGTTACAACCTCATCAGATTTTACACTAAATTAACAAAATGATTTAAGGTAGTTAGTGTTGGGTTATGAGCATAATTACACTCCTATGGTGTAAATGCAACCCTAGAAACCTTAGATCTATGTTTTCTCTAAAATACATGCAAATATGATTTCCAAGGTTCACAAACTAACTAGCATGTTATGGGGTACTTGTAATACAAAAGTTTAAGTAGAATAACATACCTTTCTTTTGTGGTTGATAGCTTGGAGTTTTGATCCTAGCACCAATAGTGTGGATGCCTCAAGTGGTGTCACAAATCACCAAAACAAGTTGGAAGCTCATGAGAGAATAAGAACACTTATAGAAATCGGCTCACTCTGATGCTCACACACACTAGTGCCAATTCTAGAACCAAAAACTCCTTTATATAGTATGGAGGATTAGGGTTCAACCCTAATACCCATGACTCTTTATTTACCTAGGATCCATGGGTTAAAAGTTCCATGGACTCCATATACTCTTAGCCCATCCTAAATAAATCTTAGCCCAATCCATATATATAAATAAGAGTCCATATTTAATTAGCTCCATTTTGATTACTAAACTAATTCTAAATTAACTCTTGTTCAATACTAATTAAGTGATTATGATATCATATTAATATATTATAACTAATAATATATTAATATATCATAAACATCTTATTCTCAAAAGTATATCCATACAAGTTGTTAGGTGAAGTGCAACCCAAATGGACCATGCCGGGTCGGGTCAAGTTGATACCAAATATAGTTACAGACTTAGACACCTTATCCAACAGTCTCCCACTTGGATGAGTCTGATAACTATAGTTGCAAGTATAACTTCAGGAACCAACCAATAATCGTAGCTCTTAAAAACTCTGTTGAACTATGAAGCGCCATTTTAGATAAGTGATCGTATATTCCTCCGTTCTCAAGATATCAGCCAGAAAAACACATGGAACATGGTCTAACTTATTGTCCAACACTTTTTTCTCGATCTCTGATTTGTTTGACATAGAACTAAATTGAACACATCAATTAGGTTCTGATCGGGCCCGACATATAAGTCAAAACCAAATCATCGAGGGGCCCAGATATCGCTTCTATTGCTAGAAGGAACAGATAAACTTCGACTCACATGCTTGTACTAACTGCTCGTTGAATTATGCATAAAATCAAGTTTTATGACATCAAGTTACTGATGCGTTTTTGTATAATCAATGGATAACCAACTCACAGTCAAAAAGTCATATCTCTAGGGTTGAAGATATATATGATATTACCGTCTCGCGGTCACTCGAGATAAATTCCATGAAGTGATACATGCGAGCGTGGGTTTAATCCAATACTCAGACCTTATGAGCATGCATGAATGTTGCAGCAACCATTGCTATGTCTAATGCACCTTAGACAAATCATACAAGCCAAATTCATGACAATCTTGATTCATACCTACTTCCGAAATATGACCGACTGTGGAGAGTTTGAATAAACTAATTATTCTGGAAGTCAAAACATGCAAAATTGAAAGAATAGTAAACGATCAACATAGGATAGTAACACTTTACTCATAAATAAATAAAAAAATTTATTTAATCATCAAATGTCAATTACATTTTACAAGTTTCAGAAATCTAATTATTAAAACTAATATGGTCCTTCAGCCTAATGCTTCTTGCATGCTGCAAATGCCTAACCCTAGTCATTCCCTTCATGAGGGGATCTGCAGGGTTCTCTTCTGACGATACCCTCTTTACCACGAGGAGTCCTTCTTCTATCCTGTGTCTTATGAAGTGGTATTTTCTGTCAATGTGTCTGGATCTACCGTGATCTCTTGGCTCCTTGGCTAAGGCAACCACACTATTGCTGTCACAGAAAATTTCCATAGGCTCTTGTATAGCTGGCATAACTCTAAGGTCTCCAATGAAGTTCTTCAGCCATATCGCCTCCTTTGTTGCTTCACTCGCTGCTATGTACTCTGATTCACAAGTAGAATCAGCTATTGTCTCCTGCTTGGAACTTTTCCATGTAATTGCTCCTCCAATTAGGGTAAAGACCCAGCCTGACTAAGAGCGGAAATTATCCTTGTCAGTCTGAAAACTAGCATCACTATACCTAATCACTCTCAAGTCATCACTCCCACCAAGGGTAAGGACCCAACCCTTAGTCCTCCGTAGGTACTTGAGAATATTCTTTACCGCAGTCCAGTGCACCTGCCAGGATTTCCCTGAAATCTGCTAACCATGCTCAAAGCAAAAGCCACAACAGGGCGAGTACAATTCATAACATACATGATCGAGCCAACAGCGGAAGCATATGTAAACCGAATCATCTCAGCTATCTCAGCCTCTATACTCGGACTCTGAGTCTTACTCAGCTTGGCATTGTGCTAGATCGGTAAATCCCCTTTCTTGGAATTCTGCATGTTGAATCTTTTCAACAACTTATCCAAGTAGGTACTCTGACTAAGTCCAATTAGTTTCGTACTCTTGTTTCTCATTATCCTTATCCCTAGGATATAGGTATCTTCTCCAAGGTCCTTCATAGCGAAACACTTCCCAAGCCTGGACTTAACCTCCTGCAAAGTTGGGATGTCATTTCCTATGAGTAGTATGTCATCCACATACAACACCAGAAAGCTAACTTTACTCCCACTAGCCCTAACATACACACATGACTCATCTTCGCTCCTTGAAAAGCCAAACTCTTTTGACTTTCTCATCGAAGCAAAGATTCCATCTACGAGATGCTTGTTTCAATCCATAAATGGATTTCTCAAGCTTACACACCCTATTAGGGTACTTTGCATCGACAAAACCCTCTGGCTGAGCCATGTAAACATCCTCTGCCAACTTCCCATTAAGGAAAGCGGTTTTGACATCCATTTGCCATATTTCATAATCAGGAAATGCAACTATGGCCAGCAAACCTCTAATATACTAAATCTTTGCAACTGGTGAAAAGGTCTCATCATAGTCAACTCCCGGAGTTTGAGTAAAGCCCTTTGCCACCAGTCTTACTTTGTAGGTGTGTACCTTCCCATCCATGTCGGTCTTTTTTTTGAAGATCCATTGGCACCCAACTATCTTACGACCTGGTACATTGTCAAGCAAGTTCCACACTTGATTGTCATACATGGACTGAATCTCGCTGTCCATAGCCTCCTGCCATGGCTTCCCTGTAATTATTAGGCTCATCCAAATCTATTAGTGTACTATCACTAATAAATGTATTACCTTCAGTGGTGATGTGATAACCATAATAAAAATTAGGTGTGTTCCTAAACCTAGTGGAATGCCTCGGAGGTACGGACTCATCTATCGGCTTAACAGGAGTTTCTTCCTCAGGTTGGTTGATAGTTTTTGAGGTTCCTTCACCACTTGACTCTTGAAGCTCTTCAAGGTCAATTTTCCTCCCACTGTTTCCTTGGCTTATGAATTCTCTCTCATGAAAGACTCCCCTTCTTGCTACAAAGACCACATTTTCACTAGGCCTATAGAAGAGGTAACCGAAGGATCTTTGTGGATAGCCGATGAAAATACACCTCTCACTTCGAGGTTCAAGCTTGTCATGAGACTCGCACATCACAAAAGCCTCGCAACCCCAAATCTTGATAGTGGTCTAAATTGGGAACTTTCCTAGTCCACATCTCGTGAGGTGTTTTGGCAACCTTCTTAGTAGGGACTAGATTGAGAATATGGACGGCAGTCTCTAAGGCATACCCCCAGAATGAGATTGGTAATGAATCTCGACTCATCATGGAACGAACCATGTATAAGAAGGTTCGATTGCGCCTCTCGGCAACACCATTCAACTGTGGTGTCCTAGGAGGTGTCAATTGGGAGACTATCCCACATTCCTTAAGATAGTCAAGGAACTCAATACTAAGATACTCTCCTCCCCGATCGGATCGGAGCATCTTGATATTCCTGCCCAATTGATTCCTAACTTCCTACTTAAACTCTTTGAATTTTTCAAAGGCTTCTGACTTATGCTTAATTAAGTAGATATATCCATATCTGCTATAATCATCAATAAAATTCACATAGTACCGATTAGCATCCCTTGTGGCTGATTTGAAGGGTCTACACACATCTGTGTGTGTTAGATCCAACAGACCCTCACTCCTCTCACAAGTACCAGTGAAGGGTGACTTTGTCATTTTTCCAAGTAAAAAAGACTCACAACTATCATCCGATTTTAGGTCAAATGATTCAAAAACTCCGGCCTTCTGGAGTTGGCCTATGCGCTTCTTGTTAACATGTACAAGAAGACAATGTCACAATGATGCTTTATCTAAGCTCATCGAAGAATCAATATGATATACATTATTTTCTAAGTTGTCTACAATCGACACAGTTTCATATACACCGTCACAAGGTAATGCTTTTAAATAAAATACATTATTATAAAAAGCATCAATAGCACCAATTTTATTATCAAATGAAAATGTGAAACCTTGTTTGTACAAACTATGAAGGGAAATAATGTTTCTCGCCATTTTTTATGAGTAACAACATTTATTCAAATCTAAAGTTAACTCATTATTAAGTAATAAATAATAAACTCCAATCTCGGTCACAGGTGATGCTTTCCTATTTCCCATGATTAGGTTTATCTTCCCGTGCTCCACTTCTTCACTACTTCTTAGGCCCTGCAAATCAGTACAAATGTGAATACCACAACCTGTATCAAGCACCCAAGAGTTAGTATGCAACGAGTTACCAGAAAATATAGTATAAATACCTGCATGGGTGGGTTTAACTCTCCCATCCTTCACATCCTGCAAGTATTTAAGGCAGCTTTGCTTCCAGTGCCCCTTTTCGTGGCAATAGAAGCATTGTGCTTCCCTAGGGTTTGAAGAAGGAGGAATGAGACTTTTCTTGGTCCCACTTGAAGAGGAGCCATCAAGGGACTTTCCCTTGGTACCCTTCGAAGGGGTCTTCCTCTTCTTCCCCTTTCCCTGCCCAATTGCCAGAACAGGGGCTATTGTAGGAGTAGTAGCAGAAGTAACAGCCGACTTAACTTTAAGGCCACTTTCAGCGGTCCTTAAAAGTCCTTGAAGTTTGCTAAGTGTAACTTCCTCCTTGTTCATATGATAAGTCATACGAATCTGATCATAACTTGGAGGTAAGGTATAGAGTATGATATCAATCGCCATGTCCTCAGGGAAGTCCACATTAAGCTTCAGCAACCGGTCCATGAACCTTTGCATCTTCTACAAGTGACCGGTGATGGGTTCACCATCCTTCATCCTGCCTGTTATCATAGAGGAGATGATTTCATACCTCTCTTGACACGCGCTCTGATGGTACCTATCCATCAGATCCAAATGCATCTCATAAGGGTAGAAATCTTTATAGAATTTCTGGAGTTCAGGAGTCATGGTAGCTAACATGATGTAGGACACTTTGGTCGCATCCGTTTCATGTGTAGTGTACTCCGCAACCTCCTCAGGAGTAGCAATGGACTCATTGATAACCTTAAGCTCCTTATTAAGGACATATTCCTTGTCCTCATAGCGGGTAATCATCCTGATGTTTCTAATCCATTCATTGAAGTTAGATCCATCAAAAGTGACGTTCCCACACAAGTTCATGAGGGAAAAGGAGCCTGCACGGTTTGAGCCAGTAGTAGTGTTGGAAGACATCTAAAAGAAAGAAGGACAAGTTTAATTAGATGAAGAATCCTTAATAAGTAACCCAAATGAAATATTAAGGCTAAGACTCTACAAACTATTTCATAACTTGGAAGAGGGATGCCGTAATCCAAGCTATGAAATATTTGAAGGTAGGTAAACGACTATTTACCAATTTCCACCATTAAAAATGAAATAAATTATTAAGTTTTAATTGGATTTGAAACTCCTAGATCTTTTGAGATACATTGAACTTTCAATGGCATGTTTGAATCTCCATTGTGCCTTCTCAAGTTTGTGACTGGGATGTCAAGGATCACAAACAAGGTGTGAATAACCATGCAAATTGACTTGGTACCCTTAATTTTATCACCTAATTGATGTGTCAGTTAACCACACGCACTCCACCGCTCTATGATAAAACTCAAGTCACCCTTTGCCACTCTTAATAGTCCTAGTTAGTGTGCCAGTTAACCACACACGCTCCACTAACGACTTGGTAAGGTACAAAGTGTAATTTCATGGGTTAACACCTAATTCACATTTTCCTAAAGAAACTAAGATTGGGAATCAATATAGGTTTAGTTACTTTATAATTTCATTATACTTTTAATGAGGATTTAGGTCCTATCCTACCCATTCGGTTAACGACCCTCCACCAGTCAAGGAAGCGGTGGGTGAGAGTGGACACCTATTAAACTGCCATTTTATAGGCAGTAACCTTATACCCCCTTATAGACCGGCTTCGTGAATGAGGCCTACTAGCGGTAAGACTGAATTATTCTTATACATAGACATAATAATTAAACTTTTAATATTGTAGAAGAATAAGGGTTGAATTTTAAACTTTTAAAATTCCAAGGATCTATTTGCAATTAAAGTATTAATGTGTGAGACTTTACAAATTCCAAGACTTGAGGGAAAGTATTGAAACTATTCAAGACTTTTCATTTCATGACTTATGAGTTTTAATGGTCCATCAAAATGAAGACTCTTCATTTTATGTAACCTCTTATTCTTTAATGACACTTTTAAAGAAGTGACTTTTGGTTATCCATAACTTGAGGACAAGTTATGGACTCCATCATTAGCTATTAAGATCAAGAATTATACTACAATCAAATTACACATAATTCCTATGATCTTATAAAAACTCATAAGAACATGAACATTCATATCAAAACTTCAAGAATCATATTAACACATATAAAACATAGAATTTTGATATTAGCCATTGTAAATGGATTAGCATAAACATTACACCATCTAAAACAAGTTTTAAAACACCAAAAAAAATTAGGGTAATGTTTCTAGTTCATTTCCAGCAGCAAAAGTCGAAAAACTGCATTCTGGGGCTCCTACTTGTCGAGTGCAAGAACCTACTAGACAAGTAGGATGAATTTACACTTGGACTCATTGAGTCCCCCCATGGACTCGGCGAGTTCAAGCTGCAGAGTGCAGATTTTTGAGCTTTTTCAACAAGTTTGCATCAAGTATCAGGAAAACAAGCCTAGGCTCTGATACCACTATTGGGTTGTGAACATATTAACACTCCTATGGTGTACATGCAACCCTAGAAACCTTGGATCTATGTTTTCTCTAAAATACATGCAAATATGATTTCCAAGATTCACAAACTAACTAGCATGTTATGGGATACTTGTAATACAAAACTTTAAGTAGAATAACATACCTTTCTTTTGTGGTTGATAGCTTGGAGTTTTGAGCCTAGCACCAATAGTGCGGATGCCTCAAGTGGTGTCACAAATCACCAAAACAAGTTGGAAGCTCTTGATAGAATAAGAACACTTATAGAAATCGGCTCACTCTTATGCTCACACACACTAGTTCCAATTCTAGAACCAATGACTCCTTTATATAGTATGGAGGATTAGGGTTAAACCCTAATACCCGTGACTCTTCATTTACCTAGGATCCATGGGTTAAAAGCTCCATGCACTATCCATGGACTCCATATACTCTTAGCCCATCCTAAATAAATCTTAGCCCAATCCATATATATAAATAAGATTCCATATTTAATTAGCTCCATTGTGATCACTAAATTAATTCTAAATTAATTCTTGATCAATACTAATTAAATAATTATGATATCATATTAATATATTATAACTAATAATATATTTATATATCATAAACATCTTATTCTCAAAAGTATATCCATACAAGTTGTTAGGTGAAGTGCAACCCAAATGGACCATGTCGGGTTGGGTGAAGTTGATACCAAATATAGTTACGGACTTAGACACCTTATCCAACAATTAGTAGATTGGTAGTTACATATATACAATACTATAGTACATCTTTATTTTCCCATTACATTCACATTGTGATATTCTCATATAACGGTAATGTAAACTATATTTTGCATATGATAGTCTTACTTGCGAAAATTACACACTTTTACAAACAAACAACATTCAGAACATTCGGGCCTTGGTAGAAGGGTACATTTTAGTTGAAAATATAGGATTTTCTAGGAGATACGAACATTTACTACAAACACTTACAAACATTTACATCAAACATTTTCAAACACTTTCATACAAACAATGACACTAAAGTAGTTATGAATTCACCAGCTTAAATGATGATCTACTCTTTCAAAATAATTTGTATTATCAGGTCACCAGTAGACAGGTACCGATGACCAAGTTTTGAGAAGATGGAGCTTTCAAGACTCGTATCTATTTTGATTATTCATTTTTGGTATCTTATAAACTATAACTAATGCACACTTGTATTAAATTATACTATTAATGCAATGGATGATGTTGTTGCTTGTTTACTATTATGCATTGTTGTGATACTGTACATGACGTCCTCCGCCCGAGAACGTTTCCGTTGTTCCAGTTTTGGGGTGTGACACAAACTCCTGAATCTTCAAAACATACTAATGATTCAATAATCACATCCGATATTATTGTTAATGGCAAAAGTATGCTAGATTCATAAGTGGAGGGGGAGCACTTGGATATTCCTTCAAATGTTGAAGGGGGGGGGGGGGGGCATAATGATACTGAAAACATAAATCTTGATCAAAATGATGAATTTCATGAACTGAATGATAATCTTTCTGTTACAGGTTCTGAAAATAATGAAATGTACGAAGATGCACCATTGGACTTTGATCCAGTATATCCACCATTGGAAAAATGGAAAAGAAATCATCCAAAAGAACAAGTCATTGGGAATCCACAAGATGGTGTTTTGACTCGAGCTCAGATTCGTGTAAAGAATGAGGTACTGAGTAGTCATCAAGAATTTTGCATGTTTAATGTTTTTATTTCGAAAATAGAACCAACGTCAGTGAAAATTGCAATGGAACACGCTGACTGGCTTGTTGCTATGCAATCTGAACATGCTGAATTTGATCAAAACAAGGTTTGGAGACTAATCCCTAAGCCAAAAGATGTGTTGATAGTTGGATTAAAATGGATTTTCAAAAATAAAACAGACAAAGATGGTAATATTGTTCGAAATAATGCTAGCCTTGTAGTAAAAGGTTATTCGCAACAAGAAGGAATAGACTATGAAGAAACCTTCGCCCCTATCGCAAGACTCGAGGCAGTTCGAATATTTTTGGCTTATGTAGCTCACAAAGAATTTGATGTTTATCAAATGGATGTGAAATGTGCATTTTTGAATGGAGATCTTGAAGATACATTTTATGTGGAACAACCTCCAGCTTTTGTTAATGAAGAATATCCTGATCATGTTTACATTTTAGATAAGGCAGTATATGGGTTAAAACAAGCACCAAGAGCCTGGTATCCAACTCTTACCATTTTTTTAAAACAATCAAAATTTAAACAAGGATCAGTTGATCCCATATTATTTCGAAAGAATGTTGGGAATCATCTAATGCTTGTTAAAATTTATGTCGATGATATTATTTTTGGCTCTATTGACCCTGCTTTGTCTAGTGAATTCAAAAGTTTGATGAAAAGCCAATTTGAAATGAGCTTGATGGGTAAAATCAATAACTTTCTTGGTTTAAACATTCATCAAAGCAAAGAAGGAATTTTCATCAATCAGGAAAAATATACCATGAATCTGCTTGAAAAGTTTGGCATGACAAATAGCACGAAGATAAAAGTACCAATGGCAGTTGGAACAAGGCTAACACCTTCGTTAGACAATCCTGCTGTTGATCTTACTTTATACAAAAGTATGATAGGTTCAATGCTTTATCTTACAACAAGTTGACCTGATATCATGTTTTCTATGTGTAATTGTGCTAGGTATCAAGCAAATCCAAGAGAACCACACCTAACTGCAGTGAAAATAATTTTCGTTATCTCAAGGGAACATTTTCATTAGGATTATGGTATCCTTCGAAATAAGGATTTTACATTCAAGATTTTTCAGATTCAGATCTGGGAGGATGTACTCTTGATAGAAAAAAGTACAAGCAGAGGATGTCAGTTGTTGGATGAGAAGCTTGTAAGTTGACAATCAAAAAAGAAAACATGTGTTGCAATTTCAACTGCTGAAGCTGAGTGTGTTGCAGCTGCTGCTTGCATTTCACAAATCATATGGATTCAGAGTCAACTGCGTGACTATGCAATTAATATGAAAAAGATTCCATTGTGTTGTGATTCACAAAGTGCTATACGGATTTTGTCATAATCCAGTACAACATTCGAAAACCAAACATATTGCACTTCGTTATCATTTCATTAAAGACCATGTGGAAGATGGAAACATTGAAGTTCATTTTGTAAAACCAACTGATCAGCTTACTAATATTTTTACAAAACCATTGGACGAAAAATCATTTGTTAGAATTTTGCAAGATTTGGGGATGATTGAGGCAAATTCAGTTCCAGAACTACTTTCGAAAGAATGACAAAGAAATGCTAAAGTGTCGAGTTAGAGGCAATAATGGTTCATTCAGAGGTTGATAGTATTAACCATTCAATGGTTACTGTTCACTTTCAGCGCTTCGATACGCTTCGTTTTCGACATTTGAGAAAGAAAAGTTTCGTTAGTTTGGTACATTCTTATATTTTCATTTGTTCGTTAATTTGTTTTCTTTTCGAAAAATCAAAAATACCAAAAATATTTTCGTTAATTTGTTTTCTTTTCGAAAAATCAAAAATATTAAAAAGATTTTCTTTTGTTATATGTTTTAATTTTTGAAAAACTCAAAAACACAAAAATATTTTCTTTCTTTTCAAAAATATAAAATCCAAAAAGTTTTTTGTTATTTTGTACTTAGTCTTTTCTTTCTTACTGTAGATTTCAACGAAGTGTTACAAGGGTCATGTCTGCAGTTCTAGGGTAAGGTAAAATTTACAAAACTTTGTACTAGTTAGATTGTCCATAGAAGCATGTTGCTGCATGTCGACCCAAGCCTCCATTGACTCAATGTGTGATTTCGAAAGCCTTAATGAAAGTTTTCGTTTCGTAAATTTCTTCCCAATCAGGCTTACATTCACATTAGTCTACTGAGCTACCTAACTCTTCTCAAATGAGTTAAGAGTTTTCTGTTTGGTCCAATCATAACAGAGGTACAATTGATTTCGTGAAACAACCTTTTTCATCTCAAACATCTAACACAGTTCACACACAATGACATATGTCCAAGAGGTCATTGATCAAACTAATCACGACTTAGACATATCAAAACTCAGTGTTTATGATCTTGATTCATGAGGCCATGATGAAAGTGAAACCCAATTTTCTAAATTTTCAAGGAATTGACGGGGAACTATGTTCCAGATTTTCACGAAACATTTGTTTCAGTACCAACTTTTCGATACTCTAAATCGTATTCTTTCGTTATAAGTGGTCTTGATCAAATGTTCGAATCCCACGACATTTGTTACCTAACAAGATCCAGTTGAAATTAATTTCTCTTTGAATATGATTTTCGTATGAGTATCAATCCTTTAAATTGTCACTTTCAAATTCATCCAAAGCATACTTGTCACTGACTACACTAGTCACACAAGTAATTTCTGTTACAATTACTCACCTTATGTTCAGGATGATATGTAACAAAAATTTTAAGCTACTCAGGAAGCCTTGAAATAGCAGCCCTTCGATATTTCTTTATAAGTAGTTGATTGTAATTCACGGTAACCCACACAAGCCGTTGATTATCTCTCTAGATAATTAGCAAAGCAACCTTTGCTCGGGGTTTATCTGCCTTTATGTCGAAATTTTATTTTTCGACATCACAGATCCCAAATTTTTGTTAGTTTGCTTCTCATCTCATTCTGTTGGCACGATGCACACACGAAATCCTTGAGGTTTTGAGTAATACCAACTCAGGCTGATGATTTCGCAAGTCTGGCGTATGACTTCGTTTGTAAACCCAAAAATGAAAGAGCCTTACCTCCATGACGAAGGTTTTCGATCTTATCCACTTGGTACTTTATCTGACATGGCGCGTTTAACGGCTAGTGGTGCGAGTTTCAAGGAATGACGTGGCTTACTCTTTCAAGAAAACGTTTGAAATTTAACTAGGGTTACATATAAAAGGAAGTTATAATCTTCTTTTGTTGTTACGCGTTCAAATTCTCAGAAAATCAGAAAGCCCTAAATTCCGTGTTCATCAAGATCTTCTCAAAACCCTAATCCATGGCGGCTGATCCAACCACCACTACTGAAGAAGTTGTATCGCAACCAATCATGAAGATCCAAAGCACCAATTATCAGGTCGATGGTGATGTTTTTATATACCCTGAAGAGTTGCAAATGTTGATTGTTGCTCTTCAACATTCTGTTCTTGCTACTGCTATGTTTAACTCCTTTGAAGCTCCGATGACCTGGTTATCCGTGGTTGGTTCTACTGCATCTTACAACAAAGCAACTGATGTTATCTCCTTTAATTTAGTGAATAAAAAGTGAATTCGTCTCAAAAAGAATTTCTTTACTCAAATATTGGAGATCCCAAATACACCACCATTCTTTCAACCATCCAGTGCTCAGATTTTGTTCATGTTTAACAAGATGGGTCATCAACCACCACTCGTCAAGATCAGTGATTTCAAGAAATCTGGTCTACCTTGCATCTGGAATATCTTGGTTGGAATATATCTTTGTTGCTTAACTGGGCGAAGTGTAGGGTTTGACAAGGGGAGAATGGAAGTTTATGCTGTGGCAGCAGGCTTATATTACGATCTGAATGTTGATTTTGCTACTCAGATGTGGAAGGAGTTTGTTAAAAGCTTGGAAAATACGAACTTGGTGAAAGGGATTTCATGTGCTCGTTACTAGAGTTTAATTCTCAAGAAGGTGTATGGAAAAGAAGATATTCCAGTTCCTATGGAAGAAGCAAAGGTTGAGTTCGTGAAGTATCAGTTTCCAAAGACTGTTGAAGGTGATACACTAAGTATTTCCCAATGTTGCTCGCATTCCTGATGGTATGTTGAAGAAAGTTGATCCAACAGATTCTGT
The DNA here is from genome assembly GCF_002870075.4 of Lactuca sativa. Classification (NCBI taxonomy): domain Eukaryota; kingdom Viridiplantae; phylum Streptophyta; class Magnoliopsida; order Asterales; family Asteraceae; genus Lactuca; species Lactuca sativa. The sequence continues at coordinate 112,472,809 of NC_056627.2, read as the reverse complement.
GTTGGTATCATACTTGAAAATTGTTTATCCTTTAATCGAAACTAGGATTTTGTTGAAAATTAGAGATGAAGAATTATCTAAGAAAGTCAAGAAGTCAAAGAAGGAAGTTGATGATGTTATTCACGAAAGTCCCAAGAAACAAGCCAAGACTAACTCTCCAAAGAAGATTCCAAAAGAAACTGAGAAACCAAAGGAGAAGGTTGTTGATGAATCTTCGAAGGAACTGATACCTTCGAAATCTGCTGTGTTCAAAAGGGTGAAGAAATTCTCTTATATGAAACGAACTCCATCAGAAGATCAATCTCCCATTATTCGCAAACCTCAGCTGAACAGAAAAAGAGTAAAAGTTTGTGAGATTCCTACATCAGTTTCACCATCTTCAAAGAAGAGAAGAGCTGAGGATGTGGCAAAGCATATCTCCAAAAAGACAAAGACAAAAGTTGGTGATTCATGATGAGTCATCAGATACTAAGGTTGTACCAGACATACCTTTGGGTTCGAATTCCCCAATTCTTTCACAACCACCAATTCTCACACCTGTTTCATTGCCAACAACAACAATTCCACTCAAAATTGTTCTTACCAAATCAAATACTAAGGAGGTTCCAATTTCAAACATTGTTGCAAACGTATCTGATACAGGTGCACATGTTTCTGTGAGTGTTGATCCATTATCTCAAGGTATTCCTATCACATCTTCTTTTGAACCTATTTCAAGTATTTTCATTTTGCTTCCACCTTTCATTCAACATATTTCAAACACAACTACTTCACCTACTTTTAATACCATATAATATGGTCCATATTACAACAACCCATCAGTATGATTTTTCAATCCCAATCCACTGATCCACCAAAACCAAATTCTAATGATGAAACAGATGGAGGAGGTTTCAGAGGAACATTTGAAGATTTGGAATTTGATTATGAAGAAGAGAACATACCTAACCATTATGCTAATGTCGGGGAAACAATTTAAGATTATAAATCACAAACTTAATTCTATTCTACAATCGCAAGTTGATTCTGGAGCCAAGCATTCGATTTCAGGGATAGAAGTTGATGTGATGTTAAAAGCTGTTGAACTCAGAATGCAAAAGAAGTTGGAGGTACTTGATCAGAATAATGAGTTGCGAGTCAAAGCTCAAGGTGATTCATTTGATTCAGAAATCAAGGAGCTTCGCAAAATTGCAAAAGAACATCATGTTCTTTTTGTTCACGATGCTAAGAAAGTTCATGAAAATGTCAATCAGAAGCTGGAAGAATTAAATGTTGATGTTTCAAAAGAATTGAAAACTTTGAGTACCAATTACTCGTCCATTCTTTCAAAGGTAGATATCATAGCTGGAGCAGTTACGAATTTCATTCAGACTTTTCAGTCAATTCTTCCTTCTCTCGAAATGAAGGATAAAGATGATAAAGCTCATTTTGATCAATTAAAGGTGTTGTTTGGTGAAATCAAAGATGTTGTCTCAAAGCCTGTTCGACAATCCTTAACTCCTGAATTTTTAACTCAGAAGTTACATGGCTTAGATCAAGCTATTCAAAAGGCTATTGCTCCAATTATGAAATTTTCCAATGTGTTGCCAACTAGTGCCTCTCCTGTTGTCACAGGGGTGCAAGGGGAGAAAATAAAGTTCAATATGGAAAATCTACGAAAGTTACAAAAGGAGTTGAAAAGCCAAAGAAGAATAAGAAGATTGTTACTGCTGGTGAAGTAACGAAAGTGGTAAGTAGTCAAGTTCCAACTACTATTGTTGCAGAGGTGATTACAATAGAAGCAATCAAGACAACAACAAAACCTCTTCCGAAGGGAATTGTTATTGGTTCTTCTATTGGTGGAGGAGGTTCAAGTTCATTTAAATGAAATACTTCTGATGATGATGGAAAAGGGAAGAATATTTTGATTGAAAAATCAAAAGAAGAGAAGAAGGTTGAACTTGAAGCAGAAATGGAGAAACAAAGACAGATTAAGAGCATACTGAGACTTTGTCAAAGTGATCCACCTGATATGGATAAGGGAGATCCGAAGAAGTTGTATAGCTATGAGAACTTTGAAGCTAGAGTTGCTTATAATCAAATGTATGGATTTGAGAAGGAGCCGAAGAAAAGCTATTCTATCACAAACACTGATATGAGTCAGCTTGACTTTCCTGTGAACGAAATGATGTTTATCATGGCTCAATATAAAAATTGTTGAGAAGTTAAACAATGAGGATGATTTTATCCATGTGAAACTTAGGTTCATGCAGTTGTTGGAAATAACCAGAAGAAATATGGTCTTTGGTGAAGATCAAGAGGGTCATCAACATAACGAAAGATGTATTGTTTGAGAAGATGATACAGAACTTTCGGTTTCATGTTGTAAGGGCGAACAATCAAGTTTGTGATTTCTCTATTGCTGATTTTCCTTTAATGTACTTGAATGACCTTATTCAAGTTGCATTAATTTTGAAAGATATGGAGGCCTCGCGACTTTAAGGGACTGAAAAAGATGTTTTTAGGCTTGGTCTTGCTCATATCAAAATCTTCATAGACAATTACTATGATTTTCTAGCATTAAATGATGAGGAGTTGGCATCAGCAATGGGAAGAGAAGTGAAAGTTGCTATGGAATTGTCGAAGACTCAAGCTAAATTGAAGAAGTTTGCAGATGGGGAGATTTGCTTAAAACCTTTTGGATTAGTCTTTTCTGGTAAAGATAAGAATGGCAAGCCTAAGAGCTTTTTATTTCAATCAAGTGAAGTGGAAAGATACACGACATCGCAATATACGAACTTCATTGTTCTTATTGCAAGAAAAATAATGAAGGAGATAAAGTTGCGTTGAAGAAAATTTTGACATGGTATTCGAAGATACACGACAAGGATGATGCTTTTTGCTGCACAGATTCTCACAAATTGAGAAGTTCGACATGACTACAAAGGGGGAGATTGTAGAGTTAAATTGTCCTGTAATATGTCAAAGTATGTGTAATTGTCTTTTCATATCTTTTATATGTATTTGCTAAGGCATCGTGTTTACAAAGCGAAATGTTTAGCCTTAGTATTTTTTGAACTTTCGGCCTCCTATAAATAGGAGTTGCACATAGAGTTGATAGAGAGAGTTTTCCCATTTCTTCTATCATATTTGTACGCGTGTTCATTGGAGGTAATATGAGCTAAAACATATCTTTTTTACTTCGTGTGTTCAGATTACATTGATTTTACTCTGATTTGTTTCTTATACTTGATTAAACTCTTCATCACCTTTTCCAAGGAATGGTGACCCCAGAAGACAAAAAGATGAAAAGATACATCTGGGGACTCAGTTTACCAGTCAAAGGTCTAGTTACTGCGTCCAGGCCCTCCACTTTCGATTGTGCCAAGCAATTTGCCTATCAATTGACTGAGCAGTGTATCTGTCCAGGTACCATGACCCGACCAAAGGAGAATAACCAAGCTGGGAGTACAAAAAGGAAGTTTCATTGGAAATCGAAAGGGAACTTCAAGCATCACAAGCCCAATCCAGAACTTGTGGCGAGGTATGACGCAATCACGAACACTCCCACTCCATTAAAGCCCTTATCTGGAACTTTACTACACTGTACCAAATACGACTTCCACTGTAACGAGATGATTTTTCAATTAAATTTTCATTTTTAATATTTATAAAACATATGTTTCAACATTACATCTCCAAAAATCAATCAACAAGTTTTCAAAACAATTGTTCAATTCTAGGATCCACACATATAGCTCCAAATCTAAAGTGTGTGTACAATCATGCTGGTGCCTTCCCGTGATCCTCTGAGGTACCTGAAACACATAACACATAACACATAACACGATAAGCACGAATACTTAGTGAGTTCCCCAAAATACCACATGCATATAAATTAGCCACTCGAGGCTAAAGCTCTATGATGCCTTCCGGCCAATGTGTCTCAGTAGACCTTCCGGCTCCACAACTCTGGTAGACCTTCCGGCCCTACCATGATGACCTTCTGGTCGTACTCTATTGACCATCCGGTCCTACTCTGTTAACCTTCTGGCCCAACTCGGTTGACCATCCAGCCCAACCATGATGGCCTTCTGGTCCAACCCCTATCGACCTTCCGGTCCGAACCAGGCAACTCATAACATAGCATATCACATATCACATATAGGCACCTACGACCTTCCGGTCAAACATAATTACCACTCTAGGTAAGGTATAGTGAAAAGACTCACCTCAAACTATCTTGGAAAAATCTTGGATTCTAATCTCTGGTCTAGCCTTCGTCTAATACACATAAACAAAAATTCTTATTGAATAACAACACTCATTAAGCTAGACCACCCCCCTAGGCTCTCACAGAAGGGTAAAAGACCATTTTACCCCTTCTTGAATCCAAAAGTCTATTTGTTGACCGAACCCTAAAATTCAACAAAAGTCAACGCCTGCGAGTACGTTGCGCGTACTAGATTCCTACGATGGGCGTACTCGTCCACTATGCTGATATCGGGCTGCTTGAACCCTACGCCCTGCGTACTGAGATTTACACTCATCGTACGTCGCAGATTCACTATTTCCTCACTTATGGTCTTAATCAATTAAGACCTTGGCTCAAAATGCAGATTTGGACCTCCTATAGTCTCCTAATCAATAAAGTTGAAGAGTTTATGCCTTTGCATGGCTGGTTTGGTCTTAAGCACTCAAAACCTTCATCCATTTTCTTTCTCAAGCCCATATCTCATGCATGGTTAGTTCTTAATGACCAAGATTGGATTTTTATGACTTTATAACACAAAATACACTAGCAAGGGATAGATTTAGGTTCTTAGAGCTCATCAACTCCCAAAGCCATCAAATTTTGGGACAAAACCCCTGAAACATCCCAAATAAGAAGAAACAACAGAAAAGGAAGAAAGTTTGAAGCTTTATACCTCCAAATGAAGCATCTCACACTGCTAAGCTCAAATCCAAGTGCTGCCGAACATCAAGCCTTTCACTCCAGACCTCCTCTCAAGTAAAAACATGGATGGTCTCAAGAGGAAATAAATCAGGCAGTAGAGGACAACATCCAGATTCAAGCTCTGAAAGACAATCCTGATCCGATGCGTGGCATCTCTCCTCTCTGCCGTGAAGGCATTCTCAAGGCTTCTGAAATTGTTCCGTGCCTCTATTACAAACTTCCTTCCCATGATGCTGATCAACTGGATCATCCTCTCTCTCTCTCTCTCTCCTTACAGCAAATTCTACACCAAATTTGTTCCTCTTCACCCAACTGACAATCCGGAAGTGATCATCCGGACAGAGTGAGAAAGGCTCAAAACCTTTTATGATAAGAACGCTCGACTCTTGAAAGAAGTGTGGACAAGGAAGAGGATCACCAAAGTTCAAGGCTTCGAAAGAAAAATATTGGTGAAATTTGATCTGAACGGCCCCTTATTCCGTTTCCACCTTCTCCAGAACAAGCCAACTCCCCGGACCATTATTGATGTGGATTTTCCTTTATTGAATCCGAACGACATCCTTAGCTTAGCTGCTTACTTCAGAGACAATCAAAAGGATGACATCATTATGGGTGCTTACCACGCACCTCTCAGCTTTCTAAAAGATTATGTCACTGAGTTCTTTTGATGTAACTACAAGCTTGCACACCTCTACGGAATAGAACAATTCGTTTCCAGGATCGACTTCGTTCTTCCGGAAGCCGAAGTTCTTGCTGATGGTCCTATTGAAGAACCGGTTGTAGGGTTTGTCTACACCACAAGGAAAACAAACAAAAACGACTGCTTCCGAGTCCTAGAAAAACATCTAGTTCCGACGAAGGCCCTGAAGAAGTTCATATCTCGGGCGTCCATGTAACATCCGGATATCTAGGTATGGGAATTTGAGTATTTTATATTGGGGGATGAGGAGACTCGGTGAGTTAACGCCTCAACTCGTCGAGTAGGATCGCATTTTGGGGATCAGTTTAATGAAGGGACTCGACGAGTCGGGTATTTGGACTCGCCGAGTCGGCGCTATCAAGGAAAATCCTAATTGTCCGGGTTTGGGACCTATTTAAAGGCCCTTATGGCCTTCAGTGGCGGTCACCTACACCTTTGAGAGACTCCTATCGAACCAGAGAGCTGAGAGAGTGAAGAAGAGCCATTTTAAAGCATTCTTGAGGTGGTTGTGCAATGGAGTAGTCATTTCCAGCAAAGGGAGGTCAAGGGGGTGTCGATTCAGGGCTTCTGAGCTTGCATCTTCACCATAGAGGTATCAAATCGTTCTCCCTTTTCTGTTTTGGTTAAGATTGGTGATTTTAGGGTTTTCTAGATTCTTTTATGGCTTGATTTGTGGAGTATAGTGTCCCATTGAGTGTAAAGCCATAGATCTGGACCCAAAGAGGTCCAGAGAGTCCCTTCCATCTTGCTTTATGCATTCTATTTGGAGTTTTGAGCTAGGGTTGTTATGTAATGAAGGGTTTCACCCAAATAAGCTTGTAGAACCTTGCATGAGTGCCCAAGGTTCGACCTTTTCATGGTTATTGGCTTTGAGGGAGTTATATCTATGGTTTGGTGAAGCAGATCTGACCTCAGAAGGTCAGATGAGGGTTGTCATGGGAGCAACTCGTCGAGTCCATAGGCAGACTCGACGAGTCGAGTCGGGGTTGCCCCGCGATTCGTTGCCAGGTAACTTTACGAGTGGAGAGGGAACTCGTCGTGTCTAAGAGGTTTAAAAAGGTTTTAGAGAACCCGCATGGACTCGCCGAGTCACTCTTGTGTACTCGCCAAGTCTGGTCAGTGTTGACCGTTGACTTGAGTTGTCTTATGTTGACTTTGGGAGTTTTGGTCAACATAGGTAATAGAGGTCAGGGAGGGGTAAAATGGTCTTTTACCCATTACCTGACTAGAGAGGGAAAGAGTAATCGCGGGTTAATTAGAGTTGGGACTTCGAGTATTAATTAGAGATATTTGCCTTATGTGTTAGGCTTGGCGAGTCCGAGATTCGCATGTGCAGATAATTGCTTTCTAATTGCCAGGTGAGTCTTCTCACTATACCTTACCTTGAGTAGGTAACTAGAGTTATGTGACAGAGTATTTGTATGTTGTGTATGTTATGTGTTGTACTGCATTATTTCTATGTGATTTATGTTATGCATGTTTACAGAGTTAGAACTGGAAGGTTCCCAGAGTTAGAACTGGAAGGTTCACAGAGATAGAGCCTGAGGGTTCACAGAGTTGGGTGCACGGACCCACAGAGTTATAGCCTCGAGTGGCTAATATGTGTTATATATGGTATTTTGGGGAACTCACTAAGCTTCGTGGTTACAGTGTTTTGTGTTATGTGTTTCAGGTTTCTCTCAGGATCACGGGACGGCACTGGCTCGATTGTACACACCAGAGAAAGAGTCATGTTTTGAGGATCCTGGTTTATTATGCAAGTGAAAATGTAGTCATGTTTTGTAATTCGATTATGAATGAGATTTTAGGCAAAGTGTTTTTAAGAATTAAACGATTATTTTTAAATGAAAAATTGTTTTGAAATTTTCGGTGTTACAAGTTGGTATCAGAGCCATGGTTTGAGGGATTCGGATGCGCCTTCGGGTAAATCTAGACTCAAACTTAGGAAGTAAGAAAAGTTTTCAAATAAATAATTTTCTAAAGCGAATAAGAGTTCAAAGAGAAGGCGAGAAAGAGCAGTGTGTACAATCAGACAGAGCCCGAATGGTGATTTCCCAAAATACCCTTACGTTTGTGTTATGAGATATTTATGATGCACTTTATGAGATATTATTGCATGCTAGAGACAGGCTAGGTATTCCATGTATTAGGACTAGAGTGGCCTGATTTGTGATGCCTTAGCCTAGGAATTGTTGTTATATTCGATGTGCTTTTAAGTATGTGATGAGTGAGAATATTTAGTTGGAATCCTTTAAGGGATTTGAGTAGAGAGGTAATCTAGGGCAGATAGCTAGATAAGTACCGTGGTACTTAGCGAAAGAATAGTTAGAACCCGCAAGGGGAAGAGTTGCAGAGTTCGGTGGTACTTTCGAGGATGAGCAGAGCAAGCGGAGTTATCACCCATAGTGAGTCATATATATTCTTCGATGCTCGAATGCTGCTTGCTTCGTGCTTTATGGAACTCTAGATGATAGGAGTCAGCTACCAAGCGAATATGACGATATTCAGGAGGTAGATGGCTGGCATCATTAGGAGCTCTTCAGCAGCTGATGGCAGAGAAGTGTGGGAATCTAGGAAGAGCCTAGGGAGTAACCTTAGCCAGATGAGTGCGCTGGCAGAGTAGAGAATTTCGCTGGGGAGCGAGTGCGTGACGGAATTGGTGAACGAGAAGGTCGAGCAGCTACTTAGGAGCTCCAGGATAGTCCGTGTGGAAAGTATGGGTTGATGTGGCAGGTAGTATGGGCCCGCACTACTGAAAGTAGAGGACCCATACTTGATACAGGGAGTATTCTGAAGGTTCTAATGAGCGGATTGAGGAGTGATGTTATGGTTCGAGTACCATACATCGGAGCAAATTGAGGAGTGATGTTATGGTTCGAGTACCGTACATCGGAGCAGATTGAGGAGTGATGTTTTGGTTCGAGTACTATACATCAGAGCAGATTGCGGAGTGATGTTATGGTTCGAGTACCATACATCGGAGTAGATTGAGGAGTGATGTTATTGTTCGAGTACCATACATCGGAGCGGATTGAGGAGTGATGTTATGGTTTGAGTACCATACCTCGGAGCCGATTGAGGAGTGATGTTATGGTTCGAGTACCATACATCGGACCAGATTGAGGAGTGATGTTATGGTTCGAGTACCGTACATCGGAGCAGATTGAGGAGTGATGTTATGGTTCGAGTACCATACATCGGAGCGGATTGAGGAGTGATGTTATGGTTCGAGTACCATACACCTGAGCATATTGAGAAGAGATGTCATGGGATGAGTACCATGGTTCGTAGTGAATGATGCTTGTGGTTTTCCGGTTATCCAGTCATAATTGATGAGGTAGAGATTAGACGTTATGGGTTTTAGGCTTGTGGGCCATGCTTGAGCTTGAAGAGGCGTCCCTTGAGAGGGAGGTCGAGAGCCTTTCAGAGAATTTTGGTAAGGAGTCAGAGGGAGGGGAGAATTTTGGTCTGAGTTGAGCAATCAGTCGATAGAGGAGATGTCACCTTCTATGACCTGGGTGGTGCTATTTATGTTCGTGTGCGGAACATGAGAGGTATGATGTTTAAGTTATGGGTTGGGGGTAAACCCTGCAGGTTGTCATTGATGATGATTGTCCATCAAAGTATCAGGTAGCATGTGTGCCGCGAGGCAGTGATTTACCATGAGCAGATAGTCAGTTGGGACTGAGATAGTCGAGGACCACGTTGCACCTATTTGAGTATAGTAGGGCGTATTATAGAAGTATCAGTGGGGAGTCCAGTCGAGTTAATCAGTGCAGTGGTTTCTCTATCTATGTTGGGTACTGAAGATGGGAGTGGGTCCCTGTTCTTGGGATGATCCATGTGTTGGAACGTCGGTTGTTGAGTCGAGGTGGGGGAGTATGATGATTTCGTGGTCCAGTCTATGAGTCAGTGATGTTATTGGACAGTTGAGTTGTTTGGAATTGGATTGGTACGAGACTTGGAACGACTAGAGGCAGTCGTGATGAGAAGTTCTTGAGGATTTCATCTGATATTCAGAGTTATGAGATCGATTAATTTTCCTTAAAGGGGATTATCGAGCGTTGTGTAGCACTTTCCAGGGGCAGGTGCGTTATTGCTGGTGAAAATAGTTTGTGAGGTTGTTGATGTGTCAGATAGTGATGGTTCCAACCCTAAGTGGGGGAGAACCGGGTGGTTTATTGAGAGAAACAGAGATTTGTGCAAGAGCGGTTAGGGGTTGGATACAGAAACCTGCGGCTTGAATTCATGAGATCAGGGTCATTGGTGATCAAAGAAAGGTGCAGGGAGAGATAATGCATGTGGTATATGTCTGAGAGAAGAATGGGTGTCTCCACGGCGGGTGGTCAATGGTCAGGAATCTGGTGGTGGTCAGAGTCGTTTCAAGTGGAAGACTCGTAATGATGGTATGGGCAGTTGAGAACTTATGGGTTGAAATATGGGTAGAAGATTGTCGAGTAGCCAACTCTCGGGCTGGGATGTGTATTCTTGCTTGGATTTTGAGCAGTAGTGGAAAGCGTTTCGGAGGATCATCAGTGTGTTCTGAAGAGTTAGCGCCTTCCTTGTATTCCAATTGAGTGTTTGGATGCACTGAAGTTGCGCATTGAGTGAAATAGGAAATTATTATGGGATTCAGAGGAAATGTATTGTTGTATGTGTATGGTGCTGGGAGTAAGGGAATCAGTGGTAGAGGTAGGACATTGTGATGCTCTGTTAGGGTGTTCCGTGGTTTCCGCATATAGCGTCCCGATTTCGGAGTTATTTAGAGTCTTGGGTTTAAGATGACTAGTGATGTATCATGTATCCACGGCTCCAGTGGGAGCCCTTCCTGTATTGTCATCAAGAGGGATTATTTAAGGAAGTGGATCTCCGCAGAGGTAGGTTCTGTGTTATGGCGGTTGCTGCCAGAGTCTGTAATGCATATCGGGGCAAGTGTGTGTGTAACTATCTATGATAGTCTTCGGTGCATGAGTTAGTGAACATAATGTGGCGTTGTAATGAGAATGAGAGTATAGGGTGATGCTACGGGGAGCCGTAGTATTCGCCAGTCAGAGGGTGTTGTGATGCTACGGGGAGCCGTAGTACTCACAAGTCAGAGAGAGAGAGAGAGAGAGAGTTGTGATGCTATGGGAAGCCGTAGTATTCGCCAGTCAGAGGGTGTTGTGATGCTACGGGGAGCCGTAGTACTCACAAGTCATAGGGAGTGAGTCGTGGTACTACGGGAAGCCGTAGTACTCACTAGTTAGTTGGAGTTATGATACTACGGGGAGCCGTAGTACTCACTAGTCAGAGGCTGTCGTAATGTTGCGGGAAGCCATAGTACCCACTAGACGGCAAGAGAGTGTGATGATGGAGTGTTCTCCGATAGGTGCATGATGCAGAAGAGTTTTATGCTTGAGTAGCCTTAGTGTTGAGTTTTTGGAGGAAGTTAGTAAGATATTTTGGACAATCAGAATGTCAGATTTATCTCTTTTGTCCGGTCCTATGTAAACACTTGGGTTAATTCACTATAACATTCACTCCTATATAAAGGAGCATTCAATACAAGTCAATAACATATCTTTCACTTACTTTTGGCATCTTTACTAAGTTCATTCAAACATTCTTCTTGTTCTTCATTTATTAACTTTACTTTGATCATTTACTATCTCATTCTTCATTTAATGTCTTCATCATTTGTTGAATATTTTATCTAAGACTTGACTGGTGTTTCCAGGCTAGACATGCACTATCATTAGCGAGCAGACATTGATCTTAAGCATTCGTTCAAGCTTTGAGTTCTCAAACCTTGTCCCTACGCATCGACCTTGTTCTCTCACATATGACTCTTGGAATTTTACACTATAAATGTATACTCTAAGCCCTAAAATCGACCACCCTTGCATTCTAAGACGAGCTAGCTGATTTTAGAGTCTCATAAACCTCTCTCATATTCATCTAATTGTTTATTGGTGTTTGTGACAAGTTTGAGGCATCATGCTTGAGGTGCTAAGCTCTCTTAAGGACAAGATTCTACAAGCTACTACACAAGGTAATCTTCCCACCACTTTTTATTATTCAAATATCACCTTTGCATGCTAGTTACGCTTCATGCTTTGGAAAATGAATATAGCATGTATAATTAGAGAAAACTTAGATCAAAAGTATTAGGGTTGTACGTGCACCATAGGGATGTTAGAGTACATAAAACCCAACGGAGTCAGCCAGAGGGTTTCGTCAATGCAAAGTACCATAATAGAGTGTGCAAGCTTGAAAATCTATTTATGGATTGAAACAAGCATCTCGCAGATGGAATCTTTGTTTCGATGACAAAGCCAAAGAGTTTGGATTTTAGAGAAGCGAGGATGAGTTATGTGTGTATGTCAAGGCTAGTGGGAGTATAGTTAGCTTTATGGTGTTGATGTAGATGACATACTTCTCATAGGAAATAACGTTCCAACCTTGCAGGAGGTTAAGTCTTGTCTTGGAACGTGGTTCGTTATGAAGGACCTTGGGGAAGCTACTTACATTCTGTGGATAAGAATATTGAGAAATCCGAGTAAAAGACTAATAGGACTTAGTCAAAGTACCTACTCGGACAAGGGGTTGAAACGTTTCAGCATGGAGAATTCCAAGAAAAGAGAATTGCCCATCTAGAACAATACCAAACTGAGTAAGACTTAGAGTCCAAGTGTCGATGCCGAGATAGTAGAGATGAGCCAAGTACCATATGCTTATGCAGTGGGCTCGATCATGTATGCTATGACATGTACTCACCCTGATGTGACTTTTGTTTTGAGCATGGTCAGCAGATATCAGGGGACTCCTGGTAGAGCTCACTGGACTATGGTAAAGAACATTCTTAAGTACCTGTGGAGGACTAAGGACTGGGTCCTTACCCTCGGTGGGAGTGATGACTTGAGAGTGATAGGGTATAGTGATGCTAGCTTTCAGACTGACAGAGATAATTTCAGCTCTCAGTCGGGTTGGGTATTTACCCTAAATGGAGGAGCAGCAACATGGAAAAGTTCCAAACAGGAGACTGTAGCTGATTCAACGTGCGAATCAGAGTACATAGCAGCAATCCAAGTGTTGAAGGATACAATATGGCTGAAGAACTTCATCGAAGACCTTGGAGTTTTACCAGTTGTAAAGGAGCCTATGGAGATTTTCTATGACAATGAGTGTGTGATTGCCTTAACCAAGGAACCAAAGGATCATGGCAGATCCAGGCACATCGATAGAAAACAACACTTCATACGACATTGAGTAGAAGAAGGACTCCTTGTAGTAAAGAGGGTATCGTCAGAAGAGAACCCAATAGATCCCCTTACAAAGGGACTGAGAAGGGTTAAGCACTTGCAGCATGCTAGGAGTATTGGACTGAAGGACGATATTAGTTTTAGTAATTAGATAGCTATTTAGAAAATTGTAATAGATATAATGTAATTGATATCTGATCATTAAATAAAAGGAGTTTTATTTATGAGTAAAGTTACTATCTTGTGTTAATCGTTTACTATTGTTTCATTTTGTATGTTTTGACTTCCAGAATAATAAGATTATTCAAATTTTCCACAGTCGATCATACTGTGGAAGTTGGTACTGAGGCAAGACATTCATGAATTGATTTGTAGATTGTCTAAAGAATTTAGACATAAAAAAAGTTTGCCACAAAATTCATGAGTGCTCCTGAAATAAGATTTGAGTATTGGCTTAAACGCACGCTCACATGAATCACTTCATGGAATTTATCACGAGTGATTGTGAGACGATAATATCGTATAGTCTTCAAACGAAGATATATGAGTTGGTTGTGCATTGATAGTACGAAAATGCATCAGTAACTTGGAGTTATAAAACGTGTTGTTGTGTATAATTTAACAAGTAATTTGTACAAGAATATAAGTCGAATTTTATATGTTCCTTTTATCCTAAGAGGATTAAAAGCGATATCTTGGGCCCCTCGATGATTTTGTTTTGACTTATGTGTCGAACCCGATCAGGACTCAGTTGATGTGTTCGATTAAGTTCTATGTCAAACAAATCAGATATCGGGAAACAAACTGCTGGACAATAAGTATAACTATGTTCCATGTATTTGTCTGCACGATATCATGAAGAACAGAGGATTATATGATCCCTTATCTAAAGGACGCGTCAGAGTTCGAAGGTGGATTTTGAGAGCTACGATTGCTAATCGGATTTTGAAGTTGCATTGGCAGTTATAATTGTTAGACTTTTCCAAGTGGGGACTGTTGGATTAGGTGTCTAAGTCCATAACTATAATTGGTATGTACTTGACCCGATAGTAGCATGGTCCATTTAGGTTGCCTTCACTGGAGCAATTTCATAGGATGGATGTTTGAGAAAGAGGTTATTTGTGATTTATTAATATATTATAAGAATAATATATTAATTGAGAAATATATTATTTAATTGGTATTGATCAAGAATTAATTTAGTGATCAAAAGAGACTAATTACGGTATTGAACACATTATTTAACATTGTCCTTAATCATGGTATTGAACACATTATTAAACATTGTCCTCAATTATGCATATACGTATTTACATTATGTAAAAATATTAACAACATTGTGTTACATTTTGCAGCGATATTTTGATCTTGACAACACATTTAGAAATTCAATAATGCATTGTCTTGGTCAAGTTCTAAAGAATTACAGAGGGAAACTTTGAGAAAGTTACATATTGTCCGACAAAGAAACACCTACAACACCTAAGTAGCTGAATGAAGTCCCTCCAAAGTATACATCAATTATTGAGGACTCACATTGGGCTACTTTTGTAACACATACAAACTCTGATGCATAGAAGGTTTAAGTCATTTCTATAGATTTGATTAATTTCAGTCCATATATATTTCATAATTTTATGTTGGCATGTAAACGTTGTATTTTTTATTTTCCATTGTGGTTAGGAGAAGTCAGAAGCAACAAAAAAACGCATGAGAAGTTTGTTTATAACCATAGGATGGGAAGAGGTGGATATATACATGTGAAAGAGAATATGGTAACAAAAATATTTGGTTCTTTTTTGTTAATATTAGCATACTTTAGTTTATATTGGTTTAACTTTATTATGTGTCTGTTTAATGATTATAAGATTAAAGCTAAAGAAAATGAACCAGATGAAGAACCATCCCGTTGTATGATATGGTTGAAAGGGAGGCTAAACAATGATGAAAATTTTGAAAATGTTGAGCTTACAGAGAAACTAGTAAGTTTGACGGAAAATTTTGTTTTGATTTCAATGATGTTTAATTTATATTTAATTGCTTTAATATTCCCTTACTTGGTGCAAAAAACAACTGACGACCAGATCAAAGACGGGACCATACAGGTTGACCATGGGATTGATGCCATGACTGAAACATCCAAAAAATACAACCCAAATTTTTTTTTTGTTTTAAACATTACTAAAACCATGAAATTAATCATCATCTAATAACACCATGAATCGTATGTCTCAAAATGTAAAAGCGAATGTATCAAATCAACTAATGTCAAATCATATCAAAATATCCGAATAAAACTCCCAGGATGAACTGAAGCTGTGGTGTGTGTCATGCCATCAACCCAAGCTCTTCCCTTTACTAGCGGAAGTACCTGAAACCAAAACTGAAACAGTAAGCACAAAGCTTAGTGAGCTCCCCCAAACTACCACATACCATACAATAACATATAAAGCAACTACTGGGCCTTGCCCACTGCATCGGACCGAAGTCCGGAAACTGCATTGGACCGGAGTCCAAAACTAACCAGGGCCTTGCCCTCTGCATCGGACCGAAGTTCGGAACTAACCAAGGCCTTGCCATCTGCATCGGACCGAAGTCCAGAAACTGCATCGGACCGAAGTCAGGAACTAACGAGGGCCTTGCCCTCTGCATCAGACTGAAGTCCAGAACTCACTGAACGTAGCATAACATAATCATAACTACTAGCATAAACACATATACTACATACTGCATCGGACCGAAGTCCGGAACACATAACACAAATACATGCTTGAATCACGAAGAAATCAAGCACCCTGAACTACTACATCAGACCGAAGTCCGGGACTACCGCTAATTAAACGAGCCGGCAATGTGGCCATAAACCCGTTCCTACTGGTAGGAAAACTCACCTCGTAATGCTGGCTGCTGAGATGATAAATCTGAAACTAGTTGACTGCTGCTCCGGAACTCCCCGGCTACAAATTCCATAGACACTAAGTCAGATACTGATAACTATTTTCAGGGTAAAATGACTATTTTACCCCTAGTCAAATTCAGCTTTCAGTTGACCGGACTCGCTGAGTTGGGCTGCCAACTCGCCTAGTCCCTAGCACCTTTTCTAATCTTCTACTCGCTTCAACTCGTCGAGTTTGGCAACAACTCGACGTGTTCTTCTTCCGTACTAACATTGAATCTAACTTCATCCGACTCGCCGAGTTGTATGAACAACTCGTTGAGTTCTCCTTCATCATATGAACACATCCAGACTGTGACTCGCCGAGTTGTATGAACAACTTGTCGAGTTTGTTCTTGAGGAAAGAAGATTGCCTTGGACTCGCCGAGTCACGGCGTTGACTCGCCGAGTCTCCTGCATGCCATTACTATACAGTCGATTTCAGTGCATCTAATTCATAGATCTGGTCTTCTAGGGCTGGTTTTGCACGTAAAGTTTCCAACTTTACGTGCATGCACACGAGAATAGGGCTAAAATACCAAAATCATTCAACACTAAGCACTTAGGGTTTGGAACAAGGGTATATTTGCATAAAGGTAGCTATATTGAGTTCCTAGAGCTGAATAACATCCAGATCTACGGTCTCCATCCTAAGGAGAGCTCAAATCTCGAGTTTGAATCATATAAAGCTCCAAAAAGACATAAAACATCATAAAAGATGGTTTAATGGAAGAATAAGCATGGTAATAACTTTATTACCAGAACGTGTAGCAAATGGAAGCTAGATTCTAGATCTCCTTTCTCTTCTATTGGTCTTCTTTCCTCCCTTCTCTTCTACAACTTCCAAGCTAGCACAAAACACTCAAACTCAACAATGGGGGCTAGGGTTTACAGAGAAATGCTCTAGAGGTGCTGGAGGCTGGGGTGGGAGGCAATAATGACGTTTAAATAGGGTACAAACCCTGGGATTTAGGGTTTCATCCAGACTAGCGGACTCGTCGAGTCCGGGATATAGACTCTTTGAGTCGCCTACTAAAGACACGTGCAAATCCCGTCTTTACTCGACGAGTCGGGCTACTGACTCATCAAGTTCCTCTTCAGGAAGGAAAAATAGTATATTTAAATTACATACCAGAAATGGGGCGTTACAATGACAGTTATATTTGGAAAGTACAAGGGAGGTTATGCAAGAGGAGTAGGAATTCGAGTGACATACAATAGGTATTTTGACCTTCCTCGAGCTAAATAATCAGATGCAACAGTTGTATTACTTGAACGTCAACTTGAAATTGAGAGACGGGAGAGTGAAAACGAGAGACGTGAACATGAAGAGAAAGATAGACGGGAGCGTGAAGCAAAAGACAAAAAAATCAAGGACTTGAAGGCCAAGATGGCAAAAACACAGGGAATAGTTTCTCTTTTGGTGAGTCAATTTGCCCAAGGGGTGAACTTACATCCAAATGGACATGTAACTTCATTGGTAAGTATTAAAACTTTTCATTTACATGCTCTTAATTAATTATTTATGTCTGCCGTAGGAAGTTTAAATATATACGTAACTTGTTTCACGTGTTCTATATATACATAGGAAATTCAAAAGTCTGTGACAGGTATAAATACGTCAGAACAAGAACAAAACACGTCTCCAAGTTCAGAGTCTCAATCGCAACAGAATGTGTCTCCAATAGTAACACCAAATGTATGTATATCCATCAACATGTTCATATATTATTTACTTTGATTCCTTTATGATGCATATATGCCAATATTGGTTATTTTATAGGAAATGAGGTGTAAACTATGGCACAACAGTAGAACACAAATGATTGTTATTTGTAAAGTATACATCACAGATGGAAAGCAAATGCTTCATCACATACCACTCCCCAAAACCTGCTATAAAGTGTTAATTCAAGAATCGTTGGTGGATGCAACATGCATACTGGACATAGGAAATAATGGTTTCAAAGGATGCAGTAGGTTGTTATGTGGCATGGCCAAAGGATCAGATCGTTTTAGTTAATTGAAAAAAGGTACACATATGTATATGTTTTATCAACCTACATCTATATTATAATCCTTCATGATTTATTTAATGTTTGATACGTTGGTATTTCATTTCTTACAGGAAACACCACCATCTGCCATACCAAAGGATGGTGAGAAAACATCTACACCTAAATTACCAGTTAAGTCCAAATTTGTCAGTTCTGCTTCTGTGCTAAGATAAGCCATGCCAAATAAGATTCAAAAGAATTTACAGTTATGATTATTAAATGTTATAAACATCTTTTTGATATGTTACGTTAGGATTTTATTTAATTTGTATGAAATTACATTTTTACTTTTTAATTAATTAATTGCATAAATTATTCCAATTTTGTTGGGTTTGTGTTTTTTGTTTTCATTTGTTTTATATAAATAAATAAATAAAGAAACACACATACACAAATGCATACATATATATATATATATATATATATATATATATACATATATGTGTGTATGTATGTATGTGTGTGTGTTTCTTTATTTATTTATTTATATAAAACAAATGAAAAGAAAAAACACAAAACCAACAAAATTGGAATAATTTACTTAATTAATTAACTCAAAAGTAAAATTGTAATTTTGTACAAATTAAATCAAATCCTAAAGTAACATATCAAAAATATGTATATAATATTTAATTAGTATTGATCAAGAATTAATTTGGAATTAATTTAGTGATAAAAAGAGACTAATTAAATTGATAGGGACTGATTATGTAAATGAGTGATACATATATTTTAGGCTAATGATCCATGATTGATTTGTGATGGGCTAAGCTTATGATTTAGTCTATGAAGTGTTAGTCTGAATCAATTGTTGGATTATAAGCTTAAGTGTAAGAATTAGGGTTAAACATATGACTCTTGGAATTCTACACTATAAATGTATACCTAAGCCCTAAAATCAACCACCCTTGCATTCTAAGAAGATTTAGCCGATTTTAGAGTCTCATAAACCTCTCTCATATTAATCTAATTGTTTGTTGGTGTTTGTGACTTGTTTGAGGCATCACACTTGAGGTGCTAAGCTCTCTTAAGGCCAAGATTCTACAAGCTACTACACAAGGTAATCTTCTGACTAGTTTTTAAAATTAAAATATCACCTTTGCAAGGTAGTTAGGCTTCATGCCTTGGAAAATGAATATTTCATGTATAATTAAAGAAAACATATATCCAAAGCATTAGGGTTGTTTGTGCACCATAGGGATGTTAGAGTACATAAAACCCAACAACGTCAGCCAAAGGGTTTCGTCAATGAAAAGTACCCTAATAGAGTGTGTAAGCTTGAGATATCCATTTATGGATTGAAACAAGCATCTCGTAGATGGAATCTTTATTTCGATCAGAAATTCAAAGAGTTTGGATTTTCGAGAAGCGAGGATGATTCCTGTGTGTATGTCAAGGCTAGTGGGAGTATTGTTAGCTTTCTGGTGCTGTATGTAGATGACATACTTCTCATAGGAAACGACATTGCAACCTTGAAGGAGGTTAAGTCTTGGCTTGGAAAGTGTTTCGCTATGAAGGACCTTGGGGAAGCTGCTTAGATTCTGGGGATAAGGATATTAAGAAATAGGAGTAAAAGACTAATAGAACTTAGTCAAACTACCTACTTTGACAAGGGGTTGAAATGTTTCAACATGGAGAATTCCAAGAAAAGACAATTTCCCATCTAGATCAATACCAAACTGAGTAAGACTCAGAATCCAAGTATCGATGCCGAGATAGCAAAGATGAGCCAAGTACCATATGCTTCCGCAGTAGGCTCGATCATGTATGCTATGACATATACTCTCCCTGATCTGGCTTTTGCTTTGAGCATAGTCAGTAGATATCATGGGAATCCTAGTAGAGCTCACTGGACTGCGGTAGAGAACATTCTTAAGTACCCGTGGAGGAAATTCATAAGTATGTGACAGGTATAAATACGTCAGAACAAGAACAAAACACGTCTCCAAGTTTAGAGTCCCAATCACAGCAGAATGTGTCTCCAATAGTAACACCAAATGTATGTATATCCATCAACATATTCATATATTATTTACTTTGATTCCTTTATGATGCATATATGCCAATATTGGTTATTTATAGGAAATGAGGTGTAAACTATGGCACAACATTAGAACACAAATGATTTTTATTGGTAAAGTATACATCACAGATGGAAAGCAAATGCTTGATCACATAGCACTCCCCATAACCTGCTATAAAGTGTTAATTCAAGAAACGTTGGTGGATATATCATGCAAACCGGACATAGCAAATAACGGTTTCAAAACCGTTAAGGATGCAGTAGGTGTTATGTGGCATGGCTAAAGGATCAGGTTGTTCTAATTAATCAAAAGAAGGTACACATATGTATATGTTTTATCAACCTACATCTATATTATAATCCTTCATGATTTATTGAACGTTTGATATGTTGGTCTTTCATTTCTTACAAGAAACACCGCCATCTACCATACCAAAGGATGGTGAGAAAACAACTACATCTAAATTGCCAACTAAGTGCAAATTTGTCAGTTCTGCTTCGGTGCTAAAACAAGCCATGCTCAATAAGATTCAAAAGAATTTACAATTGTTATTATTAAATTTTATATACATCTTTTTGATATGTTATTTTAGGATTTATTTAATTTGTACGAAATTACAATTTTACTTTTGAATTAATTAATTACGTAAATTATTCCAATTTTTTGGGTTTGTGTTTTTTCTTTTCATTTGTTTTATATAAATAAATAATTAAAGAAACACATTCACACACACACACACATACACACACACACATATATATATATATATATATATATATATATATATATATATATATATATATATATATATATATATATATATAATTATATTTGTCACACAAATATTGGATTTTTTTTAGAGTGACTACATATACCAAACACCACACAAACGTTCTGTCACCAAATATACAAAAGGCTACATATTTACTTGACTTTAAAAACCATATAGTTACTTTTTTTAACACTGAGGTCACCCATTGCTTAATTTTAAGTGACGAAATCCCCTAAAAAACCAATGGTTGTGTCCCCAAATATACAAAAGGCTACACAAACATCATATTCATGTGGCAATTGGACGGACCAATGTCACTCAAAATACATTTTTTCAAAATTATTAATACATTTTGTCACTCTTTTTAACACCTGAGGCCACTCATTACCTAATTTTAAGTGACGAAATCCCCTAAAAAACAATTGGTTGTATCACCAAATATACAAAAGGCTACACAAACATCATATTCATGTGGTAACTAGAAGGACTAACGTCACCCAAAATACATTTTTTCAATATTATTAATACAGTTGCCACTCTTTTTAACACTTGAGGCTACTCATTTCTTAACTGTAAGTGACGGAATCTCCAAAAAAAACCATGGTTGTGTCACCAAATATATAAAAGGCTGCATAAGCATCATATTCATGTGGCAGTTAGGTGGACTAACGTCACAAAAAATACACTTTTTCAAAATTATTAATACATTTGGTCACTCTTTTTAACACCTTAGGTCACTCCTTGCTTAATTATAAATGACAAAATACCCCCCAACAAACCAATGTTTGTGTCACCAAATATACATAAGGCTACACAAACATCATATTCATGTGGTAATTAGATGGACTAACATAATCAAAATACACTTTTTCATGACTGTTGAAACCATTTGGTCTCTCATTTTATGCCTTTTTCCCCTCTTTTTAAATGTATACAACTACAAACTCGCTAATGTGGTTGTATGTACTTTATGTCACTGGACCTTTGGCCACACATGTAGTGAAAACAAACGTGTGGCTGTATGCATATAGTTACTCATTTTTCGTGTGATGGAAGCCCGTTTTTATACTAGTGAATGGAGAGATTCACAAAGAAATTTGAATCTTCAAATCGATTACACACATAAATATTATCATCTAGGGTCGTTGATCATGAAAAAGTTGTTAAACCTTCAAGATTAAGCTTTAATACCACATGTAGGATCGCAGTGAAGATGAAAAATGCGAAATTAAGAATCAATGCATAATCTATATGACTCGATCTAAATTTTAAGCATAATTTGTAAAGATAAAAGAGAAGTACAAAAATGTAGAAGCACGTGCTTGCTTACTACACTACTCTCTCTCTCTCTCTCTAGAAAGAGAGAGAGAGAGAGAGAGAGAGAAAGAGCTACACTAGAAATCCATATAATGGGATATCTCTCAAACCTATACATGGTATACTATAAAATTCTATACATGCAAGCTCTACCCAAAACCCATATCACAAAGGGACAGCCTAAGACACCATCTAATAAAGAGTTATATATATATATATATATATATATATATATATATATATATATATATATATATATATATAGGGAGAGGATCAAATGAGAACACCTAAAAGGTTGAGAACACGAGAACAATTCTGGACCAATGAATGTATAAGGGCATACTAGTAATTGTATATTTTAATTAAATTAAAATAAACTAAAATTCAATCAAATTCCCTTAAATTTAGGATCAGTTATCAAAAAAGAAATAAATATTCAATTTTTTATTTTTCTTATTAATGGAATATAAAAAACATTTTTACCAAAATTTATTTTAAAACTGAAAAACAGTTCTAACTTTTTCTCCTATTTCACGTTTTTTTTGTGTTCCAAAAAATGAATAGAAAACGAACACCAAATTAGTACATTTGTATTCATAAATGATTTTTTTAAAAAAACCTGATACTACTCCAATCATGAATAAATACACATCAATTTACAAGTAATCCAATTTATTTTTTTAATCAATTGAAAATAAAAAGAGTGTAAAAATTATCATTTCTTCATAAAAAGAATACCTCTAATAATAAATAAATATACTCATTAACATATGCTTACATTGTTATTCACAAATGAATATAGTGCTATTAAGAAATAAGTACCCTGTTATTCGGAATTGAATAAATGAATACCTCTAATCATAAATAAATACATTCATTCACTGTTATTCACAAATGAATACACTACTGTTCACACATGAATGCACTGCTGTTCGCTCACTGTTATTCACACATGAATGCACTGGTATTCACAAATGAATACACTACTATTCATAAATAAATACAAATTTTCATTCTTCCATTTCCTCTCACACTCCCTTCTTTTTCGCCTGTCTTCGAGCTGCAACAAAAACACCCCCACCAGAGGTGTTTGTTGGTGGTTTCCGGCGAGCCAAGGGCAGCAGCCCCCTCTGTTTTCTCCCACTCTTTTACAACAACAGGGGGTGTTTGGGTTTCTTCTTTGTTGTATGTGGAAGCTTCATTTGATAGCAGTTCATTCATAGGGGTATCTTGGTAATTTGAGCTGTTGCTAGCCCCACCATTGAACGCCAAATCATTATGTCCATGAAACTCTTCTAGGCTAAGCCAGTTTGCACATAAAATCTTTGGTAATTTATTGATCTGAGTTTGTGGGATCAGTTGATCCGTGTCAGCATAGGAACGGTTTGCAGATTCAGATGAATCAAAGCTTAGGTTTCTTGACATTGAATTCATATATGATGATGATGATTACGTAAACAAGAACATTCAAAAAATTGGAACATGAAATTAGAAAAAGAAAGAGAAAACCTAGGAATACTAGAATTGCCCCTCCTATTGCTTATTAGCAGTTATGTCGGCTGCTATAATATCTTGGATCATACGAAGCCTTTCTTTTCGATCTTGTTGAAGCAAAAAAATCTAAGTTGTTTTCTTGCTTTTGAATAGATTATCTTCCAATTTTATAACATGACTGAACCTTAATTCGTAAAATGAAAGCAACTCATGAATAGTTTTAACCAAATCTTTCTGCCAATCCATTGTCCCTGAAGTGGAATCAAGATCGACACTTTTACTGTTACTGTTACTCTCAAATATTGAACATGGGATCGATACCTTTGGGGCATTTCATCGAATATGTGCTGAGCGAAATCAAGATATTCCCATTGAATTGATACAGATTTCCGTAATAGATCACAAAAGTAAAAAAAAAAAAAAAACCCAAATAATTACATGAAAACAAAATCAATTTGTGAAACTCTCACTCGGAATGAAAGGACTGTAGGCGATAATCCACTCACCTGATTATGTTTCATTGCCTTGAAGAGGTTGAAGAGATAGATGGAAGAGGGGAAGGAAGGGTGTCGATTATCCGGCGACCCTTGTGACTTAATCGTCGTCATTAGCAGCGCACAAATGGGGGGAAAGAGCAAACAACAAAAAATCGGCATTTGGGGTGAAATCAGGAAGATTCATCTTCGATGTGGATGGTTCATCTGTCGAGCAAGGCAAAAGGAAAACATAAGTAGCTGGGATCGGTTGTGTGATTCGGCTGTGTGATGAAGATGTCGAATGTATGTTGTATGAAATTAGGTTAACGGAATAGAGAGGCAGGGAGTAATTATAGGAGTTTATAAAATTAGGGTAATGTGTATTTACCTGAATACCCTTTATAATTTTCTTTAATTTGAAATTTATATTTTAAATGTATTAATAATTAGAAAAATAACAATTAATTATAGCCACACAACTTAAAAATTAGATGGTCTAGATCTGTTCTCGCGTTCTCAACCTTTTAGGTGTTCTCATTTGATCATACTCCTATATATATATATATATATATATATATATATATATATATATATATATATATATATATATATATAAAGCATATATAATAGGGATGTGAGATGATTTAAGACAGAGTCTTAAAAACAAGGAGGTTAAATTTAGACCATTGTTTAAATTTAGATGGTTGTGATTAAAAAATAATGGTGATCCATGTGAACACATTCGGACCAATTAGAAATATCATATCATATCATATCATATCATATCATACTATATTATAAAGGAAGCATTTTTTCTTCCACCATATTCATTTGAAACTCCCAACTCTTCATATTTCCATATAATATGCTTAATTTATTAACTTAAATATGTTTTAAGTTGTAAACATTATCATAAATGGAAGACTTTGTCACTTATCAATATGATATACTTAATTTGTTAACTTCAATATATTGTTAAATAAATAACCTACATTAATATATCAAATAAGCTTAAAAATTTAGTAATTTAAAACCTAAAGTAAAATATTAAATAATGTTTAAAAAACATTCAATATATATATATATATATATATATATATATATATATATATATATATATATATATTTAACATAGTTAAAAGAAAAACATTAAATATAATAAATATAAAACAAACTAAATTGATGAATCGAATTAACTAAGAGGTGTCTGAAAATTATATTTTGTAATAACTAAAACTCAATTCGGCTGTTTTTAAATTAATTTATAATAATAATAATAGTTAAAAACAATAGAAAGTTAGAAATAAAATTATGTTAGATGACTAACAATTGTTGATAATTTAAATAATTTTCATGATTAAATTAAAACACCGTCAATTTTTTTAAATTAATAAATTATAACAATAGTAAATTAAAGTAGTTGACAAATATAACTAATGTTATACACACCTAAAACATGTGTAGAGACCATCAAATGATTTGATTTTAATAAGCGTTATTTTATCTATTGTTCAAATTAATTATAAATTTATATAAACTAAATGTAATAATTAATATTTTATAGTTAATATAAATGATATAAATATTTTCAATTGCATAAGATTACCAAAAGTTGTAATTTTATTTTGTGCAACGCGCGGATATTCGCCTAATCATATCATACTATATTATAAAGGAAACATTTTTTATTTCATCACATGAAACTCCCAAATCTTCATATTTCCATATAATATACTTAATTTATTAACTTAAATATGGTTTTAGTTGTAAACATTATCATAAATGGAAGACTTTGTCACTTATCAATATGATATACTTAATTTGTTAACTTCAATATATTGTTAAATAAATAACCTACATTAATATATAAAATAAGCTTAAAATTTTAGTAATTTAAAACTTAAAGTAAAATATTAAATAATGTTTAAAAAACATTCAATATATATATTTTTAACATAGTTAAAAGAAAACATTAAATATAGTAAATATAAAAGAAACTAAATTGATGAATTGAATTAACCAAGAGGTGTCTGAAAACTATATTTTGTAATAACTAAAACTCAATTCGGCTGTTTTTAAATTAATTTATAATAATAATAGTTAAAAACAATAGAAAGTTAGAAATAAAATTATGTTAGATGACTAACAATTGTTGATAATTTAAATAATCATCATGATTAAATTAAAACACCGTCAATTTTTTTAAATTAATAAATCATAACAATAGTAAATTAAAGTAGTTGACAAATATAACTAATATTATACACACGTAAAATATGAGTAGAGACCATCAAATGATTTGATTTTAATAAGCGTTATTTTATCTACTGTTCAAATTAATTATAATTTTATATAAACTAAATGTAATAATTATTATTTTATAGTTAATATAAATAATATAAATATTTTCAATAGCATAAGATTACCAAAATTTATAATTTTATTTTATGCAACGTGCGTATATTCGCCTAATCATCATACTATATTATAAAGGAAACATTTTTCTTTTCACTACATTCATTTGAAACTCCTATGAATTTTCCTTTCACCATATTCATTTGAAACTCCCATGAGTTTTCAATTTCTTTCTAATAACAATTATAAGTTGGTTAATAAGGTTAAATAAATATCAAACCTATAGTGTAATCACATATAAACTAAATTTCAATATTAAAATAGTATATTTATTTCTACTTATTAAGTGGTTTTTTTTTAACTTTTAATATATTATACTTAATTTATTAGCTCTAATATATTGTTGGATGTAAACCATTATTCTTTTAAAGATACAATTTCAGAACAATTTTTATAAAATACTTAAACTATTAATTTAAATATAACATTACATGGTCAACTTAAATATAAATTTGAGTTTAACTTAAACAACCCAAAAAATATTTTGCAAATAGTTAAAGATTGGTAAATTGTAGTGTCTTTTTAATAATGATTATAAGTTGGTTAATAAGGTTAAATAAATATCAAAACTAAAGTGAAATACTAAATAAACTAAATTTCAATTTTAAAATAATATATTTACTTCTACTTATAAAGTTATGTCTTTAACTTTTAACATATTATACTTAATTTATTAGATTTAAAATGTTGTTGTATGTAAACCATTGTCAGTTTAAAGCTACAACTTTTGAACAGTTTTGACAAAATACTTAAATTGTTAATTTAAATGTAACATTACAGTGTTAACTTAAATATAAATTTCAGTTCCACTTAAAAAACCAAAAAATATTTTGTAAATAGTTAAAAATGATAAATTGTAGTGATAAATACAAAAACTAAATTGTCATCTCAATTTAACTAAAATATTTTCTAAAGATATTTTTATAATCGTTAAAAGTTTTCAAATAAGTAGTTTAAGATAACTTACAATAACAATAATTAAAAATAACTCTATATAAATAATTATAGTGTTACCTTTAAACTCAAAAAACAATGTTTGATGTTTTAAATAATTATAATGATAGAAATTAAAACAGTAAGCAAATAAATTTAAAAAACTTAATGAACAATAACAACAACTATAAATAACATTAAACCATATATTATATTTAAATTTATTCATGTGTAACTTGCGGGTAGAAATCATTCAAACGATTGAAATTATGCAGTTATAATAGATGTATATATTATCATATAATTCAAAATGATCAATATATTATATCAATTTAGTATACAAATTATTATATCAAATTTAACAACAATGTTATTGTTATATTTAAAGAAAACATATATTTGTAAAGACTTCAACTATATAGGTGTTTTACGCAACATGCGGACATACGCTTAGTTCTACATAATAGGCTTCACATTATGTTAACTTGATTATGTAGAACTAAGCGAATGTCCGCATGTTGCGTAAAACACCTATATAGTTGAAGTCATTACAAATACATTGCTAGGTGGAAACATTGCGTAAAACACTAACACCCACAGCAACAGACATCCTAGCTACAAGAAAAATAGTTGCTTCACAATACATTGCAAGGTGGAATGGGGGAGACAAGTATCAAGTCACAGGAGCTTTGCAGGATCAACATGTGGTTGATGTTAGGAACAAAACATGCACTTGCACAAAATGGGAATTAATTGGAATTCCATGCAGACATACAATTGCAACTCTGAATGAGATGAGTAAAGACCCAGAGGCTGAGCTTGACATTTACAAATGGGTTCACAATGTGTATTTTCTAGAGACATGGTAAAAGGCTTATTCTTTTAAGGTGGAGCCAATTAAGGGTAGATCCATGTGGCCCAAAAGTGAATGTCCCACAAAGCTAATCCCTCCTCCACATCGCACTCAGGTGGGAAGGCCAAAGAAAAAGAGAAGACAAAGTGAGTGTGAAAGGTTAAGCAAAAAGCAGAAGGCAACTCAAGGTGATGGAGTGAATGCTGCACAAGAAAGAGGTTCCCAAAAACCAACAAATGATGGAGTGCAAAAGCTATCAAGGAAGCATATCAGTGTTACTTGTAGCAAATGCAAGAACAAGGGACACAATGTTGGAATAGTGTCTAAGGCTGCAACTATATTAGGCAAGTATTTGACCTGGTTGTGCATGGTCCTTTTGGGTTGCCTTCACCATAGCAACTTGATAGGATGATTTATTAAGAGAGAATAAATATTATTATTATATTATGAGAATAATATAAAGAATAATAATACTGTTATTTGATTAATATAAGTCATAGAATTAATTGGAATTAATTTGGTGACTTAAAGAGATTAATTAAATAAGAGGGTATAAACTGTCAATTGTTTGATAGTTAAACTTTAGACTGTAAATCCATATATGGATTGGACGGATTCTAGGAGCTAAATGATAGCTCAAATCATCCAAGAGTTATCTAAGGAATGGATTTGGATAGCCTTAAGAGAAGATTATCCAATTAGGGTTTAGGTTGTAACCCTTAAGGAGTCTACAAGTATAAATAGACCCTATGGCTAAGGGAAATCGGCACTTCATCTAAAGCATAGAAACCTCGAAGTGAGCGATGTATTTTCATCGGCTACCCGCAGACATCCTTTGGATATCTCTTCTATAGACCGAAGGACAATGTTGTCTTTGTTGCGAGGAGAGGAGTTTTCCGAGAGCGAGAACTCATAAGCCAAAGAGACAGTGGGAGGCAAATCGAGCTTGAAGAAATTCAAGAGCCGATAGATGAAGGAACCTCTACCGCTGGCACTCAACTTGAGGAGGAAACTCCGGTTGAACCGATTGACGAGTCCTTACCTCTTAGGCGTTCCGATAGAGTTAGAGTTCATCCCCAGTTTTATGGTTTTCATATTTTTACCGAAGGGGACACGTATATTAGTGATGGTACACTAATAAACCTTGATGAACCTAATAGTTATAAGGAAGCCATGGCAGGCTCGGAGACTGCAAAATGGAAAGAGGCAATGGATAGCGAGATCCAATCCATGTATGACAACCAAGTTTGGAGTTTGGTTGATTATGTGCCCGGATGTAAGACCATTGAGTGCAAATGGATCTTCAAGAAGAAGACTGACGTGGATGGAAACGTACACACATATAAAGCGCGATTGGTTGCGAAGGGCTTTACTCAAACTTCCGGAGTTGACTATGATGAGACCTTCTCACCAGTTGCAAAGATTAAATCTATTAGAGTAATGCTATTGCCGCATTTCATGATTATGAGATTTGGCAAATGGATGTCAAGACCGCTTTCCTTAACGGAAAGTTGGCTGAGGATGTTTACATGGCTCAGCCAGAGGGGTTTGTGGATCCGAAGCATCCGAATAGAGTATGTAAGCTTGAGAAGTCCATCTATGGACTTAAGCAAGCGTCTCGCAGATGGAATCTTTGCTTCGATGAGAAAGTCAAAGAGTTTGGATTTGTATGAAGCGAAGACGAATCATGTGTATATGTCAAAGCCAGTGGGAGTATAGTAAGCTTCCTCGTTCTATATGTCGATGACATATTACTCATAGGAAACGACATCCCGACTCTGCAGGAGGTTAAGTCCTGGCTCGGGAAGTGCTTCGCTATGAAGGACCTCGGAGAGGCTTCTTACATTTTGGGAATAAGGATAGTAAGAGAAAGAAGTAAGAGACTAATTGGACTTAGGCAGAATACTTATTTAGAGAAGGTACTAAAACGTTTTAGTATGGAGAACTCGAAGAAGGGAGAATTACTGATACAAAGTAATGCCAAGTTGAGTAAGACTCAAAGTCCGAGTACCGAAGCTGAGATAGCAGAAATGAGCCGAGTACCATACGCTTCCGCAGTTGGCTCAATCGTGTACGCTATGACTTGTACTCGCCCTGATGTAGCCTTCGCTTTGAGCATGGTTAGCAGATATCAAGGGAATCCTGGCAGAGCACATTGGATTGCAGTGAAGAATATCCTTAAGTACCTTTGGAGGACGAAGGAATGGTTCTTAGTCCTCAGAGGGAGTGATGACTTGAAGGTGCGAGGGTATAGTGATGCCGGTTTTCAGACTGACAGGGACAACTACCATTCGCAGTCGGGCTGGGTCTTTACCCTAAATGGAGGAGCAGTGACATGGAAGAGTTCCAAGCAAGAAACCGTAGCTGATTCAACGTGAGAATCAGAGTACATTGCAGCGAGCGAAGCGTCGAAGGAGGCAATATGGATGAAGAACTTTATCGGTGATCTTGGAGTTGTACCTGCCATAAAGGAGCCCATGGAGATTTTCTGTGATAACAAAGGAGCGGTTGCCTTGACCAAGGAACCGAGGGATCATGGTAGATCACGACATATCGATAGAAAATATCACTTCATTAGACATCGTGTAGAAGAAGGACAACTCGTAGTGAAGAGGATATCATCAGAAGATAACCCAGCAGATCCGCTTACGAAGGGACTGAGTAGGGTTAAGCACTTGCAACATGCTAGGAGTATTGGGCTGAAGGATGATATTAGCATAGATTAGATAGTATTAGAAACGTGTAATAGATAAATGTAATTAACATTTGATGATTAAATAAAGGAGTTTTATTTATGAGTAATGTTACTGGCTTATGTTAATTGTTTAACTATTGTTTCACTTTGCATGTTTTGACTTCCAGAATAATTGAGTTTATTAGGAATAATCGAATTGTTCAAATTGTCCACAATCGTTCATATGTTGGAAGTAGATATGAATGAAGATTGTCATGAATTGGCGTGTAGATTGTCTAAATGGTGTTAGACATAGCAAAGGGTTGCTGCAACGTTCATGAGTGCTTATGAACTAGTTTTGAGCATTGGAACAAACCCGCGCTTGCTGGAATCACCTTATGGAATATGATATAAAAGGGTGATCGCAAGACGATAATATCATATAGTCTTAAAACCTAGATATATGGTTTGTTATTTGTTAATTGATTGTACATTGATAATGCGAAAACGCATCAGTAACTTGGTGTTATAAAACGCATTGTTGTGTATGGTTGGTTAATGAATAAGTAAATGCATATAAGTCGAAGTTTATCGGTAACTTTTATCTAAGAAGGTAAAAGCGATATCTTGGCCGCTCGATGATTTGATTTGACTTATGTGCGGGACCCGGTCAGAACTGAATTGATGTGTTCGATTAAGTTCTATGTCAAATAAATCAGAGATCGAGAAACCTAAATGCTTGACTAACCATTCCATAGGATTGTCAGCATGATATCTAACAGAGGACTGTACGATTCCTTATCTAAAGGATAAAATTGATTAGATCAGAGTTTGACAGCGTCTTTGAGAGCTACGATTGCAAACCGAATTGTACTTGTGGATATAGTTACTAGACTTATCCAAGTGGGAGACTGTTAGAATAGTGTCT
This sequence comes from Lactuca sativa, assembly GCF_002870075.4. Taxonomy (NCBI): domain Eukaryota; kingdom Viridiplantae; phylum Streptophyta; class Magnoliopsida; order Asterales; family Asteraceae; genus Lactuca; species Lactuca sativa. The sequence goes on along the minus strand of NC_056627.2, from coordinate 112,441,054 downwards.
AAGGCTGCAACTATATTAGGCAAGTATTTGACCCGGTTGTGCATGGTCCTTTTGGGTTGCCTTCACCATAGCAACTTGATAGGATGATTTATTAAGAGAGAATAACTATTATTAATATATTATGAGAATAATATAAAGAATAATAATATTGTTATTTGATTAATATAAGTCATAGAATTATTGGAATTAATTTGGTGACTTAAAGAGATTAATTAAATAAGAGGGTATAAACTATCAATTGTTTGATAGTTAAACTTTAGACTGTAGATCCATATATGGATTGGACGGATTCTAGGAGCTAAAGGATAGCTCAAATCGTCCAAGAGTTATCTAAGGAATGGATTTGGATAGCCTTAAGAGAAGATTATCCGATTAGGGTTTAGGTTGTAACCCTTAAGGAGTCTACAAGTATAAGCTAATGGAAATCGACACTTCATCTAAAGCATAGAAACCCTGGCCGATTTCCTCCCCTCTCCTCTCTCCCAAATCATCCTCCTTGCTATTTGGTGTTTGTAAGCCATTAGAGGAGTGACAATTGTGACTCTAGAAGATCCAAGACAACACGATCAACAAGGAATTCAAAGGTATGATTCTAGATCTGTTTTATCATTGTTCTTATTCCTAAATAGTCATTAGAAGTCTTGGATTCAAAGCATGTTTAATTAGAAAGCCTAGATCCAAGCATTAGGGTTTTGCATGCGCACATAGGAAAGTTCTTATGGCTAAAACCCATCACACAACTCTAGGACCTGTAAAGGGCAAGATGGGAATCAATCCAAGAAGTAATGTGTCATGCATGCATGGGGTTTTCTGTGATTTTGGTTGGTTATGAAAACTTGGTTGCTATGTTTAGAATATTTTGTTGAAAATTTTTGGTTGGTTGTTATGAAAACTTGGTTGTTATCTTAGGTATGGTAATGTGTTCCTTTTGGTAATGTTTAGAATCCTTGGTTGTTATGTTTAGAAACTTTGGTTGTTATATTACAAATCTTAATGAAATGTGCATTTTGGTTATGTACAATTGGTTCTAATATATATATATATATATATATATATATATATATATATATATATATATATATATATATTTTGGTAATACATTCATACCATTTTGGTAAAACATTCATTACACTTGCATCATAAAATTTTACATATATCATTATCATCATAAGTCACTACAAACTTGATCACATAAAATTACAACAAAATGACCAAAACACCCTTCAGAGTATACCCCTACACAAACCAAATATAGAAGAATACAATCACAAAGAAAAACCAACTTCCAAACATGTACATTTTCAGCTTCAAATTATCATCCTTCAATGCTCTGACATTTGCCACCAACATGTTGTTCCTGCATATCAGTCCATTGCATTGATCGTATAGCATGTTCATACCTCTAACCAACTCATTGCACCGTTCCTGCACTGAATTCAAATTTCTTAGCAGACCAGGTATGATGGCTTTAGACCTAGCACACATTGGGGGATCAAGCCACCCAATAAACCCACAAACAGAATCATTCATAGGGCATGCAAAAAATCTCCTTCCTGGATTCAGAGGGGTCCAAGACGTTTTCATCACACAACTTTTCCACAAAAACACAGCACCATTTTTGTTGTAGCAGAGCTCAAGAAGAAGAAGGGTAGAAGAAAAGAGACGTTGGGGAAGAAGATCGCAGGAAGTGGGGGTATGTAAAAGGAATTAATCCAAAAAAACGTTTATGCAAAAATGGTCCCTAACATATGAAATGACAAAATTACCCTAACGTGTGAGGCACATGAGGGGGCTTAACAGATCCAACTTAACGGGAGTTAAATCTAGGGACCAAAACCACATAGAAACCACCCCAAAAGGACTATGGTTCCAAAAAACTCGTGGTTTGGACTAAAACCCCAAAATTTTGCATACCATAAGGACCATTTTTTCAATTTTGTCTAATTCCAATTATCATACTTACGAGTACTTTCAAATTAAAACGTAGAGGACGTTGCGTAAGTTAATTTATGCCTAAGAGTCCGGCAGAAAAAATGCTCCCAAATAAGGGTGACTGGACGGAAGTCCGGCGAAAGAAAAACAAGGTGAAAAACCACACAACGGGGAGATTGCTAACTTGTATGTAGCAGGTTTTTCTGGAAACACCAGTAAGACTGATTTATGGAAACATTTCGCCAAATTCGGAAAGATTACAGACATTTATCTAGGAGGAAGAAAAGACTATAAAGGAATGTTCTTTGCGTTCGTTAGATTCAGAGGAATTGGAGATGAAAAGGCTTTGGAAAACAGATTGCAAGGAAAAAAGTTAGGCAACATAACATTGCATATCAAAAATCTCTATGCATAAGAGGAAACCAATTCGTGACAAGTAGTGAGCCTTCAAGCAACAGCCACACCACAGAATCATCCCATCGCCTCCGCCGCTCATGATGAACACAGGAACAAGAGATCATCGCTCGTATGCACAAGCTATGGGGGTTCAAAAGGAGACTCAACAGGCAAGTGAAGCTCCTATTAAACTCAACTCCAACACACAAATGAATGAATGGATAAAGAAAAAAACTTTGATTGGTGAAGCCCACAATCTAGACCACATTAGTAACCTCCCGGCCTCCCTGTTAATGAATGACAACACGAAATACCTGGGAGGATTAACCATGGCTCTATTGGGTTTTATTTAATCTTGACAGGTTTATTTAATTAGTATGTTAGTCTTTGTTATTTAGTAAAATAAATACTTTGGGTCTTCAATTGAATGGGTCATGTGGACCAAGTATTAGGAGCTGGAAAAGGGGAAAAACGTGGGCTTGTTCTCCTTTAGTTGAGTTTAGTTTGTTTAGTTTTTATTAGGGTATGTAGGCTATAAAAAGCTTTTTATCTTCTGAATAAGATGAGCAGCCGTTTGAGTCACAATTACTTCTTCTTCTTCAATATATTCCTCACGTAACAAAAGAAGGTTGAATCTTTGTTTTGCAGTTGACAAAAGAGGGTCTGATTTCCAACAATGGGTATCAGAGCTTAGGGCTCGTTTAAAAGCAAGCAGGTTTGAGAGTCGGTGTAGAGAAAGGAGGAGCAGCCCTTGGCTGTAGGGCTGACAAAGAAAGAAGAAGTCGGTGGGGTGATTTCATGTTAATCACATGAAGAATTGAAGATTGGCTGCTACAGCAGCGAATGCTTCTAGAAAGAAAGAAAATAGAAAGAAGAAAGATAAAAAGATAGAAAGATAGAAAGATAGAAAGAAAGAAAGAAGAAAGAAGAAAGAAGAAAGAAGAAAGATAGAAAGAAGAAGAAAGAAAGAAAGATAGAAAGATAGAAAGAAAGAAAGAAGAAAGAAAGAAGAAAGAAAGAAAGAAAAGAAAGATGAAAGAAGAAAGAAGAAAGAAAGAATATTGTGACATGCAACCTGTTGGCTGTTGCTTTCTGCAGAAAGAAAGAAACACAGAAAGGAGGATCAATCGAGGGTGGTTCTCGGCTGTGGTGTGTTCCGGTTTCTGCTGTGGTGTTAACGGCTCACAATGGTGTTGACAGATGAAAGTCCGGTTGTGGTTGTTCGATCCTAGAGATAGCAGAAAACAGGTGTTGAGGAAGAAAACAAGCAAGCAGGCAAGAAAGAAGAAGAAAGAAGCAAGAGCGATCATTTTGATCGAGGAAGAAAGAAAGAAGCAAAGACCGAACGAGAAGCTTCAAGACCGGATGGAACCTAGACCGAAGACCGTGGAGCTGCAAAAGAGCAGGGTATCTCTAGACCGAGAGCGGGTTGTCTGAGAATGAAAGTAAGACCGCAGGGTCATCACAAAAAAAATTGACCGAACAAAGTTTTGAAACTTTGAAAAGTATGTAGTAAGAAAGCAAGTAGCAAAGGGTGTTCCTTTGTATGCATGTCTACAAACTTTGTGATGTTTGTGGCAAGTATTTAGTGAAGAAATAAAACATGGAAGAACTTACTTCAAGGTGATAAAGAAGTAGGATGCAGAATGTCAAGATTAAGGGGGTGAATGTTGGGTTTTATTTAATCTTGACAGGTTTATTTAATTAGTATGTTAGTCCTTGTTATTTAGTAAAATAAATACTTTGGTTCTTCAATTGAATGGGTCATGTGTACCACGTATTAGGAGCTGGAAAAGGGGAAAAACGTGGGCTTGTTCTCCTTTAGTTGAGTTTAGTTTGTTTAGGTTTCATTAGGGTATGTAGGCTATAAAACGCTTTTTATCTTCTAATAAGATGAGCAGCCGTTTGAGTCACAATTACTTCTTCTTCTTCAACATATTCCTCACGTAACAAAAGAAGGTTGAATCTTTGTTTTGCAGTTGAGAAAAGAGGGTCTGATTTCCAACAGGCTCTAGGTTTCGACAACTCGATGGATTCTACAGAGTTCCTAGAAGCTAACAACAGATGGAAAGATTGGTTCAAGTGGTTGATGCTAGCAGACTAAAAGGAGATGCCATATGTAAGAACAACATGGATCAAAATCTCTGGACTACCGTTAAGATTATTTGATAAGGAGAACTTCTCAAAGATTGTTGGTAGATTCGGGAAAGTAATATCCCCATTTGACAAGAATCGCACAAAAAGAGACTAGTCTATGGGTAAGGTAGGAGTAATAACGTCTCAAACAAAGTGGATAGATGAAGAAATATCTATCATGGCAAACGGGAAGTACTACAAGCTTGGTATAGTAGAATATATGGATGACTGGTCCCCATTCCACCCGCTGCCGTTCAACAAAGTGGTATAAGATTCCGACGAAGATGAGATTGGCTTGTCTGAGGAGGAATCTTATGAAGACAAAGATGTTTCAGAAACGTGGATAGGAGAATATACGAGGGTAGAAGAAGGGGAAATTGTACCTCCGGCACAACCTGTTACGCGTCAGGAAGAGGACCATGATATCCACGTTGCCGGAAATTCGAATCATGACTTCCTGAAGACCGTATCACTGGTGGTCTTGGGGGATGAACCATGAATTAATGACTTCATTAATTCCTTTAATGCAACGAGTACTCTTCCCATAAACATGTATTCGGTTGAGATTCTCAAAAATAAGAGTGTTGAAGTATTGGGATTTGATCCATGTGTGGCAGAAGACAGTATTAACGGCACGAAAATGAACGATAAAATCATAGATGATCAGAGGGATGGACGGACGTTAAATAACTCTTTTGGGCCATCTCAAAGTATGGTCCAGTTCGGGTGTTTTGGGCCATTCCCAAATCCTTTTCATGCAATAAAAACAAAGTTGGCCCAAATAAGACATGTACAGAATGTAAGTAGTAATTTTGGATCTTCCAACATCTATAGCCAAACTACGAAGAAAAGGAAAAGATATTCCAGCAGCACAACACAATTTTTTAACTTCGCCCCTCCTGGTATTCCTCCAAATACATCTAGTCAACGTTTGGAGTCGGACATCGCCGTTGCAGAAATCAACGAGGTATCTACACCTCTAGATTGAAATCGAAATGTGGAGCACGAAAATTGTGATGTGACCAACGAAGTTCTAGGAGATTGCTCTAGCTCCTCCTTAGAGGGAATCTTACATACTATTGAAATTAGGGCAGAATGTGGTTTTCTGATCAATGTGAGCAACGTCATACTTGCTCAAGTTGTTGGCGAGAATGACGTAAACCTAGGTCATCAATGAATTGTCTATCCCTTAATGTCAGAGGTATTGGGGTCAATGCCAAGGTAAGGGGGTGTTTGGCTTAGCTTTTTACTGGGCAAAAGTCCTTTTTGGAAAAGTTATAAAAAGTTAGGTTTTCCTGACTTTTCCAAAAAGTTCATTTTTTACTTGTATCCAAATTCAAAAGTAGCTTTTAAAGTGAACTTGCCAAACATCTTTTGCTTTCTATCTTTTCCTAAAAGATCTTTTGGCTTCTAAAAAGCTAAGCCAAACACCCCCTAAGTTGGGTGAAGAAGTTGAAAGTAAAACACAAAGCAAATTTTTTAGGAATTCAAGAAACACAGCTACTGGATTATTCTAAGATAAATGTGAATGAAATTTGGGATTCTACGGAATTCGATTTTGAAGGTGTGGATGCAAACAAAAGATTTGGAGGTCTTATATCAATTTGGAACACAAATTATTTAAAAAAAACTAAAGTCTTGAAGAATCAATCTTACTTGATTGTTATTGGCACTTGGATCGGAACTGCTGGGAACACATTTTTTGCCAATTACGGCCCACAAATCCTAGCGGAGAAAAAGGAGCTATGGAACAAATTACTGCAAATTAAAAGGGCGAGAACAGGAAAGTGGTTAATCTTTGGTGATTTTAATGTAGTACAAAGGAAGGAAGAGAGATTTAGATTGAAATTATGTTCCTCTAGCACAGCTGGGTTTAATAAATTCATTCGTTGAGCAGAGATTAATGACTTCAGCAATGGGGGGGGGGGGAGATTCACGTTTATAAGTAGGGTAGATGCAAAACTTAGTAAACCTGACAGATTCTTGGCATGCTCGAATTTCTTGAATGTATTTCCATCCGTAACTGCTACTGCTCACGCAAGAGAAATCTCAGACCATAGCCCAATCACTCTCTCCTCATTTAAAGAAGATTTTGGCCCTCCCTACTTCAAATTCTTTAACTCATGGTTGTTGCTAGAAGGATTAGACCAAATTTTTCATAATATATGGGCATGATTCCATGGGTATAGTAATGCTGAGTGAAATTGAAGCATCTAAAACAAGGAATAAGAAATTGGAGAAAGGAAGAACAAAATAAAGAAAATTTGGAGTGGAATAATACAAAAGAAAAAATTGGAGAACTAGAAAAGTTGTCTGAAACTAGAGAATTATCCCCTAATGAATTGCAAACTAGAAGTAATGGTTTACAAAAACTATTGGAGTTTGAGAAAAAGAAAAGTGATGGATATGAAGCAGAGATCAAAAACTAGATGGGTGGTAAATGGGGACGATAACTCGAAGTTCTTTCATGGATACGTAAACATTAACAAAAGGAAAAACAAAATTGTAGCTCTAATGATAAACGGGAAATGGTCCACCGGTATCAACAAATTAAAAAATGAAGCCTTCTCTTTTTTCCAGAACAAATTCAGTGAGCAATGGGTATCACGGCCCAAACTTGTTAACCCCAACATCAAATTTATTGATATGATGGATGCTATTAGGTTGGAAGCCCCTTTCTCAGTCGATGAAGTAAAGAAAGCGGTATGGGCTTGTGGTGGAGACAAGGCTCTGGGCCCAGACGGGTTGACCTTTAAGTTTACAAAGAAATATTGGGGGTAGTTGCAAATGACGTGATGAAATTTGTTGGCCACTTTGACAAATTTGGTACCCTAGGAAGGAGATGTAATTATTCTTACATCACACTTGCTCCAAAAGTTAAAGACCCATCCACCCTGAGTGACTATAGACCAATCAGCCTGATTGGCTGTATGTATAAGATAATATCAAAACTACTCACCACAAGGATTAAGTCAGTTGTTGGGGGAGGCACAATTGACATATGTGGCAGGACGAAGTATACTTGATGGTCCATTAATAGTTAACAAACTATGTGGGTGGGCAAAAAGTATCAAGAAAAACATTCTACTCTTCAAAGTGGACTTTGACAAAGCTTTAGATTCCATTAACTGGGAATACTTGGATTCGATCTTTAGTCAAATGGGATTCGGGACAAAATGGATTCATAGTTGCTCGTCTTCCTCAAGAGCATCGGTGGCTGTGAACGGATCGTTGACAAAAGAGTTCAACATCTCGAAAGGTGCCGGGAAAAGGGATCCACTCTCCCCTTTTCTATTTATAATAGCAATTGAAGGGTTAAAATGCAATAATGAAATCGGCGGTGGAAAAAGATATATTCAAAGGAATATAAGTACCTGGAGATGGCCCGATAATCTCACACCTTTTTTATGCAGATGATGCATTGTTTATAGGGGAATGGTCAAGGAATAATTTGAAAAATCTTGCAGCTATACTCAAGTGTTTTCACGTGTCCTCAGGATTATAGGTAAACTATAGCAAATCAAAAGTGGTGGGTGTTGGTGTTTCATTAGAAGAAAATGCTAGGTGGGCACAAATTTTGGGATGTGTATTGGGGTCTCTTCCCTTTACGAATCTTGGAGTACCGGTTGGTGCAAACATGAAGCTGATAAAGAATTGGCAACCAATAACTGATAAATTCCAAGCTGAGCTTCTACATGGAAATCCGAAACGATGTCTTTCGGAGGAAGACTCTCATTAATTAAGGCGGTCTTGGGTAATCTTCCAAATTATTACATGTTACTTTTTAAAGCCCTGATTGGGGTCATTTAATCACTTGAAAAGATACGTCGAAACTTCCTATAGGGTGGAAGTGAAGAAAAGAACAAAGTTCATTAGGTTGCATGGGATAAACTAATTGCTCCCAAGGAACTCGGTGGATTAGGGGTGGGATATATATAAGAGCATTAAACGTGGCACTTCTAGTGAAATGGTGGTGGAGAATTAAACACGAAGCATATTCTCGGTGGGCTAAAGTTATTGTAGGAATATACAATTTGATAAACAAACTGGAAGATTACTTAGCAAAATAAAAAATTCAAAGGTGGCTGGAACAATATTGCTGGTGTGAAAAAGGAAATCGAAGCGATGGGTTTTGGATTCAATGAAATTTTTCAACAAATAATAAAGTCCGGAGATAATACACAATTCTGGTAAGATACATGGGCAGACTCTAAAAAAATAAAATAGTTTACCCAAGATTGTATGAGATCGAGGTGAAAAAATCATGTATGGTGTCAGAAAGAATTGTAGCGGGCGAATTTATGGGGAAGTGGAAGAAGTTCCCATTAACTACGGATTTGGCATCCCAATTGGATGGTGTATCAGCATCTATTAGACCAGTTAGTTTACAATTAGGTGAAGACCAATTATCTTGCCAACTAGCACCTGATGGCATATATCAATTAAATCTATTAAGGAGGTAAATTGATACACACCATTCTATAATAGGTAATCACACCCAAATAACCTAGAGTAAATTCAGTCCCATAAAAGTCATAACTTTCAGTTGGAGAGCTACATTGGAAAGGATCCCAATAACTATGGCACTTTCACAAAGGGGTGTTAAGATCGATACAGACACATGTAGTGCCCACATAGGTGAATTGGAATGTGCAAATCATGTGTTGATTAAATGCCCTTTTGCAGCCACTGTTCTACAGAAAATAATTAGTCGGTGTGGTATCATTACATGAAATATTCAGAACATAGACAAGTTGATCCAATTTGCAGCAAATTGGAGCAGGTGTCCAAAAAAAAGGGAGAGATTCAATGCAATTTGTTATGGTATGCTTTGGGTAATATGGAGAGCACGTAATGAACGTATATTATAGGCGAGATTTGCTAACCCATGTGGAGTGGTGGACAACATCAAGGCGATGGTCTACACATGGATTAAATGTAGGGGAAAAATGTTTAACTGTAAATGGGAAGACTTCTGTACTTTTCCATCATTGTTTTAAATTATTCCTGTAATTATCTTCGCTCTCAGATAGTTGCTTACTAATCTGACTGAGTTTTATAATATATGGTTGTTTCCAATTTTTTTTTATCATATTTAGTTAAAAATACAGAGTTATTTGAATTTAACTTTTATTAAATTTTATTTACCTAATTCACAAAAAAGAGTTTTAACCAAACAATTTAATTTATGAGTTTTTTTCTAAAAAGATATTTTTAAATATTTTATGTTATTATGTTAATTTGTTGTGGGACTTTCCAAAAGCCCAAACCTGTAATTATACAACGAAATACAAAACAAAAACACAAATTTATCAACATTTGACTAATATATTATTGTTTTATACTGATCAGTTTATAATATAACTGTATAGTATCCTTTTCAGCCTAGTTACACCGAATGTGGGTATTATGTTCTTAAGCTCATAAGTTCATGAAAACAGTTGTTGATGAAAGACTTGAAGTGTTGAATAACAAAGTAAGTAAATCCATTAGTTAATTAATTGACTTGAAGTGTGTTAGAATATTTACATATATAATGGTGTAATAGTTTATTGCTAATATATTAATTTTTTTCTTAGTTTTGGGGGAAGAATGAATATACAGATGTCGAGCTTGATACGGTGCGTGAAGAATGGGATACTTATGTCATAAACTTTATTTACCAGTGATATGTATTTGATAATTACTTTTTGATGAATTTGGAATGTATTTTTGAATTTGACACTATAGTTTGTGTAATTTAGACAATAATTTTGTAATTGAGTTTGATTAAGTATGTATATATATATATATATATATATATATATATATATATATATATATATATATATATATATATATAATGTAAGACCACGACATACAAAGTATGTCGTAAAACTATGTCAAAAATAATGTTGTACAGAACATATGTCGTAATTTGAAGTCGTAAATGTCTGTCATAATTACAAAAGTGTTACGAATTATGACATTCAAAGTCAATCGTAAATGTATGTCAAAAATGAATTTCATGTATGTATGTCATAATTGTTGGTCATAAAGGTCTGTCGTAAATTTTATGAGAGGCCAAATGTACGTCATGGTGCTTATGTTTTTTCGTTTATCCAAAATAGTAATAGTGCCAACACCATCGTTAGAATACACACTCTTCTTGAAACAAGTATTTAGATTATTTGAAATCTTTTCTTGGACTTAATAAAATATTTTACGCGTGTACACTTTTGATGCATGTGGTTCATACGGAAGAGATGTGATCATTTTAGGATAAGTAGTGGTAGTGTTAAAATTAATTACAATTTGAGAATGTCTTTATCGTTCCATCTCACCCTCAAACGTCGTCTTAAAGAAAATAGGATAAAATAGGATAAGAACCGGTTAGGGTCGTATTTTGGAAAGACAAATGTTGGCTTTCGAATAATGATGAAGTCCACATAAGATCAACCATTGGTATGTTCTTAAAAAATGTCAGTATCCAACGTCTCCATAAACCATACATCTCTTTCAACAACATGTTCTTTGTAATATTGAAATCGTCCAAAAACAAATTCCACCCAGTCTCGAATTCATGTGGTTTTATTTTAGACTTCCATATTATGATGTGCAAACACTTTCAAAAAAATGGATTGGTGGCCAGTTGTTGGGTTGAAAAATCGAAACTGATGTTGCCATTTGAGAAGGCAATAACATCCCAAAAATCAGAGTAATTTTTTTTTTGTTTTCCCAAAACAACCCAAGGACAATAAATTTTTACAAAAACACTATCACTACAAGAAAATAGCCCTTTAATGACGTGCAAACAATGACACTCGCTGATAGACGACGTGCATTTGTAAGTGCCCTAAAAGATAATGTCAGTTTTGCAAAATTTGAAGGATAGAGGGCACGCATTTTTGCGCGCCCTAAAATTAGTGTCAGAAAAGAAAAAAAAGAAATGCGGAGGGCACCTTTCATAAAATGTGCGTCATGTGAATGTGTCGCTTTATAATTTTAAGTGAAACACGCGTTTTAGGCGAGAAATGAAATCGACGAAAATTACCCCCGCCTATTGAATCCCAAAATTAATCCCCCCGCCTCTTCTACTTAGCAAGAAAAAGCCCTAGGTCCGTCATCTTCATCTTCAGTATCATCAAACATCTCGTTCATCGGATCTCTACTTGATCTCCTTCTTATCAGTATCACCAAACATCTCATTCACCACCTCCGCCCTATCAACATTCCCTTAATTTCAATTTGATGCAGGTAATACACGACCAACTGTAAGTCTCTCTCTCTCTCTCTATCTCTCTCTCTACCCCTACTGTTCAACAACAACCTAGACACCCACCACCCCTCGTCTTCTCTCTGGTTCACCACGGCCACCAATGAAGCCCCATTGTTTTATCCAAAATGGGCCCAAAATCATGAACATAATCAAGCCCTCTTGGAATGAAAATCTTCCCGCCCAAATAGTTCTATTGCCGACGTATCGTAGCCATTTATAAGTTGATTTCCTTACCCCAGTATCCCCCAATCGCAAACGAATCAAACCCTAACCCTAGATTTTTTGCTAACTAGGTATGTTTTCTACCTCTTTTTCCTCGATGTCGACTCTAATTTTTTTCATTTACAACCATTTTCGCTTCGATTTTTGACCTAGTTTGTTGTTTCGGTTGTTTCATTCAGGATCAAACGATGAAAGGAAGCAAATCAAGCGGTGCTACGAGGAAAGCCGATACCAAGTACGATTTAATCTAAGTATGTTTAAAACATACCATCTGCTAGGGTTTAATGTTGTATTTTTTTTTCATCTTCAATGAAATTAGGTTTTTGTTCTTCCTCAGGATCATGATTTCGGTACTTTTTAACAATTGTTTGTTGTAATTTTAGGTTGGCTGTAAAGAAGACTGCAGCCAAGGGGAAAGCAGCTAAGGATCCCAATAAACCCAAGAGACCCGCTAGCGCCTTCTTTGTGTTCATGTTAGTAGCTGTTCTTCGTTTATCACTACCTTCATGTTTTACTTCCATTTCCAAAGTTTAAATATTTTTCCTCTTGTTAATGTTATAAAGGGAGGACTTTAGAAAGCAGTTCAAAGAAGATCACCCTGACAACAAATCTGTTGCTGCTGTAAGTGATCTTCCTTTTTGCCTTTTGTCATCGAAACTTCTTAAGCTTTGTTTCAAGTATTCTGTATCTAGATTGAGTTGAGTTTGTGTTTTTAGATTTTGATTTGGATTTCACTTGTGTATAATTATCAGGTTGGTAAAGCTGGTGGGGCAAAATGGAAGTTAAAACTATACTAGTGCTCTCTTTCCTTGGTTTTCATACTTATTATTATGATCCAGTTTCACTGAGCATGGTCGAACAAGCTGCAAAGCCACTTGCAAGGCCTGTAAGAGTAAGGCCCTGTTTTGTTTCTTGTCATTAAGTGATGTCTGGATAAACAATATTATAAGATGTTGTTATTATTTTTTAAGGTTTGGGTTTTAGATGCTACACCTGGAAAGGTACGTGCAGGTAGAGACGGAGATGATCATCCTGCTGAATTGATCATTTCTCTAAGAGCATTGCCTAACCAGGTGTGTTTTGTGTTGCATAAAGAGTAACAACTTTTTTTTGGTTATTTTATAAATATCTAACTATATATTGTCCCATGATCTCACGTATTCACTTTCATATGCAATCTTGATGTATCTCATATACATGATTCTTGTTAAACTTTTACAATCTTAATTTTTCTATTATCTTTTTTCAAGGAAGGTCACATCAAAAATGGAGGTCATCAGTGGTCTTGTGCGTGAGGGGTTTTTGAATGATGTGGCTCAGGTAAATCTTTTTTTATAAGACAAATAATAAATCTATTTTCATCTTCATTTACTATTTTTCTTTCTCATTGTAGAGGGACCTGGGCTCACAGTTGGTGGCCAGTATATTTGAACTCGTTTGCAATCCTTTTCTGCTTTCCGCCAGTGGGGTGATTCTGAACAGGTATCTAACATTCAATATCAACATATTTTAATTAAAAAAACTTAATTTTTTTGATGATGAAATTAAAGAATTTGCAATCACATCACCAGATCGAAGAATACATATATTTTGGTATAGAACTGGTAAACTAAGATGTGTCTATGATGAATCACTTGAGGTAAGTAAATTTACTCTTTTGCCCTCAGTTTCATGACATTTAAACGTATATATCCTTAACTATTCTGAAGATTTAACCTAACTTTGGTTTGTTTAGAATGCTCAAGATCTTCAAAGAAGCGATGTTCCTTTGTATCGATGATGCAACCAAGGGTAGGGATGTCTTTAAGGAAAAGCCTCCTCCTGATGAACTTATGGCTGCATCAGATATTGGAAAGTCTGTTACAACATCTCTTCCAGAAAATGTGGTAAGTAGCCTACTTTTTGCTTTTAAAATGATTTATTTGATTTTAATAAATAATAATTAATATCCTTGATGATATATATATTTACCATATTATGCACACAACATTTCACATATTATTTTTTTGTTTTTTGTATGCCAAGATTCAATTTTTAATATTTTTTTATACCTTGGCAAGATTTATTGACTTTCCAACTCTGTTATAACATAAGGAGTGTTGCCTTTCTAGACTGAATAGACCATCTAAACGAGACTAAATGACCATTAAAAATGCTAAAAATGAAAAAAAAATACGAGTTATAAACTAACCTTTGGAACGTGGATGAAAACCATCCTTTCTTCTTTGAATCTACTTTCTTATTTGTCTCTGCTTCATCATCATCTGTGCATCATTCCTCTGATTTTTGTTTATTCAACTACATTTATAAAGATCTTGTCATATTTTTTTATGTTTTTTTTACTTTTCAGCTCTAGTGGAAGCTCTGTCTGCATTAGTTCTTGTTGTTCTGTTTTTTGGTTCAAAAATTTGGAACTGCAAGAGCGAGCTTTTTGTTCTCACCTATTATGGGTGCATGGACATTGACTACTCCTTTTATTGGAATTTACAACATCATATATCATTACCTTTCTATTTTCAAGGCAATATCTCCACATTATATCTATCAATTCTTCTCAAGGAATGGCCATGAGGGATGGTTGTTGCTTAATGGTATGGTCCTTTGCATAACAGGTAAGAGCTTTCTTCCTTTTTTTTTTTCTTTTTTTAATTTTTTTCTGTTAAATTTCTGGATGGATAAATGATATCTGTCTCTTGAAAGTAATGAATATAGACTGGTTATTTATTGAGTAAATGACCATTTTACCCTTCTACCTAGAAGTGATGCTGAATAGAGGTTAAGTGTTTTTGAATTGAAGTTTTAAATGATAAAAATTACTATTTTTTTTGTTGACAAAACTACAAAATTGGTTTTGGTCCCTGAAAGATTTGAAATGAATGTTTTGCCCTTTTAATTTATTTTTTTATGTTTTTTCATATTTGTTTTAATATTTTATTAATTAAAAGTAAAAGGGAAAAATAGTCATTTCAACTTTCTTAGGACCAAAACCATAGGAATTTCTTGATTTTAGAACAAATCAATAAGAGTATGTTACTATTTTTTGCATTTAACTCTCTAAATAAATGATTACTTATTTTTTAGATAGTGTTTTACCTCCTCAAGTTTTGATCATTAATTTGATTGCTAAGTGTGCTCATAAGGGCACAGAAGTTAGCTTATAGTTCTCTTTCTGCTTTTCTACTCTTTTAATCCCAATCTGTCCTAACTATTTCTCTACGCCTGTTCATACTACTTCTTAAGGTATGGGCAATTGCAGATTCTAGACGACAAGGCTTTCTTGGCTTCAAAGAGTTTATTACTACAATGCAGGTAGTTTTTTAGCTTTATCTTCTTTCTCTTCTATCCACCATTTCTGTATACATGACCCTTTTCGGTGTGTGTGGTGATTGTAGTTGATTTCTATGGCACAAGTAGGACACACATTAAGTAGCGACCTCTTAAATTCTGATGGTAAGCTGTGTAACCACATCATCTTTTCTTTACACTTTTAACATGTAAATATGTAATATTTTAACCTTTGATTACCTTTCTTGTGTTCATGTTATCTTACAATGCAGTTGATTATGAAAATTTGAAACCACCTGTTATGGATAGTCTGGATGTCTTACTAGCTGTATGTATACCTTTCTCTCACCTTAGCTATATGCATGCCACTATGAGCCTAAAAACTAAATATATTTCTTGAAAGTTAACATGTTTGTTAATGTATGCAGAAGAAAAAGCGTCCAAAAAGTGATCCTTAAACTAACGGTAGTCCTGCAGTTGAAATAGAAAACTCAGATCCTGATGTTATGGGGCCTCAAAAGGTTTATAACATTTATTGTGTTCATTATTTAAAGACATCATTTAAGCTTCATTTATATAAAGAATTAAATATACATTTGATTATAATCAAGATTAAGGGAGACTTGTAATCATGTTTGACATTCCTTTCCAGTAAGAAACAGAGTTGTATGATTATTTGTTAGTTTTATAGGAATGTATAACACATGTTAGCAATGTATTATTTTTGTTTAACATTTGAATGATTCTTTGTATGACATTATAATTTGTGCAATTTATTTTATATTATGCAATGGATTGTATTTTTTGTATATGGTATTTTATTTCTATTATAAGAAATTAAATGAAAATTTAATTTAAAAATTAATAAATATATAAATTTTTTTTTAAACATTTAAATTTACGATACGCAAAAATGTATGTCATCTTCATTTATGACATGGCCTTTCTTGACAGGGGCTTTCTTGATACGCATTGCGTGTCATTAACACGCGCGTCGTAAGGTTACGACACGCGAATGCGTGTCGTCTTCTTTTATGACAGGGCCTTCCTTGATACGCATTGCGTGTCGTAACCGCGCGTCGTAAATGCGCGTCGTCTATAGACGACGCGCAAAAGCGTGTCGTCTCTCTTTATGACAGGGCCTTCCTTGACACGCATTTGCGCGTCGTCTGAGCGTTTTACGACGCGCAATGAGCGTCGTAAAAGGCCTTTTTTCTTGTAGTGTATTTCAAAAGTATAATTCATAAAAAGAGAAATCCCAAAATCAAATAACATAAAATCCGAAGGATGTGCACGATCACGCCTTCGCTTTGCCACAATCATCTGAAGTACCTAAAACAATAAACCAAAAACTGTAAGCCAAAGCTTAGTGAGTTCCCCCAAGGTACCACCACACGAAATATATATAACAAAACATATATTGGGTCCACAACCTCCTGGTTGGATTACCTCTGGCCCACAACTAAGAACACAAAGCAGTACAGTCTCAACCTTGTCATACCATGTTGACATATACATAAAAATTAACAGATAGCTATCAACAAATAATCATATAACCGGTCATCAGAAAAACATGCAGATCTAACAACTCACTACAACATAGCACTATCCTATGTACTAATATACATAATCTAGTAGGTCTCCGTTGGTGCCTTCGACCCACAAGTATAGTGAGGAAAAATTCACCTCATAGTCTTAAATGATGAGTGAACAAATCGCCACTCCAGATACTAACTCTATTGATCACCTATACGAAAATAGTGACCAAACTCAAGTTACTACTCAAATTACCCATAATACCCTGAGTCAAACTTGGTTAAAATATGGTCAAAGTTAAAATCAAATCCCACACTCGAAAGTCCCATAACAACTAGTCATGTGGTGAGCATCTAGCGGTCATGTTGTGACCTAATAAGCGAAAATATCCGATGAAGACCATCCTCATGTTGTGAAAGCCAAGTGCTCGCATCGTGAGGACATTTTGGATAAAAGTGCTTAAAAAAGCAACCAAATCTTCCATAATGTCTTATTTACTCTAAAACATCATAAAGATTATGGATTTTTGGACATGAATGTCCCAAATAGTAACTAAAGCACAAAGGAGCAAATGATACCAAATCTCATGCAAGATTCATAAAACTCAACCATATTCCAGATCTAATATCTATACTACTTAAGGAACACTAGGGATCCATAAAGTTGGCAACTTTTTGGATTTCAACCACTACATCATCTTAAATATGAAGGATAAAGCATAAAATTTTAGATATAAGCTTATGGACTCATAAAGAAATGAACTTGAATATCACAAAAGCGCCAGAAGGTGTGAAAATGATTAATGATGAGGCTTGAATGCAGAAATGATGAGCTACATGCAATTTCTCTTATTATTCTTGGTTAGAAACACCACAAATAAGCTGAAGATCAAATATGGATGCTAGAGTTTCAAAGGGGGGGTGCAAGGAGGTGATGGGAGATGAGGGTGGGATAGCCCAAGCCTTCACTACCTTTCAATATGGGATTTTCGGCTTGTATTGGTTTATGGCTAAGTTTTCTGGCGGATAGTTGGCAACACCATGGGTTGGAACCCTGGCAGTGGTAGAAGTGATGTAAGACTGTGGAGTGGCTGTAACATTCACTAGATTGGTAGGCGGTATGGAAGCGTTATAAGACTACGGAGTGGACCGTAGCATTTTCTAGGTTGGTAGGCAATGTGGAAGAGTTATAAGACTGCGGTGTGACCCATAGAAATCAGCAAGTCGATGAGCAATTGTGAATTTATGATTTGGCTCGTAGCTTTCTCTAAGTAGAGTTAGACCCTAGCAGATGGGTTGTGAGACAGTGGGAGTGCCTCCATATTCATGAGATTGAGGAAGGTTGTAGGACAACTTGTTGCCGGATATGATGTAAACCCCCAAAATTAAGGTTTTCCTCTCAGACTGTGTAACGCCCGTAGATCCGAGCTAGTCAATTTTGAGGCAATAAGTGTCGAAAACGACTTTTCGGAAAAAGATTATTTATAATAAATAGTCTTAACCAAGTTTTAGTATATGTTACAAGGTTTCCGTACATATAAAGAGCACCGAAATCCGAGTTATAACAAAGAAGTTATGACCCATCGAAGTTTCGCGACGGAACCAGCACGACACTGGGAAGTGTAAATAGTGAATTTACGATAGAGTGACTTTTAGCCTTAACGATCTAAAAAAAGTCATAGAAAATGTTAAATTGAGAGTGTCCATAAAAAGAACGCCAAAATCTGACTTCGTATGAGGAAGTTATGATTTTTCTAAGATGTAGCATAGTAGGGCACAACCCGAAAATTTGAATTTTAAATCGGTCGATTTTCAGCCAAAATAATCTTAACGAGAAATGAAGATATCGTTAATAGGAGTTAAACGATAAAAAGACAGTAAAAAACGGAGCTCGTATGCGAAAGTTATGGACGAAGCTTAGTCAGTACTCTTCGAGCGCGATAAATTTGATACACTTTTATAAATCCGAGATAGAAAGAGAATTAGCCAACGGGGTCTAAATGAAGGTTGTAGTACTCGTAAATACCAACACATGGATATAAATAAATTCGGAAATGGAGCTCGTATGCGAAAGATATGGACGAAGCTTAGTCGCTACTCTTCGAGCGCGATAAATACAATACAGTTTTTGTAAATCTGAAATAGAAGGAGAATTAGCCGAGTCCTCGTAAATACCAACACGTGGATATAAAGAATGTAGAAAACGGAGCTCATACGTGGAAGATACGGACGAAACTTAGCGGCTACTTTACTATAAAATCCCTATAAATAAAGGGTGAACCCTTCATTATTTCTTCACACCATAAACATTTCTTTCTCTCTCTAACTTCTCTCTAGCCTCCCTAAACCCCTCCCAAGTCTAGGGAACCTCCCTAGCATGAGAAGAAAGCCCCGGAGCGCCCGACGGCTCCGAGAAGAAAAGCTTTCGGCTCGGAAATGCTGCTCCAGCGAAGCCTGGTTTTTAATAAAAACCCGTTGTAAGTGAGCTACGCCTATACAATATTTAATATAACTTTTATTTAATTATAGTAACATTATTAGGACCTTAAAATAATTATTTGGGCTATTATTATGAGTTATATTGAGTGTTATTTAACGCTAATATAATAGTAATAATAGTTAGACTATTAATTAGTCTCGGCGAATAATAGACTAAACTCTACTGGTAATAATACTAGGTTTCGTCGAAGGAAATTATTTTTTTTAAGAAGCGAAGCGCTGTCTGAGTTCAGAATCACCACCTTTTCAAGTGAGTGCATAGTTACTTTCATCTTACGCATAGATATGAAGTATTTTATATAAGTTACGTGTTATGTGTGCATATTATCTGAGTACTTGCTGGCTATGCTAAATGAACGATTGTATACATGTTTTAAATGATTTAAACTGTATATGTATTTTATATCTACAATAATGTTGGGGTAAAATATGGGTAGATGTAATAAATGAAATATGAGTTGGATGATGAGTTGAGAGGTGTTATAGACCACGAGGTGAGGGTGAGAGGTGGACGATGTGAGAAGCCTTTTCCCAAACGATGGCCCCGTCATTTAGCAGAGTATGGATGACAACCACAGACTATTCTAGACAGTCCAGTGGAACACTAGCAGGCTTGCGACCTGTAGGTGTTGTGAACGATGTGTTCACCCGGTGTACTCTAAACCTTGGTGATCATGCAGACTTGATACCTAAACCCTGGTGATCATGCAGACTTCATGCCTAAAACCTTGGTGATCATGCAGACTTGATACCTAAACCTTGGTGATCATGCAGACTTGATGCCTAAACTCTAGCGACTATGCAGACTTAGTGCCTAAACCCTGGCGACTATGCAGACTTAGTGGCTAAGCCTTGGCGACTATGTAGACTTAGTGCCCGTTGTGTAAATCGTGGAAACGATGGATTTCGTGCCGATTCCTTAGGATGATCCTTAGGAATAAATGAACGAGGAATAGCTGATTCTTAGGGTAGATCCTTAAGAATAAAGAAGATAATAGGGATGGGTAATTGGGTTGATTGTTTAATTGTTTAAACATAATAATTATATTATTTTGGGTTGAAAACCTTATGTACTCACCAGGATTCCCAACCTGACCCACTTAGTTTATTTATATCACAGGTGTTGAGATGAAGTCACATTACACTGAGAGACTTAAAAGAGATATAGATCACTAGTGATAATGAATGTAAGTTCTGTTTATGCTTATGTTTTTGTATTGACGATGACATCCAAAATATTTTAAAATGAATAAAAATACTTTTCTTCGGAAACGATTTGATAACGTACTTATCATGTTTTACTAGGAACAAATTCCACAACATTTTTATTCAAAGAGGTACTCCGATTTTTATAAAGTATAAACAAAATCGGTATTTTCTGGCCGTGAAAATGGGGATGTCACAGACTGGCCTCACATAATGAGCCATATATGCTTACTTCGTGAGCCCAAAGGTAAAACGTGTTTCCATTATTCCCCCACATGATGTGACAAGCATCCCTCACATCATGAGTCGAGTTAAATTCCCAATTTAAACTTTATAAAATGCTCACCTAAAGTGATTGTTACAAAGACTATTTTGAATACTTTTTAAGAAGGATTTTTATATTTAGTGGTTCCTTTAGCTTATTTCTCATGGGTATATTTAACCACGGTATATAGCCTTTAGCTTAGCTTGTTTTAGTAAGCTTCCCAAAAACTCCTAATTTGTATAAATATCATATTAGTAGAGAAGAACTCAAGGTTCTTTGTATGTTTCACTCTTATTCAATAAGATACTATAACCTTGACCAAATTACTTACATTTCAAGGTTAATTCATGATTCTGATTATTATTTCACACATGTCATTTCAAATGGGATCCAACAATTGGTATAAGAGTTTAATCTTGTAGATCTAAGTGATTATTGCAAGAAATGATTAGAAATGACGAATCTCACTCTGTTCTTCAAGTTTTGTAAGTTTTTTGCAGTGGAAGTTAAATCTCTCTTGTATTTGCACAATCCAAGCTAGATTCGATTTTTTTTTTAGATATGTTGTTCTCTACACGTCCTTTCTCTAGATTTTGTTCTTAATTCATATTTGAAAATTGAAGTAGAAGAATATTTTCAAGTTTTGTTGAAATATTATGCTCGGATCTGTTTTCTCTCTCTTCGAATTTTGATTTCTTGTTGAAGATTTAATGGAAGTGTCAAAGTTTTTAACTTCCATTAGAGCACTAGGATTAAAGGTTACTGGTCCAATTTATGGTGTTATAAGAGTATATCATTGGGAAGTTCTTGGTATATATCTTTTAAAAAATGCTACAGAGATGCATAATCTTTATGTTGATGAGAAGATATTCGATTGCAAATGTTGTCGTGGATATAGGGGTTATTGTTTACGAGATGATAAGACTTTAATAGATCATGTTTATATTATCAAAGATCATTTAGATTGGGAAAATGAGAAGAAATTAAAATGGAAAGAGAAAAAAAAGACAAAGAAGATATTATGAGAAAAGATGTTTGTGTTTCTGAAGATTCAAGGGTTCTTGATGTTCTTGGTGTTCATGACGATGTTCATGATGTTCTTCATGTTTCGTAGAAAAATGTGACTCTATATGCTTTTGTTGAGGGGGAGTTTAGTGTTTTTTCAAATTTGTGGGATTCAGAAGTTTGACACCTTGAATCTGTTGTGTTAAATTATGAATCTCAAAATAAATCCCTTAAAATTATGAAAATGAAGATGTTAAGTGTTGGGAGATGCTCTAGGGGAAGTCAAATTGATGATTCTTCATGTTTTAGTAAATCTTTTGAAGGTATGGTGTTCATAAGTACCAAACTCAAAATGTTTGGGTACCAAAGGTTTATGATGTTCATGTTTTGAAGTGTGATGAGCATTATCAAATCTAATAATCAGTTTTGACGCCTTGTAGTTTGTAACACCTATGTTCCAGATTGGTTAAGCTTATTTTCAGTAAGGACTAAATATGGAGTTTTGGAGAAAACCTTGTGCCACGAAGTTGTGTAAGGATGCCCACAACATGGCAATGATTGAAAGGAACACGTATTTTATTGAATCACCACAACGTGGCATAAGGCTGCCACAGCGTGGCAGCTGTTCTGGGCAAAGGCCATGATCTTTTAGGATTTCTCTCATATTTAAACCTCTCTACCTTGAACCTACGTTTCCTTATTAGCCTCCATCACCCTCAAGCTTCAGCAACCCTAACCATACTTTATCCTTGTCAGTTGTGAGTCCATTTTGGTGATTTTGGTTGCTTTTGAAGGAAGAAGAGGCAATGGAAAGGATTATGGTGCTTATTGGCTTGAGTGAAGATATCTTTTGGGCATCTTTGGACCTTTGTAAGTGTCCAATCTCCTTCCTTTATGCTTCTATGATGTTAGATCGAGGGTTTTGTCCCATTTTCTTCTTGTGTGACCTAGTTGGAATGGAAGGATTCCAAATTTTTGGCAACTTTATGGATTCTAGAGGTCCCTTTGAGATTATATGTTGTATATCTAATGTTCCATGGTGTATGTTGTCCTATGCATGAGTTGGAGCCTTTTATCACTCTTGTTGACCAAAAATGGAGGAGACATGAATTGGACATATATGTCCATAAAGCAGCCAACTTTATGGTTTTAAGGGTAAAGGAAAACCCTTATGGAAAGTTTAGGCTTCTATCTTTTGTGATTAAAGACTTAATGGTTGATTTGTACTTCTTGTTGACCTCTAGAACCTAGGTTTAGAGATCTTGTCTTAATGGATAAAGTTGGAAACTTTATCCATTAAGGCGTCGGGAATGAGTAGATATGGGATTTTGAGCCCTTGAAAATGAGTTAATAGAAACTTGACTCGAATTAGCCAATCAGACTAGTCCCCACAGTGTGGTACTAGGCCGCCACAGCGTGGCAACTAGAGACCAGTCGACTGCTTCGTCGTTTTATACCCACGGACTGGCCAAAGGAAGGCCACGATGTGGAGGGTTACTGATGGCATTATGACTTCTTTAAATTGGATCTGGATCTGGTTTAGACCCGTGGGCCACGACGTGATCAAGGATGGGCATGTCATGAAGGTTGACTAAATTCAACGTTGACCATTGACAGTTGACTTTGATTGGTTAACTTTTTGGTTAAGTTGACTTTTGTTCAAACTTCTATTTTTTAGAAGGTAGACTTAAATTTTCCGTTGTGTAGATTGTTAGGAGGTCTTTAGCACCCATCTTTTGGCAGTGACAGTTACTAGTTGTGGTCGATGCACATTGAGTTGGGTTTTAGTCAGCACTGTGATTCAGGTGAGTCTCATCATTGTACTTGTGGGTCGAAGACACTAATGTCGGCCTAATGGATTATGTTATTTAATAAGACTAGGTAGTGGACCCTGGCAATTGTATAAAAGACTTGGATATGGCTTCCGACAAAATGAATGCAAGACCAGGGTTTGGACCTTGGTAGTTATATTTAGGAATGTTAGTTGTTTTTGTGATACTTGCATGGAAGACCAGGAGGTAGCTATTGACACTTGTTTGTAAGACTCATGTTTTTTATCCCCTGGCTTGGGAAGGAAAGACTATAATATGGCTCATGTCATGATAGTAATTGTAAGACTATAGTTAGCAAATAACATTCTCCATTTTATGTATAGCATGTGGTATTTTAGGGAACTCACTAAGCTTTGTGCTTACATTTTCATGTTTATTGTTTTAGCTACTTTCGGTTCCAAAGGGAAGGGTCCGACATGACTACACAGCATCCCCTAGAGATTTCTGCATTGGCTATTTATGATTTACTCTGATGTTTAAATGAAATATTCACTTTGATTGGTTTTGGAACAACACGTTTGTATGGTTTATTGTTTTAAAATGAAAATTTTACTATAAATTTTTAGGACGTTACAAGTGTTGGAATAGTGTCTAAGGCTGTAACTATATCCGGTTGTGCATGGTCCTTTTGGGTTGCCTTCACCATAGCAACTTGATAGGATGATTTATTAAGAGAGAATAAATATTATTAATATATTATGGGAATAATATAATGAATAATATATTTGTAATTTGATTAATATAAGTCATAGAATTAATTAGAATTAATTTGGTGACTTAAAGAGATTAATTAAATAAAGGGGTATAAACTGTCAATTGTTTGATAGTTAAGCTTTAAACTGTAAATCCATTTGGATATACTATGGACGAATTCTAAGAAGATTAGGATAGCTAAAATCGTCCATTAGAGTTATCTAGGAATGGATTTGGATAGCCTTAAGAGAAGATTATCTGATAGGGACTTATCTGTAATCCTTAAGGAATCTACAAGTATAAATAGACCCCATGGCATAGGGAATTCGACACTTCTGAAAAAGCAAGAGAACTCTGGTCGAATTCCTCCCCTCTCCTCTCTCCCAAATCATCCTCCTTGCTTTGGTGTTTGTAAGCCATTAGAGGAGTGACATTTGTGACTCTAGAAGCTCCAAGACCTCAAGATCAACAAGGAACTCAAAGGTATGATTCTAGATCTGTTTTAATGTTCTTGTTTAACCTATTTAGTAAATTAGAAGTCTTGGATTCAAAGCATGTTTATTAGAAAGCCTAGATCCGAGCATTAGGGTTTTGCATGCGCACATAGGAAAGTTCTTATGGCTAAAACCCATAAGTGGTATCAGAGCCTAGCTTGGTTTTCTGTAAATTGTTGCTTGATTAACTGAAACAAACCTGCAAAATTCGATTTTTTGGTTTCTGTGTCACTGACTCGGCGAGTCCCAAGGTGGACTCGGCGAGTAGGCCTGACTCGGCGAGTCCCCTTGTGCACTCGGCGAGTCAAAGCGTCAGGAATGGCCAGATTCGGGATTTCTTTGTGTTTATCTTATCTTAACTTACCATAAACTAATTAGATCAACATTAATTCGTTTTTCTGATAAATATAACTATTATCTTGATCTAGTTAAGGGTAATTATCAACTAATTAAATATTTAATTTCCTTATATGATAATTAATTAATTATTTTAATTATTTTGGTAATTATCTTAAAAGAAATCTTGAATAAATCAAATATAGATAATTAGGATTTTAATTGTTAATTGGAATTATTTGTTATTTGATCCTCCATGTTTTAAATGTTTAAAACCTACCCTCATGTTTTGAAATTTACTTTTGTGATTAAAAGCTTTAATTTAGACAACTTAAATTTCAAACCCTAGATTTTAAAGGTTTTAAAATACAACCCTATACTAATAAGATATTACTAGAATAATATATATGTATGACTAAATGCTAGTCTTACCGTTAGTAGGCCTCATTCACGAAACCGATCTATAAGGTGGGTATAAGGTTGCGGCCTATAAAATGGCGCTTAATGGGTGTACACTCACACCCACCGCTTGCTTGATTGGTGGAGGGTCGTTAGCCGAACGGGTAGGATAGGGCAACCTCATCCTCTCATTAAAAGTATAATAAGAAATACAAGTAACTACACATATTTTAAAATTTCCCAATCCTAGTTACTTTAGGAAAAGTGAATTGATGCAATCCCATGAAATTACACTTTGCACCTTGCTAAGATGTTGGTGGAGCGTGTGTGGTTTACCGGCACACTAATTGGTTCTAAGCGAAGGTGGCAAAGGGTGATTCATTGTTTATCATAGTTCGATGGAGCGTGTGTGGTTTACCGGCACATCGAATAGGTGATTGTTACAATGAAGGCACCATGTGAATTTGCATGGTAATTCACACCCGCTTTGTGATCCTCGGCATCCCAGTCACAAACGAGAGGGGCATATCGAGATTTAAACATGCCATTGAATAGTTTCAATGAATCTCATCCGAACCTAGGAATTCTCAAAAACACTTAGGACTAATAGTTTAGGTTTTTGTGATGGAGAATTAGTGAATCGTCATTCACTTACCTTCAATTTATTTGCATGATTAGATTACGGCATCCCTTTTCTAGTATGTAAATGTTATTGTTGGATCCTAGCCCTAATTTTCTTATTGGGTGATAATTAGGGATTCTTATTCTAATCTATCTTTGTCCTTTTCTAATTGTAGATGTCGAACGCAAACAACGCTGCTGCTAGTTCTTTCACATTGATGAGCCTTTGCCAAAAGGTCACCTTCGATGGAACGAACTTTAGCGAATGGATAAGATACATTCGCACCATTGCTCGCTATGAGGACAAAGAGTATGTCCTTGATGAGAAGCTCGAAAAAAATCAACACCGAAATCGCTACTCCAGCCGAAATCACCACCTTTGAAACTCATGAGCGAGATGCAACGAAGGTACATTGCATCATGATCGCCACCATGAACTCCGAATTCCAAAAGTCCTACGAGGACATGTACCCGTACGAGATGCATCAAGACTTATTGGAGAGGTACCACCAAAACGCGAGACAAGAGAGGTACGAGATTTTCACTAACATGATTTCCGCGAAGATGGGTCATGGAGAATCTCTTACCGTGCACTTGCAAAAGATGCAAAGGTATGTTGACCGCCTCCGCAAGTTAAATGTTGACTTCGGTGAAGACTTGGCGATCGACATGGTGCTTCACTCTTTGCCTCCAATGTACAACCAATTTAGGATGACCTACCACATGAACAAAGAAGAGGTCACCCTAAGTAAGCTCCAAGGTCTCTTGAGGGTTGCTGAGAGCAACTTCAAAGACAAGTCTGTTGCACCCACTCCCAATCCGCCCGCTGCTCCTGTCTTGGCTATTGGACAAGGGAAGGGAAAGAAGAGGAAAGCTTCATCGAAGAACCATCGCAAGGTGAAAGCCCGAGATGGTGCCTCTTCTAGTGGGACCAAAGTTGATCCCGCCAAGCCCTGCTCTAACCCGAAGGAGGCAGAGTGCCACCACTGCCACAAGATAGGACATTGGAAGAGAAGCTGCCCGGATTACCTGCAAGCGATCAAAGAAGGAAAGATCAAGCCATCTTTCGCAGGTATATATACAATCAAATCTAACGATTCTAATCATGCTATTTCTTGGGTTCTTGATACCGGTTGTGGTTATCACATTTGTTCTAATGTGCAGGGACTAAGAAGAAGTAGGGATGTGGAGCAAGGAAGGATCAATCTAATCATGGGGAACAGAAGATCGTCGCCTGTGACCAAGATTGGAGTGTATTCCTTAGTGCTTAGGAATAGTTTAGTTTTAGATTTGAACAATTGTTGCTATTCGCCAGAAATGGCAAGAAACATCATTTCATTTCATGGTTTATATAGACAAGGATTTAGATTTTCTTTTAATAATGTGAATGGTTCTATTTTGGCTTATCTAAATGGTGTCTTTTACTTTGAAGCTATACCATGTAATGGAATATATGAAACCGTTATGATTGTTGATAACTTAGGAAATGATGTTTTGAATATTGATTCTTCCACTAGTATGGATAAAGCATCCTTGTGGCATTGTCGTCTTGGACATGTCAACAAGAAACGCATAGCCCAACTCCAAAAGAATGGAGTGTTGGAGTCATTCGACCTTAGGGAAGATGACACATGCGAGTCTTGTTTGCTTGGAAAGATGACTAAGTCGCCTTTCACGAGTACATGTGAAAGGGGCGAGGGTCTATTGGACCTAATACATACCGATGTGTGTGGACCGTTTAGATCAACCACGAAGGATGGGAACCGCTTCTATGTGACTTTTACCGATGACTATAGTAGATATGGGTATATCTACTTAATCAAGCAAAAGTCCGACACCTTTGAAAAGTTCAAAGAATTCAAGAATGAAGTGGAGAATCAATTGGGCAGGAAAATCAAGATGCTTCGATCCGATCGAGGAGGAGAGTACCTAAGTCTTGAATTCCACGATTATCTCAAGGAGTGTGGAATAGTTTCACAATTGACGCCTCCTAGGACACCGCAGTTGAATGGTGTGGCAGAAAGGCGTAATCGAACCTTATTGGATATGGTTCGCTCTATGATGAGTCGTGCTTCGCTACCAATCTCTTTTTGGGGGTATGCCTTAGAGACTGCCGCCCATATCCTTAACCGGGTCCCTACTAAGAAGGTTGCCAAAACACCTCACGAGATGTGGACAGGGAAAGCTCCCTCGTTGGCACATATCAAGGTTTGGGGTTGCGAGGTTTTCGTAAGACGAGATACTCACGACAAGCTTGAACCTCGAAGTGAGCGATGTATTTTCATCGGCTACCCGCAGACATCCTTTGGATATCTCTTCTATAGACCGAAGGACAATGTTGTCTTCGTTGCAAGGAGAGGAGTTTTCCGAGAGCGAGAACTCATAAGCCAAGGAGACAGTGGGAGGCAAATCGAGCTTGAAGAGATTCAAGAGTCGATAGATGAAGGAACCTCTACCGCTGGCACTCAACCCGAGGAGGAAACTCCGGTTGAACCGATTGACGAATCCTTACCTCTTAGACGTTCCGATAGAGTTAGAGTTCTACCCCAGTTTTATGGTTTTCATATTACTACCGAAGGGGACACGTATATTAGTGATGGTACACTAGTAAATCTTGATGAACCTAATAGCTATAAAGAAGCCATGGCAGGCCCGGAGTCTGCAAAATGGAAAGAGGCAATGGATAGCGAGATCCAATCCATGTATGATAACCAAGTTTGGAATTTGGTTGATTATGTGCCCGGACGTAAGACCGTTGGGTGCAAATGGATCTTCAAGAAGAAGACCGACGTGGATGGAAAAGTACACACATATAAAGCGCGATTGGTTGCGAAGGGCTTTACTCAAACTCCTGGAGTTGACTATGATGAGACCTTCTCACCAGTTGCAAAGATTAAATCTATTAGAGTGATGCTAGCTATTGCCGCATTTCATGATTATGAGATTTGGCAAATGGATGTCAAGACCGCTTTTCTTAATGGGAAGTTGGCTGAGGATGTTTACATGGCTCAGCCCGAGGGGTTTGTGGATCCGAAGCATCCGAATAGAGTGTGTAAGCTTGAGAAGTCCATTTATGGACTTAAGCAAGCGTCTCGTAGATGGAATCTTTGCTTCGATGAGAAAGTCAAAGAGTTTGGGTTTGTACGAAGTGAAGACGAGTCTTGTGTATATGTCAAAGCCAGTGGGAGTATAGTAAGCTTTCTCGTCCTATATGTCGATGACATATTGCTCATAGGAAATGACATCCCGACTCTGCAGGAAGTTAAGTCCTGGCTCGGGAAGTGCTTCGCTATGAAGGACCTCGGAGAAGCTTCTTACATTTTGGGAATAAGGATAGTGAGAGAAAGAAGTAAGAGACTAATTGGACTTAGTCAGAACACTTACTTGGAGAAGGTACTGAAACGTTTTAGTATGGAAAACTCAAAGAAGGGAGAATTACCAATACAAAGTAATGCCAAATTGAGTAAGACTCAAAGTCCGAGTACCGAAGCTGAGATAGCAGAAATGAGCCGAGTACCATACGATTCCGCAGTTGGCTCAATCATGTACGCTATGACTTGTACTCGCCCTGATGTAGCCTTCGCTTTGAGCATGGTTAGCAGATATCAAGGGAATCCTGGCAAAGCACATTGGATTGCGGTGAAGAATATCCTTAAGTACCTTCGGAGGACAAAGGAATGGTTCTTAGTCCTCGGAGGGAGTGATGACTTGAAGGTGCGAGGGTATAGTGACGCCAGTTTTCAGACCGACAGGGACAACTACCGTTCGCAGTCGGGCTGGGTCTTTACCCTAAATGGAGGAGCACTGACCTGGAAGAGTTCCAAGCAAGAGACCGTAGCTGATTCAACGTGCGAATCAGAGTACATTGCAGCGAGCGAAGCGTCGATGGAGGCAATATGGCTAAAGAACTTCATCGGTGATCTTGGAGTCGTACCTGCCATAAAGGAGCCAATGGAGATTTTCTGTGATAACGAAGGTGCGGTTGCCTTAACCAAGGAACCGAGGGATCATGGTAGATCAAGACATATCGACAGAAAATATCACTTCATCAGACATCGTGTAGAAGAAGGACAACTCGTAGTGAAGAGGATATCATCAGAAGATAACCCAGCAGATCCGCTTACGAAGGGACTGAGTAGGGTTAAGCACTTGCAGCATGCTAGGAGTATTGGGCTGAAGGATGATATTAGCATAGATTAGATAGTATTAGAAACGTGTAATAGATAAATGTAAATTGACATTTGATGATTAAATAAAGGAGTTTTATTTATGAATAATGATACTATCTTATGTTAATTGTTTAGCTATTGTTTCACTTTGCATGTTTTGACTTCCAGAATAATTGAGTTTGTTAGGAATAATCGAATTATTCAAATGGTCCACAATCATTCATATGTTGGGAGTAGATATGAAAGAAGATTGTCATGAATTGGTGTGTAGAGTGTCTAAATGATGTTAGACATAGCAAAGGATTGCTGCAACGTTCATGAGTGCTTATGAACTAGTTTTGAGCATTGGAATAAACCCGCGCTTGCTGGAATCACCTTGTGGAATACGATATAATAGGTGATCGCAAGACGATAATATCATATGGTCTTAAAACCTAGATATATGGTTTGTTATTTGTTAATTGATTGTACATTGATAATGCGAAAACGCATCAGTAACTTGGTGTTATAAAACGTATTGTTGTGTATAGTTGGTTAATGAATAAGTAAATGCATATAAGTCGAAGTTTATCTGTAACTTTTATCTAAGAAGGTAAAAGCGATATCTCGGCCGCTCGATGATTTGATTTGACTTATGTGCCGGGCCCGGTCAGAACTGAATTGATGTGTTCGATTAAGGTCTATGTCGAATAAATCAGAGATCGAGAAACCTAAATGCTTGACTAACCATTCCATAGGATTGTCAGCATGATATCTAACAGAGGACTGTACGTTCCCTTATCTAAAGGACAAGATTGATTAGATCAGAGTTGACAGCGTCTTTGAGAGCTACGATTGCAAACCGAATTGTACTTGTATAGTTACTAGACTTATCCAAGTGGGAGACTGTTGGAATAGTGTCTAAGGCTGTAACTATATCCGGTTGTGCATGGTCCTTTTGGGTTGCCTTCACCATAGCAACTTGATAGGATGATTTATTAAGAGAGAATAAATATTATTAATATATTATGGGAATAATATAATGAATAATATATTTGTTATTTGATTAATATAAGTCATAGAATTAATTAGAATTAATTTGGTGACTTAAAGAGATTAATTAAATAAAGGGGTATAAACTGTCAATTGTTTGATAGTTAAGCTTTAAACTGTAAATCCATTTGGATATACTATGGACGAATTCTAAGAAGATTAGGATAGCTAAAATCGTCCATTAGAGTTATCTAGGAATGGATTTGGATAGCCTTAAGAGAAGATTATCTGATAGGGACTTATCTGTAATCCTTAAGGAATCTACAAGTATAAATAGACCCCATGGCATAGGGAATTCGACACTTCTGAAAAAGCAAGAGAACTCTGGTCGAATTCCTCCCCTCTCCTCTCTCCCAAATCATCCTCCTTGCTTTGGTGTTTGTAAGCCATTAGAGGAGTGACATTTGTGACTCTAGAAGCTCCACGACCTCAAGATCAACAAGGAACTCAAAGGTATGATTCTAGATCTGTTTTAATGTTCTTGTTTAACCTATTTAGTAAATTAGAAGTCTTGGATTCAAAGCATGTTTATTAGAAAGCCTAGATCCGAGCATTAGGGTTTTGCATGCGCACATAGGAAAGTTCTTATGGCTAAAACCCATCAACAAGTTGGTATCAGAGCCCTGGTTTGAAGGATTTAGGCACACTCTCGGGTGTCTCTGAACTTAAACTGGGGAATTGGTAATATTTTAAAAGAAAATAGATTTTCTAAAAATATTTTTATAAAGAAAAATGGGTGCGATGCGTGCAATCAGTCGAGCTTAAGTAAGTATTTCCCAATATACCCATACATGTGTTAGGTTATTGTTTTTATATGAGTATATGAGAATTGCATGATAGATTAGGACTAAGGATCTGCTCAGGATTGTATAATAGAATGCTGCGAAAGATGCCTTTATATTCCGGTTGGTTGAGCTTGTAGAACTGCATGCTAGTATGGATTTCAGATAATTGGACAAAATGGATTGATTAGGTGATGCACTGGTTTAGATTACCCGATGCTTGAATGTTATTTGCTTTGTGCTTTGTGGGAATCCTGTTAATGTGAGTTATTTATTCATGAATATGTTGATTCACATGCTACAAAGGTTAAATATCTCAAAGTGATTGAATTGGCCCTATGGTGTAACTCTTGTCTGAGTCTAACCGTTGTAGGGTTGAGTCTTTTAGTCGAGGGATTATGTAAGCTTTGTTGTGTGTAATTATATTAATGAAGTAGTTAGCTAACATCAGTAGGAGTTATTCAGCAGCTAATAACAGAGAGTGGTGAGGGGGAATCCTAGGAAAGCCTAAGAAGCGCAAATAGTGTGAATAGTGCGCAATTTAGCGGGTTATGGGAATGCCAGTTTGATAAGGTAACTTAGAGGATTCGGGATGATTCTTGAGGAAAATATGTATAAGTGTGGTACGTAATATTGGGTCCGTACTTCTAAAAGCACAGGATCTGTACTCAAATCAAGGAAAGTCACAAAGATTCTATGAAGCTTGTATGATGAAGATCCTTTTGTTATTTTTTGGTTGCTTTTCGTGATGGTGATGACACATGGTGGAGCAAGTGGCTCAAGATATGGTTTCGGTTCGGGCTCTAGTACCGAACCAATTTATGCAGGATTACGTGAGTTTATCTTTTCATGGATGAGACGAGGTATCGTTGATGCGACCCCAATAATGATTGGGACGACAAAGGAAGGGATTACTGAGATGATGGAGGAACGTGTATGGGCCTATCTAGCCGAGATGTCCGTCGGGTAGTACGAAGCCTGTGTCCTCACGTTCAAGGATTTTTGAGGATGTAGGGCACCCAAGTTCTTCAGGGAGAAAGACCCCATTGACTCCAGGAAGTGGATAACGGATATAGAGGATGCCTGGATGATGTGCTTCTGCCCCGAGGGATCGAAGGTGAGATTCATTGCAGGGTGTTTGAGGGAGTCAGCCTAGGATTGGTGGGAGGAGGTTGGTTATGCTTGTGTAACACTAGCTATTAAGGCCATGACTTGGCCTAATTTTGTGATCAGATATCGAGCAGAGTTTACACCGGTTGTCGAGGTACGACACCTAACAAGGGAGTTTCAGGACATGTGTCCGACGACTGAGACTGTAGCATAGATCACCGCCAAGTTTTGAGAGTGATCTTTGTTTGTTCCACAGTATGTAGCAGACAAGGAAATGAATAAGACGCGGTACCATGACATGTTAAGGGAAGATATAAAGGAGTTTGTTAGCTTTTCATCTTTTTGGAAATTGGAGGACATGATAGCTAGAACCCGAGAGCGGGAGATTAACTTGGAGAACCTCTCGAAGAAGAAGGAAGAGCAGGTGCAGAAAGCCAAGGCTTCAGCGAAGAAGCCTAAGACTTTTGATTTGCGAGCTAGAGGCCAACAAGGACGAAGCCATTGCGGAAAGAGCATAAAACAACATGATATGGCATGTTGATCTCGGGGTATGGGCTTCTACAAGTGTGGTGGGATTGGTCATGTCAATAGGGATTGTTGTTGAAACATAAAAGTGACCCTCTTGGACTAAGATACCACAACCTCATATCTACAACAACGGTTCATCTTCAGTGATCATCTCAGCACCCGGAATCAACTTGTCTTCAGCATCCGCAGTCTTTGTTATTTCCTTTCTTATCTTTATGTAATGTACTCTATTATCCAGCATGCCTTGCACGGCTGCTTATAGAGTAGTTGTTTGTTTCTGAGACTCTATAAATAGAGACTCTTTCTGATGTATTCAATACAACTCTTAACTTCTTAATACACAAGATTTCTTTCTCAAACATCTCTCTTATCACTAGATGACTTGTGAATTATTCTGAATATATTTCTCCAAGTTATCTTCTTCATTTCTCTTCACACTCTAAATTGTTACTGAAACATAACTTCTCTTCGGAGCAAGTTTTCTAGACCTAATCACTAAACTTGATCTTCCTTATTAACTCAGAGTGAATGCATTCCTTGTTATGAATTAGTTTAAGTGTATTCTTGATATAACAATTGTTGTCATTTATATTTCTTTACTTTCCGCAACTAACTATCTAATTATCTAACTATATTATTGTTGAGCTTTTAGATCCTTTGAGATTAACTATTTCGCAATATACTTGTTCTAATGGTTTTTCAAGTGTGTCTCCAAGTTTTTCTCTCAACAATTGGTATCAGAGCCAAAGTGGTTGCTTTTTGAATATCGGAACTCTGATTTTCTCATTAAGCCTTCTATACCACTAAAGCTCATTTCTCAAAAAAAATGGCACAATCTTTATCTCTGAATGTCTCCAATAGTGTTGATGGTTCTAACCGAGCTCCAATACTGGTAGCAAATGAATATCATCACTGGTTACAAAGAATGGAGAGGTACTTAAGAAGACTGGGAAGAGATGTATGGCGATCCGTGGAAGAAGGACCACACGTTCCAGTTCTTACACTAGTCCAAACTGACGGCGCGACAACCAGGCTAGGAGGAGGTCAACCAACCATGAGCCATCCCACAAAGGATGATCTCGATAAAATGGAAAACGATGTTGTTGCTTTTTATGAAATTTCTTGTGGTGTTGCTCCTGACAACTTTGATATTATCATAAACTGCAAGTCAGCAAAAGAGATCTGGGATGTACTCAAGAACTTGTATGAAGGCTCGAAACAAGCACAAGATAAGAAGCTCACTACCGCACTCAACGACTTCAACAACTTCAAAGCTCATGCGGGTGAAAGTTTGGAAGACTCCTTCAAGAGATTCAACCTAATAGTCACAAAGTTATCAAATGCTGGTACCATCCGCAGCAACCATGAAACCAATCTCCAGTTCCTTAATGGTTTAGGATGACATTGGACTACGACTAAGATGATAGTCCAAGGTGACAGGAAGATTCACTCTTTATCACTCTACAAATTCTATGGAGAGCTCCAAGCATAAGAATCCATTATACTTAAAGACTGTGCTGACTTCAGAGGACCACTTGCTCTCATAGCACAAGCTCCACCACAGTCACCCTACTCTTTATCGTATGATACCCCATCACAGTCATACGAAGCGGATTCTGATTATGATGATGAAGAAGAATTTTAGAAGGCTATTGCTCTGGTTAGCCAACAGTTCAACCGCATACCACTTTCTTCTTTTTGCAAGAATCAACAATTCAACAAACCTCCATTCAACCGTAACTTCGGTCCTCAGAACAACCATTCTCGATATCCTAAAGGCTCGTAGAACAATCAACCAAAGGAGATACCGCAGTCTCCTCAGAACAATGACTCCGATACTCAATCAGAAGACAAGACTGATGTTGTGATTTGTCACAAATGCAATAAAGAAAATCACCTCGCAAAAGACTGTAAGGCCAATGTACTCAAGGACAGAGCATTCTATCTTAGAATGGCTCAAGAGATGGAAGAAAAAGAAAAGGAAAGGGCATATGTGGCTCAAGTTCAAACAGAACATCAAGTTTGGTCATCAAGAGATGAAGAAGAAACCATCAGCAGTGTTAAAGGAAAAGGGAAAATCTGCATGCTGGCCACTGTGGATGATGATGGATCAGCAATGTTGAACAAAAACTACTGCTACATGGCAAAGGATGGGACTCTAAGCATCGTTGAACAGGTAAAACTCATGATCCAAACTTTAAATTATAGTATGCATGACTGTCAACCCTACATAGATGATCATATTGACACTTGTGCTGCTGTCCTTACAAACTATAACAAAGCCCTAGATGAGAAGAACATTGCGTCCCAAGAGATGTTCCATGTGAGAGGAAGACTGGATAACAAGAGACTTAAGATGGCAATGTTAGAAAAGGATCTAAAGTTATAGAAAGATGCTAGAATGTTAAGTGAAACCCAATTAGAGATAGCTTTGAACCAGAGAGATTTAGCTCAAAGAGAAATTATACACTTAAATCTCTTAATTGAAAAATTATTTAATGAAAGTGAGGCTATTGAAAATTTGGTAAACAATGGAACCGTGGACAA
Organism: Lactuca sativa; assembly: GCF_002870075.4. Classification (NCBI taxonomy): domain Eukaryota; kingdom Viridiplantae; phylum Streptophyta; class Magnoliopsida; order Asterales; family Asteraceae; genus Lactuca; species Lactuca sativa. The sequence continues at coordinate 112,404,772 of NC_056627.2, read as the reverse complement.
TACATATAATTGGGGTTGGTCAAATGGGTATCCTACCGCAATGGATTCCTCACCCCGGTTCAACAAAGATAGAGTGTATGTCCCTCCTGATAGGGAATTTCATTTCCCTGTCAATGACAAGACTTTTCCCGAAGATATCAAAACTCATTTCGGTAGATTACACAATTTGAGCAATAATTGTGTGATTGAGGAAATTGTGCCCGTGGATTCTAGTCACACATGTGATCAAACTCCCATCAGTGGAACCACTCATTCAAATTCTCAAACTTCATCCGTAGTTGATGAAAAAATTGTTGTTGAAGGCCCTGAAGTCTCAAAGGACTTTCCATCGTTGTCCTCAGACCACAGTGTTCCACACTGTAGTCAAATGTCCCAGAAGTGTCCCACCGCAGTCTCATCTAAAACCTACTCTGCGGTAGTCAAATCATCTTTACCAAAACCATCAGTTCAAGGAACTACAACTCTTCAGCCGATTTTTCATGAGTTACCTATAGAAAATTTTGAAGTAGGCCAATGATCTCAAATTCCAGAATCCTCAAGTTCTGATGATTCTAGTCCACGTTTACAAAATCGTTCAAAAAATTTCCAGGAAACCGCAGTTGAATACCAACGACCGCGGTTCACCAAAATCCTTGGCAAAAAGAGCTTTCACAGAAGAAATTAGATCTCGAAACACAAGCAGACAAAGTTTTTCAAAAAATAAGAAACATGTGAGAATTCCAAAATCCAAGAGTCCAGAAAAATTTGTTTTCACAAATTACATTTCAAAAAACTCTTCTTTCATGAAAACAAGCAAAAAGGAAAGTTCATTTTCAAAAGTCATTCATGCTACTGACAAAACTCAAAAAGGTGTCAAACCTCTGAGAAACTACGTTTTTCAGGTCTATTCCTCAAAAGACCCTAATTGGAAAGGAATTTTACCCACTCCAACATTTTTAAAATCACATCAAAACAAGTGGAAGGGAATCTTACCAAATCCACCAAAAGGGACTCAAAGATTTACACGTGCTAGTCAAAACAAACTTTTTAGAAATCAAATGTCAAATCTTTCAGAAATTACTCACCTCGGACCAATACCAAATCCAATTCACTCTATAAACCGCTGACCAAGCACAATGTCAAATTCAATGACAAACTCTCTTTTTGGAAATGTCAATGCAGCTGTCAAAAGTTTTTATCTCATGACAAGTCAAATCAAAGTCAGAAATCTTGTATTTTTCAAAAACCTCGCAACAATCCAAATCTGAACAAACACCCAGGACTAGGTCTAAAAGGTGACAAAAGACCTGTCCATGCAACCTCGGATTATGCATCATTTAAGAATACATCAATCGTCCCTGGCTCCAAACTTGTTTGGATGCCTAAACTAACCGTGTAATTCTCAGGCTTTGTGCAAGGAGGAACAAGAAGAAGAATGGTTAATTGACAGTACCAGCTCCTTGCACATGACCGGAAGGTTAGAGTACCTTCGGGATTTCAGGTCTATATGCAATGGTGGAAATGTCACGTTTCGCAACAATGCAAACGGTGTCATCCAAGGTTACGGTGTTCTTACTATGGGGAACTTTTCCGTTCAGAAGGTTGCTTATGTAGAAAGCCTCAAACACAATCTTATCATTGTTGGCGAACTATGTAAAGCAAGACATCGCGTTGAATTTGACGATCAATTATGTTACATAATGACGAGTGATCGAAGCACTTGCTTAATTAAATCTCGCACTAAAGGCACGATGTATCCTCTGGATGTTTCTCTCATCATTGGGAAACCGCAGCTGTGCTTTCTGTCCAAAACTGTGTCCGAAGTCTGCTGGCTATGGCATCACAAGCTAGCTCATCTCAACTTTCGGTACATCAACAACCTCGTCACTGGAGAACTAGTCTGTGGTCTCCCTATTCTCAAATTCAGCAACGACACCCTTTGTCCAGCGTGTGAATGCGGTAAACAATCAAAAGCAAGCCATCCATTGATAATAGATTCTACTATCTCTGAACCACTGAAGCTATTACACATTGATCTCTATAGTCCCTTAACCGTAGCCAGTCTTCACCACAAAAAGTATATACTGGTTATTGTTGATGACTATACACGCTTCACATGGGTCTTTTTTCTCATAATCAAATCAGAGACACCGCATATCTTCATTAACTTCATCAAAGAAATCGAACTTCAAATCAAGCTTCCAATCAGACGCATCCACAGTGATAATGGAACTGAGTTCACTAATCATCTTCTCAACAGTTTCCTAGTTTCCAAAGGCATCTCTCACAACTTTTCAGCACCCTATACACCGCAACAAAATGGTGTCGTAGAAAGAAGGAACCGCCCACTCGTTGAAGCAGCCAAATCCATGCTTAACTTCGCCCAACTTCCTCTCTACTTCTGGGTTGAAGCAGTAGCAACCGCATGCTTTGTTCAAAACCGAAGTATCGTGTGCAAGCGTCTCAATAAAACACCATATGAAGGTCTCAACAATCGCAAACCCAATGTTCGTTTCTTTCATATCTTTGGGTGTAGATGCATCATGATCAACAACAGAGACCAACTCAACAAGTTTGCACCAAAGTCTGACGATGGTATCTTCCTTGGTTATTCCACTAAAAAGGTTGCATATCAAGTGCTCATCAGAAGAACAAGGTTGATCATTGAAAGCTTTGATGTGAAATTTGATGACTCTCACATACGCATTGCACCTCCGTCCACCGAAACCACTGCAATCATGGAAAGTGACATTCCAGCCGCTTCTGGACCTCTGAATCTAGTTGAAGTCAACTATGATGATCTTTTTGATCCCATTGAAACGGCGAAACTATCCGAAGTTCTGGTGTCACCCGTAGCTCAGCAACAACATGCCAACGTATCTGGACCATCTCTATTTGAAATAGTATCGCTCAATACTTCCACCTCTCCGGTTGAGGGGGAAAGCTCTACTCCGGATCTTGTAACAACCGTTGAGGTTCCAGTACCTGATGCTGCTTACATTCCTGCCCAAAGTGAAGCTTCACCATCAAATGAACCTTCGGAGGACTCAGATGACGAATTCATAGAGAATATTGACACTAGATCCGATCCTAGAATTGTCACTCTCCCATCTGCATTCCAGGGGGAACCTTCTCAGGTTCCAGAGGAACTCCCATCCGCAATCCAGGGGGAACCTCAACCTCTGCCGATTCCTCAAGTAAATTCTGCTCCAATAGATCAAGATGATTCAGCAGGATGTTCTCAAGTCCAGGGGGAACTGCCATCCCCAACCGCATATTCCTCCGACATCCATGATATCCCTTCTACCGCAGCTGTTGATCATCTGCTACCACGTCTTCATGTATGGACAAAAGACCACCCACCAGGTCAAATTATTGGCAACCCATCCGCAGGTATCCAGACTCGGTCTTCCAAGGACTTATCTGATCACTGCCACTATGCAGCATTTTTGTCTTCGGTTGAACCTAGAACGATCAAAGAAGCTTTGCTTGAACCAGACTGGATAGCCGCAACGCAAGAAGAATTAGAAGAATTTGAAAGAAACAGAGTATGGCAACTTGTTCCTCTTCCACGAGGTCATACTATTGTTGGTACAAGATAGGTTTTCAAGAATAAGCCAGATGAACCTGGCTCAGTCATCAGAAACAAGGCAAGACTTGTTGCCAAGGGCTATAGTCAACTAGAAGGCATTGACTACGATGAAACGTATGCTCCGGTAGCACGCATGGAAGCCATCCGGATCATTCTTGCATACGCAGCCCACAAAAATGTCAAGGTACACCAAATGGACGTTAAGAGTGCTTTTCTCAATGGGGAACTAAAAGAAGAGGTTTATCTTCAGCAACCTCCAGGATTTGAAAATATTGAATTTCCAGACCACTGGTACAAGCTTGAAAAAGCAGTCTTTGGCCTGAAACAAGCCCCAAGAGCTTGGTATGAGACACTCTCTAAATTTCTTGTCTCATCCAGGTACAAAAGAGGAGTGATTGATCCCACATTATTCAGAAAAGCAAATGGTGACCACCTTATGATGGTACAAATATATGTGGATGATATCATTTTTGGGTCTACTGAACAAGGCATGGTAGATGAATTTTCTAAGCTCGTGACCAACAAATTCAAAATGAGCATGAATAGAGAGATTAATTTCTTTCTAGGTCTTCAAGTCGAACAAATTCAGCAAGGAATTTTCATTCATCAAGAAAAATACACCACGGAACTTCTGAAGAAATATTCAATGGACAACTGCTCTTCTGCTAAGGTCCCTATGGCCTTCGGTTATAAGATCTCTACTGATCCCTACGGTGAATTTGTGGATCACAAGACTTATAAAGGTATCATTGGTTCACTGATGTACCTCACCGCAAGCAGACCTGACATTGTCTTTGCAACTGGTGTATGTGCAAGATACTAGGCTGATCCAAAAGTGTCTCACATGACCGCAGCCAAACAAATTCTTCGGTATCTTAAAGGAAGCAAATCAATGGGTTTATGGTATCCTGCAGGCAACGACTTCAGTCTTCAAGCCTTCACCGATGTGGATCATGCAGGTTGCAAGCTCGATAGAAAAAGTACATCAGGTGGATGCCAATTCCTAGGAGGAAGACTTGTAAGCTGGTCTTCAAGAAAACAAACGTGTGTATCCCTATCTACTGCAGAAGCCGAGTATGTGGCCGCAGCCAGCTACTGTTCCCAAGTTCTTTGGATGAAGACACAATTGCTAGACTACAGGTACAAAATGTTGCGGATACCAATTTACTGTGACTCTGAAAGTGCTATAGCGATCTCTCATAATCCTATTCAGCACTCCAAGACAAAACATATTGAGTTAAGGTATCATTTCATCAAAGATCATATTCTGAAAGGTAATATTGAACTCATCTTTGTTCCTACTCATGAAGAGATTGCTGATGTTTTTACAAAAGCTCTTGACTCTACAAAACTCAATGCATTCTTACAAATGTTGGGAATGATGACTCCGGACCCGCAATTCTTTCTGAAGTGTTAGCTACCGCAGACCATCATTGGTCTCCATTGCGGTTCTAACTTAGAATTACATATGATAGATGGTTTTGGTACCACAATCTAGGTACCGCAACCATATGTCATGTGTACCTCTCATAGGTTTTAATGATATTTTGTTTCTAACTTTTGTACAAGTGTTTTTCTCACACATTCTCTCTGAAATCTTTCTTTGTTCATCCGCAATGAAGTTTCTCAACGATAATAATGATTCCATCCGCAGTCATCTTAAATAAATTTCAACAGATTCATTAACTCTCGAATCTTTGTGTGCTATTTAATGATCCTTCATTAAATAAAATACAAACATTCCCTTTAGAAACTGTCACATTCCCTTTCTGAATAAAGCCTGTATCAGACCTATTTTAGGGATGATGACAAAAACAACGATTCGCAAATAAATTCATCCTCAACTTGTCCTTTCCTCTCCCAACCACGTCCCATCAGTTACAACTTTCTCTCTCATCACCCCACATTTACCTGACGTATTACCATGCGTCTAATCCTCCATTAAACGCAAAACCCTTTTTAATATCTCTCAAAATCTTTCCAAAACCCGTTTCATCTTCGTGTGGCTGAGATTTAATCCCAGAATCATTGATTCCCCCCAAAACCCCATTCGACTTCTTACCCTCTTCTATCTTTTACCTAGGGTTAAAATCCTTTTTACCTCCTTTATAAACCCATCTTCTTCTCTAAAATCGTTTACGCTCACTGTTTAATCGATTGTTCTCTCTCAACTCTCCAAAACTCCCAAAAAACTATCAAAAACTCCATTTTCTCATCTCTCAATGGCGAAATCAAGTGCATCAAAGAAGCAATCCAAGGCTTCAGGCTCCATGAATCCAACTGGTTCCACATCTCCAACGATAGCTTCAAGCAACTTCAGAGTAGTTTTTGAAGATCATCCATCGTACAATGCCCCAACCAAGCTGATGATCAAGTATCTCAAGAACCATATTTTGTTTGGCCCGTTTGACGCATTCACTAACGTTGTTCCTGTTTTTGCACTCTTCAAGTGTGCTCTTTCTGCATACAGACCATTAGAGAACCCACAAGAAGTGCATCTTAACCTCATCGATGATTCTTTGGTCATCTTGACCAAAGAGAAGTTCTTGACTGCCATAAATCTTCTGATTCATCCCTCCATCAAGATTTTTACACCATCCTTATCTGACATCACCACTGCACTCTACCAAATGGGTTATCAGAAACTGATCCAAGGGATTGGTGAGTTTAAGAAGAACCAACTGCCTGCAGTTTGGCAGTTTGTATGCCACTTCGTCATCCGCTGTCTATCTGGCAGGACCGGAGGCATCGACAAAATGGGTTTAAAGCTCCTTGAACTAGTGTGGAGCATCTACACGGGCCACGATGTCAATTATGGCCAAATTCTTTGGGATGATTTCCTCCAATACATCCCCAAAGAGCACCCAAGGGAGAACCCAACCGAGCTCACCTTTGCTCGATTCTGGTCTTTGTGCATTTCTGATCTACATGCGGATGGTGGTATCAACATGGGCAGTGACATCAACTTCTTTGTCACTAAAGATCTCAAAAGGTACAATCCCTCTTCTGATCAAACTTTATTTGGACCTATCCGCAGGCTCCCCATTCACATTCTTACATTGCTTGGTCTTGAGACTACTGATGTCTCAGATCATATAGAGGCCACGGAGGGTATTGTCCCATACCCTTCTACCCCGCCTCTTCCTTCTACAACCATTCTTCCTGAGGGTACTGCAGCCCCCTCTGCTACTACACTATCCAACCCTTCTCAACGGAGAAAAACGATGGCATCTAAAAAGAAAACTAGTACACCTAAGAAGACTGCCCCAAAACAAACCGCACCCTCAAAGAAGCACAAAACCAAACCCACCACTGTATCAAGCAGTGACTCTGAGGAAGATAGACAACCAATATCTATCCTCAAGAAAAGAAAAACAACCGAAACCTCTAGCCAAATGTATGACCGGACTGATACTGTAGCCTCTCAACAGGCTCCGGTAGTCCTTGGGATGGCCGCACATCCATTCAACACCACACTCGAATACCACTCAACCTCATCATGTGAGATTGTTTCATCCTCTTCATCATCCGAACGTGGAGACAACCCCCCAGTTATATCTTAAGTAGACAAATCTGGACATCGCCCTAACGTCTCCAGGGCTTCCCGGCTGCATACCTTTTCTTCTGAGGAGTTAGACTCCATCCTTTTGCATGTATCCCAAACACTTCAAACACCACTCCATCCGCAGAGCATCTCTTTCGCCCATGCCAGAACTGGGCCGAGGCCAGACTTGACCACGAGTCAAGGAGACCAAGGAAGCCCAGGAAATCCTACTCTGCTTGCATTCCTTTCAGGTGGTTTAGGCACGGTGAGCACTCATGTGCAAGGATCCATGAACCCAAGGGACACTTTGGTGTGAACACAACGAATTGAAGGCGATGATTCAAGTGACACTTGGAGTCCGTATCAGCCAACTACTGATGCCGAAATCAAGAAATATGTTGATTTTAAAAGAGCATTCCAAGCCCGCAAGGAGCAACAGGTCAAACAACAACAACAGAAGGAACAAGAAATACTGTCTGTGGCCAAGTACTGGGCAAATGCCATCAGCAATGCTCATACTGCTGCCACAATCCAAAAGGTTCAAACCTGGATGGATCAAATGGCAGACACCATGTTGAAAGATCAAGCTTCAGCCGCAGCCGCAGCTACCTCAAAGGTTCCTCCTACTCCAACTCCTGTTCCATCTCCCGCAGTCAACCCATCTCAAGACGAAGAACCGGCAATTGAACTCAGCTCAGCCCCTACCATCGGTTTTGATGATCAAGACATCCAAGAGGTCAACAAACCTAATCCTTCAGACGACGAACTTATGATGTTCGAAGAAGAAGAAGAATCCAGCGGTTCTCAACATTCCACTTCTAAACCCAAGGAAAAGAAAAAGAAGAAGAAGAAGGATGTTGTCACTAGGAAGGAATTCCTCAATCTCCAAGCCAAAGTTGATCAGATTTTGGCTGCGGTTAAACCCACCCAACCTCCATCTGAAGATATTCCAGGACCGCAGTCCTTAATTGAACGAGTTGAAAGACTTGAGACGAGAGAGCGTATGGCTGCTGAGCGCATCTCTCTCAAAGTCGAAATGGGTATCCGATCTCTTGACAACAACCGCAGGGCCGATCATCAAGAATTTATGGCTGCAGCGGAATGCCTCATTACTGAGGTGACCGCAATCAAACAAGATCTACAAATAGCCATTGCGGACCAAGCTTCACTATCTCAGAAAGTGATAGATGAGACGCATACTGCCTATGAGTCCATTATCTCTGTTCTTCATGCCACAATCAACAGAATGCAGAAATCCCTCTCTTCTAGCTTCCATGGCCCTGAGATCCTCCAACTTACCAAGGATATACACAAGCTACTCTTCAACTCCTCCACTCCAAACAACTCACAGTTGGCCGAAACCATGAAAGCTCACTTTGCAGAAGTCTGTGCCAAAGTGGATGGCCTTAAACAATGGCTTGAGGAAGCACCTCCGTTGCATCCCTCAAGAGGGGGAAGTGATGAAGAAGTCCACCACTCCGATACCTCCATCCATCAGAGTCCTCCCATCACCACAAAGAAAATTCTCATACCGTAGCCTTCACCTCCACCATCCCATAATATTCCATCACCTCACTCTTCATCTAAAAACAACACCCTCAAATAGGCCTAAGACTCCTCCTCACCTCAAAAATCTTGAGGAAAATATGTCATCAGCAAGTTCCACAAACTCTCCTGCCACAGCCCAAAGGAAACACGATTGGAAAGCGGCCAAGTTTGCTGAACTCATATAGAGAGAATGCGGATTCGATACAATGATAGATGAGTCACGTATTAACTCATGGGTCAATCCGCTCTGCAAGCTACTAGATGAAGACTACACTCCACATCTCACATATGCTGAACCTCCCTCCGATGGTTATTGGGATATTCCAATATATCCCAATGCCAAGTATTTTGCAATTTTTGAGTCCTTTGACTACAGTCTCCCCGATCACAAACGACTGCCTATGGAATTTGAAAGACTCAATCGCTTTTATGCGAAACATGGCTCCTCTATGGAAAACATATGGTCTAACGATAGACCATCCGCAGTTAAAAATTACAAGATGCGGAAGTTCATGAAGGCTGACTTTGTTCAATACACTCTTACCAGAAGAGAGCATGACTACATACGCACTCAGGCAGATTTTCCAAGCATGAATCCGGAAGAAATATTTCTCATTGCCAGAGTATTCCAGAACAAGGCAGAGAAGCATCCAAAGATGCAAATGGCACTCGACAAAGCCAAATCCTTTCTAAGGGACACAGTTTGTGACTTCGCCACGATTGATACGGATATCCACCCCACCATCATCAGGAAGTTTGATCTCCCCCCACTTGAACCTGTGTCAATGCCCACCGAAGGCTTTGAAGAAAGATCATTAGGCGCAACAAACTTTCCTGAACTTGGGATCATTTTCAAACGGAAGGCTGACAACGTCAAATACTTCATTCCGATGTATGCTATGCACCACCTGCCCAAGAAACAACTTGACATCTGCAAGATCGCAGTAGAAAGATCGAAGCACACTACTGCTGAAGTCAAGTTTGAAATTTCTAGAAGAATCACTTGGCTTGAAAATGTCAGAAAATTCTGGTGGATTTTGATCAAGTTCCTCAAACTTGATTCCTGAACCGAAGTTAAAGAGGTCACTTAGGGGGAAATTGTTGAAACATAAAAGTGACCTTCTTGAACTAAGATACCGCAACCTCATATCTACCGCAACGGTTCATCTTTAACGATCATCTCAGCACCCGGAGTCAACTTGTCTTCAGCATCCGCAGTCTTTGTTATTTCCTTTCTTATCTTTATGTAATGTACTCTATTATCCAGCATGCCTTGCACGGCTGCTTATAGAGTAGTTGTTTGGTTCTGAGACTCTATAAATAGAAACTCTTTCTGATGTATTCAATACAAATCTTAACTTCTTAATACACAAGATTTCTTTCTCATACATCTCTCTTATCACTCGATGACTTGTGAATTATTCTAAATATATTTCTCCAAGTTATCTTCTTCATTTCTCTTCACACTCTAAACTGTTACTGAAACATAACTTCTCTTCGAAGCAAGTCTTCTAGACTTAATCACTAAACTTGATCTTCCTTATTAACTCGGAGTGAATGCATTCCTTGTTATGAATCAGTTTAAGTGTATTCTTGATATAACAATTGTTGTCATTTATATTTCTTTACTTTCCACAACTAACTATCTAGCTATCTAACTATATTATTGTTGAGCTTTTAGATCCTTTGAGATTAACTATTCCGCAATATACTTGTTCTAACGGTTGTTCAAGTGTGTCTCCAAGTTTTTCTCTCAACAATTGTCCCCAAGAGTCGAGTCCGATTTGTTTTCACTACAACCAGGTGGGCCACAATAAGGACGACTATCTGGGATTGACAGGATGCGCAGTGAGGGCACCTGTTCTAGCTATTATGAGGATTAATGATAGTCATGAGGGCAGGGTGGAGGCTCCAGTGGTGAGGAGCTGAGCATTTCAGTTGCGGGCCGAGAAGGTCCGAGTTTAGTCAAATGATGTTGTTGGTATGTATCGTATTCTTCCTTCATGCTCTTATTATTATTACTTGTGCTTATTATTATGTGTTTGTATGTGCAAAACTTCATGTTCAGTTTATCTAAGTCCCCACCTAGGAATCAGAATTTCCTTAGGATGGTCTAGTTGTTATATTTCGATAATCTTCATATGCCATTTTGCATACCGAGAGCCATGCTTAAAGGGTATTTAGGTAAGTCGGTTTTAAGCCTATATATGGGAGGCATCGGCCAACAAAAAAGTAAGACTTAAGTAGAGGAAGACCAAGTGTTCTGCTTGGGGAACCCGCAGCCGATTGATTTTTTGTAGTTTTGGTAAGGAGTCCGGGGAGGCTGCAGTGTGAGCATGTTGAATTTTAATGCAGAACTTGTAAGGATTTTTCATGGTTGCGATGCTGTTAAGGGGTTGGTCAGAACATGAGTCTAGGGTGAGTTGTTTTCTGATTCATTTTTTTAGGAATGTGTGTATAGTTCTCGCATATGAAGCTTCTAGGAAAAGATCTTATTATTGTTGGTTGTCCCTGCTAAGCCAATAAAGATAGAGTTAGGAAATGCTAGTGTTGCTTAACATTGGATGTCAGATGTAGGGTTGGATCAATTACTAATGCTAGCAGGGGAGGAACTGCCGTATCCATCAATTTGGGTTGTTTAGTTGTTGGACTGTTCAAAGTCACTCGATGATTTTGAAGTTTTTTAAATGGGAGATGTTTGGATGTTTCGAGTTTTTGCTGAATTATTGGGATGTGTGTATGCTAGGTCGGCTGCTCATGGAATCTTAGTTCTTACAAACTCAAGTTGGTGCCAGTTTTGAGTAGTGAAACTGTAGACGACTTGGAAACTCGAATGGGTACGAGGTTGATAGAGTATAGATGATTCCAAGTGGGGGAGAATTGCTTGGGGTTAATGGAATCATTTCCAATGTGGGTTAACTTGGAATGGCATGCCGAGAATAAGTGGATAGCTAGTTCTGATTGTGGAATGATCCAACTTTATACAAGGGATAATGATAGTGGCACATGGTGGATTCGTGTCTCGGTTCACGTTGAGGGTTGTGTTAGAACCTCTCTTCTTGTTCTTATCTGATAAATGCCTTGGGGTTCGAAGCATGACCTGAAAACCTGATTGGGTTTAGTAGGATGGGGGTTTCGGCTTGTATTGGTTCATAGCTAAGTTTTCTCGTGGATAGTTGGCAATACCATGGGTTCGAACCCTGGCAGTGGTAGAAGTGATGTAAGACTGTGGAGTGGTTGTAAAATTTACTAGATTGGTAGGCAGTATGGAAGTGTTGTAAGACTACGGAGTGGACCGTAGCATTCGCTATGTTGGTAGGCAGTATGGAAGTGTTGTAAGACTGTGGTGTGACCCATACAAATCACCAACTCGATGAGTAAGTGAGAGTGTTGTGAATCTTTGATTTGGCTCGTAGCTTTCTCTAAGTAGAGTTAGACCCTGGCAGATGGGTTGTGAGACTGTGAGAGGGCCTCAACATTTATGAGATTGAGGAAGGTTGTAAGACGACTTGGTGCCGGCTATGATGTATGACTATGGCTGGGCCGGTAGCATTCACCTAGAACGAAGTGGACTATCTAATGTCTGTGTGATGGTTGGTTAGGTTGTTCATGGTTTGACCATAAGGGTTTTTTGGGTCGTTTTGGCAAATAGAATAGGATAGCATTTTTTCATATAGACTCTTGGTTAGAGTCTCATGGTACGGTTATATGTGAGGTTATTAGATATAGCCACCGGTTGGAAATTTGGTACTTTTGTTAATTGGTAGATCAACACAGGACCAGGGAGATCCCCGGTTATATCAAAAATTTGAATGTTGGTTAGTGGAGTTTAATTTATATTTTGGTATGGCATCAACATTTGGGTTTTGTGTTGGGAATTGTCTTCGTATGCTAGTGCGAGGCTGTTGGAATCTACAAATGGTAGGGAATTTTTGTTTTCTGATATCAGTGGAATAATTTAGGGTCAGAGGAGTTGCTAGTCTAGGTTGCGGAGTGGATTCATTATGGTTGTGATTTAGAATGATATTGTCTGTCTAGAAATTAGACATGATTTTTGGACTTTTTTTTTAGATTTTTGGGTAGAGTATTAATGGTTACTCTTTTTTGGTTAATATTAATAGGACAAGATTCGTTTCTTCTTCAGACTTTATGATTTCTCCTAAGATTCGATCTGGCTACAATGTTGGAAGGCAATCATCTGTATGAGATGACTTATCATTCCTTATTACTATTCAAGAAGTTCTGGCAGGGTCCTTGGGTGTGGCAAAGTAAGTTATAAGGATTGATTTTGATGATGAAATCTAATTTAAGTGAGAGAGAGTTATAAAACTCATGTTCCAGATTGGTTAAGCTTATTTTCATCAAGGAATAAAGATAGAGTTTCATAGCAAACTTTGTGTCACAACGTGGTGCGAGGATGCCCATGACGTGGCAATGATTGAAAGGAACGCGAGTTTTATTGAATCATCAAAGTGTGTCAGCTGTTTTGGCCAAATCTCATGATCTTATTGTTGGAATAGTGTCTAAGGCTGCAACTATATTAGGCAAGTATTTGACCCGGTTATGCATGGTCCTTTTGGGTTGCCTTCACCATAGCAACTAGATAGGATGATTTATTAAGGGAGAGTAAATATTATTAATATATTATGAGAATAATATATTGTTATTTGATTAATATAAGTCATAGAATTAATTGGAATTAATTTGGTGACTTAAAGAGGTTAATTAAATAAAGGGGTATAAACTGTCAATTGTTTGATAGTTAAGCTTTAGACTATAAATCCTTATAGATATATAGTGGACGGATTCTAGAAGCTAGGATAGCTTCAAAATCGTCCATTTCTTATCTAAGGAAAGGATTTGGATAGCCTTAAGAGAAGATTATCCAATTAGGGTTTAGGTTGTAACCCTTAAGGAGTCTACAAGTATAAATAGACCCCATGGCTGAAGGAAATCGACACCTCACCTAAAGTAAGAGAACTCTGGCCAATTTCCTCCCCTCTCCTCTCTCCTAAATCATCTTTCTTGCTATTGGTGTTTGTAAGCAATTAGAGGAGTGACAATTGTGACTCTAGAAGCTCCAAGACAACAAGGTCAACAAGGAATTCAAAGGTATGGTTCTAGATCTGTTTCAATGTTGTTATTTAACCTAATTAGCCATTAGAAGTCTTGGATTCAAAGCATGTTTAATTAGAAAGCCTAGATCCAAGCATTAGGGTTTTGCATGCGCACATAGGAAAGTTCTTATGGCTAAAACCTATCAGTGGTATCAGAGCCTAGCTTGGTTTTCATTAAATTGTTGCTTGATTAACTGAAACAAACCTGCGAAATTCGATTTTTTGGTTTCTGAGTCATGGACTCGGCGAGTTCCAAAGTGGACTCGGCGAGTAGGCCTGACTCGGCGAGTCCCTTTGTGTACTCGGCGAGTCCAGGCGTCAGGAATGGCCAGATTTGGGATTTTTTCATAATTATCTTATGGAAACTTACCTTAACCATATTAGATCAACCCTAATCCGATCTTTTGATATATATGACTATTATCTTGATCTAATTAAAGATATTTATCAACTAATAAAATATTTAATTTCCTTATATGATAATTAATTAATTATTTTGATTATTTTGGTAATTATCTTAAAAAGAAATCTTGAATAAAATCAAATATAGATAATTAGGATATTAATTTTTAATTGGAATTATTTGATATTTGATCATCCATGTTTTAAATGTTTAAAACTTGCCCTAAAGTTTTGAAATTTATATTTTGTGATTAAAAATTTTAATTTAGACAACTTAAATTTCAAACCCTAGATTTTAAAAGGTTTAAAATACAACCTTATACTAATATGATATTACTAGAATAATATATATATATATATATATATATATATATATATATATATATATATGTACAACTAAATGCTAGTCTTACCGTTAGTAGGCCTCATTCACGAAGCCGATCTATAAGGTGGGTATAAGGTTGCGGCCTATAAAATGGCGCTTAATGGGTGTACACTCACACCCACCGCTTGCTTGATTGGTGGAGGGTCGTTAGCCGAACGGGTAGGATAGGGCAACCTCATCCTCTCATTAAAAGTATAATAAGTACTACAAAGTAACTACACATATTTTAAAATTTCCCAATCTTAGTTATTTTAGGAAAAGTGAATTGATGCAATCCCATGAAATTACACTTTGCACCCTTGCTAAGAAGTTAGTGGAGCGTGTGTGGTTTACCGGCACACTAATTGGTTATAAGCAAAGGTGGAAAAGGGTGATTCATTGTTTATCATAGTTCGATGGAGCGTGTGTAGTTTACCGGCACATCGAATAGGTGATCGTTACAATGAAGGCACCATGTGAATTTGCATGGTAATTCACACCCGCTTTGTGATCCTCGGTATCCCAGTCACAAACAAAAGGGGCATATCGAGATTTAAACATGTCATTGAATAGTTTCAATGAATCTCATCCGAACCTAGGAATTCTCAATACACTTAGGACTAATAGTTTAAGTTTTGTGATGGAGAATTAGTGAATCGTCATTCACTTACCTTCAATTTATTTGCATGTTAGATTACGGCATCCCTTTTCTAGTATGTAAATGTTATTGTTAGATCCTAGCCCTATTTTTTCTTATTGGGTGATAATTAGGGATTCTTATTCTAATCTATCTTTGTCCTTTCTATTTGTAGATGTCGAACGCAAACAACGCTGCTGCTAGTTCTTTCATGTTGATGAGCCTTTGCCAAAAGGTCACCTTCGATGGAACGAACTTTAGCGAATGGATAAGATACATTCGCACCATTGCTCGCTATGAGGATAAGGAGTATGTCCTCGATGAGAAGCTTGAGAAGATCAACCCCGAAATCGCTACTCTGGCTGAAATCACCGCTTTTGAAACTCATGAGCGAGATGCAATGAAGGTACATTGCATCATGATTTCCACCATGAACTCTGAATTCCAAAAGTCCTACGAGGACATGTACCCGTACGAGATGCATCAAGACTTATTGGAGAGGTACCACCAAAATACGAGACAAGAGTGTTATGAGATTTTCACCAACATGATTTCTGCTAAGATGGGTCATGGAGAATCTCTTACCGTGCACTTGCAAAAGATGCAAAGGTATGTCGACCGCCTTCGCAAGTTAAATGTTGACTTTGGGGAAGACTTGGCCATCGACATGGTGCTTCACTCTTTGCCTCCGATGTACAACCAATTTAGGATGACCTACCACATGAACAAAGAAGAGGTCACCCTAAGCAAACTCCAAGGTCTTTTGAGGGTCGCTTAGAGCAACTTCAAATACAAGTCTGTTGCACCAACTCCCAATCCGCCTACTGCTCCTGTCTTGGCTATTGGTCAAGGAAAGGGAAAGAAGAGGAAAGCCTCATCGAAGAACTATCGCAAGGTTAAAGCCCGAGATGGTGCCTCTTCTAGTGGGACCAAAGTTGATCCCGCTAAGCCTTGCCCTAACCCGAAGGAGGTAGAGTGCGACCACTGCCACAAGATAGGACATTGGAAGAGAAGCTGCCCAGAGTACCTGCAAGCAATCAAAGAAGGAAAGATCAAGCCATCTTTCGTAGGTATATACACAATTAAATCTAACGATTCTAATCATGCTATTTCTTGGGTTCTTGATACCAGTTGTGGTTACCACATTTGTTCTAATGTGCAGGGACTAAAAAGAAGTAGGGATGTGGAGCAAGGAAGGATCAATCTAATCATGGGGAACAGAAGATCATCGCCTGTGACCAACATTGGAGTGTATTCTTTAGTGCTTAGGAATAATTTGTGTTTAGATTTGAACAATTGTTGCTATTCGCCAGAAATGGCTAGAAACATCATTTCATTTCATGGTTTATATAGACAAGGACTTAGATTTTCTTTTAATAATGAGAATGGTTCTATTTTGGCTTATCTAAATGGTGTCTTTTACTTTGAAGCTATACCATGTAATGGAATATATGAAACTGTTATGATTGTTGATAACTTAGGAAATGATGTTTTGAATATAGATTCATCCACTAGTATGGATAAAGCATCCTTGTGGCATTGTCGTCTTGGACATCTCAACAAGAAACGCATAGCCCAACTCCAAAAGGATGGAGTGTTGGAGTCATTCGACCTTAGGGAAAATGACACGTTCGAATCTTGTTTACTTGGAAAGATGACCAAGTCACCCTTCACGAGTACGTGTGAAAGGGGTGAGGGTCTATTGGACCTAATACATACCGATGTATGTGGAAAATTTAGATCAACCACGAAGGATGGGAACCGCTTCTACGTGACCTTCACCGATGATTATAATAGATATGGGTATATCTATTTAATCAAGCTAAAGTCAGAAACCTTTGAAAAGTTCAAAGAGTTCAAGAATGAAGTGGAGAATCAATTGGGCAGGAAAATCAAGATGCTTCGATCCGATCGAGGAGGAGAGTACCTAAGTCTTGAATTCCACGATTATCTCAAGGAGTGTGGAATAGTTTCGCAATTGACGCCTCCTAGGACACTGTAGTTGATGTTGGGTTTTGAGCATTCTAACACTCCTAAGTGTACATGCAACCCTAAATACCTTGGATCTATGTTTTCTCTATTATACATGCAAATAAGAATATCCAAGGTATCATCCTAATCTATCATACAAAACATGAATATAACAAGATAGAATACATACCTTTTTGATGTAGAAAGTCTTCATGAAGCTTGAGTGCCTAGCCCCAATAGTGTGGAAGCCTCAAATGGAATCACAGTTATCAAAACACTTAGAATAACTTGAGAGAGTTCTACACTTCATGAAATCGGCTAGCCCTCTCTAGAATAATCCTAGTGGCCGATTTTTGTCAAGAATAAGATCATTATATAGTGTTACAATTAGGGTAAATCCTTAATTGTCATGACTTTCCATTTCCTTGGATCCATGGGTTCAAATACACCATGGAGCACCCATGGACCATCCTATGGGTTTTAGCCCAACTTGATTATCCATGGAGCATTAGCCCACTATATAAGTATGGATGATTTACACAATCAACCCATATATTTAATTAGTCTTCTTTTGATCACTTAATTAATCCTAGATTAATTCTTGATCAATACTAATTAAACAATCTTATTATTCTTATTATTAATATACTAGAACTTATAATATATTAATAACCATAAGTGTCTTATTTCTCTCATTATAGTCTATCTAAGTGCATGAAGGTTTGCAACCCAAATGGACCATGCCGGGTCGGGTCAAGTCTTACCAATTATATTTATGGACTTAGACATTAATCCAACAGTCTCCCACTTGGATAAGTCTAAAACTATTATTGCGTATGACTTCAGGAACCAACCGACAATCGTAGCTCTCAAAAGCTTCTGTCGAACTCTGACCTTGTAGATGAACTCTGATCTTGTCAATGACTTGTCCATTAGATAAGGGATCATATAATCCTCTGTTCTCATGATATCAGCCGGACAAATACATGGAACAACGTCGTACTTATTGTCCAGCAGTTTGTTTCCCGATTTTCGATTTGTTTGACAAAGAACTTAATCGAACACATCAATTCAGTTCTGACCGGCCGGTACATAGGTCACAACAAAATCATCGAGGGGCCCAGATATCGCTTCTATTTCTAGAAGGAACAGATAAACTTCGACTCATATGCTTGTTCTACTACTTGTTGAATTGTACACAAAGGCACGTTTTATAACATCAAGTTACTGATGCGTTTACGTGCAATCAATGCACAACCAACTCATAGGTAACAACTCATATCTCTAGGTTTGAAGATTTATATGATATTATCGTCTCACGATCACTCGAGATAAATTCCATGAAGTGATACAAGTGAGCGTGGGTTTATTCCAATACTCATAACTTATGAGTACTCATGAATGTTGTAGCAACCATTGCCATGACTAAACTCATTTAGCCATCTACAAACCCGATTCATGACAGTCTTGATTCATACCTACTTCCAACATATGAACGACTGTGGAGTGTTTAAATAACTTAGTCATCCGGAAAGAATAACCTAGCTATTTTGGAAGTCAAAACATGCAAAGTGAAATACAATAATAATCGAATCTAATATGGTCTCAGAACCCTTTTGAATATAAATAAAACCACTTTTTATTTATCACCATATTGATTACACATTATTCAATGTTTCAAATAATCAACTTAAGACTTGAATAAAACAACACTCGTCCCATGCTCCTAGCATGTACACTTTGTTTTTCTAAACAATAGTTATGCCATACCCCAAGTATGCACACTATGTTTGTCTATGATCCTTACATTGTGATGTAGATCAATTGAACATGATTCCAATGATACTCATTTCACAATCCCAAATCCTTATTGTAAATGCAAGAATTCCAAATTTATGTCATTTACTGAAATCTGTTAGATTCTAAACTTATATGCATTGATCCTCTTGTAATGATTATGCACAAAGTCAGAAAGACTTGACAACAACCATTACAGAGCATTCCAAAGGAGATCAGCTCCTTGGGAACATCCTTTTTGCATTAAGTTTCCTAATCTTACATAGATTGAATCACTTCCACCTATGGAGACATTTCCATAGTCCTATTTGACTATCACTTCCGAACAAGAGTTACCTCTTTTCAGAAAATGTCGATATGGTCCTACCAAAATTAACACTAGACTTCCAAATGTCCCTGAGCAACCAATCTTTGGCGAACCTCAGATTGTCCTCGACAATTGCTTAATCACTTTAGTCATATCCAGTTCTAGACTTTTCCCTTCTAAATGCCTTAAGCATTTGGAAAATTTAGAAAGGATGAATATTATAGCACATGAAATCGATCCTATATCCGAAGCATATGGGATACTATTCATGATGTTTGACATAAAGACATGACACTAGACCAGTCTTTTGCTACAATATTTTTTATTTGCCATGTTTTCAAAATTTAACTATGAAGAGGGATGCCGTAATCATAATCGAATTTTGAAAATGCAATATATATAGAATTTCTTCAAGTTGAACCATTCCAACACAAAATTCACATATATTCTTGACTAAAGATGATTAAAATCTCAATCTAAGCTTTAGAATTGACATGAAGTATAATTTCCTCTCCCTTAATTATAGCAAAACAACTTTTCAACCCCTGCAACTTCACGGATTGAAACTTTGTTTTCTATAATTAACATTGCTAGCTTGCAATACTAATCATAATAGTCATGCTCCCACTAACATGATGATTATCAGCATAACACTTATGCTCCCACTAGCTCTGACACATTTCCAGAAATCTGTTGGACTTCTGAAATTTAGATTCATACACCCTTTCTTAGATAGCTCACATGTGTGTCTAAACAATTTTCAGAACTATGAAAAGGGATGCCGTAATCATAGTCTCAATTGCTTAGGCATTTGCCATTTCTCACAAGTCCATGTTAGTGTGCCGGTTAACCACACGCGCTCCACTAATGACTTTTGAAAATGCAAATGACACAATTGATATCTACTTAAAATCTATTTAGTGAAAGCATTTCCTCACCATCATTTTCATGAATCGGAGAGAAACCTTATGACACTTAGATTTAATAGTGTATGAGTTCCTATCCATGCGAATTTGTCAAAACCATAATCACAAGATAAGGTTAGTGACAAATTCAGCCCTACATGGATTAAACTTATTCAATCTTAGTTTCTTGTCACCTTGGTAACACAAGGCCCAACAATGCTTCCAAGTTGAACTCTGATAACTCACATGTAAATTCAACTTATTTGAAGTAGGTACAGAAATAAGAATTATGTCAACACGATAGGTTGAAAACCTTAAGTCGTGTGCTAGTGATAAATTACAGGTTTTACTCTTGATTAAATCTTGAAACTCTTTCAGGATCTTTAAGGCTCCCACTGTCCCCTTGACATATAAGTTTTCCTAGTCAAGAACCATTCCTTGATAAAACAAATATTCAAGGGATAGTGCGGATTCTTATCAAGACTAACACTTCACACAATTGGTCTTAGTTGGTCTTTGTCTCATCCAAGACATCACAACTTACCAATCTCAAATGTACAAGAGTAGAAAACATTTTACTCTTACATTTGATAAGTGTTTTAAACCTTCTTTAAGACATGTCACTCAAATTACAATCTTGGAGTATGACTCCAAGACTTGTATTGGAACGAAGTATGATTCATCTTCTTGATTTAACCATTTCAACAATTTCAAGATCCCTTCTTCTTAGTCATAAGAATGCACTAAGACTTTCTTAGAGAACAAATTTTGATATGGTTTCTTAATCATTAAGATGATCACAAAGCTGATACTAAAGTACTCTCCCGTCCTTTCAGATTTGAGAAACTTTTATCTTTCTGCCTAATTTGATTCTTCTTATTCGTTTTCCAATGTTACAAAATTATACTTAACCTTATAAGTATAATCATATTTACTAATCTTTAGTAAATCATGACAAATCAATCTTTGTGGTGGACCTTGACCAGCGCACACCCAGTGTACCTAATTCCTTAGTCCTTCAATTGACTCACATATACATGTGATCAAAGAATTAGTCTTAATTTTTCAAAGATGAAAATTCTCATTCATCATACAATACAACTTGTATGATTCCAAGTTTCTGTCCAATTGAAACTTGGGTGATGAAAAACTTTCTTCATTTGGTAAATTCAGACACTACCACAAATGAAAGAATCAAATCCACTTTCCAATATTGCTATTACTGGAAACATATAAGCAACAATTTTCCACCGATGCCATTGTAAGGATATTTTTAAAATAAATAAAATTAAAACCTTTTTTTATTTTATTTTAAAACTTTGCGGAAAAACTTATCCTTACAATCCACATGAAAACCTTGTTGTTATCTATTCACAAGCAATATATTATAACTCTTAAGCAACAGCTCAAAATTCTGATTACCGAACCATGCGATCGAAACCCATCTTTGCAATCAGAATCAGCATATACTTACTTTAAGCTTCCTATCTTTTCTTTGATTCTTAAAAGACATCAGCATGTGACCCATTCACATTATGTAATAAGAATCTCCAAATAGGAACTTAACAGAGTTATACAGTGTATTTTACCCGAAGTAGAGTCAAACCTCTTGACTTGATCAACCTTATGACCTTTCAGGTAAATAGGGCAGCTTCGCAACCAATGCCCCTTTCTTTGGCAATATAAACATATGGAGACCCTTTGATAATGGCACATGAGACTATTTCAGACTTAGCCTTTCTCTTTACCATTTGGTCAACCGAGTTGACTATGGCCGATCCCTTTCCATTGGGAAGAGAAATGCTTTTCTAGATATCCAATGCTACCATTGCCAATGTCCATTTAAGGTTTGGGAAGTTGATCTTCTAACAAAATTTGCTTTACTAGTGTTCCAAATCATTGCTGATTCCACAGCACAAAACAAATAGATAAGATCATTAAGGCTCGTGTCATAGTCTGTCTCATAGTAGTCCCAAAGTGACCCGCTATGTTACTAAGAAAGTGATTGAACATCCAACTTTCACGAGACTTTGACACCCAACTCTCCCGTCTTGTCAATATGTGACTACATCTCCAAGATGTGACCACACCAAGACCTTAACTTGCCAATAGGGCTTGAGTGACTTTAAACTTTTCAAGAACTTGTGGGTGAGGGAGAATAATTGGAGGAGATAAAGGAAGTGAAGCATGATGTTGAGGAACATCATCTTCAAGAGATTTGGGAAGATCATAAATGTCTAAACCAGACATGTTTTGGGAGATATTCAAGATAGTTGATTTAAAGTCCTTAATATGACACCCAATATGAAATATTAAGGCTAGGACCCAACAAACTATTTTATAACTTAGAAGAGGGATGCCGTAATCCAAGCTATAAAATATTTGAAGGTAGGCGAATGACGATTCACCAATTTCCACCATGAAAAACGAAATAATTTATTAGGTTTTAATTGGATTTGAAATTCCTAGATCTTTTGAGATTCATTGAACTTTTCAATGGCATGTTTCAATCTCGAGTGTGCCCTCTCAAATTTTGTGACTGGGATGCCGAGGATCACAAAACAAGGTGTGAATAACCATACCAATTCACTTGGTATCCTTAATATTATCACCTAATCAATGTGCCGGTTAACCACACACGCTCCATTGATCTATGACAAACATTAAGTCACCCTTCGTGGTCCTTACTAGTCCAAGTTAGTGTGCCGGTTAACCACACACGCTCCACCAACGACTTGGTAAGGTACAAAGTGTGAATTCCATGGGTTAGCACCAAATTCACATTTTTCCTAAAGTAACTAAGATTGGGAATTATTAAGATTTTAGTTACTTTAGTATTTATCATTAATACTTTTAATGAAGGGAGAATTTAAAGTCATTGTCCTACCCGTTCGGCTAATGACCCTCCACCAGTCAAGCAAGCGGTGGGTGAGAGTAGACACCCATTAAGTCGCCATTTTATAGGCAACAACCTTATACCCACCTTATAGACCGGCTTCGTGAATGAGGCCTACTAACGGTAAAACGACTTGTTCTTATACATATATATAATAATTAACCATTAATGTTATAAATAGTATAAGTGTTGAATTTTAACTTTTTTTTAAAATTCTAAGGGCTAACTTGGAATTAAAGTATTCATAAGTGAAAACTTTTCAAATTCCAAAACTTGAGGGCAAGTTTTGAAACTATTCAAAACTAATTAATTCCATAACTTATGTGTTTAAAGTAGTTTTAATCCAAAAAAACTCTTCAAGTTCCATAACTTATGGAAGACTTTAAACTAATAAAAGAATTAATCTTTTCTTTATTTTTATAACTTATGGAATTAATTAAGGTTACACTTTATTTATTTATTTATTTATTAATGAAGTGACTCTTGAATTTCCATAACTTGAGGACAAGTTATGGAGTCATAAAAAAAAATTCAATGACACAAGACTCTTCATTTTGTAACCATTACCAACTTTTATGAGTTTTATGAGTCTTTAATGTGACTCTTCATGTAACTTGAGGACAAGTTACACAAACACATTTTGTACTCAACTCTTAGATTAAAATGGATTGAAAACAACTATTTCAATTCACTTTTCTATTAATCTAAGCAACTCATAAGAACAAGATAATTCATATCAAACTTCTTCATGTAATTAGTCTAAACCTTAAACTAATACAAAACATGAATCTATTGACAATTATCTTTGAAAATGGATTAGCATGAACATTACCACATTAAAAAACAAGTTTATAAGTTCAAAAAACAACGTAGGGTAATGTTCCTAGTCCATTTCTAGCCAAAAACCTCGAAAATATGCTGTCTGGGGTCCAACTCGTCGAGTGCATGAACATAACTCGGCGAGTTGGATGAATTTTGCCTTGGACTCGTCGAGTCCCTTCATGGACTCGGCGAGTCTGCTGGGCTGACAGCATCACAACTCGATTTTTCAGCTCCATTTGCAAGTATAACAAGAAAACATGCCTAGGCTCTGATACCACTGTTGGGTTTTGAGCATTCTAACACTCCTAAGTGTACATGCAACCCTAAATACCTTGGATCTATGTTTTCTCTATTATACATGCAAATAAGAATATCCAAGGTATCATCCTAATCTATCATACAAAACATGAATATAACAAGATAGAATACATACCTCTTTGATGTAGAAAGTCTTCATGAAGCTTGAGTGCCTAGCCCCAATAGTGTGGAAGCCTCAAATGGAATCACAGTTATCAAAACACTTAGAATAACTTGAGAGAGTTCTACACTTCATGAAATCGGCTAGCCCTCTCTAGCATAATCCTAGTGGCCGATTTTTGTCAAGAATAAGATCATTATATAGTGTTACAATTAGGGTAAATCCTTAATTGTCATGACTTTCCATTTCCTTGGATCCATGGGTTCAAATACACCATGGAGCACCCATGGACCATCCTATGGGTTTTAGCCCAACTTGATTATCCATGGAGCATTAGCCCACTATATAAGTATGGATGATTTACACAATCAACCCATATATTTAATTAGTCTTCTTTTGATCACTTAATTAATCCTAAATTAATTCTTGATCAATACTAATTAAACAATCTTATTATTCTTATTATTAATATACTAGAACTTATAATATATTAATAACCATAAGTGTCTTATTTCTCTCATTATGGTCTATCTAAGTGCATGAAGGTTTGCAACCCAAATGGACCATGCCGGGTCGGGTCAAGTCTTACCAATTATAGTTATGGACTTAGACATTAATCCAACAGTTGAATGGTGTGGCAGAAAGGCGTAATCAAACCTTATTGGATATGGTTCACTCTATGATGAGTCGTGCTTCACTACCTATCTCTTTTTGGGGGTATGCCTTAGAGACTGCCCCCCATATCCTTAACCGAGTCCCTACCAAGAAGGTTGCCAAAACACCTCACGAGATGTGGACAGGGAAAGCTCCCTCGTTGGCACATATCAAGGTTTGGGGTTGCGAGGCTTTCGTAAGACAAGATACTCACGACAAGCTCAAACCTCGAAGTGAGCGATGTATTTTCATCGGCTACCCACAGACATCCTTTGGATATCTCTTCTATAGACCGAAGGACAATGTTGTCTTCGTTGCGAGGAGAGGAGTTTTCCCAGAGCGAGAACTCATAAGCCAAGGAGACAGTGGGAGGCAAATCGAGCTTGAAGAGATTCAAGAGTCGATAGATGAAGGAACCTCTACCGCTGGCACTCAACCCGAGGAGGAAACTCCGGTTGAACCGATTGACGAGTCCTTACCTCTTAGATGTTCCGATAGAGTTAGAGTTCATCCCCAGTGTTATGGTTTTCATATTACTACCGAAGGGGACACGTATATTAGTGATGGTACACTAGTAAATCTTGATGAACCTAATAGCTATAAGGAAGCCATGGCAGGCCCGGAGTCTGCAAAATGGAAAAAGGCAATGGATAGCGAGATCCAATCCATGTATGATAACCAAGTTTGGAATTTGGTTGATAAAGTACCCGGACGTAAGACCGTTGGGTGCAAATGGATCTTCAAGAAGAAGACTGATGTGGATGGAAACGTGCACACATATAAAGCGCGATTGGTTGCGAAGGGCTTTACTCAAACTCCCGGAGTTGACTATGATGAGACCTTCTCACCAGTTGCGAAGATTAAGTCTATTAGAGTGATGCTAGCAATCGCCGCATTTCATGATTATGAAATTTGGCAAATCGATGTTAAGACCGCTTTCCTTAACGGAAAGTTGGCTGAGGATGTTTACATGGCTCAGCCAGAGGGGTTTGTGGATCCGAAGCATCCGAATAGAGTGTGTAAGCTTGAGAAGTCCATTTATGGACTTATGCAAGCGTCTCGCAGATGGAATCTTTGCTTCGATGAGAAAGTCAAAGAGTTTGGATTTGTACGAAGCGAAGACGAATCATGTGTATATGTCAAAGCCAGTGGAAGTATAGTAAGCTTCCTCGTTCTATATGTCGATGACATATTACTCATAGGAAACGACATCCCGACTCTGCAGGAGGTCAAGTGCTGGCTCGGGAAGTGCTTCGCTATGAAGGACCTCGGAGAGGCTTCTTACATTTTGGGAATAAGGATAGTAAGAGAAAGAAGTAAGAGACTAATTGGACTTAGTCAGAATACTTACTTGGATAAAGTACTAAAACGATTTAGTATGGAAAACTCGAAGAAGGGAGAATTACCGATACAAAGTAATGCCAAGTTGAGTAAGACTCAAAGTCCGAGTACCGAAGCTGAGATAGCAGAAATGAGCTGAGTACCATACGTTTCCGCAATTGGCTCAATCATGTACGCTATGACTTGTACTCTCCCTGATGTAGCCTTCACTTTGAGCAAGGTTAGCAGATTTTAAGGGAATCCTGGCAGAGCACATTGGATTGCGGTGAAGAACATCCTTAAGTACCTTCGGAGGACGAAGGAATGGTTCTTAGTCCTCGGAGGGAGTGATGACTTGAAGGTGTGAGGGTATAGTGACGCCAGTTTTCAGACCAATAGAGACAACTACCATTCACAGTCGGGCTGGGTCTTTACCCTAAATGGAGGAGCAGTGACATGGAAGAGTTCCAAGCAGGAGACCGTAGCTTATTCAACGTGTGAATCAGAGTACATTGCAGCGAGCGAAGCGTCGAAGGAGGCAATATGGCTAAAGAACTTCATCGGTGATCTTGGAGTTGTACCTGCCATAAAGGAGCCCATGGAGATTTTCTGTGATAACGAAGGAGCGGTTGCCTTAACCAAGGAATCGAGGGATCATGGTAGATCAAGACATATCGACAGAAAATATCACTTCATTAGACATCGTGTAGAAAAAGGACAACTCGTAGTGAAGAGGATATCATCAGAAGATAACCTAGCAGATCCGCTTATGAAGGGACTGAGTAGGGTTAAGCACTTGCAGCATGCTAGGAGTATTGGGCTGAAGGATGATGTTAGCATAGATTAGATAGTATTAGAAACGTGTAATAGATAAATGTAATTAACATTTGATGATTAAATAAAGGAGTTTTATTTATGAGTAATGTTACTATCTTATGTTAATTCTTTAGCTATTGTTTCACTTTGCATGTTTTGACTTCCAGAATAATTGAGTTTATTAGGAATAATCGAATTGTTCAAATTGTCCACAATCGTTCATATGATGGAAGTAGATATGAATGAAGATTGTCATGAATTGGTGTGTAGATTGTCTAAATGGTGTTAGACATAGCAAAGGGTTGCTGCAACGTTCATGAGTGCTTATGAAGTAGTTTTGAGCATTGGAACAAACCCGCGCTCGCTGGAATCACCTTATGGAATACGATATAAAAGGTGATCGCAAGACGATAATATCATATAGTCTTAAAACCTAGATATATGGTTTGTTATTTGTTAATTGATTGTACATTGATAATGCGAAAACGCATCAGTAACTCGGTGTTATAAAACGCATTGTTGTGTATAGTTGGTTAATGAATAAGTAAATGCATATAAGTCGAAGTTTATCTGTAACTTTTATCCTAAGAGGGTAAAAGCGATATCTCGGCCGCTCGATGATTTGATTTGACTTATGTGCCGGGCCCGGTCAGAACTGAATTGATGTGTTCGATTAAGTTCTATGTCGAATAAATCAGAGATCGAGAAACCTAAATGCTTGACTGACCGTTCCATAGGATTGTCAGCATGATATCTAACAGAGGACTGTACGATCCCTTAACTAAAGGACAAGATTGATTAGATCAGAGTTTGACAGCGTCTTTGAGAGCTACGATTGCAAACCGAATTGTACATGTGCTTATAGTTACTAGACTTATCCAACTGGGAAACTATTGGAATAGTGTCTAAGGATGCAACTATATTAGGCAAGTGTTTGACCCGGTTGTGCATGGTCCTTTTGGGTTGCCTTCACCATAGCAACTAGATAGGATGATTTATTAAGAGAGAGTAAATATTATTAATATATTATGAGAATAATATAAAGAATAATATATTGTTATTTGATTAATATAAGTCATAGAATTAATTGGAATTAATTTGGTGACTTAAAGAGGCTAATTAAATAAAAGGGTATAAACTGTCAATTGTTTGATAGTTAAACTTTAGACTATAAATCCTTATAGATATATAGTGGACGGATTCTAAAAGCTAGGATAGCTTCAAAATCGTCCATTGCTTATCTAAGGAAAGGATTTGGATAGCCTTAAGAGAAGATTATCCAATTAGGGTTTAGGTTGTAACCCTTAAGGAGTCTACAAGTATAAATAGACCCCATGGCTGAAGGAAATCGACACCTCACCTAGAGTAAGAGAACCCTGGCCAATTTCCTCCCCTCTCCTCTCTCCTAAATTATGTTTCTTGCTATTGGTGTTTGTAAGCCATTAGAGGAGTGACAATTGTGACTCTAGAAGCTCCAAGACAACAAGGTCAACAAGGAATTCAAAGGTATGGTTCTAGATCTGTTTCAATGTTGTTATTTAACCTAATTAGCCATTAGAAGTCTTGGATTCAAAGCATGTTTAATTAGAAAGCCTAGATCCAAGCATTAGGGTTTTGCATGCGCACATAGGAAAGTTCTTATGGCTAAAACCCATCACTTATAGGGCTTCTCTCATATTTAAACCTATCTACCTTGAACCTAGGATTCCTTATCAGCTTTCATCACCCTCAAGCTTCAGAAACCCTAACCATAATTCCTCATTGTAAGTTGTGAGTCCATTTTGGTGATTTTGGTTGCTTTTGAAGGAAGAAGAGGCAATGCAAAGGATTGTGGTGCTTCTTGGCTAGAGTGAAGATCTCTTTTAGGCATCTCTGCACCTCTGTAATTGTCTAAGCTCATTTCTTTATGCTTTTATGATGTTATATCTAACGTTTTGTCCCATTTTCTTCTTGAGTGACCTAGTTGGAATGGGAAGGATTCCAAAAAGTTGGCAGCTTTATGGATCCTAGAGGTCCCTTTGAGATTATATGTTGTAGATTTGATGTTCCATGGTGTATGTTTTCCTATGCATGAGTTTATCACTATTGTTCACCTAAAATGGAGGAGACATGCATTGGAAATGCATACCTATAAAGCAGCCAATTTTCTGGCTCTTAGGGTAAAGGAAAACCCTTCTGGAAATTTTGGGCTTGTATCTTTTATGATTAAGGACTTAATTGTTGAGTTGTAATTCTTGTTGACCTGTAGAACCTAGGTTTAGCGATCTATTATGAATGGAGTGTCTTAATGGATAAAGTTGGAAACTTTATCCATCAAGGAATCGGGAAGGAGTAGATCTAATATTTTGAGCCCTTGAAAATGAGTTAATAGTAGCTTGACTCAAATTAGCCATTCAGACTAGATAGCCACGGCGTGGCGACTAGAAATAAGTTAGTTGTGTCATCGTTTCACGACCTGGCTAAAGGAGGGCCACATCATGGAGGGTTGTTGAAGGCATTTTGACTTCTTTGACTTAGATCTGTATCGGGTTTAGACCCATGGGCCACGACATGATCAATGATGGCCATAATGTGGAGGTTGACTAAATTCAACGTTGACCGTTCACCATTGACTTTGACTGGTTGCTTTTTGGCTTGAGTTGAATTTTGGTCAAACTTCTATTTATATATATGGTAGACTTAGATTTTACCTTGTGTAGATTTGTTAGGAGGTGTTTAGCACCCATCTTTTATCAATGAGAGATGTTAGTTGTGGTCGGTGTAGCAGTGAGTTGGGTTTTATCTAGCACTATGATTCAGGTGAGTCTCCTCACTGTACTTATGGGCCAAGGGCACCAATACCGGCCCACAGGATTATGTTATTTAGGAAGATCAGGTAATAGAACCTATCAGTTGTATAAAAGGCATGGATATGGCTCCCAATAAATTATATGCAAGACCAGGGTCTGGACCCTGTCAGTTATATGTAGGAATTTTAGTTGTCTTTGTGATACTTGCATGGAAGACCAGGTGGTGGCTCTTGGTACTTGTTTGTATGACCCAGGTTTTGGCCCCTGGCTTGGCAAGGAAATACCATGATATGGCTCATGTCTTGATAGTAATTGTAAGACTATGGTCAGCACATATCATTCTCAATTTTATGTATGGTGTTTCGTATTTTAGGGAACTCACTAAGCTTTATTCTTATAGTGTCGTGTATAAGGTTTCAGGTACTTCCACTTCTAAAGGGAAGGGTTCGAGATGACTTAACAACATCCCCGAGAGATTTCTAGATTGGATATTTATGATTTTTACTCTGATGTTTAAATGAAATATTCACTTTGATTGGTTTTGGAACAAGTCATTTGTATGTTTTATTGTTTTAAAATGAAAATTTTACTATGAATTTTTGGAATGTAACATAATTTGAAAAAGAAAAAGAATAGGAGAAAAATTAAGGAGTGGATTCCAAAGATGAAAATTGCTCAATGTGATATTTGACAATTTTTATGTTCTAACTAAGAAGCCAATATCATATTTTCCTCAATATTCAGAAGATGGTTCTTATTTTAATCAATGATTTTCTCCAAAACAAGGGGTTTGCAAGATTTCTGTAATGTCCTGTTTCGAAAAGATTCTTATTTCGAGATTGTGGACAATAAATGGATTGAGTAAAGGCCTTGGGCTTCATGGGAATAGGATTTAGACCTTATTGGATGTTGATAATATTAGTTATATGTTGTAAGCTCTTGGTTTGTGTTTTGGAGTCAAAGAGTAAAATAGGAAAAGTGATGTTTCATACTTCTTGCATGTA
Source organism: Lactuca sativa (assembly GCF_002870075.4). NCBI lineage: Eukaryota > Viridiplantae > Streptophyta > Magnoliopsida > Asterales > Asteraceae > Lactuca > Lactuca sativa. Next base: position 112,373,890 of record NC_056627.2, on the reverse strand, counting down.
TTATCGTTTTTAGTTTGACATGTGTTAAGCCAAAAGTAACTAGATAGAATTGTGGGGCTCGTCAATACCTTTATGTGGATATAAAGATCGTCGAAAATGGAGTAAAAACAAAGAAGTTATGATTATTTGAAGTCGGTATGGAATTGGGTGAAAACCCGTTCTCATGAGGTGAGAAGCATATTCTCACGACGTGAGGAGCATGTTCTCACGAGGTGAGAAGCAGGCTATTACAAGGTGAGAACTGTGCAACCCAAGCCAACAAATTTTTAGGGTTTTTAAGGTATTTAAAGGTAAGGATTCATGTTTTAAGTATTTTCTTAGCATCCATCACCTTTAGAATCCCTTGGGAGAAACCCTAACCTCCACCTTCAAGATTTGAGTTTCTTTTCTCACCTCTCTCCTCTTTTAGATTCTTTTTATGTTATTTTGATGAATTTTAAAGATCAAGAAGGTTCTTTTGGTTGCAAGGAATTATGCTTCAAGTTTGGACCCATCTTAAACACTACATTTTTACACTATTGTAAGTATAAAGATCCAATCTTACGATCTAGTTCTTTAGATCTTGTCATTTGGTGGTTTTGGCACTTTTGGTCTATTTTATGGGTGATCTGTGAGTTGAATGGACTACAATATCTTTTGATCAGTTTGGAATGTTTCTTCGACCTCATGGACTAGGAAAGTTATGATCTTTTGTGCTCCCTTTCAGCCATGCAAGTTATCATGGACCTTTAGGTTATTTTGGTGTATTAAAGTTTAGATCTTGAAATTTTGTGGCACTGTTATGGATGAAGTTGGAAACTTTATCCATCTAAACATCATGTTGATTCAGATCTGAAGGTTGGAGGCTTGGACTTAATAGATTAAGTAGACAAATATGCATTTTTGGGTCCCTTTTGAGACTTAAAGTCTAGATCTTGAGGATTTTAGCTTTGGTCCTTATGAATTAAGCTCTTTTTAAAGAAAAGCTTTTCAGACTGAAGATCATGATGTGGCATTAGGTTGCCACAGCGTGGCAATTGGGGATTTATCACATGTCTTGTCATTTGTGGGCCACGATGTGGCGGTCGATTGAAGTCAACTTTGACCGTTGACTATTAGCTGTTGACTTTTTGAAAAGGTTGAGTTTTGGCCAAAATTGGGTAATTGAGTATTTAACTAAGGATTGGTCTCGGTTTGGCTTTAGGAAGCTTGGGTTGGTGGTGTTATTGTTGAGGTAGCTGTTAGGCTTCTTTCGAATAGCTCAATTGAGTTTTCCTCGCTTTACTCATGGGTTAAAGGCACCAATGCTGGCCCATTAGGTTGTGATATGTATCTTGGTATATAGGATGTCGCTATGTAGTAGTGATATGTTAGATTGGTAGATCTATATAAATACCTATACATGCTGGTTACATTTTTATATGTTGCGTATGTCGATATAGTGCGGTTGGGATGAAGCAATATTGCTTTGTGCGGAAGCCAACAAACTCGGGAGCAATCCAGACATAAGTTGATGGTTAAGAGGGAATTCCAGAGTTAATTTTCAGCTCGGGAGCAATCTAGACATAAGTTGAGGGCTGGGAGGGCATTATAGACTTATGTTGTGGGCTTGGGAGCTATCTACACATGAGTTGTGGGCCGGGAGGGCAATCTAGACTTATGATGTGGGATCAGGGGTAATCAAGTCTAATGACTGTGGACCCAGTATGCATGCTTTTATATGTTTTTTATGTGGTGTATTTTGGGGGAACTCACTAAGCTTTGTGCTTATGATTTTTTGTTTAAATGTTTTTCAGGTACTTCTGGTTTCAAAAATAAGGGTCTGGTTTGATCGCACTACATTCCGTATAGATTTCTTCCACGTTGATTGTTTATTATTTTACTTTGACGTTTTGAGAATACTTTGACTCTAGTCGTCTTTCGTAATAATGAATGAATGGTTTTGACTTATTTAAAACAATGTACCCTTTAATGTTATAGAAACAACGACAACACTTTTTAGAAAAGCTTGATGGCACGCGTCAGGTCTCATATAGCGTGTCGATAACTGCGTATGACAATTGTTTTCTTCTCCAATGCATCAAAGTGATGGTAATTGGTATCATATTTGTTGACTTCTAAAAACGCTTGTCTTGAATGAAGTCGATGTATTAAAGCGCATGAACAACTAGCTCTTTGTACTCATTCACTCCGATACACTTTGACGATTCACACGACATCAGAATGATATCATTTTTGGAGTTTGGTACTTTCGCAATGTGAAGGCTATCATTTCAAACTCTGATAACCTCAAAAACCCTTCTTACTTTCATTTTCTTATCTTTTAGTTTTGTATGAACCTCAAAAACCTAAAAATCATTAAAAAAATGTTTTTGTTCTTTCTTTCTTTTTGAAGCCTAAGAAAAATCCAAAATCTAAAAAGAAGACTTATTTCTTTTCATTTTTGCCTCAGATATCCCAAAAAATAAAAAAGATTATTTTTTTTGTTTGTTTTCTTGAAAAGTTACTACCCAACTACGTGTTGGATTAGGTGTCTAAGCTCATAACTATAATTGGTATATACTTGAATTGATAGTAGCACGGTCCATTTGGGTTGTCCTCATACTAGCAACTAGACATTATAAATTTTGAAGAGAGAGGTTGAATTTATTATTAGAATAATAAATTGAAATATATGATTTATTAATGTATTATAAAACTAATATATTAATTAGAAATCATTTTATTTAATTAATATTTAATCAGAAATTAATTGGAATTAATTTCGAGATTAAAAGAATTAATTGAAAGTGCAAGGACTAAAGTGTAATTGTTTAATAGTTGTGCAAGAGGTTCCAGAACCTTCCTAGAAGGTGGTGGACGGTTTTACTAAGGATAATTAGGGTTTTATATTATCCTAAGTAGATAATTAAGGAGGTCGATAATTATCTAATTTGAAATAATAATGTTTTATTCAAATAAGGGTTATACATTGTATCCTATTTGCACTATAAATAGACCCATAGCGCTTCACATTTTCGGCCACTCTGAATCCAGAAGGATAACTGAATTTATAAGAAGCTCCTCCTCCTCTCTCCTCTCTCATCCTCTTTCTTGGTTTGGGTGTGATTCATTAGAGGTGTGACACTTGCTTTCAAGCTTCAAGAACTCTTGGATTCACATTGTTATTACTACATAACAATCAAAGGTTTGTTTACTATCTTATGTTATTAATTTTGAAAATAGTATGTACCTTTTAGGGTTTTCCTTTTGATGTTCAATAATTGTATTTTAAATTAGAGAAAACATAGATCAAAGCAATTAGGGTTGCATGTACACATATGATTGTTTGTTATGCTCAAAACCCATCACTAAGAAGGTATTATTGTTCAAATGCGAAGGACTGCAAAGCTTCTCAATGGTTCAGAGTCTGTTTTACCCATTTATCAAAGCTATTGTTCATTGGTTATTTCCATGTTTTGTCGATTATTCATTAGTTCTTTTATCTTCTTGATGTTTTTGTGAAAGTATGGGTACAATAGTTCAACGTTTCAGTGTTAAGAACTTATTTGCATGATTTTTAGAGATGATTTTTCAAATCTGATGGGTTTTGAAGATCCATGTTAGCCTTGGGAAAGCTTTCATGTTTCCTAGTCGGCACTCTTATGATTAGATATGCTAACTAGTGAGTTTGATGCTTCTTAGCTTTCCAGATCCTCTCTGTATCATGTGTTGAAAAATAAGGGGGGTAATGCTTGTTCAAGGGGGAGGTTGACATTTCAGATATGTGTGCTTTCATGATGCCCTCTTCCATATATGTTCATCTATCTTTGAAGAGCCCATGTTCTGATGATTCTCATGATTTAGGGGAAGAAATGTCAAGAAGATGTAAATTGTGTTCTTTATCAGTTTCAACATTTAGCGTAGATTGTTGGGTTGAAATATTGAAAATGATGTTGGCATTTGTGAAGGCTATTTTGAAGATTTTTCAAGAAGTATTTTTATATTTAGTGATTCCTTTAGTTTATTTATGATGAGTGTATTTATCCAATATATATAGCCTTTAGCTTTGCTCATTTTAGTAGGCTTCCAAAAAAAACTCCTAATTTGCATCAGTAACATATTGGTAGAGAAAACCCAAGGTTCTTGGCATGTTTCACTCTTATTCAAAAAGATACAAGAAGTTTAACCTAGTTACTTGCATTTCATAGTTTGATTCATGATTCTGATTACTATTCTACACATGTTATTTCATATAGGACCCGACACTAGTTCGTAGGATGTCTAAGGGAAATAAAAGTAAAGAAATAGCGTTATGTCATGATGAAAAATAATAAGAGCAAATCAATTCACTTTGGTAGGAGTAAAAAATAGTCAATCATAATACTATTATGCCAGAACGTATGAAAAAAATATAAATATAATCTACTACAAAATTTTTATAAAAATACTATTTGGTGTACCTTCTTCGGCAATTGCTTAGTTATATGCCACTTACACATCCTATGTTATGACAACGGGAAAACTTTGTTGATAACTTTACTCAAAACTCCTGATCTATAACAACTAATTTAGGTTATTGTCTAAAAGCTTTTAAGGAAGATTTAAGCCACCAAATGTATGATTTTCCATCCCCTTTCCTTAAAAGGCCAACAACAAAGTTAACACAATTTGTATGGTTATCTATTCTGGTGAACATAACGAAAACCGTATCATACCTTTATGAAAAACAATGATTAATTAACATAAACTAAAAATTAAATAGTGTTTGTGTAAACATTCAAAATATAAAAATAGAAAAATATTCGTGATGAATGTGGAATCAAGTGAGATAATGTCTCCAAAAGCATGGTAGTTATACTATGTTGTCTCGTCACCCCAAAATTTCACATCCAACTTTTCTCCGACACTCTAAACTCAAAACTAAATGTCAGGACATGTTTTTTTTTTCCTATTAAGCATCTTTTCAACAAGGAACTTTGCACACCTATCTAGCAATTAATATTTCTCGCACTATTCTTGAAGTCTAAAACCAAGCCACCTCTAACTGTGTGCCCACCCTGAATACCGATACACAATCTATGTGCTCTTGCGGCAGCGATATTTTGCTTTGACATGTTATGAATAAAAATATGTTTAGAATAATTAAGTTTCCTCTTTTCACAAGATAAGTGCATAATATCCTAACAAAACAACACGTGATTATGCTTCTGAAAAAAAAATCATAAACGACATATTTCATAATAACAGGGATGAAGTGGAAAATAATTTTTGAGTTGCATTTGGGTTCTAAAAAAATCTTTCCTTCTTTCTGTCTAATTATGTTGAGTGTCCATAGTATCTACTTTAGTTGTATTGGGTTTACCTTGCTGATTGCATACCATACGAATTTTTATAATCATGTTGTATGTTGTTTTTCTAATTGTTCCAAGCTTGACATTGAAACCAACATCTAATGCACAGTTTATATACATCCTAATAGCTACATCATATGATTCAAATGTTGACTTAACTTTTTTATTTGATCTCCTTAGAAACAATCGGTATCCAATATAATGAGCCACCAGGAGAAACTTCATCATGGCTAACATGTGATCGTTCTGCATAAATATAACAATCAATTATTAAAAACGATTTACCTATAAAGTAAACAAAGGAATGGTGACAAATATAAATTTTCACACACTTGAGTTAAAATTAGACATTTTGTAGTTTATCATGATTAGAAAACTCAAAATCTTCAAGTTTCTATGCATAATAAACAGGAAATTCATGTTCGTTGTAAATATGATTATTACAAATTGATACTTCATCGTCCATATGTAAGAAATTTCTACAATGCTTCTATACACTTTGGAAATTGAATACTAGTAATTTGGTGAAATTAAAGTACAAAGAAAAGAGAGAAAAAAGGAATTATGTGTAACTTAAAGGCATGAAATATGGATTCTTTAATTATGAATGATTTCATTTCGATTCTTTTTTTAAACATGCTAAAGATAAAGATATTCTAATTATTTGACTTATTCATATTCTATAGATAAAACTTTCTAGTATTACATTATATTATTAAAATATAAAATCTATTTGTTAAAAAATTATCACAACTTGTATCCCGAAATTAGTATTTTAGAATCTTATAACAGTATGCCTTATAAATTATGCATTGTTCTAGTGTTTAAATCAAATGATAAGATTAATGTAAGATAATACAATCTATTAGACATAAATATTATAAAAACGGTTATTTTTAGAAGAAAAAAACTATTTTCATAACATATATTATTTGTTAGAAAAAAGAAAAATATCAAAAGTTTAATGTATGATAATACAATATGTTAGAATTGATGATTGAAGATGCGCAATGAAAAAGTCCTTGTAGAGTCTAGGAAAACTTTTATGATTATTTGGACATATTCGTATGTGTTAAATTGTATTGTGATTTTCTTGTATGGTGACTTGGTCGACTGCGGGACAATACTTGGGACGAGTATGAGTAGGTGTGAAAGGTAGTAGATGCATATACTACCGAAAGCACAAGGCTCGCACTTGGATCTGGGAAAGTCACAAGGTTACCAGGAAGCTGGTAATTGATTATGTTTTATTCTGGTATGGCATTACCATTGTTTCGGTAGTCACTAGTAAGATGGTTGTTGTTCCAACCCTAGTGGTCATATCCAATTGGAGTCCGACTACGGTGAGTATGTTATGTGGTTCGGAGAACCAAGTTCGAAGTAACATCTGACGTAAGTCAGAGGATTGAAGTCAATGAGATCATTGGTATCGCACTCGTTCTTCATAAAGTTTGTAGCTAGAAATGCTACATGCTGAAATGTGATTATATCACATTAGAATATGAAGGAAGGTATATTGCATTCTAGAATTTAACTTTAAAAAGACCGAGTCTAAGCGCCGCATCGTGCGATGAGAGGTCAGCAGAGCACGACCCATCGGTCTGTTACAATAGATAAAGGAAAGTACTTATCCTAAGAAGAAGAAAGAGTCTACAATAAGGACTTATTTGGTAGCTCGAAGGTTACGATTGAAAGTACAACATAGTACGATAAGCAGATGCAAGATTGGGCATTGTCTTCGGTCAAGTAAGCCATAGAGTTAAATACTCTTTCGAGGAAACATAGAAGTTACGGTTATTACCTAGGATGAAGAAATAACGTGTGGAATCATTATCTAAGTCCTATTTCGTTGATGATTTCAGAACGTAATCATCCTAAGGGGAAGATAATTGTAACGCCTGTAGATCCGGACTAGTTGATTTAGAGACGTTAAGCGTCAAAAATGACTTTTGATAGAAGATTATTTAGAATGAATAATCTTAAATAAGTTGTAGTATATGTTACAAGGATTCCGTACATATAAAGAACGGCGAAATCCGAGTTATAACAAAGAAGTTATGACCTGTCGAAGTTTCGCAACAGAACCGGCACGACGCTGAATGACGTAAAAAGTGAATTTACGTTAGAGCGATATTTAGCCTTAGTGATCTAAACTAAAGTGGTAGAGTTCGTTAAATCAAGAGCGTGCACAAAAAGAATGCCCAAATCTGTCTTCGTATGAGTAAGTTATGATTTTTCTAAGTTTCAGCTTAGCAGTATGCAGCCTGAAACCCGAATTTGAGATCAAGTGATTTTTGGTCGAAACAATCTAAACGAGAATCGAAGATCTCGTTATTAGTGGCGCAATGGTGAAAAGATAGACGGAAACGGACGTCGGATGAAGAAGTTATGAATTTATAACGGAGTTTTCCTGTCTCGGCCTACTAAAATAATATAATAAAAATAAATTCAAAATTAGCCTACGGAGTCTAAACGAAACTTGTAGATCATAGTCTCACCTACGCGTTGATATAAAGAACATCGAAAAGGGAGCTCGTATGAGGAATATATGAATTTTTGAAGTTTATTAAATAATTAAAGTATTTAATTTAATTAAGAAATTCGGGTATTATTCGAAGAGAGGAGTCACCGGTTTGATCCGAAGGGTACGCCCCACGTAACCTTTAAGTACGCCCAGTGTACCTAGGTCTTATGCGCTCCGAGAGAGAGCCACGATTCACCACCCAAAGCTCGACACGTGGAAGGCTGATCCGAACTACGCCCCGCGTAGTGCCTCGTACGCCCAGCGTACGTGCGAGGTTCAGCCCCTATAAAAAGGGCAGCGAGGCCTCCGGCTTTTGCTGCTAATTTTTACACCTTTTCACCCTAAACTTCTTTCTTCTTGGAATTTTATACCCCCGAAGGCCCGGTATTAATCCCGAGACCCAAAGCAAGTCCCAAAGCCCCGAAGATCCCGAGAAGTAAAGTTTTCGAGCCGAAACTCTGCCCGCATGAAGCCCGGTTTTGGAGAAAACATCCTGGTTTCATCAGAAAAGATTATTTTAAGAGACGAGGCGCTGTCCGATCATCTTCTGATCAAGTGAGTGTGTGGTCACTTTCTTCTTACACATAAATATTAAGTATTTGCTATGAAATACGTGCTATATGTGTATATATTACTGTTTATTTAAGATGATTGTGGAATGGATGAATTATATAGGTTTTAATGAGTTAAACTTTATATGTATTTTGTATCTACAAATATTTTGGGTAGAACATGGGTAGATGAGATTATTGGCATGGGATAAAAGGATAAAGAGGTTAGTTTTAGATCCGACAGTATGGATCAGATCAAGAGGTTAGTTTTAGATCCGAGAGTATGGATCAGATCAAGAGGTTAGTTTTAGATCCGAGAGTATGGATCAGATCAAAAGGTTAGTTTTAGATCCGGGAATATGGATTAGGTAATGAGGCAAATTTAAGATCCGGGAGTACGGATCATGTATTTTGAACTACGTGTTCATTCGATAAGGTATCATGTGTATAGTCCCTTTTTAGGAACGTGATTTTAATACGAGTATTGATTAAAGTATGAAATATACATATGTATGTATGTGAAGTATATGTTATTGTCCGAAATACGGGTTAGATATATTTGATGATATACAACGTGCGAATCAGATATGGTTCAATATGTGTTAAGATGTGTATATATAATATTATTACTTAAAGCCTTGTGTTAAGTATACACTAGTTGGCTTTGCCTAAACGGAGATAGTATCAAAAATATAGATTATAAACATTGTAGGTTTGCTTAGTGATGGGTTAAGACTTAAATGGGATGTTTAGTTCAATTAAGTTTGGACATTGGGTAGTCTCTTATTAAGAGTACGTGCGTTGCGAGATTGATGATCGGTGGAGTACGTCCTACGCACAGAAGTAAATTTTATGTACGAAGTCCTTTTCAAAGCTCTGTGTCTTGGGCGCTGCTTGTGCCAGGGTACTATTATGTTCTTGGGTACGAGTCTTCCGCATACCAGAGTACTATAATGTGCCAGAAGTACTATCATGTACAAAGTCTTTGACAATTTTGTGTGTCGGTTACGGGAGCGTACGGGAGTACTCTAGTAGTATTTCCCCATACTTTTATTTTGAGAGAGCTTTGGTGTCAGCGTTTCTTTTATGAAGTGATCGATCGAGCTTCATATGTCTGCATTTTCTTTCATGAAGTAATTAAGCGAACTTCGTAGACTGCCTAATAAAGTGTGTCGGTAATAGACAACTGATACATATGTCTGGTGTTATATTGCTGGATAGGGTGCGTCTGGGGGTGAAATACCTCATGGATTCAGGCCACTGCTAGGCAAAGTTCGATGCTAGGATAGGTAGAGTGTGGGGGTATAATACCTCATGATAGTCGAACCATGCCTAGGCATTGTTATCTAGATAACTACCCCTGACTTAACTGTCTTATGGTTCTTTCTTTTACGAACGAAGGTTCGTGGTGAAACTTATTCCATTCCTCTGATTTGATTTGATTGATCCTCGTTTGCTGCTAGGGAATTTCCGAAGCAGCCTCGTCAGTTTGTTGTTCATATCGATTCCTTAGGCTAAATCTCGTAAGATCATTGTATAGGGTCAGTATGTGGGGATCGATGGGATGGGAGATACTGTTTTAGAAATATAATTTATATGTGTTTATAATATTAGTGGTTTTGCAGTATCGAGATATACTTTACTATCACATTGTATGAACAAAGAGCTTTCGTACTCTGTGTTCCTTAGGTGAGTGAGTTCACAAGGGTTATTTGAACTAAGTGTTCACTAGATTTTTTGAACTATGTGTTCGTCGGGGATATTTGAACTAAATGTTCATTAGGTGTTTTTGAACTACATGTTCATTAGGTATTATTGAACGGAGTGTGTTCAATGGGTGTTCTTGAACTAGGTGTTCATTAAACATTTTGAACTGCGTGTTCACCAGAGGTAAACTAAGAACCATGGCAGCACTAGACTTTGTGCCAGTTCCTTAGGGCAATCCTTAGGAATGAATGGGAGAAGGGTAATCGGTTCTTAGGATAAATCTTTAAGAAATAAATGCAGATAATGGGGGTGGGTATTTGAATTGATTGTTTGATAATTAAATATAATAATTATATTATTGTGGGTTGAAAACCCTATATGCTCACCAGGCTCCCAAGCCAGACCCACTCAGTTTTCTTTGTATTACAGGTTATGACACGAGAGCATAAGTTGGCTGACATAACGAGAGATTTTGGATTATAGGCCAGTAGTTATGAATAACTGTTGTAAGGTCTATTTTGTTCTGTTTATGCTTTTGGTCTGTATTGAACATGAAATCCCGAGATTTTTTTATATAATGAAAATACATTTCTATAAAGGAATGCTTTGATAAATTATCATCATATTTTTGTTTTGGGAACAAATTTCGCAACTGTTTTCTCTAAAAAGATTATTTTGATTTTAAAAACAAAGCATAAACAAATCGGTCTTTTCTGGCCGTGAAATTGGGGATGTCACACTTGGTATAATAGCATTAGTTTAAGCGAACGATGAATTTGTTGGAAATTTCTAGACTTAAACTTAGAATGTTAAGTAATGATTGTGAGGCGTGTGTCTAAAATATGTTAGGTAGTACACCAAAATTGACACAAGCACTAGTTTATTTTAGGAATGATGCCTAAAATACTTTTATATGCTAAATATTTTGTGTGATAGCTATATTGATGCTATTATTTGTTCGGATCTATGGTCTGTTGCCGACCGGATCTGTAAACCTTATGTGTTTAGGATTCTAAGCGTATGACTATGATATTAGAACTAGCATGTAAACGTTTCGGGGTGATAAGGATATTTATACATATATCGTAATTAAAGCTTTCCTGTCTTAAATTCTCGCTTTGGTACACCGAATGTCTGCTTGGGTGTACAAAAATTCATGGTGAAGACTCGTAGAGAATCGAGTAAATGGAGGAAATGAAAAGGCTTGTGATAGTGAATGACACCTATCGGGAGATATCGTAAGAGTGGTATCTTTCCTTTAGAATATGTCTTATAAAATGACAATACGTTTAGAGGAGTACGATACGTCTGGAGTACACCTTCGATTGGCAGGATGATGGAACGATTGGTGCAATTTTTCAAGTTGTCTCATCATCTGGTATTTCCATCACCAGTCGAGTTGAAGTAGAATTGATGATTGAAGATGCGCAATGAAGAAGTCCTAGTAGAGTCTAGGAAAATTTTTATGATTATTTGCACATATTTGTATGTGTTAAATTGTTTTGTGATTTTCTTGTATGGTGACTTGGTCGACTGCGGGACAATACTTAGGACGAGTATAAGTACGTGTGAAAGGTAGTAGATGCATGTACTACCAGAAGCACAGGACTCGCACTTGGATCAGGGAAAGTCACAAGGTTACCGAGAAGCTGGTAATTGATTCTGTTTTATTCTGGTATGGCATTACCATTGTTTCAGTAGTAACTAGTAAGATGGTTGTTGTTCCGACCCTAGTGGTCATATCCAATTGGAGTCCGACTACGGTAAGTATGTTACGTGCTTCGGAGAACCAAGTTCGAAGTAACATCTGACGTAAGTCAGAAGATTGAAGTCAATGCGATCATTGGTATCACACTCGTTGTTCATAAAGTTTGTAGCTAGAAATGCTACATGCTGAAATGTGATTATATCACATTAGAATATGAAGGAAGGTATATTCCATTATGGAATTTAACTTTAAAAAGACCGAGTCTAAGCGTCGCATCGTGCGATGAGAGGTCAACGGAGCACGACCCATCGGTCTGTTACAATAGATAAAGGAAAGTATTTATCCTAAGAAGAATAAGGAGTCCACAAGAAGGACTTATTTGGTAACTCGAAGGTTACGATTGATAGTACAACATAGTACGATAAGCAGATGCAAGATTGGGCATCGTCTTCGATCAAGTAAGCCATAGAGTTAAATACTCTTTCGAGGAAACATAAAAGTTACGGTTATTACCTAGGATGAAGAAATAACGTGTGGAATCATTATCTAAGTCCTATTTCGTTGATGATTTCAGAACGTAATCATCCTAAGGGGAAGATAATTGTAACGCCTGTAGATCCGGACTAGTTAATTTAGAGACGTTAAGCGTCAAAAATGAATTTTGATAGAAGATTATTTAGAATGAATAATCTTAAATAAGTTGTAGTATATGTTACAAGGATTCCGTACATATAAAGAACGGCGAAATCCGAGTTATAACGAAGAAATTATGACCTGTCGAAGTTTCGCAACAGAACCGGCACGACGCTGAATGCCATAAAAAGTGAATTTACGTTAGAGCGATATTTAGCCTTAGTGATCTAAACGAAAGTCGTAGAGTTCGTTAAACCGAGAGCATGCACAAAAAGAATGCCCAAATCTGTCTTCGTATGAGTAAGTTATGATTTTTCTAAGTTTCAGCTTAGCAGTATGCAGCCTGAAACCCGAATTTGGGATCGAGTGATTTTTGGTCGAAACAATCTAAACGAGAATCGAAGATCTCGTTATTAGAAGCGCAATGGTGAAAAGATAGACGAAAACGGACGTCGGATGAAGAAGTTATGAATTTATAACGGAGTTTTCCTGTCTCGACCTATTAAAATAATATAATAAAAATAAATTTAAAATTAGCCGACGGAGTCTAAACAAAAGTTGTAGATCGTAGTCTCACCTATGCGTAGATACAAAAAAAACATCGAATAGGGAGCTCATATGCGGAAGATATGAATTTTTGAATTTTATTAAATAATTAAAGTATTTAATTTAATTAAGAAATTCGGGTATTATCCGAAGAGAGGAGTCACCGGTCTGATCCGAAGGGTACGCCCCACGTAACCTTTAAGTACGCCCAGCGTACCTCGGTCTTATGCGGTCTGAGAGAGAGCCATGATTCACCACCCGAAGCTCGACACGTGGAAGGCTGATCCAAACTACGCCCCACGTAGTGCCTCGTACGCCCAACGTACGTCCGAGGTTCAACCCCTATAAAAGGGCAGCGAGGCCTCTGACTTTTGTTGCTAATTTTTACACTTCTTCACCCTAAACATCTTTATTCTTGGCATTTTATACCCCCGAAGGCCCGGTATTAATCACGAGACCCGAAGCAAGTCCCAAAGCCCCGAAGATCCCGAGAAGTAAAGTTTTCGAGCCGAAACTCTGCCCGCGTGAAGCCTGGTTTTGGAGAAAACATCATGGTTTCATCAGAAAAGATTATTTTAAGAGACGAGGCGCTGTCCGATCATCTTCTGATCAAGTGAGTGTGTGGTCACTTTCTTCTTACACATAAATATTAAGTATTTGCTATGAAATACGTGCTATATGTGTATATATTGTTGTTTATTTAAGATGATTGTGGAATGGATGAATTATATAGGTTTTAATGAGTTAAACTGTATATGTATTTTGTATCTACAAATATTTTGGGTAGAACATGGGTAGATGAGATTGTTGGTATGGGATAAAAGGATAAAGAGGTTAAGTTTAGATCCGAGAGTATGGATCAGATCAAGAGGTTAGTTTTAGATCCAAGAGTATAGATCAGATCAAGAGGTTAGTTTTAGATCCGAGAGTATGGATCAGATCAAAAGGTTAGTTTTAGATCCGGGAATATGGATTAGGTAATGAGGAAAATTTAAGATCCGGGAGTACGGATCATGTATTTTGAACTACGTGTTCATTCAATAAGGTATCATGTGTATAGTCCTTTTTTAGGAACGTGATTTTAATACGAGTATTGATTAAAGTATGAAATATACATATGTATGTATGTGAAGTATATGTTATTGTCCGAAATACGGGTTAGATATATTTGATGATATACAACGTGCGAATCAGATATGGTTCAATATGTGTTAAGATGTGTATATATAATAGAGTAAATTACACGAATAGTCCCTATGGTTTACGGTAATTTGCGCGTTTAGTCCCTAACTTATTTTTTTTAACTCGGAAGGTCCCTACTGTTTGTTTTTTTAAACGTTTGGTCCCTGTCTTACTTAAAAAGACTATTTTTCTCTTGATTTTTTGATTTATTTAAATAAGCACACCCCCAATCCTACCCCCTCACCTTACCATACCTACCTCATCATTTTTTCCTATTTAAATAATAGTCTTTTTACGTAAGATAGGGATCAAACGTGTAGCAAAAATAAATAGTATGGACCAAGTGCGTAACAAAAACAAACAGTAGGGACCTTTCGAGTTAAAAAAATAGTTAGGGACCAAACGTGCAAATTACTCCAAACCATAGGGACCATTCGTGTAATTTACTCTGTATAATATTATTACTTAAAACCTTGTGTTAAGTATACACTAGTTGGCTTTGCCTAAACGAAGATAGTATAAAAAAATAGATTATAAACATTGTAGGTTTGCCTAGTGATGGGTTAAGACTTAAATGGGATGTTTAGTTCAATTAAGTTTGGACATTGGGTAGTCTCTTATTAAGAGTACGTGCTTTGTGAGATTGATGATCGGTGGAGTATGTCCTACGTACAGAAGTACATTTTATGTACGAGGTCCTTTTCAAAGCTCTATGTCTTGGGCGCTGCTTGTGCCAGGGTACTATTATGTTCTTGGGTACGAGTCTTCCGCATACCAGAGTACTATAATGTGCCAGAAGTACTATCATGTACAAAGTCTTTTTGACAATTTTGTGTGTCGGTTACGGGAGCGTACGGGAGTACTCTAGTAATATTTCCCCATACTTTTATTTTGAGAGAGCTTTGGAGTCAGCGTTTATTTTATGAAGTGATCGATCGAGCTTCATATGTCAGTGTTTTCTTTCATGAGGTAATAAAGGGAACTTCGTAGACTGCCTAATAAAGTGTGTCGGTAACAGACCACTGCTAGGTATGTCTGGTGTTATATTGCTGGATAGGGTGCGTCTAGGTGTGAACTACCTCATGTATTCAGGTCACTGCTAGGCAAAGTTCAATGCTGGGATGGGTAGAGTCTGGGGGTATAATACCTCATGATAGTCGGACCACACCTAGGCATTGTTATCTAGATAACTACCCTTGACTTAACTGTCTTGTGGTTCTTTCTTTTATGAACGAAGGTTCGTGGTGAAACTTATTCCATTCCTCTGATTTGATTTGATTGATCCTCGTTTGCTGCTAGGGAATTTCCGAAGCAGCCTCGTCAGTTTGTTGTTCATATCGATTCCTTAGGCTAAATCTCGTAAGATCATTGTATAGGGTCAGTATGTGGGGATCGATGGGATGGGAGATACTGTTTTAGAAATATAATTTATATGTGTTTATAATATTAGTGGTTTTGCAGTATCGAGATATACTTTACTATCACATTGTATGAACAAAGAGCTTTCGTACTCTGTGTTCCTTAGGTGAGTGAGTTCACCAGGGTTATTTGAACTAAGTGTTCACTAGATTTTTTGAACTATGTGTTCGTCGGGGATATTTGAACTAAATGTTCATTAGGTGTTTTTGAACTACATGTTCATTAGGTATTATTGAACGGAGTGTGTTCAATGGGTGTTCTTGAACTAGGTGTTCATTAAACATTTTGAACTGCGTGTTCACCAGAGGTAAACTAAGAACCATGGCAGCACTAGACTTTGTGCCAGTTCCTTAGGGCAATCCTTAGGAATGAATGGGAGAAGGGTAATCGGTTCTTAGGATAAATCTTTAAGAAATAAATGCAGATAATGGGGGTGGGTATTTGAATTGATTGTTTGATAATTAAATATAATAATTATATTATTGTGGGTTGAAAACCCTATATGCTCACCAGGCTCCCAAGCCAGACCCACTCAGTTTTCTTTGTATTACAGGTTATGACACGAGAGCATAAGTTGGCTGACATAACGAGAGATTTTGGATTATAGGCCAGTAGTTATGAATAACTGTTGTAAGGTCTATTTTGTTCTGTTTATGCTTTTGGTCTGTATTGAACATCACATCTCTAGATTTTGTTATATAATGAAAATACATTTCTATAAAGGAATGCTTTGATAAATTCTAATCATATTTTTGTTTTGGGAACAAATTCCGCAACTGTTTTCTCTAAAAAGATTACTCTGATTTTAAAAACAAAGCATAAACAAATCGGTCTTTTCTAGCCGTGAAATTGGGGATGTCACACGTAAACATAAGAATTTTTCAGTAGATTTCCCATAATTGTTTATACATTTTTTATGAGATGGATTTTTCAATCTGTAACATCTGGTTTTAGGAAGTTTCTTATTTTGGAATGGGGGACTTGACTTGAGTTAAGAGAATGTCTCAAGTTTTTAATGACAAGGTTTCAACCTTAAGGGAATGAGAATTTTGGGTTATTAGTATAAGGCTTTGGTCTAAGTTTTAGTGTTGCGCTAAAAAGCAGTTTGGTCTTAAGTTGGTTTTGGGCCTTGCTAGATCAGGCTTTTCGTGGTGCGACATGAAGGTTGTCATGGCACGAAGTTTGTGCTGCCCAAACTTATAAAATTAGGGTTTACCCCGTGTTTAAAGGTTCTATCTCCAAGAATTAGGTCATTTGCCTGTCTCTATCTTCTTCAAACATCCCTTACCCTAACCTCATCATCCATACTTGAGTTTTCTGTATTTGGACCTCTTTTAGTGAAGCTTGAAGGTGAAGAAAGTCTCTACTTTGTCTCCACATATTTTGGACCTTTATGAGTATTCAAGTCCTATGGTTTATGCTTTTTTCATGATAGATCTAGGTTCCTAGCTTAGTTTTGGTCCTTTTTAATTGTTTGGGGTGGAGTTTAGAATGCTCCAGGCCTAAAAGTTGAGTCTTGGGGTCTTATGGACCTTTTGTGACATAATGGAAGAATTATTATCTTGCATTTGATGCATGCAAAGTAATGGGTTCATTTTTGATCCCTTTTAACATATATTTGTAGATCTATGTATTGGGGGCATTCAAATGGATAAAGTTTGGAACTTCATCCATTCAAACAAGGATTTAGTAAGTTTATAAGGTTAACGTTTAGGTGCTGAAGGATTAAGACCTTAAGGAAAAGGTGGATGTTAAGTCGGGTTTAGAGGCGCGATTTGTTGTGGGTTACAACATGATTTTAAGAGTGATTCCAACTATTTTGTCGTCTAGTGGATTACGGTGCGACTAGTCAAGGTTCACAGCGTGATTGTCCATTACCGTTGACTTTGACTTTGACGTTAACTTTTGACTTTTTGACTAGTTTGACTTTTGGGAAAAACTTGGAGTTTTTGAGCTATTAGTTTAAGCGGTGCATATATCCGATTCGTTGAGACTTTGTGTAGTTGGTTTTAGCTCTGGGATTTAGATGAATCTCTTAGTATACTATCTAGGACACTAGGTGTAATGATATGCTTTTTGTCTTTGTGACTCATGCATGTATGCTTATATGCTTGGTTGAAATAGTCCTTTGGGTTGGGCCCGCTTTGATGAAATAGGTTGTAGGCTGAAATAGGCCCTTGAATGAAATATGTCGTTAGCTGAATAGGTTGTTATTGTTATGTATGATATTTTGTGATGTATGAGGTATTTTGGAGAAGTCACTGAGCTTTCTGTTTACGATTTTAAGTTTAAAATGTTTCATTTTTCCTAGTAGTTAGAGGAAAGACACGACGTGATTGCTTCACATCTACTAATGTGATTTTAAGCTGCATATTTGATTTTATTATGGCTCTGATTTATGTTGTAGGGATGTCAAAAAGTCTCGTGGGACCCCATTCCCATGGGGTCCCTATCCCGTTTGGGGGGATTTTTTAAAAAAAATCGGGGGCAGGGGAAAGGTTAACTCCCGTTTTAATTTCGAGGGCAGAGGCGAAGGTAGGCAATCCCGCCCCGAAACCCCCATGGGGTCCCAGTTAATAAATTACACATATATTTACATTTATTAATTATATAAATACAATAAACAATAACATGATTTTAATCTTCCAAAATTCATAAAAAAAACATATTTTTTAAGTTGTTAGTATAATGTTTTTAAGATGCCATAACTTTTTTATTTTAGGCATGTAAAATTCTGCTATAAATAATTATTTGTTACTTAAAAAGTAGTTTCTTTTAGCCTAAATAATAACTTCTTTTAGTCCAAAAAAAGGCAGCCTGAAATCAATCGGGGGCGGGGGTAGGAAGGCTGAACAGTTCGGGTGCGCGGGCAGGGACGGGGGAATAGAAAATTTCCGAGGGCAGGGACGGGGGAAGCACTCCTCATCCCATTCGCCCCCTGTTGACAGCCAAACAATTTGGTTCATTACTCTTTATGAATGAAAATTACATTGTTTCTAAAAGTAAGGTTACAAAATTGATGTAATCATATACATTTTTAATGACATTATATAATTTTGTTATTTTTAGCTGTTTTTTAGAAGATGATTAATGAGATTTATATATTCTTTCATTTTTTCCTAAAAGTTAAAAGTATTGTATAAGTTTTATGTAAATACAAATACAAATAAAAGTTTATAATTATTGTTGAATGTGAGAGGTGACATACTGACATTAAAAAAGTTATTGACAAGGTTGTGACTTGGCAACATCTATTGTGATAAAACGACAAGAAAAGACAATTTTGAGAAATAAAATGCCGACATCTTAAATTGTTATAATCATATTATGCTAAACGGTTTATTGAAAGTATCTAATAATACGACAATGGTAATAAAAAGTTTTAAATATTTAGATATGAAAATATAATAAACATTTATTTAAATAAAAAGTTTTTGATAAATTATTTTTTCTACCTACTTAGCCACTTATATAAAAAGTTGTCGATAACTTATTTCCTCCTTAGACACATAAACATCATTTAACAAATAATAAAAAATAATTTATCTATTTATTACATTTTGTTATCAACCGTCTAAACCAATAATATTTTTAAAAAACTTCGTTTCTAACACCAAAAGAAATAATAAACATTTTTACAAAAAAAAAAAAAAAACATAAAAACATAAATTGATTTAAATAAACAATTCCAACCATCCAAACATAAGTTAATTTAAACTAGCTATTTACCCGCACAAACCAGCGGGCGACGAATAATTTTTTTTTGGAAGATAGTTTTAACGTGGCGATCAGTTTCCTTTAGTGACAAGCTAGTTCATTGCGACCTTTTAATAGACTATTTTGTTTCGGATAGTTCATTTCAACAGATAGTGTTTAGCTAAGTGCATAGTCGGATAATACGACGAGAGTTAAATGCACATTTGAAAAGTTAATTTTACAATATATAAATTACAACAATCTGCAATCATATAGTTTTGTACATTTAGAACATGTACAATATATAATTTACAACAATCTGCAATCATATATCTTTATCTGATACCCTCCATTAAACATCAAATGATTATATAAAATACATATTTGAAAATATTGTAAAATAATAAGTTGTTCATTGTACATTATTAATCACATAAAACTTCCTAGTACACCATGTTTGATGTGTAGATTCCATCGTTATCAAACGTTTTTTCCTCTAGACAAATAAAACATACAATTTGTGAAGTTCTTTATATGGTTTAGCTAATAAAATTTAAGACAGTTTAGCTACAACATTCCAGACATTAAAGAAGCCTTATGCAAAATCGTCTCCAAGTTGAAAGAGATTTGAAATTATGTTTGTCTTCCTTTTCCAAGTTGTATGTTTTAGCTTGGAGTATTGCTTTTTTTAATTCATGTTCATATAATTGTTCAAAATTAAAACAAATGAGATGTGAATTGCAAAACAATATACATGAAA
Organism: Lactuca sativa; assembly: GCF_002870075.4. Lineage (NCBI taxonomy): Eukaryota > Viridiplantae > Streptophyta > Magnoliopsida > Asterales > Asteraceae > Lactuca > Lactuca sativa. The sequence goes on along the minus strand of NC_056627.2, from coordinate 112,353,852 downwards.
CATTTATTATATATGCATCACATCTGATTCATGCAATTGACATAAAAACAAAAATTAAAGTATAATTCAAATAGAGAGCAACCAAACACACCTGTTTATAACAATTCAAGGAATTAGGATTGACAAAGTTATCGTCAAAAAGCACAGAAACAATCTGAACAAAAATCCACACATTTTATGAAACATTGAACATGTCACACCCCGAAACCCAAGGCGGAAACGTTTCCGGGGCGGACTCCACGTTAAGTATCAAATCCAATGTACATAGTAAGCGAAGTAAACAACCATTACATTACATATAAAGATTTTACATTTGTTTCAAAGTAAAAAGTATTACAAGTGTGACACATATGTATATATATATATATATATATATATATATATATATATATATATATATATATATATATATAGAGACAAAAGTAAGACATGTCCTCTACGCAATCCGTCTTCGCCAAAAGGAATCACCAGGTACCTGTCTAATGTGGACCTGAGAATACAAGAAGTTTGAAAATCAGCATAAAGCTGGTGAGTTCATAAGCGGTTTTGTTTTCTGAAAATGTATTTGTTTCCTTTCTGTTTTTGAAAAGTTACGCACCAAGAAAATCTCATATTTTCTTAAAAGTTGGTTACTAATCCGAAATGTAATGTAAAAGATGTACACTGAAAACATGGTTACTCTTGTGAATTGTAAGGTTTAGTTATCTGGTTTGTTACACAAATCTGGGTATGTACAAATGTTACCCCAGGAAAATCTCATATTTTCCTGAAAGTTGGTTACCAATCTGTAATGTGAAAGTTGTATACTGAAAATCTGGTTGTCCTTGTGAAATGTATTAGTTTTAACACGTATATAAAACTAATATGTACAAGTAAACTAGATATTTTATTCATTATTACTATCAAGTAAATCTCTGTTATCCAAATTACGAGTTCCGTAACCATACGATAGACTAGATATGGCAATAAGTAGTCCACATCACCTTATGACTTTTGACACCCTTGAACCTTTTGGTTCAGCTGTAGCTAGCAGCCAGGTGTGGGGTAGTCAGCCCCGTATAGATCTATACACTCAAGTCACGCTCCCTATCTAAGAGATTCTGGTTACGGGTGCGGTCCTCCATTCGCGTATCTCTGTGGAGTGTTCTCCGAGGACGTGTCTCCAACTTATAGGAATAACAAATTTACTAGTAATAATACAGAAAGATACTGTTACAAACAATGATCCTCCACTCGCATATCTCTGTGGAGTGTTACCGAGGACAAAACAGTGTACTAAGTTTCATGTTCAAAGTTCAAATGTTATGCTTTTAACTGATTTAATGTGGAAAACCATTTGTGAAAACACAACATTTTATAGTGATGCCCTTCGGCCTAACCAACACACCGGCAGTGTTCATGGATCTGATGAACCGGGTGTGTCGCCCTTTTCTGGACAAGTTCGTCATTGTGTTCATTAATGACATACTTGTCTACTCCAAAAGCGAAGAAGATCACAAACAGCACTTGAGGCTAGTGTTGGAAACCCTTAGATCCGATAAGTTGTACGCGAAATTCTCCAAGTGTCAATTCTGGATTCGGAAGGTGACTTTCCTCGGTCATGTGGTAAGCGAGGAGGGTATTCACGTGGATCCTTCCAAGATTAAAGCGATAGAGAACTGGTTGGCACCGAAGACACCCACAGAAATCCGTCAATTCTTGGGTCTCGCCGGCTATTATCGGAGAGTCATCCAGAACTTTTCCAGAATTGCCAAACCCTTAACCACTCTGACACAGAAAGGTGTACCCTTTTGTTGGAGTGAAAAGCAAGAAACAACATTCCAGACATTAAAGAAGCCTTGTGCAGCACGCCTGTTTTGTCCCTACCCGAAGGGACAGAGGACTTCGTTGTCTATTGTGATGCGTCTAATCAGGGCTTAAGCTGTGTGCTTATGCAAAGAGGAAAAGTAATTGCTTATGCCACGAGACAGTTGAAGGCACACGAGGTCAACTATACTACGCACGACCTAGAGTTAGGAGCAGTAGTCTTTGCATTGAAGATTTGGAGACATTATCTCTATGGGACCAAGTGTATGATCTTCACTGACCACAAGAGCCTACAGCACACCTTCGATCAGAAAGACTTAAACATGAGGCAACGACGATGGGTAGAACTACTTAGCGATTATGAGTGTGAAATCCGCTACCATCCCGGCAAGGCCAATGTGGTAGCAGATGCCCTTAGCCGAAAGGAAAGTTCGAGCCGCAAGGTGAAGACCCTGACGATGACTATCCATTCCCACTTATCCATGCAAATCCAAGAAGCCCAGTTAGAATCCCTCAAACCCAAGAATGTGTCAATCGAAGCCTTGAGGGGAATGGATAAGAAACTTGACATCAGAGGTGACGGAGTCTACTGTTTCATGGACCGAATCTGGATCCCAAAATCTGGAGGATTCAGGGAGATTGTCATGGAGGAAGCACACAAGACCAGATACTCTGTTCACCCAGGTTCGGATAAGATGTACTTGGATCTCAAGAAACAATACTGGTGGCCAAACATGAAAGCTGAGATCGCTACATTCGTGGGCAAGTGTCTGACTTGCGCCAAAGTGGAAATGGGAGATGATTACCATGGATTTCATCACCAAGTTACCCAAGTGTCCGAGTGGGTACGATACCATTTGGGTAATTGTCGATCGTTTGACAAAGTCCGCTCACTTCATTTCAATCAAAGAATCATTCAAGATGGAAAAACTCGCGCGAATTTACATCTAAGAGGTAGTCTGACTGCATGGTGTACCTGCGTCCATTATCTCTGATCAAGATAGCGGGTTTACCTCGAGATTTTGGCAGTCTCTCCAGAAGGCTCTTGGATCTAAGCTAGACATGAGTACGGCCTATCATCCTCAGACCGATGGACAGAGTGAGAGAACTATCCAAACCCTGGAGGACATGCTTAGAGCATGTGTTATCGATTTCGGAAAGTCGTGGGACGTACATCTGCCTTTAATCGAGTTCTCGTACAACAACAGTTACCACACCATCATCAAGGCCGCCCCATTTGAAGCCCTCTACGGTCGCAAGTGCAGATCTCCTCTATGTTGGGCCGAGGTAGGGGACATGAAACTAGCCAAGAGTCGAGTCCCTGACAGTGCTCTCACAGGTCCTGAAATTATTTGTGAAACCACCGAGAAGATCATCCAAATCCGGGAACGATTGAAAGCTTCACGAGATCGCCAAAAGAGTTACGCTGATAACTGACAGAAACCTCTGGAATTCCATGTTGGAGACCGTGTCCTGTTGAAGGTCTCGCCCTGGAAAGGCATGGTACGCTTCGGAAAGCATGGGAAACTTAATCTGAGGTACATTGGACCCTTCAAGATCCTCGCCAGGATCGGTCTTGTAGCCTATAAACTTCGATTACCCCATGAGCTCAGTAACATCCATCCCGTCTTCCATGTCTCAAATCTCAAGAAGTGTTTATCCGATGAAACCCTAGTGATTCCATTAGACGAGATCGAAATCAACGAAAACTTGAACTTCGTGGAGGAACCGATCGAAATCATGGATCGAGAGGTCAAACGTACAAAGAAAAGCTGCATCCCGATAGTGAAGGTTCGCTGGAATGCCAAGCGGGGACCGGAATTCACTTGGGAGCGTGAAGACTCAATGAAACAGAAGTATCCGCATCTCTTTCTAGATACATGATTTGTATCTTAATTATGAATTTCGGGACGAAATTCCCTCTAATGTGACAACCCGAAGTTCGTACCATTATTTTTAATCCTTTTCGTAATCCTTTTCGTGAATCCATTCGTCGTTTTCAAAAATTCGTTTCCGTTTATGTTATTAAATTAAGTCATTAATTTAAGATTGCTATTATGACTTAATGGGTGTCCCAAAGCGTTTAGAACTCATATTAACACCCCATTCTAGTAATCGGAAGATTTTTAGAATTGACCATATCGGGTTACGACAACTTGATCGGGTGCGACCAAAAGCCACGACTAACGTCGATATCGGGTAGAATTCCACCGTATCCAAATCTTAGTCCCCTTTTAAAGAGTATTAAGCTTCCATTTGAAGCTTTTGCTCTCTCTCACTACTCTCTCTCTCTCTCTCTAACCTCTTGTGACAACCCAAGTTGTCCCATTACATTTCCCCGTTACCGTTAACGGAATATTCCACTGTATAAAAGTTCCGTTAATTAGAGGGCGTCAATTTAATAAACATTCCATTTGGTTACATTTAACATGCCGTTAAGTTGTGATAAAAGGAAATGAAAACACAGGACACACATTTCCATTTATTTGGAAAATGTTAAGTTTTATTATTACGACCACTAAATCGGGTGCGACCAAAAGCCCCGTTTAACGGCAGTATCGGGTAAAATTCCACTAAGCCCCGACTATGAACCCTATATAAGGGTGAGTGGAGTCCATTGGAGACTTTTTACACTCTCTCTCTATACTCTCTCTCTAGACCCGTTTTCGCCCCGAATCCGCAACCAAACGCTTCCAAATTGTAAGTCCGCCTACCCTAGCTTGTTCTAAACATTACTAGCTGTAGTTATAGCCCAAAAACCATCCAAGAAGGCATGGGATAAGGAGTTTACGGCCCAGGAACACTCTAGGGCCGTAAACCCCTAAAATGGTGCCAAACATGCCTTTAAACTTGCCCTTAAACTTGGAAACTAATTAGGGATCTAGCCTAGGAGTGTTTAAACATCAAAACACAATGCTTGAGGGCATAAAAGAGATTTTAAGGCCCAAGCACATGCTTAGGCCTTAAACCCCTCTAAACCATGTCAAAATGCCCCAAAAACACTCCCAAACCACCCTTAGGCTTCATGCATAGATTAGGGACTTAGTATTTGGGGTTTGGATCAATTAAACACATTAAAATGAAGGATAAAAAGGAGTTTACGGCCCAGGTCTATACCAAGGCCGTAAACACCCCAAATCATGCCCAAAGTGTGGTTTTGCTTCCCCAAATGGCCTTAGACATTTACCATAAAATACTAGGAAGGATTTAAGGGCTTAAACACAAGAAATGGAGGGACTAAAAGGAGTTTATGGCCCAAGCAAGTGTCTAGGCCGTAAACTCCCAAAAACACATCCAAATGATAGTTTTAATCCCCCAAAATAGCACCACACTCCATTAGAAATTGCTAGAAAGGTAATAGGGGCTTGAAACTTCACAAAACTCTAAGGGTGAGAGTTTACGGCCGTAAACTCCCTTAGGAGTGTCCCTAGGCCGTAAACTCCAAGTTAATGCCCTTAGAAGCCTTAAAACCACTCATGCCTTTTATGAAAAGTACTTAGAATAATTCCATGATGCAAGTAGAAGCCTTAAACACCCTAGAACCCATCACCATGAGTTTACGGCTGTAAACTCATGGTGAGATGTCACTGGGCCATAAACTATGTGATAAGGGTTTACTCTCGGATAGCAAGCTCCATTCCTTAGCCATACACAACTTTAGACGCTACCCGGGACACCCAAACACTTAACCAAAGTGTTTTTCGCTCCTGTGAGCGCGTATATTTGTATTAAATATGCTAATTGTATGTGAACATATGTTAAATATGTCATTGTGTGTGTTCAAGTCCTTGCGTGACACCGAACGCCCAACCGGCACCTTCGTCGGACCTACTTACACCAGGTGAGTTCATACCCCTGAATGAACCTTTTAAATGTTTTTACATGTTTTATAGGGGGGGATACAAGTTAAACATGCCAGTTATCATATCAATCACATGTGATTGATAACCCGCATGCACAAGATTTTACCACTGTACACTGTTTTACCGAGTAGGACACTATAAATGGCTTTCAAAAAGGGTTTTTCACTTGTTCAAGTTCTTACTATTATTGTTTTATCAAAGTTCCATTTTCAAACTGATTTATGAAATATTCCCAAAGATTTTTAAAGGTTTTCACACTTATTTTACCAAAGAATACAAATGCGATTTTTCTGAGTAATAAGGTTTTTCCAAGGTTTTCATGAATACTTTTACTTGTTAGTTACTGCTGCTTCACTTATACTTATTTTTAAACTCCAACTCAATAACGCTTTCACTTTGTGATGTGTTTATACTTGGTATTGCCTCTATTTCGCTTATACTTGTAGTCGCTTATACTTGATAGACACTCTTACTTCACTTATCGTCGTCTCCACTTCGTGATACACTTACACTTGGTACACTTATACCTCATGATTCGATTATCCCACCCTGTACGCTTATACTTCACGACTCGGATGTCCCACTGTACGCTTATACTTCACGACTCGGATGTTCCACTGTACGCTTATACTTCACGACTCGGATGTTCCACTGTACACTTATACTTCACTGTATGATACCAATTGATACACACTCAAGCGTAGTTAGATGTATGTTTATGCTTGTATAGATGCATATAAATAATGATTGAAGGACTTAGGAAGGCTTGTCCGCCCTATTTCCTTTTCTTCGTTGAGATGTGGTCTGGTGGGATCAGATGTCCATCTGAAGGTCGTTCGATTCATTAGTTATATATTATGTACACGAGCATAGACATACGGGTTTTCTTCAGTCAATTCAGTTAAGAGTCTCTACCTCTAGGTCAGCACTTACATTAGAAACCCACTACCCACTGTTTGGAAGTCATTACCCATTATTTGGGATGCATCTTCGGGACACGGCCTTCTCTGTCGTCTAGTTGGTAACCAGAGTCTCCTGTAGGGAGAGCGGACATTGTGTGTATAGATCTATACGGGATTGACACCCCCGCACCCTGACTGCTAGCTACAGTCCACGGCTCACCAAGCCAGGGGGTGACAAATGTCACATTATATAGACGCTTGTAGGGCGTCTGGTACTCTAGTGTCGGTTAGTATGGTTACGAGTATCCCGGGTTACCTTATAATTCATGGCCTTAAGGTAACGGTATTTCGCCAGCAATTCACACTGTATGCTGGTAGCTCATTTTCAGAGTCACACTGTAGACCTTACAAGACGTATCTTTCATTTGATACCGTCTGGGGTCTGTCTCCTCTGTTTTGACCTTACAAGACGTATCCTTCATTTGATGCTGTCTGAGGTCTGTATCCACTGTATTCACAGAATCCACTGTATTCACTATATTCATTGTATTCACTGTGTTCACTATTTTAGACCTTGCTAGACGTATCTTTCATTTGATATTGTCTGCGGGCTGTATTCACTGTTTTAGACCTTACTAGTTGTACCTTTCATTTGGTACCTTCTGGGGTCTGTGTCTCCACTTGTTAGACTGAACCAGGCGTGTCGTTTGTTTGATACTTTCCTGGAGTCTATGGTTCCTTGCCTTAGTCAGCAGTCCTCACTGCTGAGGCATATGATATTCCCTGATGTCGTTTGCTTTCCTTAATAATCAAATTCAGTATTTTGATAATGATAGCAACTTAGGGAAAACTACTTTTTACCACACAACACTGACCAGCCTTGGTAGAAGGTTGCTTTATTAAAAGAAAATATAGGATTTTCTGGAAAGAACTCTAATACACAGTAAACACTTAAACTATTACTTATTTAAGTTATTTGAATAAAACGTCACTAAATGCTTATGAACTCACCAGCATTTGTAAAAATGTTGATACTCGCTTTTCAAATAACTTGTATTCTCAGGTTAGCATTAGACAGGTACACCTCGGAGCAGTTGACGAAGATAGCTTATTACCTTGCTGTACTTATTATATTTGTCTGTATTACTTTGATGTATTGTAATGTAACTATGTAAAAAATATTACTATTAATGCAATGTTTTGTTGTATTTCGATTACTATATGCATGTGTTGTGATACTTGACATGACGTCATCCACCCCATAACGTTTCCGCCGTTCCGGTTTTGGGGTGTGACAGATTGGTATCAGAACATTGTTTATAGTGAGCTAAGTATATCAATTCATAAAAGATATACAACCTATAAACACAATGGGATAAAACACTCTGACCAAGAATTATACTTTAAAATATAACCATATTTTACCAAAGTATAATAACATCCAAAATCTAAACACTCAAACAAACGTATCACAAGAAGAACAATAATAAAAGTCTTCGGATGTTGAGCCCTACAGTCAAACTTGGGCAGTTATGTAATCGTAAGTTGGGATAAATGTAACCTAATCAACTACATTTATCCGAGATGCGATGAACGTGTGCTCGGGAGTGATAGTGGTGTGCAACAGGTCTGAAACTTACAAACTAGGAATGCTAGAGCCAAACGTAAAGTTAAAATACTATAGGAGTATTTTGGAACGCTAAAAGATTCACAATAAACCCAGAATCATATTCAGAAGATAAGAATCAAACAAGAATTAAAATACCATAGGGGTATTTTAGAATACATAAGCAACCTTGCGTGAATAACTAAAAAGATCCTTATTGATATACCTACAACTACAGAGAGTATACTCCCAGAGTTATATATAATAAGGATCCCATAGGCTAAGAATGTGTGGTTTCGCTCTATTTCCTTTTCCTCGTTGGGATGTGGTTCTAGAGTAGTATCACATATTCGAAGGCCTATCGGATTTAAGCTATATATGATTTGTATACCCTGTGTAATCATAGCAGGACTCGATATGGATCATCCAGTGAAATGTTAATAATCTCTTAGGATTCTTTAGACATTTCCATTCTCGCGTGAACCCTGTAGAAAATCCTACCCACTTCAGTGCTTGACAGAAGAGTTGATTCCGACCCTGAAAAGGTTCATTGAGAAGATTTCCTGTTCGTAAATAAATGAACTGGGTCGAGACTATTGAATTCACCAGGTGCCTATATTCTTTTAGGGACATTCGGTGAGGAATTCACCTAAACCTTGGAGATTCCCAGTCATCCATCATGAAGTGATGACACCCACAGTTGGAATCAGAAGGAAGGCGGAGTAGAAATTCAATATGTCCATACGAGAAGAGAACCCTAGGAAACTACCCAAAGGAAACCAACGCCGATTCCAGTCAAAGATACGAGGCAGACAAAGGTAGCCAGTACATGAAACCCGAGAATTGTCTTTTCCTCGTATTCATCACGATAGTTCACCCTTAAAATAATACAATTTAGTGAGTTAGTGGTTACACTACTCACACTATGTGTTAGGTAAATCGTCGTTTCCCATTTCCAAATACATGATTAGGGCGGATCCCCGCATCTTTACTGAGAGAATTTTAGCCATCTGCCCTTGTGAGCCTCTCTTTCCGCAGTTTCGTTCCGAACTGTTCTCAAATATCTCCAGGCCGGTGAGTGAAACCTTCTCTAGTATAAAGGTAACTTAGTAGGAACGACTCGCATCTTATGGCCTTTTTCCGATACTCATACACTCACTTCGATTACCAGGACTACATCATAGGGATGTAGGTCGGCACTCAGACAACCAGTACCCGAGGCACGAGAAATATTTATGCCTAATACGTTCAGGACAGAAATGTCCAGGGTTAACTATCGTCCCTCATTATCTTGTATTCATTTCCATGTAGGAAAAACCATGCCACCGAAGAAGCGTAACCAAACCACAAGCAAGAAACCTGCTCTCTTATTCGATGAAGCTACGTTCCAAGCTGCAGTCTCAGCAGCCGTAGCAGCTGTCATGGCTCACCTGAATGCTAACACTGCCAATGTTAGCAAGGGCCCTGTCGGGATTTCCAATCCTGGCGATGGACAGCAGCAACCAACACTTTCATACCCAGTCATCCAAGAACCTCAATCGAACCCACTAAAGAGGAAACTCAAGATTGAGTAGGGAAGTACCTCGGCTCAAGGACCTTCCGAAGGGCGACGAGCTGAGACGGCCAATGCTCCTGTAAATCCTTCCCTCCCGACTCCAAGAAAACCATACCTAGGAGACCTTCCCCACTGCAGCAAGTGCAACTACCATCATCATGGTGCCTGCCGGGAACTCTATTGTGCTAGGTGCCACATGTTGGGGCATACTGCTCGCGTCTGCAGAACCCCAGTTGAGTTCATTACATCAACCACCAATGTGGCGACCCGTACAGTTTGCCACCTATGTGGTAAAATGGGACACTTCAAAAGGGATTGCCCAACTGAAAGAAACAACAAAGACACTGAAGGAGCCTGACACTACTGCTTAGGGAGAAGCAGCAAGGAACTCGTTAGATTTTTGGTACGTCTCTCGATCTCGGATAACTAAACTAAGAACAACAAAAGACTAATTCAAGTGTAAATTCTTCCCAGTAAGGCGAAAGTCGCAGCACTGTTATAAAATTTAAAATTTGTTAGGTAAAACTATAATGGCTAAACATATACGTTACGGCCATGTATATTTAAGATGGACAGACCTAGAGTGAGTGAATGCCGCCTCATTTCCTGTTCCTCGTTTGGTTGTGGATTTAGGGCGGGGTCGCTCAGTCAATAGTCCTCCCCACCTTAAATATACATGACTAGTATATGTGAGGCGATTATAGAAATGCCTCGTGAGAATCCGTTCATGAAAAGATACTCTATTTGGAAACACTTAGGGCTCTCTATAGTTCCGCGTCGACTCTATTGGTCCAAGTATCCGCGGTAGTGATACATAGGACGAAACCCCGAGACGCCTAGAACTTGTGTGCCTGTTCGGCACATGACTCTATCGATCTTCACTTTATATCAGATCGAAGTGTGCCAACTTTGACGACCCTATCAATCATGGTTTGACTTCGTTCAACCATGTGTTCACCTTTAGTGTTGTGTAAAAGAACTTTCTCCGTAGCCATGTCGGCAAATAAAGGTTCATCAGAACCTAAACCTAACACAAATAATCAAACCTAATGCGATCCGTCAATCGTCCCTCTTATCCCAAAACCTTCCGAAGTACCCAAGGGAAGGTACCGCACACTGTTGACCGACCCCTCGTAGTCAGATAAACACCGAAGCAAAAGGCACTGCAGATACTCTAAGAAGACGACCACCATCCGAAGCATACTCCGTAGAATCCCCCGGGAGACCCTATACCCACTAGATTTGACCTAGACCGAGAAAACTCAGAACCTTCGGAGGAGTAGTTGTAGATTATGCTCGCGTTACTCAGGCACTTCGTCCGCCCAGTTATAGACGAGCAGTGCCTATCATCCTCCACCCTCTCGTATGGAGGAAATCGTCGTCGCCCTTTAGACGATAGACTTCATTCTCTGAAGTGAACACTAGGATACCGAGAACCACAGGATAACCTTCGCAGCCAAGAATACTTGGTAAAGTGTGAACGTGGTTGCGTTAAGCCTCGTAACCCTGATCCCGAAGAGATTATAGACTCGACACCAGCCTTGGTGTTAGTCGAGGGGTTATGCAGGAGCATGCACTTTCCACACCAGAATAAACCGAAGTCTTAGAGATTCATTGGACTATTAGGTGTTCCACGAATACTATCTCACGTAGAGATAGTAGAACCACCTCCCGAGATAGTCCAACACCCGTTAGTGCATGTCCATTTTGCACAAACTTGAGATAGACACTCTACAGCAAACCGATAACCATAGTCACGCAACCCACTCGACGACCTAGAAAGTCTATATCAGCCAGTTGACAGAAAACATAAAACCAAAGACCACTTGAGATTTCTAAGAACCAACCTGAAGGACTACACTACCAATACGAGAGAGAACGTTAGGAACTTCGGAATGGCGATCACGCCAGTGATGATCTTGCCATAGACGTACACTATGTTCTTAGTACTGAGAAGCTCTACCCATTCCGAGAGCGTAGGACCATCCGAGAATCCTCATGGAGTCATGGTCCAACCCCTTTCAAGCCGTTACTACCCTCGGATATACCACAGGATTCACACCCGATCGATCCACTTCGTAGACTGGATATGTGATTCCCGACAACACTCTTCGTGCCTTAATCATCTTGATAGAATCCATTGAGATCTCTAACCCTATAGATACACAAGTTGGAAACCCACTAGCTACACTAGACGGAATCCGCATCCCGTACGTGAGGGTCTGTTGGAATGACAAACACAGACCAGAGATCACATGGGAATGCGAGGACAACCGTATAGGAAGTACTCTCTTACCTATACATGGCCATTCATACCTACTTCCTTCATTAGACCTGAATTTCGGGACAAAATTCCCTCTAACGGGGGGATGATGTGACAACCGAAATTGTCCCGTTACATTTCCCCGTTACCGTTAATGGAATATTCCACTGTATAAAAGTTCCGTTAATTAGAGGGCGTCAATTTAATAAACATTCCATTTGCTTACATTTAACATGCGATTAAGTCGTGATAAAAGGAAATGAAAACAAAGGACACACATTTCCATTTATTTGGAAAATGTTAAGTTTTATTATTACAACCACTAAATCGAGTGCGACCAAAAGCCTCGTTTAACGGTAGTATCGGGTAAAATTCCGCTGAGCCCCGACTATGAACCCTATATAAGGGTGAGTGGAGTCCATTGGAGACTTTTTACACTCTCTCTCTAGACCCGTTTTCGCCCAGAATTTGCAACCAAATGCTTCCAAATTGTAAGTCCGCTTACCCTAGCTTGTTCTAAACATTACTAGCTGTAGTTATAGCCCAAAAACCATCCAAGAAGGCATGGGATAAGGAGTTTACGGCCCAGGAACACTCTAGGGCCGTAAACCCCTAAAATGGTGCCAAACATGCCTTTAAACTTACCCTTAAGCTTGGAAACTAATTAGGGATCTAGCCTAGGAGTGTTTAAACATCAAAACACAATGATTGAGGGCATAAAAGAGAGTTTACGGCCCAAGCACATGCTTAGGCCGTAAACCCCTCTAAACCATGTCAAAATGCCCCAAAAACACTCCCAAACCACCCTTAGGCTTCATGCATAATTTAGGGACTTAGTATTTGGGGTTTGGATCAATTAAACACATTAAAATGAAGGATAAAAAGGAGTTTACGGCCCAGGTCTATACCAAGGCCGTAAACACCCCAAATCATGCCCAAAGTGTGGTTTTGCTTCCCCAAATGGCCTTAGACATTTACCATAAAATACTAGGAAGGATTTAAGGGCTTAAACACAAGAAATGGAGGGACTAAAAGGAGTTTACGGCCCAAGCAAGTGTCTAGGCCGTAAACTCCCCAAAACACACCCAAATGATAGTTTTAATCCCCCAAAATAGCATCACATTCCATTAGAAATTGCTAGAAAGGTAATAGGGGCTTGAAACTTCACAAAACTCTAAGGGTGAGAGTTTACGGCCGTAAACTCCCTTAGGAGTGTCCCTAGGCCGTAAACTCCAAGTTAATGCCCTTAGAAGCCTTAAAACCACTCATGCCTTTTATGAAAAGTACTTAGAATAATTCCATGATGCAAGTAGAAGCCTTAAACACCCTAGAACCCATCACCATGAGTTTACGGCCGTAAACTCATGGTGAGATGTCACTGGGCCATAAACTATGTGATAAGGGTTTACTCTCGGATAGCAAGCTCCATTCCTTAGCCATACACACCTTTAGACGCTACCCGGGACACCCAAACACTTAACCAAAGTGTTTTTTGCTCCTGTGAGTGCGTATATTTGTATTAAATATACTAATTGTATGTGAACATATGTTATCATATGTTAAATAGGTCATTGTGTGTGTTCAAGTCCTTGCGTGACACCGAACGCCCAACCGGCACCTTCGTCGGACCTACTTACACCAGGTGAGTTCATACCCCTGAATGAACCTTTTAAATGTTTTTACATGTTTTATAGGGGGGAATACAAGTTAAACATGCCAGTTATCATATCAATCACATGTGATTGATAACCCGCATGCACAAGATTTTACCACTGTACACTGTTTTACCGAGTAGGACACTATAAATGGCTTTCAAAAAGGGTTTTTTCACTTGTTCAAGTTCTTACTTTTATTGCTTTATCAAAGCTCCATTTTCAAACTGATTTATGAAAGATTCCCAAAGATTTTTAAAGGTTTTCACACTTATTTTACCAAAGAATACAAATGTGATTTTCCTGAGTAATAAGGTTTTTCCAAGGCTTTCATGAATACTTTTACTTGTTAGTTACTGCTGCTTCACTTATACTTATTTTTAAACTCCAACTCAATAACGCTTTCACTTTGTGATGCGTTTATACTTGGTATTGCCTCTATTTCGCTTATACTTGTAGTCGCTTATACTTGATAGTCGCTCTTACTTCACTTATCGTCGTCTCCACTTCGTGATACACTTACACTTGGTACACTTATACCTCACGATTCGATTATCCCACCCTGTACGCTTATACTTCACGACTCGGATGTCCCACTGTACGCTTATACTTCACGACTCGGATGTTCCACTGTACGCTTATACTTCACGACTCGGATGTTCCACTGTACACTTATACTTCACTGTATGATAGCACTTGATACACACTCAAGCGTAGTTAGATGTATGTTTATGCTTGTATAGATGCATATAAATAATGATTGAAGGACTTAGGAAGGCTTGTCCGTCCTATTTCCTTTTCTTCGTTGAGATGTGGTCTGGTGGGATCGGATGTCCATCTGAAGGTCGTTCGATTCATTAGTTATATATTATGTACACGAGCATAGACATACGGGTTTTCTTCAGTCAATTCAGTTAAGAGTCTCTACCTCTAGGTCAGCACTTACATTAGAAACCCACTACCCACTGTTTGGAAGTCATTACCCACTATTTGGGATGCATCTTCGGGACACGGCCTTCTCTGTCGTCTAGTTGGTAACCAGAGTCTCCTGTAGGGAGAGCGGACATTATGTGTATAGATCTATACGGGATTGACACCCCCGCACCCTGACTGCTAGCTACAGTCCACGACTCACCAAGCTAGGGGTGACAAATGTCACATTATATAGACGCTTGTAGGGCGTCTGGTACTCTAGTGTCGGTTAGTATGGTTACGAGTATCCCGGGTTACCTTATAATTCATGGCCTTAAGGTAACGGTATTTCGCCAGCAATTCACACTGTATGCTGGTAGCTCATTTTCAGAGTCACACTATAGACCTTACAAGACGTATCTTTCATTTGATACCGTCTGGGGTCTGTCTCCTCTGTTTTGACCTTACAAGACGTATCCTTCATTTGATGCTGTCTGAGGTCTGTATCCACTGTATTCACAGAATCCACTGTATTCACTATATTCATTGTATTCACTGTGTTCACTATTTTAGACCTTGCTAGACGTATCTTTCATTTGATATTGTCTGCGGGCTGTATTCACTGTTTTAGACCTTACTAGTTGTACCTTTCATTTGGTACCTTCTGGGGTCTGTGTCTCCACTTGTTAGACTGAACCAGGCGTGTCGTTTGTTTGATACTTTCCTGGAGTCTATGGTTCCTTGCCTTAGTCAGCAGTCCTCACTGCTGAGGCATATGATATTCCCTGATGTCGTTTGCTTTCCTTAATAATCAAATTCAGTATTTTGATAATGATAGCAACTTAGGGAAAACTACTTTTTACCACACAACACTGACCAGCCTTGGTAGAAGGTTGCTTTATTAAAAGAAAATATAGGATTTTCTGGAAAGAACTCTAATACACAGTAAACACTTAAACTATTACTTATTTAAGTTATTTGAATGAAACGTCACTAAATGCTTATGAACTCACCAGCATTTGTAAAAATGCTGATACTCGCTTTTCAAATAACTTGTATTCTCAGGTTAGCATTAGACAGGTACACCTCGGAGCAGTTGACGAAGATAGCTTATTACCTTGCTGTACTTATTATATTTGTTTGTATTACTTTGATGTATTGTAATGTAACCATGTAAAAATTATTACTATTAATGCAATGTTTTGTTGTACTTCGATTACTATATGCATGTGTTGTGATACTTGACATGACGTCATCCACCCCAGAACGTTTCCACCGTTCCGGTTTTGGGGTGTGACACCTCTCTCCTCAATCCAACTTAAGGTCCAAAATCATCCAATTTCAAGACCCAAAACATCAAGGTAATCATCCTAAGTTGTTGTTCAACCTTTTCAGATTTTAAATTCGAGTTGAATCTATGGTTAAGGACCATATTCATGAGTTTACGGCCCTAGAACATGCTTGGGCCGTAAACACATATAAAGAGGATTTTTGAGCCTTAAAACCCCTCCAAACCAACTTTGGGGCTTAGACATGACTTAATGGCTTACCAAATCGGACTTAGAACACCTTGAACATCATTTTTGAGGAGTAAACATGAGTTTACTACCCAAGAACATGCTTGGGCCGTAAACTCATCTTCATGGGGAGTAAACTCAAAATCAAGTGTTTAAATGCCACTTAAACACACCAATAGCCTTGGATTAAATTCTAGAACCAACCACAATCGATTTAGGGACCTTAAACATGATGAAAAACACTCCTTTGAGTGTTCACGGCCGTAAACCCCCCAAGAATGGGTTCCTGGGCCGTGAACTTACATACACAAGTCATATGATGCCCTAAACTCATTCTAAGGCTTGTATAATTGGTTTGAATCACTTGTGACTGAATTAGGACCACCAAAACACTTTGTGAATGGGCACACAAGAGCTTACGGCCGTAAACACATAGTTTACTGTCGTAAACTCCTCTAATGGTCCTTAAAATGTTTAAAATACTTTCCAATGCCTTAAAGCCAAACCTAGATTTAACCCCCAAGTGTTTCAAGGCCATTTAGCATCCAAAAACACCACTCATGATTTCACGGACGTGAACTCATGTGGGTGTGGTGTTTAGGGCCGAAAACTCTTCTAAGAGTTTACTCTTGAAGAGTAAACTCCATTCCTAAGCCATACATGTCCGTAGATGTCACCCGGGTCACTCCAAACACTTGATTTGAAGTGTTTTCGCGCATTGGAATGTATTATCATATCTAATTAGTGGTTTAAAGTCTAATTAGATACATTTGCATATCATTTGATATTACATAGGAACCTCATGCGTTATCAAGCCCCGAACCGACACTTAGCATCCAAACCGTCACGTTTTCTTATCTGGTGAGTTCATACCCCTACCCTTTTTCAATGTTTTTCACTATTTTCAGGGGGAATACAAGCAAAGTACAAGGGAATACTTGTACTCAAAACTTGTTTTTCATGTGTTGTGTTTCATATTACATATGCTTTTAACACTGATAATCGTAACAGACAACCACTTGAACTTACAGAACGCTTATACACAATATTTGTGAAATACATTATAAACTGTTATGTTTTATATTTCACAAATGGTTTTCCACAGTAAATCAGTTAAAAGCATGACATTTGAACTTTGAACATGAAACTTAGTACACTTTTTTGTCCTCGGTAACACTCCACAGAGATACGCGAGTGGAGGATTCATTGTTTGTAATAGGATCTTTCTGTATTATTACTAGTAAATTTGTTATTCCTATAAATTGGAGACACATCCTCAGTGAACACTCCATAGAGATACGTGAGTGGAGGACCGCACCCGTAACTAGAATCTCTTGGATAGGGAGCGTGACTTGAGTGTATAGATCTATTCGGGGCTGACTACCCCGCACCTGGTTGCTAGCTACAGACGAACCGAAAAGGTTCAAGGGTGACGAAAGTCATAAGGTGATTTGGACTATTTATTGCCATTTCTAGTGTATCGTATGGTTATGGAACTCGCAATTTAGATAACAAAGATTTACTAAATAGTAATAATGAATAAAGTAACTAGTTTACTTGGTACATATTAGTTTTATATACGTGTTAAAACTAATACATTTCATAAGGTCAACCAGGTTTTGGTATACATCTTTTACATTACAATTCGGATTGGTAACCAACATTTAGGAAAATATGGGATTTTCCTGGGATAACATTTATACATAACCAGAACGTGAAACTATTCAGACAACCAAACTTTACAATTCACAAGGGTAAACACATTTTCAGTATACATCTTTTACATTACACTTTGGATTCGATAACCAACTTTTAAGAAAATATGGGATTTTCTTGGTGTGTAACTTTTTCAGAAAACAGAAAGGAACTTGTACATTTTCAAAAAACAAAACCGCTTATGAACTCACCAGCGTTATGCTGATTTTCAAATTGCTTGTATTCTCAGGTCCGCATTAGACAGGTACCCGATGTTTCCTTTTGGCGAAGACGGAGTGCGTTGAAGACACGTCTTACTTTTGTTCATATATACTATGTATCACACTTGTACAACTTTACTTTTAAACAAATGTAAACTTTTATATGTAATGTAATGGTTGTTTACTTTACTTACTATGTGCATTGGATTTGATACTCAACGTGGAGTCCGCCCCGGAAATGTTTCCGCCTTCGGTTTTCGGGGTGTGACATGAGGATGATAGGTCGTGCTCATGTCTAGTTTAGTTCCAAGAGCCTTCTGGAGAGACTGCCAAAATCTGGAGGTAAACCTGCTATCTCGATCAGAGATAATGGACGCAGGTACACCGTGTAGTCGACCTACCTCCTGGATGTAGATCCGTGCGAGTCTTTCCATCTTGAACGATTCTTTAATCGGAATAAAGTGAGTGGATTTTGTCAAACGATTGATAATTACCCAAATGGTATCGTACCCACTCGGAGATTTGGGTAACTTGGTGATGAAATCCATGGTAATCATCTCCCATTTCCATTCAGGTATTTCGGGCTGTTGGAGCAGACCCGAGGGTTTCTGGTACTCGACTTTCACTTTGGCGCAAGTCAGACACTTGCCCATGAATGTAGCGATCTCGGCTTTCATGTTTGGCCACCAATATTGTTTCTTGAGATCCAAGTACATCTTGTCCGAACCTGGGTGAACAGAGTATCTAGTCTTGTGCGCTTCTTCCATGACAATCTCCCTGAATCCTCCGAACTTTGGAATCCAGATTCGGTCCATGGCACAGTAGACTCTATCACCTCTGATCTTAAGTTTCTTATCCATTCCCCTCAAGTCTTCTCTTGACACGTTCTCGGGTTTGAGGGCTTCTAATTGGGCGTCTCAGATTTGCATAGATAAATGGGAATGGATTGTCATCATCAACGTCTTCACTTTGCGGCTCGAACTTTCCTTTCGGGTAAGGGCATCTACTACCACATTGGCCTTGCCGGGATGGTAGCGGATTTCACACTCATAGTCACTGAGTAGCTCTACCCATCGCCGTTGCCTCATGTTTAAGTCTTTCTGATCGAAGATGTGCTGCAGGCTCTTATGGTCAGTGAAAATCGTACACTTGGTTCCGTAGAAATAATGTCTCCAAATCTTCAGTGCAAAGACTACAACACCTAACTCCAGGTCGTGCGTGGTATAGTTGACCTCGTGTGCCTTCAGCTGTCTCGAGGCATAAGCAATTACTTTTCCTCTTTGCATAAGCACACAGCCTAAGCCCTGATTAGACGCATCACAATAGACAACGAAGTCCTCTGTCCCTTCAGGTAGGGACAGAACAGGCGCGCTGCACAAGGCTTGCTTTAATGTCTAGAACGCTGTTTCTTGCTTTTCACTCCATCAAAAGGGTACACCTTTCTGTGTCAGAGTGGTTAGAGGTTTGACGATTTTGGAAAATTTTTGAATGAATCTCCGATAATAGCCGGCGAGACCCAAGAATTGACGGATTTTTGTGGGTGTCTTTGGTGCCAACCAATTCTCTATTGCTTTGATCTTGGAAGGATCCACGTGAATACCCTCCTTGCTTACCACATAACCGAGGAAAGTTACCTTCCGAATCCAGAATTCACACTTGGAAAACTTCGCATACAACTTCTCGGATCTAAGAGTCTCCAACACTAACCTCAAGTGTTGTTTGTGATCTTCTTCGCTTCAGGAGGAATTCCCGGTAGCTCTTTGGGAAAGACATCAGGAAAGTTACAGACTTCGAGGATGCTCGTGAGGTCTTTAACTTCCTGTTTTTCATTGATTACATGGGCTAGGAATGCTTGGCACTCGTTCCGCGGAAGCTTTTGAGCTTTGATGCAGGAAATGATGCGAAGATTGGAGCTAGGCTTATCGCCATAGATCATGAGAGTCTGACTAGAGGGGAGGTTGAGACGGATGGCTTTTTCGTAACAAAGGATATCAACATGATTAGGACTCAACCGATCCATGCCAATGATGACATCAAAGCTCTT
The DNA here is from genome assembly GCF_002870075.4 of Lactuca sativa. Taxonomy (NCBI): domain Eukaryota; kingdom Viridiplantae; phylum Streptophyta; class Magnoliopsida; order Asterales; family Asteraceae; genus Lactuca; species Lactuca sativa. The sequence goes on along the minus strand of NC_056627.2, from coordinate 112,333,816 downwards.
TATGGAGACTGGCATAAGGTCAATGGGAAAAGAATGGTCGTTCAAGGTAAGAGTACAACCTATGAAGATATCGTTAGCGTTTTCTTTCTCACCGTTAGCCATCTCGACGGTAAACGTTTCGGTTATTGGTTGGGGATTAGGTTTAAGTTTATGCTTGAACGAATGACTAACAAAACTTCTTTCGACACCCGAATCGAAAAGAATACTAGCATAAGAGTTGTCGAAAAGGAACATACCCGAAACAACGGTGGGATCAGCAACTGCCTCCTCTTGTCCCATGGCTAGGACTCTCCCAGTGTTATTAGCTGTCGTCTTCTTGGGGCAGTTCCTCTTGAAAATGCCTGACTTCTCCATAATTGTAGCAGGCTTGACCAACACCTGCTCCAGAAGATTGATTCGCGGATTGGGCTGGTGCTTTGCAGAATCGGACCGTATGCCCCTTTTTACCACAGTTTATACATGTCAGCTCACGGCAGGGGCCAGGGTTGTGGTGGTATTTGCACTTGTCACACTGGGGAAGGTTACCAGCATACCTACTAGTGGGTGTTTGAGCTGTGTATCCCACAGCAGAAGTAGCTGCAACACGGGTAGTAGCAGCATGGACTGCTACAGTCTGCTATTTCTTTGAGGATCCTTGAGAAGATTGACCCTTCTTCTTCTTCCAAAACTTCCTTTTCTCACCACTCCTCTTGGTCGGTTAAGTAGTAGTGGTTGCCTCCTCGTGGTCATCACTGTGGTCAATCAGAGTCTAGGCTAAGCTTTTGGCACTGTCATATGTATCCGGCCTCACAAATAAGACATTTCCCTTGGTCGGTTGGGTCAGCCCCCAGATAAATCTCTCGATCTTTTTACACTCCGGGGTAACCAATCCCGGGCAGAGTAGTGCTAGGTCATTGAATCTAGAAGTGTAGGCGGCGATATCGGAACCTTTCATCTCCAGGTTCCAGAGCTCATGCTTCGACTTCTGTATTTCTCCCCGAGGGCAGTACTCAGCTAGAAGAACTTCTTTCATGTCTTCCCATCCCATAGCATTGGCTACAGGTAGAGTTAAGGATTTGACTCGGCCGTTCCACCAAGTCAAAACTTTACTTTGTCAGATTCCGAACAGGCACAGATTTCAAAGGTAGATTCGATTTTCTTGAACCATCTAGTGAGGGAAATGACACCTCCAGTGCCATCAAAGGACGTGGGTTTCGCGTTCATGAAATCTTTATAGGAACCCTCTTTTCGGTGTCCCTGGCTATCTTTTTGGTTTTGAGGCTGGGGACCACCTCCTGAACCATCGGGGTTCATTTGCGACATAGCAGCTGCCACCGCAGCAGTAATAGCTGCCTAGAACATCACAGGGTCAAATTGAGGAGGAGGTGGTGGCGGAGGAGGATTGTTGTTCTTTGAACTGGGTCTTTTTCTTGGAGGCATCTTGATCTATAAAGATTAGGAATGAGAGGATGGTAAGTCCTCTGAATTGAATCAAGAGATATGACAGATATTGAATTCTATTAAGCGATAAAGCAGGTATGAGTTATCAAAGCAGATAAATTATCGCTAAAAGAATGATAGAGGAGCAACGTTGGAATGAGGATTTCTCTAACGAAGCTGGCACTAGAAATACTCCCATAGTATTTCATGATTCACTACGACGACGGCTCATTTTTTGGGTATTGGGTAAGTTTTAGGCATGTCGCATACTATAGTCACTCCCAAGCACATGTTGGCCGTGTCTCGAATGAATATAGTTGGCCAGGCTATATTGACCCTAGACACGACTACATAACTGCCCAGGTTTAACCGCAGCATACAACACCCATTTACTTATGTTTTGTTCAACTTGTAGTTACAGATCTCGATGGTTAGGTATACTTATATACTTTTTGAAAATACTTATATTTTAAAGTATACTTTTAGTTCAGAGCACTTAGGCCCCTTAGTGTTTATAGTTTTATACCATGTAAGGTTTGGTATACTTAGTTCACTATAAACATGGGCTCTGATACCAATCTGTCACACCCCAAAACCCAAGGCAGAAACGTTTAAGGGGCGGACTCCACGTTGAGTATCAAATCCAATGTACATAGTAAGCGAAGTAAAAAACCATTACATTACATATAAATATTTTACATTTGTTTTAAAGTAAAAAGTATTACAAGTGTGATATATATATATATATATATATATATATATATATATATATATATATATATATATATATATATATATATATATATATATATATATATATATATATATATATATAGACAAAAGTAAGACGTGTCTTCTACGCAATCCGTCTTCGCCAAAAGGAATCACCGGGTACCTGTCTAATGCGGACCTGAGAATACAAGCAATTTGAAAATCAGCATAAAGCTGGTGAGTTCTTAAGCGGTTTTGTTTTCTGAAAATGTATTGTTTTTCCTTTATGTTTTTGAAAAGTTACGCACCAAGAAAATCCCATATTTTCTTAAAAGTTGGTTACTAATCTGAAATGTAATGTAAAAGATGTACACTGAAAACATGGTTACTCATGTGAATTGTAAGGTTTAGTTATCCGGTTTGTTACACAAATCTGGTTATGTACAAATGTTACCCCAGGAAAATCCCATATTTTCCTGAAAGTTGGTTACCAATCTGTAATGTGAAAGTTGTATACTGAAAATCTGGTTGTCCTTGTGAAATGTATTAGTTTTAACATGTATATAAAACTAATATGTACAAGTAAAATAGATACTTTATTCATTATTACTATCAAGTAAATCTCTGTTATCCAAATTGCGAGTTCCATAACCATACGATAGACTAGATATGGCAATAAGTAGTCCACATCACCTTATGACTTTCGTCACCCTTGAACCTTTTGGTTCGGCTGTGGCTAGCAGCCAGGTGTGGGGTAGTCAGCCCCGTATAGATCTATACACTCAAGTCACGCTCCCTATCTAAGAGATTCTGGTTACGGGTGCGGTCCTCCACTCGCGTATCTCTGTGGAGTGTTCTTCGAGGATGTGTCTCCAATTTATAGGAATAACAAATTTACTAGTAATAATACAGAAAGATACTATTACAAACAATGATCCTCCACTCGCATATCTCTGTAGAGTGTTACCGAGGACAAAACAGTGTACTAAGTTTCATGTTCAAAGTTCAAATGTTATGCTTTTAACTGATATAATGTGGAAAACCATTTGTGAAAATATAAAATACAACATTTTATAACGTTTTTCACAAATAATACGGTAATGTGTTCTGCAAGTTCAAACGGTTATCTGTTATGATTATCAGTGTTAAAAGCATATGTAATATGGAACACAACACATGTAAAAACAAGTTTTAAGTACATGTATTCTTTGTACTTTGCTTGTATTCTCCCCCTGAAAATAGTGAAAAACATTGAAAAAGGGTAGGGGAATGAAGTCACCAGGCGAGAAAACGTGACAGTTTGAGTGCTAAGCGTGAGTTCGGGGCTTGATAACGCGCGAGGTTCCTATGTAATATGGAATGATACACAAATATATTTAATTAGACTTCAAACCACTAATTAGATAAGAATATACACTCTGAGGAGCAAAAACACTTCAATTCAAGTGTTAGGAGTGATTCAGGTGGCATCTAAGGGTGTTTAGGGTTTAAGTATGGAGTTTACTCTTCAAGAGTAAACTCCTTGAAGATTTTACGGTCCATTGACCATATCCCCATGAGTTAACGGCCATAAGCTCATGGGTGGTGGGTTCTTGGGTGCCAAATGGTCATACAATGCACACGGGAAGGTTCTAGGGTTGATTTCATGGCTTAGGAAGTGTTCGGGACTTGAAATGGCTTTGGAAAATGAGTTTACGGTCTAAGGAGATGTTCTTGGGGAGTTTACTACCTTAAACTCATGAGTTTACAACCGTAAACTCATGTTTGTACATAATTCACGGCTTTTGGTAGTTGTAAGTCAATCACATGTGATTCTAGACCAACATACAAGCCATACAAGGTGTTAAGGGCACTTTAACACCCATTGAAAGAGTTTATGGTCTAAGGAGATGATTTTACGGTCTAAGAATGTTCTTGGACTGTAAACTCTAGTTTGTTCCATTTGTGCATGTTTTGGTGCATTTTTTGAAGGGTTACAAGGTTCTATGCACTCATGGAAGTTCATTGGAGGTGTTTAAGGGCATTTTGACACTTAAACATGAGTTTATGGCCCATGAATGAGGGTTTACGGTCTAAGAACATGCTTGGGCTGTAAACTCATGTCCATACATCAAATGATACAATTTTGGGGTCCTAAGCTCATGCATGCAAGTTTCTAAGTCGAATCTAAGCCCTAGAAGTGTTTTGGAGGGGTTTTGAGGCTTCAAAACCCTCATAAGAGGTGTTCACGGTTTTGGGAGGGTCCCCAAACCGTAAACACATGTTCATATGTGTTTTGGGTGATTCCAACATGAATTTGCATACTATACAAGTTAAACAACAAGTTTAGGATGGATTCCTTACCAAATGATGCTTGAAATGAGGTCTTTGGGCCAATTTCGAGTTCTAGAGAGAGAGTGTAGTGAGAGAAAGTTTTTAGAGAGAGAGAGTAAAAGCCTCAAAATGATGTCACTCAATCCCTTATATAGGGGTTGAGTTTGTGGCCCGGAGGAATTCTACCCGATACTAACGTTAGACGCGACTTTTGGTTGTACCCGATAAATTTTGTTGTAACTCAACTTGGATGAAACTAATAATTTTCCAAATAAATATGGAAAATATTTTAATGTTTATAACTCATCCCGACACTTATGGAACCGAATTAAAAGTCGCGATTAACTTAATTTAACTCAAAAGTTAACGTATCAGATTGAATTTAACGGTTTTACTTAACGGGAATGGTTTTAGTGACGAAATAAATTACAAGTTGTCATAGAACAAATCCATACAAGGGAAAACAAAAAACAAAGTAAAAACATGAAGAAATTCTTGAACTACCCACCTCGATCTGATTATTGGTAGCAACTATGTGAAGATCATAATGACGATCACTGATGACCGTTTGTTGAATAAGATCGGGCCTCTCTCCAAAACACTTCTGGCAGGCAGTAAAATAGTTGAAGAACTATGAGAAATTTGTCTATATTAATCAGAACCGAGTAGTATGTGTTCTTGGAGAGATTAATTAAGTTGGAATACTCTCGTCATTCATCAGGACTTGTTGGATCACTTTGTTGTGTTGGATAGGCTGCATCAAGAAGAAATGTAAACACAAAAACCCTTCCCCTTCGTGGAAATGACATGTCTTTGGTAGTAACAACAACAAGAAGCAATTTAGAACAAGTGTACCCAAAACTACATTTACAAATTACAAGCATAATAATTATCTTAATTTTAGATCAATTCTTGTTGATTGAAAACCAAAATTGAAAAGAAGAAAGTTTATTTTACCAAAAACCATACCAGGATTGAAAGATTTCAGTAGATGATAGTAATGGGCTTTTGGTTTTATATGTCAACAATGGGACAGAAATTAGGAGAAAAGGGAATAATTTACCAAAAGACGACAACAACCATCGCAGGAGTCCATTCCTCTCCTTCGTCATCATCATCATCATCACCATCGAGAGAGAGAGAGAGAGAGAGCGAGAGAGAGAGAGAGAGAGAGAAAGAGAAGAGGGAAACTAATGAGTGGTGCGATGTTGTTAGCTGGATTAGTGTTTCAAAAGTTCGATCTTCATTACCATTTCCTTGAGCAGAGACATAGGTACAACATCCTCTCTTTAAAAAAAAGACATAGGTACAACATCTAAACTTTTTTTTTTTTTTTGTCATTGATCAGGTGGCAATTGTGGTTTAGATAAAAGAAACAGAAGGGGGGGGGGAGAGAGAGAGAGAGAGAGAGAGAGAGAGAGAGAGAGAGAGAGTCCGTGAGTGATGAGAGGTGCGATGGCGTTGGCTAGATTGGGGTTTGAAAAGTTGGATATTCATTACATTTTTTCTGAGTAGAAACACATGTGCGATTGTAGTTTTTAGAAGATAAACAGAGGTAGAAAAGATTAATGGAGGAAAGGTTGGCTGGTGACCTATTATAGGTTGTAGCGACAACGTGAGGAGGGTGGTGATACCGGAGGGTTGCCAGAAACTAGAGATCGTAAGGAGAGAGACAGAAGAGATGTAGGTTTGAGGGCATTGAATGTGTATAGAGGAGGTTAGGGTTTAGTGCTTTCAAGATCTAGAGATAGCGTAGGGTACATTGTTAGATGTAAAGCTTAATAAGGTTGTATGTTATGTTGTAAAGGGTATACCTCTTAAATTTCAAGAAATATCTAAAATGTTTTATATAATTATATAAATATGTAAGATAAAGATAAACAATTCCAAACGCCCCGTAGAAATGAGCATAAAATTCAAGACAACCAATTATGGTATATCCCCTAAATGTACTCTTTAAAAGATTGAACTTTGCTATACAAAAAGGCTTAACGGCGCAGATTGTTGCCCGTTTGTCATCAAACTTGTTGTACGATGATAATTAAATCTAAGGAAATACAAATTCGTAAAATAATTAACAAAAAAAATAAATAAATAACATCACACCTTTTATTTCTATTGATAATTGATAATAAGATTACAGGCGATGTTTACTAGAAATACACACATACAAAATCTTAATTTATGAATGAAGAGACTCCAAGAGTTTATTGTGGGATTCCAATCTCAACAACAAAATCAAACCCTCGATGGGTTTCACTCCAAAATCAAAACCATTTGATGCAAACTTCAAACATCACTTTTGCCACCCGATCGCCTCTCACACAACAGAAAGCAGTGATGAAGCAGTACCGCGGATTACGTGGCGCCGGTGAGCGGATAAACTACCATCGCCGTCGGATCCACAGTAATTTCTGACGGCGGTAAGTTCGTATGGTGACGTGTCGGTAGCAAGCCACTGTTCAACCGTGAATGTCTGTTGTGCGCAGGGGATGTGTGCTCCGGTAGTCGTTACCTCAATGTAATTACAATACCAACCATGATGAGCCCCGGTGCCGTCGGAGGTGATGTTCATCTCACACGGTGCTCCGGTCAAACAAGGGCCTCTTCCACTGAAAATGTCCAGATTGCTCCTCTCGAAATAGTTGTACCCAGGACCCATCAAACCCCCCCAAGCTTCTAGATTGTTGATCCTGATGCCATAGCCGGCGGCGTCGTATAGTGTTAACGTCATGTTGGAATCTGTTCCGGCTTTAAGTATCGATCCAGTTCTGACGTAAATGGTGTACACACAATCCGGATCAGACTGCAATTATTCGAAAAAGCTTAATAAGATTTTAAATGTTTTGAATGAATGCAGAGAGGAATAGGAGCTTACAGATCTGACGACGGCGGCGATGATGAAGACGATGAGGAGATTGAAGAACAAACGGTTGACTTTAGGAGCCATGGTTCCCTTGTTGGTAATGGTGCCGATGGGCAGATAGATCTGTGATGAATGGGGGAGTGGAGCGGGTGATATATGATATGGATGAAAATGAGGACATAGTGGTAGGGCCGGTCAATCCACGTGATACGTATATTTTCATCACACGTTGAGTTTCCATATATCTTTTTAGGAGTAGGGAGTCATATCTTTTAAAAATCGGTTTTTTTAGCTGAATCGGTATTGCGAACAGTTTTCAGTTTAATCGGTTCAGCCGTTGAATAAACCAGTTTTTATAATTTTTATTTTTTTATACATAAATACATACAAAAATAAATAATTTGATGTCCACAAGTGCAAATATTAAAATACACATGAAAACAAGTTCTAGATCAATCTAAATACATTAAAATAATTTATAACCATAAGTTTTACATCAATTCACATACATTAAAAAGAAAATAAAATCCTAGATGAATATAAACACATCAAAAAACTTCATAACATTTATCTTGTGTTTTTATTAAGATTTTTTTTAATAAATGTGAAAAAATACTAACGTTTATTATGCAAACAGTTTCATATCCATGTGTTTTTATTCAATTTATCAGTTCAATCAGATTTTTGTAAAAACCGACCGGTTTGATCCAGTTAAAAAATCGATAGAAAACCGGTGATAGTTGAACCGCTCCTTTCCCCGATTCCCAGTTCAAACTAGTTTTTAAAACATTGGTACCCATTTAAGCCACTCCCACATTATTTTTTATTGTTTATTTTTTGTCATCTTTCTTAACCCACAACACACAAAAACACTATTTTTTTAACCCACTTAACCCATTCAATTAAAAAAAAATATATACAAAACAAGCAAAGTAAAATCTTAATTAGCAATAGAGTTACCTCCGATACCACTCCTCTTCAGCGGATTGTTTAATTGGTTTTACTAACCCACTTCATCCTCTCTTTACTTTCTTTCTCTCATTTTTTCTTATACCATATGTTTTAATACGTATGCCTTAGTTGTTTTGTATTCTTTTTAAATTGAGTGGGTTGAATGAGTTGAGAAAAATAAGATTTCTGTGTATTGTGGGTTAGAAAAGTTGAAGAAAAAAGAGAAACAAAAACTGATGTGACGGTGGGTTCAGTCGGTTGGAAGGGAATGACTCTCTCATCCCTTATAAAGAATAAGAACATAAAATTTGATTTTAAATGAAGATATTAGATGGATAATAACTGATGTCTTTTTCCATTCTCAAATTAAACGAATAAATTATAAAATAAAATATATAGTTAAAAGGATACGATGAAATATATAAAAGAGAAATTAAATATCTTTATATTTTTTCTTCCTTCGCATTCTTCTATGAGTTTAAGATAATAATAATAAAGAAAGTCAACTTATACTGAGGATAAGTTTTTGTTTCATTCATGCAAAATCGTCCATTTAGGTTACATCAGAAAAGATAAATAAATAGCCACAAAGAATGTAACAAACTAGCATATCGTATTGGATCAGAAGCCTATCTAGAATAAGATAAACATGACATAAAGATAATAACAATTCCCTCAAGTTGAAGCATGAAGATTATGATGGGTTTTATGCATAAGAAACAGTCCTATGTGCTCATACAAACCCTAATGCTTGGATCTAGGTTTCTCTATTGTACATGCTTTGAATCCAAGACTAATAAACTTAGATCTAACATATTATAAACTGAATTAGGGTTTATAGAATCACCTTTGATTGTTATATAGCAATAACAATCAATTCCTGGCTTGGATTGGCCTTAGAAAGCTTAGTGCCTCAAGTGCTGCACCTCTAATGGAGTCACAAACACCATATGCAACTTGGATGAAGAGGAGAAGAAGAGAGGCTGCCCAAAAACGGCTGGAAACCCTAATGGAAGACTTGTCCACGTTTTTGGGGCATAGGGGCCCTTTATATACATGTAGGCTATTAGGGTTTACAACTAGGAAACCCTAATATGACTGCTTAGGCCCTAAGCAGCCCATGGACTCCTTAAACATATCCCTTGGACGATTTCTAATGGGCTTCCCATAGAATTCGTCCAACCTATATATTATTAGGTGATCCATAGCCCAATTATAATTATCTTATAATTACAACTTCAGTCCCCTAAGTTTAATTAATCCCTTTTAGCCACAAAATTAATTATCAATTAATTCTTGACTAATACTAATTAAACAATATGATTTCTCCTTTAATATATTATTCTCATAATATATTAATAAATCATATTTAAACCTTTCTCTCCTTAAATCATCCTACATATTGCTATGGTGAAGGCAACCCAAAAGGACCATGCTCATAATCGGGTCAAGTACATACCAAAATAGTTATGGACTTAGACACTAATCCAACAGATTACGAATGTTCAACTTGACCATGAGAGATTGTAGTCGTTCCGCGCCAAGTGGTTTAGTGAGTAAGTCCGCCAGTTGATCTTTGGTGTGAACCCAAACATGAGCGATCTCTTTTGATTCCACCCTTTCCCGAACAAATTAGCAATCCATTTCCACGTGTTTTGTGCGTTCATGGAAAACTGGATTGTGTGCTATGTGCTTTGCAGATTCATTGTCACACATGAGAGTGGTAGGCGAATTAATGACAACACCTAAATTAGTGAGTAGCCAACGAACCCAAAGGATCTCACTCACTGTCGTTGCCATCTCACGATATTCAGCCTCAGCGGAAGACCTTGAAACCACCGATTGTTTCTTGGATTTCCAATAAACAGGAGCTCCTCCAAGGAGAAGTAAGTATCATGTTCGAGAACGGCGCGAATAGGGACATCCCAACCAATCGGAGTCACTATAAGCTACTAGATTAGTAGACCCATCATTTGGAAGCAAAATACCTTGTCCGATTATGGTCTTCAAATAACGTAAAACACGTAAAGCTGCATCCCAGTGTGGCTGTTTAGGATCGGATACGAATTGACTCAAAATGTTAACCGAATATGTTATATCGGGGTGAGTGGCTTGTAAATACAAAAGACGACCAATGAGACGCCTATACATATTTGCATCAACCCGGTTTTCATTGTCACCTTTATCGAGTTTAAGGTTCTGCTCCATTGGAAAACGGCTTGGCCTGCACCCCAGCATACCCGAATCGTCCAAGATATCCATGGTGTATTTGTGTTGACTGAGAACTAAACCTTCTTCCGTACGTGACACCTCGATCCCCAAAAAAATATTTTAAGCTACCAAGATCTTTGATACTAAATTGGGTATGGAGATTAGCTTTTGTACTCTCAATCTTTTCTTCATTATTACCAACAATGACTACATCATCTACATAAATGAGAGCCACCACAAAAATATCGTTATTTTTCTAAATAAAAAGAGAATGGTCAGCATGAGATTGTATGAAACCAAGAGCACGAATAGCTGTGGTAAACTTGTGATGCCAATTGCGACTTGCTTGCTTTAAGCCATACAGTGACTTTTTAAGTTTACACACTCGCGTGTCTCCTTCTTTGCAAAATCCTTGGGGAATCTTCATGTATACATCTTCTTCCAAGTCACCATGCAAGAATGCATTATTCACATCGAGTTGGTGAATAATCCAATTCTTTTTTACCGCAACAATTAATAAAATTCGAATCGTAACAAGTTTAGCCACCGGAGCAAAGGTATCGTGAAAATCTACTCCTTCCATTTGCGTGTAGCCCTTTGCAACAAGACGGGCTTTGTGCCTCTCTATCTCACCATTTGGTTTGAATTTAGTCTTGAAAACCCATTTGGAATCAATGACACGTTTGCCTTTAGGAAGAGAGGTGAGCTCCCACGTGTCATTGTCTTCCAAAGCTTTTATTTCACGTTGCATTGCAAGCCACCATTCGGGTTGTCTAGCAGCCTGTTTAAAACTTTTTGGCTCATTGTGAAGAACAATAGCCGCTAGAAAGGCCTTATGTGAAGGTGAAAATTTTTTATATGAAACATAATGAGTTAGAGGATGTACCGTAGAAGCGACTCGATCGGACGGAGGTGGTAGATGATTGATCGATGGGGGAAGGTCAACTTCAAAATCTTGGAACCGGGTTGGTTGACTTCTTGTTCGAGTGGCACGGTGATTATCAGGGGGTTCTAAATGTGTTGGTTGTGTCTCTACTTCAGTGACGTCATCATGCATGTTGATGGCGCCAGCATCTTCTAAAGTTGCTGAAGAGTCAATAAGGGCCTCATGGGTTACGTCAGCCCCATCATCATGTGATCCGTTCTCGTCGTCATGCATGGAAGGGTTGGGAATATCACCATGCAACGTGAATAAATCTTCATTTTGTGATTGTTTATTTGTTCCAACATAATTCATTGGAAATTCATTCTCTAAGAACCGTACATCACGAGAGACTATTATCTTTTTACTTTCCAAATCATATATTTTATATCCCTTAGTGCCATGGGGATATCCAACAAATATGCCGGGCTTACCCCGTTTCTCAAATTTGTCTCCCCCGGTGTCTGTGTTTCTATGATAAGTCAAACACCTAAACACCCACATGTGTTCATATGAGGGTTTTCGCTGGAACAGTACCTCATAAGGCGTGGCACCATGTAAAACTTTGGTGGGCATTCTATTAATGACATATGTGGCTGTCAATATACAACCCCCCCCCCCCCACCCAAAAGGTTGTGGGCAAATTAGCTTGAAAGCGTAAGGCATGTGCAGTTTCAAGTAAATGTCGATGCTTGCGTTCGACGACCCCGTTTTGTTGCGGGGTGTGCGGGCAAGATGTTTCTAAAATAATTCCTTCTTGTGCATAAAAATCGTCCATGTCATTTAATACAAACTCCCCCCATTATCACACCTTACACGCTTTATTTGAATACCAAATTGTGTTTTGACCAGTTTGTGAAAATCCATGAGGCATGTGCTTGCCTTATGTTTGTGTTTAATTAAAAAGGTCCATATAGGCCTACTGAAATCATCTATAATGGTAAGAAATTAAGACGCTTTGCTCATAGACAAGGTTCTATATTTCCCCCACATGTCACAGTGCACCAAATCAAAACATGAAAGAGTTTTTATTTCACTAATGGGAAAAGGGAGGCGTGTGTGTTTAGCTTTAAAACAAGCATCACATATGTTATTGTCTTTAGAAACATCAATAAAATTTAATTTCGAAATCTTCTTGGTGGATGGATGACCTAGGCGTTTATGCCAAACCTCAAATGTCGTTAGTAGAGCTTTGATTGGCTTCGCTTTCTCTTTGTTGTCGGGCCACCAATCAGGATATCCTATCAGTTTAAAACATCCTTCTTTACTGTGCCCTTCACGCCGACAGTGGGAGCACTTTTCTTTTCTTTCGTTTTTCTGCCTTAGGGTTTTTCTGGATCACCTTGTTGACTGATGTTGAGTTCGTCTTTGCTGGAATCTGTCTGGAGCTTCTCTGTCCGTTGTAATCTGCTTGAAACGTTGCAGCTTCTACTCTGGTTCTTTTGGAATTGCCTGTAATGGCTCGCTGTTGTTCACTTTCGGCTACCAGGTGGTAGATAGTGCTTAACGATGGTGTCGGTTTCATGGCTAAAATTTGGGTTCGAACCACAGAAAAGTCATCGTCTAACCCCATCAAAAATTCATAGGATCTCTCTTTCTCTTTCACTTCGTTGAGCTGTTTGCCGATCCCATAGTGGCACCCTTCACACGTGCAATAAGGGTTAGGAAGAACAGTTTGGAGTTCATCCCAAGCAGTCCTCAACTTGGTGTAATATGTTGAAACAGATGCACCACCTTACCGCAAGGCGTTGAGGCTTTGTTTCAATTCGTAGGCTCGAGGTGCTCCTTCTTTCTCGAATCGTTCTTCTAGATCACGCCAAATCTCAGATGACGTGTTAGCATATCTGACGCTGGTGCGTATCTCTCTTTCCATAGCTGTCGTTATCCACCCCTTTATCATCGCATCAGCTCGAGTTCAAGCCAAGTTCAAGGAAAACTTTGCATCGGGTTTCTTGATTGTGCCATGCACAAACCCCATCTTGTTCTTTGCAAGTAAGAAATTCATCATCTCTTGCTTCCACTCTCCGTAATTACTATCGTTTAACGCATCATTTACCTGCATCTGCTTGGGGTAATCGGATGGATGAATGTAGTATGGAGAGCTTGTATCTATCTCATTTTTCTTGTCATCACCAGACGATTCCGCCTTGTCTCCTGCCATTGGAACTCTGGTTATGTATGGATCCGACGCTCTGATACCATAAAGAAAGTCAGCTTATACTGAGGATAAGTTTTTGTTTCATTCATGCAAAATCGTCCCTTTAGGTTACATCAGAAAAGATAAATAAATAGCCACAAAGAATGTAACAAACTAGCCTATCGTATTGGATCAAAAGCCTATCTAGAATAAGATAAACATGACATAAAGATAATAACAATTCCTTTAAATAAATGTACCAAAAAATTATTAATTTTATTAAATATGAGAAATGTCACAATATTAAGTGTCTAGGAAAATAGTATGAAGAAAAAAAGAGAAGAATATTTGATTTTCTATATAAAATAGGGCTAAACATTAAACAACCTAAACAAAGCAAATTTACCGATGGTTTTCTATTGTTGAACGAGTTGGTACTCATATAGATGGGTCATTGCTGAAGTAGAAAATCATTGCTTTCGAAGGCGAAGAAGAATAGAGTTCTCAAAGAAGGATATAAATGTAGCAACGTTCTGCAACAACGTTAGAAACACCTCAATGGTTGGATTTTAACCTTCCAATCTAACTAATTTAATCATGGTTGGATCAATGATGCTTAGACTGTTTCATAACAAAAATTCATTTTTTATTAAGGCGATGTTGGGTGCGTCACAGCTAGTTGATAAGTTAGCTTATTTTTCAAGCTTTTTAAATTATCATGTTAGGCAAGCTAAAAAGTAGCTGATAAGCTAGCTTATAAGCAAACTTTTTAAAACGCTACTTATGTTGTGTTTAGCGCACCACAACTAGCTAATAAGGTAAATTATTTTTCAAAGTTTTTAAAATTGTCATGTTCGCAAATCAAAAAGTAGCTGATAAGGTAGTTTATAAGTCATATTTTTTAAAAAAGCTACTTAAACTAGCTTTTCAGAAGTTTTTTTTCTAAAATTCCCCGAATATAGCATTAACTAATTATACAAGACATATTTGTGACAACAGGAAATTTTTTTGTCAACGACCATCACTAGAGACAAATTGTAGCAATAAAGTTTTTCATATTTTGAGAAAATAGAATCATATAAGTTATGATTTATAAGTAAAAAAATGTTAATAGGATAAAAATTGAGTGATAAAAAAGTTATACCGCTATTAATAAAGGTTAATGTATTCGAAAAGTACACACTAACGTGATCCCAAAGATATAAACTTCGTAAAAATCTAACTCCAATCGGAGGAGTCATGATTTTATAAAAAGTAAAAATCAACTGTGTCGTTAACGTAATTAACGTCAAAATAGTATAAAGAAAAGGGTTGCGTTGTGACTGAAGTCATTAAAAGGAAAAGCATAGTACTCCGACAGATAAGAACTTTGAAATGAAAAAGGTCAAAAATAGAGTTTGTATAAGAAAGATATGATTTTTGGAAAAATATAAAATACGGGTTAAAAATAAAATTTAAAATTTTACAACGCGACCTTAAGGAAAGTTATAGTACTCAATGATATCTACACAAATATATAAAAAGGATAAGAAATAAGATTCATATGAGGAAGATAAGAATTTTTTTATAGAAAATTTAGCGATGCACGTAAAGTACGTGTCATGCTCGATGCGCACGTCTGACACCTGGATTTGTCAGGATTGGAGAGACGTGGAACACTAGAAGTGTGACGTGTGGCAAGCTTTGGATGGAGCCACGAGTCGAGTGCACGACACACATAAGGTGCGTCGCGTGTATATGCACTATAAATACAGATGCTCACTTTTTGATTTCTCCACACCCAAAAACCTAAAAATCTATCTCTTTCTCTTGATCTATCTCAAAAATCCTCCCAATGACATGAAGCTTCAGGTGTAGCAGCAAGGATATTTCTGATCACACTCCTAAGGTGAGTTCACGACCCCATTTTATTATTTGAAAGGTTTTAAGGGGGAATACATGCTTAACAAACTGCTTTATCAAAAAAATATTATATATATATATATATATATATATATAGTTATATAAAGCATGAAAACTTTAGAATAATGTAACCATAGATACTTTACCTATTTGTAAGCTATGATACTGTCGCACCCCAAACCAGAATGCGCGGAAACGTTCGGGGGTGGATGACTTCATGTGGTAGCATAACAAATGAATACATAGTAAAGAAAGCAATACAACCATCATATATATAATTGAAAGTTTACATTTTTAAAAGGTACATGTTCAAAACCAATTACAATATGATGCCAAAATATGAATTTAAGCTGACGATGCACATGAAGTTAAGCATATTTTGGCATGTTCGAGAATCCCTCCAAGGGATTCTAGTATATAATACAGGACTTGAAATGTGTACTCGAACGTACGTGAAGTTGATGTCTCACAAAACTTAGTATAAAAACAGATTCACGTGTTAAAATGTTCATTTGTTCTTGTATGCGAAAGTGACTTCTTGAAAATAGTGTTTCTAGTATGTAAGAGTTAGTAATGTTCTCGTAAAACTATACCTATTATAGTTTTCTAAAAGTGTGTCTCGTTTGTTTAGAAATCCCTAGAAAATGAATCACTTGTTGTGAAAGTATAAATTTTCATAGTGTCTAAGTTGGACACATATACATGCAATCTAAGCAGAGTGTTTAATTTATACATATATAACAACATTTTTCATTTCAAAAGATATAATGTTATCGTGATATATTTTACATACGAAAGTTCCCTATAAAGTTTATAAATCACATATGATTCTGTTGAATAAAAGTGTATAATAAAACTTTATATAACACACGATAATAATCGCGTGTTTTACTTGTATTCCCCCCTTTGAAAGCATATAAAAGCATTTATAGAATATTTAAAAGGTTAATTAAGGGGTATGAACTCACTTGAAAGATCGAAGAAAGTCGAGATGAAAAACGGGCATAATTTCTTCTCGGGAAAGCGGATTTTCTCGGGATTCTCGGGAATCTCGGGAGTACAAACGACCTTCGGGACTTGACCCAAGTGACCGGGGCTTCGGGTTAGCAAAGGCACGAAAAACGAGGCAACAACGCAAGAGAAATGAGAGAGAATGGCCCTTTTCTTCAGAACCTTCGCATCCCTTTTATAAGGGGTGGGAACCGCCTCGGTACGCTGGGCGTACGCGTGCGTCACGCATGAGCGCATCCTCGACTGCATTGGACTCCGGATGGGACGGGGCGTAGCCTCGCATAGGGCGAGACGTGGACGATCCGAGGCCTAGGCCTTGAGTACGCTGGGCATACGAGCTTACGCTGGGCGTAACTCGGCCCTATCTGATGACTCGCCTTCGGATAATACCAAGGTTAAATAATAAAATTTATATTTTATTTATTTAATAAATTTCTAAAATTCATATCTTCTTCATACGAACTCCGTTTTCGATGTTCTTTATATCCACGCGTAGGTGAGACTACGCTCTACAACTTTCGTTTAGATTCCGTCAGCAAATTTTGAAATTATTTTTATTATTTATTTTTAAAAGGTCGCGTTAAGAAAATATCGTTAGAAATTCATAACTTCTTTATCTGACGTCTGTTTTTGCCAGACTTTTTACCGCTGAAATACCATTGTTGATACCTTCGATTCTCGTTTAAGTCATTTCGGCCAAAAGTCGCTTGATCTCTGATTCAAGTTTTTAGGTGTCTGTCGCTAAGCTGAACTTGGAAAAATCATAACTTCAACATACGAAGTCGGATTTGGGCGTTCTTTTTACATACGATCACGGTTTAATGACATCAAACATAGTAGGTAATTAAATAGAAACTTTTTGGATATTTTATTTTCGAAGTTAATTTCATTATCACAAAATTGGTTACAATACTTGAATCTTTAGGTCATTACATAGAGTTGAAATATCGGGTTGTCACAGATACTATGCTTAAACGTTATTATGTCCGATATTCTACGAAAGGATTTTACCTAGAGGTTATATAGGCCAATTTCATAGGATAACATAGTACCTAGAAGTTATGCTAGTCAATTATATAGATATGCGTTGTACCTAGTTGTTACTCTGCCCGAATATCTTATTTTCAAATCAATCATAATTAGGGTGTGTATATATATATATATATATATATATATATATATATATATATATATATATATATATATATATATATATATATATGGTAAAATAATTGTAACGACCCAAAATTATGATGTAAAATTTTCATTTTTAATTCAAACAAAACATTAATTATCTTTAAGTCAAAATTCAATATCCGCTTATCTAAATATTCAAAAGTACTTTTATAAGAAAACAATTATCAAAGTACAATCCCAAAATCATCATGATGCAGAAACATGGGTGGATGCGCTATAATCAAGTCGGACCATTCCCTTTCGAACCGGAAGTACCTGAAATCATAACCATAACAATTGTAAGAACAAAGCTTAGTGAGTTCTCCAAAGTACCACATACCATACATACCATTGGTCCTAGTCCTCATATTGGGCATAGCCCGCATATTGGACCCAACCCACCATAATGGGCCTAGCCCTGCCAAACCATTAGGCCTAGCCCGATCATACAAATGAGGATACTCACCTCAATCCGTTGATAACCAAAAACTGCTCGGACCGTTGAACCGGATACCCTCGCGCCAACTAACAATAAATACAATCTTAATTAATAAATAATCCAATAACCCAAAATCCGAGGCCCACTCCATAAACCAACCCCCTAAAGGGTAAAAGACCATTTTACCCTTTTGCCTTACTTGTTCGATAACCAAGGCCCGACCCAAAATGCATAAAAGGCCCCCAAACCCAAAATGGCAATCCAAATGCCAAATGAAAAACAACAAAAGCCCATTATTGACCAATAACCCGATTGGGACCCAAAACCATCATGGACCTATTTCCAAGAAAACCCTAAGTCTATCCATGGCGCAAAGTCAGAAGTTGAATGGCCCAACAAGGCCCAAACCTCAAAATGCCCAAAACGGCAAACTAGGGAGTACACCCAGCATACCAGAATGGTACCCCCAACATACTCACCTTCAAAGCATATAGTACATTCGGTTGATGCACAAAACCTTCATTAAGCTGAGCGTACTTCATGTGTACGCCCAACTTACTCACCAGGGACCAAAAATCCATATTAAGCTCTTAATGGTTAAGCCAATGACTTCCAAACTTAGGTATGACCCTAATGAGATGTCTTAAGACGTAAAGTTGGCAACTTTACTCCGTTTCATGGGTTAATGGGACCAAAATCCTTAATGACATCCATAACAAACATCTAAACTCATGCATGGTCCAAGATAACTCACCAAGATGACATTTTTATAAACAAGGACCTCTCAAAGGCCAAGATCCATCACTCTTAGCTCTTGGAGTAGCTCATACTCACAAGGGTGACTCTAAGGACCAAAAAGAACCCAAAATACACCTTAAACTAGATCTAACTCCTAGAGTCATCAAGTTAGAAACTTTATACCTCCAAAATGTAGATCAAGATGCAACGAGCCTGGATCCAAAAGCTTCAAGGAATCCTACACTTCTTTAAAATTTTCCTTCTTCTTCTATAAACACCAAAAAGCATGAAATACCACCAAAAGCTCAAAAGCCACTCAAATGGTGGCTAGGTTTTTGTTTCTAGGGTTTAGAGGGATAGAGGCCGAAGATAATAGGATTTGGTGCTGAGTTAAGGAGCTTAAATAGGGTCCACGACCCTAAATATCGTTTGGGTTTGACTGGATTACGCCCAACGTACTTCTGGTACGCCCATCATACTCCTTAAGAACCGCAATCATTTTGCTTAATACGCCCAACGTATGCCAATCTATGCCCCACATATTGGCCTTCTCATTAGTACGCCTCGCGTACACTTGTGTATGCCGCGCGTACTCGGTTTAGCCCTAAAACCATGAATCTTCCAAAGGCCATAACTTCTTCGTTATAAGTCTATTTCTGATGATCCTTATATCCATGAAGAGGTAATGAGAAGCTATACACTTATATCGACTCATACTTTCCTTAAAACTTCCTGAACAAAAACCTAATTTCCATATAAGCCCAAACTGATAGTTTACCGAAATACCCCTTGGCTCTAAAACACAAACTGAACTCCTGGATCATCCAAATTACATTACCCACACCCAAATAGGTCTAAATCTCTTTTCCTCAAAGGACCTAAGCCTGATGATACTCGGTCTTCGAGTCACCACCCGCATTAGGAAACGATTCGAGATAGGGCGTTACAATAATATATATATATATATATATATATATATATATATATATATATACACACACACATACACACACACAAAGATAATTATGAACTATATCGATTTTAATTATCAAATATAAAGTACAAAGATTATATAGTGATAATTAAAGATTTTATAAAACAGTTAAAGAAAAGATAAAACACCTAAGGTTAATGTGTTAGTGAAATTTTATTATTCATCCTTAGCCTGGTTAAACTTGGCTACCACTAACCTATAATCGTTAATCTTATGAGAGCCAGAAAGAAATGTATAGATCTATACAGGGATAACACCCCACCTACGATTTCTAGCTACAATCCCAACAGGATAATTTTCTTTATATAGAAGTATTATTCGATGTCCAATGAAGCGCCGTGCGGGGAAAATTATTATTCCACAATGATGATTATGGTGGCTCATGGTAATACAAATCGAAAACCTTAAGGAACCAACCTAGACGGACGCCTTCGAGTAATTAATATTATAATAGAGTAAGATAGATAAAATATCCAAAATATTATAACAAAAATTAGGATTAGTAAAATGTCCTAGAAAGTATTTAAGTTAGGAATGGTAGAATATCCTAAGAATATATTAATAAGTTAGGATTTGTGAAATATCCTAGAATATTAAAACAAGCTAGGATTGGTAAAATGTCCTAAAAGTGAAAGAAAAAAGATATAGAAAATTAGGATTGACTATACATCCTAAAAAATATGTTTTGAGAAATAAAAGGAATTCAAAGCTATGAAATGGAAAACCTAGGAATTGATAAATAAGAAAACACTCTTATTCATAAACAAAGATCCCAAAAAGTTTTCAAAAAGACTTTTATCGATATCTGTTAAACGTGTGAACTTACCAACAATAAGTTTACGTTTTCAAAACCGCATGTATTCCTAGGAAGGAGAAGAAATCAACGCAAGGAAGGAAAAATAGCTCGAAGACAAATAGTTTTCTTTTATTTATCCATGTAATATACATCATTATAAATAAAAGGTATTATAGTTTGTACTCTGCAATTTGGGAAATCTATGTACCATTGTCACCCCTCGACACTTTTGCCACCGGCCGGGGGAGGTGTGACAAAATGGTATCAGAGCTACTTGCTTTAGCGAACTAGTACTTCCTTAGGAATTACGACTATAGCCTAGGGACATATACTCCGATAAGGTTTTTCCTAAAACATATAAATAAAAATATTATTATAAATTACCCTATAAACTACTTTCTGGAGAGGTGACTAGTTTAAACTATAATTTGGGTTGTTAAATTTCATAATGGTTATATGCTAAAACTATACTGCCCCTAGGCACTTCCTATTTGGCTGATCCTTATTTGATAGTCTAGAAGCACAAAACAATAATAATCGCCAACCCTAAACAATTAGGGATACAAATAAAGAATGCAAAATATGTAAGTCAATTATCTAGGTTGATTCAGTGTCTAAAGGTTGAGTCACAACTAAATATAACCTGATCACCTATGTTTAGTCTTGGTTGGAACAATACACCAACTAAATTTGGACTCGATAATTGATAAAATAGAAACCAAACATACCTATACAATACAAACCAAAGTAAAGAGTATAAATATACATAAGTGTACCAAAAGATATCCTACAAAATAAGTAAAAACAAGTATCAAAATACAAACCAACACATCAACCCTCCCACCTACTCATCACTGCTCTCGTCCTCATCCTCCGTACCTTCCTTAATGTCATAAGTATCTCCATGATGTGTGCTTGAAGCACCAACACCATCATGACCAGCACCCCTCGAGTGAGCACGAGGGGGAACAACATGACTTGCCTGAGGAAAGGGTGGATGATCCATCCCCAGGTGCTGCCTCACCCCAAAAATCGATGTTATAATCCAACGATGCTCCTCATGTATACCGTCTAAACGCTGCATCACATTGCATAGATTTGGCTCTCGATCAGTCTCCACGTACCTAGGTCTCTAACGTCTCGAAGGCAGGCTCAGGGATATGCTTTGGCTCCACCTGTCTGATCGGTTCCACAATATCATCATTACGAACCCTCCATTGTTGATCATCTCCTTGAACCAACACCTGCATCTTACCTAGATATGTCGTACCTATGTATATGATAGGAATAGGAACCATCCCACTAGTATCGACCTCGAAAGATTGGGCCAATTGAGTGACCCAAAGGCCACCACAAATCCTGCTCGAAGGCATGGTACCTAGAGCCATACTAGACAACTAGAGAGCAAAAGCGAAGGGAAGATTGAGGTGAACCTCAGTATAAGCAAGGAACCAAATGTAGAATAGGTCTCCAGAAGGAACCTTTTCACGCTCCTTGTGACGACAAACAGTAGAAGCGACCAATCGGTGAAGCAACCAGTAAGTTGGAGATTTGAAGGAACTCTCCTTAGCCGTCGTAGAAACATAGGTCCCCCTAGCATGACCCCAAACCTGCATATATCTATACTCCTTTGGTGGATCAATAATACAGTTGTCAAGATAAGCAAAGAAATGAGGACTAGCAGTCTTCTCTTCTATATACATCCCTAGTTGTCTCCCCAACTCAATCAAGTTGCAGGATTGGGATACGCCTCCCAAGCAAAAAGAGAAAACCAATCTATTAGCCCAGTTTTCCGATGCCTTGTCGATGTAAACTGTAGAAAAGAATGAGACATAGGTGTTGGATTAGTGTCTAAGTCCATAACTATTTTGGTATGTACTTGACCCGGTGGTGCAAGGTCCTTTTGAGTTGCCTTCACCAATGCAACTTATAGGATGAATTAAGGAGAGAAAGGTTTAATTATGATTGAATAATATATTAAAGGAGAAATCATATTGTTTAATTAATACTAGTCAAGAATTAATTAAGAATTAATTTTGTGACTAAAAGAGATTAATTAAACTTAAGGGGACTGGAATTGTAATTATAAGATAATTGCAATTGGCTATGAATCACCTAGGAATATAGGTTGGAGATAATCTATGGGAATCCCATATGATTTTCATCCAAGGCATGTTCCAGAAGGGGTCCATGGGCTGCTTAGGGCTTAAGCAGTCAAATTAGGGTTTCCTTGTTAGATAACCCTAATTGCCTACCTATTTAAAGAACCCTTGAGACCTAAAAACGTGGCTTATCTTTGCAAGAGGGTTTCTGGACGTTTTTGTAGTTCTCATTCTCTTTCTTCTTCATCCTTATTGCTTATGGTGTTTGTAACTCCATTAGAGGTGCAACACTTGAGGCACTAAGCTTTCTGAAGCCAATGAATAGATTGTTATTGCTACATAATAATCAAAGGTAATTTCTAAACTCTTAATTCAGTTCATATTATGTCACACCCCCAAACCAGAAAGGTGGAAACATTAGGGGGTGGGTGACTTCACGTAGTATCATAACAGTTGAATATTGTAAAGAAAGTAAACACAACCATCATATATATAACAAAAACTTACATTGTTGCATGTAATACATGTTTCAAAAGAATATACAAATATGATGATTTAAAATGTTTTGATAATAGACGCCTTAGCGTTCCTTCCCAAAAGCTGATGGTTACCTGTATTACTGATTCCCTGAGAAATACAAGTAGTTTTGAAGAAGTGTCAACAATTAAGTTGGTGAGTTCATAAGTGTTTTTGTATTGAAATTTGTATTTCATAGTTTGAAAAAGTTCCAAAGGTTGGAGTGCATTAGTATCTTTCGTGCTCAAATGATGAAAGTGAATTTATACTCAAAGTAATGTATTTACTGAATGCATTCAAGAGTCTCATAAATCAAATTTATTTAATACTTCTGTGTGAGTTTTATAACCATGCGATTGACCCAGACTGCCTGTAACAACGTTCTTCAGGCGTTGTAGTGTTATGACGTTTGTCACCCCAGACCTGCCGGTCTAACTATAGCTAACAGTTTAGGTGCGGGATTGTCAGTCCCGTATGGATCTATACACAAGTATCACGCTCTCCCTCCAAGAGATTATGGTTTATAATACAGGGCTTGAAATACGTACATGAGAGTACGTTGAAGTCAAATGTCTCACAACACTTAGTATTAATAGATTTATGAAAGAACCTTCTATATTTCATGTAGATGAAAGTATTTCATTTTCACAATGTTTACGTAAAGATGGAATGAATAACTTGTAAACTACACCTATTATAGTTTTTCCGAAAGTGTGTACCATTTGGTGATAAAAAAAAAACTCGATGTGATACTAACTTTTTATATTGTTTATACGTTGATATCGAAGTTGTTTAACATTTATAAAAATGTAGGTGGTTTATTTGAATCTGTTTAAAACGATAATTTTCTCTCGTATTACACTTGTATCGCCCCCTAAAATATGAAAAAAGATGTGAAAAGAAAGTAGGGGTGTGAACTCACTTGGAAAGTGTGGCGATTCGAAGAAAGCGAGCGTTTTCTCAGGCGACACTTCAACCGGAAAGTGGCAAGATTCTCGTGAATCTCGGGGCTTCGGACCTTCGTCGGGGCTGGGGTATGAAACTGAGGTGTCGGGGTCGTCTCAGGATGCTAAACGGGGAGTTAATGTGAGAGTGAAGAGAAAAATGAGCAAGGAAAGTCGGATGTCTTGCAAGGTATTTATAGGTGGGCTGCCAGGCCTCGTACGCTGGGCGTACTCCGAAGTATGTTGGGCGTACCTCGTACGCTGGGCGTACCCTCGTACGCGGGGCGTACGTCAGCAATGACGTCTCCGGTCTTTAGTCTTTGGATGAGACTGTCGTAGAGGGTGTAGGGGCGACATGGCCGGTTCGAGTCCGTGCATCGTGTATGCTGGGCGTACTCCAAAGTATGCTGGGCATACTCCTTTGGATAAGCTTTGAAATGCGTGCCAAAAACTTCAAAAATGCGTAACTTTCGCATACGAGCTCCGTTTTTGACGTTCTTTATATCCACGCGTAGGCGACAAAATACTCTACACCTTTCATTTAGACTTCGTCGGTTAATTTTGACTTTAATTTTTAATATTTTATTTTAAATAGGCCGGGATATGATAATTTCGTTAAAAATCCATAACTTCTTTATCTGATGTCCATTTTCGTCTGTCTTTTTACCATTGTACTACTATTGTAGAGACCTTCAACTCTCGTTTAGGTTGCATCGGCTAAAAATTGCTCGATCTTTATTCCGAGTTTGTAGCTGTCTACCGTTGTTCTGAAACTTAGAAAAATTGTAACTTCTTCATACGAAGTCAGATTTGGACGTTCTTTTTATGCACGTTCACGGTTTAAAGTAATCTACGACTTTCGTTTAGGTGTCTAGGGTTAAAAAGTATTTTATTGAAGTTTCACTTTTACACTTATCAGTGTTTTACTGGGTGTGTTGTGGATTTTCGATTGGTCATAAGTTCATCGTTATAACTTGGATTTGAGTGTTCTTTATATTTTTGGAAACCTTGGCATGATATCTAACACTTTATGCATCCCAATTTAGATTTTAGAACACTTCATTTTTGATGCTGATTTATTTGACTTTTTGAATGTTACATTGGTTTGAAAATATCGGGTTGTCACATCATCCCCCTGTTAGAGGGAATTTCATCCCGAAATTTAATCTAAGATAGAGTGCTAGGAAAAAGATGCGGGTACTTTTGTTTCATCTGATTCTCACGTTCCCAGGTGTATTCTGGTCCTCGCTTGGTGTTCTAACGAACCTTCACAATGGGTATGCGGCTTTGTTTAGTTCTTTTAATTTCCCGATCCATGATCTCTACTGGCTGTTCTACGAATTGGAGATTCTCTTTGATTTCAATTTTTTCCAGAGGGATAACGAGGGTCTCATCGGAAAAGCATTTCTTTAGGTTCGATACGTGAAATGTAGGGTGTACGTTGTTGAGTTCCTGTGGTAATCGAAGTTTGTAAGCCACCGGGCCGATCCTGGCAAGGATCTCGAATGGTCCGATGTACCTTGGGTTTAGCTTTCCATGCTTTCAGAAACATATCAATCCCTTCCAGGGCGAGACTTTTAGTAGTACCCGGTCTCCAACCTGGAACTCCAAGGGTTTCCGTCTTTTATCCGCATAACTCTTTTGTCTGTCTCTTGAAGCCTTTAGTCACTCACGGATTTGAACAATCTTCCCCATAGTTTCTGTTATGATTTCTGGTCCAGTGAGAGTGTTGTTCGTTGCCTGTCCTCTTGCTAGTTGTGTGTCACCCACTTCAGCACAACACAGATGTGATCTGCACTTTCGGCCGTAGAGGGCTTTGAGTGGGGAAACCTTGATGCTAGTGTGGTAGCTATTGTTGTATGAAAAATCGACCAATGGTAAATGGGTGTCCCACGCCATGCCTAAATCGATCACGCAAGCTCTCAACATATCTTCTACGGTTTGTATGGTTCTCTCACTCTGGCCGTCGGTCTGTGGGTGATAAGCGGTACTCATGTCCAACCGCATTCCTAGAGATCTTTGTAGCGACTGCCAAAACCTCGAGGTGAATGTACTATCTCGGTCTGAGATAATGGATATTGGCACACCATGCAGTCGTACAATCTCCTTGATGTATGTTCTAGTTAGCTTCTCCAGTTTATCCATTTCTTTGATAGGTAGGAAGTGCGCATATTTAGTTAACCTGTCGACGATCACCCAGATGGTGCCGAGTCCGCTTGCCGTCTTGGGTAACTTGGTTATGAAGTCCATGGTTATCCGCTCCCACTTCCATTCGGGTATTTCTGGTTGCTGCAACAATGCTGAGGGCTTTTGGTATTCCACTTTGACTTTGGCGCAGGTCAGACATTTGCCTACATATGTAGCAATTTCGGCTTTCATGTTCGGCCACCAATACAGTTTCTTGAGGTCCAAATACATCTTATCTGTACCGGGATGTATGGAGTATCGTGTCTTATGGGCTTCGTCCATGACAAATTTTATGAATCCGCCAAACTTCGGCGTCCAGATCCGATTCATGAAGTAATAAACTCCGTCATCCTTGACTTCAAGATTCTTATCCATTCCCCTTAAGGATTCCCCTGCCACATTTTCGAAATTCAAGGCTTCTATTTGAACTTCCTTGATTTGTGTGGACAGGTGTGAATGGATTATCATAGTTAAAGATTTCACTCGGCGGCCCGAGTATTCCTTCCTGCTGAGTGCATCAGCTACCACATTAGCTTTTCCGGGATGATAATGAATTTCGCATTCGTAACCGTTTAATAGTTCTACCCATCGTCTTTGTCTCATGTTGAGTTCTTTCTGGTTGAGGATATGCTGTAGGCTTTTATGATCGGTGAAGATTGTACATTTCGTGCCGTAGAGATAGTGCCTCCAGATCTTTAGAATGAAAACGACTGCTCCTAGCTCGAGATCCTGCGTCGTGTAGTTTACCTCGTGCGCTGCAATAGAACGCATCCAAGTCCTTGGTTTGACGCATCATAGTAGACCACAAAGACTTCTATTCCTTTTGGTAAGGTTAAAATAAGTGCACTGTACAGGGCTCACTTTAGTGTTTGGAATGCGATGTCTTGTTTTTCTCCCTAGTCGAAGGTTACACTCTTCTGATTTAGGGTGGTAAGCGGCTTAGCAATCTTTGATAAGTTTTGTATGAACCTTCGGTAATACCCGGCGAGGCCCAAGAATTGCTGGATTTCCGTTGGATTCCTCAGAGTTGTCCAGTTCTCGATTGCCTTGATTTTGGATGGGTCCACGTGTATCCTCTACTTGCTGACCACGTGACCTAGGAAATCTACTTCCCGAATCCAAAATTCGCACTTTGAGAATTTTGCATATAGCTTCTCTGTCCTTAATGTTTCCAAAACTTGGTGGAGGTGTTGGCTATGTTCTTCCTTGCTCCTTGAATACATGAGTATATAATCTATGAACACGATCACAAATTTATCTAGGAAGGGACGACATACTCGGTTCATCAAGTCCATGAACACCGCTGGTGCATTTGTCAACCCAAAGGGCATCACTACAAACTCGTAGTGACCATAGCGAGTTCGGAATGCCGTTTTGGGAATGTCTCCTTCCAGGACTCGCAGCTGGTGATACCTAGATCTTAGATCGATCTTTTAAAATTACCTTGCTCCTTGTAGTTGGTTGAACAGATCGTCTATGCGCGGTAAGGGATATCGGTTCTTGATCGTGAGTTTGTTCAGTTCCCGGTAATCGATGCACATGTGAAAAGATCTGTCCTTCTTCTTTACGAATAGGACCGGTGCTCCCCATGGTGAGAAGCTCGGTCTGATGAAGCCTTTGCTTAGCAGCTCGTTTAGTTGACTGGACAGTTCCTGCATCACGGCTAGGGCTAGACGGTATGGCGATTTTGCTACTAGGGTAGCTCCAGGAATCAAGTCCATCCTGAACTCGACTTGGCACTCTGGTGGGACTCCTGGAAGATCTTCTGGGAAGACGTCTGGGAAATTGCAAACTTCCGGAATGTCTTTAATGTCTTTCGATTCTCGTTTCTTGTCTACCACGTCGGCTAGAAAGGCATGATATTCCTTGCAAAGGTATTTTTTGGCTTTGACGCAGGAGATGATTTGTAAATTTGTACTAGGTTTGTCACCATAAATGACAAGAGTTTTGCCGCTTGGCAGATTGAGGCGAATGGCCCTTTCGTGGGAATGTATATTGGCTTGGTGAAGGCTTAACCAGTCCATACCGATGATGACATCAAAACTTCTTATAGTAATTGGCATAAGATCGATTTGGAACAAGTGCTCATTTAAATTTAATGTACAGCCTATGTACATATCGTTTGCGCTTTCCGTTTTACCGTTTGCCATTTCTACTGTGAATATTTTATTGAGTGCTTGGGGTTTTTGATTAAGTAAGTATTTGACTTTATGACTCATGAAGCTTCTCTCCGCACCACAGTCAAAGAGTATGCATGCATAAATGTTGTTGAGGAGAAACGTACCCGTAACCACTATGGGAACGGCTATTGCCTCGTTCTGCCCTATTTCCAGCACTCTTCCTACACTGCCAACATTCTTTGCTTTAGGGCAGTCCTTCTTGTAGTGCCCAGCTTCCCCACACCCATAACATGTCTGGCTCACTCTATTACCAGGAACTTGGGTGATTGGTCGCGCCAGTGCCTTATAGAAACGGGCAGTGTACCCTTTCCTGTCACAGTTTTTATAGTGCATCTCTCGGCAATTACCGTGGTGATGGTAATTGCATTTGTTGCACTTTGTCAGGTTCCCAACATATTGCTTCGTTGGCGCGGGGGTAGCGGGAACAACAGTGGGGGCAGTAGCGGCATGGACCGCCACTATTTGTTTCTTTGAAGGTTCCTGCGAAGTTTGACCTTTCCTCTTGTTCCAAACCTTCTTCTTGTTGTTGTTGTTGTTGCTCCCTTTGGTTGGTTCTGGGATGACGGTTGTGACACTTTGGTAGACTCCATGATCAACGAGAGATTGTGCCAGTTCCTTGGCGCTGTCGAACGTTGTGGGTTTGGAAGCTAGCACACTTTCTCGAAGCTGGGGTGACAGCCCCCAGATGTACCTTTCCACCTTCTGGCTTTCCAGAATCATCATTCCTTGACAAAGTATCGTCAAGTCACTGAATTTATTTGTATAGCTTGTGATGTCTGAGCCTACCATCGTAAGGCCCCAAAGCTCCTGTTCGAGCTTCTGAATCTCGCCCCTTGGGCAATACTCTCGTAGTAGCAGCCGTTTCAGGTTCTCCTAACCCATGGAGTTTGCCACCACCAGAGTTAGTGACTTGACGTGGCCATTCCACCACGTTAGGGCTCTCTTGGAGAAAGTACAGGTAGCAAATTTTACTTTGCTTTCTTCGGGGCATGAGCATATCTTGAACACAACTTCTGTTTTCTCTATCCATTGGGATAGAGCCATCACTCCCCCAGTTCCATTAAAGGGGATGGGTTTGCTGTTGGAGAAGTCTTTATAGGTACATTCCCCGGAACGCCCTTGGGTTTGGCCATTTGTAAAGCTGTTTATCCCTCCTCCTGATCCGTTGTTACTCATTTGTGCCATTGCTGTAGTTACGGCGGCTGTTACAGCAGCCTGAAAGGTAGCAGCATCCATCGATGGAGGGGGTGGTGGAGGTGGTGTTGGTGCTTCGTTTGTATTGAAACATCGGGGATTCCTTCTTGGTGGCATGATTCTGCCACAAGTTAAGAGACGAATACTTGATAAGTCATTTGAAATGATTAAGGAAGGTTTATAAATATTAGTTCTGAACATTTCTGGTTTTTGTATGTTAATGGAAACTTTCAAAAGAAAACAAGCATATGATTAATGGGATACTCAAGGAAGTAATAATTGCCTGTCGATTTCATTGATATTAGTATATGATACAACAATCAGGAAAATTTGACCTTTAATAGGTCTAGGGTACATCAATGAAAATGGGAAAATTTGACAGCATTCCGGCCTCCGAATTGTGTGTTCACAATCCGTCGGGTTTACATTTATACAAGAAAAGATAACACCAACACTTAGCCGATAGATATAAATATAGCGTCAGAAGTACGCGTTCTATTCCGAGTAGGTAGGGCGTTGCGGACCATGGTAGGTAGTTGTGGAAGTCTTAGCTCGGGCTACTTGACGTTCAACCTCGATGATACGCCTTTCCATAGTGGCCTGTTGCTCACGGAACTCCCTTACTTTGGCCCTAGTAGCAGTAATGTATTTCTGAAGGGAAAAGGTATGCTCTATTGTCCGATCGTGTTCTTCGTCCAGACGACGAAGACGTACCGCAATGACAGCATTGGTAGCCCCAATGTCCAATAGTTGGTTGGCATTTGCTCTTACTTGCTAGCCTTGGTTGGCAATGTGACGAACCATGAAAGGGAGTGCCCTGTCAGCCGAACCCCCATTGCGGAGGATATAAACGCTTCGTGCCATGCCGTAGGGTGGGCGTTGCCCTTGTTCCCTGCTCCATTGCTTCATATCCATAGCCCAGCGAGGCGTGGGGCCCTGAAAGTCTCGTCGAGGAATTACTGCTCCTCGGGGAGGGTTGTAGATCTCAGGTTCCGAGTCTGTGCTCCCACCATCTCCTTCCTCTTCTGATTCTTCGTTTTTGGTCTTCCTCAGGATCCTTTTCGGATTCCTCTTCTGGTTCTTCCTCGGGAATTTCCTCTTCGGAATCCTCTTCTGGGTCATCCTCAATCCAACCTCCATTTCCTTGGTTGGGATAGTAGGGGTCCCCGGGAATGTGAAATCCTTCCATTTTGTCTGGTCGAGAAGTAGAGGTAAGAAAACTTGGGAGAAAAAGTAATTTTTGATAAGAAAATATTTATTTGACGATTTCCTAATTTTAACTAAATATTGGGGTTTGAACGATTTTTTGTAGCTCTTAAGGCTCTATAAAATACTCCTATAGTATTTCAAATTTGTAAGTTTGATTCTAGTAATTACTTTGGTAAGTTTTCGACTTGTTACTCACTACGACCATTCCTCGACACATGTTGGTCACATCCAGGATAAATATAGTTGATCAGACTATATTTATTCTTGATTTGATTACATATCCTGAGGCCTAGTCGTAGTGTTGCGACTTGTCTTAATAGTTTTATAAAATTTTGTTATGATACGAGATCGATGCATGCTAGTACTTATACTTTTATAAAAAGGAAGTGTATATCACTTTAATTTATCAAAAGTATCGTTTATGAAAAATGTTTTGTTAGAGGGTTTTTGGTCCCTTTGCATTTATAGTTTGTATATCTTATGTGGTTTGATATACTTAGTTCACTATAAACAATGCTCTGATACCCATCTGTCACACCCCCAAACCAGAATGGCAGAAACATTCGGGGGTGGGTGACTTCACGTAGTATCATAACAGTTGAATATTATAAAGAAAGTAAACACAACAATCATATATATAACAAAAACTTACATTGTTGCATGTAATACATGTTTCAAAAGAATATTACAAATATGATGATTTAAAATGTTTTGATAATAGACGCCTTAGCGTTCCTTCCCAAAAGCTGATGGTTACCTGTATTACTGATTCCCTGAGAAATACAAGTAGTTTTGAAGAAGTGTCAACAATTAAGTTGGTGAGTTTATAAGTGTTTTTGTACTAAAATTTTTATCTCTTTTAGTAAAAATAAATGAATGTGTTTTCCAGAAAATCCAATATTTCCTTTTCATAGTTTGAAAAAGTTCCAAAGGTTGGAGTGCATTAGTATCTTTCGTGCTCAAATGATGAAAGTGAATTTATACTCAAAGTAATGTATTTACTGAATGCATTCAAGAGTCTCATAAATCAAGATTATTTAATACTTCTGTGTGAGTTTTATAACCATGCTATTGACCCGGACTGCCTGTAACAACGTTCTTCAGGCATTGTAGTGTTATGACGTTTGTCACCCCAGACCTGCCGGTCTAACTATAGCTAACAGTTTAGGTGCGGGATTGTCATTCCCGTATAGATCTATACACAAGTATCATGCTATCCCTCCAATAGATTATTGTTTATAATACAGGGCTTGAAATACATACTTGAGAGTACGTTGAAGTCGAATGTCTCACAACACTTAGTATTAATAGATTTATTAAAGAACCTTCTATATTTCATGTACATAAAAGTATTTCATTTCCACAATGTTTACGTAAAGATGTAATGAATAACTTGTAAATTACACCTATTATAGTTTTTCCAAAAGTGTGTACCATTTGGTGATAAAAAAAACTCGATGTGATACTAACTTTGTATATAGTTTATACGTTGATATCGAAGTTGTTTAACATTTATAAAAATGTAGGTGGTGTATTTGAATCTGCATAAAACGATAAGTTTTTCTCGTATTACACTTGTATCCCCCCTAAAATATGAAAAAAGATGTGAAAAGAAAGTAGGGGTGTGAACTAACTTGGATAGTGTGACGATTTGAAGAAAGCAAGCTTTTTCTCGGGTGGCACTTCGAACGAAAAGTGGCGAGATTCTCGGGAATCACGGGGCTTCGGACCTTCGTCAGGGCTGGGGTTTGAAACCGGGGTGTCTGGCTCGTCTTAGGATGCTAAACGGGGAGTAAATGTGACAACCGTCAATTTCCGGTCAAGTCAAAGTCAACTAAAGTCAACAAGTCAAACTGGTCGACTCAATTAACCCTTGGGTACTAGGGCTTACGTTAGGTAATTACTATACAACTCGTTATTCTAATGAGAAATCATCAATTGAAAAGTTCATGTATCTAGATTTCATTAACCTAAAACTGCGTTAAGTAATGAACCAAACCGATAAAACAATGTTGCATACCCATCAGGAGTGTGTAGGACCCTTAAGCATGGCTTAACAAGGTTTACGGACCTTGCGTTGCGAAGTCGGGCACTCACATGTGTCACACACGAAACCTCTCTCAATCGTTTTCACTCTATCTCTCTATTTAGAATCTCTCCCAAATCTCTCCATGTATGTGAAATCTCTCCCAAATCTCTCTAAGTATGAGAAATCTCTCCAAGTATGTCAAATCCCCAAATCTCTCCAAGTATGTGAAATCTCTCCAAGTACGTGAAATCTCTCCAAAATCTCTCTCAAAAGTTCCCTTAACTTTTTATAGTCTTTTAGGCCATCCTGACCCTTAACCAGGTCAAAAACAGCTTAAAACGGTGTAAAAACGGATAAAATAGACTTAAGGACCCGAAACCCCTCTTAAGGAGCCGAACCCTCTTAGGAACCGAACTTGTCAGAAACGAAGGTGTCAGAAGCGAAGGCATCAGAAGCGAAGACATTAGAAGCAAAATGCACCACCTCGGACCGAAGTTCAGCAGACCGAACCGAACCCTCCCTTTCGGGCCCGAACCTCGGACGAACCGAACTGACCAGCTTCGCTCCATTTCGCCTCCAGACTCACCCGTGCCTTCGGTCCCATCCTTCCAAGGACAGAACCTAGCCACCTTCGGCCCCCCATGCGAGAAGCCTCGCAGAAAGAGCATTTCTTCCCGGTTTTCGACCACGATTTCATTTTAAACCCGTTTTTCATCATTTTAACGTGAGATTTTCACCCAAAACTTTATTTTAACATATAAGGCCCCATATTTATTAATTAATCACGTTTTTGGGGATAAAACCTTATCCAAGAAGAGTGGGTGAAGTACAAGAGGTGGACTCTTGACTTTCCTTTAGTTAATGACACAAGCAACCACCCCCACACCCACTCCATGACCAGCCACACTCCTCCCACCATACCTAGTCACATCCTTGTAATTTATCATCATTTCCATCCATTCTCACGTTCTAAGAGCTGGGAAAAACTCCTCACTTCACTCATTTTCTCTCATATCCACCAAAAGATCAAACACTTTTCTCTCAACTCTTCTCTCTCAATTTCGAAATTTCCAAGTCATTTTCCAAGGCTTTTCTTCTACTTTTGGTAAGTATACTCATCTTCCATATAATTATTTCACTTCCTTCTACTAAAATCATAGATATTTTGCACAAACGTCATCTCATTCATGTTAGATCTTCGAACCTTCAAGACATCTTCTTAGTGTTCTTGAATGGAACACTACCTTTCTCCATCATCCATCTACTGAAATCATATAAGGTGAGTTCATACCCCTATGTTTTCATGTTTTTCTTAAGTTTTAAGGGGGGGGGGGGGGGGGAGAATACAAGTTAAAACACCAAGAACACAACTAAACTTTTCCAACAGCTTTCATCAAGAAAGTTTAACTCCATTCACGGACTGTTTTGGTCAACTTAAACATTTTAGTTTTCAAAACTATATTAGATGCAAATAGTTCAGGTTTATACCTTTAAAATGACTACTTTCACATCTTCATACGATTTTTCTACGATTTATGGTGATTTTTACAAAACAGCCTATCATTTCAAGAACAAATCCAGACCTGTTTGTGAATATGGACATTTTAACCCAAGTTAAAGACTTCCAAAAATCATAATAAAAATTATGGATAAATTAGACAGATTTTATGAACTCTTAAAATTTATGATTTTTATAAAACAGTGCTGAAAGGCTAAAAACTAGTTAACAGCTTATAACTTTCATAACACTTTGTATTATGTTGAGCAAAGTGTATAATAATAAGTACTAAATATTGAATGTGTTTTCTTGTTAGTTTATCATCATAAACTGAAATTTAGTCATTCATGATAAGTTTCTTTATTCATTTAGAACACTTATAAGAAGCTATAATAAGCATAGTTTATGGATTCGTAGCACTAATGCATTTTCATAAAAGAGTTCTTTTACATTATAAACGTTTCAGATAAACTATAATAGGTATAGCTTATGTATCTTTTACATTTCAAACTTATTTACCAAAGGTTTTCAGTTCAGTTCACGTAAATCTGTTAATGAATAAATTTGTGAGTCATTCCCTTTGTGTTACCTTCATGGTAACAAAGTCAAAAGTCGTGTAAATTATAACCAGAGTCTCTTGTAGGGAGAGCGTGATAGTTGTGTATAGATCTATATCAGGTCTGACAAACCCGCACCTGAGCTGCTTGCAGCAGCTAGACCGACAGGTCTGGGGTGACAAGTGTCATTTCGCGGAGACGCCTGAAGAACGTCGTATTACGAGGCCATCGGAGTTTAGCATGGTTATAATAGCTCACTTGTAGTATCAAAAAATCATAAGATTTACGGGTTCTACTTTTAAATTAGCGTGTTATGTCGATTTAACTCACAAGAATTACTTTAAGTATGGAAAAATACTTGTACACTTTCATATCAAAAAGGGTTTTATGCCGATTTAAAATCACTTTTATATCTTTAAGTATGGAAAATAATTGTTTACTTTTGGTCCTGGGATTTAGGACTACCTGACTCTTATAAGGAAAATATTGGATTTTTTTTGGAAACATATTTCTGTTAAAACTACATTCATCTAGAATTGCTAGGCTTCGGTTATAATTGCTAAGTGTATATGTTAGAGTTATATAAGAATCTATTCATAATCGACTTAGAATTGGTGTGTCCGTCTTTCCTCCTATTCCTTGTTTGGTTGTGGATCTAGGGTAGACCCATTATATTCGACAGTTTATTTAATTTAAATCTTATATAGTTTATATACGCTGAGTGATTATAGAAGGAATCCATGGGTCTTTCTAGGGTTCATCATCGCATAACATAGAGGCATTCATTTCATACATAATAAAGAAAATATTGGATTTTCTAGAAACATACTTTGTCGCTTTTACAAGGAAAACAGTTTCGTTCTCAAACTAAACTCTTATGAACTCACCAACTTAATTGTTGACACTTTTTCAAAACTACTTGTATTCTCAGGAAATCAGTGAAACAGGAAAACCGACAGCATTTTGAGGATGGGACGTTAAATCGTCAAACAGTTCATTTTGTCATCATAATGTAATTGATTTGAAACATGTAAAAATATACTTTGGTTTAACTTTTTCAATTATATTTATGATGGTTGTATCTACTTTGAGCACTATTATACGCATTGTTGTGATACTATACATGAAGTCCTCTACCCCCGAACGTTTCCGCCATCCTTGGTTTGGGGGTGTGACAGATTGGTATCAGAGCATTGTTTATAGTGAACTAAGTATATCGAACCACATAAGATATACAAACTATAAATGCTTTGGGACTAAGTTCTCTGATTTAACATTTTCAAATAACTATACTTTTAGAAATAAATAGTTTCTGGTTAAAAGTATACATGCATGCATACATATTAAGGTCAACATAATTCTAGAACAAAACAAAAGTAATGATTGTTGAATGGCACAAGTAGGCTTGGGGATGTATAGTCAGGTCTGGGAATGACATAGCCTGATCAACTATGTCTAACCCAGAAGTGATTAGCATATTCCCAGGATTGGTTGTCACATTGCAACAAGTCTTAAAACTTAACAATTCTATCTACAAACAAACATTGAAAAGCATAAGTCAAACATTAAAATACTATAGGAGTATTTTGTAATACTATAACCAACTTATGTGAAAATTAAAGACCCCTATTAGTAGGTCCTTAACGATTGAGTGCGTACGCTAAGGTTATACATAATTGAAGATATTATAGACTCAGAATCTATGACTATTACTCTACTTCCTGTTCCTTGTTTGGTTATGGATTTAGAGTAGATTCATTTATTCAAAGGTCTATTCTATCTCAGATTATGTGTAACTGGTATGCACTAAGTGATTATAGACATGACTGACAAGGATCACCCCTATAAGTAATTAATTATAGAGTCAGACGCCAAGTAATTATCTCTTCCACTCCTATTCTCGCACGTATAACATAGCAAGATCCTACTTACTAGGCGACCCCAACTTTCCCAACCAGAGAAATGGAGGATGCTTATGAGAAGAATCAGAAGCGGAACTGGAGGTAATCATCCCTCCATGCATAGCCAGGGTTCCCGCGAACCGTTTCGACTACATCGAACCTGTGCCCCGTTGGGTAACCATGATTGAGGGTTGGAGTCGACAGCAAGAACAACAATCACCATGTGGAGACCAACGAGGGTGCTATGACCTCAACCACGGGGGACCGACTGACAGAGCCCTCCCGACGAAGACCCGGTAGATCGCGAACATCGGGGATTAAAACAGGGAGACTGCAAACCGAGTTCGAAAACTGCACACTACTACGGATCCTACCGTCTCACGTACCCGAGACTCGGAAACAGACTACTATTTCAAAGACCAACTCTATTTTTAGGACCTTATCGCCGCTCGAGCAGAGGCAGGAGAATAACATGGCAGACACACGACATTCCAAGAGAGGAGGATTGCAACCAAACATCGATTGGCAGAGCTGCAAGGTGCATCGACTTTGCCTCAGGCATCGCGAGAGACGGATCGTCATGAGTAGAGTTCATACCGCTCTCAAGACCTTGTAAATTAGATTCATGCGTATGCATTGGTACTACTCTATTCTAGGTGTAAGCATGACACTGTGATCTAAGCGATCACACTAATCGAGAGATCTAGTTGCTATCAAAACTTTTCCTTGTGTGGATGTGAGACAGACTTGCATCGAGGTCAAAATTTTTCGCTAAAAGCATAACTACTAGAATCATATTAACAAGATGGGCTTAGAACATTCCTAACAGACTCGAAAGTATATTTAGTCTTAATTATATAACTAAGCATACATCAATTGGTCATAATAAGGACCTAGCTTGGGTCAAATTACTAGGTTTCACTTGGATACAAAACTAGTAAAACACATGAGTTTATCATATATAGACTCGCGTCATGAATTGTTTTCAGAACACCATAAAACAACCGAAATATGTTACAAATTGAACCAAGATAAACTTAGTTAGAAAACTCACGACGTATAGCCATTCTAAAAGATTCATTACCGTCTCTCCCTTAAACAATATGGTTGAGGGGTGCCTTCTTCGTAGACCTATAGGGCGCGATCATACCAGTACTAATACACCGGATCCCATCAAAACTCCTCAGCTAAGTGTGTTTAGACAAACATGATTCTAAGATAAATAAAGCTTAACGCCTGTACGAAACCTACTTCTACCCACTACCATATTGCGTCTTAGGGACGTTAGCAGAAACACCGAGAATAGTTCAGTAAAGTGAGAAATTTATATATATGTATATAAATGGTAAGGATATAACTAGAGATAATCTTCCCTACTCATGACATCGTGTATCCTCATGCAACATGATTATGTCTTCATAAGAAGGTAACCAGCCAACAAGCAAGGTAGCAATCCTGCAGATAGATCCTGCTACTTTTCTAGCTGCAGTCACAGTAGTCGTGACAGCTGTCATGGAGCAACTCAATGCTAACAACGCCATAAGAGATGGAAGCGGTACCGACAATACAGATTGTTTTAATAATCAGGAACACCGGCGGGTGTCTGCCAACGAAGGCGCCTCCGGCCACAAACCTACGGACAAGAAGCGAAAGTTCTGGGACGAAAACAAGTGTAACCTACCTCAAAAATTCGCTGGAAGAAAGCAATCCGTGGCTGCACCTGCCAGTACAATAGCAGTCACGACACATGCATCGACACTAGCCACAAGGTCTGTCACCCAAGTGCCGGAAAGACCATATAAGGGATCACTCCCAAGGTGTAACAAGTGTGGCTTCCATCACAATGGGGTTTGCCGGGTGATGCACTGTAAAAACTGCGGCAAGGACGGACATACTGCCCGCTTCTGCAAAAACCAAACCCAGCACCTCCCTTCAATCACCAGCACCAAGGTAGGCCCAGTATGCTACCTATGCGGTGAAACGGGACACTTCAAGAGAGAATGTCCAACTGAGAAGAATGACGGGGGAGCAGGAGGAGTGTGATGAACACACCAACAAGAGCAGCAAGGGAACCATATTAGGACTTTTTGTAATGTTTCCAACGACAAAAAAACGTTTAAGTACCATATGTTTGTAATGAATTTGGTATGCTTGCTAAAATTACTGTCTTTCTAGAAGTAGTTAAAATACTCTCTCGTTCAAATCAAACCAAAGACACTTATATATGACCTTAGGACCATTACATGTAAGCTGTGATGACTTTGTACATACATTGGGGTTAATTATAATCAAAATACTAAAGACTTGAAACAAATAATCCCATCCTAACTCCTGTTCCATGTCTAGTAGTAGGATTAGAGTGGAGCCACCCACTCGACGATTTCGCCAATATCAAATTTCATACAACGTGCATATACCGCAATACTCTCTCGTTCAAATCAAACCAAAGACACTTATATATGACCTTAGGACCATTACATGTAAGCTGTGATGACTTTGTACATACATTGGGGTTAATTATAATCAAAATACTAAAGACTTGAAACAAATAATCCCATCCTAACTCCTGTTCCATGTCTAGTAGTAGGATTAGAGTGGAGCCACCCACTCGACGATTTCGCCAATATCAAATTTCATACAACGTGCATATACCGCTCGATCATAGAGTGACCGGTCGGAAATCATGATACCAAGTATCATTGCTAACTATTAGAACACACTCACTACCAGTGCTAGACGCTGAGGTATGAATCAACTGCAGTAATAATAACATCGAGCAAAATGGAACACACTGAAAAGAAACACAAAATACTCTATCGCTCTAATGAGCACTCTTTCGAATACAGCTTAAAACATGTTTTACCTAAAAAGATACTGTTATCACCATTCAATTTCGATTAGTGTAGTCCTCATCTTCCCGATTTAACGGCTATGAAAGGACCTTTCACCTAACCCACCGAATATCGGAACCTTCGTCTCTCTTAAACATAAACCCAACACGGACCTCCGAGTCATCTCTCGCTGTGAAACCCCAAAACACTCACCAGAGGAGTATTATACCTTCCGAAACCTTACCACAAGTATTTCTAGGAGACCCTTGAAGCAATAGATAAAGTTCAAGCACAGTAGCTTGGGACGAATACGGTTAGTCTATCACTACTAAGTATATACGTGAGGATAATGTATAATTAAGATTCTATGGATGTTGGATGTGTAATTCCGCCCTATTTCATGTTCCTTGTCTGGTTGTGGACTTGGGGCAGAGTCACCCATCCAACTGTATTGCCAACCTTAAGTACATACGACCTATATGCGCAAATTAATGATAGATGGACCAGGTACTTGTCCTACCATGAACTTCGGGTCAAGGCTACCTAGGAGAGCGAGTGAACGTTCCATCATCCGAATAAGTTTAGCCGTGTAAACCGAACCCATATGTTCCCTTCCGATCTAATCAAACGAGAAACACTAAAGCAGACCCCATGCAGCACTCCGAGGAGAAGCTATCACTTATGACTTAGTATAAATATGAGAAAGGCTGGAAGCATCTCGAGATCACGGCAAATCCCGATTAAGTCTTATCGTCTATACAGAAACGCAAAGTTTTTACTGGAGAATCTATGATGGCTAGTGTAAACATTA
The DNA here is from genome assembly GCF_002870075.4 of Lactuca sativa. Classification (NCBI taxonomy): domain Eukaryota; kingdom Viridiplantae; phylum Streptophyta; class Magnoliopsida; order Asterales; family Asteraceae; genus Lactuca; species Lactuca sativa. Next base: position 112,293,271 of record NC_056627.2, on the reverse strand, counting down.
TGATCATATATTAATAAGATTCTATGGACTTAGAATCTGTGATTCCGCCTCATTTCCTGATCCTTGTTTGGTTGTGGGCTTAAGGCGGAGTCACTCATTCGACTACCCTTGCAACCTTAATGATATACGGCTAGTTTACACCAAGCGATTATAAAAGAGTTGGTAGGACTTACAATGCAAATTTCCGGACAAAATTCCCTCTAACGGGGGGATGATGTGACAACCGTCAATTTCCGGTCAAGTCAAAGTCAACTAAAGTCAACAAGTCAAACTGGTCGACTCAATTAACCCTTGGGTACTAGGGCATACGTTAGGTAATTACTATACAACGCATTATTCTAATGAGAAATCATCAATTGAAAAGCTCGTGTATCTAGATTTCATTAACCTAAAACTGCGTTAAGTAATGAACCAAACCGATAAAACAATGTTGCATACCCATCAGGAGTGTGTAGGACCCTTAAGCATGGCTTAACGGGGTTTATGGGCCTTGTGTTGTGAAGCCGGGCACTCAAAAATGTCACACACGAAACCTCTCTCAATCGTTTTCACTCTATCTCTCTCTATTTAGAATCTCTCCCAAATCTCTCCAAGTATGTGAAATCTCTCCCAAATCTCTCTAAGTATGAGAAATCTCTCCAAGTATGTGAAATCTCCCCCAAATCTCTCTAAGTATGAGAAATCTCTCCAAGTATGTGAAATCTCTCCCAAATCTCTCTAAGTATGAGAAATCTCTCCAAGTATGTCAAATCTCTCCCAAATCTCTCCAAGTATGTGAAATCTCTCCCAAATCTCTCTCAAAAGTTCATTTAACTTTTTATAGTCTTTCGGGCCATCCCGACCCTTAACCAAGTCAAAAACCGCTTAAAACGGGGTAAAACGGATAAAATAGAGTTAAGGACCCGAAACCCTTCTTAAGGAGCCGGACCCTCTTAGGTACCGAACTTGTTAGAAGCGAAGGTGTCAGAAGCGAAGGCATCAGAAGCGAAGGCATCAGAAGCAAAATGCACCACCTCGGACCGAAGTTCAGCAGACCGAACCGAACCCTCCCTCTCGGGCCGGAACCTCAGACGAACCGAACTGACCAGCTTCGCTCCATTTCGCCTCCAAACTCACCCGCGCCTTCGGTCCCAGCCTTCTAAGGACCGAACCTAGCCACCTTCGGCCCCCCATGCGAGAAGCCTCGCAGAAAGAGCATTTCTTCCCGGTTTTCGACCACGATTTCATTTTAAACCTGTTTTTCATCATTTTAACGTGAGATTTTCACCCAAAACTTTATTTTAACATATAAGGCCCCATATTTATTAATTAATCACGTTTTTGGGGATAAAACCTTATCCAAGAAGAGTGGGTGAAGTACAAGAGGTGGACTCTTGACTTTCCTTTAGTTAATGACACAAGCAACCACCCCCACACCCACTCCATGACCAGCCACACTCCTCCCACCATACCTAGTCACATCCTTGTAATTTATCATCATTTCCATCCATTCTCACGTTCTAAGAGCTGGGAAAAACTCCTCACTTCACTCATTTTCTCTCATATCCACCAAAAGATCAAACACTTTTCTCTCAACTCTTCTCTCTCAATTTCGAAATTTCCAAGTCATTTTCCAAGGCTTTTCTTCTACTTTTGGTAAGTATACTCATCCTCCATATAATTATTTCACTTCCTTCTACTAAAATCATAGATATTTTGCACAAACGTCATCTCATTCATGTTAGATCTTCAAACCTTCAAGACATCTTCTTAGTGTTCTTGAATGGAACACTACCTTTCTCCATCATCCATCTACTGAAATCATATAAGGTGAGTTCATACCCCTATATTTTCATGTTTTTCTTAAGTTTTAAGGGGGGGGGGGGGGGGGGGGGGGAATACAAGTTAAAACACCAAGAACACAACTAAACTTTTCCAACAGCTTTCATCAAGAAAGTTTAACTCCATTCACGGACTGTTTTGGTCAACTTAAACATTTTAGTTTTCAAAACTATATTAGATGCAAATAGTTCAGGTTTATACCTTTAAAATGACTACTTTCACATCTCCATACGATTTTTCTACGATTTATGGTGATTTTTACAAAATAGCCTATCATTTCAAGAACAAATCCAGACCAGTCTGTGAATATGGACATTTTAACCCAAGTTAAAGACTTCCAAAAATCATAATAAAAATTATGGATAAATTAGACACATTTTATGAACTCTCAAAATTTACGGATTCAGTTTTCGACTTTGTATGATTTTTCTAAAACAGTGCTGAAAGGTTAAACACTAGTTAACAGCTTATAACTTTCATAACACTTTGTATTATGTTGAGCAAAGTGTATAATACTAAGTACTAAATATTGAATGTGTTTTCTTGTTAGTTTATCATCATAAACTGAAATTTAGTCATTCATGATAAGTTTCTTCATTCATTTATAACACTTATAATAAGCTATAATAAGCATAGTTTATGGATTCATAGCACTAATGCATTTTCATAAAAGAGTTCTTTTACATTATAAATGTTTCGGATAAACAATAATAGGTATAGTTTAAGTATCATTTACATTTCAAATTTATTTACCAAATGTTTTTAGTTTTGTTCAAGTAAATCTGTTAATGAATAAATTTGTGAGTCATTCCCTCTGTGTTACCTTCATTTGTATCAAAAGTTGAACCGAAGACAGTGAACACTGCCCTCGATCACTCTGATTGGGTTCAAGCAATGCAAGACGAACTAAACGAGTTTAAAAGGAACAAAGTCTGGCGCCTCATTCCAACTCCTCCGGATGCTTCAGTTGTTGGTCTCAAATGGGTTTTTAGAAACAAAATGGACAAGGAAGGTAATGTCATAAGGAACAAGGCTCGTCTGGTTGTCAAAGGATACTGTCAGGAGGAAGGGATAGATTACGAAGAGACGTTCGCTCCAGTAGCTAGGCTAGAATCGGTTAGAATATTTCTGGCCTATGCTGCTCACAAAAGCTTTGAGGTCTTCCAAATGGACGTCAAGTGCGCATTTCTCAATGGAGAACTTGAAGAAACTGTGTATGTGGAGCAACCTCCTGGGTTCGTGAACGAAAAGTATCCAAATCATTGCTACATTCTGGATAAAGCTGTGTACGGCCTCAAACAAGCTCCGAGAGCCTGGTATGAAACGCTTACAAAATTTTTAAAGATGTCCAAATTCAAACAAGGTTCGGTTGACCCAACCTTCTTTCGCAAAAAGGAAGGTAATCACCTTATGATAGTTCAAATTTATGTCGATGACATCATCTTTGGCTCTACGAATCCCAGCTTAACAGCTGAATTCAGAAAGTTGATGGAGACTAAGTTTGAAATGAGCTCAATGGGTCCTATTAATTTTTTCCTTGGTTTAAATATAAGACAGGGACCCGAAGGCATCTTTATCAATCAGGAAGCTTACACAAAGACTCTCCTAGCGAAGTTTGGAATGATGGGAGACTCAAAAGTCAAAGTCCCAATGGCATTCGGCACCAAACTTACCCCTTCGCTGGATAAACCGGCTGTCGACATCACGCTCTATCGTCAAATGATAGGCTCACTGATGTATCTAACTGCTAGCAGGCCTGATATCATGTTTTCTGTATGTTATTGTGCTCGATTTCAGGCTAACCCACGCGAACCTCACATGCTGGCAGTGAAGAACATCCTACGCTATCTTAAGCGAACCGCCTCCTTAGGTCTATGGTATCCATCTAACTCTGGCTTCTTCGTTCAAGCCTATTCTGATGCTGACCTTGGAGGATGTGGACTCGACCGCAAAAGCACAACTGGTGGCTGTCAATTTCTTGATGGGAAGTTGGTCAGCTGGCAATCCAAGAAACAAACATGTGTGTCGCTGTCTACTGCTGAAGCGGAATACATTGCCGCTGCATCCTGCACATCACAAGTGATTTGGATCCAGAGTCAACTTCGAGACTATGGACTCAATATGAAGAAGATCCCTCTATATTGTGACTCTGAAAGTGCAATTAGGATCTGTCATAACCCGGTGCAACACTCTAAAACCAAACACATAGCACTGAGGTATCACTTCATCAAAGATCACGTGGAAGATGGAAATGTCGAAGTTCACTTCGTAAGAACCACTGATCAACTGGCTGACGTCTTCACCAAAGCTCTTCCAGAAGCATCATTCAATAAAATTTTGCAAGGGCTAGGTATGATGGAATCAGAGTCAGTACCTCACACTACCTCTCGATCTCAAACGTAAGAAGCGAATCCAACCGAACGTTCGGGTTCGGTTCCACCATTTCACTCGCTCATTTCTTCAATGGTAGTTTTTCTGAGTTGTATATTTCTTGTGCAAAATTTGTTTTTCTTTATATGAAAAGTTTTTTTTTATTGCATATCTAAACTCCTTGGTTTCTTAAAAATTTTCCTGAACCGAAACCTCCAGATGGTTCGGGTTCGGTTTTCCAAAATTTTGTTGAACCGAAACCAACCGAAGGTTCGGGTTCGTTTTTCAAAATTTTTCTGAACCGAAACCAACCGAAGGTTCGGGTTCGGTTTCTCAAAATTTTCCTGAACCGAAACCAACCGAACGCTCGGGTTCGGTTTTTCAACTTTTTCCAACCGAAACCAACCGAACGTTCGGGTTCGGTTTTTCAATTTTTTTCTTTCTTCTCTATTCCAAAGTTTTTTTTTAATTCAATTTCAAAAACTCCAAAAATATTTTAATTTTTTGTTTTGTGTGCTCATTCGTTTATAAGGATATATTTGATAACTTACTTAAGTGTCCCTAGAAGCATGCTGTATGTGTCCCAAGCCTCATAAGATTTTGAATAATAGCCTTCATGACCTGGTATACACAAACCTTGTCTTCCCAATAAGGCTAACTCATTTATTCTAATCATGAGCTACCTCACTCTTTTCTCACATGAGTTTAGAGTCTCCTGCTTGGTCCTTATGTTCGCAGCAGAGGTACTATGTCTTCTTTCACCATCCCCATTATACTTCTCCATAACATTCGTATCCTCACTGTAACCCTTGAGACTCTCAGCAACTACCACTGAGGTTTATGGTTACACAACATCTGTGTTTATGATCTTAGCTTCGTGCCACTACGAGCTGAGTGAAACCCAAAATTCAACACCAATGAATTGACGGTGACCAATTAACTTGATCAAGTTTTCACCAATGAATTAACGAATGTACCTTCATGAAATCTCATTTTTTTCCTTTTTGCGTGGTTCCAATGAAATTGTTACACACCATGACATTTCTTCCCAAGGGATCCAGTTTTAAATTTTTATCTGAGATTTCATATTAATCCAAGCCACTACAAAATTAACTCAAACCTACTTGTTCAACAGACTACACTGGTCTCACAAGTACTTTGTTCACGTTCGTTCTTATATCAGGAATTGAATTATTGAATCAAAGCGAAACCACCCTTAATTTGCCTTATTTAAAGAAGCCTTTCAACATTTATTGATAAATGTTTGATCGAAATTCAACAGGATTCCACACTAACTGTAACACCAATATTTCCAAAAACAAAATTTTCGTTTAATTAATCAATTTAATATTTAAAACACTTGTTTAAAATCTTATTCACATTCGGATTACAAAACGTAGTTTCATTTCCATTATAATAGAAGACCAGGATCCTCCAAAACACAACTCTTTCTTCGGTGTGTACAATCGAACCGTTGCCATCCCGCGTTACTGTAAGAACCTGAAACAACATAACATAAACAACGTAAGCACGAAGCTTAGTGAGTTCCCCAATATACCTTACGCACATACGCCTTCCGGCCCGGACCTTTCGGTCCACATAACATTGCCTTCCGGCCCGGACCTTTCGGTCCACATAACATTGCCTTCCGGCCCGGACCTTTCGGTCCACATAACATTGCCTTCCGGCCCGGACATTTCGGTCCACATAACATTGCCTTCCGGCCCGGACCTTTCGGTCCACATAACATTGCCTTCCGGCCCGTAATAGTATCGCCTTCCGGCCCATAATATATATCGCCTTCCGGCCCATACACATATATAACACATAATACAAATACTCTAACACATAAAGCACATATATCATATATTATACCTGACCTTTCTGTCACATAATACCTTGCCTTCCGGCCCATATATAAGCATGTATATCACGCGTAGCAGCTAACTTTCCATTTATAGCATATAAACATAACACATAACATACTTGACCTTCCGGTCACACAATCATACCCTTCCGGGTGAGGTATAGTGAGAAGACTCACCTCGCGGACACTGGAAGATAGCAACTCCTAAAATTCCTTGCACTTGATCCTCCGAGCTACAAGCTCCCTGTAACATCATATATCCCTTATTAATACTTCTATCTTCCACGTTAACTGGCCCTAAGAAATCACCCCAGTCAACTCTGGTCAACAGTCCATTGTCAGCTCGACTGGACTCGGCGAGTTCCCTGGCGACTCGGCGAGTCTGGTCGTCCTTCAATCCTCTAAGATTCCCCTTCTACTCGTCGAGTATCCTCTTTGACTCGACGAGTCACTCCTGGAAGAATCGCGGGGCCACCCCGACTCCACTCGCCGAGTCTGAAGAACAACTCGGCGAGTCCCAGTGAATCTTCAAGCTACTCGCCGAGTCTGATCATCCGACTCGGCGAGTCCACGCCATGCAGTCGATCAAACTGCTTCCTGAGATACATATTTTCCGAATATACAACCATAGGACCTTCTGAACCTCTAAGGGGTACTAATACAGGGTTATAAACATTGGGTAACGACACAACAATCCATCTAATCTCCAAATGGGTTTCATAAACCCTAAATTCGTGCACACATCAATATAGCAGAAATGATCCGAAATATTACCTGAATAACACCCTCTCTGTGTCTCCAAACCTCAGAACTCGATCCCCTTGATATTCCTTTGGCCAAAACTCTTCTTCTTCTTGCCTAACAAATTCTTCAAGGTTCCAAAAGCTTCCTCTCCTGCTCTAGACGTCCACAACGATTAGGGTTCTTCTCAATCGGCCAAAAGACGGACAATGACGGCCTAAGAGGCATTATATACGATCCAAAACCAAACGACTAGGGTTTCTGCTGAACAGCGTCGACTCGCCGAGTCCATATCTGGACTCGTCGAGTCCAGTCGCGAACCCGCGACCAAGTCTGCGGTCCTACTCGGCGAGTCTGGCTCCAACTCGTCGAGTCTCCCCTTTAAAACACCCCCAAAATGCAACTTAACAATACTTGAGGTTTTGGGCTGTTACAATTCTCCCCCACTAGAATTAGACTTCGCCCTCGAAGTCTCACTCTGAAAATAGTTCTGGATGCTGCTCCCGCATCACACGTTTCGGCTTCCCTAGACACTACCGATCTCTCCCGAGGCCGCTACTGAACCAATACCAGAGGTACCTCCTTGTTCCTCAGAACCTTGATCTTCCGATCTCCGACGGCCACTGGCCTCTCGACGTAACACAGGCTCGCATCCACCTAATCGTTCTCTAGCAGAACCACTGCTGACCCATCCGCTATACACCTCTTCAACTGCGACACATACCAGTGTCATGGATCCGTCCCAATTCCGTTGACAGCTCCAAACGATAGGCCACCCTTCCTACCTTCGCACCTTCACGAAAAGACCCAACATACCGGGGCCCCCCATTTACCCCTCTTCCTAAATCGAAGCACCCCGTCAGAAATACGAAGTCGCTGACCTGAATCACATGCTCGTAACGTCGTCTGCCTGCATAACTTTCCTGTTAACTCTAGACGATCACTAACTCTCTTTAACCTGCTGAGTCTGCTTTGTCAACTAAAGTACGAACTCTGAACTGCTCATCACTCTCTGAAATCGGAAATTACCCAAGATGCACTCTGCTCCAAATCTCAACGATCACTCAACCCATAAGGGTTAGGAAACCCTGAACCACCGGATCCCCGATCCAAAGCCCACTTTGCCCATTCCGGACCGACTGAGAGGTCCGTTCTCCCTCTCAGATCAACTCTCACAAGTTCCCTCTTGCCATCACATACACATACTGAACTAGTCCCAACACCCGCAGGTGGAAAGACCCAATACACTGATGATATCCTCGAACATCTCCCAAGATGAACCACTACATCCACCCTACACTCTGGTCAGATTCACACCGAGAATTTAAAATTTTCTCTCTCCATGCATCCCTTCTGAGCCTCAACAGACATCCCAACCCGGATGGGTTCCTACTACACTGCCGCAAACACGATGCTCGAAACCATACTTGAAATACTCTAACCATAACTCTGCTCTGCAGCTTTCACTTTCGTGAACTTGCACCCCTTCGGAGTTACACCTTCCTCTTTTCCTTTTTCCAAGGAACCCTCTTGGCCATAATGCCACTCCACCCGGTGCCACGGTGCTCGCCCCAAGCGACACCACCCTTTTCGCGTAACCGCTATCCACATACTCTGGTTCCCATTGCAGGGGCTCTCAATCCCATGCACTCTCTCCACTCATCAGAATCACTGCCTCAGCTAAACAAGATCACTAACCCGGGGCCAGACCTTCCAATGCAATCACACTGCACATACGCGACCCGCAAATCTCAAACTAATCCAGCAATACCAACAGAGTCTCCAGTATGACTGGACCGACTCTCATATCACATACTAGCCACTCGAGGCTATATCTCTGTGGGTCCGTACACCCAACTCTGCGAACCCTTAGGTTCTAACTCTGGGAACCTTCCGGTTCCAGCTCTAGAAACATGCACAACATAATCCCGTGGGATTAATGTAGTACAACCCATCACGTATCTCAAACGTACCAATACTCTGATCGCAAAATTCCGATTACTTACTCAACTTGATCCCGACCTCCTCTCAGGCCTCCACAATCAAATTCCCTAGGTCTGTATCTCGCCCCGCATACCCAACACTCGCTCTCGTCGGCCTATACTTGCGCTGACAAACACTGCTGAATCCCAACAGCTAAGCACCCTCACATACTCATCGATCTCCCGGAGAATTTTACAATTCTCCCCCACTAAAGCACTGACTAACTGCCACCGATCGTCATTAACGACCTTTCAGAACCATCCTGCACAAAGAGAACATTTACCCACTGACTGCTTCCCACAAGCGTAAGCAACCCTCAGCAAAACACATCTCCTCCCTGATCAATCCGCTCAAAAGAATCCGATCTTTCAATTATCCACTTCACAACTGCAGATGCTACCCGACATTCAACCCAGTGCCGCATCTCCACTATCAACCCTCACGAACGATGACCAATGGAATTCCTAAGCAATAACCCATAACCAAACCCACAACCTGCCAAAGGTTGAATATCGCATCGAAAACCACACAAGGCTACCGGCACCAAAACACCAAACTATAATCATACTAAACCATCAGGGAACAACGAATGCCAAGCGAAAACCTGAAGCACCAATCCATAACCATGCCAAACCCGCGAAACAACGAATACCGCATCGAAATCCACACCAGACACCAGCACAAACAATACGCCACAATCAACGCAAGCTACTCAAGACATCAAGAGAGCATCATACCCGCAGCTGCCTCCGGCACTGCTCCGTCTCCCTCTGCCGCAAGCCGTTAAGCACGACCCTGAGCCCTTGGGCTCTGCTCCATCCTGTCCTCCTCCTGAACTCCTCAAGGTGGCCGATGCTAGAGCCTGCACCGGTCCTGCAGGAAACTGAGGACGGTTGACCCTCAAATGTCCAACCTACCGACACTGATAACAAATCCTGAAATCCCGAATTGGCACTGACTGCCGACAATCCCGTGCACCATGCCCCTCCTTTCCGCACTTGCGGTATGCACCACTGGGCCAACAAGCTCCGGTGCCATCTCTCTCACACTTCCCACAAGTGTGACCGCTCCGATCCCCCATTCTAACGTCTACGGTCATGGACCGTTTCGGCGCCGGCTGCGACTGCATCGGGGCCTGCCTCATCTCACGCTACTGCAACTCAACCTCTAACTCACGCCACATGGCGGCCTCCTGCGATACCAACACGGTCTCGCGTCTCTGCGCAGACACGAACTGTCTGATACCCCCCCCTCTTGAGCATACTCGGATATCGGGACATCTGAGCCTGCTCCGAAGCGAACTCAGGGCAAAACATCGCCCTCTCAATAAACATCCCGGTGCTCTCAGTCACCGACTCCAAATCCTACCTCAGCTTAAAGAACTTCCGAGCCAATTTCTCCTTTTCATCCCGCGGAACATAGCGAGTACTAAACATCCCTCTGAATTGATCCCATGAAACCGCAGCCCTCTGCCATCGGAAAAATGACCTCGTGGTCAATCTCCACCAATCCTTCGTCCCGAGCCTCAACAGGTTCAGAGCACACCCCACCCTCTGATCAGCAGGGCATAAACTCGTGGAGAAACACCCCTCCATGTCTGATAACCATCTCATAGCAACAATCGAGTCCCGAACTCCATCGAATGTGGGAGGCTTCGCATAATAGAAGTCCCGATACTGAAAACCCCGACTAGCCCCTTTCTTTGCCGTTGCTACAGCCGCTGTAACCGCCGCGGCAGCCGTCTCTGCGAAAGCCGCATATCGCTCATCAAACTACTTCAATCATAGTGGTCCTGATCGACCCAAACAATTCTGGCGACTCAGCCCGCAACAATGCAGCAACCTCATCACGCCTGATCTCGCGAATCCTCGCATCCCGCTCGCTCGTGCTCGTCCGATCGATAACCGGATAACAAGATAGCCACAAGCATCATCCACTACGAACCCTGGTACTCATCCCATGACATCCCTCCTCAACATGCTTCGGTGTATGGTACCTGAACCATAGCACCACTCCTCAATCTGCTCCAATGTATAGCACTCGAACCACAACATCTATCTCAAACTGTTCCGATGTATGGTGCCCTGACCATAACATCACTCTGTATCCACTCCGATGTATGGTATTCGAACCATAACATCACTCCTCAATCTGTTCCTTAGGACCTTCAGAATGCCCCCTGTATCAAGTATGGGTCCTCTGCTTTCAGTAGTACGGGCCCATACTACCTGCCACATCTACCCATACTTTCCACACGGACCATCCCAGAGTTCCTAAGTAGCTGATAAACCTGCTCTTTCACCCATCTCATCGCGCGTGCTCGCTTTCCAGCGAAATCCTCTACTCTACCAGCGCACTCATTTGGCTAGGTTTACTCCCTAGTCCCTTCCGCTGTCCTCCCACTTCTTTGCTATCAGCTGCTGAAGAGTTCCTAATGATGCCAGCCCTCTACCTCCTGAGTATCGTCATACTCACTTAGTAGCTGACTCCCATCATCGACAACTCCACAAAGCACAAAGCAAGCAACATTCGAGCATTGAAGCATACATAGGACTCCCCATCTGTGGTAGCTCCATCTTCTCGGCTCATCCTCGGAAGTACCTCTGTACCCCGTAGCTTTACCCCTTGTGCGTTCTAACTAGATGCTCTCACTCATCACATACACACAAAAGCATAACGCACATATAACAGCAAACCCTAGACTAAGGCATCACAAATCAGGCCACTCTAGTCCTAAGATGTGAAATACCTAGCCTGTCTCTAGCATGCAATAATGTCTCATAAAGTGCATAATAGATATTTCATAATACAAAAGTAAGGGTATTTTGGGAAATCACCGTTTGGCTCTGGCTGATTGTACACACTGCTCTTTCTTGCTTTCTCTTTGAACTCTTATTCACTTTTAGAAAACCATTTATTTGGAAAACTTTTTCTTACTTCCTCAGTTTGAGTCCAGATTTACCCGTAGGTGCGTCCGAATCCCTCAAACCAAGGCTCTGATACCAATTTGTAACACCAATATTTCCAAAAACAAAATTTTCGTTTAATTAATCAATTTAATATTTAAAACACTTGTTTAAAATCTTATTCACATTCGGATTACAAAACGTAGTTTCATTTCCATTATAATAGAAGACCAGGATCCTCCAAAACACAACTCTTTCTTCGGTGTGTACAATCGAACCGTTGCCATCCCGCGTTACTGTAAGAACCTGAAACAACATAACATAAACAACGTAAGCACGAAGCTTAGTGAGTTCCCCAATATACCTTACGCACATACGCCTTCCGGCCCGGACCTTTCGGTCCACATAACATTGCCTTCCGGCCCGGACCTTTCGGTCCACATAACATTGCCTTCCGGCCCGGACCTTTCGGTCCACATAACATTGCCTTCCGGCCCGGACATTTCGGTCCACATAACATTGCCTTCCGGCCCGGACCTTTCGGTCCACATAACATTGCCTTCCGGCCCGTAATAGTATCGCCTTCCGGCCCATAATATATATCGCCTTCCGGCCCATACACATATATAACACATAATACAAATACTCTAACACATAAAGCACATATATCATATATTATACCTGACCTTTCTGTCACATAATACCTTGCCTTCCGGCCCATATATAAGCATGTATATCACGCGTAGCAGCTAACTTTCCATTTATAGCATATAAACATAACACATAACATACTTGACCTTCCGGTCACACAATCATACCCTTCCGGGTGAGGTATAGTGAGAAGACTCACCTCGCGGACACTGGAAGATAGCAACTCCTAAAATTCCTTGCACTTGATCCTCCGAGCTACAAGCTCCCTGTAACATCATATATCCCTTATTAATACTTCTATCTTCCACGTTAACTGGCCCTAAGAAATCACCCCAGTCAACTCTGGTCAACAGTCCATTGTCAGCTCGACTGGACTCGGCGAGTTCCCTGGCGACTCGGCGAGTCTGGTCGTCCTTCAATCCTCTAAGATTCCCCTTCTACTCGTCGAGTATCCTCTTTGACTCGACGAGTCACTCCTGGAAGAATCGCGGGGCCACCCCGACTCCACTCGCCGAGTCTGAAGAACAACTCGGCGAGTCCCAGTGAATCTTCAAGCTACTCGCCGAGTCTGATCATCCGACTCGGCGAGTCCACGCCATGCAGTCGATCAAACTGCTTCCTGAGATACATATTTTCCGAATATACAACCATAGGACCTTCTGAACCTCTAAGGGGTACTAATACAGGGTTATAAACATTGGGTAACGACACAACAATCCATCTAATCTCCAAATGGGTTTCATAAACCCTAAATTCGTGCACACATCAATATAGCAGAAATGATCCGAAATATTACCTGAATAACACCCTCTCTGTGTCTCCAAACCTCAGAACTCGATCCCCTTGATATTCCTTTGGCCAAAACTCTTCTTCTTCTTGCCTAACAAATTCTTCAAGGTTCCAAAAGCTTCCTCTCCTGCTCTAGACGTCCACAACGATTAGGGTTCTTCTCAATCGGCCAAAAGACGGACAATGACGGCCTAAGAGGCATTATATACGATCCAAAACCAAACGGCTAGGGTTTCTGCTGAACAGCGTCGACTCGCCGAGTCCATATCTGGACTCGTCGAGTCCAGTCGCGAACCCGCGACCAAGTCTGCGGTCCTACTCGGCGAGTCTGGCTCCAACTCGTCGAGTCTCCCCTTTAAAACACCCCCAAAATGCAACTTAACAATACTTGAGGTTTTGGGCTGTTACACTAACACTTTGAGGTCTCTCTTGACCTTGAAGGAAGAGATTCGTGCCCGGGATCATCAGTTTCGTGTCATAATTGACATCACAGATCATTCCAAAAAGAGTTGCTTTATTTCTTTATCTTTTACACTCTTTGCACGAAAATCCTAGATTTTCAAAAATTCCGTTACTAATTATTTTACAGGATGGATAATCAATGGATGGTTAATACTGAAGTTGTGGTTGCCAATAATCCACGTGGGCATTTTATTCAAAAGGTGGCGTTTAAAAGAAAAGGGATAAGTTCAAAAGGTTGCTGACGCGGCGGGAGTTCAAAGGATAGATATTCAAACGACGGTAAAAAGGAGGGCGCGTGAATTTGAAGAAGCCACGCTTTTTCTGACACTTATTGGACGCGTGTGCAGTATTGAAGCGTCATCCATCTGGCATTAATGGCGCGTGTGGAAATGGAAACGGTTTCTCTCTCTGAACCGGCGCTTATTGGGCGGCGTGATACTAGGAATCTGACACTCTCTCTCCTACGTGATCATCGCACGTCCCAACTGTCACCAATCAGTCACTCAAAAACCCTTCCGTATTTCAATAAGAGATTTGAAACGATCTTTCTCTCTCCTGTTACCTACTATAAAAAGCCATCCACACCACCTTTTACCTCTTTACTGCCCCCATAATTCCCAAAGCAAAATTACTCCCAAAACTCTCTCCCGGTCATCTTCTTCTCCACACCTGCAACAATGGCTGAATCTTCATCCGTTCATGCTACTTCTCAGATTCTTCCCATCAGACCTCAACAATGCCTTGTCATTGATCTGAACCCACTAGCCTATGATCCCTACATGTCGCCGGTTATCGAATGCCTCAAGTTCTCCCAGCTTGCTCCGGCATTGTCCAGAATTGAAACGGTGCCAATGGTGGCTCTATCTCAGGTCTATGCGACGGCCTACTACGACAAGGGCGTCGACCGGATATTTTTCGAAGTGGCGGAACACAAGACGTCGATTTCTCGTCCCCGCTTCAGCACCATGCTTGGGTTTGCTGCAGACCCATCACGTGTTAACCCGGAGACGATTCCGGTTGGCATGTTATACAGCATGTTCTACAACATGGGCTACACGGAAGTTCTAACCTCCGTCGCAAGGTTCAAGAAGTCATGCCTACCGCCCCTGTGGAATGGGCTATTTACAGTTCTCTTCAAGGGACTGTCTGAGAGGAGTTCAGGATCGGACGGGGCCAGTCGTCTTTTCCTGACAATCATGTATGGGGTGTACAACGGGATCAACCTCGATTATGGGTTTGTCCTTTGGCAACAGCTGATTCAGAGCCTTTCTTCCATTTCTCGACACTCTGAAGTGTCGCTGGCCCGGTTCTGGATCCTGATCACAAGATGGGCCATGGACAAGTTTGAGGTCCCAACTGCTGACGGTGTACCGACGTCTTCTGTTGGCACGTTCCACACCAAGAAGATCATCGTATCTGATGCATCGAAATTCTCCTTCATTGGCTCTATCCCGGAGTCGATGTATGGAAGTGTGCCATCAGACAGCAGTATGATCAAGGCGATCAAGGAGTTAGGGCCATCTGGTCCGAGGGAACTGACACCGGACATGCTGCGATCAATTCATGATGCCGACAAACCGGTGGCCAGGGGTAAGAAATCAGACAAGGGGAAGAAACCATCCAAAGCCCCCAAACCTTCTCCCAAGAAGCGCAAACAACCGAAGGCTGCTTCGTCACCAAAACCGAAAAGGAGGAAGACCCAACAAAAGCGAAAGCTCGTCCTTCCCTCCTCATCAAGTGAATCCGAAGGTGGGAGTTCGGACTCTAAGGGATCACAAGGAGACGAATCTCCACAAAGAGGCAACACACCCCCTCGGTCCCCAACCCCGGAGATGGAACTTCACCAATCCCCAGTTCCTTCCCCTCCACCCACAATTCCTATTTCCATTCCCACCATAAACCCTACTATACCACCAACCTCATTCCCTATACCACCACCCATATTCACCACATCAACCGAAACACCACCTGTTACCGAAACCCCACCTGTAACCGAACCTCCACAAACCGAAACCCATACACAACCACCACCCGAAACTAACCCCCCACCCACTCAACCTGAACCAACCAAACCTATAACACCCCCAGCTTCACCACCACCTCAATCTCCAGAAGACGCCTCTGATGGCGATGATCAATATCTTGGTGGTGACCACCAGAACTTTGATTCGGTCTACTATAGTCCGTTTCAAGTTCAAAGTGATGAGGAGGATGATGCTCCTGTGACTAAGAAGCATCTCCGCGAGCTGAACGAGAAGGTTGATCAACTTCTCGCCTCCTCTTCCAATCAGCAGTCATCCTTATCTGAAGCTGCCCTTCAGAGGATAGTTGATGTCTTCTCTAGGGCTCAACATGACTCAGTGGCCTCAGCTACTGCTGCGATAGACGCCTCCACCCGAGCTTGTGAGGCAGCGACCGAAAAAGTCGATAAACTATTCCATGACGCTACAATCCTGCTGCAGTCTATGCAGGAAAGCGCCGAAGCCACCAAAACAACTCTGGCACCACTTGTTAATCAATTGGCCCAGTTTGTAAAGACGGAGTTATCCTCGTTCGCTACCCTCAGACAAAACCTTAGCGACGACAACTCGGCACTCCGTGCCTCCATCGATGCCCGCTTGGCAAAGCTACAAGAAGATCTTGCGGCTGAAAATTCACTGATGGACGTCCTGGCGAGTAAGACTACTGCCCTCAAGATCAAGAGCACCCAACTTTCCAACTCCGAACAACAATTGGAGGCTCTTCGATCCGAAAGGGAAGTCATCAAGACGTGTGTTTCGGATGTCCACGCCGCTCTATCCAACATCCTGGAAGCACACGACCCCATCCTCAATCACTCAGTAAGGCGTACTCTCGCTGAGAAACTCTCTCCGGCCATGGACCTCTTAAGTAAAATTGAAGGCCTACCCAGTTTCGTGTCCATTCCGAAACAAGGGGGAGATGAGAAGAAAGGATCGAAACCACCTCCATCCTCAAAAGCAACTCACACAACCGAACCACCCCCAACTGGTCATGCCTCGGGTTCGGGTGTGAAGGACAAAGGAAAAAACATAGCAGAGGGAGGAGATGAAGATGAAGATGAAGACAAGGAGACTATTGCGGACATGTTAAAGAGAAAGAACAGTCGCAATACTGATGACGATGTCAGTCGTGTGGCACGTGAAGCTGAAGAAGCCGAACGTAAACAAAAAGAAGCCAACGATCTCCTTGAGAGCCGAAAGCTGCTCTTCCCTGCCTGGACCAGGGATCGTCTGATAAAGGAGGCCATAGAGACTCCAAGCATACTATGGCTCGAGCCGGTGATATCGTTCGACTGCAACAACTCGGTCGATTCGCAATTTGATATGCCGTTGACTCGAAAGGCGTTCATCTTCCACGCCTTCTCCAACATTTTCGAAGTCCCGCATCCGAACGATGAGCTTGACAGGGAGCTCATTGACTTCTACCTGGAGGCCGCTCGCCCTCAATACCTTACATGGAGCGCCCAGAAGATTGTCAATGTTCGGGTGATGAAGCCGTTTGCCGTGGGGAGATTCACAAACGTCAAGTTCAAGCTTATCCGAGGATCTGCAAGAACTGCTCACATGATCTCTCTGGCGGATCTGCCCAATCTGAACCCTCATGATTGGATAGTCTTGTACAACATCTTGCTGACAAACGAAGCCGAATATGGTCCCATCTTAGACCATGTCAAAAGGATGCTGGCATGCTATATCATGGAGGTGGCCCTAATGGATCAGGAGGTTGCCACAGTGTTTAAGAAGAAACCGAAAGTCAAGCCTGTGGGATCGGCCAGTGATCTAAACACGATGAAAATGGGCAAGATAGATTCGAGGCGAAACTCTGTGATGTTCACCAGAGCCGAAGGACAGAAATGTCTGTTCGCATTAGCTGACAAGCACCTCTACACCACTACCTGCTTGGAACACGTCCTATCAATCGTCAAGCGGTGTAAGGACAATTCGGCTGATGACATCAAGTACTTTGAAGATATGATCAATTGGTACATCCAGTTTAGACAGACCATCCTTTCCATAACCAAATGTCTGTTTAGTACCGTGAAGAAGAAGGTACCAGCTTCAGCCGCCGGCCCAAGTATGAAGTGAAGGTCTCGCTCCAAATTGACGCAAAGGGGGAGATTGTTGGGCTGAAGTTCTGTTTTATGTTGCGTCTTTTGGGCTCGTTAGATTAGCCTTTGTATTCTCCGGTTTGGGCCTGTCCAACCGAGAGCCTTTTATGTATTGTATATAAGTTATCGCTTGCATGCATATTAGGTTAAGATTCAAGATTTCAGTTTTAGCATTCAAGAGTTTTACGATATTGCTCTCTTGTAATCTTCCAATCCTTTACAGTTGATGTTCTTAATCGAGCTCTTCTAAGGATTTTATTTAATCATTCGACTCGTTTGATTCAAGCTGTTTGTTCTTATTATTGCATTCTGCCTTGTTATTAATATAGTGTTCTTGCTGTTTCATATTAATATACTTGTTCAAGATCTAATCGATCTTCATAGATTAAAAGAAGTTGTTTTAATCCCTTCATACATGCTTTGATTCCAAGACTTACAAACCTAGATCTTGATGGGTTTGAGCCATAAGAACATTCCTATGTGCACATACAAACCGTAATGCTTGGATCTAGGCTTCACTAATTAAACATGCAATGTATCAAAGACTATGATTGATAGATCTAATGAAAACATTCAAATTATAACACATGAAACCATATCTGGCGAGTAGCAACAATTATTCAAAAATAAACTTAATCAATTACTAAGCACTGAAGAATACACTCCAACTGGTCACATGCGATGATCTTCTGTTCCCCATGATTAGATTTATTCTTCCATGCTCCACATCCCTATTTCTTCTTAGTCCCTGCAATTCAAAACAAATGTGGTAACCACACCCGGTATCAAGAACCCAAGAAATAGCACGAGATGAATCATTAGATTTAATTGTGTAAATACCTGCAAAAGACGACTTGATCTTTCTATCCTTGATGGCTTGCAGATATTCCGGGCAACTTCTCTTCCAATGCCCTATTTTGTGGCAATGGTGGCACTCTGCTCCTTCGGGTTAGGATTGGCTTTAGCAGGATCAACCTTGGTCCCACTAGAAGAGGAACCATCTTGGGATTTTCCCTTGCGGTGGCTCTTAGATGGAGCCTTCCTTTTCTTGCCCATTCCCTGCCCAATAGCCAAAACAGGAGCAGTGGGTGGATTGGGAGTTGGTGCAACAGACTTGTCCTTGAGGTTGCTCTCAGCAACCCTTAGGAGACGTTGGAGTTTACTTAGGGTGACCTCTTCCTTGTTCATGTGGTAGGTCATCCTAAATTTGTTGTTACACGGAGGCAAGGAATGAAGTACCATGTCGATAGCCAAATCTTCCCCAAAGTCGACATTCAACTTGCGAAGACGATCGACATATCTTTGCATCTTTTGCAAGTGTACGGTTAGAGAATCTCCATGTCCCATTTTAGTGGTGATCATGTTAGTGAAGATCTCATAATGTTCCTGCCTCGCGTTTAGATGGTATCTCTCCAATAAGTCTTGGTGCATCTCGTATGGATACATGTCCTCATAGGACTTTTGGAATTCGGCGTTCATTGTGGCTATCATGATGCAATGAACCTTCATTGCATCACGTTCATGAGTCTCGAAAGCAGCTATTTCAGCCGGAGTAGCAATTCTTGGATTGATCTTCTCGAGCTTGTCATCAAGGACATACTCCTTGTCCTCGTAGAGAGTAATCGTGCGAATGTATGTTATCCATTCGCTAAAGTTCGTTCCATCGAAAGTCACCTTTTGGCAAAGGCTCATTAGCGTGAATGAGCTAGCAGCAACGTCGTTCGCGTTCGAAATCTACAAATAGAAAGGACAAAGTTTGATTACAATTGAATCCCTAATTATCACCCAATATGAAAAATCAGGGCTAGGATCAAACAACATTATTTACACATTAGAAAAGGGATGCCGTAATCCAACATGCAAATAATTTGAAGGTAAGTGAATGACGATTCACTAATTCTCCACCATGAAAAAAAACCTTAAGTTCTAAATGTATTGAGATTTCCTAGGTTTCGATGAGATTCATTGAACTTTTCAATGACATGTTTAAATCTCGATATTCCCCTCTCGTTTGTGACTTGGATGCCGAGGATCACAAAGTGGGTGAGAATAACCATGCAAATCTACGCGGTGCCTTCATTGTTACAATCACCTATTCGATGTGCCGGTAAACCACACACGCTCCACCGAACTATGACAAACAATGAATCACCCATTGCCACCTTTGCTTAGAACCAATTAGTGTGCCGGTAAACCACACACGCTCCACTAACTTCTTAGCAAGGGTGCAAAGTGTAACTTCATGGGATTGCATCAATTCACTTTTCCTAAAGTAACTAGGATTGGGAATTTGAAAAACATGTAGTTACTTTGTATTTTAATATTATACTTTAAATGATGAGATAGGGTTCCCATATCCTAACCGTTCGGCTAACGACCCTCCACCGACCAAGCAAGCAGTGGGTGTGAGTGTACACCCATTAAGCGCCATTTTATAGGCCGCAACCATATACCCACCTTATAGACCGACTTCGTGAATGAGGTCTACTAACGGTAAGACTAGCATTTTAATTATACATACATATATATATATATATATATATATATATATATATATATATATATATATATATATATATATATATATATATATATTGTAACATCCCGGATTCCCAGCTATTATTTATTCTTCTAATTTTTGGTGTTTTGTGAGGAGACTCGGTGAGTTGGAGCTCAAACTCGCCGAGTATGATCGCGGTTTGGGAAAGGGTTCATGTCCGGACTCGGCGAGTCGAAAAGGTGGACTCGGCGAGTCCATGCTGTTTAATGAAACCCTAAATTTCAGGGTATGAGACCTATTTAAAGGGGCTTATGGCCGTCATTTGCGGCCACCAACCCCAGAGAGAACCCTAAAAGAGTCCTTGAGCGTTTTGTGAGAGAGAAGAGGAAGATCCTTGATTATTTGTGGGTGATTTTGCATATAGAAGAGGATCAAGGCAAGAGGAGACCAAAGGAGGTGCTAATCCAGCGATTCCTGAGTCCAGAGACTTAATTTGAGGTAACCATTCGTTCCTTTCTCAGCCCTTGGTGTAAATCTTAGAGTTAGGGCTTCTTTGTGGAATGATTCATGGAGTAATTGGCCTCTTGTTGTGTTGATGCTTTGGATCTGGACCCAAAGAGGTCCAGAGACTCTTTTCCCTCAAGCTTTATGAGTGTTAATGGAGGCCATGAGCTTAGAATAGCATTCTATAGACCATATCATCAAATAAGGCCTGTGGACCTTTGCATGAGCACCAATATTGTAACTTTACATGATGAATGTGCTTGGAAGGACTAGATCTATGAGTTACTGGAACGGATCTGACCTCAGGAGTGAGTTTGAGTTCATGCATGGCATAGACTCACCGAGTCCGAAGAACAGACTCGGCGAGTAGCATGAAGATTGTCCGTAACCACTCAGCGAGTGGTCTTGCCGAGTTAAGGGGTTGACTCAGTGAGTCAGGGAGAGTCAGAGAGGGTTGACAGATGGACTGAGTCAAGCTGGAACTCGCCGAGTTGTTCTTGAGACTCGGCGAGTTGAGTCGTGGTGGCCCCGCGATTCATGCCAGGTGGAACTCGTCGAGTCAGGGAAGTACTCGACGTGTCAAGAGAGGATCTTAGGGAGTCAGTGAACACGTATAGACTTGCCGAGTCGCCCTAGTGCACTCGTCGAGTCCGGTCAAAGTTGACCGTTGACCAGAGTTGACCAGTGTTGACTTGATAGGAGTAGTCAACCTTAGTTGTGAAAGTGTTAATTAGAGATATATTGTGTTATAGGAGGATTATAGCTCGGAGGATCGAGCGCGAGTGATTTCCGGGATTTGCGAGTTATCGAGATACATGAGGTGAGTCTTCTCACTATACTTTACCTTGAGTAGGTAATCAGAGTTGTGTTACAGATTATTTGTATGCTATATGTGTGTTATGTGTTGTACTGCATTATTTCTATGTGATTTATGCTGTGCATGTTTATAGAGTTGGAGCTGGAAGGTTCCCAGAGTTAGAACCAGAGGGTTCACAGAGTAGGGTCTACGGACCCACAGAGTTATAGCCTCGAGTGGATAATATGTGTTATGCGTGGTATTTTGGGGAACTCACTAAGCTTTATGCTTACAGTGTTGGTGTTATTTGTTTCAGGTACTAGTGATGACCGTGGGAAGGCGCCGGCTTGATCAGTATACACACATGGGATTTTTATGATATGTGCTCTTGGGATTCTTTGTATGACATGGATTGGAGTTTCAAACATTGATGTTTTATTAAAATTAAATGAATATGTTTTTATATTATGCGAAAAAATTATTTTGAAATTTACGGTGTTACAGGTTGGTATCAGAGCCTTGGATTGAGGGATTCGAGTACACCTTCGGGCGTATTTGAACACAAACTGAGGATTTGAGAAGTATTTTCAAAAAAAAAAAGAAGAAAAGAGTAAAAGATTTTTGGAAGAACGCAGAGCAGAGTTGTGTGTACGATCAGTTCGCGCCCGAACGGTGATTTCCCAAAATACCCTGATGTTATGTGATATTGATATTGATATGATGTATTCTCATGCTAGAGTAGGCTAGGTACTCCTATTAGGACTAGAGTGGCTTGATTTGTGATGCCTTAGCCTAGGGAGAGGTGAGCTGCTATGAGATACTTGAGAGGGAGTAGGTAGCAGTGAGGGGCGTATGAGAGATCTGTCAGAGAGTGGATTATGCATGATAGAGTACTTGGGATTTGGAATCCGAAGAGGAGGACTTGGGGTGTATTCTGATACGGTGCGGACAGTAGTATTGGGCCCGTACTACTGAAAGCACCGGAGCGGTGTACAGCCCAAGAAGGAATATTTGGATTGCCAAGGATCAAGGAGGAATGAGTTGTCGAGTTTGAGTATGCTCGAATGGATTCTAATTTATCGTATGTTGTATTTCAGAGGTAGATCATGGTGAGGACACGTCTGATGCCTGAGAGCACTGGGGCCAGTGATGAGGAGATCCGCCGGATCATCCATGAGGAGGTGGCTGCGGCCATCAGGGCAGAGATACCAGAGATGTTTGGGTCTATTAAGACCACGTTGATTGAGACCTTCGACGAGTGTTATGCTGCTCTTTCTGAGGCTGCTGTTGCAGCGGCCACCGCAGCTATTGCTGCCGCGAGGCCGCAGGGTGGTGATGCGTTACTGTTCCGAGAGTTCAGCAACACAAAACCGCCAGAGTTTGATGGGACCCAGGACCCGGTGGCGGCTATGAGATGGATTTATGACATAGAGGCGTGTTTCTTCACTTGCTCATCTCCTGAGCATTTGAAGGTTCGGTTCGCGCTGAACCAGCTTCGCTAGGGAGCGAAGGACTGGCGGAAGTTTGTGACGGCGCACATTACGCTTGCTGAGCTTGCGGCAGTGACTTGGGAGAGGTTCACTGCCATGTTTCGAGATGAGTACGTTCCCCAGGTGGTGAGGGAGCGTTTGGCCCAGGAGTTTCTGACCCTCAAGCAGGGTATTGAGTCTGTTATGGTGATTACTAGGATGTTCCATGAGAGGGCGATGTTCTGCCCTGAGCACATGTCCACTGAGCAGGCACGTATGAGCCGATATTTGAGTATCTTGAGGCGAGACATTCGGG
Source organism: Lactuca sativa (assembly GCF_002870075.4). Lineage (NCBI taxonomy): Eukaryota > Viridiplantae > Streptophyta > Magnoliopsida > Asterales > Asteraceae > Lactuca > Lactuca sativa. The sequence goes on along the minus strand of NC_056627.2, from coordinate 112,269,967 downwards.
AGTTCGCGGCGAACTCCTCGTACCGGACATTTGCCGAGCTTCAGGCAAATGCCCGAAAGAGGGAGATTGAGCTAGAGACTCAGGCCAGGGAGGAGGCGGAGTCTCAGGGGAGGCATCGGCGACCAGCGCAGTCTCAGCCGGCAGCCAAGCGGGCCAAGCCCGCTGATCCCAAACCAGGGAGCCAGAAGGGCCGCACTTGTGGGAAGTGCGGCAAGGGTCATGATGGAGTCTGTAGAGCGGGATCTTGCTACAAGTGTGGCAAGGAGGGGCATATGGCCAAGGACTGCCCCCAAGGGGTTTGCGGTGTGTTTCCACTGCAACCAGACTGGACACCGGAAGGCAGAGTGTCCATAATTGCGAGGATCATCTCAGGGAGCACCTCAGGGATCTGCCCCTGCCGCCATCAGAGCTACCGAGAGTCGGCCAGTGAAGGCCGAGGCGCCGAGGGCACGAGGGAGAGCTTTTCAGTTGACCGCAGAGGAGGTCCGCGTAGCGCCAGATGTCATGGATGGTATCTATTCTTTCGTGTATTTATTTTGATGTTGAGATATTATGCTTATATTATGTTATGCGTAGGTACTTTTCTTGTGAATTTTGTACCTGCCTTGGTGTTGTTTGACTCGGGTGCGAGTCGGTCGTTTGTATCTTTGGCTTTTAGTCAGCATATCAGTGTTAGTCGTGAGGCGTTGAGTCGGGCTCTGAGAGTTTCCATAGCTGACGAGAGGGTGATATATGCCACGGAGGTTCTCCGAGGGTGCGTAGTCGAGATTTTCGGTGTTGAGTTCCCGATTGATCTGGTTCCTATTGCGATGGGTGATGTCTGTGTCATTGTGGGCAAGGACTGGTTGAGCAGATTCGGTGCGGTTATTGACTGCGAGCGACAACTGGTGACCATACGAGATCCTAGTGGGGGAGTTCTTACGGTGTACGGCGAGGGTACACGTTTTGGATCAGCGTTTTGTTCGGCTGCTAGGGCAAGGCAGTGTCTACAACAGGGCTGTAAGGGTTTTGTGGCGTATGTGATGGATATGCGGGTGGATTCCGAGAGACCGAGGTTTGTTGAGGAGGTTCCGATAGTGCGTGAGTTCCATGATGTATTTCCTGAGGAGTTGCCGGGTGTGCCTCCTGTGAGGCAAGTGGAGTTCAGTATCGATTTGGTTCCGGGGGCCACACCTATCGCTAAGGTGCCTTATCGCCTTGCACCTCCAGAGATGCAAGAGTTATCCTCGCAGCTTCAGGAGCTGCTGGGAAAGGGGTTTATTCGGCCGAGCAGCTCGCCGTGGGGAGCGCCTATCCTATTCGTCAAGAAGAAGGATGGTTCACACCGGATGTGCATTGATTACCGGGAGTTGAACAAGCTGACGGTCAAGAACCATTACCCGTTGTCGAGGATCGACGATTTGTTCGATCAGTTGCAGGGAGCGTCTTGGTTCTCCAAGATCGATTTGAGGTCTGGATATCATCAGGTGAGGGTGCGAGATGAGGACGTCCAGAAAACAGCGTTCAGGACGCGTTATGGGCATTACGAGTTTGTGGTGATGCCTTTTGGGCTCACCTGCCTCGGCAGTGTTCATGGATCTCATGAACCGAGTGTGCATGCCGATGCTGGATCGGTCGGTGATTGTATTTATCGACGACATTTTGGTATATTCAAGATCTAGAGAGAAGCATGAGGAGCATTTGAGAGAGGTTCTCGGAGTTCTGAGATCGGAGAGGCTTTATGCCAAATTCTCCAAGTGTGATTTCTGGTTGCGGGAGGTCCAGTTCTTAGGACATCTCGTTAACCAGAAAGGGATATTGGTCGACCCGGCCAAAGTTGAGGCGGTGATGAGTTGGGAGGTGCCGAGGTCACCCTCCGAGATCAAGAGTTTCCTAGGGTTGGCAGGGTATTATCGGAGATTTATCAAGGATTTCTCTAAAATCGCAGTGCCACTCACCAGGTTGATCCGGAAGGGTGTTGCTTTTTCATGGGGCCCCGAGCAACAAGCCTCCTTTGAGACGCTTCGCCAAAGGTTATGCGAAGCCCCGGTGTTAGCCCTCCCGGAAGGGATGGAGGACTTTGTGGTATACTGTGATGCATCGATTTTGGGGTTGGGGCGGTGCTAATGCAGAGAGAGCATGTGATAGCATATGCATCGAGGCAGCTGAAGCCTCATGAGACGAGATATCCCACCGATGATCTAGAGTTGGGGGCAGTGGTGTTCGCCCTCAAGATTTGGCGTCACTACCTGTATGGGGTTCGGTGTATGATATACACGGACCATAAGAGTTTGAAATATTTGATGGATCAGCCCAACCTAAATATGCGACAGAGAAGGTGGTTGGATGTGGTCAAGGATTATGATTGTGAGATCCTGTACCACCCAGGCAAGGCTAATGTTGTAGCCGATGCACTGAGCCGCAGGACGGAGAGCACCCCGCTGCGGGATGTATGTTTGAGATTGACCGTGATAGCTCCAGTGTTGGACGCCATTCGTGGGGCACAGGCCGAGGCTGTGCAACCTGAGGTGCAGAAGAAAGAGTGGGTTGTTGGTTTGATTTCAGAGTTCGTTACAGATGGTCGGGGGCTGATGACATTTCAGGGGCGTATTTGGGTGCCGTTTGTGGGAGGAACGCGTGCCATTTTGATGGAAGAGGCTCATCGGTCGAAATTTTCGATCCATCCTCGGGCCACTAAGATGTATTTGGACCTGAGAAAGGAGTATTGGTGGCCCTGTATGAAGAGGGATGTTGCGTGGTTTGTTGAGAGGTGCTTGACCTGCCGTAGGGTTAAGGCCGAGCACCAGAGGCCGCATGGTAAGTTGCAGCCGTTGGAGGTTCCCGAATGGAAGTGGGAACAAATCACCATGGATTTTATCACCAAATTGCCAATGACTGCCAGAGGAGTTGATGCAATTTGGGTGATTGTGGACAGGTTGATGAAGAGCGCTCACTTTCTTGCTATCAGCGAGAGTTCTTCATCAGAGAAACTGGCAGAGGTGTACGTGAGGGAAGTGGTATCTCGGCATGGGGTGCCGATATCGATTGTTTCAGACCGTGACGTGCGTTTCACTTCCAGATTCTGGAAGAAGTTTCATGAGGAGTTGGGTACTAGGCTGCATTTTAGTACCGCATATCATCTCCAGACAGGCGGTCAGAGTGAGCGGACGATTCAGACGCTCGAGGACATGCTCCGGGCATGTGTGTTGGATTTCGGGGGAAGTTGGGATGCATATTTTCCCTTGGCAGAGTTTTCCTACAACAACAGCCATCATTCGAGCATTGGTATGCCGCCCTTTGAGCTGTTGTATGGGAGGAGGTGTCGGACCCCCATTTGTTGGGGAGAGGTTGGACAGCGTGTGATGGGCAGTACATAGATCGTGCTTCAGACGACAGAGCAGATCCAGCAGGTCAGACAGAGGTTGTTGACCGCTCAGAGTCGTCAGAAGAGTTATGCAGACAGACGCCGGTCCGAACTTGAGTTTGAAGTTGGCGACCTCGTACTCCTGAAGGTCTCTCCTTGGAAAGGAGTGATTCGATTCAGGAAGAGGGGCAAGTTGGGGCCCCGATATATTGGTCCATTCCGAGTGATCGCAAGGGTAGGACGGGTAGCCTATCGTTTGGATTTGCCAGCAGAGTTGGGGCAGATTCACGACACTTTCCATGTGTCGCAATTGCGGAAGTGTATAGTCGATGAGTCGGCAGTGGTTCCATTAGAGGATATTCAGGTGGATGCGAGCCTGAATTATGCTGAGAAACCTGTAGCAATCCAAGATTGGAAAATCAAGGTTCTGAGGAACAAGGATATACCCTTGGTTTTGGTTCAGTGGCAGCATCGTAAGGGGTCCGAGATGACTTGGGAGCCAGAGCATGAGATGCGTGAGCAGCATCCGGAGTTATTTGCAGAACGAGACTTCAAGGGCGAAGTCTAGTTCTAGTGGGGGAGAATTGTAACAACCCGGATTCCCAGGTATTATTTATTCTTCTAATTTTTGGTGTTTTGTGAGGAGACTCGGCGAGTTGGAGCTCAAACTCGCCGAGTATGATCGCGGTTTGGGAATGGGTTCGCGTCCGGACTCGGCGAGTCCACGCTGTTTAATGAAACCCTAAATTTCAGGGTATGAGACCTATTTAAAGGGGCTTATGGCCGTCATTTGCGGCCACCAACCCCAGAGAGAACCCTAAAAGAGTCCTTGAGCATTTTGTGAGAGAGAAGAGGAAGATCCTTGATTATTTGTGGTGATTTTGCATATAAAAGAGGATCAAGGCAAGAGGAGACCAAAGGAGGTGCTAATCCAGCGATTCCTGAGTCCAGAGACTTAATTTGAGGTAACCATTCGTTCCTTTCTCAGCCCTTGGTGTAAATCTTAGAGTTAGGGCTTCTTTGTCAAATGATTCATGGAGTAATTGGCCTCTTGTTGTGTTGATGCTTTGGATCTGGACCCAAAGAGGTCCAGAGACTCTCTTCCCTCAAGCTTTATGAGTGTTAATGGAGGCCATGAGCTTAGAATAGCATTCTAGAGACCATATCATCAAATAATGCCTTTGGACCTTTGCATGAGCACCAAGATTGTAACTTTACGTGATGAATGTGCTTGGAAGGACTGGATCTATGAGTTACTGGAACGGATCTGACCTCAGGAGTGAGTTTGAGTTCATGCATGGCATAGACTCGCCGAGTCCGAAGAACAGACTCGGCGAGTAGCATGAAGATTGTCCATAACCACTCAGCGAGTGGTCTTGCCGAGTTAAGGGGTTGACTCAGTGAGTCAGGGAGAGTCAGAGAGGGTTGACAGATGGACTGAGTCAAGCTGGAACTCGCCGAGTTGTTCTTGAGACTCGGCGAGTTGAGTCGTGGTGGCCCCGCGATTCATGCCAGGTGGAACTCGTCGAGTCAGGGAAGTACTCGACGTGTCAAGAGAGGATCTTAGGGAGTCAGTGAACACGTATAGACTTGCCGAGTCGCCCTAGTGCACTCGTCGAGTCCGGTCAAAGTTGACCGTTGACCAGAGTTGACCAGTGTTGACTTGATAGGGGTAGTCAACCTTAGTTGTGAAAGTGTTAATTAGAGATATATTGTGTTATAGGAGGATTATAGCTCGGAGGATCGAGCGCGAGTGATTTCCGGGATTTGCGAGTTATCGAGATACATGAGGTGAGTCTTCTCACTATACTTTACCTTGAGTAGGTAATCAGAGTTATGTGACAGAGTATTTGTATGCTATATGTGTGTTATGTGTTGTACTGCATTATTTCTATGTGATTTATGCTGTGCATGTTTATAGAGTTGGAACTGGAAAGTTCCCGGAGTTAGAACCAGAGGGTTCACAGAGTAGGGTCTACGGACCCAGAGAGTTATAGCCTCGAATGGCTAATCTGTGTTATGCGTGGTATTTTGGGGAACTCACTAAGCTTTATGATTACAGTGTTGGTGTTATTTGTTTCAGGTACTAGTGATGACCGTGGGAAGGCGCCGGCTTGATCAGTATACACACATGGGATTTTTATGATATGTGATCTTGGGATTCTTTGTATGACATGGATTGGAGTTTCAAACATTGATGTTTTATTAAAATTAAATGAATATGTTTTTATATTATGCGAAAAAATGATTTTCAAATTTACGGTGTTACATATATATATATATATATATATATATATATATATATATATATATATATATATATATATATATATATATATATATATATATATATATATATATATTAGTCTTGTAATATTGTATTAGTATAGGGTTGAACTTTAAACTTGTAAAATTCTAGGGTTTGAAATTGAAATTGTCTAAATTAAACTTTTAATCACAAAACATAAATTTCAAAACTTGAGGACAAGTTTTAAACTTTTAAAAAAATAAGGGATCAAATAAGAAATAATTTAAATTAACCATTTAATCTCATAATTATCCATATTTGATTTATTTAAATGCTTCTTGCAAAACAATTCACCGATTTAATTAAAATAATCAGTTAATATCATATAAGGAAATTATTATTCAATTAATTGGTAAATATCTTTTGTTATGTCAACGATATACTCACATATATGTTTAAAATCAGATTTTATTGACCCATGAAGATTAAGGCAAGTTTCCATAAGAAAAACAGCAAGAAATCCCGAAACTAGCTCTTTCTGACGCTCGAACTCGCCGAGTACCACAATGGACTCGCCAAGTTGAGGCCTACTTGCCGAGTACACTGTAGTACTCGCCGAGTTCATCAGGCAGAAGGACAAAAAACGATTTTTGCAATCAACAATCAAGCAACCAATGCATCAATTCAATAGAAACCAACCTTTCTCTGATACCGCTTATGGGTTTGAGCCATACGAACATTCCTATGCTCACATACAAACCCTAATGCTTGGATCTAGGCTTCTCTAATTGAACATGCAATGTATCCAAGACATTGATTGATAGATCTAATAAAAACATTCAAATTATAACACATGAAATCAGATCTGATGGATTACCTTGACTTGCTTGCTTGAATCTTCTTGTCCTTGGAGCTTAGAGTCACAATTATCACTCCTCTAATGGCTTACAAACACCAACTAGCAAGAGGATGATAATAGAGAGAGACAGAGAGGAGGGTGAGAAATCGGCCAGGGTTACTCCAATACCAAAGGTGCCGATTTCCTCAACCCTATGGGTCTATTTATACTAGTGAGCTTCCTAGGGTTTCACCCTTAAAACCCTAATTGGATAACTTAGGCCCTAAGCAATCCAATATCCTTATTGATAAGCCTTGGAAGATTTCTAGGCTCTTCCAAACCCTAAAATCGTCCACCCTCTTATTCATAAGGAATCACAGCCCAAAATACAACTATCATACAATTGACAGTTTATGCCCCTTTATTTAATTAATCTCTTTAAGTCACCAAATTAATTCCTAATTAATTTATGACTTATATTAATCAAATAACAATATTATTATTCCTTATATTATTCTCATAATATATTAATAATATTTCTTCTCTCATTATAAATCATCCTGTCAAGTTGCTATGGTGAAGGCAACCCAAAAGGACCATGCACAACCGGGTCAAATACTTGCCAAATATAGTTACAGCCTTAGACACTATTCTAACAGGTCTATCATATATAATTTAGAATTATCATAAAGAAAAAAGATGTAAGTAGTTTACCTCTTCCAAGTAGCTTGAATCCTTGTAATCTTCTTAATCTTGAACTTAGAGTCACAATTGTAACTCCTCTAATGGTTCACAAACCCACAAGCAAGAAGTCAATATGAGAGAGGGTGAGAGATGCTAGAAATCGGCCTAGGGTTCTCTTAGAATCAAGTGGTAGCCGATTTCAATACCATAGGGGTCTTATTTATACTGCTAGATGCTAGGGTTTCAACCTAAACCCTAATGGACTGCTTAATCACCAAGCAGCCCATAGAACCTTCTAGATTAGGGCCCTTGGACAAAAATATGATGGATCCCGATTATAATTTCGTTCCCCCTTAGTCCATTAGGTTCTCCAGCCCAAAACTCAACTATCATGCATTTGACAGTTTATACCCCTTTATTTAATTAGTCTCTTTTAGTCACCAAATTAATTACAAATTAATTTATGACTAATACTAATCAAATAAATATGATTTCTCCTTTAATATATTATTCTTATCATATATTAACAAACGATAATATTCTCTCTTTCTCCTTAAATTACCTTGTCAAGTTGCTTTGGAGAAGGCAACCCAAAAGGACCATTCACAACCGGGTCAAGTACATACCAAATATAGTTACGGGCTTAGACACTAATCCAACAGTCTCCCACTTGGATAAGTCTAGTAACTATATCTCACATATGACTTCAGAATCCGATTAGCAATCGTAGCTCTTATACTCTGCTGTCAACTCTGATAAACTTGTCCTTTAGATAAGGGATCGTATAATCCTCTGTTCTGGATATCATGCTGACAATGCTTATTGTCCAACACTTGTTCCTCGATTTCCGATTTGTTTGACATAGAATATAGTTGAGCACATCAACTTCATTCTGACCGGGCAGGCACATAAGTCAAACCAAATCATCAAGTGGCCAACATATCACTTTTATTCTCATGGAATAAAAGGAACATATGAACTTCGACTCATATGCATCTATTATTCACTAATTGAATCATGCACAACAATGTGTTTTATAACATCAAGTTACTGATGCGTTTGCACATCATCAATGCACAATCAACCAGCAAACAACAACCATATCTTTAAGTTTTAAGACTTTATGATATTATCGCTTTGCGATCACTTAGGGCAAAACACCACAAAGTGATACCAGCAAACTTGAGTTTATTCCAATGCTCAAATCATATTCATAAGCACTCATGAACTTTGTAGCAAACCTTTGCTATGCCCAAAACCTTTTAGACAATCTACAAACAATTCATGATAGTCTTCATTCATATCTACTTCCAAAATATGAATGACTGTGGACTGTTTGAATAATCCTATCATTCAAGAAGTCAAAACATGCAAAATTGAAACAATAGATAAATAACCAACACAAGATAGTAGCTTTACTCATAAATAATACAATTTTATTTATTCATCAAATGTCAAGTACAAACTATCTATTACATGTTTCCTATATAATCCAAACTTATATCATCCTTCAGCCCAATGCTCGTAGCGTGCTGCAAGTGTTTGACCCTACTCAGTCCCTTTGTAAGGGGATCTGCTAGGTTTTCTTCTGATGATACGCTCTTCACAACGAGGAGTCCCTCTTCTACCAGATGTCTGATAAAATGGTATTTTCTGTCGATATGTCGAGATCTACCATGATCTCTTGGTTCCTTGGTCAAGGCAACCGCTCCTTCATTATCATAGAAAATTTCCATCGGCTCCTTTATGGATGGCACAACTCCAAGGTCTCCAATGAAGTTCTTCAACCATATAGCCTCCTTTGACACTTCGCTTTCTGCAATGTACTCTGATTCGCACGTTGAATCAGCTACGGTCTCCTGTTTGGAACTTTTCCAAGTCATTGCTCCTCCATTTAGGGTAAAGACCCAGCCCGAATGCGATCAAAATTTATCCCGATCCGTTTGAAAACTAGCGTCACTGTAACCTCGTACCCTTAAGTCATCACTCCCACTGAGGACTAGAAACCATTCCTTGGTCCTTCGTAGGTACTTACGAATATTCTTAACTGCAATCCAATGGGTTCTACCAAGGTTCCCCTGATATCTGTTGACCATGCTCAAAGTGAAGGCCACATTAGGATGAGTACAAGTCATAGCGTACATGATAGAGCCAATTGCGGAAGCGTAAGGTACTCGGCTCATATCAACTATCTCTGCCTCTGTACTCGGGCTCTGAGTCTTACTCAGCTTGGTATTGCTTTGGATTGGCAACTCCCCTTTCTTGGAATTTTCCATACTAAAACGCTTTAGTACCTAATCGAAGTATGTATCCTGATTGAGTCCTATCAGTCTCTTTTCTTTGTTTCTTACTATCCTTATTCCCAGAATATAAACAGCCTCTCTGAGGTCCTTCATAGCAAAACATTTCCCAAGCCAGGACTTGACCTCCTGCGAGGTTGGGACATCGTTTCCTATGAGCAGTATATCATCGACATACAGTACGAGGAAGCTCACTATACTCCCACTGGCTTTGACATACACATAAGATTCATCTTCGCTTCGCATAAAGCCAAACTCTTTAACCTTCTCGTCAAAACAAAGATGCCATCTGCGAGACACTTGTTTCAATCCATAAATGGATTTCTCAAGCTTGCATACTCTATTTGGATGCTTCGCATTGACAAAACCCTCTAGATGATTCATGTAAAAATCTTCAACAAGAGGTTTTCACGTCCATCTTCCATATTTCATAATCATGAAACACAACTATTGCAAGCATTACCCTAATAGACTTTATCTTCGCAACTGGTGAGAAGGTCTCATCATAGTCAACTCCGGGAGTTTAAGTAAAGCCCTTCGCAACCAATCGCGCTTTATAAGTATGCACTTTCCCATCCATGTCTGTCTTCTTCTTGAAGATCCACTTACACCCGACTGTCTTACAACACGGTACATTATCAACCAAACTCCAAACTTGGTTGTCGTACATGGACTGAATCTCGCTGTCCATCGCCTCTTTCCATTTCGCAGACTCCGGGCCTGCCATGGTTTCCTTGTAGCTGATAGGTTCGTCCAAATTTACTAGTGTACTATCACTAATAAATGTATCCCCTTCAGTAGTAATATGAAAACCATAAAACTGGGGTGGAACACTAGCCCTAGTGGAACGTCAAAGAGGTAAGGATTCGTCAACAGGTTCAATAGGAGTTTCCTCCTCAAGTTGAGTGCCAGTGTTAGAGGTTCCTTAATCGCTTTGATATTGAATCTCTTCAAGTTCAATTTTCCTCCCACTGTCTTCTTGGCTTATCAATTCCTTTTCTCGGAAAACTCCTCTTCTAGCAATGAAGACAACATTGTCACTCGGTCTATAGAAAAGATATCCAAAAGACTTTTGTGGATAGCCGATGAAATCAAACTACTCACTACGAGGTTCGAGCTTATCGTGAGTCTCTCGTCTTACGAAAGCCTCGCAACCCCAAAACCTTAATATGTGCCAACGAGGGAGCCTTCCCTGTCCATATCTCGTGAGGAGTCTTGGAAACCTTCTTGATGGGAACTAAGTGAAGGATATGGGCGGCAGTCTCTAAGGCATACCCCCAGAAAGCTATTGGTAACAAAGTCCGACTCATCATAGAACGAACCATGTCCAACAAGGTCCGATTACGTCTGTCTGCCACACCATTCAATTGTGGCGTCCTTGGAGGCGTCAATTGCGAAAAAAGTTCCGCATTCCTTTAGATAGTCGTGAAAGTCAAGACTTAGGTACTCTCCTCCTCGGTCTGACCGAAGCATCTTGATTTTCCTGCCCAACTGATTCTCTACTTTATTCTTAAACTCTTTGAACTTTTCAAAGGTTTCTGACTTTTGCTTGATTAAGTAGATATATCCATATCTACTATAATCATCTGTAAAAGTCACGTAGAAGCGGCAAGCATCCCTTGTGGTGGATCTAAAGGGCCCACACACATCAGTGTGTATGACATCCAATAAACCCTCACTCCTTTCACAAGTTCCAGTAAAGGGTGACTTGGTCATCTTCCCAAGTAAACAAGATTCACACATGTCATCGTCCCTAAGGTCGAATGACTCCAACACTCTATCCTTTTGGAGTTAGGCTATGCGCTTCTTGTTGACATGGCCAAGGCGATAATATTGCCACAAGCATGCTTTGTCTAGACTAGTAGACGAATCAATATTCAAAACATTATTTCCTAAATTATCAACACCCATGATGGATTCATAAATCCCATTACAAGGTAATGCATTGAAATAAAAGACACCATTCAAATAAACGTTAATAGAACCATTACTATTATCAAAAGAATATCTGAAACCTTGTCTAAACAACCCATTAAATGAAATAATATTTCTTGCCATATCTGGCAAATAACAACAATTGTTTAAATCTATCCCTAACCCATTGCTCAACACTAAAGAATAAACACCGACTTTGGTCACAGGCGACGATCTTCTGTTTCCTATAATCAGGTTCATCTTTCCATGTTCCACCTCCCTACTTATTTTAGGCCCTGCAAAGGTGGGCTTAATCTTCCCATCTCTTATGTCTTGCAGATATTGAGGGCAACTTCACATCCAGTGGCCCTTTTGGTGATAATAGAAGCACTCTGCTTCTTTGGGATCGGAGGAGGGTTTAGTAGGGCCGACTTTGGTCCCACTTGAGGACGAACCATCTTGGGGCTTCCCCTTTTGGTGGCTCTTACATGGAGCCTTCCTCTTTTTACCCTTTCCTTGACCTATTGCCATCACAGGAGCGGCCACAGCAGGGGACGGTGCAATGGATTTGTCTTTGAGGTTGCTCTCAGCAGTCCTCAAGAGTCCTTGGAGCTTGCTCAAGGAGACCTCCTCCTTGTTCATGTGGTAGGTCATCCTAAACTGGTTGTAGCAGGAGGGCAAGGAGTGGAAGATTATATCGATAGCCAAATCCTTATCAAACTTAACATTAAGTTTGAGAAGACGATCAACATACCTCTGCATTTTCTGCAAATGAGAGGTTAAGGATTCTCCACTCCCCATCTTAGCGCTCTTGCCTCGCGCTCTGGTGATACATGTCCAACAAATGCTGATGCAATTCATATGGATACATGTCCTCATAGGACTTTTGGAGTTTGAGGTTCATGGTGGCCAACATGATGCAGTGAACTTTCATAGCATCATGCTCGTGGGCCTCAAAGGCGGCCAACTCTTCAGGAGTAGCAACATCTTGGATGATCTTCTCAAGCTTTTCATCTAGGACATATTCTTTGTCCTCGTAGTGTGTGATCATGAGAATATACCTCATCCAATCATTGAAGTTCGAACCATCAAATGTCACTTTATGACATAGGTTCATCAACAAGAATGACCCATAAGCGTTGTTGTTGTTGTTGTTGTTGTTGTTGTTGTTTGCAGACATCTGAAAAAGAAAGGAACAAAGTTTGATTAGAAATGAATCCCTAATTAAACACCCAAATGAGAAATTAGGGCTAGGATCCAACAACATTATTTACAACTTAGAAAGGGATGCCGTACTCTAAAAGTAAATAATTTGAAGGTAAGTGAATGACGATTCACTAATTCTCACCATGAAAAACAAAAAGGCAATTTAGGTTTTAAATGTATAGAAAACTCCTAGATCTTTGAGATTCATTGAACTTTTCAATGGCATGTTTAAATCTTGATATGCATTTCAAATTTGCGACTGGGATACCGAGGATCGCAAACAAATTGTGAATAACCATGCGAATGAACATGGTGCACTCAATGTTTCTATCACCTAATCAATGTGCCGGTAAACCACACCCGCTCCATTGATCTATGAAAAGCATCGAGTCACCCTTCGCTACCAATGTCATCCCCAAATTGATGTGACGGTTAAGCACACGTGCTCCATCAACGTTTGACAAGGGTACGAAGTGTAATTCCATGGATTAGAATCATTTTCACATTTTACCCTAAAGTAACTAAGATTGGGAATTTGAAAAACATGTAGTTACTTTGTATTTTACATTATACTTTTAATGAGGAGAGGGTTGCCCTATCCTACCTGTTCGGCTAACAACCCTCCACCAGTCAAGCAAGCGATAGGTGTGAGTGTACACCCATTAAGCGCCATTTTATAGGCAGCAACCTTATACCTACCTTATAGACTGGCTTCGTGAATGAGGCCTACTAACGGTAAGACTAGCATTTTAAGATATACATACATACATACATATATATATATATATATATATATATATATATATATATATATATTAATTAAGCTTGTAATAATATATAATAATGTAGGGTTGAATTTTAAACTTATAAAATTCTGAGGGTTTAAATTATACAAAATTAAACTTTTAATCACAAAATTCAAATTTCAAAACTTGAGGACAAGTTTTTGAACTTTTCAAAACACAAGCGATCAAATAACAAATAATTCAAATTAAACAATTAATTTCATAATTATCTATATTTGACCTAATCTTATTTTAGTCATTAGATAATTACCAAATAATTTTAAATAATCCATATTTATCATATAAACAACCAATATTAAAAAGATTTGAAATTATCTATTGTTTTGGCAAGGATAATCATTTAATTAAGATAAAATTCGGATTTTAACTTCAAAAACTGATTTAGGCATCAAATCCAAGTCAAAACAGCACCTAAATCCCGAAACACCCTCCGTCTGACACACAAACTCGCCGAGTAGGGCCAACTCACCGAGTCCAGATACTAACTCGCCGATTTGAGTTGCACAGAGGCAAAAAAATCGATTTTTAGCAAACGAAAAAGTTAAGCATCACATACAAATGAAACCAATCAATGCTCTGATACCACTGATGGGTTTTTTTTGCATAAGAAACATTCCTATGTGCTCATACAAACCCTAATGCTTGGATCTAGGTTTCTCTATTGTACATGCTTTGATTCCAAGACTTACAAACCTAGATCTATCATATATAATTCAGAATTATCATAAAGAAAACAGATAAAGTAGTTTACCTCTTCCAAGTAGCTTGAATCCATGTAATCTTCTTGATCTTGAGCTTAGAGTCATAATTGTAACTCCTCTAATGCTTCATAAACCCACAAGCAAGAAGGCAATATGAGAGAGAGTGAGAGATGCTAGAAATCGGCCTAGGGTTCTCTTAGAATCAAGTGCTAGCCGATTTCAATACCATAGGGGTCTTATTTATACTGCTAGCTGCTAGGGTTTCAGCCTAAACCCTAATGTGCAGCTTAATCACCAAGCAGCCCATAGAACCTTCTAGATTAGGGCCCTTGGATGAAAATATGATGGATCCCCATCATAATTTCATTCCCCCTTAGTCCATTAGGTTCTCCAGCCCAAAACTCAACTATCATGCATTTGACGTTTATACCCTTTATTTAATTAGTCTCTTTTAGTCACCAAATTAATTCCAAATTAATTTATGACTAATACTAATCAAATAAATATGATTTCTCCTTTAATATATTATTCTTATAATATATTAACAAACCATAATATTCTCTCTTTCTCCTTAAATTACCTTGTCAAGTTGCTTTGGAGAAGGCAACACAAAATGACCATGCACAACCGGGTCAAGTACATACCAAATATAGTTACGGGCTTAGACACTAATCCAACAATTACGACATCCCTCTTCATTGTTCGAATTTTGAGAACACGACAAATAGAAATACTATGACGATATTATAGTAAGAAACTGGTAAAGTATCATGTTTTTCATTATGAATTGTATCCCATACGTTTCGGGTATAGGATCGATTGCATATGCTGTAATATTCGACCATTCTAAAATTTTCCAAATGCCTAGGGCATTTAGAGGGAAAAAGGAAATAGAACTATTTTTGACTAAAATAATTAAACAAATTCCAAGGACGATCTAAGGTTCACCAAGGATTGATCACTTGTAGACAGTGGAAAGTATTGTCATGGATGGACCATATTGACATTATTATGAATAGATAAGATTCTATTTACAATAGGTTGTCATATGGAAAATATGGAAATGTTTCCAATTGGGAGTTGGATATCGAGAATCAATGTCTAGATTAGAAGCTTTTATGCAAGAAGGATGTTCAAAGGTGTCACACCCCAAAACCGGAACGACAGAAACGTTCTGGGGTGGATGACGTCATGTCAAGTATCACAACACATGCATTATAGTAATCAAAGTACAACAAAACATTGCATTAATAGTAATAGTTTCACATGGTTTACACATCAATGCATCAAAGTAATACAAGTAATCATATAAGTAAGTACAACATGGTACTAAGCTATCTTCATCAACAGCTCCGGGGATGTACCTGTCTAATGCTAACCTGAGAATACAAGTTATTTGAAAAGCGAGTATCAGCATTTTTACAAATGCCGGTGAGTTCATAAGTATTAAGTGTCATTTTATCCAAATAACTTTAATAAAAGTGGTAGTTTTAGAGTATCCATTAAATTAGTGTCTTTTCCAGAAAATCCTATATTTTCTTTAATAAAAGCAGTCTTCTACCAAGACTGGACGGAGTAATGTGGTAAAAAGTAATTTTCCCATAATCGCTATCATTATCAAAATACAGAATTTGATTATTAAAGAAAGCAAGAGGAATCAGGGAAAATAACATATGCCTCAGTAGTGAGGACTGCTGACTAAGGCAAAAGGAATCATTGACTCCAGGAGAGTATCGAACAAACGACACGCCTGGCTCAGTTTAACAAAGAGAGACATAGACCCAGATGATACCAAATGAAAGGTACGGCTAGCAAGGTCTAAAAACAGAGGATACAGACCCCAGACAGTATCAAATGAAAGATACAACTAGTAAGGTCTAAAACAGAGAATATAGACCGCAGACAGTATCAAATGAAGGATACAGCTAGCAAGGTCTAAAAACAGTGTGACTTTGAGAGTGGGTTTCCAGCATATAGTGTAAATTGCTGGTGAAATACCATTACCTTAAGGCCATGAATTATAAGGTAACCTGGGATACTCGTAACCATACTAACCGACACTAGAGTACCTGACGCCCTACAAGCGTCTATAAAATATGACATTTGTCACCCCTTGGCTTGGTAGGCCGTGGACTGTAGCTAGCAGTCAGGGTGCGGGGGTGTCAATCCCGTATAGATCTATACACACAATGTCCGCTCTCCCTACAGGAGACTCTGGTTACCAACTAGACGAAGGAGAAGGCCGCGTCCCGAAGATGCATCCCAAAGAGTGGGTAGTGGGTTTCATATGTAAGTGCTGAACTAGAGGTAGAGACTCATAACTAAACTAACTAGAGCAAACCTATATGTCTATGCTCGTATACATAACATATAACTAATGAATCAAACGACCTTCGGACGGCCATCCGATCCCACCAGACCACATCTCAACAAAGAAAAGGAAATAGGGCAGACAAGCCTTCCTTAGTCCTTCAATCATTATTTATATGCATCTATACAAGCACAGACATACATCTAACTATGCTTGAGTGTGTAACAAGTGGAATCATATCGTAAAGTATAACTGGATCATCATGTATAACTGAATCGTGTGGAATAACCAAATCGTGAAGTATAAGCGTACAGTGTGGAATAACCGAATCGTGAAGTATAACCGAACAGTGTGGAATAACCAATCGTGATGTATATCCGTACAGTGTGGAATAACCGGATCGTGAAGCATACACGTTAACTGATATAAGTGTATCACGAAGTGGGAACGTTATCAAGTAGGATTTTAAACTAAGTAAAAGCGAAGTCGCGGTATCTAACAAGTAAGAATATACGGCATGAAAGAGAACTTTGATGAAAACTTTGGAAAACCTTTATGCTTAAGCAAATCGCAACTTGGTATTCTTTGGTAAAATAAGTTTGAAAACTTTTAGAAATTCTTTGGAAACTTTTCATAAACCAGATTAAAATGAACTTTAACAAAACAATTTAAGTATGAGTTTTGAACAAGTGAAAACCTTTTAGAAAACCATTTATAGTGTCCTACTTGGTAAAACAATTTACAGTGTAGTAAATCCTTGTGCATGCAGGTTATCAATCACATGTGATTGATATGATAACTGGCATGTTTAACTTGTATCCCCCCTATAAAACATGTAAAAACGTTTAAAAGGTTCATTCAGGGGTATGAACTCACCTGGTGTAAGTGGATCCGACGAAGGTGCCGGTTGGGTGCTCGGTGTCAAGTAAAGACTTGGACACACTTAGAGACCTATTTAACATATGATAACATATGTTCACATACAATTAGTATATTATATACTAGTTAAACAAGTATACGCAGTCTAAGGAGAGGAAAACACTTTGGTTAAGTGTTTGGGGTGGCCCGGGTAACATTTAAGGGCTTGAATGACTTAGGAATGGAGTTTACTCTACAAGAGTAAACTTACCATAGGGTGTTTACGGCCCTGGGACTACTCCGCATAAGTTTACGGCCGTAAACTCATGGTGAGGGTGTTCTAGGGTATTTAAAAGCTTTATCTTGATCGTGGAATTTGGCTAGGTCCAAATCTAAATTGTATGAGTGGGTTTAGGGCTTCTAAAGGGACCATATGGGAGTTTACGGCCCATATGTCAATCCTAGTAATTATTCAAGGCTATAGGGGTGTTTGGGGTTCCAAGAGTGCACTCCTTTGGAGTTTATGGTCCAAATGACCTTCCTTTGGGAGTTTATGGCGGTAAGCTCTTGGCTTGGCCGTGAAATCTCATATACCCCCTTAAACTTTGATTTTAAGCCCTTGATTCAATCCTAGCATTTTCTAGTGAAGGTATAAGGCCAATTAGGGGGTTTAAACTCTCATTTGGTGAGGTTTGGGGGTGTTTACGGCCTAATCATGTGCTTGGGCCGTAAACTCCTTTTTACCCCATATTTCCTTGTGTTTAATTGTTCTAAACCCGAAATAGCATGTCCCTAATTTATGTCTTAAGCCTAAGGGTGGTTTAGGAGTGTTTTGGGGGCATTTTCGCAAGGGTTTGAGGTGTTTACGGCCTAAGCATGTGCTTGGGCCGTAAACTCTCTTTTATGCCCTAAAACTAATTGTTTTATGCTTCAAACACTCCTAGGCTAAATCCTCAATTAGTTTCCAAGCTTTCAGGGACAAATTTGGGTCATTTTGGCCTCTTATTAGGGGTTTATGGCGTAAGCATGCTCTTAGGCCATGAACTTCTTTTCAACAGCTTCTAAGTTCGATTTTTGGGCTATAACAACAAGTCATGATGTTTAGAATAGGTTAGGGTAAAGAGACTTATGTTTAGGAGGCAGAAATTCGCGGTTTTGAGTCGAAAACGGGTTTTATGAGAGAGAGTATAGAGAGAGAGTGTAAAGGGGTGGAATTAAGTCCATTGCCCCTTATATATGGGTTGAAGTTGGAGCTCAGTGGAAATCTACCCGATACTGCCGTTATACGGGGCTTTTGGTCGCACCCGATTTAGTGGTCGTAATAATAAAAACTAACTTTCTCCAATTTAATATGGAATTGCAACTTAGGTGTTTTTATTTACTTTATTATGACTATAACGACATAAAAATATAAATAAATAAAACATTCATTTATTGGGCGACCTCTAATTAACGAAACTTTTATAAAATGGAATATTCCGTTAACGGTAACGGGGTAATGTAACGGAATAAACTTTGGGTTGTCACAAAAGGAATGTACATTGAATATGAGACTTCATGACTATGGAATTGTTTTGTAACAATCTCCAATAGAGTGTTTTGTAATTTCATTGGCCGAGTCTTGGTGACTTTTCTGTCGTGACATTACGAAATGTGACATCCCCAAAATCTCGGCCAGAAAAGACCGATTTTCATTTATGCTTTTAAATATTTTCAGAGTAAATCCTTTTGATTTGAAAGAGTTGCGGAATTTGTTCCCAAAACAAAACATGATAAAATAATATTTATCAAAGCATTTCATCAAGAGATGCATTTCATTATATAATCAAAACTCGGGATGTCATGTTCCGATACAGACCATAAAGCATAAACGATAAACATTACAAGTCATTCAACAAATATATACATATACAGACTTGTAAACAAAACAACAAGATGATCCATCCATCTTACGCCCTTGTGCCACTTCCTGTAATACAAATAAAACTGAGTGGGTCAGGCTTGGGAGCCTGGTGAGCATATAGGGTTTTCAACCCACAATAAATAAGTTATATTTAATTTCACCAACCAATCACTATCCCGATTACCCATTCCCGTTATCCTCACTTTACGTCCCTAAAACAACTATCTCAAGGGACCTAATCTAGGATTTTCATCGGGACGGACATCACTGCGAAGGGGTTTCCTCAACAATAGATATCCTAAAGGCAACCATGAGGGGGATAGAGTACACCGGTGAACACATCGTTCACAACACCTACAGGTTATGAACCTGCTAGCGTTCCACTGGACTGTCTAGAAAGAGTCCGTGGTCGTTATCCATACTCCGCTGAATAACTAGATCAACAACAACAACAACAACATCGAGGCCTCTCATCTGTTTATTACACACCAACTATCTACCCATGTTCTACCCAACATATTAGTAGATAAAAATATATATTTTCATATGTAGTTTAAAGAAAACCTGTATAGCATGCTTTAATCAACACATATGTCACATAACATATGAGGCACACACACATAACACATATCTCATAAAGAAATAAGCAGATCTATAAGATAGAAGAGAGTGAATACTCATTCACACATAACACAACCAAATATATACACATAGCACGTATTTTTATATAAAATACTTCGTATTATTGTATTAGAAGAAATAACTACACACTCACTTGATCAGAAGACGATCCGACAGCACTACGGCTTATAGAAGTAGTATTCCTCAGCAGATCTGGAAGATCTCCTCGAAAATCGAACTTCTCGCGGGCAGAGCTTCGACTCGGGAACCGCGCTTCTCGGGATCTTCGGGATCTCGGGACTTGCCTCGGGGCTAGAGTATGATACCGGGGCTTCGGGGTAGCTTCGGCACGAAAAACGATGCAAAAGACTAGAGAGAAGAGAAGAAAATGAACAAGAAATGAGGCTGCCTTCGGATCCTTTATATAGAGGCTGGAACCTCGGAGTACGCGGGGCGTACAGGCGTACGCAGCGCGTACGCGTCCGAAATCGTCACTGCATGCGTCATCCGAAGTGTCGACACTATGCGGAGTACGCGATAGCGTACTCACGTACGCGGGGCGTACCATGGATCAGACGGGTGACTCGGCTTCGGATAATACCTCCGATTTTTGATTTAAAAATAAATACAAAATGATTAATAAACTTCGGAAATTCATAACTTCTTCATACGAACTCCGTTTTCGACGTTCTTTATATCCACGCGAAGGTGAGACCATGCTCTACGACTTTCGTTTAGACTCCGTCGGCTAATTTCGACTTTATTTTTATTAATTATTTTTAATAGGCCGCGACAGAAACTTTCGTTATAAATTCATAACTTCTTCGTTTGATGTCCGTTCTCGCCTAACTTTTTATCGCTTCGATACCAACAATGAGATCTTCGATTCTCATTTAGATTGCTTCGGCTAACAACCGCTCGATCTCAAATCGAGTATTTCAGGCTGTATACCGCTAAGCCGGAACTTCGATAAATCATAACTTCCTCATACGAAGTCAGATTTGGGCGTTCTATATATATTCGGAAACCTCGTTTCAACTACTACAACATAGATCAAAGATATTAAGTTCATTTTAAACTTAAATTTCGACGCTTATTTTTATTCTTAATTAATCAAACCACATAATTAAGCACAAAACACATAATACTCAAATAATACAATCTTATTATTTCAAAACGGGTTACAAAGGTTAACCTAGACTATTACATTGCTAAAAATGGCAAGCCCGGAAACACAGGCGTTAGAATTCTCTCCACCTTAGAATGATTCCGTCCCCGGAATCACACATCAACAAACAAATGCGGATAGCGACCCATCATGTCACTCTCCGTCTCCCAGGTGAGATTCGGCCCATTCGTGTGTTTCCATCGGACAAGCACTAACCCAACCATCTTGCGTCGCAATTTCTTAGTCTTTCGGTCAACAATTGCCTCTGGTTCTTCAATCAACCTTTTGTTCTCATCAATTCTCAATTCAGAAATTGGAATTATGTCGGGAACTTCTCCCGTGAACTTCCTTAAATAACACACATGAAAAGTGTTATGAATTCCATTCAGTTCTTCTGGTAGTTCGAGCTTGTAAGCTTGGTTCCCAATCCTCTGAAGAACTTTAAACGGTCCAATAAACCTTGGACTCAACTTTCCCCTCTTACCAAATCTTATAAGTCCCTTCCACGGCGAGACTTTAAGCAAAACCGAATCCCCAACCTCAAAAGTTATCGGTCTCCGCTTCTTGTCAGCATAGCTCTTTTGACGATCCTGAGCCACTAACATTCTTTCCCTAATTATTTTCAACTTTTCAGCAGTTTGATGAACCAACTCCGGTCCCATAAACTGCTTTTCCCCAGCCTCAAGCCAACAAGACGGTGTACGACACTTCTGTCCATACAAAGCTTGGTAAGGTGCCATCTTAATGCTCGAGTGGAAACTATTATTATAGGAAAATTATACCAACGGTAAATGTTCATCCCAGTTACCTAGGAATTCCAGAGTACATGCTCTCAGCATATCTTCAAGTGTTTGTATCGTTCGTTCGCTCTGACCATCAGTCTGCGGATGGTAAGCTGTACTTAAACACAACTTGGTACCCAATTCCTCTTGTAGACTTTTCCAAAACCTCGATGTGAAACGGCTATCACGATCCGACACAATCGTTAACGGAACACCGTGAAGCCTCACAATTTCCTTCACGTAAGAATTCGCAAGCTTCTCCATAGACCATTTCTCCCTGGCTGCTATGAAATGCGCACTCTTAGTGAATCGATCAACGACCACCCAAATCATGTCGTGACCATTCTTTGTTCTGGGCAGTTTAGTGACAAAATCCATAGCAATGTCTTCCCAATTACCCATAGGCACAGGCAAAGGTTCTAAACTCCCGTACGGTTTCTGATGTTGTGTCTTGACTCTCGCACAAGTCACACACTCGGCCACATACTTTGCAACATCAAGCTTCATCGTCGGCCACCAGTAGTAGGGTTTCAGGTCCCTATACATTTTAGTGCTACCCGGATGAATCGAGTACACGGTCTTGTGAGCTTCTTCCATCAGAAGATCTCTGACTCCTCCTGTCTTAGGTATCCAAATCCGATCTTAGAACATCTTCAGTCCATGACTGTTTACACCGAACACCAACGTTTTGCCCAAACGTTCCTCCTTTCTGTCATTCTTCTCAGAAGCTTCGCTCTGAGCTTTCTTTATACTTTCCAAAATAGTTGAGACAACTTCAATTCTCAACGCTCTTGGCCTTTTCCTTTCGGGATTGACTTTCCGACTGAGAGCATCAACAACAACATTAGCTTTACCGGGGTGGTAAAGTATCTCGCAGTCATAGTCTTTAAGTAATTCTAGCCAGCGTCGTTGCCTCATATTCAATTCTTTCTGATTAAAGAGGTATTGGAGACTCTTATGATCAGTGAAAAGTTTGCACTTCGTGCCATAGAGGTAATGCCTCCATATTTTCAGAGCGAAAACTACCGCTGCCAACTCCAAATCATGAGTCGGGTAGTTCTTTTCATGCTCTTTCAGCTGTCGAGACGCATATGCTATCACCTTTTCCCTTTGGGTCAAAACACAACCCAATCCAACCCTAGACGCATCGCTATAGACAGCGAAGTCTTCAACTCCATCGGGTAGAGAAAGTATCGGTGCCTCGCATAGCTTCTCCTTTAGCTTCTCAAATGCTTCCTTATGCTTCTCACCCCAAGCATAAGTAGCTCCTTTGTGGGTCAAAGCTGACAATGGACTAGCGATCGAAGAAAAGCCTTGGATAAACCTTCGGTAATATCCGGCTAATCCTAAAAAGCTTCGAATCTCCGTGGGACTTTTCGGTTGTTCCCACTTCGTCACAGCTTCGATCTTCGCTGGATCAACCATTATCCCTTCTTGGTTGACCACGTGACCCAAGAATTGGACTTCACGAATCCAAAAATCACATTTGGAGAACTTAGCATACAGCTTCTCCTTCTTCAAGACTTCTAACACTTCTTGCAAGTGTCTGCCATGCTCCTCCTGGCTTTTCGAGTAAATCAGAATGTCGTCTATGAACACTATCACGGATTTATCAAGGAACGGGTTACAAACCCTATTCATCAAATCCATGAACGCTGCTGGAGCATTGGTTAGTCCAAACGACATAACCAAGAACTCGTAGTGTCCATATCTAGTTCTGAATGCAGTCTTCTCGATATCTTGCTCTCTTACTTTTAGCTGATGATATCCTGACCTAAGATCGATCTTCGAGAAATAGCTCGAACCTTGCAATTGATCAAACAGGTCATCAATCCTCGGCAACGGATATCTGTTCTTTATTGTTGCCTTGTTCAGCTCTCTGTAATCGATGCACATTCTCATACTTCCATCTTTCTTCTTTACAAATAACACCGGAGCTCCCCAGGGCGATGAACTAGGTCTAATGAAACCGTTGTCCAATAACTCCTGAAGTTGCATCATTAGCTCCTTCGTCTCCGTCGGTGCTAATCGATAAGGTGCTTTTGCAATTGGCGTCGTTCCTGGCAACAAGTCAATACGGAATTCCACTTGTCTATCAGGCGGTAATCCAGGAAGATCTTCGGGAAATACTTCCGGATAATCACACACCACTGGAATATTCTGCATCACCTTCTTTTCCTTCTTAGCATCAATCACGAATGCTAAAAACGATGTACACCCCTTGGTCAAACATTTTCTGGCTTTCATCAATGAAATGATTCCAGAATTCACTCTGCGTTTATCTCCATACACCATAAACGAATCTTTCCCAGGCGGGTTTACTTTAACTATCTTTTTCTTGCATAAAATTTCGGCATCATTGACGCTAAGCCAATCCATTCCCAACACGATGTCGAAACCATTAAGTTCGATAGGCAATAATTCCTCGTGGAACTTATTCCCATTCAGATCAATTAAGATGTTTTTCATGCGATAGCTAACAGGTACAAACTTGCCACTAGCAACTTCGACTAATAAGGCATTATCTAGTCTATCAACAGGCAAAGCTAGCTTTCTACCAAATTCATGCGATATAAAGGAGTAGTTGGCTCCAGAATCAAATAAAATTTGGGCAGGCAATTCGTTAACGAGAAAGGTACCTGAAGCGACATCAGCTTCATCTTTAGCAGCTTCCAGTGTCATCTGGAATGCTCTCGCCTTTGGCTTTGGCGGAATGTTGGGTCTAGCTGCCTCCTTCTTTTTCGGGCAGTCCCTCGACATATGACCCTCCTCACCACAACCATAGCAAACTTTCTTTGTGAGGGTACACTCATTGGCATAGTGCCCTGGCTTTCCACACTTGTAGCACGTGTTCGCCACCTCACATCTTCCATGATGCTTCTTCTTACATTTGTCGCACAATTTCGCTTCACCTCCACCTCCCCTCGAACCAGACTTCGAGAACTTGTTTTTCTTGTTGGACCCTGAAGTTCCATCGAACTTCCTCTTTTCTCCAACATCTATTCTTTCCAGACCCTTTTCCTTCTGCTGGGCCTCCACATTCTTAGCTGCACGAACAGCCGTTTTCAGAGTGGTTGCCATTTTGACTGTCGGACCAAAGTCAGCAGGCAGTCCGTTAGCAAACCTCTCAATCTTGGAGAGTTCCGTCGGCACTAGGTACGGAAACAACTTCATCTTCTCAGTAAATGCAGTAGCATAGTCATCTATGCTCATCTTCCCTTTCTTCAAGTTTTGGAACTCATTGTTCAGATCAATCAGATCTATCTCCGAACAATACTGCACCCTTAACTGTTCCAAGAACTCCTCCCATGACATTTTCAGGGCTTCTCCTCGTGGCATAGTATCTGCCAACAACTTCCACCAACTCAAGACTCCAGTCTTCAGTTGTCTAACCGCAAATACGGTCTTCTGTTTGTTGCTACAGTCGCAACTTTCAAATACCATCTCCATTTCGGAGATCCAATCCATTATCTCAACAGGCTTTGGGCTCCCAGAAAGACTTGGCGGTTTGGCGCCCAAGAAATTCTTGTACATACGCCCATCCTTGTTGTTTCTCCTTTCCGGATCGTTCCTTCGTTCCTCTTGAGTCCCAACTTGACTCACCATGCGACTATTGTTCCCTTCCTCCGATTGCTCGGGAATCAATTCCGGTTCCTCAATAGGTATGATAGGTTCATCCCTATTATTATGCAACATTTGTCGCATCTCCTCCCTTTGTTCGGCTAGCATAGCCCAATCATGGCTTGCACCGCAGCCAT
Organism: Lactuca sativa; assembly: GCF_002870075.4. Classification (NCBI taxonomy): domain Eukaryota; kingdom Viridiplantae; phylum Streptophyta; class Magnoliopsida; order Asterales; family Asteraceae; genus Lactuca; species Lactuca sativa. Next base: position 112,244,526 of record NC_056627.2, on the reverse strand, counting down.
TGTTATTGGTTCTGGTGCTGCTGCTACAACAGGTATTTGCTCAATCACTGGCGGTTGATTCCTGTTTTCATCTGCGTTTCCAACGCCACTCCTTGTTCTCACCATTTTTGATCTACACCGAATAATTTCACCTTATTACTCCAAACGATTACATGATAGTTCTAATACCGTAGACATACACTTAGAATCCTACACACATAAGGTTTCCAGATCCGGTCGGCAACAGACCGTAGATCCCAACAAATAATATCATATATGGCAACATATAACATTTAGCACATAAAGCATTTTAGGCAACTTTCCTAAAATAAACTAGTGCTCGTGTCTAAAATCCAACAGACACACATCTCATCATTCCATTTAGCATTCTAAGTTTAAGTCTAGAAATCCTACAAATTCCTAGTTCGCTTAAACTAATGCTCTGATACCAACTGTGACATCCCCAAAATCTCGGCCAGAAAAGACCGATTTTCATTTATGCTTTTAAATATTTTCAGAGTAAATCCTTTTGATTTGAAAGAGTTGCGGAATTTGTTCCCAAAACAAAACATGATAAAATAATATTTATCAAAGCATTTCATCAAGAGATGCATTTCATTATATAATCAAAACTCGGGATGTCATGTTCCGATACAGACCATAAAGCATAAACGATAAACATTACAAGTCATTCAACAAATATATACATATACAGACTTGTAAACAAAACAACAAGATGATCCATCCATCTTACGCCCTTGTGCCACTTCCTGTAATACAAATAAAACTGAGTGGGTCAGGCTTGGGAGCCTGGTGAGCATATAGGGTTTTCAACCCACAATAAATAAGTTATATTTAATTTCACCAACCAATCACTATCCCGATTACCCATTCCCGTTATCCTCACTTTACGTCCCTAAAACAACTATCTCAAGGGACCTAATCTAGGATTTTCATCGGGACGGACATCACTGCGAAGGGGTTTCCTCAACAATAGATATCCTAAAGGCAACCATGAGGGGGATAGAGTACACCGGTGAACACATCGTTCACAACACCTACAGGTTATGAACCTGCTAGCGTTCCACTGGACTGTCTAGAAAGAGTCCGTGGTCGTTATCCATACTCCGCTGAATAACTAGATCAACAACAACAACAACAACATCGAGGCCTCTCATCTGTTTATTACACACCAACTATCTACCCATGTTCTACCCAACATATTAGTAGATAAAAATATATATTTTCATATGTAGTTTAAAGAAAACCTGTATAGCATGCTTTAATCAACACATATGTCACATAACAGATGAGGCACACACACATAACACATATCTCATAAAGAAATAAGCAGATCTATAAGATAGAAGAGAGTGAATACTCATTCACACATAACACAACCAAATATATACACATAGCACGTATTTTTATATAAAATACTTCGTATTATTGTATTAGAAGAAATAACTACACACTCACTTGATCAGAAGACGATCCGACAGCACTACGGCTTATAGAAGTAGTATTCCTCAGCAGATCTGGAAGATCTCCTCGAAAATCGAACTTCTCGCGGGCAGAGCTTCGACTCGGGAACCGCGCTTCTCGGGATCTTCGGGATCTCGGGACTTGCCTCGGGGCTAGAGTATGATACCGGGGCTTCGGGGTAGCTTCGGCACGAAAAACGATGCAAAAGACTAGAGAGAAGAGAAGAAAATGAACAAGAAATGAGGCTGCCTTCGGATCCTTTATATAGAGGCTGGAACCTCGGAGTACGCGAGGCGTACAGGCGTACGCAGCGCGTACGCGTCCGAAATCGTCACTGCATGCGTCATCCGAAGTGTCGACACTATGCGAAGTACGCGATAGCGTACTCACGTACGCGGGGCGTACCATGGATCAGACGGGTGACTCGGCTTCGGATAATACCTCCGATTTTTGATTTAAAAATAAATACAAAATGATTAATAAACTTCGGAAATTCATAACTTCTTCATACGAACTCCGTTTTCGACGTTCTTTATATCCACGCGAAGGTGAGACCATGCTCTACGACTTTCGTTTAGACTCCGTCGGCTAATTTCGACTTTATTTTTATTAATTATTTTTAATAGGCCGCGACAGAAACTTTCGTTATAAATTCATAACTTCTTCGTTTGATGTCCGTTCTCGCCTAACTTTTTATCGCTTCGATACCAACAATGAGATCTTCGATTCTCATTTAGATTGCTTCGGCTAACAACCGCTCGATCTCAAATCGAGTATTTCAGGCTGTATACCGCTAAGCCGGAACTTCGATAAATCATAACTTCCTCATACGAAGTCAGATTTGGGCGTTCTATATATATTCGGAAACCTCGTTTCAACTACTACAACATAGATCAAAGATATTAAGTTCATTTTAAACTTAAATTTCGACGCTTATTTTTATTCTTAATTAATCAAACCACATAATTAAGCACAAAACACATAATACTCAAATAATACAATCTTATTATTTCAAAACGGGTTACAAAGGTTAACCTAGACTATTACATTGCTAAAAATGGCAAGCCCGGAAACACAGGCGTTACACGAAAGGACTGTTGCATAAAATTTTAGAATCTAACATATTATGGTAGTTGCGAGAATTTTGTATTCTTACACTAATGGATTAGGAATTGTGAAATGAATGTGATTGAAAATGTTATTCAATTATACTATTTCACAAACTAAGGATCATAGGTAAATATAGTGTGCATGCTAAGAGCATGGGGCAATTGTTGTTATAATTCAAGTAAGAAGTTGATTACCCAAAACAACAAATAATGAATAATCAATATGGTGATTAAATAAAAGGTGTTTTATTTATACTCAAAAGTTTGTGGCCATATAGGATTAGTATTATTCTTGTGTTTCACTTTGCATGTTTTGACTTCTCGAATAATAAGATTATTCAAACTCTCCACAGTCGCTCATTCTTTGGAAGTAGGAATGAAAGAAGACTGTCATGAATATGACTGTAGATTGTCTAAAGTGTTTTAGACATAGCAAAAGTTTGCTGCAGGATTCATGAGTGCTTCTATAAGATTAGAGTATTGGATTAAACCCACGCTCACTTGGATCGCTTCATGGATTTTATCACGAGTGATTGGTGAGACGATAATATCTTATATTCTTGAAACCGAGATATGTAAGTTGTATCTTGCGAGTCGGTTACACATTGATAATATGTCAATGCACCAGTAACTTGGTGTTATAAAACATATTGTTGTGTGTGATTCGGTGAGTGAGTGCAAGCGAGCATTGAGTCGAAGTTTATCCGTTCCTTTTACCCAAAGTGGGATAAAAGTTGTATCTGTGGGCCCCTCGATGATTTAGTGATGACACCTAAAGTGCTTGGCCAAGCCGAGACTAATTTGATGTGTTCAATTGTAGTCTGTTGTTAGTCGTCATAAATCGGAAATCGAGAAACAACACATAGACAGAGAGAATGATTGATTTAAATCCATGTCTCAGTCTATACGATATCTAGAATGGAGGAATATATGATCCCTTATCTAAATGACGCCTATCTGATAAGATCAGAGTTGACAGCGGCTTTTGAAAGCTACGATAGTGGATCAGGATCTGAAGTCATATACAAAATAGTTATTAGACTTATCCAAGTGGGAGACTGTTGGATTAATGTCTAAGTCCATAACTATTTTGGTGTGTACTTGACCCGATGGTGCATGGTCCTTTTGGGTTGTCTTCACCAAAGCAACTTGTAGGATGAATTAAGGAAAGAAAGGTTTAATTATGATTGAATAATATATTATAAGAATAATATATTAAAGGAGAAATCATATTGATTAATTAATATTAGTCAAGAATTAATTAAGAATTAATTTTGTGACTAAAAGAGATTAATTAAACTTAAGGGGACTGGAACTGTAATTATAAGATAATTGCAATTGGGCTATGAATCACCTTGGAATATAGGTTGGACAAAATCTATGGGAAGCCCATATAATTTTTGTCCAAGGCATGTTCTAGAAGGGGTCCATGGGCTGCTTAGGGCTTAAGCAGTCAAATTAGGGTTTTCTTGTTAGATAACCCTAATTGCCTACTAATTTAAAGAACCCTTGAGACCCAAAAACGTGGCTTATGATTTCAAGAGGGTCTCTGGACGTTTTTGGAGCTCTCATTCTCTTTCTTCTTCATCCTTATTGATTATGGTGCATGTGCCTCCATTAGAGGTGCAACACTTGATGCACTAAGCTTTCTGAAGCCATGGAATAGATTGTTATTACTACATAACAATCAAAGGTAATTTCTAAACTCTTAATTCAGTTAATATTATGATAGATCTAGGGTTATGGATTTGGATGATTCAATTGCATGTTCATTAGACAAACTAAATCCAAACCTATTAGGGATTGCATGTACACCATAGGAATGATGTAGTGCTTAAAACCTGTCACACCCCAAATTCATGAACAACGAAAACGTTTTGGGGCGGAGGACGTCATGTACAGTATCACAACAATGAATAACAGTAAACAAGCAACAACATCATCCATTGCATTAATAATATAATTTCATACATGTGTGTTCTGTCAAGTTTTATAGACACCAAAATATACATATCAAAATAAAAGACGAGTCTTGAACGAACTCCATCTTCTCAAAACCTGGAACCTGTACATGTCTATTGGTGACCTGAGAATACAAGTTATTTTAAAAGCGAGTATCAACTTAAAGCTGGTGGGATCATAAGTATATTAATGTCTGTGTTTGTATGAAAGCATTTGTAAGATGTTTTGTACAATGTTTTGTAATATGTTTGAACTCTCCTAGAAAACCCTATGTTTTTTTACTAATGGTAGCCTTCTACCAAGGCATCTAGTGTCTGTGTGTATGTCTCTTGTAAGAGTGTGTATTTTCCCAAATCCGACTATCATTAACCAAAAATATAGTTTTTACATTACCGTGCATAGTGTAAATATTCACGAAGTGAATGTAATGGGAAAATATCGTAGTACTGTAGTATTTGTAATAAGTGACTACTGCTGTACTAACTACCTTAAAAACAAAAGGCGTTTAAAGTAACATGTGATCGACCTGTATCCTGCTACTGACTCTAGTAAAATGACGATGTAAGACGCTGTAAGAAATAACATTTGGCACTCGTAGACTTGCAAGTCCCACTGTAGCGAGCATCAAGGTGTAGGATAGTCAATCCAGTATAAATCTATACGCAAACTCATATGCTCCCCAATTAAGGATATTCTGGATATAAAAATGGTCATGACAGGAAGTGCCATGACCCATTTAATGGTTTGCATAACTGCATGAATGTATATGAAATGAATGTGCTAAATGTAAAGTGTACTCTTTCTCTGTCTAGCCTATATGTACTGTAATGTTCTGCATGTGCTAGTTGTAATGTGTGTTCTCTCTTTATCTATCATGTATAGTAATGTATTGTGTGTACTACTAGTATTGACTTCGGAATGAACTGACTCATTGTATGTTTCATTTTTCTAGTAATAGTATTAGTATCTTCCTGTACTACCCCTATGGTAGCTTACTAGTAATGTATTATCATAAGTGTAAACCCTTGCTACCCAAAGGTATGGAATTGATTGAAAGAACTTTTATGTCTATATATGTATACATAATATAGAACTAATAGATAGACGACCTTCGGACGGATAGCCGATGCCCTACAGCCACATTCGAACGAGGAAAAGGAGATAAAGCGAGCTGGCCTTCCTAAGCCCTTTAAACATTGCTTATATAACTATACATACATAGGCATGCATTTGATGATAAGTATAAAAGAGTTTAAGTAAAATTATTTGACAAGTAAAAGAGTTTGTAAAACAGTTTGAAGCAAAACAGTTTAATAAATAGTTTGAACAGTAAGCAAACTACGAGTTTGGTAATTATTAATCACATGTGATTGATATAATAACTATAAGTATTCAACTTGTATTTCCCCCATAAAAGCATTTAAAAACATTTAAACCATTGATTAAGGGGTAGGAACTCACATGTAGTGAGTGGTACGGATGAACTGAAGATGTAGGGTTGCTAGGTGTCAAGAGAAGTCTTGAGCACACTCTATGATCCTAGTTAACATATAATATCACATATATGTATCCAATTAGTCTTTAAACAACTAATAAACAAAGTCAAGACACCCTAGGACATGCTAAACACCTTATACAAGTGTTATAAGTCCCAAGGAGTGCATCTAAGTGTTGTAGGGAAAGGCTAGTGTGCTTAGGGTTCAAGGAAAACTCCATTATGGAGTTTACGGTTTTGTGGTCACAGTCAAAAGAGTTTATGGTCGTAAACCCTTGAGTTTATGGCCGTAAGCTCACACACTTTTGACCATTTGTTGTTTGAAGCCTTTAAAAGTCCCTAGAATCTTTTCTACTTGAAGTGTGTGACTAAGGAAGGAACTAGGGTACCCTTTCACTCCTATTTGGAGTTTACGGTCCCTAAACCGTTTTCCTTTGAGTTTTCTACCGTAAACTCATAAGATTTATGGTATTTTGGGGGGTTTTCAAGTCCTTTGCTCATCAAACAATGGATCTGTTGGGCTGAAGTTCTGTTTTATGTTGCGTCTTTTGGGCTCGTAGATTAGCCTTGTATTCTCCGGTTTAGGCCTGTCCAACCGAGGGCCTTTTATGTATTGTATATAAGTTAACGCTTGCATGCATATTAGGTTAAGATTCAAGATTTCAGTTTTAGCATTCCAGAGTTTTACGATATTGCTCTCTTGTAATCTTCCAATCCTTTACAGTTGATGTTCTTAATCGAGCTCTTCTAAGGATTTTATTTAATCATTCGACACGTTTGATTCAAGCTATTTGTTCTTATTGTTGCGTTCTTCCTTGTTATTAATATTGTGTTCTTACAGTTTCATATTCATATACTTGTTCAAGATCTAATCGATCTTTATAGATTAAAAGTTGTTTTTAATCTCATCAATTGGTATCAGAGCAGGAGGCTGTGTAATCGATACACATCTTTTCTGTGAAAAAGATTTCCATTAGGGTTTTCCGCAATCATCGATATTTATTGAGCTGTCATCTTAATTGACGTATCTTAGTATTTATTGTTTTGCCCTAATCTGCTTTATTACAAGTCTGATCTTTGAACAGGTTATTACGATCATAATGGACGCAACGCAATCAAACCCTATTAATATTTCCAACAGCATTGGTTCGACAACAAAAATTCCAATCTTATACACCCATGACTATGAAGTGTGGGCACATCATTTTGAAGATTACGTGATTGGATCGGAGGACAATGGTTTTCTCATATGGGAAGCCATTATCAATGGACCGTTTTCTCATTCCGCGACATCCAGAGTTATTAAGACGCAAAAAGAATACAACGATCTGCTTAAGGACGTGACGAATATTGCGCAAGATGAAAAAGACAAATTCCAGTGCAATATTAAGGCACTGAGGTTGATCAGATTCGCCCTTCAGTCCGACACTTTCAGACTGGTCAGCTCATGCACTACGGCGAAGGAAGTGTGGGATAGACTTCGCGAACTGTACTCCACAGACGAAGATCTTGAACATTCTATTCAAACCTTGCTTCTATCTGAGTTTGGAGAATTCAGGCAAGGGGCTGAAGAAACTGTGACCCAGACGTTTGATCGCTTCAATCATCTTCTCAGCAAGATGATCAAACACGACATTGAAAGGAAGCTCATCGAACAAAAGGTTACTTTCTTGAACGGACTGCGATCTGAATGGAGAGCAGTTGTTTCCACCGTCAAAGCACATGAACAATTTAAATCATATTCTTTGGCAAAACTGGTGGGTATTCTAAAGTCCCAAGAGAAGATTGTGGTTCAAGAGAAAAATGTTGTCTCTAGTCTTGATTCGTTGGCCCTCCTATCTAAAAGTAAAGCTGTGATGGAGGATGAAGAGCTCAATTTAGAAGAATATGACCTCTCAACTGAGGATTATGCCATGATGGTATCCAATCCTAAGAGGTTCATAAAGAAGAGATTTCCCAACAACAAAAACCGAAACTGGCAGGGGAGTTACAGCTCTGAAAAGGCGAACAATGAACCGAAGGTTGAGGAGTCCAAGAAGGAACCGAAGGCAGATGGCGATTCTGGAGTAAGCTGTTTTTACTGTGGTGGCAAGAACCACTATGCTAAGGACTGTGTTCTTAAAAAGATGGCTCAAAAGGATGACGGAAAGGATGAGGAAGCCGTGCTGCAGAAGAGATTGGATGAGTTGAGAAAGAAAAAGTCTACCGCTAACCCTTCTATTAATGCTCTTATTGTGCAGGGTTCGGTTAACGACGATGAGTTCGGTAGCACCGAAGTTTGGTCTACTGACTCAGAAGACGAAGAAGTGAGGAAGCCTACTCATGGAAAGGTTTATATGGCTAAGGAGGAAAGCAGTGGTGGAAAATGCTTCATGGTGTCAAGCGCATCTCAGATGAGGGGATACAATACCGATGGAGGAAGCAATGGACCGAAGGTGCAGGAAGATATGTGCTTCACGGCCAAACCACTCAGCCAACAGTTCAATGAGCTTGATGAACTGATAAAGAAGGTACAATCTGTTTTCATTTCATCTAAAGTACCATCATCCTCATATGAGAAAGAACTAAAAAACGTTAACACAAGAATTTCTCATTTAGATAGTAGCTTAACTCAAACTCGAGTCACCAATTCTAACCTGACTGATCAATTAAGCAGGGTGGCGTCGAAGAGTGAGGAGCGGCGTATGTGGATTGAGTTAAAAGAGTCGGAATTAATTAAAGTCAAAGACGAAAACATTTATTTGCAGAGAGACTATTTGAAATTGTTAAAACAACGAAATGTTTTTTGTTTAATAGCTAAACGTTTATATTCCAACGTTACTCAGCTTCACTTAGACTGTGAGATAGGCAAGAAGATCCACCGTATGATTTTACCATTCCTAGAATTCAAGGAGGATGGAATTGATGCCGAAGCTTACAATTGTGAAAGTGTGATTTCGTCTGATGATGTCAACCCAACTTATCAGATTGGACTGGACAAAATTGAGTCCTTCATTAAATCCAAAGACCATAAGGACATGCTCAAAAATCTTTTGGACGAAAATGACAGACTTAAACTGAGAACCGAAACCATACAAAAGTTTGACTCTCTAAACGCCAAAGTAAGCTCAGAAAATAAAATCGATGTTGAAAATGCATCTGAGCTTAACGAGGACGAAAACATGAGTGAAATTTCTGTAGAGGATACGGTTGACTGCTCAGAATTTGTTAAAAGAGAAACTAAAAACCACAAAAATCTTATTTCTGAAAATTCAGTAGAATTCGCTAGATTGTCCCAACAAAAGTCCCCAAAATTAGTAGAAAAGGCTGTTGTGTATCAAAAGGTCAGGACCACTCCGAATCAGGTATACAAAGTGACTGGAGTAACCGAACATCAAACAGCTGAACTCACGGCTATTGTTAACGAAGACAATGCTGATGGCTGTGATGAGTTCTTCTGGGAAGCCCCTATTGACAATGGAAACGAAACAGTTGGCCTATCTGAAAGAACCTCTTGGATGAAGAAAGGGAGATACATACCTGAACCCTTGAACAAACCTGATAATTTCAGTGAACCAAGCACAAGTGGTACAAAAGATACTCCTCAAGAGGTTGATTGTTCAGCAAAAGAAGATATTCCTTCTACGCCAACAGCCCAAAGTGAAACTTCATCAGATACTCCTTCCACTTTCTCAGGGCAAACTGAATCTTCTTCAAACATTCCCTCTGCTCCCTCAGTTCAAAGAAAAACTCCTAAAGTTCAAAAGGAACTAGCAAAGGTGACATCAAAAGCGAAAGCGAACTTTCATCATCAACCTAAACAGATGAGGGATAAAAAGATAGAAAGGAACCTAAGATACAGGAAAAACCTTTCTGAAAGGAAACAATTCTGGCACTCCCAGAATGCATACTATTCACACAAAGACAAGAATCTGAAGTATGAAAACAATCCCGTAAGAAAGCCTGATAATTCCAACAACCGAAAGTCAAGGTTCGGTTCGCATGAAAATACCAACCGAAAGTCAAGGTTCGGTTCGCATGAAAATACCAACCGAAAGTCAAGGTTCGGTTCACAAGAGGATTTCAACCGAAACCAAAGGTTCGGTTCCAAGAACAACTCCAACCGAACTCAGAGGTTCGGCTCTGAAGTCAGACGAGAACAAGACTCAAAGGTTAAACCCACCAACGATCAAAAGCAAAAGGGTCACCTAGAGTCATCAGCAAGGAAGTCCTCCCCATCCAAATTCTCTCGTTCTAACTCTTCTCGTCATTCTACTTCTACTCATTCATCTCCATCTTGCTCTAAAGCTAATCCCACTTTTCCTCAAAAACCTCATTCATCAGCTGAACAGAAGGGAAAGCAAAAGGTCGATGAATCCAAGCCTGAGCCCACAGGAAACCAACCTAATCTTAACAAAATAAAAGTATTCACCATTAAAAAGAAAGATGAAACAACTTTAATTAAAAGAACATATCTTGTTGACATCTCTTTAACTATTCCTGTTCCCATGAAAACCTCACATGGACCCAAGAAACTTTGGGTTCCTAAATCTGCTTAATTTTTGCAGGTTATAAGTGACGAGCAGTTTGACGAAGAATGGTACATCGACAGTGGCTGCTCGCGTCACATGACAGGGAGGAAAGAGGAACTCAGGGAATACAGATCTCTTGCAAATGGTGGCAACGTTAAGTTTAGAAATAACTCTTTCGGCACCATAAAGGGATATGGGATGATAACGAATGGTGATTTTACCATTAGGAAGGTGGCCTATGTGGAAGGACTTCAACACAACCTCATCAGTGTATCTCAGCTTGTTGGAGGTACAGGTCTCAAAGTTTCATTCGATGATGAAGGTTCTGAAATCATAGAGAAAAAGACAAAGAAAGTGATTCTGAAGTCAGCGCGAAAGGGTGAAATGTTTCCGCTGAACATAAAACCCGTCAAAGGAAACCCAGCAATATGTCTGCTATCAAAAGCTCAATCCGACGAAAGCTGGTTGTGGCACAGAAGACTCTCTCATCTAAATTTCAAAGATATCAACCGACTTGTCACTGGAAGTCATGTTAGGGGTCTTCCATTGCTCAAGTTTGACAGAGAGCATTTATGTGCTGCATGTGAAATGGGAAAGCAGAGTCGTCAAAGTCACCCATCCATAATTAACACAAAAGTTGTTGAACCACTCGAATTGCTTCATATCGATTTATGTGGTCCTTCATCTATTGAAAGCATCGGTGGTAGCAAGTACATTCTTGTTGTCGTTGATGACTTCTCTAGATTTACATGGGTGTTCTTTCTAAAGCTCAAATCTGAAGCGACTCAAAAGCTGAAAGTGTTTATCAAGCAAATTGAAGTCCAACTCAAGAAGGTCGTTCGCAACATCAGGAGCGACAATGGTCTCGAATTCAAGAACAGGGAGTTTGAAGCGTTTCTTGCAGAAAAGGGAATTAGCCATAATTTCTCAGCTCCCTATACACCACAGCAGAATGGAATAGTCGAAAGACGAAACCGATCTCTGTGTGAAGCTGCCCGAACTATGCTAAGTTTCGCTTCCTTACCTCTCTATTTTTGGGCTGACGCTATTTCTGCTGCTTGTTATACTCAAAACAGGTCATATCTCAACAAGCGATTCACGCTCACACCATATGAGATATTAAACAACAGGAAGCCCAATGTGAAATTTTTCCACGTTTTTGGCTCAAGGTGTTTCATCTTTAACTCTAAAGAACACCGCAACAAGTTTGATGTCAAAGCTGACGAGGGAATCTTTCTGGGTTACTCACTCACTTCAAAGGCGTACAGGGTCCTAAACAAACGATCAAGAAGGATTGAAGAGACACACTATGTGACCTTCGACGATAGCTATGTCAAGAAGCTACAGGCCATAGATGACACTGCTAGGGAAATCTTTCCTCAAACTGGTCAAGTCACAGTCTCAATCGCCAATATGTACGAGAATTTTCTGGATCTCTTTGATGAACCGGAAAAAGCTTCTCTCTCAGAAGCAGGGGCAGCCGACAACAAAATAGATCATATAAAACAGATTGTCGAAGATGCTGCAAGAAGAATGCATGAAGGAGAATTGCCTACTGATGAATCTCCAACCAACAATGCTTCAGTCGAGGGGGAGCCAAATTCTCTTGTCGAGGGGGAGCCTAGCTCACATGTCCAGGGGGAGCCAAGCTCTACTACTTCTACCGAAGGTCCTTCATCAACCGAAGGTAACTCTCTAACCGAAGGTGCCCCTCCAAACGAAGGTGCTTCAATGCCTGAAAATCCAGCACCACAAGAAACCCCTGAACCTCGTGTTTCTCAAGACTCATCAATTGAGGGGGAGCATGATGATATGACGCTTGATTTCGATTGCCAATCTGAGCCTGAAGAGATGATCAACGCTGAACTAGATCCATCATTTGATCCGAATTACCCTCCTCTTACAAAATGGACCAGAGATCATCCTATCTCTCAAGTAGTTGGTGATGTATCTGAAAAGGTTCTGACCCGATCTCAACTGAAGGCAAAACAGACATCCTTATTCTCAAAAGTTGAGTTTTGTATGTTTAACTCATTTGTATCAAAAGTTGAACCGAAGACAGTGAACACTGCCCTCGATCACTCTGATTGGGTTCAAGCAATGCAAGACGAACTAAACGAGTTTGAGAGGAACAAAGTCTGGCGCCTCATTCCAACTCCTCCGGATGCTTCAGTTGTTGGTCTCAAATGGGTTTTTAGAAACAAAATGGACAAGGAAGGTAATGTCATAAGGAACAAGGCTCGTCTGGTTGTCAAAGGATACTGTAAGGAGGAAGGAATAGATTACGAAGAGACGTTCGCTCCAGTAGCTAGGCTAGAATCGGTTAGAATATTTCTGGCCTATGCTGCTCACAAAAACTTTGAGGTCTTCCAAATGGACGTCAAGTGCGCATTTCTCAATGGAGAACTTGAAGAAACGGTGTATGTGGAGCAACCTCCTGGGTTCGTGAACGAAAAGTATCCAAATCATTGCTACATTCTGGATAAAGCTGTGTACGGCCTCAAACAAGCTCCGAGAGCCTGGTATGAAACGCTTACAAAATTTTTAAAGATGTCCAAATTCAAACAAGGTTCGGTTGACCCAACCTTCTTTCGCAAAAAGGAAGGTAACCACCTTATGATCGTTCAAATTTATGTCGATGACATCATCTTTGGCTCTACGAATCCCAGCTTAACAGCTGAATTCAGAAAGTTGATGGAGACTAAGTTTGAAATGAGCTCAATGGGTCCTATTAATTTTTTCCTTGGTTTAAATATAAGACAGGGACCCGAAGGCATCTTTATCAATCAGGAAGCTTACACAAAGACTCTCCTAGCGAAGTTTGGAATGATGGGAGACTCAAAAGTCAAAGTCCCAATGGCATTCGGCACCAAACTTACCCCATCACTGGATAAACCAGCTGTCGACATCACGCTCTATCGTCAAATGATAGGCTCACTGATGTATCTAACTGCTAGCAGGCCTGATATCATGTTTTCTGTATGTTATTGTGCTCGATTTCAGGCTAACCCACGCGGACCTCACATGCTGGCAGTGAAGAACATCCTACGCTATCTCAAGCGAACCGCCTCCTTAGGTCTATGGTATCCATCTAACTCTGGCTTCTTCATTCAAGCCTATTCTGATGCTGACCTTGGAGGATGTGGACTCGACCGCAAAAGCACAACTGGTGGCTATCAATTTCTTGATGGGAAGTTGGTCAGCTGGCAATCCAAGAAACAAACATGTGTGTCGCTGTCTACTGCTGAAGCGGAATACATTGCCGCTGCATCCTGCACATCACAAGTGATTTGGATCCAGAGTCAACTTCGAGACTATGGACTCAATATGAAGAAGATCCCTCTATATTGTGACTCTGAAAGTGCAATTAGGATCTGTCATAACCCGGTGCAACACTCTAAAACCAAACACATAGCACTGAGGTATCACTTCATCAAAGATCACGTGGAAGATGGAAATGTCGAAGTTCACTTCGTAAGAACCACTGATCAACTGGCTGACGTCTTCACCAAAGCTCTTCCAGAAGCATCATTCAATAAAATTTTGCAAGGGCTAGGTATGATGGAATCAGAATCAGTACCTCACACTACCTCTCGATCTCAAACGTAAGAAGCGAATCCAACCGAACGTTCGGGTTCAGTTCAACCATTCCACTCGCTCATTTCTTCAAAGGTAGTTTTTCTGAGTTGTATATTTCTTGTGCAAAATTTGTTTTTCTTTATATGAAAAGTTTTTTTTTATTGCATATTTAAACTCCTTGGTTTCTTAAAAATTTTCCTGAACCGAAACCTCCAGAAGGTTCGGGTTCGGTTTTCCAAAATTTTGTTGAACCGAAACCAACCGAACGCTCGGGTTCGGTTTTTCAAAATTTTTCTGAACCGAAACCAACCGAAGGTTCGGGTTCGGTTTCTCAAAATTTTTCTGAACCGAAACCAACCGAACGCTCGGGTTCGGTTTTTCAACTTTTTCCAACCGAAACCAACCGAACGTTCGGGTTCGGTTTTTCATTTTTCTTGCAACGTTTTTTTTTAATCATTTTTTGTAACTCTTTTATAATTTTTTTTTATGTCTTATTTTTTTATTTTTTTTTAATTTTAATTTTTTTTCTTCTCAATTTCAAAAACTCCAAAAATATTTTAAATTTTTTTGTGTGTGCTCATTCGTTTATGGGGATATATTTGATGACTTACTTAAGTGTCCCTAGAAGCATGCTGCTGTATGTGTCCCAAGCCTCATAAGATTTTGAATAATAGCCTTCATGACCTGGTATACACAAACCTTGTCTTCCCAATAAGGCTAACTCATTTATTCTAATCATGAGCTACCTCACTCTTTTCTCACATGAGTTCAGAGTCTCCTGCTTGGTCCTTATGTTCGCAGCAGAGGTACTATGTCTTTTTTCACCATCCCCATTATACTTCTCCATAACATTCGTATCATCACTGTAACCCTTGAGACTCTCAGCAACTACCACTGAGGTTTATGGTTACACAACATCTGTGTTTATGATCTTAGCTTCGTGCCACTACGAGCTGAGTGAAACCCAAAATTCAACACCAACGAATTGACGGTGACCAATTAACTTGATCAAGTTTTCACCAATGAATTGACGAATGTACCTTCAGGAGTTCTCAATTTTTTTTTGAGTGATTCCAATGAAATTGTTACACACCATAACATTTCTTCCCAAGGGATCCAGTTTTAAATTTTTATCTGAGAATTCATATTAATCCAAGCCACTACAAAATTAACTCAAACCTACTTGTTCAACAGACTACACTGGTCTCACAAGTACTTTGTTCACGTTCGTTCTTATATCAGGAATTGAATTGTTGAATCAAAGCGAAACCACCCTTAATTTGCCTTATTTAATAGAAGCCTTTCAACATTTATTAATGAATGGTTGATCGTCATTCAACGGGATTCTACACTAACACTTTGAGGTCTCTCTTGACCTTGAAGGAAGAGATTTGTGCCCGGGATCATCAGTTTCATGTCATAATTGACATCACAGATCATTCCAAAAATAGTTGCTTTATTTCTTTATCTTTTACACTCTTTGCACGAAAATCCTAGATTTTCAAAAATTCCATTACTAATTATTTTACAGGCTGGATAATCAATGGATGGTTAATACTGAAGTTGTGGTTGCCAATAATCCACGTGGGCATTTTATTCAAAAGGTGGCGTTTAAAAGAAAAGGGATAAGTTCAAAAGGTTGCTGACGCGGCGGGAGTTCAAAGGATAGATATTCAAACGATGGTAAAAAGGAGGGCGCGTGAATTTGAAGAAGCCATGCTTTTTCTGACACTTATTGGACGCGTGTGCAGTATTGAAGCGTCATCCATCTGGCATTAATGGCGCGTGTGGAAATGGAAACGGTTTCTCTCTCTGAACCGGCGCTTATTGGGCGGCGTGATCCTAGGAATCTGACACTCTCTCTCCTACGTGATCATCGCACGTCCCAACTGTCACCAATCAGTCACTCTAAAACCCTTCCGTATTTCAATAAGAGATTTGAAACGATCTTTCTCTCTCCTGTTACCTACTATAAAAAGCCATCCACACCACCTTTTACCTCTTTACTGCCCCCATAATTCCCAAAGCAAAATTACTCCCAAAACTCTCTCCCGGTCATCTTCTTCTCCACACCTGCAACAATGGCTGAATCTTCATCCGTTCATGCTACTTCTCAGATTCTTCCCATCAGACCTCAACAATGCCTTGTCATTGATCTGAACCCACTAGCCTATGATCCCTACATGTCGCCGGTTATCGAATGCCTCAAGTTCTCCCCGCTTGCTCCGGCATTGTCCAGAATTGAAACGGTGCCAATGGTGGCTCTATCTCAGGTCTATGCGACGGCCTACTACGACAAGGGCGTCGACCGGATATTTTTCGAAGTGGCGGAACACAAGACGTCGATTTCTCGTCCCCGCTTCTGCACCATGCTTGGGTTTGCTGCAGACCCATCACGTGTTAACCCGGAGACGATTCCGGTTGGCATGTTATACAGCATGTTCTACAACATGGGCTACACGGAAGTTCTAACCTCCGTCGCAAGGTTCAAGAAGTCATGCCTACCGCCCCTGTGGAATGGGTTATTTACAGTTCTCTTCAAGGGACTGTCTGAGAGGAGCTCAGGATCGGACGGGGCCAATTGTCTCTTCCTGTCTATCATGTATGGGGTGTACAACGGGATCAACCTCGATTATGGGTTTGTCCTTTGGCAACAGCTGATTCAGAGCCTTTCTTCCACTTCTCGACACTCTGAAGTGTCGCTGGCCCGGTTCTGGATCCTGATCACAAGATGGGCCATGGACAGGTTTGAGGTCCCAACTGCTGACGGTGCACCGATGTCTTCTGTTGGCACGTTCCACACCAAGAAGATCATCGTATCCGATGCATCGAAATTCTCCTTCATTGGCTCTATCCCGGAGTCGATGTATGGAAGTGTGCCATCAGACAGCAGTATGATCAAGGCGATCAAGGAGTTAGGGCCATCTGGTCCGAGGGAACTGACACCGGACATGCTGCGATCAATCCATGATGCCGACAAGCCGGTGGCCAGGGGTAAGAAATCAGACAAGGGGAAGAAACCATCCAAAGCCCCCAAACCTTCGCACAAGAAGCGCAAACAACCGAAGGCTGCTTCATCACCAAAACCGAAAAGGAGGAAGACCCAACAAAAGCGAAAGCTAGTCCTTCCCTCCTCATCAAGTGAATCCGAAGGTGGGAGTTCGGACTCTGAGGGATCACAAGGAGACGAATCTCCACAAAGAGGCAACACACCCCCTCGGTCCCCAACCCCGGAGATGGAACTTCACCAATCCCCAGTTCCTTCCCCTCCACCCACAATTCCTATTTCCATTCCCACCATAAACCCTACTATACCACCAACCTCATTCCCTATACCACCACCCATATTCACCACATCAACCGAAACACCACCTGTTACCGAAACCCCACCTGTAACCGAACCTCCACAAACCGAAACCCATACACAACCACCACCCGAAACTAACCCCCCACCCACTCAACCTGAACCCACTAAACCAATAACACCCCCTGCTTCACCTCTACCCCAATCTCCAGAAGACGCCTCCGACGGCGATGATCAATACCTTGGTGGTGATCACATGAACTATGATTCGGTCTATTACAGTCCGTTTCAAGTTCAAAGTGATGAGGAGGATGATGCTCCTGTGACAAAGAAGCATCTCCGCGAGCTGAACGAGAAGGTTGATCAGCTTCTCGCCTCCTCTTCCAATCAGCAGTCATCCTTATCTGAAGCTGCTCTTCAGAGGATTGTTGATGCCTTCTCTACGGCTCAACATGACTCAGTGGCCTCAGCTACTGCTGCGATAGACGCCTCCACCCGAGCTTGTGAGGCTGCGACCGAAAAAGTCGATAAACTATTCCATGACGCTACAATCCTGCTGCAGTCTATGCAGGAAAGCGCCGAAGCCACCAAAACAACTCTGGAACCACTTGTTAATCAATTGGCCCAGTTTATAAAGACGGAGTTATCCTCGTTCGCTACCCTCAGACAAAACCTTAGCAACGACAACTCGGCACTCCGTGCCTCCATCGATGCCCGCTTGGCAAAGCTACAAGAAGATCTTGCGGCTGAAAATTCACTGATGGACGTCCTGGCGAGTAAGACTACTGCCCTCAAGGTCAAGAGCACCCAACTTTCCAACTCCGAACAACAATTGGAGGCTCTTCGATCCGAAAGAGAAGTCATCAAGACGTGTGTTTCGGATGTCCACGCCGCTCTATCCAACATCCTGGAAGCACACGACCCCATCCTCAATCACTCAGTGAGGCGTACCCTCGCTGAGAAACTCTCTCCGGCCATGGACCTCTTGAGTAAAATTGAAGGCCTACCCAGTTTCGTGTCCATTCCGAAACAAGGGGGAGATGAGAAGAAAGGATCAAAACCACCTCCTTCCTCAAAAGCAACTCACACAACCGAACCAACCCCAACTGGTCATGCCTCGGGTTCGGGTGTGAAGGACAAGGGCAAAAACATTGCAGAGGGAGGAGATGACGATGAAGATGAAGACAAGGAGACTATTGCGGACATGTTAAAGAGAAAGAACTGTCGCAATACTGATGACGATGTCAGTCGTGTGGCACGTGAAGCTGAAGAAGCCGAACGTAAACAAAAAGAAGTCAACAATCTCCTTGAGAGCCGAAAGCTGCTCTTCCCTGCCTGGACCAGGGATCGTTTGATAAAGGAGGCCATAGAAACTCCAAGCATACTATGGCTCGAGCCGGTGATATAGTTCGACTGCAACAACTCGGTCGATTCGCAATTTGATATGCCGTTGACTCGAAAGGCGTTCATCTTCCACGCCTTCTCCAACATTTTCGAAGTCCCGCATCCGAATGATGAGCTTGACAGGGAGCTCATTGACTTTTATCTGGAGGCCGCTCGCCCTCAATACCTTACATGGAGCGCCCAGAAGATTGTCAATGTTCGGGTGATGAAGCCGTTTGCCGTGGGGAGATTCACAAACGTCAAGTTCAAGCTTATCCGAGGATCTGCAAGAACTGCTCACATGATCTCTCTGGCGGATCTGCCCAATCTGAACCCTCATGATTGGATAGTCTTGTACAACATCTTGCTGACGAACGAAGCCGAATATGGTCCCATCTTAGACCATGTCAAAAGGATGCTGGCATGCTATATCATGGAGGTGGCCCTAATGGATCAGGAGGTTGCCACAGTGTTTAAGAAGAAACCGAAAGTCAAGCCTGTGGGATCGGCCAGTGATCTAAACACGATGAAAATGGGCAAGATAGATTCAAGGCGAAACTCTGTGATGTTCACCAGAGCCTAAGGACAGAAATGTCTGTTCACATTAGCTGACAAGCACCTCTACACCGCTACCTGCTTGGAACACGTCCTATCAATCGTCAAGCGGTGTAAGGACAATTCGGCTGATGACATCAAATACTTTGAAGATATGATCAATTGGTACATCCGGTTTAGACAGACCATCCTTTCCATAACCAAATGTCTGTTTAGTACCGTGAAGAAGAAGGTACCAGCTTCAGCCGCCGGCCCAAG
This sequence comes from Lactuca sativa, assembly GCF_002870075.4. NCBI lineage: Eukaryota > Viridiplantae > Streptophyta > Magnoliopsida > Asterales > Asteraceae > Lactuca > Lactuca sativa. The sequence continues at coordinate 112,224,906 of NC_056627.2, read as the reverse complement.
TACGAAGTGAAGGTCTCGCTCCAAATTGACGCAAAGGGGGAGATTGTTGGGCTGAAGTTCTGTTTTATGTTGCGTCTTTTGGGCTCGTAGATTAGCCTTGTATTCTCCGGTTTGGGCTTGTCCAACCGAGAGCCTTTTATGTATTGTATATAAGTTAACGCTTGCATGCATATTAGGTTAAGATTCAAGATTTCAGTTTTAGCATTCCAGAGTTTTACGATATTGCTCTCTTGTAATCTTCCAATCCTTTACAGTTGATGTTCTTAATCGAGCTCTTCTAAGGATTTTATTTAATCATTCGACACGTTTGATTCAAGCTGTTTGTTCTTATTGTTGCGTTCTGCCTTGTTATTAATATTGTGTTCTTACAGTTTCATATTCATATACTTGTTCAAGATCTAATCGATCTTTATAGATTAAAAGTTGTTTTTAATCTCATCAGGATCCATGTTAGTTACTAAGGCATACGAAGGAATATGGGACATTTATACATACTTTGGGGTGTTTACGGTTTTGGGAGATCCCAAACCGTAAACACATATAAATGAGAGATTTTGTTGCTTGTCATGCGCTTAAACACATCAAGAAAGAATTTAGACATGTTTCTAAGGCTTGTGAAGGACTAAGGCACCCTAAGGCACCCTTTAGCACCTTAACTTGGTGTTTACGATTCAAGAACTTCCTAAGCCATGAACACCTTGTTCTTGGTGTTCTTGGGACATTTTTGTTGATGTAAAGATGTATAACAAGCTGTATAAGACTCTAGGATAGAAGTACTTACTATATGGAAGCTTGAAATGAGCTAAAAGTCCAAGAACACTAGTGTGTGTTCTTGGTGTTCTTGGTGAAAATGGAAGAATCAACCTTTTGGAATGATTTCACGGTTAGAAGTGTGTTAAAAAACTAGATCAAAGCATATAATCATTTAAGAAAGCTAGAATCACTTACTAGTTTGAAGATCTTGAAAATCTTTTGGATGATACTTGAGAGAGAAATGGTTTGGATCTTGAGTTTTTTTTTTTGGAAAAAGTGTAAATAATGACAACTTCTCATATATATATATATATATATATATATATATATATATATATATATATATATATATACTCCCAAATTTAGGGTTTTTGGCAGAAAATATTTTATTCAGGCAGTGAACTTGAATTTCTCAGAGTTTTGGAATACCAGTGTTGCATAATAACCTAAGTGCATCCTCTCTCCTGATATCACTAAAGTGTGAATCCTGAAATACTCAAACTTATTCTAAAAAGTCTGAAAATTAACTGCAACTGTTCTAACTTCTATTGACTTGATATGTTTGTACATAATAGAAATTTCGGGTTGTCACATCATCCCCTCCTTAGAAGGAATTTCGTCCCGAAATTAGAATTTAAGCAAATAAGTAGTTACAAATAACTAAGTAAAAAGATGAGGATATTTCAGTTTCATCCGATCCTCATGCTCCCAAGTGAATTCCGGTCCTCGCTTGGCGTTCAAGCGAACCTTCACTATCGGGATACGGCTTTGTTTTGTTTGCTTGACCTCTCGATCCATGATCTCTACTGGTTCCTCCACGAAGTTGAGGCTCTCGTTGATCTCGATCTCGTCGAGTGGAATAACAAGAGTCTCGTCGGACAGACACTTTTTCAAGTTCGATACGTGGAAGGTAGAATGTACGTTACTGAGTTCGCACGTTAAGTTAAGTTTGTAAGCTACAGGGCCGATTCTTGCGAGAATCTCGAAAGGCCCAATGTACCTTGGATTTAGCTTTCCACGCTTTCTGAAGCGTATCAATCCCTTCCAGGGTGAGACCTTCAATAGAACACGGTCACCCACCTGGAATTCCAACGGTTTCCTACGTTTATCTGCGTAGCTTTTCTATCGGTCTCCGGAGGCTTTCAATCGTTCACGAATCTGAACAATCTTCTCTGTCGTTTCAAGTATGATCTCCGGACCTATGAGAGTGCTTTCATGAACTTGTCCTTTAGCTAACTGGGTATCACCCACCTCAGCCCAGCACAGAGGGGATCTGTACTTTCGGCCTTATATGGCCTCGAATGGAGCAACCTTTATGCTCGTGTGATAACTGTTTTTGTAGAAAGATTCGATAAGGGGTAAATGAGTATCCCATGCTTTCCCAAAGTTGATCACATAGGCTCGCAACATATCTTCCAAGGTTTGGATAGTTCTCTCACTTTTCCCGTCGGTCTGTGGATGATAGGCTGTACTCATGTCCAGTCTAGTTCCTAAGGAACATTGTAACGGCTGCCAGAACCTTGAAGAGAATCTACTATCTCTGTACGAGATAATGGATAAGGGAACACCATGCAGTCGTACAATCTCCCTAATGTAAGTTCTTGTAAGTTTCTCCGTCTTGTCTGTTTCTTTGATCGGTAAGAAGTGTGCAGACTTGGTCAATCTGTCGACGATGACCCATATGGTATCAAGTCCACCCGTTGTCTTGGGCAACTTGGTTATGAAATCCATAGTTATCGGCTCCCACTTCCATTCTAGTATCTCAGGCTATTGTAATAGACCGGAGGGTTTCTGGTATTCGACCTTGACCTTTGCGCAAGTAAGGCATTTACTCACGAAGGTAGCAATCTATGCTTTCATGTTAGGCCACCAGTATAACTTTTTGAGATCTAGATACATCTTATCTGATTCCGGGTGCACGGAATAATGAGTGTTGTGCGCCTCGTTCATGACCAAGTCTCTGAACCCACCTAGTTTCGGGGTCCAGATCCGGTCCATGAAATAATAAGCTTCGCCACCCTTAACCTCCAAGTTCTTATCCATCCCTCTTAGGGATTCACCCGTCACATTTTCAAGCTTCAAAGCGTTGAGCTGAGCTACCTTAATTTGTGTGGACAAGTGTGAATGGATAATCATAGTCAATGATTTGACTCTACGACCAGAATATTCCTTCCGACTCAGGGCGTTAGCTACTACGTTGGCTTTACCTGGATGATTACGAATTTCGCATTGGTAATCACTGAGTAGCTCGACCCACCGTCGTTATCTCATGTTGAGCTCCTTGTGGTCGAATATGTATTGTAAGCTCTTGTGGTCTGTAAAGATAGTGCTTTTCGTTCCGTACAAGTAATGTCTCCACATCTTCAGAGCAAACACAACTGCTCCTAGTTCAAGATCGTGGGTCGTGTAGTTGACCTCATGTGTCTTTAGCTGTCTCGAGGCATAGGCGATGACCTTACCTCGTTGCATCAGAACACATCCGAGTCCTTGATTCGACGCATCGCAATAGACCACGAAGTCTTCTATTCCTTCAGGAAGGGATAGTATTGGTGCGGCGCACAAGGCTCGTTTGAGCGTTTGAAACGCTGTTTCCTGCTTCTCTTTCCAGTCAAAGGCCACGCCCTTCTTGGTAAGTGTTGTAAGAGGCTTCACAATGCGGGAGAAGTTCTGAATGAACCTGCGATAGTAGCCAGCGAGGCGTAGAAATTGACGAATTTATGTAGGCGTCTTCGGTGCTGACCAGTTCTCAATGGCCTTGATTTTGGAAGGGTCCACGTGTATACCCTCTTCGCTAACCACGTTCCCTAAGAATTTGAATCGTCGAATCCAAAATTTGCATTTCGAGAACTCGCGTAGAGTTTCTCTGAACGTAATGTTTCGAGGAATTGTCGCAGATGTTGACTATGCTCCTCCTTACTTCGAGAGTAGATAAGTATGTCATCGATGAAGACGATGATGAAATGATCAAAGTAAGGACGACACACCCTATTCATTAAGTCCATGAATATAGCGGGCGTGTTTGTCAATCCGAACGGCATCATTACGAATTCGTAGTGCCCATAACGAGTTCGGAAGGCTGTCTTTGGAACATCCTCCCCTAGCACTCGTAGTTGGTGATATCTGGATCTCAAGTCGATTTTTGAAAAGAAGTTCTCCCCTTGAAGTTGGTCAAATAAATCGTCAATACGAGGCTACGTATAATGATTTTTGACGGTCAGCTTGTTGAGCTCCCTGTAGTCGATGCACATAAAAAACGATCCATCGTTCTTCTTGACGAACAAGACTGGAGCTCCCCAGGGTGAGAAGCTTGGTCTTATAAAGCCCTTGCTGAGCAGTTCATTAACTTGACCGGATAGTTCTTGCATCTCTGCAGGTACTAGATGATAGGGCAGTTTGGCTACGGGGGTAGCTCCTGGAACTAAGTCGATTCGGAACTCGACTTGACGTTGCGGAGGTAATCCTGGGAGTTCTTCTAGAAAGATGTCGGGAAAGTCGCGTACTACTGGAATGTTTTGAATGTCCTTCGTTTCTTGGCTCACATCAACCACATGAGCAAGGAATGCACGAAATTCCTTTCGCAAGAATTTCTGAGCTTGAATGCTCGAGATGATACAAAGGTTCGTGTCAGGTTTGTTGCCATAAACTAATAAGGTTTCACCAGGCAGCAGATTAAGGCGAACAGCCTTTTCGTAACACATGATATCGGCTCGATGAAGGCTCAACCAATCCATGCTGATAATGACATCAAAACTTTTAATTGAGACCTGCATGAGATCGATCGAAAATGAATAGCTATCTAAAGTTCGGGTACACCCTATTAACATACTGCTAGTGCTCTCTGTCTTTCCATTATCCATTTCTGTAGTGAACGGTTCATTAAGTGCTCATGATTTTTGCTTAAGTAAATGAGCAAATTTTTGGTTCACGAAACTCGTCTCTGCTCCACTATCAAATAGAATGCATGCATAAGAGTTATCGAGGAGGAACGTACCAGTGACCACTGTAGGGTCGGCAACCGCTTCCTCATGGCCTATGGCTAGAACTCTAGCCACTCCACCGGCAAATCCTGCATTCGGGCAGTTTCTTTTGAAGTGGCCTACCTCGTCCTATCCGTAGCAAGTTTGGCCCACTCTAGCACCGGGGGCTTGGTTGATTGGCTTCACCGGAGCTTTACAGAAACTGGCAGTGTGCCCCTTCCTGTTGCAGTTCAGACACTGCATCTCCTGGCAGGCGCCAACGTGATGGAAGTTGCACTTGTTGCACTTAGGCAAACTTCCAGCGTACTACTTTACCGGAGCAGCAGCGGCAGGTGCTATCGCAGCATGTACTGCCACGACCTGCTGCTTTTTGGCAGCCTTAGCCTTCTTGTTGTCATCCTAAAACTTCTGCTTGGAGTCAGCAGTTCTTGCAGGTTCTGAGATGGCCAGGGTAGTTGTTGCGGCCGGGGTACGAACCCCATGGTTTATGAGCCATTGTGCCAACCATTTGGCACTATCGAATGTAGTAGGGTGTGATGCCAAAACATTTCCCTAGTTTGGTGGCACCAGCCCCCATATGTATCTCTTGATTTTCTTTCCCTCCGAAGGAATCATGTTGGGACAGAGGGCCACCAGCTCGCAGAATCTAGCGGTGTAGGCGACTACATTGGAGCCCTTCATGGTTAGGCTCCATAGCTCTTCCTCTAACTTCTAAATCTCGCCCCTCAGGCAGTACTCCTCAATCATGAGGTCTTTTAAAGTTTCCCAGCCCATAGCATTTGCCACTATAAGAGATAGTGACTTAACATGGCTGTTCCACCACGTTAAGGCTTTCGTTTCGAAGGTGCAAGCAGCGAACTTCACCTTGCTCTCCTTGGGACAAGAGCAGATTTCGAAAACCGAATCGGTTTTCTCGAACAATTGCGAGAGGGCAATGACTCCGCCAGTCCCCTTGAAGGACAATGGCTTGCAGTTGGTGAAGTCCTTGTATGAGCACTCTTTCAAGCGCACCGGGATTTGACCATGAGTTAACAGGACAGAGGTTCCTCCTCCAGTGGAACCAGATGAATGATATTGAGTCATGGCTGTAGCCACAGCTGCAACTACAGCAGCATTCAAGGCTGTCATGTCAAACTGAGGAGTAGGTGGTTGAGGAGGTGGTGTTTCGTTATTGAGGTTTCTCCTTGGATTTCTGCGACGCGGCATCTTTAATCTATAAGTTTATGAACATGAAGACATTGATAAGAATTTAATGGAAGGATTGATGAGAATAACTCATGGACTAACTCTTCATAGCCCAACAATACGATTGAATGAAAATCTAGCACTAATAGATGATCACATTTGGATAATAACTCCCTTAAGATTAGGTACCTGTCAGTATTACTGGAATTACAGATTTAACAAGTTCGGGAAAAACGGCCAACAGAAGGAGGCCTTACATCAACCAAAATGGGAAATTTTTGACAGAATTACAACCTAACCAAGACCTAACAGGCCTATGATTTACAAAGATAGGGAATTAGACCAGAGTTTTTACATAACTAGGTTATATCCAAAAGAGAGAAGTTGATGAGAATCTATCGGCGATGAGAACTACCAGAGTGAGTTCTTGATCCCGACAGGAGACGTTCTATGTCCGTCATGTGCCTATTAATTCTTGCTTGCTAGGCTCGAAGTTCTCTGACTTCAGCTCGGGTTTCAGGGAGTTCCCTCCGAAGAGCTGCATTGTGAACCAGAGCCCTTTCATGAGCAGACTCTACTTGGCGAATGCAGACAGTGTTAACGCCAGAGTTGGCATCAATCTCCAAGACTCGATTGATAGATGATTGACCTAGTATCGTGTTCCGAGAAATCCTACGAACCATGACGGGTAGGACTCTGTCAGCAGAACCTCCCTCAGTGAGGTTGTAGAAACTTCTGTCTCCATTGTAGGGGATAGGTTGACCCTGTTCCTGGCTCCATGTATTCAAGTTTGTGGCCCACAGGGGTGTGGGTCCTTGAAATGTTGGGCGAGGGTCTGGGTTTTGATCAGCTGGGGGCAGGTTGTTGACTTCTGGCTCTGATTCAGAACCATCAGAAAAGCCTTCAGCTTCATGATCATCCAAGGGAATTGGGTGATCATCTTCGGGTTCTTCTTCCAGCCATCCTGCATTGTCGTGGTTGGGATAGTACGGGTCTCCGGGAATGTGGAATCCAGCTATTAAATCTACGCGAGAAGAGAGGTATAAGAATCTAGCACATAAGTAACTTATATTAATGCAAAATACTCCTATAGTATTTTAAGTTTAGGTTCTATTGTTCTTATTGTGGTATTGTGGGTAAGTTTTTAGACTTGTTGCAACCTCACAACCACACTTAGCCACATGCTAGTCATTCCTCGGATAATATAGTTGATCAGGCTATATCTTCCCAGTTTTGACTATATGTCTCTAAGTCTACTTGTGCTACCCAACAGTCGTAATACTTTTGTACTGTCTTACTGACACTAATTTTCGTATGAATGCAGGCACGTATACTTAATTAAATTTTTTAATATTTAAAGTATAAACTCTAGGTCAGAGTATTTTAATCCCAATGTATTTATAGTTAGTATATCTTTTATGGGTTGATATACTCAATTCACTATAAACAATGCTCTGATACCAATCTGTCACACCCCAAAACCATGAACGACGGAAACGTTCTGGGGCGGAGGACGTCATGTACAATATCACAACAATGAATAATAGTAAACAAGCAACAACATCATCCATTGCATTAATAATACAATTTCATACATGTGTGTTCTATCAAGTTTTATAGACACCAAAATATACATATCAAAATAAAAGATGAGTCTTGAACGAACTCCATCTTCTCAAAACCTGGCACATGTACCTGTCTATTGGTGACCTGAGAATACAAGTTATTTTGAAAGCGAGTATCAGCTTAAATCTGGTGGGATCATAAGTATATTAACGTCTGTGTTTGTATGAAATCATTTGTAAGATGTTTTGTAATATGTTTTGTACAATATTTTGTAATATGTTTGAACTCTCCTAGAAAACCCTACGTTTTTTACTAATGGTAGCCTTCTACTAAGACATCTAGTGTCTGTGTGTATGCCTCTTGTATGAGTGTGTATTTTCCCAAATCCGACTATCATTAACCAAAAATATAGTTTTTACATTACCATGCATCGTGTGAATATTCACAAAGTGAATGTAATCGGAAAATATCGTAGTATTGTAGTATTTATAATAAGTGACTACTGTTGTACTAACTACCTTAAAAACAAAATGCGTTTAAAGTAACATGTGATCGACCTTTATCCTGCTACTGACTCTAGTAAAACGACGATGTAAGACGCCGTAAGAAAAGACATTTGGCACCCGTAGAGTTGCAAGTCCCACTGTATCGAGCAACAAGGTGTAGGATAGTCAATCCAATACAGATCTATACGCAAACTCATACGCTCCCCAATTAAGGATATCCTGGATACAAACACGGTCATGGCAGGAAGTGCCATGACCCGTTTAATGGTTCACATAACTGCATGAATGTATATGAAATGAATGTGATAACTGTAAAGTGTACTCTTTCTCTGTCTAGCCTGTATGTATTGTAATGGTCTGCGTGTGCTAGCTATAATGTGTGTTCTCTCTCTATCTAGCATGTATAGTAATGTACTGTGTGTACTACTAGTATTGACTCAGGAATGAATTGACTCAATGTATGTTTCATTTTTCTAGTAATAGTATTAGTATCTTCCTGTACTACCCCTATGGTAGCTTAATAGTAATGTATTATCATGATTGTAAACCCTTGCTACCCAAAGGTATGGAACTGATTGAAAGAACTTTTATGTCTATATATGTATACATAATATATAACTAATAGATAGACGACCTTCGGACGGATAGCCGATGCCCTACAGCCACATCCCAACGAGGAAAAGGAGATAAAGCGAGCTAGCCTTCCTAAGCCCTTTAAACATTACTTATATAACTATACATACATAGGCATGCATTTGATAATAAGTATAAAAGAGTTTAAGTAAAACTATTTGACAAGTAAAAGAATTTGTAAAACAATTTGAAGCAAAACAGTTTAATAACCAGTTTGAACAGTAAGCAAACTACTAGTTTGGTAATTATTAATCACATGTGATTGATATAATAACTATAAGTATTCAACTTGTATTCCCCCCATAAAAGCATTTAAAAACATTTAAACCATTGATTAAGGGGTAGGAACTCACATGTAGTGAGTGGTACGGATGAACTGAAGATGTAGGGTTGCTAGGTGTCAAGAGAAGTCTTGATCACACTCTATGATCCTAGTTAACATATAATATCACATATATGTATCCAATTAGTCTTTAAACAACTAATAAACAAAGTCAAGACACCCTAGGACATGCTAAACACCTTATACAAGTGTTATAAGTCCCAAGGACTGCATCTATGTGTTGTAGGGAAAGGCTAGTGTGCTTGGGGTTCAAGGAAAACTCCATTAGGGAGTTTACGGTTTGGCGGTCACAACCAAAAGAGTTTACGGTCGTAAACCCTTGAGTTTACGGCCGTAAGATCACACACTTTTGACCATTTGTTGTTTGAAGCCTTAAAAGTCCCTAGAAGCTTTTCTACTTGAAGTATGTGACTAAGGAAGGAACTAGGGCACCCTTTCACTCCTATTTGGAGTTTACGGTCCCTAAACCATTTTCCTTTGAGTTTACTACCGTAAACTGATAATGTTTATGGTATTTTGGGGGTTTTAAAGTCCTTTTAGTTACTAAGGAGATTTATACATACTTTGGGGTGTTTACGGTTTTGGGAGATCCCCAAACCGTAAACACATATAAATGAGAGATTTTGGTGCTTTTCATGGTCTTAAACACATCAAGGAAGGATTTAGACATGTTTCTAAGGCTTGTGAAGGACTAAGGCACCCTAAGGCACCGTTTGGCACCTTAACTTGGTGTTTACGGTTCAAGAACTTCTTGAACCGTGAACACCTTGTTCTTGGTGTTCTTGGGACATTTTCTTGATGTAAAGATGTATAACAAGCTTTATAAGACTCTAGGATAGAAGTACTTACTATATGGAAGCTTGAAATGAGCTAAAAGTCCAAGAACACTAGTGTGTGTTCTTGGTGAAAATGGAAGAATCAACCTTTTTGAATGATTTCAAGGTTAGAAGTGTGTTAAAACACTAGATCAAAGCATATAATCACTTAAGAAAGCTAGAATCACTTACTAGTTTGAAGATCTTGAAAATCTTTTGGATGATACTTGAGAGAGAAATGGTTTGGATCTTGAGTTTTTTTTGGAAAAAGTGTTAATAATGACAAGTTCTCATATATATATATATATATATATATATATATATATATATATATATATATATATATATATATATATATATATATATATATATATATATATATATATATATATATAGACTCCCAAATTTAGGGTTTTTGGCAGAAAATATTTTATTCAGGTAGTGAACTCTAATTTCTCAGAGTTTTGGAATACCAGTGTTTCCAAATAACCCAAGTGCATCCTCTCTCCTGATATCATTAAAGTGTGAATCTGGAAATACTCAAACTTATTCTAAAAAGTCTGAAAATTAACAGCAACTTTTCTGACTTCTATTGACTTTATATGTTTGTACATAATAGAAATTTCGGGTTGTCACAAAACCCATCAATAGGAAGTCCGGTCGGCAAGATCATCGGGGAACTGTAAAAACAGATGTGATGGCTAGTTATGAGGTAACCGACCTGCCGCCTGACGACCTCGTCTCGACATACCTGTAGAAAAATAGGAAAATGGAAAATTAGGAACAAATAGATAAGATAAATATTGCATTTGGTGTTGAAATGGACCACACGTGTAAAGGTGCGCGGTGCATGCGAGTGTACGCGACGCACATGTATTTGCACGACGTGCTCCAAGAACACGAAGAACAGCAGATTCGGAAGCCTATTTTTTTGTCTAATTTCCAACACAATAACCACATAGCGATGTTTTAGTAAGCTTTTATAGCACCAATGAGTACTCTATTTCGTCTAAAACATTACCAATCAAGGGATTTAGTTACAAATTTAGAAAAAATTGAAATAAGAAAACTCAAAATTAAGTATTAAGGTAGTAAAATCGATAGTATTGAAGGGGTCGAAACGTTTATAGTGAGGAGTCGAATTGGTTTAAGTCTGTAAGGAGTCGAAATCCAAATGATTTCGACTCTCTATATATTTACAGGGCACTGTTTGTATTCGAAGCCAGAATGTTTAGTCCTTGTATTTTTTGTTGTGTCTGTTGTACTCTATAAATAGGGTAAGTAGTACTGTAGAGGATAACTTTCGAGAACTTTTCATTGTAAAACGCTCGATACTTTGTACACTCTTCAGACATAATACGAGCCAACCAGTTTATATTTACATATTGTGTTCTTAATTGTTTTTCTTGAATCTATTGTGTTCGTAATCAAACCTAACACACATCAATCGGTATTAAAGCATGATTCATCCAATCAATTTTAGTTTTCTTGTTTTTTCATATTTTTTGAATTGCTTATTCCAATTCAAAAACTTCTGCAAATTGAATAAGGAAAATATATTTGATCAATTGTTGTGAATAGATTATGCACTCTCTGTGTTAGATTGATTTATTTCCAATCAGTATTTGTTTAATTACCTTCCTAAATCTCGTTTTAAAACTAAAAATCCTATTTCTTCAAAAATTTCTTACAATGGTGAACTTCAATCTGAACACAATGACGAACTTCTCTTACCTGCTCGGATCTTCAACTAAGATTCCGATGTTGATTCCCTAGTATTATGAACAGTTGGCTAATAGGATGGAAGAATCTCAATGCAATTGATAAATATCTTATGAGATGTATCAACATTGGATAATTCAATCATGGGATGTTAGTCAACATTTGTTCAGCTGGTACAAATGAAGACATGATCACTCAAGGAAAGAAGATGAAGGTGAATGAAAAGAAATATCTTCGTAAACTACGTGGTGCTCTTCCACTAGTAGTTTACAGTTATGTCCGAAGTTGTAAAACTATAAAGGAGATAAGGGATATATTGAAGGAAAAGTATCAGGGTAGAAACAAAGAAAAGTTCCGTGAATCAGTGTTTGTTGGAATTAAGTAAGTTCAAGCAGAAGGACAATGAATCAATCAAGTCTTACTATGATCGATTAAACAAACTGGTATTCAAATGTTCTCGATACATATGACTCGTTCGTCCTTGGAGTTCAATCTTACTTTTCTAATGGGATTTAGAAAACAATGAAGAAACATTAGTCTCATGATCAAAACTTAAGAAAGTTTTGATGGTTATTCATTAGGAAATATGTATAATGTTCTGAAAGCTCATGAAAGTGAGATAAATTAAATTGGTAAAGAAGGAAAGTTAAGTTTAGGAGGACCATTTGCACTAATGTTGAAAGTGACTGCCAAGGAATCTTAAGTCGAATCTGTTGAAGAAGATAAACTTGAGGAAGAAGGTTTTCTGTTTGACTCTGATGATGAAGCTATTGCTTACTACTCAAGCAACAAAGTGAAGAAATTATTCAAGAAGCCATTCAATCCGAAGTTTAAAAATATCAATGAGTGCAAGGGAAAAAGTTTGATTTGAAAGAATGTGAAGGTCGAGTCCAAGGAAGAAAAGAAAGATGTGAAGAACTTGGTTGAGAATAAGGAGTTGAAGCTAAATGGTGACTTTGAGTACAACTGTAACTACTGTAATGGGTCAAACCATCTAGCAAAGGACCGCATGCTCAGAAAAAAGGAATAAAAGAAGGAGAAAGTCAAGGAAGAAGCATACTACATTGAAAAGATAGAATAAATTTGTGCTCAAACAAAGGGAATTTCCTTGATGGATAGAGGAGGAGATGAGTAAGAGGGCACACACTAGATTTAGTCTTCTGGTTATGATGACGATGAGATGCGAAATGTGACTCACGGAGCCATGTACGCAAAGCTGGAGGAAGATAATGAGGAAAAAGTGAATGTAGAAGAGATGAGTTAATAAGAAATAAATGGATGGTGTTTCATGTCCCAATGAGTCAACAAAATCACCAATGACTGCCAAGGTATGTGATATTCTTAACTCATTTAAAATTCCATCATCTTCTTATAATGATGTTTTAGCTGAATTTGATAATACTTGCGCTTATCTTAATGACGTGTTAATCTCCACGAGTAGTGATGCAAAACTGTCCAAGTCCCTTTACTATGATGCGAAAAACAAATTACAGGAAAAGACGGGTGTGATAGAAGCTTTAGATTTAAGAATTACTAATTTTTAATTAATAGGGATTCGATTCAAATGGACAATATCATGCTTGTTAAACAGCGTAATATTTACTGTAATTATGCAAAGAGGTTATATGCTAAAATTACTGAATTGCATCAGATATTTGCATATTTAGCCTCATATTAAGTATAGATTTTTATCATTTATTAGCTAATTTATTGCATATCATGGACAAAAGATACTTAAAAGTGTTTGAATTGTGTTTTTAGTCCAAAAGCGAAGCTCAGAAGCAAAAGGAAGCAAGAGAAGCGGTTGGGAGCTCGGGAGTTGAACAAAGAAGAAAAAGGATAAAAATACATGGTACTCGGCGAGTAGCATCGAAGATTCGAGAGGATAAAGACTCCGTGACTTATCGTGTACGGAAATTAAGGTATGGACTCGACGAGTCGGTCTTGGACTCGGCGAGTCGGTTCGAATCTATAAAAACAGCTATCCAGATCGACATAAGGTATTCTGGAACCTTTTTGGAGAGAAGAGATGCGATTGGAGTGTAAGAAGAATCCTAGAGATCGAAGATACAACCTAGAATTCAATTCCGAAGGTGATTTGAGGCAAATTCTCATCATTCTACTTAATCTATTGTTTTCAATCATGGTTAGACATTTAGAATTCGTTTTATTGCTGTTAATTACCTCAATCATGAGCTAAAACTCTTAAACTTCTGTTTGGGGATACAATGTTGAAACTATGGTTTGATTTATGGTAGGATTAATTCAATATTGGTGATTTTGTTGATTTTAGCTTGTTAAAAAACCTTGTGTGTGAATGATAACTATTTTTTCTGTTAATAGGAAGATAATTAAATAGTATGAACATCTTTTAATTGTCAACCTCATATGTTTATGTGACCACTTTATCATATGTCTAGGATTAATGAACGTGAAACTAGAATTAATAGAAAATTAGGTAAATTCATGTGTGAGCTTGTGTGATGACCATCAACAAGAGGTTAACTAAAGGACCAAATTAGTTAGCTATTATAAGTCTAAATTAACCCGAATAAATAATCTAGTGAATTAAATTAAATTAGACAACTGGCCACTGTTTGATTTAGTTTGTTCTCTAAGGATTAGTGCAGCGAACGTGAATCTAATCACTTGAATCGGTAGCCAATAGAAGAATTAATCCATTGCACTATTACCATAATATCAACCATAGGATCAATTGGGTTGAACTAAACAGAAGTTCCTTTCGTTATTGAATTTAGTTAAATCTTTGATTTTCTAGTTTTTAGTCTAAGTAATAGTAGTAAGTTTCTAGTCTTGTAAAACTAGAGAAAACCCCTATTTATTATTTAATTTAGATAAAATTAGTCTTTAGTTTTAATTTACCGTTTCCTGTGTTTGATACCCTACTTATTTAGCTTTACCACAATTGATAGGTCCACTGCCTTTGTGTGTTCATTTTATAATTAAAAGTAGGTTTAAAACTAGTTGAGTTCACACACATCAAGTTTTTGGCGCCGTTGTCGGGGAACGGTTCTAAATTAGCATTAATTTCTATTTTTATCGATCCTTTGTGTGGGATTTCTCTTACACAAAGTAAATTGTTAGGAAATTTAGTAGTTAGTATAAGTTTTAATAAATATTCGTTTTAATAAGTAATTAGAATTTTTTTTTTCTGTTTTTTTGCCTTGAACTCGCCGAGTGCACTCGAAGCAACTAGGCGAGTCCATCGCTGATTCACAGTTTCAGTTTTTATTTTATTTTTGTTCTTTTTACACATTTTTCTTGTTTTATTTGCAGTTGTTTCATGACCCGAGGATCTGATACACCTCTGGTCCCTCCTCTCGAAGACCCGGAATCCGCACTAAGGAGGAACAAAGGAAAATCCCTTGGAGAATCCGTTTCTTCAAAGAACTCGCCACTAAAGAATCTAAAGTCCGTTTTCAGCAAGAAGAAGAGCAGCAAATCAGGAGCTTCCAGCGCCTCTATATCAATAGAAGACCCGATAAAAGAGGACACCGAGTACGAAACCAAAGGAGAAGAAGACCCCACTTTCGGGCATGAATCCGACTTTGACGACGAATTAGCTATTATCATGGCTAACATCGATGAAGTCCCTATGGGGGAATGGTTGAAGAGGATCGTGACGATACCGGTCCGGGACTTGTGCAACCTGCAATTCCCGCTACTGCTACTTTCGAGCTAAAGGGCCACATACTTGCGCAGCTAAAGGAGATTCCTTTCTATGGAAAAGACCACAAAGATGCTTACAAGCACTTCGATGAAGTCAATGATCACGTGAGACCCAGCTACTTTGTATGCTTCCAATTACATTCAAGGGTGCTGCAAAAGATTGGCTCAAGTCACTTCCCCCCGGGTCGGTCACCACATGGGCTAAGATGAAAGAGGAATTCATAGACCATTTTTGCCCGCCTTCTAAAATAGTCAAGTTGAAGAAAGCTATTGCCAACTTCGAGCAATTACCCGGAGAGTCCCTTTATGAGGTGTGGGAGAGGTGCAAAGGTCTTCTCAGAAATTGCCCACACCATGACCTTAATAGCCAACAAGAAGTCTCCATCTTCTATGATGGAGTCAATGTTACCACAAGGCAATTGCTCGACTCGCAAGGCCCGCTCACAATGAAGGCACCCCCAATAATCAAGGAATTAATTGAAGAATTCTCTAAACATTCTAGAGAGTACCACAACCCAAGAAATGAAGTAAGTTGGGGGGTAGTGAACTCGGTCAATGATGGCATGACGGCGATGATGGCTAAGCTCGATAGTTTAGATAGAAAGATGACAAAAATGGATCAAACAATCCATGCTATTTGAGTTGGATGCGAGAACTATAGAGGATCTCATCTCACGAAGGATTGTGACTTGGATGAAAATTGAAACAAGAAGGCGCAAGTGTTCTACTCAAGCGGCGATAGATACGATGCGACTTGGCGGAAACCCAAGAAGGAATGGCTTCTGTATGAAGAATACAAAAAGACAAAGGAGGAGAAATATAGGCAGAAAGAGAGGGGCTTCTATCAAAAGGAAGAACCGGTGGTGGAAAAGAGAGCCGACTTAGAAGAAATGTTCACAAGATTTATAGCCGCGTCTCAGAAAAGACACAATGATCATGATGCTGCAATACAAGAGACCAGAACTAGACTTGAAAATTAGCAAGCATCTATTCTCAACATTGAGAAATAGCTAGGACAACTTTCACATCAAGTGAATGAGAGAATACCGGGTGAATTCCAAGTGAAACCGAGAATAATCCGAGATTGGAGAATGTGAATGCTATAACCTCCAGCTATGGAAAAATTTTCACTCCCATGACCCCTGCACAGAAGATCTCAACTAATGTGCATGCAGAAAAGACAGAAGATTCGAGTTCAGCTAAACCCGACCAGACTCGCCGAGTCCTTCTAATGGACTCGTCGAGTCCATGCCCTGATCACAAATATGTTGTTTCCTTAAAGCCTTACAAACCTCCTTTGCCATTGCCAATCAGAGCCATACCTGATGAAAAGGTTAAAGCATACAGAGCATTCATGGAACATGTTAAAGTCCTTCAATTCAACATTCCATTTGTTGAAACAATGCTTCAAACAAATATTTAAACTTGCTTAAGGGTCTTTTTGCTGCTAGGAAAGATATGGCGGAAGTGGCGAAATTAGTATTGAATGAACTACCAGAAAAGAAGGGCAATTTGGGAAGCATCTCGATTCCTTGCCAATTTGGAAATATACTTGCCACTCAAGCATTGACCGATTCGGGTGCAAGTATTAACATAATTCCTTTTTCTTTCTTCAAGAAGCAAAATTTACCGGAGCCAATGCCTGTTAATATGAAGATCCATTTAGCGGATAAGACGATTATTTGTCCAAGAGGTGTTTATGAAGATCTTCTCATTAAGGTGGACAAATTTGTATTCCTTGTGGACTTCGTAGTGCTTGACATGGAAGAAGACCCCAAAATTCCAATTATTTTGGGGAGACCATTTTTGAATAGCACATGCGCATTGATAGACGTATGCGAGTCCATGCTAACATTGAGGGTAAGAGATGAGTCAGTAGTGTTTAAAGCTCTACCAAAGATTAAGCAAGAAGACACAAGAAAAGAAGAAGTTTCCTTGATTGATTTGGATGATGAAATACTACAAAAAGAACTTACACTCCTACAAGAAGAAGATCCAAGTAAATTTCTACTCTCTTCTGGAGGAAATGATGATGTTGACAAAGACTTGGAGGAGATAGAGAAGCTGCTGAAAGGAACCGATTAAGAAAACACGGTGGGATGTTAGGAATTCACACCGACTCGCCGATTCGACTCGACGGACTCGACAAGTCCAGTCGAAAATCTCAGCAACTTGGATGATCTTGATCTGCTTGTTACCAGTCCCTTGCCTGATCTGGACATGAAGATTTTTCCTAATTCTTTAGAAGATCAAGCAACAGAAGGTGGAATTGTTAAAGCATATGGTGATTTTCAACACGTTCAAGTAGCGTGCCTCGATACAATAATGCAAGAAGATGAAGACATTCCACTTGAAGAGGAGGCAAGTTTTGGAGAAGAGGGGAATGCAGCGGTTAGGAAAGATGATGCGGATAACCCATTCATGGAGTCATGTATAACCAAACCTCGAGCTCGAGTTTTGACCAATTATGAAGTAATGATGTTTAAAGAAGGAGAAGGACAAATGGGGTGAAGAAGAAGAAGGTGGGGAAAAGGAACATGCATGCAATTGAAGAAGATGCCACAAGGAAAAAGAGAGAAGAATTAAGACGGGCTTACAAGAAGAAGATACACGCTTACAAGACAAAGTATAAACCGCAAAAGATTAGGCGTGCATTCCCGATGCAGGAAAATGAAGAAACATAGATGGGAAGGAGTCTAGCTAACGACTCCTTAAAAAGAAGCGCTTGGAGGGAGGCAACTTGTTATTAGAGTTTGCTTTCTTTAATCTTTCTCATTTTAGTTTTGTTTGATTTTCGTTTTTAGGATTTCATTTTCATCTTCTAAATCATCAAACATGACTGCTTGAGAGTGTGGGGTGGAATGAAATTTTTTTATATGAATAAATGACAAAATGATATAATTTTTGAATTGTTTGCAAGTGACTCGCTGAGTCTGACCCTGACTCGACGAGTCTATTCAGATTCCAGATGAGTTTCAATTCGCGACCAGACTCGCCGAGTCGATTTTATTTACAGAAAAAAAAATTAATTAAAAAATAATTTTTACATTTGGTAAAACTAGGGTTTTTACCCTAATGAGATCATATCCCATTCATACTCGCCGTGCACCCACTCTTAATTTCTCTCTCAATCACTCATCAAGTTCTTCAATTTTCTTCAAAATTCTCGAATTCTATCAACAAAGGTACTTAATTTCTTCCATAATTCTGTTAAAGTCATGATTTTTATATGTTCTAAGGTATCAATTTTATAGAATACCCGTTTTTGAAGTTTAGTGAATTTTTAGGGTTTTGATTTTGTATTAATTGCGTTGTTTTGGATGGTTATTCTTGCTCTAATAGACTTTATGGACATGCCTGGACAAAACCCTAGAAAGAATTTTGAGTTTTTATAGGTGTATTGGAACCGACCCGTCGACTGACTCGCGCAGTTCGTCAGACTCGTCGAGTCGTTCATGGACTCGACGAGTCCAGTCGGGGACCCATATAGATTCTGTTTTAATGTTTTTCTGTATCTTCTGGGTTGTTTGTTCTTTGTGACAACCCGAAATTTCTATTCTGTACAAACATATCAAGTCAATAGAAGTTAGAACAATTGTTGTTAATTTTTAGACTTTTTAGAATAAGTTTGAGTATTTCAGGATTCACACTTTAGAGATATCAGGAGAGAGGATGCACTTGGGTTATTGTGCAACACTGGTTTTCCAAAACTCTGAGAAATTAGAGTTCACTGCCTGAATAAAATATTTTCTGTCAAAAACCCTAAATTTGGGAGTATATATATATGAGAACTTGTCATTATTTACACTTTTTCCAAAAAAAAAAAAACTCAAGATCCAAACCATTTCTCTCTCAAGTATCATCCAAAAGATTTTCAAGATCTTCAAACTAGTAAGTGATTCTAGCTTTCTTAAGTGATTATATGCTTTGATCTAGTGTTTTAACACACTTCTAACCGTGAAATCATTCCAAAAGGTTGATTGTTCCATTTTCACCAAGAACACACACTAGTGTTCTTGGACTTTTAGCTCATTTCATGCTTCCATATAGTAAGTACTTCTATCCTAGAGTCTTATAAAGCTTGTTATACATCTTTACATCAAGAAAATGTCCCATGAACACCAAGAACAAGGTTTTCACGGTTCAAGAAGTTCTTGAACCGTAAACACCAAGTTAAGGTGCCAAAGGGTGCCTTAGGGTACCTCAGTCCTTTACAAGCCTTAGAAACATGTCTAAATCCTTCCTTGATGTGTTTAATCCCATGAAAAGCACCAAAATCTCTCATTTATATGTGTTTACGGTTTGGGGATCTCCCAAAACCGTAAACACCCCAAAGTATGTATAAATGTCCCATATTCCTTCCTATGCCTTAGTAACTAACATGGATCCATTCTTTGATGAGCTAAGGACTTGAAAACCCCCAAAATACCATTAACCTTATGAGTTTATGGTAGTAAACTCAAAGGAAAATGGTTTAGGGACCGTAAACTCCAATTACTTTGTTTCCTGATTTCTAATTTGTAATGACAAAGAAATACTAATCGAACACATCAATTTAGTCTTGGATAAGCCCGACACTGTAAAGCAACCCCAAATCATCAAGGGGCCCAAAGATATCGCTTTTTCCCCCTAATTGTAAAAAGGAACGTATAAACCTTGAATTAGATGCTTGTACTATCTACTCACAAATCATGCACAAAAATATGTTTTGAGCATCAGTGCCACCTGTTGATCTAAAACCAATTGGTGTTAGAAAGGACGCAACCTTACCCATATAGCGCATTCAGCCTCCAGGACTAGGCATTGGATTGTGGTACTCTAGGCCATCATGCGAGGATGTGGTCGTTGCTATTTCTGACCCCCAACAATCCCTCCTCAAAAATTTCTCCCTAAGAGAATCGAACCCTCGCCACTGGCTCTGATACCACTTGTTAAGCATCAACAATATCAGTTGATCAAAAACCAATTGGTGTTAGAAGGGGCGCAACCTTACCCATATAGTGCATTCATCCTTCAAGGACCAGGCATTTAATTGTGGTACTCCAGGCCATCGTACGAGGACTTGGTCGATGCTATTTTTGACCCGCAACAATACATTTTATAACATCAAGTAATTGATGCATTTACCTACCATCAATGCACAACTTATTTGTAAACTACAACTCATATATCTCCATTTCAGGATTATAAGATATTATCGTCTTACAATTACTCGTGATAAATTTCATCAGTTAATTCTCTGAGCATGGGTTAATCCAATATTTAAATCTCCATTTCAAAGTACTCATGGATATTGCAACAATACTATTGCTATGTCTAAATCCCTTTAGACAATCTATAATCTAATTCATAATAGTCTTAATTCACTACATACTTCCAAAAGTTTGATCGACTGTGGATGTTTGAATAATCGAATTATTCAGGAAGTAAAACATGCAAAATGAAACACAATACTAAACAATTAACAAAAGGTAGTAAATAAACTCATAAATAAATCGCTATTATTTAATCACCAAAGGTCAAGTACATTTACTTGTTACAAGTTTCAAAATAACTATCTAACTACTAAAACTAATATCATCATTTAGACCAATGCTCCTTGCATGCTGAATGTGCTTGACCCTAGTCAGTACCTTTGTGTGGAGATCTACAAGATTTTCTTCAGATGACACCCTCTTTACAATGAGGTGACCTTCTTCTACTCTATGTCTAATGAAATGGTATTTTATGTCGATATGTCTCGATCTGCTTTGATCTCTTTGTTCCTTTGTTAAGGCAACCGCCCCTTCATTGTCACAGAAAATCTTCACTGGCTCCTTAATGGTTGGAACAACTCCAAGGTCTCCGATGAAGTTCTTCAACCAAATCACCTCCTTTGATGCTTTGCTCACTGCTATGTACTCTGATTCACAAGTAGAATCAGCCACCATCACCTATTTGGACCTTTTCTAGGTTACCGCTCCTCCATTAAATGTAAACACCCAACCGAATTGAGAACGAAAGTTATCTCTGTCAGTTTGAAAGATGGTGTCACTATACCCAGTTACTCTCAACATATCACTAACACCAAGCACAAGGACCTAGTGGAACGCCTAAGAGGTAATGATTTGTTAACTGGTTCAATCTCAAAGCGGCTGTGGAAAGGACTAGGAGAACCAATGAGACTTTGCAGCAACAGCTAGTTGCATCCCAAGCGGAAGTCATGGAACTCTGAGCTCGACAGGAAATGTCTGACAAGCACATGAGAGACATGGAGCGTTGTCTGTCCGATTCAAGGACTCATTCTAGTGGTTCTCATCTTAGATAGAGCCTACTCAACACTCTCTTTTGGATATAACTTAGTTATGTAAAAACTCTAGTTTAATTTCCTTGGTATGTTAAGACTTTGAATCTATTAAGTCTTGTTAGGTCATAACTCTGTCAAAATTTTCCTATCTTGGTTTGATGTAAGAACTACTTCTATGTCATTTTTCCCGAACTAGTTACATTTGTAATACCAGTATTATTGACAAATATCTAATCTCATGGAAATTAATATCCAAATGCTATCATCTTTTAGTACTAGATCTACATTCAATCGTACTATTCAATTGTGTTGTTGGGCTATGGAAAGTTAGTCCATGAGTCATTCTCATCCCTTCTCTCTATTAAATTCTTACCAGTCTCGTCATCTTTGTAAACTTTTAGGTAAAAGATGCCTTTGTGTCGATCATCGATACGCGATCCTCGGCTAAATCCAATACCACCACCTCCTTTACAAATCGATACGATAGCTCTAAATGTTGCAGTTGTTGCGGCTGTGGCAACAACCATGGCTCAATATCATTCTACCAGTGCCAGCGGAGGTGGAACGCCTATTCATTCTACTCAAGGTGAGATCCTCGTGCGCTCAAGAGAGTGCTCCTACAAGGACTTCACCAATTGCAAGCCAATGTCATTTAAAGGGACTAGCGGAGTCATTGCCCTCTCATAATGGTTCGAGAAGATAGATTTGATCTTCGAGATCTGCTCATGCCCAGAAGGGAGCAATGTCAAATTTGTTGCGGCACCTTCGAGGCAAAAGGCCTGACATGGTGAAATAGCCATGTCAAGTCACTCACTCTAGTAGTGGCAAATGCTATAGGCTGGGAAGCTCTGAGAGAAAATCATGGTTGAAGAATACTGCCCGAGGGGCGAAATTCAGAAATTAGAACAAGAATCATGGAGCCTAACCATGAAGGGCTCCAACATAGTTTCCTATACTGCCAGATTCAATGAGCTGGTGGCCCTATGTCCCAACATGGTTCACACGGAGGGAAAGAAAGTAGAGAGGTATATCTAGGGGTTGGTGCCTCCATTTCAGGGGAATGTTTTAGCTTCAAACCCCGCTATCTACGATAGTGCCAAGCGATTGGCACAACAGCTCATTGACCATGGGGTCCATACCCCGTCGTCAACAACAAAAACCCTGGCCATCTCAGAACCCTCCAAATCCGCTGCTAACAAGCGGAAATTCTGGGATGACAAGAAGAAGCAGAAAGCTACCAAAAAGCAGCAGGTCGTGGCAGTTCATGCTGCGATATCACCTGCTGCCACTGCTTCGGTAAAGCAGTATGCTGGAAGTTTGCGCAAGTGCAACAAATGAAACTTCCATCACACAGGAGCCTACCGGGAAATGAAGTGTGCAAACTGCAACAGGAAGGGACATAATGCCTGTTTCTGCAAAACTATGGCAAGGCCAATCAACCAAGTCCCCGGCGCTGGTGTGGCCAAGCTTGCTACGGTTGTGGCAAGGTGGGCCACTATAAAAGGAACTGCACGAAGGCAGGGAATGTTGGTGGAGTAGGCAAATTTTTGGCTATAGGCCATGAGGAATCCATTGCCGACCCCACAGTGGTCACTGGTACGTTTCTCCTCGATAAATATTAAGCATGCATTCTGTTTGACAGTGGAGCGGAGGAGTTTCGTGAACCAGAAATCACGACCACTTAAAGAACCGTTCACTGTAGAAATGGCTAATGGAAAGACTGAGAGCACTAGCAGTATATACATAGGATGTACTCTAACTATAGATAACTATTCCTTTACAATCGACCTCATGCATGTCTCAATTAAAAGTTCGACGTCATTATCGGCATGGATTGGTTGAGTCTGCATCGTGCCGACATCATGTTTTATGAAAAGGATGTTCGCCTTAATCTGCCATCTGGCGAAACTCTAGTAGTCTATGGCGACAAACCTGACACAAACCTTCGTATCATCTCGAGTATTCACGCCCAAAAATACTTGCGAAAGGAATGTCGTGCATTCCTTGCTCATGTTGTTGATGTGAGCCAAGAGATGAAGGACATTAAGAACATTCCGGTAGTACGCGATTTTCCCGACATCATTCCAGAAGAACTCCCAGGATTACATCCACAATGTCAAGTCGAGATCAGAATCGACTTAGTTCCAGGGGCTAGCCCTGTAGCCAAATCGCTTTATCGTCTAGCACGTACAGAGATGCAAGAACTGTCCGGTCAACTTAACGAACTGCTCAGCAAGGGCTTTATAAGACCAAGCTTCTTACTCTGGGGAGCACCGGTCTTATTCGTCAAGAACAAAGATGGATCGTTTTGTATGTGCATCGACTACATGGAGCTCAAAAAGCTTACCGTTAAGAATCGTTACCCTCTGCCTCACATAGATGATTTGTTCGACCAACTTCAAGGGGCGAATTACTTTTCAAAGATAGATCTGAGATCCGGGTATCACCAATTACGAGTGCTAGAGGAGGATGTTCCGAAGACAGCCTTCTGAACTCATTATGGACACTACAAGTTAGTAGTGATGACATTCGGATTGACTAATGCACCCATTGTATTCATGGACTTAATGAATAGGGTGTGCTGTCCTTACTTGGATCAGTTCGTCATTGTCTTAATCAATGAGATACTCATCTACTCTCGTAGTAAGGAAGAGCATAGTAAGTATCTACGTCAGATCTTGGAAATGTTACGATCAGAGAAGCTCTACGCGAAGTTCTCTAAATGCGAGTTTTGGATTCAAAGAGTCGAATTCCTGGGTCACGTTGTTAGTGAAGAGGGAATTCATGTGGACCCTTCCAAAATTAAAGTTATTGAGAACTGGTCAGCACCGAAGACGCCTACAGAAATTCACCAATTTCTAGGCCTAGCTGGCTACTATGGTAGGTTCATTCAGAACTTCTCTCGAATTGTGAAACCTCTTACGACTTTGACCCAGAACGGTGTGGCCTTTGACTGGGAAGAGAAGTAAGAGAAAGCGTTCCAAATGTTGAAACGAGCCCTATGCACCACACAGATACTATCCCTCCCAGAATGAATAGAAGACTTTGTGTTCTATTGCGATGCATCCAATCAAGGGCTAGGTTGTGTTCTGATGCAACGAGGTAAGGTCATCACCTATGCCTCAAGGCAGCTGAAAACACACGAGGTCAACTACACCACACATGATCTTGAGTTAGGAGTAGTTGTGTTTGCTTTGAAGATCTGGAGACACTATCTGTACTGTACGAAAAGCACTATCTTTACAGACAACAAAATCCTACAACGTATATTCGACCAGAAGGAGCTCAACATGAGACAAACACGGTGGGTCGAGCTACTCAGTGATTACAAATGCGAAATTCGTTATCATCCCGGCAAGGCCAACGTATTAGATGACGCCCTAAGTCGGAAATAATACTCTGGTCGTAGAGTCAAATCATTGACCATTACTATCCATTCACACTTGTCCACGCAAATTAAGGAGGCTCGGCTCAATGCTTTGAAACCTGAAAATATGGCGGGTGAATCCATGAGAGGGATGGATAAGAACTTGGAAGTAAAGGGTAGCGGAGCCTTATATTTCATGGATCGGATCTGGAAACCGAAACACGGTGTCTTAAGAGACTTGGTCATGAACGAAGCAAACAACAAACAATATTCCATCCACCCAGGTTCTGATAAGATGTATCTGGATCTTAAAAGTTATACTGGTGGCCTAAAATGAAAGCAGAGATTGCTACCTTCGTGAGTAAATTCCTTACTTGCACTAAGGTTAAGGTCGAATACCAGAAACCATCAAGTTTAATTCAACAGTCGGAGATACCTGAATGGAAGTGGGAGCGAATCACGATGGATTTCATAACCAAGTTGCCCAAGACAACGGGTGGTCTCGATACCATATGGGTGATCGTTGACAGGTTAACCAAGTCCGCACACTTCCTGCCTATCAAAGAGACTGACAAGATGGAGAATCTAACAAGAACTTACATTAGGGAGATCTTACGACTGCATGGTGTTCCCATATCCATTATCTCTGATAGAGATAGTAGATTCACTTCGAGGTTCTGGCAGTCACTACAAAGTTCCCTTGGAACGAGGTTGGACATAAATACAACCTACCCTCCACAGACCGACGGAAAAAGTGAGAGGACTATCCAAACCTTGGAAGATATGTTGCGAGCCTGTGTGGTAGACTTTAGGAAGGCATGGGATACTCATTTTCCCCTTGTCGAGTTTTCCCACAACAACAGTTATCACACGAGCATAAAGGCTGCTCCATTTGAAGCCCTCTATGGCCGGAAGTGCAGATCCCCTCTGTGCAGGGCTGAGGTGGGTGACACCCAGTTAGCTAAAGGACGAGTTCCTGAAAGCACTCTCACAAGTCCGAAGATCATTCAGGAAACGACATATAAGACCATTCAGATACGTGAACGATTGAAAGCCTCTAGAGACCGACCGAAAAGCTACGCTGACAAGAGAAGGAAACCTTTGGAATTTCAGGTGGGAGACCGCATTCTTTTGAAAGTCTCACCCTGGAAGGGCTTGATACACTTCGGAAAGCGTGGAAAGCTCAATCCAATATACATAGGGCCTTGCGAGATTATCGCTAGAATCGGCCCTATAGCTTACAAACTCAATCTACCCCGTGAACTTGGTAACGTACATTCTACTTTCCACATTTCGAACTTGAAAAAGTGTCTGTCCGACGAGACTCTTGTAATCCCACTCGACGAGATCGAGATCAACGAGAGCCTCAACCTCATGGAAGAACTTGTAAAGATCATGGTCCGAGAGGTCAAGCAAACAAAGCAAAGTCGTATCCCGATAGTGAAGGTTCGCTGGAACGCCAAGCGAGGACTTGAATTCACTTGGGAGCGTGAGGATCAAATGAAATTGAAATATCCTTATTTGTTTGCTTAGTTATTTGTAATAACTTAATTGCTTAAACTCTAATTTCAGGACGAAATTCTCTCTAACGGGGGGATGATGTAACAACCCAAAATTTCTATCTTGTAAAACCATTCACTTTAATTAAAGTCAGACTTGTTTCTACTAACTTTTAGCACTTTTTAGAGTCTGTTCGAGCATTTTGAGCTTAGTACATCAAGGGAATCAGTGTTTGGATGTGTCAGTTTAAGTTCTAAACTACTTAGCAAACCGTAAACCTCCTCAAAAAGGAGTTTACAGCCAGGACCTTGAGTTTATGGTCAATGTGGCCAAAAAACTCAATGCTATATATTCAAACCTTAGTCATTTTCAATCACTTTTACCATTTCAAGACAAAGAACTCATTCTCTCTCAAGTATCATCCGACTTTTCTCTTAGATCTTCAAGATTGTAATTATTTCTTCTCTTGATTTGTGAATATCCTTCTATATCTAGTGAGTACTTGATTTCATCCATGAAATCTCTTCATTTTGATAGATCTTCAAGTGTTTTTCATTTCACCAAGAACACCAAGAACACACACTAGTGTTCTTCGATCCTAATCACCCTTACAAGCTTCTAATAAGTAAGTACACTACCCTTAGCTTGTTATATGCTTAAATCACTAGTTAACCACCGTGAAAACATCATTTTTAGCCAAGAACAAGGTGTTTACGGTCTAAGAGTATCTCGTTAGACCGTGAACTCTAATGAAAGGTGCATTAGAGGCCTTGAACCCTTCCTAAGGCTAAGCATAGTCCCTAGAATTTGATGCCTTTGAATGAAGCCCTTGAAAACCTTCATTTTTGAATGATTTGATGAGTTTACGGTTGGATCTCCTTAGACCGTAAACTCCATGACATTAAGGTCATTAGACCGTGAACACTTGGACCCTGAACTCTAATGGTCATACCATTTTGACCGTGAACTCCCTAGGTCATGCCATTTGGACCGTAAACTCAATAGGGTGTCCATATACCCTAGTTATGCAATCATATGTGATTGTATCCCTTCAAATCTAAGAGTTTCCTAGTCTATTAGGGTGTTATCCTTTATAATTAGTTGTTTATACACTAATCAAATGCACATACATGTCATTATATGTTTATTAGGATCCTTGTGGGCTCAAGGTTTCACCTGACACTCTACATCCTGTTTCCAAACAGACTTCCATATCACTCACTACAAGTGAGTTCATACCCCTTAATCTACGTTTTTAATTATTTTAAATGCTTTTATGGGGGTGGGATACAAGTTGAAACATAATAATTATTATATCAATCACATGTGATTAATAACTATCAAACAATGGATTTGCTATGCTTTTAGCTATTTTATCAAATACACTACTTCAAATGTTTATCAAACTCTTTTACATGTTAAACTCTTTATCAAACTTGTTCTTACATAACAAACCTTTTACTTTAACTGTTTTAAACTTATATATTGTCGAAACCATGTCTAATGGATTTATAGTTATATAAGTGAGGTTGGAAGGACTTAGGACTGATAACACACTTTATTTCCTGTTCCTTGTTAGGTTGTGGACTTAGAGTACCATGTTGTTTGTCCGAGTGTCGTTTGATCCTTAGTTATTCATTATGTATATATGTATAGACATAAAAGCTTTTATCTCAGTTCAATACACTCAGTTATACAAACAACTCTACTAGTAAACTATAATAGGTATAATTTAGGAAGACACTACTCATTACTGCTAGTACAATGAAACATACAAAGAGTCAGTTCATTCATGAGTCAATACATACTATTATGAGAAACTAAGAGAACATACTATAATGAGAAACAATACACTACACTATACAAGAGAACATACTATGATGAGAAACAAAGAGAACACACTACATACTAGACAGAGAGAACATACATTACACTAGTACATACAATACATATACAAGAATACTATAACATAAATATGAACCATTATTCTGGGGCATGGCATCGCTGCCATGGATCGTTTTGTAGCCAGAGTCTCCTAGAGGGAGAGCGTGAATTTTTGTATAGATCTATACTGGATTGACTATCCTACACCTTGTTGTTCACTACAGTGGGACTTGCAAGTCTACGAGTGCCAATTGTCATTTCTTCCTACGTCTTTCATCGTCGTGTTGTTAGTCGATAGTATGGTGCAATCATTTCACATTACACCTTAAATAACAATTGGTTTAAGGTAGATAGTACAATAGTAGTTACTATAATACAACACTACAGTACTATTATTATTTCTCCATTACATTCAAATTGTGATATTCTCACATAAGAGGAAATGTAGAAACTATATTTTTGGTTAATGATAGTTATACTTGGGAAAATATACACTCTTACAAGAAACAAACATACATAACATTTGATGCCTTGGTAGAAGGCTATGTTTACTAGAAAATATAGGATTTTCTAGGCGATACAAACATTTACTACAAACATTTACAAACTTATACATCAAACACTTACAAACATTTTCATACAAACGATGACACTAAACTGCTTATGAACTCACCAGCTTTAAAGCTGATAAACTCTTTCAAAAAAACTTTTATTCTTAGGTCATCAGTAGACAGGTACCGATACCAGGTTTTGAGAAGATGGAGCTCGTTCAAGACTCATCTCTTATTTTGATTTACATTTTTGGTGTCTTATAAACTATACAAAACACACTTGTATTAAATTATACTATTAATGCAATGGATGATGTTGTTGCTTGTTTACTACTATGCTTTGTTGTGATACTGTACATGACGTCCTCCACCCCCGAACGTTTCCACCGTTCCGGTTTTGGGGTGTGACATAAAAACCATAGGGTGCTCCATGGATAGTCCATGGAGGTTAAAACCCATGGATCATGGAGGAAATGAAAATCCATGTCAATTAGGGTTTACATGGTGTAACCCTACTTGTGACACACTATATAAAGACCCCATGGGTTACCAAAATCGACACTAACTGAAGAACAAGAGGGCTGGCCGATTTTGAGTGTTTGTGTACTTCTCTCAAAGTTATTCCAAGAGTTGTGGTGTTGTGTGAAACACTTGAGGCATCACATTTGGGGTGCTAGGCTCACAAAGTTCTTAAGGAATCCAAGCAACAAGAAAGGTATGTTCTTCTATTAGATTTTATGTTTCAAGTTCCTCATGTCATGCTAGTTAGGTTAAGAACCTTGGAAAAATCAATTTTTCATGTATCTTAGTAAAACATAGATCCAAGGTTTCTAGGGTTGCATGTACACTATAGGAGTGTTAGAATGCTCAAAACCCACCAACAATGACTACATAAGCTTTCCTGGATACATTTCAGGTACACGATGCTAAACATATTGCAGCCCTCAAACTGAGCAAGGTTATGTTTTTGTTCCATGATTTCACTAGGATAGGGAAGCCACAAATGCACTATAACATATATTGGCTCAAATAAACATTGAAACTCGCATCAGATCGTCCCACACAACGCTACAAACCTAGATCTCAACACAACAATTTTTTTTCACTAGATTTAATTTTAGATTATTGTTTCAAATCTTTCTAATTATTTTTAAATCCTAGTCATTTTTCAAATTTTATTTATCAGTAAGCTTGTATTTCTATATTCGACCCCCTACCCCACACTTATTTGATGCAATGTCCCCGTTGCATGCTAAAACAGTTAAATAACGTAAAATTAAAGAGAGTGAATTGGAACAGACTCCTCTGGGGTAGTAGTGGCAAGATCGAATGGGGCTGCTAAAAGTAGATCCATAAATTGCTGGAAAACTACAAATTGGAACTGTTGCTTCTAAATGTGCCGACAAATAAAATCAAGAACGTCGACTTCTAAAATGTGGTGCAAAAGATTGAAAACTAATGCAATGTATAGTGACCACGATGTGGGAAGTGTCAGCCACGTCATGTCGTCGAGTGAGGAAAAATATGTATAGCAATAATAGCACGGCCACTATGTGGTAAGTGTCGACCACGTCATGGTATCTAGAATGGCAGCTTCCTTCTTGCGATGAAAAACTCACCCGCGACATAGGAAAGTGTCAACCATGTCGTGGCAGTCGGGACAATAATTCTGCTTCGTGTCGAAATAAAACTCCATGGCATGGGAACAATCCATCCATGTCATAGGAATCAATGTTTAGTTAGAAACGCCACACTTTGAAAATAATAATCTCTCACAAAATCTATGTGCACCCCACACTTATTGAAAGTCGTAGCTCTCAATTGTCAACTTCAAACTCTCTCACGACTTTTTCTCTCATGACAAATCAACATTCGACCCCAATTGTTGAAATTTTTGAAAGCATCCGAAGGGCAAAAATTCTGCAAAGATCTAAAACATCAAGAGCATCAACATGGAAACAAAAATTTTAACAAACTAAAAAATAAAAATAAAAACTCACTAAAATAACTAAAAAAATAGTAAGCCAAACTAACTAAAAAGGATATCACGATCACTCGTCTTCGTCTAAATCAAGCAACAATTTTTGATTAAATTGTTGGATTAATGTCTAAGTCCATAACTATATTTGGTAAGACTTGACCCGACCCGGCATGGTCCATTTGGGTTGCATACCATCATGCACTTGAATGAGAGAAATAAGACACTTATGGTTATTAATATATTATAAGTTCTAGTATATTAATAATAAGAATAATAAGATTATTTAATAAGTATTGATCAAGAATTAATCTAGGATTAATTAAGTGATCAAAAGAAGACTAATTAAATATATGGGTTGATTGTGTAAATCATCCATACTTGTATAGTGGGCTAATGCTCCATGGATAATCAAGTTGGGCTAAAACCCATAGGATGGTCCATGGATGCTCCATGGTGTATTTGTACCCATGGATCCAAGGAAATGGAAAGCCATGACAATTAAGAGTTTACCCTAATTGTGTAACTATATAAGCATCTTATTATTGAGGAAAAATCGGCCACTAGTAGTATTCAAGAAAGGGCTAGCCGATTTTGGTGAGTGTAGAATTCTCTCAAGTCATTCTAAGTGTTTTGATGATTGTGATTCCATTTGAGGTGTCACACTTGGGGCACTAAGCACTCAAGCTTCATGAAGACTTTCTACATCAAGAGGTATGTATTCTATCTTGTTACATTATTGTTTTGTATGCTAGATTAGGATAATACCTTGGAAGTTCTTATTTGCATGTATAATAGAGAAAACATAGATCCAAGGTATTTAGGGTTGGATGTACACTTAGGAAGTGTTAGAATGCTCAAAACCCAACAGTGGTATCAGAGCCACGGGTTGTTTTCTGTTATATTGATGCAAATATTTTATTTTCAAAGGAAAAAAAAAAAGAAAAAAAAAACATGAAGTTCGTCAAATTTTAAGATAATTACTTGTTCTTGGAAAAACTAATTATTTGTAAAATTTGAATAATTTGCTTTATGAGTTGAATTAGGTCAAATTTAATAAAAGATAAAGTAATATGATTATTTTATTAGTTTTAAAAGTTTGATCTAAAAAGTTTTATTTTTTTGAAACCTCCATAAGTTATGGATTTGAAAAGGTTTTAAAAAAAAAATTGATTCAAAGTTTTATGGAGTTACAAAAAATTTGGTGTTAATGTTTTAAAGGATTCCATAACTTAAGAATAAGTTATGGATCACCAAAAGTTTTTTGTGTTACTTTGTTTTATGAGTGAATTTAGATTAATGAATAAAATTATGTGATAGTTGGTTTTAATCCAAATTAATCTAAGAATTGATTCTAAAATGTGTTTTTGTAACTTGTCCTCAAGTTATATGAAAAGTCACATTTAAGAATCATAAAATTCATAAAAATTGGCAAAGGTTACAAAAATGAAGAGTCTAGTTCTAATTAAATGGTTTTATGACTCCATAACTTGTCCTCAAGTTATGGAGGACCAAGAGTCTCTTCATTTAATAAAATAAAAAAAATAAAAAAAAGGTGTAACCTTAATTAATTCCATAAGTTATAAAATAAAGAAAAGTTAATTCTTTTATTAGTTTAAAGTCTTCCATAACTTGTCCTCAAGTTATGGAACTTGAAGAGTTTTTGGATTAAAACTACTTTAAACACATAAGTTATGGAATTAATTAGTTTTGAATAGTTTCAAAACTTGCCCTCAAGTTTTGGAATTTGTAAAGTTTTCTCTAATGAATACTTTAATTCCAAGTTAGCCCTTAGAATTTTAAAAGTTAAAATTCAACCCTTATACTTTATAATATTATAAGTTAATAATATATATATGTATAAGAGTAAAGTCAGTCTTACCGCTAGTACGCCTCATTCACGAAGCCGGTCTATAAGGTGGGTATAAGGTTGTTTCCTATAAAATGGCAACTTAATGGGTGTCCACTCTCACCCACCGCTTGCTTGACTGGTGGAGGGTCGTTAGCCGAACGGGTTTGACAGGACTAGAATTCTCCCTTCATTAAAAGTATTAATGATAATACTAAGTAACTAAACTCTTAATAATACCCAATCTTAGTTACTTAGGAAAAATGTGAATAAGGTGCTAACCCATGAAATTACACTTTACACTTTGTCTAAGTCGTTAGTGGAGCGTGTGTGGTTAACCGGCACACTAACTTGGACTTAACAAGGTAGGTAAAGGGTGACTTAATATTTATCATATTATCGATGGAGCGTGTGTGGTTAACCGGCACATCGATTGAGGGGTAATTTATTAAGGGTACCAAGTGATTTGCATGGTTACTTCACACCTTGTTTTGTGATCCTCGGCATCCCAGTCACAAAACCTGAAGGGCACACTCGAGATTGAAACATGCCTTTGAAAAGTTCAATGAATCTCAAAGATCTAGGAGTTTCAAAACCAATTAAAACCTAATAATACATTTCGTTTATCTTGGTGGAAATTGGTGAATCGTCATTCACCTACCTTCAAATATTTTATAGCTTGGATTACGGCATACCTCTTCTAAGTTATAAAATAGTTTGTTGGGTCCTAGCCTTAATATTTCATATTGGGTGTCATATTAAGGACTTTAAATCAACTATCTTGAATATCTCCCAAAAGATGTCTGGTTTAGACACCTATGATCTTCCCAAATCTCTTGAAACAAGGTTTCCTAATGAAGATGATGTCCCATGGATATCATACTTCCTCACCTCTTCAAATTATTCTCCCTAACCCACAAGTTCTTGAAAAGTTTAAGGTCACTCAAGCCCTATTGGCAAGGCAAGGTCTAGGTGTGATCACATCTTGGAGATGCAGTCACATATTGACAAGCCGGGAGAGTTGGGTGTCAAAGTCTTGAGAAAGTTGGTGGTTCAACTACTTTCTAAGTCACATAGTGAGTTCTTTTGGAACACCTATGAAAAAGACTATGACAAGACCCTTAATGATCTTGTCTATTTGTTAAGATCAACTTCCTAAAACTTTATGGACATTGACAATGATGACACTGGATATCCAGTAAAGCATTCTTTTCCCAATGGAAAGGGATCGGCTATAGTCAACTCGGTTGACCAAATGGTAAAGAGAAAAGCTAAGTTTGTGATAGTCCTGTGTACCATTATCAAAGGGTCCATATGTTTGTATTGCCAAAGAAAGGGCATTGGTTGCGAAGCTGCCAAATTTACCTAAGGATGTTAAAGTCAATAAGTTTGACTCTACTTCAAGTAAAATCCACTATCTAACTCTGTTAAGTTTCTATTCTGAGATTCTTGATACATGATGTGATCGGGTCGCATGGTGATGGTTTAAGAATCAAAGGAAAGTGAAGAAACTTAAAGGAAGAATATGTTGAATCTGATCGCATAGATGGATTTCTATCGCATAGTTTGAAAAATCGGATTCTTGAGCTACTTCTTAGGAGTTATGAGATATTGCTTAGGAATAGATAACAACAAGTTTTCATATGGATTGTAAGGATAGTTTTTCCGCAAAGTTTTAAAATAAAAGGAAATTTTCGATTTTATTTATTTTAAAATATCCTTACAATGGCATCTGTGGAAATTTTTGTTGCTTATAAGATTCCATTAGTAGCAAGAGTGGAAGTATGAAATTGATTCTTTCATTTGTGGTAATGTCTAAATTTACCAAATAAGGAAAGATTCTCATCACCCAAGTTTCAATTGGACCGGAACTTGGAATCATGCAAGTTGTATAACATGATGAATGAGAACTTTCAAGTTTTGGAAAATTAAGACTAATTAATTGTTCACATGGATGTGTGAGTCAAGTAAAGGACTTAGGGATCGAGTACACATTCTTGTGCACTGATTAAGTCCACCACTAAAGATCGATAAGAAGAATCAAATAAGGCAGAAGGATAAAAGTTTCTCAAATCTGAAAAGATGGGAGAGTACTTTAGTATAAGTTTTGTGATCATCTTAATGATTAAGAAACCATATCAAAATTAGTTCTCTAAGGAAATCTTAGTGCATTCTTATGACTAAGAAGAGGAACTTGAATTGTTGAAATGGTTAAATCAAGAAGATGAGTCATACTTCGTTCCAATACAAGTCTTAGAGTCATACTCCAAGATTGTCATTTGAGTGACATGTCTTAAAGAAGGTTTAAAACACTTGTCAAATGTAAGAGTAAAAGTTTTCTACTCTTGTACATTTGAAATTGGTAAGTTGTGATGTTTTGGATAAAACAAAGACCAACTTAGGCCAATTGTGTGAAGTGTTTGTCTTGATTAGAATCCACACTATCTCTTGGATATTTGACAAGGGAGTCTTATAGGTCAAGAGGTCAGTGGGAGTCTTAAAAGTCTTGAAAGTCTCAAGAACTAATCAAGAGTAAAACCTGAAGTTCTTCACTAGCACACGACTTGAGGTTTATAACCTATCGTGTTGACATAGTCTGTGCCCATTCCAGTTAAAGTTGGTTTTGCATATGAGTTCTTAGAGTTCTCAATTTGTTGCACAACAACTTGGAAGCAATGGCAGGCCCTTGAGCTGCCAGGTGGCAAGAAGTTAAGATTGAGTTCAATCCATATGAGTTTGGATTTGTCATTATCCTTGTCTTGTGACTATGGTTTTTGACAATTCACATGGATAAGAACACATACACCAGTAAATCTAAGTGTCATAAGGTTTCTCTCCGATTCATGAAAATGATGGTGAGGAAACACTTTCACTAAGTAGATTTTAGCTAGATAGCAATTGTGATATTTGCATTCTCAAAGTCGTTAGTGGAGCGCGTGTGGTTAACCGGCACACTAACATGGACTTGTGAGAAGTGGCAAAAAGGTCTAAACATTATGATTACGACATCCCTCTTCATAATTGTTTAGATACACAAGTGTGCTATCTAAGGGAAGGTGTATGATTTTGATAAAGTCTTATCAAAACAATCTAGTATCAGAAATCTGAACTTTGGTAAGAAAGTCAATGAAGTACAGATTTCTAGAAGTCCAGCTGATTTTTGAGTACATGTCAAAGCTAGTGGGAGCATAAGTGATATGCTAATAATCATCATGTTAGTGGGAGCATGATAATTATGTTAAGTATTGCAAGCTAGCAATGTTAATTATAGAAAACAAAAGGTTTCAATTGGGAAAAGTTGTTTTGCTATAATTAAGGGAGAGGAAATTATACTTCATCTCAAATCTATAAGCTTAGATCATGAGGTTTTAATCATTTAGTCAAGGATATATATATGAATTTCATGTTGGAATGACTCAACATAAGGAAATTCTGTATATGAGTCCATTATTTGCGTTCTAAAATTCGATTATGATTACGGCATCCCTTTTCATAATCTGAATTATGAGAACTTGGCAAATTGAAATGGAAATGTTATAGCAAAAGACTGGTTTAGTCTTTATGTGAGACATCATGAATCGTGTCCCATATGCTTCGGATATAGGATCGATTACATGTGCTATAATCATCCGTTCTAAAATTTTCAAAAATGCCTGGGGCATTAAGAAGGGAAAAGGTTTAGAACTGGATATGACTAAAAGGATTAAACAATTGTCGAGGACAATCTAAGGTTTACCAAAGATTGGTTGCTCAAGGACAGTTGGAAGTATAGTGATAATTCTGGAAGGACCATATTGACATAATCTGTAAGGAGGCAAATCTTGTTCAGAAGTGATAGTCAAAATGGAATCTGGAAATGTTTCAAAGTTAGAATTTTTCAATCTGTTTAAGATTAGGAAACTTAATGCAAGAAGGATGTTCCCAAGGAGCTGATCTCCTTTGGAATGGTCTGTAATGGTTGTTGTCAAGTCCTTCTGACTTTGTGCATAATCATTACAAGAGGTTCAATGCATATAAGTTTAGAATCTAACAGATTTCAGTAAATGGCATGAATTTGGAATTCTTGCATTTGCAGTAAGGATTTGGGAGTGTGAAAAGAGAATCATTGAAGTTATGTTCAATTGATCTAGTTCACAAAGTAAAGATCATAGACAAACATAGTATGCATACTTGGTGTATGGCATGACTAGTGTTTAAGAAAACATAGTGTACATGCTTGGAGCATGGGACAACTATTGTTTTAAATTCAAGAATAAAGTTGATAGCTGAAACAGTATACAATGAATAATGTGTAATCATATGGTGATAAATAAAAGGTGTTTTATTTATGTTCAAAGGGTTGATACCATATTGGATTCTATTATTATTGTGTTTCACTTTGCATGTTTTGACTTCCCGAATAAACTGGGTTATTCTTCCGGAATGACTAAGTTATTCAAACCATCCACAGTCGGTCATATGTTGGAAGTAGATATGAATTAAGACTGTCATGATGGGTTGTAGAGGTCTAAGGTGTTGGACAAGGCTACAGCAATCATGAGTGCTCATAAGTTCTGAGTATTGGATTCAACCCGCGCTCATTGGAATCACTTCATGGATTTTATCACGAGTGATCATGAGACGATAATATCTTATATTCTTCAAACCTAGAGATATGAGTTGTTACTATGAGTTGGTAGTACATTGATTGCACGAAACCGCATTCGGTAACTCGGTGCTATAAAACGTGCTTTTGTGTATGATTCAACAAGTAGTAGAACAAGCCATATGAGTCGAAGTTTATCCGTTCCTTTTACCTTCGGGATAAAAGCGATATCTGTGGGCCCCTCGATGATTTGATGATGACAAATGGAAGTGCTCGGCCGGGCCAGGACTGATTTGATTTGTTCAATTAGTCAGTTGTCATAAATCGGAAATCGGGAAACAACAAATGGACAGAGAGAATGATTATAATCCATGTCTCAGTCCATATGATATCTAGAATGGAGGAATATATGATCCCTTATCTAATGGACAAGTCATTGACAAAGGTCAGAGTTCATCGACAAGGTCAGAGTTCGACAGAAGCTTTTGAGAGCTACGATTGCCGGTTGGTTCCTGAAGTCATACGCAATAATAGTTTTAGACTTATCCAAGTGGGAGACTGTTGGATTAATGTCTAAGTCCATAACTATATTTGGTAAGACTTGACCCGACCCGGCATGGTCCATTTGGGTTGCATACCATCATGCACTTGAATGAGAGAAATAAGACACTTATGGTTATTAATATATTATAAGTTCTAGTATATTAATAATAAGAATAATAAGATTATTTAATAAGTATTGATCAAGAATTAATCTAGGATTAATTAAGTGATCAAAAGAAGACTAATTAAATATATGGGTTGATTGTGTAAATCATCCATACTTGTATAGTGGGCTAATGCTCCATGGATAATCAAGTTGGGCTAAAACCCATAGGATGGTCCATGGATGCTCCATGGTGTATTTGTACCCATGGATCCAAGGAAATGGAAAGCCATGACAATTAAGAGTTTACCCTAATTGTGTAACTATATAAGCATCTTATTATTGAGGAAAAATCGGCCACTAGTAGTATTCAAGAAAGGGCTAGCCGATTTTGGTGAGTGTAGAATTCTCTCAAGTCATTCTAAGTGTTTTGATGATTGTGATTCCATTTGAGGTGTCACACTTGGGGCACTAAGCACTCAAGCTTCATGAAGACTTTCTACATCAAGAGGTATGTATTCTATCTTGTTACATTATTGTTTTGTATGCTAGATTAGGATAATACCTTGGAAGTTCTTATTTGCATGTATAATAGAGAAAACATAGATCCAAGGTATTTAGGGTTGGATGTACACTTAGGAAGTGTTAGAATGCTCAAAACCCAACATAAATCCCTTGCATGCAAGAGGTGGTTTGTTAAAACAAATACTTCCGGACCTGTCAGACTATTTCCTTTGTTTTCTTTGCACCATTAACTAATAAGTAGAACAAGAATTGACCGAACTAGTCAAGAGTAGCAAGAGTTTGGTCTTCCACTTAACGCCCTCGATACGCCTTTCTATACTACGCCTCGTGGATTGATTTGGATAAATCACCAAAGTAGTAGACTAAACAAGTCAAGAATTTCCTAATTGTTTGCAATCTCGAAACTCATGCAAAAAGTAACAGCAAGCAATGCGTATGATCACGATATCCTGCAAATAACAACAAAAACCTTCCCGACAAGTGACATGATATCGACGAAAATAAAAATAAAAATAAAATAGGACTAGGAATTAAAAACAAATAACAAATAATCAAAGAAACAAAAGCAACTAAAAACCATTCCCTGGCAATGGCGCCAAAAACTTGATGTGTATATTTAATGCACTAGTTTTTAATTTACAATTCCTAGTTTATCCCATCTTAACGATAGCTTACAGGCAATGAAACCGATCGAGTATAGTAATGTGACAACCCGAAACTATTCCGTCACCGTAACCCGTTTTCTGTTAATAGAAGTCGTTCTTATTTAACTTTTCTGTTAACATTGGGATCAAACAAATAAAAATTTGTACTTTTACTATGACTTCATAAGGATAGGAATAAATTAAGAATGCGGGAAACACCCAAAATATCCTTTTAAGAAGTTTTAGTTACAAAAACATTAAATTGCGACAATTTAATCGGGTACGACCATAAGCCCCGTTTAACGTCGATATCGGGTAAAATTCCACCTGGCCACAAACTCAAACCCTATATAAGGGTTGAGTGGTCACCAAGTTAGGACTTTTACCACACTAGTCTCTCTCTCTCTACTCTCTCTCCTCAAGGCCCGATTCTCCCGAACTTTGCTAGTTTCTGCTCCAAACTATAAGTACACTTACCCTAGTTTGTTCTACAACCCATTACATGTCATTATAGCTGAAAAATCGTCCAAAAAGGCAAAGAGTAAGGAGTTTACGGCCCAAGAACACTCTAAGGCCGTAAACCCCTAAAAATGTGCCAAAATGGTCCTAAATCCCTTCCTTAGGCTTAGAGGCTAAGTTAGAACATACTCTAGAAGTGTTTTAACCATTTAATCTTGTCTTTAGAGGCTTAAAAGAGAGTTTATGGCCCAAGAATATCCTTAGACCGTAAACTCCCTTAAACCATGCAAAATGAGCCTTAAAACCCTAAATAGCCTTATACCATCACCTAGGAACACGTAGAAGTGAACAAATGACCTCAAAATCGAAGTATGGGGGCGT
Organism: Lactuca sativa; assembly: GCF_002870075.4. NCBI lineage: Eukaryota > Viridiplantae > Streptophyta > Magnoliopsida > Asterales > Asteraceae > Lactuca > Lactuca sativa. Next base: position 112,185,061 of record NC_056627.2, on the reverse strand, counting down.
CCAAGAGTTCATAGCCGTAAACCATGGGGTTTATGACCGTAAACTCCCAAGGAGTGGTCCTAGGACCGCAAACTCCAAGGGAGTGCTCCTTTGGAACCTTAAACACCCCTCAAGCCTTGTATATTGCCTTGGAATCCCTTCTAGAGCCACAAGAGTCTTGAAAACACTCAATTACACTCCTCCCATGAGTTTACGGCCATAAACTCATGTGGGAGGTGGTCCCTCAGCCGTAAACTCACCTAAGGTAAGTTTGTGAGGAGTAAACTCCATAGTGAGGCCTAAAACTCCTTCCTTGCAACCCAATAGCCTTCTAGCACTCAACCATAGAGCTTTTATTCACATTAGGATGTCTATATGTGTTTAATTAGTGTTTAAATCACTAATTACTTGTAAACATATGTCTTCATATGTTACTAGGGTCATAAAGTGTGTACAAGTCTTTACTTGACACCAAACGCTCATCCGATACTTCCACCCGATCTACTCGTTGCAGGTGAGCTCATACCCCTTAATTAACCTTTTTAAATGTTTTTACATGTTTTAGGGGGGGATACAAGTAAATGCAACAAGTTCTAGTTCCTAATCATATGTGATTTATAGCTTACAACCAAAAAGGATCTCTCTATACTTTTATCTATTTGTCAATAAAACTATTTTAAATATTCATCAAACGCATTTTTCTAAATTAAATTGTTGTTAAACTATTTTCAAATTGTATTTAAATTACTTTTCTTTTAAACTATATCGACATCCATATATTTATATAAATAAGACTTGAAGGACTTAGGACCGATAACTCACCTTATTTCCTGTTCTTGTTTGATTGTGGTCTTAGGGTATATTGTTATCCGTCCGACTGTCGTTGATTTCTTACTTATATATCATATATATTGTGTTAGATATGAAAGTCTTCATCTTATCTAATACCTTTTCAAATCAAAGGCATGCGACTCTACACTCTATATAACTATAATAGGTATATTTAACACTATTGCTTGACACCTCTATCACTAGGATACCCGTTATAACTACTACTATCACCAGTTTAGACACGTTTAAGAGAACCCTCTCTAAACTATAACTAAAAGTTACTATAATATAATTCAAGAGAATACACTAATCCAGAATATAACATACTATTCCTCTATACGACACTCTACTACGTAAATACCATGTAACCAGGGCTTCCCGAAAGGAAAGCAGCACTACATGTATAGATCTATACAGGACGGACGCTATTACATCCCGACTGTTAAATTACCTTTCGAGCCGACTAGGCCTAGGGATGGCACTACAACACTACACTGCGGATGACCGGGAAGGTTTTTGGAACCTCTATAATCATTCAGTTCGGTTACATAAGAAATCTCATCTATATTCAAATTAACACACTAAGAATTAAAGTCTAATCTAATTTCCCGAAGTAAATGAATCTATATTAAAGTTTGCAACACTACTACAGTCAACCAAGAATACTTTTACTCATCTACGCTACTTGTATGAAACTTACTACCTTATTTTTAGCACTGATAGCTTCAATGAAAATACTTTTACATACTCAAAGGATTTAACTTACACATATCTAAATCTGGAAAATATAGGATTTTCTAGGGATTTCTACTACTCTCAACATTCATTTCAACTCATATATTAATTGATTGTAAACACTTTTATTCAAGAAATGACACTAAAATCTTATGAACTCACCAGCTTTATGCTGATACTCGTTTTCAAAATAACTTGTATCCTCAGGTCAAAGATAGACAGGTACTGGTGCAGCTTTTGAGAAGATGGAACATATACAAGACCCATCTTTTATTTTTGTTATACTTTTGGTGTCTATTAACTGTACAGAACACGTTTGTATTTAAAACACTATATCAATGCAATGGTAGTTGTCGCTTGTTTTTACGATTATGCAATTGTTATGATATTGTACAAGACGTCCTCCACCCAGAACGTATTCCGCCGTTCTCGGTTTTGGGGTGTGATAGATTGGTATCAGAGCATTGTTTATAGTGAATCAAGTATATCAACCCATAAAAGATATACAAACTATAAACACTGCGGGACTAAAACACTCTGACCAAGAATATATACTTTCAAATACTAAAATATTTAATTAATTATATATATATATATATATATATATATATATATATATCTATCTATATATATATATATATATATATATACATTCACCAATACAAAGGGTCAGTATTATACTAGAACAGAACAAAAGTATTAAGATTGTTGAACAGCACAATTAAGCTTAGAGACATATAGTCACATCTGAGTGGATGTAGCCTGATCAACTAAATTTTTCCAGGAGTGACTAGCATGTGCCTAAGAGTGATTGTGGTGTTGCAACAAGTCTAAAAACTTACCAACACTACCACAAGAACGTTAGAACAAGAATACTATAGGAGTATTCTGCATTCCACTAACTACATATGTGATAACTAAAAGGGTCGTTACTGGTAGGGAAATAATTGCTAAGTGGATACACCACAATTACATGTGACTAGGGTGCTATATTCTTAGAATCTGTGACCTTTGCTTCATTTCCTGTTCTTGTTTGATTGGGGATCTGAAGTTAGGGTCGCTTATTCGAAGGACTATCTTGCTTCGGTTACATGTAATTGGTATGCACTACGCAAGTATTGGGTCGACTAATAACGATCCATCTTATAAGTATCCTAGATTAGTATGTCTATTAACCTTTCTTTCCCCATTCTCGCGTAGATAGCATGGCTGGTTTCCACCATCCCGGCGATCCGTACTACCCAAACCAAGGCAATGGGGGATGGCTCGACGAGGAGCCAGAAGATGATCACCCGATCCCTTTGGATGATCACCATGCAGAAGGCTTTTCGGATAGCTCCAGCTCCGAGCCAAAAGTTAACAACCTACCCCCTATAGCTCCAAACCCCAACCCCCGTCCGACATTTCAAGGTCCCACTCCAATGTGGGCAATAACCTTGAACCGATGGAGCGATGAGCAGGGTCAGCCCTTACATTTCAATGGAGACCAAAGCTTCTACAACATAAGCGAAGGTGGATCAGCGGACCGAGTCTTGCCCATCATGGTCCGAAGGATTGTCAGGAATGTCAAGCAAGGTCAAGCAGTTATTGGCCGAGTTGTGGAAGTTGATGACAACTCTAACCGCAACACTGTTCGCATCCGCCAACTGGAAGAAGCTATGGATAGAACGAGGAGGACCAATGAGGCTTTGCAACAACAACTAGCTGCATCCTGAGCCGAAGTTAGGGAACTCCGAGCGCGTCAGAGGGTTCAGGAGAGACATCTTCAAGAAATTGTTCGCCAACTAAACGATCTTAGGGTTTGCCCAATAAGTACCCATCGTCAGTAGAAGATATCTGCTTATCTTTCCTCTTTTGTTTAAGGAATAGCCTTGTCTTTTCTATGCTCAGTAGAGCACTTGTCTGTAAACAATCCTAACTTTGAAAGTACTTTGCCTAGGCTCCTAGACTGCCGAAATTTTCCCTTATGGTTTGATGTAAGGCCTACTGTTAGGCCACTTTTCCCGAACTTATATGGCATCGTTAATACCAGTAAAATTGGCAGTTACCTACTCTGTTGCTATGACTCTCCATGATTATTGGGCTATGTTAATTTAGTCCATGAAACACTCTTATCATACTTGCAATAGACTCTTACTATTGTCATCATCTCTATGAACTTTCTGTAAAAGATGCCTCATCACAAGCCCCACCTCCGGTCCCATTGAAAAATGTTGGTTTACAATTCATGAAATCTTTATAAGTATACCCCTGTGTACGTGGGGGAATTTCACCATGTCTGGAGTTGGTGCCCATTTCAGCTGCACTAGCATCTCCGTAATTCATTTGGGCCATGGCTGCCGTCACAACTGCGGTCACAGCTGTTTGAAACAACACTGGATGGAACTGCAGAGGAGGAGATGGTGGAGGTGGGGCTTGAGTCGCAGGTCTGCCTCTGTTACTTTTGCAAGATTGATCTTAGGTCCGGGTATCACCAGTTACGAGTTATTGAGGAGGATGTTCCGAAAGCAGCCTTCCGAACTCGTTACGGACACTACGAGTTCGTAGTGATTCCCTTTGGACTGACTAACGCACCCGCAGTATTTATGGACTTGATGAATAGGGTGTGTCATCCTTACTTAGATCAGTTCGTCATCGTCTTTATTAATGACATACTTGTCTACTCTCGGAGTGAGGAAGAACATAGCAATCATCTACGACGAGTCCTAGAAACCCTACGATCGGAGAAATTATACGCGAAGTTCTCTAAGTGCGAATTTTGGATCCAAAGAGTCGAATTCTTAGGACACGTGGTTAGTGAGGAAGGAATCCACGTGGACCCATCCAAGATTAAAGCTATTTAGAACTGGTCAGCACCGAAGACGCCTACAGAAATCCGTCAATTTCTAGGCCTCGCTGGCTACTACCGCAGATTCATTCAAAACTTCTCTCGGATTGCAAAACCTCTCACTACATTGACTCAGAAAGGCATGACATTTGACTGGGGAGAGAAACAGGAGAAGACATTCCAAACCCGAAAGCGAGCCCTATGCACCGCACCGGTATTGTCCCTTCCTGAAGGGACAGATGGTTTCGTGGTGTACTGTGATGCATCAAACCAAGGGCTCGGTTGTGTCCTGATGCAATGAGGTAAGGTCATTGCCTATGCCTCGAGAAAACTGAAGACACACGAGATTAACTACACCACACACGACCTCGAGTTAGGAGCGGTCGTATTCGCTCTAAAGATCCGGAGACATTACCTGTATGGTACGAAGAGCACAATATACACTGACCACAAAAGCCTCTAACACATACTGAACCAGAAGGAGCTCAATATGAGACAACGATGGTGGGTCGAACTACTCAATGATTACGACTGCGAGATTCGTTATCACCCGAGAAAAGCCAATGTAGTAGCAGACGCCCTAAGTAGAAAAGAGTATTTTGGTCGAAGGGTCAAATCGTTAACAATGACTATCCATTCGCATCTATCTGCACAGATTAAGGAGGCCCAGCTCGAAGCTTTAAAGCCTGAGAATGTGGCGGGAGAATCCTTACGTGGAATGGATAAGAACTTGGAGGTCAACGGTGACGGAGCCTATTATCTCATGGACCGAATCCGTACGACGCGTCACAGTGGTTTCAGAGACTTGGTCATGAAGGAAGCACACAACACTCGATATTCCGTTCACCCAGGTTCGGATAAGATGTATATGGATCTCAAAAAGTTATATTGGTGGCCTAACATGAAAGCAGAGATTGCTACCTTCGTGAGTAAATGCCTTACCTGCGCGAAGGTCAAGGTCGAGTACCAGAAGCCATCAGGTCATCTTCAACAACCGGAGATACCGAAGTGGAAGTGGGAGCGAATCACTATGGATTTCATAACTAAGCTACCCAAGACAACGGGTGGGCTGGATACCATATGGGTCATCGTCGACAGATTGACCAAGTCCGCACACTTCCTAGCCATCAAAGAAACAGACAAGATGGAGAAACTCACAAGAACATACATTAAAGAAATAGTACAGCTGCATGGTGTCCCTATATCTATTATCTCTGATAGAGATAGTAGGTTTACTTCAAGATTTTGGCAATCACTGCAAAACGCATTAGGGACGAGGTTGGACATGAGTATAGCCTACCATCCGCAGACTGATGGACAAAGTGAGAGGACGATCCAAACCTTAGAAGATATACTGCGAGCCTATGTGATCGAATTTGGTAAGGCATGGGATACCCACTTACCACTTGTCGAGTTTTTCTACAACAACAGTTATCACACGAGCATTAAGGCAGCCCCATTCGAAGCCCTCTATGGCCGAAAATGTAGATCCCCTCTATGCTGGGGTGAGGTGGGCGACACTCAGTTAGCTAAAGGACGCATTCCTGATAGCGCTCTCACGGGTCCGGAGATCATTCGAGAAACGACCGAGAAGATTGTATAGATACGTGAACGACTAAAAGCCGCTAGAGATCGACAGAAAAGCTATGCAGACAAACGGAGAAAACCATTGGAATTCCAAGTGGGAGACCGAGTCCTTTTAAAAGTCTCTCCCTGGAAGGGCACGATATGCTTTGGCAAGCGTGGAAAGCTGAATCCAAGATACATAGGGCCTTTCGAGATTCTCGCCAGAATCGGCCCCGTTGCTTACAATCTTAATCTACCACGCGAGCTCAGTAACATACACTCTACCTTCCATGTCTTGAACTTGAAAAAGTGCCTATCTGACGAAACCCTAATAATCCCGCTAGATGAGATCGATATCGACGAAAGCCTCAACTTTGTGGAAGAACTTGTGGAAATCATGGATCAGGAGGTCAAACGAACGAAACTAAGCCGCATCCCAATTGTGAAAGTTCGATGGAACGCCAAACGAGGGTCGAAATTCACTTGGGAACGCAAGGATCAAATGAAGCTTAAGTATCCCCATATTTTTGCATAATTATATTGTAATAACATTATTGTTTGAGCTCTAATTTTGGGACGAAATTATCTCTAACGAGGGGATGATGTGACAACCCGAAACTATTCCATCACCGTAACCCGTTTTCCGTTAATAGAACTCGTTCTTATTTAACTTTTTCGTTAACATTGGGATCAAAAAAATAAAATTTTGTACTTTTACTATGACTTCATAAGGATAGGAATAAATTAAGAATGCAGGAAACACCCAAAATATCCTTTTAAGAAGTTTTAGTTACAAAAACATTAAATTGCGACAATTTAATCGGGTACGACCATAAGCCCCGTTTAACGTCGGTATCGGGTAAAATTCCACCTGGCCACAAACTAAAACCCTATATAAGGGTTGAGTGGTCACCAATTTAGAACTTTTACCACACTAGTCTCTCTCTCTACTCTCTCTCCTCAAGGCCCGATTCTCCCGAACTTCGCTAGTTTCCGCTTCAAACTATAAGTACACTTACCCTAGTTTGTTCTACAACCCATTGCATGTCATTATAGCTCAACAATCGTCAAAAAAAGGCAAAGAGTAAGGAGTTTACGGCCCAAGAACACTCTAGGGCCGTAAACCCCTAAAAATGTGCCAAAATGGTCCCAAATCCCTTCCTTAGGCTTAGAGGCTAAGTTAGAACATACCCTAGAAGTGTTTTAACCATTTAATCTTGTGTTTAGAGGCTTAAAAGAGATTTTATGGCCCAAAAATATCCTTAGACCGTAAACTCCCTTAAACCATGCAAAATGAGCCTTTAAACCCCTAAATAGCCTTATACCTTCACCTAGGAACACATAGGAGTGAACAAATGACCACAAAATTGAAGTATGGGGGGTGTCCAAGAGTTCACGGCTGTAAACCATGAGGTTTACGACCGTGAACTCCCAAGGAGTGGTCCTAGGACCGCAAACTCCAAGGGAGTGCTCCTTTGGAACCTTAAACACCCCTCAAGCCTTGTATATTGCCTTGGAATCCCTTCTAGAGCCACAAGAGTTTTGAAAACACTCAATTACACTCCTCCCATGATTTTACGGCCGTAAACTCATGGGGGAGGTGGTCCCCTAGCCGTAAACTCACCTATGGTGAGTTTGTGAGGACTAAACTCCATAGTGAGGCCTAAAACTCCTTCCTTGCAACCCAATAGCCTTCTAGCACTCAACCATAGAGCTTTTATTCACATTAGGATGTCTATATGTGTTTAATTAGTGTTTATATCACTAATTACTTGTAAACATATGTCTTCATATGTTACTAGGGTCATAAAGTGTGTACAAGTCTTTACTTGACACCAAACACTCATCCGATACTTCCACCTGATCTACTCGTTGCAGGCGAGTTCATACCCCTTAATTAACCTTTTTAAATGTTTTTACATGTTTTAGGGGGGATAAAAGTAAATGAAAAGTTCTAGTTCCTAGTCATATGTGATTTATAGCTTACAACCAAAAAGGATCTCTCTATACTTTTATCTATTTGTCAATAAAACTGTTTTAAATATTCATCAAACGCATTTTTCTAAATTAAATTCTTGTTAAACTATTTTCACATTGTATTTAAATTACTTTTCTTTTAAACTATATCGACATCCATATATTTAAATAAATAAGACTTGAAGGACTTAGGACCGATAGCTCACCTTATTTCCTGTTCTTGTTTGATTGTGGTCTTAGGGTATATTGTTATCCGTCCGACTGTCGTTGATTTCTTACTTATATATCATATATATTGTGTTAGATATGAAAGTCTTCATCTTATCTAATATCTTTGTAAATCAAAGGCATGCGACTCTACACTCTATGTAACTATAATAGGTATAGTTAACACTATTGCTTGACACCTCTATCACTAGGATACCCGTTATAACTACTACTATCACCAGTTTAGACACGTTTAAGAGAACCCTCTCTAAACTATAACTAAAAGTTACTATACTATAATTCAAGAGAATACACTAATCAAGAATATACGACACTCTACTACGTAAATACCATGTAACCAGGGCTTCCCGAAAGGAAAGCAACACTACATGTATACATCTGTACAGGACAGATGCTATTACATCCCGACTGTAGATGACCGGGAAGGTTATCGGAACCTCTATAATCATTCAGTTCGGTTACATAAGAAATCTCATCTATATTCAAATTAACACACTAAGAATTAAAATCTAATCTAATTTGCCGAAGTAAATGAATCTATATTAAAGTGTGCAACACTACTACAGTCAACCAACAATACTTTTACTCATCTACGCTACTTGTATGAAACTTACTACCTTATTTTTAGCAATAATAGCTTCAATGAAAATACTTTTACATACTCAAAGGATTTAACTTACACATATCTAAATCTGGAAAATATAGGATTTTCTAGGGATTTCTACTACTATCAACATTCATTTCAACTCATATATTAATTGATTGTAAACACTTTTATTCAAGAAATGTCACTAAAATCTTATGAACTCACCAGCTTTATGCTGCTACTCGTTTTCAAAATAACTTGTATCCTCAGGTCAAAGATAGACAGGTACTGGTGCAGCTTTTGAGAAGATGGAGCATATATAAGACCCATCTTTTATTTTGTTATACTTTTGGTGTCTATTAACTGTACAGAACACGTTTTTATTTAAATCACTATATCAATGCAATGGTTGTTGTCGCTTGTTTTTACGATTATGCAATTGTTATGATACTGTACATGATGTCCTCCACCCCAGAACGTATTCCGCCGTTCTCGGTTTTCGGGTGTGACAAGTATAACCTTTATAAGAAAGGGTGTCGAACACAAGGGGAATGGTGGTGAATTAATTTAGAATGTTTGATTATAGGTTACATAAAACACACTGTTGAATCATAAAAAGTTACCCTCTTGAACTTCAGCTACCGCAGCCGTCAAGCCCCCGAAGTCAAGACTCTTTCATCAGCAACCGCATCTACAGTCTCTATCTACCGCAGTCTCTTTACTAGATTACTTTACTTGTCCTTTTGTAATACTCTCTATTGTCCAGTATGCCTTGCATGGCTACTCTTAGAGATGTAATCTAGTTTACTTCTTGAGTCTCTATAAATAGAGCTCATTATATTGTATTAAATATATGCATCTATTCTGAATACACATCTCTGAAGTTATCTTTTCTATTCATGCTTCTTACTCTCTCCTAATCGATTACAATCTCTGTTCGGAGCAAGTCTTTTGTGACTTAATCACTAAGTTTGATCTCACTTATTAACTAGGCTTGAATGCATTCCTCGTTATGAATCGGCTTATGTGTATACTTGATATAACAATTGTTGTCATTTCCATTTCTTTACTTTTCCGCAACTAAATCTCTAACTATCTAACATGAAATATTATTTTTGAGCTTTTAGATCCTTTTATATTAACTATTTTGCAATATACTTGTTCTAACGTTTGTTCAAGTGTGTCTCAAAGTTTTTCTCTCAACAATTGGTATCAGAGCCATAGTGGTTGCTTTTTGAAAATTGGAACTCTGATTTTTCGAAGAGCCTTCTATACCACTAAAGCTCACTTTTAAAACAAATATGGCACAATCGTTATCTCTGAATGTTTCAAACAGTGTTGGTGGTTCTAATAGAGCCCCAATACTGGTTGCAAATGAATATCATCACTGGTCATAAAGAATGGAAAGATACTTAAGGAGACTTGGTAGAGACGTATGGAGATCCGTAGAAGGACCACATGTCCCTGTCCTTACACCAATCCAAACTGACGGACCTACAACCAGACTAGGAGGAGGTCAACCAGCTATGAACCGTCCCACCAAGGATGATCTCGATAAAATGGAAAATGATGTTGTTGCCTTTTATGAAATCTCCTGTGGAGTTGCTCCTCACAACTTCGATTTTATCATAAATTGCAAATCAGCAAAAGAGATCTGGGATATTCTCAAGAATCTGTACGAAGGCTCAGAAAAAGCACAAGACAAGAAGCTTACAACTACACTCAATGAGTTCAATAACTTCAAAGCTCATACTGGCAATAGTTTGGAAGACTCCTTCAAAAGGTTCAACCTGATTGTCACCAAGTTATCCAATGCGGGCACCATCCGCAGTAACCATGAAACAAATCTTCAGTTTCTTAATGGTTTGGGAATACATTGGACTACGGCTAAGATGATAATCCAAGGCGATAGAAAGATTCATTCCTTGTCACTCTACAAACTCTATGGAGAACTGCAAGCACAAGAATCCACCGTACTCAAAGACTGTGCGGACTTCGGAGGACCTCTTGCTCTCATAGCACAAACTCCACATAATCAATCTTACTCTCCCTCGTATGACACTTCACCACAGTCATACGAAGTTGATTCAGAGTATGATGATGAAGACAAATTTCAAAAGGCAATTGCTCTAGTTAGCAAACAATTCAACCGACTACCACCTCACTCCTTTTGCAAAAATCAACAATTCAACAAACCACCCTTCAATCATAACTTCAACCCACAAAACACTCACTCTCATTATCCTAAAAGTTCTCATCCACCACTGTAATCTCATAATACTCAACCAAAGGAAGCACCGCAGCCTACCCAAACCACTGACTCATGTACTCCCTCAAAAGGCAAGACTGATGTCACACCCCAAAACCGAGAACGGTGGAAATGTTCTGGGGCGGAGGACATCATGTAAAGTATCACAACAATGCAAAGTAGTAAACAAGCAACAACATCATCCATTGCATTAATAGTATAATTTTAAATACAAGTGTGTTCTCTCGAAGTATAAGACAACCAATGAATATTCAAAATAAAAGACGATGCTTGACCGCTCCACCTTCACAAAACTTGGTCGTCGTACCTGTCTATTTGTGACCTGAGAATACAAGTTATTTTGAAAGCGAGTATCAGCAATAAAGTTGATGAATTCATAAGTATTTATGTGTCTTTGATTTGTAAAACTATAAAGAAAAGACTTGTAATTGTTTGAAGGAAAGTTTGTATAAGTATGAAAATGTTTGTAAGTAATTGTAAACGTTTAAAAACCCTAGAAAATCCCATATTTCCTACTAGTATAAAAAGTAATCTTCTACCAAGACTCGACTGTTTTGAAAGAAGCCTTCTACTAAGACCTGACTGTTTTGAAAGCAGCCTTCTACCAAGCCCCAACTGTTTTGAAAGTTGGCTTCTACCAAGACCCGACTGTTTTGAAAGTATGAACCTCTACATAAATGAAGGTGTTTCTTTGTACAACTATTATTATTATTATTCAAATCTAATCTACCTCATCGATTATGTGAATGTGACACAAAGTAAAGGTAATAATAATATAATAACTGGATTTGTATCCTTTTTGTTTGTCGTATGTAAAGTGTAAGTACTGTAGTATTTGTAATAAGTGACTACTATAGTACTAATTGCGTTAATTGAGTGTTAAGGTATAATGTGATGGCTAGATCCCATACTAAACGAGACCCTGTCAAGGGATTCTGAGAATCAAACGCGACCCTTGCAATGATTGCAAGCCGTGACCATCCATATTATTATGATCATGTATTCCCAATATAACTATCACCTTTTGTTTAAAACAATGCGTTAGTGATTCATTGGTATAGTTAGATCCTGTACTTGTTCCATGTTATAGCACCTTATTATGTATGTTCTGTTATCGTGTATTGTATCTCTTCATATAGTATGTAATGTATTAGTATTCTTGTAATTGTATATTGTATTAGTATAGACTCATGAATGAACTGACTCTTGTGTGATTATTTGTACTTGGAATAGTAAGTAGTATCTCCTAACTATGCCTATTATAGTTACTAGTAATGTACATGTATAACCGAAGTATGCCTTTGCTACCAAAAGGTACTGAACTAAATGATGGAACTTTTATCTCTATATATGTATGCATAATATATAACTAATATTTAGACGACATTCGGACGAATAACCGATACCCTAAGGCCACATCCCAACGAGGAAAAGGAAATAAGGTAAGCTAGCCGTCCTAAGTACTTTAAACATTACTTCTATAACTACACATATATAGGCATGCGTTTGACAATATAAAAGTATAAAAGATGTTTTGCAAAACCTTTAATAAGTTTAATAACTAAGAAATGATGATTTGATGTCAGTTTGTAAAATGATTTGAAAGAAGTTTGTTTGATAAGAACAATTTTAAGTATAAAGAAACCTTTGTTTGAAACACAATTGTAACAGAGTTTGAAAGGAAACATACAGTATGTAAGACAATTTGATAAAGAGTTTTAAACATGTAAAAACGTTTGAGAAAGCTATTTGAAGTAATCTGTTTGGTAAAGCAGCTAAAAGTGTAGGAAATCCATTTGTATGCTAGTTATTAATCACATGTGATTGATGTACTAACTAGCATGATTCAACTTGTATTCCCCCTATAAAAGCATTTATAGACATTTAGAAACATTTAAAGGTTAATTAAGGGGTATGAACTCACCTACAGTGAGTGGATCAGATGGAAGTATCAGACAAGTGCTCGGTGTCAAGTGAAGACTTAAACACACAATGATCCTAATAACATATAAAGAAATATGTATATATACAATTAGTGATTATAAAACTAATTATACAAGTATAAAAATCCTAATGCGTGTAAAACACTTTGTTCAAAGTGTTAGGAAGCTATTGGGTTGCACAATGGAGTATAAGGCTTCGTATGTGCATTTATGGTGCATAGAACATACTTATTGGAGTTTGCGGCCCAGGGGAGTTTAGTCCTGGTCGTAAACTGTCTAATGGGTTTCCATTTGAGGCTTAAAGGAGAGGTGTCTTAAGTGGTTAAGTGTTCCAAGGCTTAAACAGGAGGCTAGGTGAGTTTAAGGTCCAAGAATGACCTTATCTTGTGTTTACGGCCTAGGGACCACTTCCCCATGGTTTACGACCGTAAACTCATGGTAGGAAGTACCATTTCATTTCTTGGAGTCCCTAGCTCAATGGTAGTTGGTTCTAACCTAAGTTCTAGTCAATTGGAAGGAGGAAAGAGCATCATTTCACCCTTATAGGGAGTTTACGACCTTGGGAGATCATTGGCCGTAAACTCTCATTCAACCCTCTATTCTTGATGATTCTAAGCTCTAAACATGTTAATCCTAGTGTACAAAGAGTTAGAACAAGAGTACATACCATCTAGGAGCTTGAATGGTCGATTTTGGCCAAGAACACTAGTGTGTGTTTTTGGTGTTCTTGATGAAACTTGAAGATCTACAAAATGGAATGATTTCACGGATGAAATCTTGTAAGATCACTAGATCATGTAAGATGTCAACAAGTTAGGACAATAAACTTACTAGTTTTGAAGATCGGGGACGAAGATCGGGATGATACTTGAGAGGATTTCAGTGAAAGGAAGTAAAGGAATGAACTAATGACCACCTTTTCATCATATAAAATGGAGTTTACGGCCTACATGGAGTTTACGGCCGTAAACTCCCATGTGGTGGCCATGAACTCCTTGTAAGGGTGTTTAAGGTCGTTTCTTTGAGCTATAACTTCAGCAGATAAACCCCGACACTTATCCCCTAAGTATACAAGGCTCAGAACGCTCAAATAAACTCCTAATTGTGCTAAAAAGATAACAGAAATGAGTTTGACTTTCAATGAAGTGTTTGACTACTCAGGATAGAAATTTTCGGGTTGTCACATCATCCCCCCGTTAGAGGGAATTTCGTCCTAAAATTAGAATTTAGTTAACGGAGTAGGCATGAATGATCGAGCAAGGAGATGGGGATACTTCCTATTCGATTGATTCTAATGCTCATAAGTGAATTCAGGTCCTCGGTTGGCATTCCAGCAGACCTTCACTAATGGGAAGCGGCTTTGTTTCATTTGCCTGACCTCTCGGTCCATGGTCACTACGGTTCTTCCAAGAAGGTGAGGCTCTTGTATATCTCAATCTCGTCGAGTGGGATTACAAGTGTCTCATTGGACAGACACTTTTTCAAGTTCGACGCGTGGAGGGTAAAATGTACATTACTGAGTTCGCGGGTAGGTTGAATTTGTAAGTTACAGGGCTGATTCCGGCAAGAATCTCGAAGGTCCCAACTATCTTGGATTTAGCTTTCCACGCTTTCCAATGCGTATCAAGCCTTCCCAGAGTGAGATTTACCAAAAGAGTATGGTCTCTCACATGAAATTTCGAAGGTTTCTTTTTCTTTCTTCTCTTCCCCGTCAAGGTTCGCTCCCTTCTGGGTCAAAGTCGTAAGAGGCTCCGTAATTCACGAGGAGTCCTAAATGAACTATGACAGTAGGTCAGCGAGACCTAGAATTTGGCGAATTCCCGTCGGCATCTTCAGTGTTGACAAATTCTCAACGATTTTGTTTTTGGAAGGGTCCTCTAGAATTCCCACATCACTAAAAATGTGCCTTAGGAATTCGACTCTTCATTTCAAAAACTAGTATTTAGAGAACATCGCGTAAAGCTTCTCTGATCATAATGTTTCCATGGTTTGTTGTAAATGCTCTTTATGATTTCCTTCTTACTATGAGAGTAGATAAGTAAGTCATTTACAAGGACAATAATGAACTGAGCCAAGTAAGAATGGTGCACCCTATTCATTAAGCTCATGAATACTACGGGCGCTTTGGTCTTATCCGAGGGGTATCACTACGGACTCGAAGTGTCTGCATCGAGTTTGTAAAATTGTCTTCGGGACATCCTTCTCTAACACTCGCAACTAGTGATATTCAAATCTCAGATCCATTTCTGAAAAGTAATTCGTTACTTGCGGTTGGTCAACCGACTCATCTATGCGAGGCAGAGGTAATGATTCCTAATTGAAATCTTGTCGTAGTCTCCGTTAGTCGATGCTCCTACGAAACACCGTCTATCTTGAAGAATAAGACAGGAGTTCTCCAGGGCTAGGAGCTTGGTCTTTCAATTCCATTGTTGAGTAGTTTGCTCAGTTGTCCAGACGGTTCTTGTATCTCCGTGGGTGTTAGACTGTAGGGCGATCTGGTTACCGGCGTCGTATTGGGTTCTACATTTGTTCGCATGATGATGTGATTACTCGTAGTCTTGGGCAGTCTCCGTCCTGAAGTTCATATTAGAAGTGATACTTGGTTCATCAATCATAGTCTCGTGTATACGAGTCGCATATAATTAAGATTGAAGAGGTAGTCGAATAAATGATTCTTCTTTAAGCTCACATACCAACGAGGAAAAGAAGTTAAAGTGGAATCATGAATTCTAAACCTGTAGAACCTTGATTATATACCACCCCTGTGTATACATTCTTCAGCGATAGATCAACCGTAAGGGTCCTTGGTTTGAACTTGACATACTGTACAAGTGGTACTCCGGGGAGGTTTGCTGAGGTTTCTTCGGAAAGAATAAGAAACATGAGGTACTCTACGCATGATTGCTTCGTAGTTTTGAAATGACAGCTTCGCTAGAAAGACGTTTACGGGGAAAGAGAGGTACGCACGAACTGGTATGTGAGGATCGAATGGACTCAAGTTGTATGATAATATCGGACTCACTTGGAAATAAAGACATTAGACTTGATCATAAAGGCGTTACAGACAAAACCCAACAGTGCAACTTTTAATAGAGTTACAGCACGATAGATTTACTAAAAGACTATTGCTGTGAACTAGGTATACTATAAAAGACAATTATACGCAGCACGAGGGTCCCTTAACTGACGGGATCTTGCAAAAGATAAGACTCGAGTTGCACTAGTTTTAAACAATTTATGAGTGTGTTACAATGAAACGCCTTAATTACTTTAACGTGGGTCCGGAGTAGTTTCTCCTGCGGCAGTGATCCTTAGCATCTTTCCGTTGGCGCCGGAGTTCTTTGTTATTGGAAAGACCTTTTTGAGGTGTCCAATCTCACCGCATTGGTGACATATCTGGCTGGTACTAGCATCGGTAGTGGAAGCGAGGTGTCGATTCAGAGTTATTTGGATATGGGTGCTTGTTGTTCTTTCCATTTGGACAATTCCTATGATAATGTACTGTCTCACCACAACTATAGCAAAACTGGCTGGCTCCGGTGGTGGAGGTGGTTCTACAGAAACGAGCAGTGTGCTCCATCTTGTTGCAATTGTTGCATTGCAATACTCGGCAAGCTCCATTATGATGATAGTTACACTTGTTACACTTCGGGAGTGTTCCCTCATAACACTTGACCGGTGCTGAGGTGGCAGGAGTCGCCACTGGTTGTTGTCGCATGGCAAGCCTTTGAAATCTCTTGCGTTCTATTTGGGATTGACGCTTCCGTTTTTTGAACTCTGAGTTGTTGTTTTGGGTGTTGGCGACTGTTACTATTTGTTGATTTCTTTGATCGTTACCACGATCAGAATTTTCAACTCCTTTGTCAGTCTTGTTTGCGTTGCCAGAGCCGAGGTGTGCAAGGAAAACTGACACGGCAGTTGTTACCGCGGCTTGGAATGTAGCGGCGTCGATAGGAAAGATAGGGGTTTCGTTGTTCGGCCGACTATTTCCGGATGACGACATGATTTTGTAACATGAAAGATAAGGAGTTCGTCAGCGATTATGGTTGACCCTAGATGTATTTCAATCGTTCATGTAAAGAGTAGAAGTATGTTCTTGAGGGTTTGACCTACATCCCAATGATGCAGTCCTAGTAAAGAATAGAAGTAAGTTAATAGAATGGTCTCAGGACGTTTGACGTCCAAACCAGGGTACCATCGGTTTGTGAATAACATGATCCAACCTTTAAAAGAGGATTGGGAATGATCTCTGCGCTAAGTTGCTCTAGTCCAATAACTTGACTAGAGTGGGTTTTAGATAGACCCCAACAAAAGTATGATGAAAGTATTTGAACACTGAGTGACACAGAAGTTATCTGACTTTCAATATTGATGTTCATGACGTAATAAGTTTGGGAAAATTGACCTTGTAGAAGGGCTTACATCATATCCGGAGTAGAAAGGTTTTGGCTGCATAAAGGACTAACTAAAAGTACTTACAGTACAAGATAGTTACATAGAAAAATCCCACATAGGACATAGACAGGAAAACGATTCTTCAAAACAAAGAAGGAAAGTAAAGTATCTCTTACTGGTGATGGTCACCCCTACGGTGAACCCTTAGTTCAGCTAGTTGATGTTCCATATCAAGCAGGTGTCTTTCGTACACCCTTTGGCGTACTCAGAGCTCTATGACTTCGGCTCGTGTTTCAGCTAGTGCTTGTAGCAGGGTCTCATGGTCTCTCTCAGATCTCTCCTGAGTGTGTTCAAGGCGATTGGTGCGGATGGTATGTATTCCTGCATTAGCATCAACCTCTGCGATACGATGGAGAGCTGTCCAGCCCTGAATCTCGTTTTTGGCAACTTTACGAACCAGGATTGGTAGAACTCTGTCTGCCGAGCTTCCTTCGCTTATGTTGTAGAAGATTCGGTCTCCATTGAATGGCATGGGCTGATTTTGCTCTTCGCTCCATGTCTCCAAACATTCTACCCAAGGGGGGCGTCGGGCCATGAAAAGCCGGACGAGGGTTAGGATTTGGAATGGGAGCTACCGAAGGTAGGTTTTCAACTGCGGGTTTGGAGTTAGCATCATCCAAAAGGTCTTCAGCATGGTGATCATTCATAGGGATTGGATGATCGTCCTCTGGTTCTTCTCCAAACCATCCAACATTGCCTTTGTTCGGAAGGTACGGGTCACCGTGGGGATGGAGTCCAGCCATGTTATCTATGCGATAATTTGGGGTAAAGAAATAATTATTAGACGAACTAACTAGATAATTATAAGATAATATTCATTGGTTACATCAATATTTGTAAAGTGCATACCAATTTTATGTAATCAAAACAGGATAGGTCTTCGAATAAGTGACCTTAACTCCAAATTCACAAGGAATTAGGGTAAAGCAAAATTTCACAGATTCTAAGTCTATATCATCCTAGTTACATATAGCCTTAATGTATCCACTTAGCAACTATTGACCTAGAAATGAAGATCTTTTTAGTTCTCAAGTAAGAAGTTATAGTAACACAAAATACTCATATAGTATTTTAGACTTATGTTTTGTTCTAGAGTTCTCGTTGTGGTAGTGTTGGTAAGTTTTTAGACTTGATGCCACGTCACAACCATTCTTGGGCATGTGCTAATCACTCCTCGGACTACCGTAGTTGATCAGGCTATGCCACTCCCAAGACTGACCATACATCCCCGAGCTTACTTCCCATATTCAACAATCGTAATACTTTTGTTCTTGTCATTGCGACACAAATTTGAGTATGAATGCAGGTATGTATACTTAATTAAATATTTTATTATTTAAAAGTATAAACTCTTGGCCAGAGTATTTTTAATCCCATTGTAGTTATAGTTAGTATACCTTTTATGGGTTGATATACTTAATTCAGTATAAACAATGCTCTGATACTAATCTGTCACACCCCAAAACCGAGAACGGCGGAAACGTTCTGGGGCGGAGGACGTCATGTAAAGTATCACAACAATGCAAAGTAGTAAACAAGCAACAACATCATCCATTGCATTAATAGTATACTTTTAAATACAAGTGTGTTCTCTCAAAGTATAAGACAACATAATGAATATTCAAAATAAAAGACGAGTCTTGACCGCTCCATCTTCACAAAACCTGGTCGTCGTACCTATCTATTTGTGACCTGAGAATACAAGTTATTTTGAAAGCGAGTATCAGAAATAAAGTTGGTGAATTCATAAGTATTTATGTGTCTTTTATTTGTAAAACTGTAAAGAAAAGACTTGTAATTGTTTGAAGGAAAGTTTGTATAAGTATGAAAATGTTTGTAGGTAATTGTAACATTTAAAAACCCTAGAAAATCTCATATTTCCTACTAGTATTAAAGTAATCTTCTACCAAGACTCGACTCTTTTGAAAGAAGCATTCTACCAAGACCTGACTGTTTTGAAAGTAGCCTTCTACCAAGACCCGACTGTTTTGAAAGTAGTCTTCTACCAAGACCCGAATGTTTTGAAAGTATGAACCTCTACATAAGCGAAGGTTTTTCTTTGTACAACTATTATTATTCAAATCTAATCTACCTCATTGTTTATGTGAATGTGACACAAAGTAAAGGTAATAATAACATAATAACTGGATTTGTATCCTTTTGTATTTGTCGTATGTAATGTGTAAGTATTGTAGTATTTGTAATAAGTGACTACTATTGTACTAATTGCCTTAATTGAGTATTAAGGTATAATGTGATGGCTAGATCCCATACTAAACGCTCCCCTGTCAAGAGATTCTGAGAACCAAACGCGACCCTTGCAATGATTTCAAGCCGTGAACATCCACATTATTATGATCATGTATACCCAATATAACTATCACCTTTTGTTTAAAATAATGTGTTAGTGATTCATTGGTATAGTAGATCCTGTACTTGTTCCATGTTATAACACCTTATTATGTATGTTCTGTTATCTTGTATTGTATCTCTTCATATAGGATGTAATGTATTAGTATTCTTGTAATTGTATATTGTATTGGTATAGACTCATGAATGAACTGACTCTTGTGTGATTCTTTGTACTTGGAATAGTAAGTAGTATCTCCTAACTATGCCTATTATAGTTACTAGCAATGTATGTGTATAACCGAAGTATGCCTATGCTACCCAAAGGTACTGAACTAATTGATGGAACTTTTATGTCTATATATGTATACATAATATATAACTAATATTTAGACGACATTCGGACGAATAACCGATTCCCTAAGGCCACATCCCAATGAGTAAAAGGAAATAAAGTGAGCTAGCCATCCTAAGTCCTTTAAACATTACTTCTATAACTATACATATATAGGCATGCGTTTGACAATATAAAAGTATAAAAGATGTTTTGTAAAACCTTTAAAAAGTTTAATAACTAATAAATGATGACTTGATGTTAGTCTGTAAAACGATTTGAAAGCAGTTTGTTTGATAAGAACAGTTTTAAGTATAAGGAAACCTTCGTTTGAAACACAAGTGTAAAAGAGTTTGAAAGGAAACATACAGTATGTAAGACAGTTTGATAAAAAGTTTTAAACATGTAAAAACGTTTGAGAAAGCTATTTGAAGTAATCTGTTTGGTAAAACAGCTAAAAGTGTAGGAAATCCATTTGCATGCTAGTTATTAATCAGATGTGATTGATGTACTAACTAGCATGATTAACCTTGTATCCACCCCCCATAAAAGCATTTATAAACATTTAGAAACATTTAAACGTTAATTAAGAGGTATGAACTCACCTGCAGTGAGTGGATCGGATGGAAGTGTCGGACAAGTGCTCGATGTCAAGTGAAGAGTTAAACACACACAATGATCCTAATAACATATAAAGATATATGTATATATATAAAATTAGTGATTATAACACTAATTAAACAAGTATAAACATCCTAATGCACGGAAAACACTTTGGTCAAAGTGTTAGGAAGCTATTGGGTTGCACAAAGGAGTATAAGGCTTCGTATGTGAGTTTATGGTCCATAGACCATACTTATTGGAGTTTGTGGCCCAGGGGAGTTTACTCTTGGCCATAAACTCTCTAATGGGTCTCCATTTGAGGCTTAAAGGCAAGGTGTCTTAAGTGGTTAAGTGTTCCCAAGGCTTAAACAAGAGGCTAGGTGAGTTTAAGGTCCAAGAATGACCCTATCTTGTGTTTACAGCCTGGGGACCACTTCCCCATGAGTTTACAGCCGTAAACTCATGGTAGGAAGTACCATTTCATTGCTTGGAGTCCCTAGCTCAATGGTGGTTGGTTCTAAGCTAAGTTCTAGTCAATTGGAAGGAGGAAAGGGCATCATTGCACCCTTATAGGGAGTTTATGACCTTGGGAGTTCATTGGTCGTAAACTCTCATTCAACCCTCTATTCTTGATGATTCTAAGCTCTAAACATGTTAATCCTAGTGTACAGCGAGTTAGAAGAAGAGTACATACCATCTAGGAGCTTGAATGGTCGATTTTGGCCAAGAACACTAGTGTGTGTTTTTGGTGTTCTTGATGAAACTTGAAGATCTACAAAATGGAATGATTTCACGGATGAAATCTTGTAAGATCACTAGATCATGTAAGATATCAACAAGTTAGGACAATAAACTTACTAGTTTTGAAGATCGGGGACGAAGATCGGGATGATACTTGAGAGGATTTCAGTTAAGGGAAGTAAAGGAATGAACTAATGACCACCTTTTCATCATATAAAATGGAGTTTAAGGTCATTTCTTTGAGCTATAACTTCGGCAGGTAAACCCCGACACTTATCCCTTAAGTGTATTAGGCTCAGAATGCTCAAATAAACGCCTAATTGTGCTAAAAAGATAACAGAAATGTGTTTGACTTTTAATGAAGTGTTTCACTTTTCAGGAAAGAAATTTTCAGGTTGTTACAACTGATGTTGTAGTTTGCCAAAAATGCAACAAAGAGAATCACTTTGCAAGAGATTGTAAGGCCAATGTAGCGAAAGACAAAGCATTCTACCTTAGAATGGATCAAGAGTTGGAAGAAAAGGAAAAAACAAGGGAATACGTAGCCCATGTCAAAAGAGACCATCAACTTTGGTCATCCGGACACGAAGATGAGGCGAAGCCATCAGCAGTGTCAAAGAAAAAGGGAAGATTTGCATGTTGGCGACTGCGGATGATGATGGGTCTACAAAGATGGACAAAAACTACTGCTACATGGCAAAGGATGGAACTCTAAGCATCGTCGAACAGGTAAAACTCATCATCCAAACTCTAAATTATAGCATGCATGACTGTCAACCTTACATAGATGATCTTAATGACACATGTGTTGCCGTCCTTACAGACTATAACAAAGCCTTAGATGAGAAGAACATTGCATCCCAGGAGATGATCCATGTGAGAGGACGACTGGATAACAAAAGACTCAAAATGGCTATGTTAGAAAGAGATTTAGAGTTAGAAAAAGATGCAAGAATGTTAAGTGAAACCCAATTAGAGATAGCTTTGAATCAAAGAGATTTAGCTCAGAGTGAAATTTTACGCTTAAATCTTTTAATCATAAAATTGTTCAATGAAAGTGAAGCTATTGAAAATTAGGTAAATAATCGAACCGTGGACAACACATATAATTGAGGTTGGTTAATGGATATCCTACCGCAATGGATTCCTCACCCCGGTTCAACAAAGACAGACTGTATATCCCTCCAGACCGAGAATTTCATTTCCCAGTCAATGACAAAACCTTTCCCAAAGACATTAAAACTCACTTCGGTAGACTGCATAATCTATGCAACAATTGTGTCATTGAGGAAATTGTGCCTAATGTTTCGGGTCATACATGTGATCAAATTCCCATCTATGACACTACTTACCCAAATTCTCAAAACTCATCTGTAGTTGATGAAGAAATTGTAATTGTGGACACTGAAGTCTCGAAAGACTTTCCATCTCTGTCCTCAAACCGCAGTGTCTCACACTATAGTCAAAAATCCCAAAAAAGTCCCACTGAAGTCCGAACTAATACTTACTGCGGTAGTCAAGTCTTCTCAACCGCAGTCTTCGAACAGATGTTCTGCCACTCTTCAAACAATTCATCATGAATTACCCATAGAAAACTTTGAAGTGGGTCAATGTTCTCAAATCCCTCAGTCCTTAAGTTCAGATGAATCCAACCTACGTTTTCACAAAATTGCAAAGGATTCTAGGAAACCGCAGTTGAACAACAGAGACTGCAGTTCACCAAAATCCTTAGCTAAAAAGGCTTTCAAAGAGGAAATTCACTCTCGAGGCACAAATAGACAATTTTTTTCAAAAAACAAGAAGCATGTCAGATTTCTAAAATCCAAAAGTCTAGAAAATTTTGTTTTCTCTCACTATTTTTCTAAAAACTCTACCATCAAGAAAATATCCAAAAAGGAATGTACAGTTTCAACAGTCATTCCTAATTCATCTGACACAATCCAAAAGGGTGTAAAGTCTTTTCGAAACAATGGTTTTCAGATCTATTCCTCAGATGATCCGAAATGGAAAGGTATCTTACTCACTCCAACACTTTTAAAGTCAAATCAAAGTTTTAACAAGTGGAAGGGTATTCTACGAAATGCAACAAAAAGGACTCAAATATCTACACGTGCTAAACCTTTTTCAAAACAAACTTTTTAGAAACCAAATAACACTCATGTAAGATGTTTTCAATCTCGGACTAGTCACAAGCCCAACAACTCATCCTTTAGACCATTGAACAAACGTGGTGTCAGAACAAAATACAAAACCTCAACCTCTGAATGTTAGTGTAGTTTCCAAAATCAGAAACCTTGTAACTTTGCAAAAACACACAACACTCCAAAACTACACAAACAACCAGGACTAGGTTTAAAAGTTGACACGAAACCAGTCCCTACAACCTCGGTCCATGCATCACTCAGAAACTCATTTTTTGTTCCAAACTCCAAACTAGTTTGGATGCCTAAACTAACCATGTAATTTTCAAGCTTTGTGCAAGGAGGAACAAGAAAATGAATGGTTAATCGATAGTGCCTGCTCCTTGCACATGACCGGAAGGTTAGGATACCTTCGGGATTCCAGGCCAATTTGCAACGGTGGAAATGATACATTCGGCAACAATGTGAATGGAATCATCTGAGGTTACGATGTACTCACTACGGGGACCTTCTCAATTCAAAAGGTTGCTTATGTAGATAGTCTTAAACACAATCTCATCAGTTTTAGCCAACTATGTAAGGCAAGCCATCCAGTTGAATTTGATGACCAATTCTGTTATGTAATGACAGGTGATACGAGCACCTGTTTGATCAAGTCTCGATCCGAGGGTACCATGTATCCTCTGGATGTCTCTCTGATCATTGGCAAACCGCAGTTGTGTTTGCTTTCCAAAGCTGTATCCGAAGTCAGCTGGCTATGGGACCACATGCTCGCTCTTCTCAACTTCAGATACATCAACACCTTGGTCACTGGAGAATTGGTCGGAGGACTTCCTATTCTCAAGTTCAACAATGACACTCTTTGTCCTGCATGTGAATGTGGCAAGCAGTCCAAAGCAAGTCACCCCATGGTGATTGACTCCTCAATATCTGAACCACTTGAGCTCCTGCACATTGATCCCTATGGTCCATCAACCGAAGCTAGTCTCCATCACAAAAAGTACATACTAGTTATAGTAGATGACTTCACATGCTTCACATGGGTTTTTTTTTCCTCAGACTCAAATCAGAAACACCGCGAATTCTCATCAACTTCATCAAAGAAATAGAACTTTAGATCAAGCTGCCAGTAAGACGAGTCCGCAGTAGAGAGAAGGAACCGTACACTAGTAGAAGCAGCCAGATCCATGCTCAACTTCGCTCACCTTCCTCTTTACTTCTGGGCTGAAGCAGTAGGAACTGCATGCTTTGTACAAAACCGAAGCATTGTGTGCAAACATCTCAATAAAACACCATATGAGGGCCTTAACAACCGCAAACCAAATGTTCGCTTCTTTCATATCTTTGTGTGTAGATGTTTTGTGATCAACAACATATATCAGCTTAACAAATTTGCACCGAAGTCTGATGAAGGCATCTTTCTTGGCTACTCCACAAACAAGGTTGCTTATCAGGGTTCTCATCAGACATATAAGGCTAATCATTGAAAGCTTCGATGTGAAATTTGATGATTCTCACATCTGCAATGCCCCTCCATCCACTAAAACCACCGTAATCATGGAAAGCGATATCCCTGCTTCTTCAGGTCCTTTAAATCTAGTTGAAGTCAATTATGACGATCTTTTCGACTCTGTTGAAACGGAGAAACTATCCGAAGCTCTTGTGTCACCAGCGGCTCAACAACAACACGCTGATGTTTTGGGTCCATCTCTATCTGAAGTAGCATCTCTAAATACTTTCACCTCTCCAGTTGAGGCGGAAAGCTCTACTCCGGATCAAGCATCAACGATCGAGGTTCCAGTACTTGAAGATGCTCAAGTTCCTATCCACAGAAAATCATTACCAGCAGACGTATCTTCGGATTCGGATGATGAAGTCATAGAGAGAATTGACACTAGAACGGATTCAAGGATTATCACTCTCCCATCCGCAATCAAGGGGGAACCTTCTCAGGTTCTAGAGGAACTCCCATCAGTAATCCAGGGGGAACCTCTCCAAACTGCTCAAGAAAACTCCATTCTTGTTCCAACAAGTGAAGATGATTCTGCTGGGTGTTCTCAAATCCAGTGGGATCTGCCATCTCCAACCGACGAAACTTATGATATTGAAGACATTCCCTCTACCGCAGCTGCTGATCATCTGATGCCTTGTCTACACATATAGACGAAGGACCACCCACCAGGTCAAATTATTGGCAACCCATCCACAGGTATCCAGACTCGATCTTCTAAGGCCTTATATGATCATTGTCACTATGCAGCATTTATGTCCTCAGTTGAGCCATGATCGATCAAAGAAGCATTATTGGAACCTGATTGGATATCCGCAATGCAAGAAGAACTAGAAGAATTCAAAAGAAACAAGGTATGGCAACTCATTCCCATACCGCAAGGCCACACTATTGTTGGTACAAGATGGGTGTTCAAGAACAAGTTAGATGAATCTGGTGCGGTCATCAGAAATAAGGCAAGACTAGTTGCAAAGGGCTATAGTCAACTTAAAGTTGTTGACTACGATGAAATGTATGCTCCAATGTCAAGAATGGAAGCCATCCGAATCTTCTTAGCATACTCAGCCCACAAAAACGTCAAGGTATACCAAATGGACATTAAGAGTGCTTTTCTAAATGGGGAATTAAAAGAGGAGGTTTATCTTCAGCAATCTACCGGCTTTGAAAGTATTGAATTCCCTGACCACTGCTACAAGCTTAAAAAAGCAGTCTATGGTCTGAAGCAAGCCCCAAGAACTTGCTATGCGACTCTTTCTGAATTTCTATTCTCTTCAGGTTACAAAAGAGGAGTGATTGATCCCACTTTATTTCGAAAAGCAAATGGTGACCATCTAATGCTTATACAAATATATGTGGATGATATCATCTTCAGATCGACTGATCAAGGAATGGTGGATGAATTTGCTAAGCTCATGACCAACAAATTTCAAATGAGCATGAATAGAGAGATTGATTTCTTTCTAGGTCTTCAAGTGAAACAAATTCAGCAAGGGATATTCATTCATCAAGAGAAATACACCACTAAACTATTGAAGAAGTACTCAATGGATAATTGTTCTTCGGTTAAGGTCCCCATGGCCTTCGGATATAACATCTATGTTGATCCCTCTGGCGAATCTGTGGATCACAAGACTTATAGAGGCGTCATTGGCTCTCTAATGTACCTCACCGCAAGCCGACCAGACATTGTCTTTGCAACCAGTGTATATGCAAGATATCAGGCTGACCCAAAAGTGTCACATATGACCGCAGCCAAACAAATTCTCCGGTACTTGAAAGGAAGCAAATCTCTTGGTCTATGGTACCCTGCAAGCAATGACTTCAATCTTCAAGCATTTACCGATGCAGATCATGCCGGATGCAAACTTGATCGAAAAAGCACCTCAGGTGGATGTCAATTTCTGGGAGGAAGATCTTCAGCTGGTCCTCAAGAAAACAAAGTTTTGTATCATTGTCTACCGCAGAAGCTGAATATGTGGCCGCAGCCAGCTGTTGTTCTGAAGTCTTATGGATGAAGACACAACTGCTAGACTACAGATACAGAATGCTGCGGATACCAATCTACCTTGACTCTAAAGGTTCCATAGCGATTTCTCATAATCCTATTCAGCACTCCAAGACGAAGCATATTGAACTACGGTATCACTTCATCAAAGACCACATTCTGAAAGGTAACATTGAACTCATCTTTGTCCATACTCATGAAGAGATTGTTGATGTATTTACAAAAGCACTTGACTTTACCAAACTCAACGTGTTCTTACAAATGTTAGGAATGATGAATCCAGACCCTCAATTCTTCTTGAATTGATAGGCACCATAGACCATCTTTGGTCTCCATTGCGGTCCTAACTGAAAGTTATTTATAATAAATGGTTTTGGTACATCATGTGTACCGCAACCATATATTATATTTATCCTTCACTGGTCCTTCTTGTTTGTTATTACTAACCTAATGTACTGCAGCCATATATATACTCATCCGCAATGGCAAAGGATCCATCCGCAATGATGTGTCCATCCGCAGTCACATTAATTGATTTTCAGACTGTTACATTCTTTTGAAAAACAAAAAAAACAACATGGTGTGCTATTTAATGATCCTTCATTAAATAAAAACATTCTTTGAGAAACTGTCTCATTCTCTTTTAATATGTCCTTTCCTATTACCCTAAAACATCACATCTGCTACAACTTCCCCTTTACCCAACAGATTGTTCTCACCCTCACCACATGTTCACCAGACGTGGTATCAAATCTGACATTTCATTAAATGCAAACCCATTTTGGTAAACCCCAAATTCAAATTTAATCCCTCTTTTATCAATATGTGGCTGAGATTAAAGACCCTAATTCAAAAGATAAACCCAAACGTTTTTAACCAAATTCACTTAGGTCAAAAACGTTTCCCACTCCCTTAAGCCACTATAAAACCCCTTTCTTCTCCACAAAGAAAAGTTTATGCTCTCTAAACCTTAACCTTCTCTTGCATTCTACCTTTCTTCTTCAAAGCTTCTTCAAACTTTCAACAATGGTGAAATCCAATGTATCGAAGAAACAATCCAAGGCATCTGGATCAGTAAACCCTACTGGTTCATACTCTCCCACAATTGCTTCGAGCAATTTCAGAGCTTTGTTTGAAGAACAACCTTTCTACAATGCTCCCACAAAACTAATGATCAAGTTCCTGAAGAATCACCCTCTGTTTGGCCCCTTCGATGCTTTCACAGACGTTGTCCCAATCACAACCCTTTTCAAATGTGCCTTTTCCGCCTATCTCCCACTCGAAAAGCCCCAAGAAGTTCATCTCAACCTGATTAACGATTCTTTGGTCATTCTGTCCAAAGAAAGGTTTCTTACTGCCATTAACCTTCTGTTTCATCCCTCCATCAAGATCTTCACTCCATCCATGGTGGACATTACTTCGGCACTTTACCAAATGGGATATCAGAAAAAGATCAAAGGAATTTGTGAATTCAAGAAGAACCAATTGCCTGCAGTATGGCAATTTGTGTGCCACTTCGTCATCTGCAGTCTATCCGGCAGAGCCGGAGGCATGGATAATATGGGACTCAAACTTTTAGAGCTGGTGTGGAGTATCTTCACAGTTCATGACGTGAACTACGGACAGATCCTATGGGATGACATCCTTCAATACATTCCTAAGGAGAGCCAAAGGGAGAACCCAACCGAACTCACTTTCGCAAGGTTTTGGTCCCTCTGCATTTCAGACCTTCATGCGGATGCATGGATCGACATGGTCAGTGACATCAACTTCTTTGTCACCAAGGATCTCAAAAGGTACAATCCTTCCTCTGATCAATCAATTTTTGCACCAATCCGAAGACTTCCTACCCACATTCTTTCTACCCTCGGTCTTGAGACTACTAATGTCTCAGACCACATTGAGGCTATGGAAGGTATTGACCCATACCTTCCTACCCCACCTCTTCAAAATCCATCCGCAATCCTTAACCCTGAAGGCACCGCAGTCCCTTCTTCCACTACTCTCTCCAACATTTCTCAATCCCAAAGAAGCAAGCATAAAGTCTCTGCTCTTCATGGCCCCCGCAACACCAAGAAGCAAGGAACTCCTAAAAAGGATGCTTTCAAGCCTTCCAAGCCTTCCAAGAAAAGAAAAACACCACATGTAGTTACTATTTTCGAACCAGGCCAACATGACTCTAGCAGTGACTCTGACGAGGATGATCAACCCATTTCAATCCTCAAGAAATGTAGAACAGATCCCTCTAGCCATATGTGTGACCAGACTGATATCTCAACCTCTCAACAGGCTCCAATAGTCATTGGGATGGCCCCACATCCATTCGAAACTACCATCTTCTACCACTCAAACTCATAAAGTGATTCTGATTCACAGAAACGAGGAGAATCCCCCCTCACCCAGTTCAATCCTTAGACGATAATACTGGTTCTTTCCCTAAAGTCTCCAGGGCTTCCCAACAACATTTCTTTTCTCTTGAGGAGTTGAACTCCATCCTTTTGAACGTAACCCATACACTGCAAATACCTTCCCAACCATCCAAGGCCAAACTTGACCACGGGTCAAGGAGACCAAGGAAGCTCGGGAAATCATACTCTGCTTACATCTGTAATAGGTGGTTTAGGCACGGTGAGCACATTTGTGCAAGGATTCATGGACCCGAAGGACACTTCCGTGCGATATAAAGGATTTGACGGTGAAGACTCCATTGATTCTTGGTTGAATTACAATCCAGTAACAGAAGCCGAGATTCAGAAATATGCCGCTTTTCGTAGGACATTCCAAGCACGCAAAGATCAACAAGTCAAGAAACAGCAGCAAAAGGAACAAGAAATCCAAGTTATGGCTAAGTATTGGGCAGATGCAATTAACAATGCCCATACTGTAGCCACCATTTTGAAAGTTAAAGACTAGATGTCTGAAATGGTCGAAACCTTCCGCAAGGCTCAGGAAGCAACTGCTGATCATAATACTTCCAAAGTTCCTCCCACTCCCACTGTCCAAGGATCACAAGACGAAGGACCCAAAATACAACTGAGCTCAGCTCCCACCTTCGGATTTGATGATGTTGATCTTTAAGAGGTAAACAAACCCTCTCCCTCTGATGATGGTCTTATGATGTTCGATGAAGAAGAAGAATCCAGTGGCTCTCATCATTCAACATCTAAGCCCAAAGAGAAGAAGAAAAAGAAGAGGAATGTTGTCACTAGGAAAGAATTTTTGAGCCTTCTAGCCAAGGTTGATCAAATCCTTGCTGCGGTCAAGCCAACTCAACCGCAACCAGAAGATATCCCCGGACCGCAGTCATTGAAGGAACGGATAGAGCGATTGGAAACTCATGAGAGATTGGCTGTTGAGTGTATCTACCTCAAGGTTGAAATAGGAATCCGGTCCCTTGACAACAATAGACAAGCAGATAACAAGGACTTCATGGCTGCTGCGGAACGCCTCATCTCTGAGGTAACCGCAATCAAGAAAGATCTTCAAGCAGTCGTTGCGGATCAAGCTTACCAATCTCAAAAGCTGATTACTGAGACTCACACTGCCTATGAGTCCATGATTGTAGTCCTTCAAACTACAATCAACCGCCTGCAGCGATCCTTGTCTACAAATTTCCATGGTCCCGAAATCCTTCAACTCACCAAGGAAATTCACAGGCTACTCTTCAACCCACCATCCCCAACAATCAACAACGGGCAAAAGCCCTCAAAGCTCAATTTCAAGAAGTTTTTGCCAAAGTTGATGGCCTTCGTCAATGGCTTGAGGAGGCTCCGGGTCTGAAATCATCAAGAATGGGAGGTGAAGAAGAAGTCCATCACTCCAACCACTCCATCTCACAACATCAAACTCCCCCCATCAGTAAAGAAACAATTCCTACACCGCAACCATCTCATCATACTCCACCTCACAACTCTCCACCGCAAGAGGAAAACACTCGTGAGAAACCAGAGAATCCCCTCACTTCAAAACTCTTGCGGAGCACATGTCTTCTCCGAGCTCAAATGACTCACCTGCCACCACCCAAAGGAAAAAAGATTGGAAGGCAGCCAAACTTACTGAGCTCATATGGAGAGAATGCGGTTTTGATACAATCATGGATGAGTCCTTGATAAATTCTTCGATCAATCCTCACCGCAGACTGCTTGATGATGATTACACTCCTCACCTCACCTATGTGGAACCCCCTTCAGATGGCTACTGGTATGTCTCAATCTCTCCAAATGCCATATACTTCACAGTTTTTGAGCAATTCGACCGCTGCCTTCGAGACTCCAAAAGGCTGCCAATGGAATTTGAGAGACTTAGTCTTTTTTATGCTAAGCATGCCTCTCCCATTGAGAATATATGGTCTAACGATAGACCATCCGCAGTCAAGAACTACAAGATCAGGAAGTTCATGAAGGCTGATTTCATCCAGTACTTTCTGACTAGAAGTGAACACGACTATGTACGCACCCAGGCTGATTTCCCCTGTATGAATCTGGAAGAAGTCTTTCTCATTGCAAAGGTGTTTCAACACAAGTCGAAGAAGAACACGAAGATGAAGATTGAACTTGAAAGGTCTAATACTTTCTTGAAGGAAATAGTTTGTGATTTTGCTAAAATCGACGCTGACATCTACCCACCATTTCCAAGAAATTCGATCTACCACCTCTTGACCCCGCACCAATGCCTACCGAAGGCTATGAAGAGAGATACTTAGGTGCAACCAACTACCCTAAACTTGGAGTAATTTTCAAAAGGAAGTTCGACAATGTCAAATACTTCATTCCTATGACTGCCATGCATCGCCTCACCAGGAAGCAACTTGATATCTGCCGAAACGCAATTGAAAAATCAAAGCACACTACTGCAGAAGTCAAGTTCGAGATCTTCAGAAGAATCATCTGGATGGAAAAGATCAGGAAGTTTTGGTGGATCCTGATCAAGTTTCTTAATCTTGATAGCTGATCAAAAGTTAAAGAGGTCACTTAGGGGTAAATTGTTGAATCATAAAAAGTGACCCTCTTGAACTTCATCTACCGCAAC
Organism: Lactuca sativa; assembly: GCF_002870075.4. Lineage (NCBI taxonomy): Eukaryota > Viridiplantae > Streptophyta > Magnoliopsida > Asterales > Asteraceae > Lactuca > Lactuca sativa. The sequence goes on along the minus strand of NC_056627.2, from coordinate 112,152,954 downwards.
CGTCAAGCCCCCACAGTCAAGACTCTTTCATCAGCAACCACATCCGCAGTCTCTATATATCACAGTCTCTTCACTAGATTACTTTACTTGTCCTTTTGTAATACTCTCTATTGTCAAGTATGCCTTGCATGGCTACTCTTAGAGATGTAATCTAGCTTACTTCTTGAGTCTCTATAAATAGAGCTCATTCTATTGTATTAAATATATGCATCTATTCTGAATACACATCTCTGAAGTTATGTTTTCTATTCACACTTCTTACTCTCTCCTAATCGATTACAATCTCTCTTCGGAGCAAGTCTTTTGTGACTTAAACACTAAGTTTGATCTCATTTATTAACTTGGCTTGAATGCATTCCTCATTATGAATCAGCTTATATGTATAGTTGATATAACAATTGTTGTCATTTCCATTTCTTTACTTTTCCGCAACTAACTCTCTAACTATCTAACAGTAAATATTATTTTTGAGCTTTTAGATCCTTCGAGATTAACTATTCTGCAATATACTTGTTCTAACGTTTGTTCAAGTGTGTCTCAAAGTTTTTCTCTCAACACACACGAAAGCAGTAAAGAAAGATTTTATGGAATCACATCTCAAACAATTGATGAAACACTAAATCTCGACAAACTGACCGAAGATAAATCTCTTTAGGTACTTTGGTTTAGAAAAATTACATCTTAAAATCATAGATAACTGCTCACACGGATTTATTTATTCATGTTCATCGATTTCTAAAATGATTAGGTTCATGTGACTGTTATTAATCCTTTAGCAAACAAGTCAATTCAAGAAGTGATCAGTTGATTAAACTAACAAGTTTCCTAGTGTTCAATTTGAATCAAGCAAGACTTGTAATAATAGTTAATCAAATTGGCTGGTTCAATTAACTCATATGTTGTTGGTCATCACACATGCTCACACATTAATTTACTTATTTTTTTAGTTAACCCTAGGTTATGTTCACAACACTAGGCTTACAATCTTGTTTTCACAAAACCATAAGATTCAAGTAATCAAGCATATGTTCATACAACTCAATATACTTAGTCATCAACAGAAAATAATTGTGATTAACACATAAGGATATTTGAACAATCTTAACAAGATTAATTAAATACAAATAAAACAATCCTAATAGAAATTAATCCACAAAATCAATGGTTCATCTAATCATAAACACAAAGCAAAGGGTTTTAACAGTCAAATCAGAAAATAATTGCATATAGAAGCATGTTCGAACATTAATATTGGTCGGAACAACGAACCACATGATTATCGACATGAATATGCTCTCTAATCCTTCAGATCTTTGCTCCTGTCAGCTTAACGGCCTTTCGACCGCCTTCTAGATCCTCAAAATAGCTTTTTGGGGGTTTATAATCGTAGGAATCACTCTAGGTTTTAGTATCTCTGTTTAGGGCTAATTTTCAGCTCTATTTATTGTTTTCAGCGTAAAAACATGTTGGAATAGGGTCTAAGGCTGCAACTATATTAGGCAAGTATTTGACCCGGTTGTGCATGGTCCTTTTGGGTTGCCTTCACCATAGCAACTTCATACGATGATTTATTGTGAGAGAGTTAATATTATTAATATATTATCGGAATAATATAAAGAATAATATATTGTTATTTGATTAAATATAAGTCATAGAATTAATTGGAATTAATTTGGCGACTTAAAGAGATTAATTAAATAAGAGGGTATAAACTGTCAATTGTTTGACAGTTAAGCTTTAGACTGTAAATCCATATAGATATACAAGGGACGGATTCTAGAAGCTAGGATAGCTTCAAAATCGTCCATGACTTATCTATGGAATGGATTTGGATAGCCTTAAGAGAAGATTATCTAATTAGGGTTTAGGTTGTAACCCTTAAGGAGTCTACAAGTATAAATAGACCACATAGCTAAGGAAAATCGTCACCTCACCTAAAGTAAGAGAACCCTGGCCGATTTCCTCCCCTCTCCTCTCTCCTAAATCAACTTTCTTGCTATTGGTATTTGTAAGCCATTAGAGGAGTGACAGTTGTGACTCTAGAAGCTCCAAGACAACAAGATCAACAAGGAATTCAAAGGTATGGTTCTAGATCTGTTTCAATGTTATTATTTAACCTAATTAGTCATTAGAAGTCTTGGATTCAAAGCATGTTTATTTAGAAAGCCTAGATCCAAGCATTAGGGTTTTGCATGCGCACATAGGAAAGTTCTTATGGCTAAAACCCATAAGTGGTATCAGAGACTAGCTTGGTTTTCATTAAATTGTTGCTTGATTAACTGAAACTAAACTGCAAAATTCGATTGTTGTGTTTCTGAGACATGGACTCGGCGAGTCGAGGCGTCAGGAATGGCCAAATTCGGGATTTTTTCATAATTATCTTATGGAAACTTACCTTAATCATATTAGATCAACTTCAATCCGATTTTTTGATATATATGACTATTATCTTGATCTAATTAAAGATATTTTTCAACTAATAAAATATTTAATTTCCTTATATGATAATTAATTAATTATTTTGATTATTTTGGTAATTATCTTGAAAGGAATCTTGAATAAAATCAAATATAGATAATTAGGATATTAATTGTTAATTGGAATTATTTGTTATTTGATCCTCCATGTTTTAAATGTTTAAAACTTGTCCTCAAGTTTTGAAATTTATATTTTGTGATTAAAAGTTTTAATTTAGACAACTTAAATTTCAAAACCTAGATTTTAAAAGATTTAAAATACAACCCTATGCTAATATGATATTACTAGAATAATATATATATGTATAACTAAATTCTAGTCTTACCGTTAGTAGGCCTCATTCACGAAGCCGGTCTATAAGGTGGGTATAAGGTTGCGGCCTATAAAATGGCGCTTAATGGGTGTACACTCACACCCACCGCTTGCTTGATTGGTGGAGGGTCGTTAGCCGAACGGGTAGGATAGGGCAACTTCATCCTCTCATTAAAAGTATAATAAGTAATACAAAGTAACTACACATTTTTTAAAATTTCTCAATCTTAGTTACTTTAGGAAAAGTGAATTGATGCAATCCCATGAAATTACACTTTGCACCCTTGCTAAGAAGTTAGTGGAGCGTGTGTGGTTTACCGGCACACTAATTGGTTCTAAGCAAAGGTGGCAAAGGGTGATTCATTGTTTATCATAGTTCGATGGAGCGTGTGTGGTTTACCGGCACATCGAATAGGTGATCGTTACAATGAAGGCACCATGTGAATTTGCATGGTAATTCACACCCGCTTTGTGATCCTCGGTATCCCAGTCACAAACAAGAGGGGCATATCGAGATTTAAACATGCCATTGAATAGTTTCAATGAATCTCATCCGAACCTAGGAATTCTCAATACATTTAGGACTAATAGTTAAGTTTTATGGTGGAGAATTAGTGAATCGTCATTCACTTACCTTCAATTTATTTGCATGTTAGATTACGACATCCCTTTTCTAGTATGTAAATGTTATTGTTGGATCCTAGCCCTAATTTTCTTATTGGGTGATAATTAGGGATTCTTATTCTAATCTATCTTTGTCCTTTCTATTTGTAGATGTCGAACGCTAACAACGCTGCTGCTAGTTCTTTCACGTTGATGAGCCTTTGCCAAAAGGTCACCTTCGATGGAACGAACTTTACCGAATGGATAAGATACATTTGCACCATTGCTCGCTATGAGGATAAGGAGTATGTCCTCTATGAGAAGCTTGAGAAGATCAACCCCGAAATCGCTACTCTGGCTGAAATCACCGCTTTTGAAACTCATGAGCGAGATGCAATGAAGGTACATTGCATCATGATTGCCACCATGAACTCCGAATTCCAAAAGTCCTACGAGGACATGTACCCGTACGAGATGCATCAAGATTTATTGGAGAGATACCACCAAAACGCGAGACAAGAGCGTTATGAGATTTTCACCAACATGATTTCCGCTAAGATAGGTCATGGAGAGTCTCTTACCGTGCACCTGCAAAAGATGCAAAGGTATGTCGACCGCCTTCGCAAGTTAAATGTTGACTTTGGGGAAGACTTGGCGATCGACATGGTGCTTCACTCTTTGCCTCCGATGTACAACCAATTTAGGATGACCTACCACATGATCAAAGAAGAGGTCACCCTAAGCAAACTCCAAGGTCTCTTGAGGGTTGCTGAGAGCAACTTCAAAGACAAGTCTGTTGCACCAACTCCCAATCCGCATGTTGCTCCTGTCTTGGCTATTGGTCAAGGAAAGGGAAAGAAGAGGAAAGATTCATCGAATCCACATACATCGGTATGTATTAGGTCCAATAGACCCTCACCCCTTTCACATGTACTCGTGAAGGGTGACTTAGTCATCTTTCCAAGTAAACAAGACTCGCACGTGTCATCTTCCCTAAGGTCGAATGACTCAAACACTCCATCCTTTTGGAGTTGGGCTATGCGTTTCTTGTTGACATGTCCAAGACGACAATGCCACAAGGATGCTTTATCCATACTAATGGAAGAATCTATGTTCAAAACATCATTTCCTAAGTTATCAACAATCATAACAGTTTCATAAATTCCATTACATGGTATAACTTCAAAGTAACGAGTGACCATCCTGAAACATCAGGATGGTCACTCGTTACGAGGACAAGGACCTAATACATCCATTGGACTCTCAAGGACAGATTCCTTATCCTCGTAACGAGTGACCATCTTGATGTTTCGGATCCAATCCATAAATTTGGAACCATCAAAGATGACTCTCCCACAACGGTTCATGAGAGAGAATGAGCCGGTAGGGTTTGAGCCAAAAGCAGCATTGTTGGAAGACATCTGAAAAAGAAGAAAGACAAGTTTAGATTAGATATAAAGATAGTCCTTAATAAGACACCCAGATGTAGTATTAAGGATAGGACCTAACACAATATTTTATAACTTAGAAGAGGGATGTTGTAATCCAAGATATAAAATATTTAAAGGTAGATGAAATATGATTCACCAATTTCCACAATGAAAAACAAAATGTATTATTAGTTTTTTAAATGGTTTTGAAACTCCTAGATTCTTTGAGATTAACTGAACTTTTCAATGGCATGTTTCAATCTCGAGTGTGCCCTTCAAGTTTTGTGACTGGGATGCTGAGGACCACAAAACAAGGTGTGAAGTAACCATGCAAATTACTTGGTACTCTTAAAGTTTATCACCTAACCAATGTGTTGGTTAACCATATACGCTCCACCGATCTATGATAAACCTTAAGCCACTCTTTGCCTATCTTGTTAACTCCAAGTTAGTGTGCCAGTTAATCACACACGCTCCACTAACGACTTAATCAAAGTGCAAAGTGTAATTTCATATATTAGCACCTTATTCACATTTTCCTAAAGTAACTAAGATTGGGAATTTATAAAAAGACATTTAGTTACTTTACATTCATCATACTTTTAATGATGATTAAAGTCATTGTCCTACTTGTTCGGCTAACGACCCTCCACCAGTCAAGGAAGCAGTGGGTCAGAGTAGACACCCATTAAGCTGCCATTTTATAGGAAACAACCTTATACCCCCTTATAATGGTTGAATTTTAAATTTTAGAATTCTAGGGGTTGGAACTAAAGTTTTAAAGTGACTTTACATGTTCCAAAACTTGAGGGAAAGCTTTGTAACTTTCAAAACTTTTCATCTTTCATAACTTATGAGTTAATGGTTTATTAAAATGAGAGACTTTTTGTTGGGCTGAAGTTCTGTTTTATGTTGCGTCTTTTGGGCTCGTTAGATTAGCCTTTGTATTCTCCGGTTTGGGCCTGTCCAACCGAGAGCCTTTTATGTATTGTATATAAGTTATCGCTTGCATGCATATTAGGTTAAGATTCAAGATTTCAGTTTTAGCATTCCAGAGTCTTACGATATTGCTCTCTTGTAATCTTCCAATCCTTTACAGTTGATGTTCTTAATCGAGCTCTTCTAAGGATTTTATTTAATCATTCGACTCGTTTGATTCAAGCTGTTTGTTCTTATTATTGCGTTCTGCCTTGTTATTAATATAGTGTTCTTGCTGTTTCATATTGATATACTTGTTCAAGATCTAATCGATCTTCATAGATTAAAAGTTGTTTTAATCCCATCAATTGGTATCAGAGCAGGAGGCTGTGTAATCGATACACATCTTTTCTGTGAAAAAGATTTCCATTAGGGTTTTCCGCAATCATCGATATTTATTGAGCCGTCATCTTAATTGACGTATCTTAGTATTTATTGTTTTGCCCTAATCTGCTTTATTACAAGTCTGATCTTTGAACAGGTTATTACGATCATAATGGACGCAACGCAATCAAACCCTATTAATATTTCCAACAGCATTGGTTCGACGACAAAGATTCCAATCTTATACACCCATGACTATGAAGTGTGGGCACATCATTTTGAAGATTACGTGATTGGATCGGAGGACAATGGTTTTCTCATATGGGAAGCCATTATCAATGGACCGTTTTCTCATTCCACGACATCCAGAGTTATTAAGACACAAAAAGAATACAACGATCTGCTTAAGGACGTGACGAATATTGCGCAAGATGAAAAAGACAAATTTCAGTGCAATATTAAGGCACTGAGGCTGATCAGATTCGCCCTTCAGTCCGACACTTTCAGACTGGTCAGCTCATGCACTACGGCGAAGGAAGTGTGGGATAGACTTCGCGAACTGTACTCCACAGACGAAGATCTTGAACATTCTATTCAAACCTTGCTTCTATCTGAGTTTGGAGAATTCAGGCAAGGGGCTGAAGAAACTGTGACCCAGACGTTTGATCGCTTCAATCATCTTCTCAGCAAGATGATCAAACACGACATTGAAAGGAAGCTCATCGAACAAAAGGTTACTTTCTTGAACGGACTGCGATCTGAATGGAGAGCAGTTGTTTCCACCGTCAAAGCACATGAACAATTTAAATCATACTCATTGGCAAAACTGGTGGGTATTCTAAAGTCCCAAGAGAAGATTGTGGTTCAAGAGAAAAATGTTGTCTCTAGTCTTGGTTCGTTGGCCCTCCTATCTAAAAGCAAAGCTGTGATGGAGGATGAAGAGCTCAATTTAGAAGAATATGACCTCTCAACTGAGGATTATGCCATGATGGTATCCAATCCTAAGAGGTTCATAAAGAAGAGATTTCCCAACAACAAAAACCGAAACTGGCAGGGGAGTTACAGCTCTGAAAAGGCGAACAATGAACCGAAGGCTGAGGAGTCCAAGAAGGAACCGAAGGCAGATGGCGATTCTGGAGTAAGCTGTTTTTACTGTGGTGGCAAGAACCACTATGCTAAGGACTGTATTCTTAAAAAGATGGCTGAAAAGGATGACGGAAAGGATGAGGAAGCCGTGCTGCAGAAGAGATTGGATGAGTTGAGAAAGAAAAAGTCTACCGCTAACCCTTCTATTAATGCTCTTATTGTCCAGGGTTCGGTTAACGACGATGAGTTCGGTAGCACCGAAGTTTGGTCTACTGACTCAGAAGACGAAGAAGTGAGGAAGCCTACTCATGGAAAGGTTTATATGGCTAAGGAGGAAAGCAGTGGTGGAAAATGCTTCATGGTGTCAAGCGCATCTCAGATGAGGGGATACAATACCGATGGAGGAAGCAATGGACCGAAGGTGCAGGAAGATATGTGCTTCACGGCCAAACCACTCAGCCAACAGTTCAATGAGCTTGATGAACTGATAAAGAAGGTACAATCTGTTTTCATTTCATCTAAAGTACCATCATCCTCATATGAGAAAGAACTAAAAAACGTTAACACAAGAATTTCTCATTTAGATAGTAGCTTAACTCAAACTCGAGTCACCAATTCTAACCTGACTGATCAACTAAGCAGGGTGGCGTCGAAGAGTGAGGAGCGGCGTATGTGGATTGAGTTAAAAGAGTCGGAATTAATTAAAGTCAAAGACGAAAACATTTATTTGCAGAGAGACAATTTGAAATTGTTAAAACAACGAAATGTTTTTTGTTTAATAGCTAAACGTTTATATTCCAATATTACTCAGCTTCACTTAGACTGTGAGATAGGCAAGAAGATCCACCGTATGATTTTACCATTCCTAGAATTCAAGGAGGATGAAATTGATGCCGAAGCTTACAATTGCGAAAGTGTGATTTCGTCTGATGATGTCAACCCAAGTTATCAGATTGGACTGGACAAAATTGAGTCCTTCATTAAATCCAAAGACCATAAGGACATGCTCAAAAATCTTTTGAACGAAAATGACAGACTTAAACTGAGAACCGAAACCATACAAAAGTTTGACTCTCTAAACGCCAAAGTAAGCTCAGAAAATAAAATCGATGTTGAAAATGCATCTGAGCTTAACGAGGACGAAAACATGAGTGAAATTTCTGTAGAGGATACGGTTGACTGCTCAGAATTTGTTAAAAGCGAAACTAAAAACCACAAAAATCTTATTTCTGAAAATTCAGTTGAATTTGCTAGATTGTCCCAACAAAAGTCCCCGAAATTAGTAGAAAAGGCTGTTGTGTATCAAAAAGTCAGAACCACTCCGAATCAGGTATACAAAGTGACTGGAGTAACAGAACATCAAACAGCTGAACTCATGGCTATTGTTAACGAAGACAATGCTGATGGCTGTGATGAGTTCTTCTGGGAAGCTCCTATTGACAATGGGAATGAAACCGTCGGACTATCTGAAAGAACCTCTTGGATGAAGAAAGGGAGATACATACCTGAACCCTTGAACAAGCCTGATAATTTCAGTGAACCAAGCACAAGTGGTACAAAAGATACTCCTCAAGAGGTTGATTGTTCAGCAAAAGAAGATATTCCTTCTACGCCAACAGCCCGAAGTGAAACTTCATCAGATACTCCTTCCACTTTCTCAGGGCAAACTGAATCTTCTTCAAACATTCCCTCTGCTCCCTCAGCTCAAAGAAAAACTCCTAAAGTTCAAAAGGAACCAGCAAAGGTGACATCAAAAGCGAAAGCGAACGTTCATCATCAACCTAAACAGATGAGGGATAAAAAGATAGAAAGGAACCTAAGATACAGGAAAAACCTTTCTGAAAGGAAACAATTCTGGCACTCCCAGAATGCATACTATTCACACAAAGACAAGAATCTGAAGTATGAAAATACCAACCGAAAGCAAAGGTTCGGTTCGCAAGAAGATACCAACCGAAAGTCAAGGTTCGGTTCGCATGAAAATCCCAACCGAAAGCAAAGGTTCGTTTCTGAAAAGGATTTCAACCGAAACCAAAGGTTCGGTTCCAAGAACAACTCCAACCGAACTCAGAGGTTCGGCTCTGAAGTCAGACGAGAACAAGACTCAAAGGTTAAACCCACCAACGATCAAAAGCAAAAGGGTCACCTAGAGTCATCAGCAAGGAAGTCCTCCCCATCCAAATTCTCTCGTTCTAACTCTTCTCGTCATTCTACTTCTACTCATTCATCTCCATCTTGCTCTAAAGCTAATCCCACTTTTCCTCAAAAACCTCAATCATCAGCTGAACAGAAGGGAAAGCGAAAGGTCGATGAATCCAAGCCTGAGCCCACAGGAAACCAACCTAATCTTAACAAAATAAAAGTATTCACCATTAAAAGGAAAGATGAAACAACTTTTATTAAAAGAACATATCTTGTTGACATCTCTCTAACTATTCCTGTTCCCATGAAAACCTCACATGGACCCAAGAAACTTTGGGTTCCTAAATCTGCTTAATTTTTGCAGGTTATAAGTGACGAGCAGTTTGACGAAGAATGGTACATCGACAGTGGCTGCTCGCGTCACATGACAGGGAGGAAAGAGGAACTCAGGGAATACAGATCTCTTGCAAATGGTGGCAACGTTAAGTTTGGAAATAACTCTTTCGGCACCATAAAGGGATATGGGATGATAACGAATGGTGATTTTACCATTAGGAAGGTGGCCTATGTGGAAGGACTTCAACACAACCTCATCAGTGTATCTCAGCTTGTTGGAGGTACAGGTCTCAAAGTTTCATTCGATGATGAAGGTTCTAAAATCATAGAGAAAACGACAAAGAAAGTGATTCTGAAGTCAGAGCGAAAGGGTGAAATGTTTCCGCTGAACATGAAACCCATCAAAGGAAACCCAGCAATATGTCTGCTATCAAAAGCTCAATCCGACGAAAGCTGGTTGTGGCACAGAAGACTCTCTCATCTAAATTTCAAAGATATCAACCGACTTGTCACTGGAGGTCATGTTAGGGGTCTTCCATTGCTCAAGTTTGACAGAGAGCATTTATGTGCTGCATGTGAAATGGGAAAGCAGAGTCGTCAAAGTCACCCATCCATAATTAACACAAAAGTTGTTGAACCACTCGAATTGCTTCATATCGATTTATGTGGTCCTTCATCTATTGAAAGCATCGGTGGTAGCAAGTACATTCTTGTTGTCGTTGATGACTTCTCTAGATTTACATGGGTGTTCTTTCTAAAGCTCAAATCTGAAGCGACTCAAAAGCTGAAAGTGTTTATCAAGCAAATTGAAGTCCAGCTCAAGAAGGTCGTTCGCAACATCAGGAGCGACAATGGTCTCGAATTCAAGAACAGGGAGTTTGAAGAGTTTCTTGCAGAAAAGGGAATTAGCCATAATTTCTCAGCTCCCTACACACCACAGCAGAACGGAATAGTCGAAAGACGAAACCGATCTCTGTGTGAAGCTGCCCGAACTATGCTAAGTTTCGCTTCCTTACCTCTTTATTTTTGGGCTGACGCTATTTCTGCTGCTTGTTATACACAAAACAGGTCCTATCTCAACAAGCGATTCACGCTCACACCATATGAGATATTAAACAACAGGAAGCCCAATGTGAAATTTTTCCACGTTTTTGGCTCAAGGTGTTTCATCTTTAACTCTAAAGAACACCGCAACAAGTTTGATGTCAAAGCTGACGAGGGAATCTTTCTGGGTTACTCACTCGCTTCAAAGGCGTACAGGGTCCTAAACAAACGATCAAGAAGGATTGAAGAGACATACTATGTGACCTTCGACGATAGCTATGTCAAGAAGCTACAGGCCATAGATGACACTGCCAGGGAAATCTTCCCTCAAACTGGTCAAGTCACAGTCTCAATCGCCAATATGTACGAGAATTTTCTGGATCTCTTTGATGAACCGGAAAAAGCTTCTCTCTCCGAAGCAGGTGCAGCCGACAACAAAATAGATCATATGAAGCAGATTGTCGAAGATGCTGCAAGAAGAATGCATGAAGAAGAATCGCCTACTAATGAATCTCCAACCAACAATGCTTCAGTCGAGGGGGAGCCAAGTTCTCATGTCGAGGGGGAGCCTAGCTCACATGTCCAGGGGGAGCCAAGCTCTACTACTTCAACCGAAGGTCCTTCATCAACCGAAGGTAACTCTCCAACCGAAGGTGCCCCTCCAAACGAAGGTGCTTCAATGCCTGAAAATCCAGCACCACAAGAAACCCCTGAACCTCGTGTCTCTCAAGACTCATCAATTGAGGGGGAGCATGATGATATGACGCTTGATTTCGATTGCCAATCTGAACCTGAAGAGATGATCAACGCTGAACTAGATCCATGCTTTGATCCGAATTACCCTCCTCTTACAAAATGGACCAGAGATCATCCTATCTCTCAAGTAGTTGGTGATGTATCTGAAAAGGTTCTGACCCGATCTCAACTGAAGGCAAAACAGACATCCTTATTCTCAAAGGTTGAGTTTTGTATGTTTAACTCATTTGTATCAAAAGTTGAACCGAAGACAGTGAACACTGCCCTCGATCACTCTGATTGGGTTCAAACAATGCAAGACGAACTAAACGAGTTTGAAAGGAACAAAGTCTGGCGCCTCATTCCAACTCCTCCGGATGCTTCGGTTGTTGGTCTCAAATGGGTTTTTAGAAACAAAATGGACAAGGAAGGTAATGTCATAAGGAACAAGGCTCGTCTGGTTGTCAAAGGATACTGTCAGGAGGAAGGAATAGATTACGAAGAGACGTTCGCTCCAGTAGCTAGGCTAGAATCGGTTAGAATATTTCTGGCCTATGCTGCTCACAAAAACTTTGAGGTCTTCCAAATGGACGTCAAGTGCGCATTTCTCAATGGAGAACTTGAAGAAACGGTGTATGTGGAGCAACCTCCTGGGTTCGTGAACGAAAAGTATCCAAATCATTGCTACATTCTGGATAAAGTTGTGTACGGCCTCAAACAAGCTCCGAGAGCCTGGTATGAAACGCTTACAAAATTTTTAAAGATGTCCAAATTCAAACAAGGTTCGGTTGACCCAACCTTCTTTCGCAAAAAGGAAGGTAACCACCTTATGATCGTTCAAATTTATGTCGATGACATCATCTTTGGCTCTACGAATCCCAGCTTAACAGCTGAATTCAGAAAGTTGATGGAGACTAAGTTTGAAATGAGCTCAATGGGTCCTATTAATTTTTTCCTTGGTTTAAATATAAGACAGGGACCCGAAGGCATCTTTATCAATCAGGAAGCTTACACAAAGACTCTCCTAGCAAAGTTTGGAATGATGGGAGACTCAAAAGTCAAAGTCCCAATGGCATTCGGCACCAAACTTACCCCTTCATTGGATAAACCGGCTGTCGACATCACGCTCTATCGTCAAATGATAGGCTCACTGATGTATCTAACTGCTAGCAGGCCTGATATCATGTTTTCTGTATGTTATTGTGCTCGATTTCAGGCTAACCCACGCGAACCTCACATGCTGGCAGTGAAGAACATCCTACGCTATCTCAAGCGAACCGCCTCCTTAGGTCTATGGTATCCATCCAACTCTGGCTTCTTCGTTCAAGCCTATTCTGATGCTGACCTTGGAGGATGTGGACTCGACCGCAAAAGCACAACTGGTGGATGTCAATTTCTTGATGGGAAGTTGGTCAGCTGGCAATCCAAGAAACAAACATGTGTGTCGCTGTCTACTGCTGAAGCGGAATACATTGCCGCTGCATCCTGCACATCACAAGTGATTTGGATCCAGAGTCAACTTCGAGACTATGGACTCAATATGAAGAAGATCCCTCTATATTGTGACTCTGAAAGTGCAATTAGGATCTGTCATAACCCGGTGCAACACTCTAAAACCAAACACATAGCACTGAGGTATCACTTCATCAAAGATCATGTGGAAGATGGAAATGTCGAAGTTCACTTCGTAAGAACCACTGATCAACTGGCTGACGTCTTCACCAAAGCTCTTCCAGAAGCATCATTCAATAAAATTTTGCAAGGGCTAGGTATGATGGAATCAGAGTCAGTACCTCACACTACCTCTCGATCTCAAACGTAAGAAGCGAATCCAACCGAACGTTCGGGTTCGGTTCAACCATTTCACTCGCTCATTTCTTCAAAGGTAGTTTTTCTGAGTTGTATATTTCTTGTGCAAAATTTGTTTTTCTTTATGTGAAAAGTTTTTTTTTATTGCATATCTAAACTCCTTGGTTTCTTAAAAATTTTCCTGAACCGAAACCTCTAGAAGGTTCGGGTTCGGTTTTCCAAAATTTTGTTGAACCGAAACCAACCGAAGGTTCGGGTTCGGTTTTCCAAAATTTTGTTGAACCGAAACCAACCGAAGGTTCGGGTTCGGTTTTTCAAAATTTTTCTGAACCGAAACCAACCGAAGGTTTGGGTTCGGTTTTTCAAAAATTTTCTGAACCGAAACCAACCGAAGGTTCGGGTTCGGTTTCTCAAAATTTTCCTGAACCGAAACCAACCGAACGCTCGGGTTCGGTTTTTCAACTTTTTCCAACCGAAACGAACCGAACGTTTGGGTTCGGTTTTTCAATTTTTTTTTCTTCTCTATTCCAAAGTTTTTTTTAATTCAATTTCAAAAACTCCAAAAATATTTTTTTTGTTTTGTGTGCTCATTCGTTTATAAGGATATATTTGATAACTTACTTAAGTGTCCCTAGAAGCATGCTGCTGTATGTGTCCCAAGCCTCATAAGATTTTGAATAATAGCCTTCATGACCTGGTATACACAAACCTTGTCTTCCCAATAAGGCTAACTCATTTATTCTAATCATGAGCTACCTCACTCTTTTCTCACATGAGTTTAGAGTCTCCTGCTTGGTCCTTATGTTCGCAGCAGAGGTACTATGTCTTCTTTCACCATCCCCATTATATTTCTCCATAACATTCGTATCCTCACTGTAACCCTTGAGACTCTCAACAACTACCACTGAGGTTTATGGTTACACAACATCTGTGTTTATGATCTTAGCTTCGTGCCACTACGAGCTGAGTGAAATCCAAAATTCAACACCAATGAATTGACGGTGACCAATTAACTTGATCAAGTTTTCACCAATGAATTAACGAATGTACCTTCATGAAATCTCATTTTTTTTCTTTTGCGTGGTTCCAATGAAATTGTTACACACCATGACATTTCTTCCCAAGGGATCCAGTTTTAAATTTTTATCTGAGATTTCATATTAATCCAAGCCACTACAAAATTAACTCAAACCTACTTGTTCAACAGACTACACTGGTCTCACAAGTACTTTGTTCACGTTCGTTCTTATATCAGGAATTGAATTGTTGAATCAAAACGAAACCACCCTTAATTTGCCTTATTTAAAGAAGCCTTTCAACATTTATTGATAAATGTTTGATCGAAATTCAACGGGATTCCACACTAGCACTTTGAGATCTCTCTTGACCTTGAAGGAAGAGATTCGTGCCCGGGATCATCAGTTTCGTGTCATAATTGACATCACAGATCATTCCAAAAAGAGTTGCTTTATTTCTTTATCTTTTACACTCTTTGCACGAAAATCCTAGATTTTCAAAAAAAAATTCCGTTACTAATTATTTTACAAGCTGGATAATCAATGGATGGTTAATACTGAAGTTGTGGTTGCCAATAATCCACGTGGGCATTTTATTCAAAAGGTGGCGTTTAAAAGAAAAAGGATAAGTTCAAAAGGTTGCTGACGCGGCGGGAGTTCAAAGGATAGATATTCAAACGACGGTAAAAAGGCGGGCGCATGAATTTGAAGAGGCCGCGCTTTTTCTGACACTATTGGACGCGTGTGCACTATTGAAGCGTCATCCATCTGGCATTAATGGCGCGTGTGGAAATGGAAACGGTTTCTCTCTCTGAACCGGCGCTTATTGGGCGGCGTGATCCTAGGAATCTGACACTCTCTCTCCTACGTGATCATCGCACGTCCCAACTGTCACCAATCAGTCACTCTAAAACCCTTCCGTATTTCAATAATAGATTTGAAACGATCTTTCTCTCTCCTATCACCTACTATAAAAAGCCATCCACACCACCTTTTACCTCTTTACTGCCCCCATAATTCCCAAAGCAAAATTACTCCCAAAACTCTCTCCCGGTCATCTTCTTCTCCACACCTGCAACCATGGCTGAATCTTCATCCGTTCATGCTACTTCTCAGATTCTTCCCATCAGACCTCAACAATGCCTTGTCATTGATCTGAACCCACTAGCCTATGATCCCTACATGTCGCCGGTTATCGAATGCCTCAAGTTCTCCCAGCTTGCTCCGGCATTGTCCAGAATTGAAACGGTGCCAATGGTGGCTCTATCTCAGGTCTATGCGACGGCCTACTACGACAAGGGCGTCGACCGAATATTTTTCGAAGTGGCGGAACACAAGACGTCGATTTCTCGTCCCCGCTTCTGCACCATGCTTGGGTTTGCTGCAGACCCATCACGTGTTAACCCGGAGACGATTCCGGTTGGCATGTTATACAACATGTTCTACAACATGGGCTACACGGAAGTTCTAACCTCCGTCGCACGGTTCAAGAAGTCATGCCTACCGCCCCTGTGGAATGGGCTATTTACAGTTCTCTTCAAGGGACTGTCTGAGAGGAGTTCAGGATCGGACGGGGCCAGTCGTCTTTTCCTGACAATCATGTATGGGGTGTACAACGGGATCAACCTCGATTATGGGTTTGTCCTTTGGCAGCAGCTGATTCAGAGCCTTTCTTCCACTTCTCGACACTCTGAAGTGTCGCTGGCCCGGTTCTGGATCCTGATCACAAGATGGGCCATGGACAGGTTTGAGGTCCCAACTGCTGACGGTGTACCGATGTCGTCTGTTGGCACGTTCCACACCAAGAAGATCATCGTATCCGATGCATCGAAATTCTCCTTCATTGGCTCTATCCCGGAGTCGATGTATGGAAGTGTGCCATCAGACAGCAGTATGATCAAGGCGATCAAGGAGTTAGGGCCATCTGGTCCGAGGGAACTGACACCGGACATGCTGCGATCAATTCATGATGCCGACAAACCGGTGGCCAGGGGTAAGAAGGCAGACAAGGGGAAGAAACCATCCAAAGCCCCAAAACCTACTCCCAAGAAACGCAAACAACCGACGGCTGCTTCCTCCCCACAACCGAAAAGGAGGAAGACCCAACCGAAACGAAAGCTCGTCCTTCCCTCCTCATCACGTGAATCCGAAGGTGGGAGTTCGGACTCTGAGGGATCACAAGGAGACGAATCTCCACAAAGAGGCAACACACCCCCTCGGTCCCCAACCCCGGAGATGGAACTTCACCAATCCCCAGTTCCTTCCCCTCCACCCACAATTCCTATTTCCATTCCCACCATAAACCCTACTATACCACCAACCTCATTCCCTATACCACCACCCATATTCACCACATCAACTGAAACACCACCTGTTACCGAAACCCCACCTGTAACCGAACCTCCACAAACCGAAACCCATACACAACCACCACCCGAAACTAACCCCCCACCCACTCAACCTGAACCCACTAAACCAATAACACCCCCAGCTTCACCTCTACCTCAATCTCCAGAAGACGCCTCCGACGGCGATGATCAATACCTTGGTGGTGATCACATGAACTATGATTCGGTCTATTACAGTCCGTTTCAAGTTCAAAGTGATGAGGAGGATGATGCTCCTGTGACAAAGAAGCATCTCCGCGAGCTGAACGAGAAGGTTGATCAACTTCTCGCCTCCTCTTCCAATCAGCAGTCATCCTTATCTGAAGCTGCCCTTCAGAGGATAGTTGATGCCTTATCTAGGGCTAAACAGGACTCAGTGGCCTCAGCTACTGCTGCGATAGACGCCTCCACCCGAGCTTGTGAGGCAGCGACCGAAAAAGTCGATAAACTATTCCATGACGCTACAATCCTGCTGCAGTCTATGCAGGAGAGCGCCGAAGCCACCAAAACAACTCTGGAACCACTTGTTAATCAATTGGCCCAGTTTATAAAGACGGAGTTATCCTCGTTCGCTACCCTCAGACAAAACCTTAGCGACGACAACTCGGCACTCCGTGCCTCCATCGATGCCCGCTTGGCAAAGCTACAAGAAGATCTTGCGGCTGAAAATTCACTGATGGACGTCCTGGCGAGTAAGACTACTGCCCTCAAGGTCAAGAGCACCCAACTTTCCAACTACGAACAACAATTGGAGGCTCTTCGATCCGAAAGGGAAGTCATCAAGACGTGTGTTTCGGATGTCCACGCCGCTCTATCCAACATCCTGGAAGCACACGACCCCATCCTCAATCTCTCGGTGAGGCGTACCCTCGCTGAGAAACTCTCTCCGGCCATGGACCTCTTGAGTAAAATTGAAGGCCTGCCCAGTTTCGTGTCCATTCTGAAACAAGGGGGGAGATGAGAAGAAAGGATCGAAACCACCTCCTTCCTCAAAAGCAACTCACACAACCGAACCAACCCCAACTGGTCATGCCTCGGGTTCGGGTGTGAAGGACAAGGGCAAAAACATTGCAGAGGGAGGAGATGAAGATGAAGATGAAGACAAGGAGACTATTGCGGACATGTTAAAGAGAAAGAACAGTCACAATACTGATGACGATGTCAGTCGTGTGGCACGTGAAGCTGAAGAAGCCGAACGTAAACAAAAAGAAGCCAACGATCTCCTTGAGAGCCGAAAGCTGCTCTTCCCTGCCTGGACCAGGGATCGTTTGATAAAGGAGGCCATAGAAACTCCAAGCATACTATGGCTCGAGCCGGTGATATCGTTCGACTGCAACAACTCGGTCGATTCGCAATTTGATATGCCGTTGACTCGAAAGGCGTTCATCTTCCACGCCTTCTCCAACATTTTCGAAGTCCCGCATCCGAACGATGAGCTTGACAGGGAGCTCATTGACTTTTATCTGGAGGCCGCTCGCCCTCAATACCTTACATGGAGCGCCCAGAAGATTGTCAATGTTCGGGTGATGAAGCCGTTTGCCGTGGGGAGATTCACAAACGTCAAGTTCAAGCTTATCCGAGGATCTTCAAGAACTGCTCACATGATCTCTCTGGCGGATCTGCCCAATCTAAACCCTCATGATTGGATAGTCTTGTACAACATCTTGCTGACAAACGAAGCCGAATATGGTCCCATCTTAGACCATGTCAAAAGGATGCTGGCATGCTATATCATGGAGGTGGCCCTAATGGATCAGGAGGTTGCCACAGTGTTTAAGAAGAAACCGAAAGTCAAGCCTGTGGGATCGGCCAGTGATCTAAACACGATGAAAATGGGCAAGATAGATTCAAGGCGAAACTCTGTGATGTTCACCAGAGCCGAAGGACAGAAATGTCTGTTCGCGTTAGCTGACAAGCACCTCTACACCACTACCTGCTTGGAACACGTCCTATCAATCGTCAAGCGGTGTAAGGACAATTCGGCTGATGACATCAAGTACTTTGAAGATATGATCAATTGGTACATCCGGTTTAGACAGACCATCCTTTCAATAACCAAATGTCTGTTTAGTACCGTGAAGAAGAAGGTACCAGCTTCAGCCGCCGGCCCAAGTACGAAGTGAAGGTCTCGCTCCAAATTGACGCAAAGGGGGAGATTGTTGGGCTGAAGTTCTGTTTTATGTTGCGTCTTTTGGGATCGTTAGATTAGCCTTTGTATTCTCCGGTTTGGGCCTGTCCAACCGAGAGCCTTTTATGTATTGTATATAAGTTATCGCTTGCATGCATATTAGGTTAAGATTCAAGATTTCAGTTTTAGCATTCCAGAGTCTTACGATATTGCTCTCTTGTAATCTTCCAATCCTTTACAGTTGATGTTCTTAATCGAGCTCTTCTAAGGATTTTATTTAATCATTCGACTCGTTTGATTCAAGCTGTTTGTTCTTATTATTGCGTTCTGCCTTGTTATTAATATAGTGTTCTTGCTGTTTCATATTGATATACTTGTTCAAGATCTAATCGATCTTCATAGATTAAAAGTTGTTTTAATCCCATCACTTTTCATTTTATGTAACCTATGTGTTCATTAATGGACTTTAAATGAAAGACTTTTTGTAATCCATAACTTGAGGACAAATTATGGATTCCATTAAAACACATCAAGATCAAGAATTAACCTAACAAAATAATTCCTATGATCTACCATACTCATAAGTTCATGAACATTCATATCAATAATTTCAAGAATCATAAAAAACACATATAAGACTTGAAATTTTGATAATGTCTATTGAAAATGGATTAGCATAACCATTACACCAGCTAAAACAAGTTTTATAAGACCAAAAAAGTTTAGGGTAATGTTTCTAGTCCATTTCCAGCAGCAAAACTCAAAAATCTGCATTCAGGGCGTCCTACTTGTCGAGTGCAAGAGCCTACTCGACGAGTAGGATGAATTAACACATGGACTCATCGAGTCCCCCCATTGACTCGATGAGTTCACTCAGCAGAATGCAGTTTTTCGAGTTTTTTCAACAAGTTTGCATCAAGTATCAAGAAAACAAGCCTAGGCTCCGATACCACTTAAGGGTTTTGAGCATTCCTAAGGTGTCCATGCAACCCTAGAAACCTTTGATCTATGTTTTACTAAGATGCATGCAAATTTGATTTTCCAAGGTTCTTAACTTAACTAGCATGGCATGGGGAACTTTGATACATAATAGCTAGTAGAAGAACATACCTTGTTGTTGCTTGGATTCCTTGAGAACCTTGTGAGCCTAGTACCTCAAGTGTGATGCCTCAAATGTCTCACACAACACCACAACTCTTGGAATAACCTTGAGAGAAGTTCACTATCGCTCAAAATCGGCTAGCCTTCTTGTTCTTTACTTAGTCGTGCCAATTTTTCTAGTCAAAGGGTCCTTTTATAGTTGTGTCACAAGTAGGGTTACAACATGTAAACCCTAATTGACATGGCTTTCCATATTCCATGATCCATGGGTTTGTAACCTCCATGGACTATCCATGGAGCACCTTATGGGTTTTAGCCCAATTCATATAAACCATGGATCATTAGCCCACTATACAAGAATAGATGATTTACACAATCAACCCTATATATTTAATTAGTCTCCTTTTTTATCACTTAATTAATTCCAAATTAATTCTTGATCAATACTAATTAAATAATATTATTTATATATTAGAACTAATAATATATTAATAATACTTAAGTGTCCTTTCTCTCATTTCGTCTATCCAAGTGTTGCAATGTCGTGCAACCCAAATGGACCATGCCAACCAGGTCAAGTACATCCCAGAAATAGTTATGAACTTAGACACCTAATCCAACAACATGGGACTATCATAGACTTAGCCTTTCCCTTTACATTTTGGTCAACCGGGTTGATCATGGCCGATCCCTTTCCATTGGGAAGAGAAAGATTTTCTGGACTTCCAATGTTACCATTGTCAATATCCATGGAAGTTTAAGAAATAGACCTTCCACCCAAATTTTCTTTTCCAGTACGCCAAAACATTTCCGATTCAGCAGCAACAAGCAAATAAGAAAGATCAATATGTCATGATCTGTCACATAGTAGTCCTTAAAGAAATCACTATACGACTCAGGAAGTGACTGAAGAACCCAGTCAATAGCCAACTTCCTTGGGATATCAACACCCAACATTTTATACCTATCAATGTGTGACTTCATCTCTAAGACATGAGTACACACAGGTCTTCCATCTTTATGTTTCATTGCAAGTAGGGCTTGAGTGATCTTGAACTTTTCAAGTCTTCGAGCTTGTAAGCCAGGGAGGTAGAGGAAGAGAAGTATGATTTCCATGATCCAATTGCGGGACATCATCTTTATTAGGGAAGCTTGTTCCAAGAGATTTGGGAAGATCATAGTTGTTTGAACCAGACATATACAATGGGAGAAATTCAAGTTAGTTGATTTAAGTCCTTAATAGAACACCGAATATTAAAAAAATATTAAGGCTAGGACCCAACACAATATTTTATAACTTGAAAGAGGGTTGTCGTAATCCAAGCTAAAGAATATTTGATGGTTGGTGAATGACGATTCACCAATTTCCACCATGTAAACAAAAATAGGTATTAAGTTTTAATTGGATTTGAAATTCCTAGATCTTTTGAGATATATTGAAATTTTCAATGGCATGTTTAAATCTCGATTGTACCCTCTCAAGTTTGTGACTAGGATGCCGAGGATCACAAACAAGGTGTGAATAATCATTCAAATTAACTTGGTACCCTTAATCTTTATCACCTAATCGATGTGTCGGGTACCCACACGCGCTCCACTGATCTATGATAAACATTAAGTCACCCTTTTCCACTCTTACTAGTCCATGTTAATGTGCCGGTTACCCACACACGCTCTACCAACGACTTGGTAAGGTACAAAGTGTAATTTCATGGGTTAGCACCAAATTCACATTTTCATAAAGTAACTAAGATTAGGAATTTATAAAACATTTAGTTACTTTATAATAATCATTATACTTTTAACGATAATTAAATTCATTGTCCTACCTGTTCGGCTAATGACCCTCCACCAGTCAAGGAAACAGTGGGTGAGAGTGGACACCCATTACGCTGCCATTTTATAGGCAACAACCTTATACACCCCTTATAGACCGGCTTCGTGAATGAGGCCTACTAACGGTAAAACAGCTTGATCTTATACATATATATATATATATATATATATATATATATATATATATATATATATATATATATATATATATATTAACTTATAATACTATAAAGTATAAGGGTTCAATTTTAACTTTTAAAATTCTAGGTGTTGGAACTAAAGTTGTCTAAAGTGACTTTTCATGTTCCAAAACTTGAGGGCAAGTTTTGTATGTGACAACCCAAAAATTTCCATTCGGTAAAACCATCCACTTCAATTGAAGTCAAATCTGTATCAACTAACTATCAAACTTCTGGAATAAGTTTGAGTGTTTTATGGTTACTGCTCCAAAGGATATCAGGGGAGAGGATACACTAGGGTTTAATATGTTGCAATAAGTGCCCAAACCTTCAAGAGTTTGGAATATTACAGTCCAAAAATGGTATTCAGACCACAAACCCTCAAGGCTATATAAAGAAAATTTAGCCATTTTGGATTCATTTGTTACATTTCTAGCTAGAGAAAAGTCGATTTTCTCTCTCAAGGATCTTCACCCGATCACCCCCAACTATGAGTACTTCAACCTAGAGTGTATATAAGTGTGTTATATGCGTTAATAACATGAAAATAAAGCCAAAACAACAAGATTTAGGAGTTTACCGCCCAAGAACACCTTGGGGAGTAAACTCCATTTCAAGTGCCAAAGTGTGCCCAATAACCCCTAGACCTTGGAAACCAAACATGCGACAAACCTTGACATGTTTAGGCATCAAAATCAATTAAAATCAAGGACCAAAAGTGAGTTCACGGCCAAGGAAGTTCTTGGGCCGTGAACTCCATTTTAGAGTGCCAAAATGCCCTAAATGCCTTCCATAGCCCAAGAGACAAGCATAGAACTTCACCTAGATGTGTTTAGGACCCAAAACAACCAAAATATCATCTCCCATAAGTGTTTATGGCCGCAAGCTCCAGCCAAAATGGTCTTTGGGCCGTAAACTCATAATAGAGGTGTTTTGATGCCACAAACACTTCCAAGGGCTTAGGCATGAATTTAGATTGCTTCTTTATGACATTTAGGACCCTCATAAGAATATTTGGCCATGAATTTACGGTAGTAAACTCATTTGG
The DNA here is from genome assembly GCF_002870075.4 of Lactuca sativa. NCBI lineage: Eukaryota > Viridiplantae > Streptophyta > Magnoliopsida > Asterales > Asteraceae > Lactuca > Lactuca sativa. Next base: position 112,129,982 of record NC_056627.2, on the reverse strand, counting down.
GCCGTAAACACCCCAAAAGTGCCAAAAGATGTGGTCTTTCTCATCCTAGGTTAAAGCTAATGTCCCTAAATCATCCCCAAGACTTCAAACTTGCACTAACCCATGAGTAACCATGATTTTACGGCCATAAACTCCCTTGGGCCATGAACGCATGGTAGTAAACTCATTTAAGTGCCTTTATACCCTCCTAGGTTGAATCACATGTGATTCCAACACTTGGTTAAGGTGTTTCCTAGTCCCGGAAGGTGTTTCCTTTCATATAGTTGTTTATAAACACTATATTCATGTCATTATGTGTCCTTAAATATCATTTAGGACTTATTGTGTCTCGGAACTTCATTCGTGGAACTTCTCATCCGTATGCGCATACCCGTTTGAATCACCCACATCAGGTGAGGTCATACCCCGTAATGAATCTTTTAACTATTTTAATTGTTTTAAGGGGGGAATACAAGTTGAACACAATGATAATTGTGTAATTATTTGTTGTTAATCATTCTTTCAAAATCTTACTTATGTTATTTTTAATTTGTTAAAACATTTAAAAACTCTTCTAAAGGTTATGTTACTTTATAGTTATACAAAACTCCATTTTAAAGTATAAGCATAACTTTGTAGATAAATGAGTCTTTTCAGTAACAGTCCAGTTAGAGCATTAGTAAAATATTATAGGTATAGTTAGGAGAATGCTATTCATTACTTCAGTACAATGAAGCACACACGGAACAGAACATAACAGAACAGAACATAACAAACAGTGAAGAGAATCAAACAATACTAGAACAGAACATAACAAACAAGTAAATTTGCTATAGCATGATCACACGCAGACAGGATCTAACTTTAATGTGAATTACACGGCTTGCATGGATTTGCTCGGGTCGCGTTTGGTTCCCTCAATCTCCATACATGAGAGCGGGTTAGTAGGGGTTCTAGCTTTCACATTATGACCGTAATAAAACACACTTATGTTTTTAGGTTGATAGTACCTCCGTATGTCATTATAAACGACATCAGGGTACTCACTTTCTCCCATTACTTTCATAAAGTGTCGGTAACACTTGAAGGTTGATCTATTCTCTAATCGAGGTAGGTTATAAACTAAGGAGAATGTACTTTACAGTTGACAAAGGAACAGTAGAGTCTTGGTAGAAGACTGCTTTCATAACAGTAGAGTCTTGGTAGAAGACTGCTTTCAAAATAGTAGAGTCTTGGAAGAAGACTGCTTTCAAAACAGTAGGGTCTTGGTAGAAGACTGCTTTCAAAACAATCGAGTCTTGGTAGAAGGCTACTTTTAAAAGTTAGGACCATGATGCTAACCTTATGATTCCGTAATGTATACACTATAGGATACATATATGTTAAGTAGATGTCGACAGTTAATAGGATGTGTGTTCTTCGCTGTAGGTCTTGTTCCCGTTGGATGTAGGCTTACACCGAGGTCATCCAATCTATTATCTACCCAAATCTATATATATGTATGCTTAGTATACATTAAGTCATCATAAGGGTACCAGGTATGGATCAGGTCATAGGACACAGGGTCAATGCATAGTTTTTCCTAGTATAAAACGTTCGTTTCAAAGTCGGTACTTTTGATATACAAAACTAGCAATTTCCCAGTTAAGGACTTCATCCATTTTATTAAGCCAATATAGTCTTAAAGACTTTAAGTGAGTTAACTCTATAATACCTTAGTTTATACACCATGTTTATATATAAGACTAGTATCCAACAGCTAGTAGGATGTGTGCTCTTTGTTGAATGTCCTGTTCCCGTTGGGTGTGGGCTTACACCGAGGTCACCCAATCTACTATCTACCCGATATCAAATTATATATAGTAGTATAAGAAAAGCTATTATAAAAGTAATGACCATAGTCAATATTTTATTATAAGAAATATAGGTTTTCTTAAAAGGAACACTCTATTAGATATAAAGGAACCATTACAAATAACTCCATGAGTAACAAGTGAATACACCATGGTTACATATGACAACGATCTAACAACCAATGGAATGTGTGCTATCCGCCTTACTCACTGTAGCCTGTTGGGTTGTAAGTTGAGGGCAGATGCGCACAATCGATTGTTTGTTTACTCCAAGTATATATAACTTGTACCCACTTAGTACGCATAGAAAGGCTTGTAGTGTCATTTTACTTAACTTCTATTAAAGTAGGAAATATAGGATTTTCTAGAGGAACAGGTGATCATTTCAAAACAGAACTTACAACTTACATCACTTTTACATATACTTTTTCCACATTTTACAACTTACTCACATCACTAAAATCTTATGAACTCACCAGCGTAATTGTTGATCAACTCTTTCAAATAACTTGTATTCTCAGGAGACTATTAGACAGGTGCTCGTGCTGGGACTTTAGAAGATGGAGCATTATAGCTTCAAGCCTTGTTTTGTTATTTGTTTATGACTTCTATGTTTTGTGAACACATACATTGTAAACACTTTCTTTCTAAATGAAATGGTTGTTCATTACTTGCTTACCATATACATATCTCGTGATACTTGACATGACGTCCTCCACCCCCGAACGTTTCTGCCGTTCCGGTTTTGGGGTGTGACAGATTGGTATCAGAGCATTGTTTATAGTGAGCTAAGTATATCAACCGATAAAAGATATACGTCTATAAATACAATGGGGCTTAAGTGCTCTGGATAATGATATATTTAGAGTATAACTTCAAGTTATAAAAATATACCTACTTGCTCATACATGTACATAATAGAACTAGGATCACGAGGAGAACAGAACTAAAAGTATTTAGAGGTTGGACACTTTCGTCAACCTAAACAATTATGTAATCATAGCTAGGATCAATATAGCCTGATCAACTATATTCATTCGAGATGTGACCAACATGTGTTTGGGAATGATGTGGTGTTGCAACAGGGTTAAAACTTACCAGAACACCAGTCAAGAGAACGCCAGAATAAGTACAGTTAGATTTAGAGTACTATGGGAGTATTCTATGATACTATAACGTGATAACGATTTTAGATCATACCAAGTACATTACGTTAGGATACTATAGGAGTATTTTAGTCCAGATACATAGCCTATGTGATAACTTAAACGACCCTTGCGGATAAGTCTATAATCTTACAGGGTATATTCATAAAGTTTTATATATAATCAAGACCTTATAGACATAGAATTTGTGACCGACGCTTCGCTATCCATTCCTTTTAAGGAAGTAGTGTTTAGGTGGGATCAATTGTTCGAAGGTCTATTTGATCTTCAATTATATACAATACGAACGGGTATACCTAGTATAATTATAGGAAGATTCCATAAGGATCACCCCATAAAGTTACCTCAAAGCTCATAGGTTCTTTAGTCACTTTCATTCTCGCACGACAAGCCCAGATAAACGTAACCACTTCCTCATAGTAGACAACAAAAGAGTTCAGGAGGAGCAAGGACAAACCAATGAGAAGATTTCAAGGAAAGATCAGCCAAAGTAACCAAAAATGTCTTACGCGTCACACTAATAAAATATTAACTAGGTTAATTTAGCGAGCGAGTGGAAACACTGCTCACATTTCATGTCTTAGAATTATTTTCTTACATACAACTGGTAACAATTATTCAGGAAACAGATATTCATTTGAGGATAGTTATTTCAAATTCATAGAGTTTATTAGGTATAGACTCATTTATGAATTGTTTCTAGAACCCTGTGGAAGTCAGGACCCGATACATCCAGAACTAGGATAACCTTGTCTTTTCAGCTTTCGGCTTGTGTCTGTTGCTATAGACTTATTCCGTCTCATCTTTGTTTTCTTTTAGCAAAGATGCCTCCTCGCAGATCACCCAGACACGCTATTCCGATAACTCCCATACCTTCTCCACAAATCGATGCAACAACTTTGAACGCTGCAGTGGCCGAGGTTGTGGCAACAGCCATTGCACAATATCACTCCACCAGTACAGGTGGAGGCGAAGCGCCTACCGATTCTACTCAAAGTGAGGTCCCTGTGCGCCAGGGAGAGTTCTCCTACAAGTACTTCACCAAATGCCAACCACTGTCCTTTAAAGGGACTGAAGGAGTCATTGCTCTCCTGCAATGGTTCGAGAAGACAGAGTCAGTCTTCGAAATCTGTTCATGCCCTGAAGGAAGCAAAGTGAATTTTGCTTCATGTACCTTCGATGGCAAAGCCCTAACATGGTGGAACAACCATGTTAAGTCACTGCCCCTATCAGTGGCAAACTCCATAGGTTGGGAAATCCTAAAAGAGTTAATGCGGGAAGAATATTGCCCGTTAGGCGAGATTCAAAAGCTGGAACAAGAGCTGTGGGATCTCACTATGGTCGGCTCAGACATAGTGACCTACACGGACCGGTTCAGCAAACTAGCAGCTCTACGTCCCGAGATGATTACCTCAGAAAAGAAGAAGATAGAGAGATACATTTAGGGTCTGACTGCTCCGACCCAAGGAAATGTGTTATCTTCTAACCTAGCCACGTTCGATAGTGCTAAACGCTTGGCTCAGCGACTCATCGATCATGGAGTCCGCCACAACGTAAAATTCCCTATTCCCGAGTCATCAAGGGAAGAGGACTATAATCAAGAGTCAGAGAACAAGAGAAAGAAGAAGCGAATAACACAAGACATCCCACAAGAGCAACAAGCGAGTACTATGTACGCCGCTACGACGCCTACTACTTCAGCATCTGCCAATCGTTATGCTGGAAACCTTCCAAGGTGTGGAAAGTGCAACTTTCACCACACAGGAGTGTGCCGGGAAATGCAGTGTTTAAACTGCCACAGAAAGGGACACACAGTCCGTTACTGCAGGGCACCGGCTCAACCGATCTCCTAAGTCCTCAGAACTGAAGAAAACCAAGCCTGCTATGGCTGTTGTGAGACTGGACACCGTCAGAAGGACTGCCCGATAATCAGGAACTCAGGCACGGATGGACGTATTCTGATGATCACCGTAGGAGAATCTACCCCGGAGTCATCGACGAGTAGTGGTACGTTGTCAAAATAGTATTTACTTTTAAAAATTAATTTATATTCATATAAGATTAAAGTTTGGGGATAACACTTAAAAGTAACAATAACAACCCACATGTTGAAATAGGTCGTAATATTCAGGAGAACTAAAGGATCCCTTAGAGAAGCTATTATGGCTCACCATATACATCAAGGTTGTGCGCAACTGAGAGGTTGCAGACTTAGAGTGAGTGACTCCGCTTAGGTCTCCTTCCTTAATTGGTTGAGGATTTGAGGCAGAGATGCTCAGTCGACTGCCTGGCTCATTTTAAGTATTCGCAACTTGTATATGACAGGCGATGGTAGTGGTACCATGGGGGATCATGGTATAAAAGTATCCCTTCAGTAGGTAAAGCACTTTTATTTGTATGTATGCGCACATAGCGGTACGATACATAGGAGTGTTAATTTCGAAAGAGAAAACAGGAAACTCGAGATCAGTTACAAGGAGTACATTGTTGAACATACTAGGAGTACAGTACTAAGCATACCAGGGATACATCGTCGTTCATCAGACGTTTCTTTCATTTGACCAAAACTTTGATCGATATAGAGTCCGTTGTTTTCTTTCGTCATGAGTTGGCGTGGTCCTCACCATACTGAGTTCATATGTTTCTATCACCTCGATTGGCAAGTTCTCGAAACTTTCGTCAGTTCGTATCGAAGGTCCGACCTAAACCTAAACTTTATCTTTCGCATTGCAAACCCCGAAGTACTCGTACGAAGTGTACTTTGTCCTCCAAAGCCTTATCGTCAGATATCTGCAGACCGTCACGACATACCACTCATCCAGCAGACCAAGTTCTAGCACAGAGGCTAAGGACGAATACAGCCCGCCTATTATTATTTAATGTATACGCGAGGGTGGTATATGAGTATGATTACGCAGATCTAGTATGTGTGTTTCCGCCCTACCTCCTGTTCTCCGTTGAGTTGTGGACCTAGAACGGAGTCGCACATCCGACAGTCCTACTAATCCTAATTATATACAGCTTGTATACACGAAGTAATGATAGATGGACCAAGTATGAATCCTATCAAGAACACTAGGGCAAGTTGCCAGGTCTACGAGTGAGTATTCCGCAAATCAGAGGAGCGCATACCCAGTAGTAATGCTAAGAGAGCTAATTTTGGGACGAAATTCATTCTAACGGGGGGATGATGTGACAACCCAAAAATTTCCATTCGGTAAAACCATCCACTTCAATTGAAGTCAAATCTGTATCAACTAACTATCAAACTTATGTAATAAGTTTGACTGTTTTAAGGTTAGTGCTCCAAAGGATATCAGGAGAGAGGATACACTAGGGTTTAATATGTTGCAATAAGTGCCCAAACCTTCAAGAGTTTGGAATATTACAATCCAAAAATGGTATCGGACCACAAACCCTCAAGGCTATATAAAGAAAATTTAGCCATTTTGGATTCATTTGTTACATTTCTAGCTAGAGAAAAGTCGATTTTCTCTCTCAAGGATCTTCACCCGATCACCCCCAACTGTGAGTACTTTAACCCAGAGTGTATATAAGTGTGTTATATGCCTTAATAACATGAAAATAAAGCCAAAACAACAAGATTTGGGAGTTTACCGCCCAAGAACACCTTGGGGAGTAAACTCCATTTCAAGGGCCAAAGTGTGCCCAATGACCCCTAGACCTTGGAAACCAAACATGGGACAAACCTTGACATGTTTAGGCATCAAAATCAATTAAAATCAAGGACCAAAAGTGAGTTCACGGCCAAGGAAGTTCTTGGGCCGTGAACTCCATTTTAGAGTGCCTAAATGCCCTAAATGCCTTCCATAGCCCAAGAGACAAGCATAGAACTTTACCTAGATGTGTTTAGGACCCAAAACAACCAAAATATCATCTCCCATAAGTGTTTACGGCCGCAAGCTCCAGCCAAAATGGTCTTTGGGCCGTAAACTCAAAATAGAGGTGTTTTGATGCCACAAACACTTCCAAGGGCTTAGGCATGAATTTAGAACGCTTCTTTATGACCTTTAGGACGCTCATAAGAATATTTGGCCATGATTTTATGGTAGTAAACTCATTTGGGCCGTAAACACCCCAAAAGTGCCAAAAGATGTGGTCTTTCTCATCCTAGGTTAAAGCTAATGTCCCTAAATCACCCCCTAGACTTCAAACTTGCACTAACCTATGAGTAACCATGATTTTACGGCCGTAAACTCCCTTGGGCCATGAACTCATGGTAATAAACTCATTTAAGTGCCTTTATGCCCTCCTAGGTTGAATCACATGTGATTCCAACACTTGGTTAAGGTGTTTCCTAGTCCCGGAAGGTGTTTCCTAGTCCCGGAAGGTGTTTCCTTTCATATAGTTGTTTATAAACACTATATTCATGTCATTATGTGTCCTTAAATATCATTTAGGACTTATTGTGTCTCGGAACTTCATTCGTGGAACTTCTCATCCGTACGCGCATACCCGTTTGAATCACCCACATCAGGTGAGTTCATACCCCGTAATGAATCTTTTAACTATTTTAATTGTTTTAAGGGGGGGGGGGAATACAAGTTGAACACAATGATAATTGTGTAATTATTTGTTGTTAATCATTCTTTCAAAATGTTACTTATGTTATTTATAAGTTGTTAAAACATTTCAAAACTCTTCTAAAGGTTATGTTACTTTATAGTTATACAAAACTCCATTTTAAAGTATAAGCATAACTTAGGAGAATGCTATTCATTACTTCTAGTACAATGAAGCACACACAGAACAAAACATAACAGAACAGAACATAATAAACAGTGAAGAGAATCAAACAATACCAAAACAGAACATAACAAACAAGTAAATTTGCTATAGCATGATAACACGCAGACAGGATCTAACTTTATTGTGAATTACACGGCTTGCATGGATTTGCTCGGGTCGCGTTTGGTTCCCTCAATCTCCATACATGAGAGCGGGTTAGTAGGGGTTCTAGCTTTCACATTATGACCGTAATAAAACACACTTATGTTTTTATGTTGATAGTACCTCCGTATGTCATTATAAACGACATCAGGGTACTCACTTTCTCCCATTACTTTCATAAAGTGTCGGTAACACTTGAAGGTTGATCTATTCTCTAATCGAGGTAGGTTATAAACTAAGGAGAATGTACTTTACAGTTGACAAAGGAACAGTAGAGTCTTGGTAGAAGACTGCTTTCATAACAGTAGAGTCTTGGTAGAAGACTGCTTTCAAAACAGTAGAGTCTTGGTAGAAGACTGCTTTCAAAACAGTAGGGTCTTGGTAGAAGACTGCTTTCAAAACAATCGAGTCTTGGTAGAAGGCTACTTTTAAAAGTTAGGACCATGATGCTAACCTTATGATTCCGTAATGGATACACTATAGGATACATATATGTTATGTAGATGCCGACAGTTAATAGGATGTGTGTTCTTCGTTGTACGTCTTTGTGACAACCCGAAATTTCCATTATGTACAAACTATATCACTTCAATAGAAGTTATAGCAGTCACAGTTATTTTTCAGACTTTTTCGTGTAAGTTTGAGTAATTCAAGGTTTACACTTTAGGAAATATCAGGAGAGTGGGTGCACTAGGGTTTTGTGCAACACTGTTATTCCAACACTCTATTATATTAGAGATCATTTCAGGAATAAAAATATTTTCTGCCAAAAATATCTCAGGACTATAAATAGAATTCTGAACCAAATTCATTCATTATTCGCATTTCCACCTAGAGAAAAGCCATTTTCTCTCTCACGGATCTTCGGGTTTTTATACCAAAACATGAGTAACTCTTTCTAGTAGTGTTAGAAAGCTTTATATGTAGTTATAACATGATTTAGAAGGCCAAATCACTAGATTTAGGAGTTTACTCCCGAAGGTGTTCTTGGGTGGTAAACTCCCGAAACCAAGCCTAGATTGTCCCTTGTGTTATGCTATTGCCTTAGACTCATTTGTATGTGTATTTAGGACAAGAAAACAATCAAGAAACACAAATACATGGGAGTTCACGGACCAAGTGTATCTTAGGCCGTAAACTCGAATAAAATGGACCAAAGGGTGCTTTTAAGACACCTAAAGCCCTATACATTTACATGGAATTGTTTCCCACTTAATTGAAGGACAAAAACAACACCCCAAGGGTGTTTACAACCGTAAAATCCAAGGGAAATGGCCTTGGGGCCGTAAACTCCTCTAAGGAGTGTTTTTATGCCTTAAAACCTTCCAAGGACTTAACCACCAAGTTGGAATAATTCTAGGAATCGTATGGGACTTCAAAACACACAATACCCCCATGGTTGGGAGTTTACGGCCATAAACTCAAGAGTTTACAACCGTAAACTCCATGTGTGATGGTATATGAGGAGTAAACTCATATATGGGGTCCTTTGTAACCCTAAACACAAGTTCTTTGTCCCACAATAGCTTAGATGCAATCCTTAGGGATTAAAACACTTATATAAAGTGTTTATTATGTCTAGGATGTCTTAACATTATCAATTAGTAATTTGAGACTAATTGAGTGCATATATGTGTGATTATATGCTAATTAGGATCGTAGTGTGTGTACAAGTCCTCGCTTGACACCTAGCAATCCTATACCGTTTAGTTCATCCCAATCACCAACTACAGGTGAGTTCATACCCCTAATCAATGTTTTAAATGATTTTAAATGCTTTAATTGGGGGGGGGGGAATACAAGTAGAAACAAACATGTTATTAAATCATTGATATGTATTTTATAACTGTGTTTGTCATTTAACAGATTTCACATACTACAAAATGTGATGCATGAAATGGTTTTAAATCTTAAAAATACATTGTTATCAAATGTTTTACTTTTGAAATGGTTATTAAAATGACATCAAATCATTGTTAATTATTTTTCAAAACCCATAAGATGTCTTACAAAACTATTTTACATTCTTGAACAAAACTATGCATATACACTTATATTCTTATATATGTATTGATGTTATAGTTTACACCTTTCATTTAGTTTCCCACAACCTTGAGTAGTAAGAGTGTATAAACCTACTTGAACAACCAATTACCTTTCAATAAATTATCATAGGGATAATTTGTAGATATCAAACATAATTCCTATTACAAGGAATCACACAGGAGTCAGTTCATTCATGAGTCTATACCAGTACATTACCTGATACATCAGTACATTTACATTTGAGTACATGATACATGAGTATGTTTACATATACTTACATGATACACGAACACGCTTACATGAACACATTACATGAGTACCTTTACGTAGATACACTTACCTGTGTATATTAACATGAATACTTGTATCTCGAATTGCGAGGACGATTTATTAGTACCTTCTGTGTAAATCTTCCTGCATATCCCTAGTACCTCGGTATATCTAGTCGGGACCCTATCCCCAGTACCTTGGGATATATGGACGGGACTAACCATTCCGGAACCCAGCTGTTAGCAACAGTGGGTGATGAACATCTACGGATGTCTACTGTTATTACTTATACTAGGAGTACCTTTACAGGGACTAACCCTTCCTCCGCCCTGCTGCTGCTACAGAGGACAATTGGACAATCTTCGGATGCTCATTAGGTTATATATGTTGTGTTAGCCGTAGTACCTCGAGATAACAGTTACATACGTCGTGTTAGCCCTAGTACCTCGGGATAACACTTACATTAGAAATTTTTCCTGTTTACTTTATTTTGTGATATACTCACATAAACGATGAGTTAGACTAATTACTGTTTGTAGTAGTCAAAAAGAAGGAAAAACTATCATTTTACTTACAAAACATTCAGGTCTTGGTAGAAGACTACATTGTCATTACAAAACATTCGGGTCTTGGTAGAAGACTACATTGTCATAACAAAACATTCGGGTCTTGGTAGAAGACTACATCTCAAATTGATAGAAAATAAGGGATTTTCTAGGGGATTCATACTTACATCAACATTTTCATTTAAAGGTTTACATGGCCTTCATAACAGATTTTCATAAGCAAGACAATGACACTTAAATACTTATGAATTCACCAGCTTTAAAGCTGACACTCTCTTTCAAAATAACTTGTATTCTCAGGTCAACAGTAGATAGGTACGATGGCCAGGTTTTGAGAAGACGGAGCAGACAAGTCTCGTCTTTTATTTTGATTGTATATTTTTGGTGTCTTACTAAAATGAAAGAACACACATGTATTAAAACTTTACTTATAATGCAATGGATGATGTTGTTGCTTGTTTATTATATTACACTGTTGTGATACTATATATGACGTCCTCTACCCCTGAACGTTTCCGCCGTTCGTGGTTTTGGGGGGTGACAGTCTTGTTCCCGTTGGATGTAGGCTTACACCGAGGTCACCCAATCTATTATCTTCCCGAATCTATATATATGTATGCTTAGTATACATTAAGTCATCATAAGGGTACCAGGTATGGATCAGGTCATATGACATAGGTTCAATGCACAGTTTTTCCTAGTACAAAACTTTCATTTCAAAGTCAATACTTTTGATATAAAAAACTAGCGATTTCCCAGTTAAGGGCTTAATCCATTTTATTAAGCCAATACAGTCTTAAAGACTTTAAGTGAGTTAACTCTATAATACCTTAGTTTATACACCATGTTTGTATATAAGACTAGTATTCGATAGCTAGTAGGATGTGTGCTCTTCGTTGAATGTCCTGTTCCCGTTGCATGTGGGCTTACACCGAGGTCACCCAATCTACTATCTACCCGATATCAAATTATATATAGCAGTATAAACAAAGCTATTATAAAAGTAATCACCATAGTCAATATTTTATTATAAGAAATATAGGTTTTCTTAAAAGGAACTCTCCATTAGATATAAAGGAACCATTACAAATAACTCCATGAGTAACAAGTGAATACACCATGGTTACATATGACAACGATCTAACAACCAATGGAATGTGTGCTATCCGCCTTACTCACTATACTCCGTTGGGTTGTAAGTTGAGGGCAGATGCGCACAATCGATTGTTTGTTTACTCCAAGTATATATAACTTGTACCCACTTAGTACGCATAGAAAGGCTTGTAGTGTCATTTTACTTAGCTTCTATTAAAGTAGGAAATATAGGATTTTCTAGAGGAACAAGTGATCATTTCAAAACAGAACTTACAACTTACATCACTTTTACATATACTTTTTCCACATTTTACAGCTTACTCACATTACTAAAATCTTATGAACTCACCAGCTTAATTGCTGATCAACTCTTTCAAATAACTTGTATTCTCAGGAGACTATTAGACAGGTGCTTGTGCTGGGACTTCAGAAGATGGAGCATTATAGCTTCATGCCTTGTTTTGTTATTTGTTTATGACTTCTATGTTTTGTGAACACATACATTGTAAACACTTTCTTTCTAAATGAAATGGTTGTTCATTACTTGCTTACCATATACATATCTCGTGATACTTGACATGACGTCCTCCACCCCCGAACGTTTCCGCCGTTCCGGTTTTGGGTGTGACACACACACACACACACACACACACACACATATATATATATATATATATATACATATATATGTATATTAACTTATAATACTATAAAGTATAAGGGTTGAATTTTAACTTTTAAAATTCTAGGTGTTGGAACTAAAGTTGTCTAAAGTGACTTTTCATGTTCCAAAACTTGAGGGCAAGTTTTGTAACTATTCAAAAACGTTTCATTTCTATAACATATGAGTTTATATAGGTTTTAAAGACTTTCATGAAGAGACTCTTGAACATCCATAACTTAAAGACAAGTTATGGAGTCCATAAAACTATTTATGAGAGGAGACTCTTCAATTATGTAACCTATAGCTTTAATGAATATTTAACACAAAAACTTTTGGTTTTCCATAACTCGAGGACAAGTTATGGAATCCATTAAAAAACATTATGATCATCAATTAAACTAACAAGCATGTCAACAAAAACTATGATCTAGATTAAACTCATATGAACAAGACAATTCAACTCAAACAATTTTTCATGTAATTAGCCTAACAATTAAAGTAATATAAAACATGAATCTATTGACAGTTATCTTTTGAATTGGAATAGAATGATCATTACCACATTAAAAATAGGTTTATAGGTTCAAAAACAGCTTAGGGTAATGATTCTAGTCCAATTTTAGCCTTAAAGGTCGAAAATATGTTGTCAAGGGCTCCTACTCATCGAGTGTATACACCTACTCGACGAGTAGGACAGATTTATTCATGGACTCGGCGAGTCTATCAGTGGACTCGGCGAGTCAACAGCCCAACCAGCCAGAAAATCGATTTTTTCAGCTTTTTTCAGCAATTTGCATCAAGTATAATTGAAAACAAGCCTAGTCTCTGATACCACTGATGGGTTTTGAGCATTCTAACACTCCTATGGTGTATATCCAACCCTATAAACCTTGGATCTATGTTTTCTCTATTATACAGGCAAATATTCAATATACCAAGGTTTCATCCTAACTAGCATAATATGAAGTATATACAATACAATAATCTAGTAGAATGGAATACCTTCTGATGGAGCTTGAAGTCTTGAACCTTCAAGAGCTTAGTGCCCCAAGTTTTGCACCTTAAATGGTTCACACAACACCAAAACCCTTGCAATAACTTGAGAAGAAGGTTACTTAGGTTCACTCTTATGAAATCGGCCTTGCCCTCTTTTTGTGTATGCATTAGTGCCATTTCATGAACCATAGACCTCTTTATATAGTATGGAGGATTAGGGTTACATTCATGTAAACCTTAATAACCATGACCTTTCATTTCCATAGGATCCATGGGCTATCCATGAAAGCTTAGCCCAACCTAAATGAACCTGGCCCATCCTATATATATATATATATATATATATATATATATATATATATATATATACACACACACACACACACATATAAGAGTCCATATTTAATTAGTTCCTTTTGATCACCAAATTAATTCTTGATCAATACTAATTAAATAATATGATTTCATATTAATATATTAGAACTTATAATATATTAATATAAATCGTAAGTATCTTTTTTCTCATTTTGTCTATTTAATTGTTTCGATGCCATGCAACCCAAATAGACCATGCTACTCTCGGGTCGAGTACATAACAATAATATTTATGGGCTTAGACATCTAATCTAACAGGAACCCCTATCCCAATCTAAAACTTTGAGGGCTAGGCAAAGGGTTTCAACCCTTTCCTAAATTTTGAAACTTAGGGCCTAAGAAACCCTAATTTCGAAACGCTTGACCAAGAGGGTTTAATTTCCATAATATTTAATTGATCAATTCAACTATTGCAATCGATTCAATAGAAAACAAGCCACGGCTTTGATACCACTGATGGGTTTTATGAAAACAAATAAATTCCTCTATGTGCATGCAACCCTAATTTTGATCTATGTTTTCTCTAATTGAACATACAAATTTGAACATCAAATAAGAACCCTAAAGATACCTAGGCATTTTCAAAAATTAGAAACAAAGAAAGAAAACATATGTTTTGATCCTTTAGAAGCAAGCACCATAATTGTCGTGCCTCTAGTGGTTCACACGCAAGCTAGCAAGAACGATGAGGAAGAGATAGGAGGGAGGAGAAATTTAGGCATATGCTCTCTAGGGTTTGAGGTTCCGAATTTGATAGGGTTAAAGCCCTTTATATAGGTGAGGTAGCTTAGAGCCAAAGTGAGGGTTTAAGGAGGAAACCATAATCCATTTGCTTGGTGATCAAGCAACCCATGAACCTCCATCCAAGAGCCTTTGGATAAAAATTCTAGGCCCTTCCAAGAAGTTCTCGTCCAAACTCTTTTAAGGAGGTTCTAGAGACCTTTTCCTCAACTATTAATAAATTACCAAATATCCCCTGCACTTTTAATCAGTTATTTCAATTTATTACTCAAATAATAAACTAACATCTGTCTCCAAAAATCATCTTGTCCAATTGCTAGGTTTGAGGGCAACCCAAAAGGACTGTACTACTATCAATTTAGTTTTATACCAATTATAGTTATGGGCTTAGATACCTAATCTAACGGTTTCTTCACATGCTATTGCCCTATTGACTAGAAGGTCAAGTGCGCCCTAAACCTTCTCCGGTTAGGGGCGAAGGATTGGTGGAGATTGGTGATTGGCTCATACACTCCTGACCAGTGGGTTGTTGTAACTTGGGAGTAGTTCTCTGAGATTTTTCGCACGAGGTATGTTCCCTTGACGGAGGGGGAGAGGTTGGCTCAGGAGTATCTGGATCTGAGGTAGGGACTAAGACGATAACGGAGATCACCAAGATGTATACTCAGAGGGATCTTTTCTGCCCTGAGTTTGCTGCTTCTGAGAAGCCTTAGATGACCTGGTACTTGAGCATGCTCAAGATGGATATTCGGCAGTTCGTTTCCACAGAGAAATATGGTACCCTCTCCGAGCTTCAGGAGGCCACGATGAGATGGTAGATTGAGATAGAGCTCCAGTGGAAGGACATGAGGCAGGATTATGTCTAGTCACAGCCTGTAGCGAAGCAGTTCCAGCCCGTTGATTCAAGATCTAGAGGAAAGAGGGGCAACACTTGTGGCAAGTGCGACAAGGCTCATGATGGTTCTTGTCTATCTTCATATGGCTGCCACAAATGTGGCAAGGAGGGTGTGACAACTGTCAACTTCTGGTCAAGTCAAATTCAACTAATGTCAACAAGTCAAACTGGTCTACTCAATTAACCATTGGGTGCTAGGGCTTACGTTAGGTAATTAATATACAATTCACAATGCTAAAGATAAATCATCAATTGAAAAGTTCGTATATCTAGATTTCATTAACCTAAAACTGCGTTAAGTAATGAACCAAACTGATAAAACAATGTTGCATACTCATCGGGAGTGTGTAAGATCCTTAAACATGGCTTAACAGGGTTTACAGACGTTGCGTTGCAAAGCCGGACACTCACACAAGTCACACACGAAACCTCTCGCAATCATTTTCACTCTGTCTCTCTCTATTTAGAATATCTCCAAAATCTCTCCAAGAATGTGACATCTCTCCCGAATCTCTCTTTATATGAGAAATCTCTCCAAGAATGTGAAATCTCTCCCAAATCTCTCCAAGAATGTGAAATCTCTCCCAAATCTCTCTTTATATGAGAGATCTCTCCAAGAATGTGAAATCTCTCCCAAATCTCTCTCTATATGAGAAATCTCTCCAAGAATGTGAAATCTCTCCCAAATCTCTCTCTGTATGAGAAATCTCTCCAAAAATGTGAAATCTCTCCCAAATCTCTCTCAAAAATTCCTTAAACTTTTTATAGTCTTCCGAGCCATCCCGACCCTTAACCGGGTCAAAAACGGCTTGAAACGGGGTAAAAACGAATAAAATGGGCTTAAGAACCCGAAATCCACTCTCTAGGGGCGAACCCTCTTAGAACCGAAGGTCCCTATGAGAACCGAACTGTTGAGGAACCGAACCATGCACCAGGGACCGAACCGAACTCTAGCCTTCGGACCGAACCCTCCCTTTCGGGCCCGAACCTCGGACGAACCGAACCGGCCTTCGCTTCCTACCTTCGACTTCGGGCTATTTCGCTCCCGACCAACTTCGCTCCATTTCGCCTCCTGACTCACCCGCGCCTTCAGTGCCAGCCTTCTAAGGACTGAACCTAGCCACCTTCGGCCCCCGATGCGAGAAGCCTCGTAGAAAAAGCATTTCTTCCCGGTTTTCGACCACGATTTTATTTTAAACCCGTTTTTCATCATTTTAACGTGGGATTTTCACCCAAAACTTTATTTTAACATATAAGGCCCTATATTTATTAATTAATCACGTTTTGGGGATAAAACCTTATCCAAGAAGAGTGGGTGAAGTACAAGAGGTGGAGTGTTGACTTTCCTTTAGTTAATGACACAAGCAACCACCCCCCCCCCCCCCACCCACTCCATGACCAGTCACACTCCTCCCACCATACCTAGTCACATCCTTGTACTTTATCATCATTTCCATCCATTCTCACGTTCTAAGAGCTGGGAAAACTCACCCTCTCTCCTCACTTCACTCATTTTCTCTCATTTCCACCAAAAGATCAAACATTTTTCTCTCAACTCTTCTCTCTCAATTTCGAGGTTTCCAAGGCATTTTCCAAGGCTTTTCTTCTACTTTTGGTAAGTATACTCATCCTCCATATAATTATTTCACTTCCTTCTACTCAAATCATAGATATTTTACACAAACATCATCACATTCATGTTAGATCTTCGAACCTTCAAGATATCTTCTTAGTGTTCTTGAGTGGAACACTACCTTTATCCATCATCCATCTACTGAAATCATATAAGGTGAGTTAATACCCCTATATTTTCATGTTTTCTTAAGTTTTAAGGGGGGGGGGGGGAGGGGGGGAATACAAGTTAAAACACCAAGAACACAAACTTTTCCAACAGCTTTCATCAAGAAAGTTTAACTCCATTCACGGACTGTTTTGGTCAACTTAACCATTTTAGTTTTCAGAAATTGTATTATATGAAATTAGTTCAGGTTTATACCCTTAAAATGACTACTTGCACATCTCCATACGATTTTTCTACGATTTATGGTGATTTTTACAAAACAGCCTATCATTTCAAGAACAAATCCGGACAGTCTGTGCATATGGACATTTTAACCCAAGTTAAAGACTTCCAAAAATCATAATAAAAATTATAGATAAACTAGACACATTTTATGAGCTCTCAAAATTTACGGATTCAATTTTTGACTTCGTATGATTTTTCTATGATTTTTCTAAAACAGTGCGGAAAGGTTAAAAACTAGTTAACAACTTATAACTTTCATAACACTTTGTATTATGTTGAGCAAAGTGTATAACAATAAGTACTAAATATTGAATGTGTTTTCTTGTTAGTTTATCATCATAAGCTGAAATTTAGTCATTCATGATAAGTTTCTTCATTCATTTAGAACACTTATAATAAGCTATAATAAGCATAGTTTATGGATTCATAGCACTAATGCATTTTCATAAAAGAGTTCTTTTACATTATAAACGTTTCGGATAAACAATAATAGGTATAGTTTATGTATCATTTACATTTCAAACTTATTTACCAAACGTTTTTAGTTCAGTTCATGTAAATATGTTAATGAATAAATTTGTGAGTCATTCCCTTCGTGTTACCTTCATGGTAACAAAGTCAAAAGTCCTGTAAATTATAACCAGAGTCTCTTGTAGGGAGAGCGTGATAGTTGTGTATAGATCTATATTGGGTCTGACAAACCCGCACCTAAGCTGCTTGCAACAGCTAGACCGGCAGGTATGGGGTGACAAGTGTCATTTAACGGCGACACCTGAAGAACGTCGTATTACGAGGCCATCCGAGTTTAGCATGGTTATAATAGCTCACATGTGGTATTAACAAATCATAAGATTTACGGGTTCTACTTTTAAATTAGCGAGTTATGTCGATTTAACTCACATGAATTACTTTAAGTATGGAAAAATACTTGTACACTTTCATATCAAAAAGGGTTTTATACCGATTTAAAATCACTTTTATATCTTTAATTATGGAAAATACTTGTTTACTTTTGGTCCTGGGATCTAGGACTACCTAACTCTTATAAGGAAAATATTGGATATTCTTTGGAAACACATTTCTGTTAAAACTACATTCATCTAGAATTGTTAGGTTTCAACTATAATTGCTAAGTGTATATGCTAGAGCTATATAAGAATCTAGTCGAAATCGACTTAGAATTGGTGGGCCCGCCTTATCTCCTGTTCCTTGTTTGGTTGTGGACCTAGGGCAGACCCATTTTATTCAACGGTTTATTTAACTTAATTTTTATATAACTTATATACGCTGAGTGATTATAGAAGGAATCTACGGGCCTTTCTAGGGTTCATTATCGCATAACATAGAAGCATTCATTTCACACTTGATAAAGAAAATATTGGATTTTCTAGAAACATACTTTGTTGCTTTTACAAAGAAAACGATTTCTTTCTCAAACAAAACTCTTATGAACTCACCAAATTAATTGTTTACACTTTTTCAAAACTACTTGTATTCTCAGGAAATTAGTGAAACAGGAAAACCAACAACATTTTGAGGACGGGACGTTAAATCGTCAAACAGTTCATTATGTCATCATAATGTAATTGATTTGAAACATGAAAACATATACTTCGGTGTAACTTTTTCAATTTTATTTATGATGGTTGTATTTACTTTGAGCACTATTATACTCATTGTTGTGATACTATACATGAAGTCCTCCACCCCCGAACGTTTCTGCCATCCTTGGTTTGGGGGTGTGACAGAGGGGCATTATGTCAAGGATTGTTGCCAGCAGGCCCGAATACCGAGTATCTGGATTTGTTATTGTTGTGAGCAGGTTGGCCATGTGAAGGCCAACTGTCCCTTGCTCACTTCGAGGCTAATGCAAGCTCTAGCACCGACAACATTGCGGATCACTGAAGGACACGAAGGTAGGTCGGAGCCCCCGAGGGCTCGAGGTCGTGCTTTCTAGCTCACGAAAGAGGAGGTCAGGGTGTCGTCAAACGTCGTTACTGGCATGTTTCTATTTATCATATTGTTAGTTATTTTATGGTTTGCTAATTTTTTTGATTCTTCTAGGTACCTTCTTAGTGAACTATTTGCCTAGTCTTGTGCTTTTCGACTCGGGTGCGAGTCGGTCCTTTGTATGGGTTTTTGCGATTTTCTATCACAAACAAATATGGGTTTTTGCATCGAGGGTTTATCAGGGTTGTGTCGTGGAGATTTTTGGGGTGCCTTATCCGATTGAGTTGATTGTTATCCCCATGGGGGATGTTTGTGCGATAGTAGGGATAGTTTGGCTAAGCGCATTTGGGGCTATGATCGATTGTAAGGGTCAGCGAGTGCTATTTCGAACCCCAAGTGGGGGATAACTGGTTATTTTTAGAGGGGGTATCAGGATTGGGTCAGCCTTTTGTTATGATGCCAAAGCCCTGCAGTATATTCAACATGGTTGTATGGGCAATCTTGCGTATGTGGTGGATACTCAAGTTGTAAAGTAGGTTTTGGTTTTATATGTTTATGTTGTTATAGAGTTTGCGGATGTGTTTCCGGAGGAGTTACCCAACATGCCTCCCAAGTGGCAGGTTGAGTTCAAGATTGATTTGATTCGAGGTGTGGCTCTGATTGCCATGGATTCATATCGTTTGGAACCACCTAATATGCAGGAGTTGTTCTCTTAGCTTCATGAGCTGTTGGGCAAGAAGTTTATTAGACCGAGCAATTCGCCAGAGGGAGCACCGATTTTATTTGTCAAGAAGAAGGATTGTTCACACTGGATGTACATTGATTATCAGGAGTGGAACAAGTTGACGGTGAAGAACCGTTATCCCCTTCCGCAGATTGATGACCTTTTCGATCAGTTATAGGGTGCATCTTGGTTCTCCAAGATCGATTTGAGTTCGGGGTATCATCAGATGAGGGTTAGCGAGGAGAATGTGGAGAAGACTACGTTTCGGACTAATTATGGGCATTATTATTTAGTGGTGATTCCATTTAGGCTCACCAATGCGCCTACAACATTTATGGATATGCTGAATCGGGTATGTAGGCAGATGCTCGATTGATCAGTCATTGTCTTCATTGATTATATCTAGGTATATTCCACGACCAAGGAGCAGCATGAAGAGAACCTTTGAGAGCTTCTAGGAGTTTTAAGGCACGAGTGGTTGTGTTCAAAGTTCTCAAAGTGTTAGTTTTGGTTACGATAGGTCCAGTTCTTAGGCCATATCGTTAACCTGAATGAGATTTTGGTCGATTCAGCCAAGATTGAGGTCGTGATGCAGGGGGATGTTCTAAAGTCTCCTTTGGAGATTAGGAGTTTCTTGTAATTAGTAGGGTACTATAGGAGCTTTATTTAGGACTACTCTAAGATTTCAGTATCCCTCACTCGTCTGAATAGGAAGGGCATGGATTTCTACTCGGGGCTTGAGCAGCAGGCTGCGTTCGAGACACTGAAGCAGAAGTCGTATATGGCTCCAGTGTTGACCCTCCCTGAGGGTTTTCAGGATTTTGGTGTGCATTGGGATGTATCCATCACCAGTTTGGGAGCAGTGCTTATGCAGGATTGTCAGTCCTGTATAGATATGTACACAATTGTTACGCTCTCCCTCCAGGAGACTCTGGTTATAAAAACAACACTTTTGTTGGTACATAGGTGAGTACTTCAAGAAGGGTCTCACAAAGCTATATTATCTGCTTACGTATAGTGCAGTGAAATTCTCTTGTTCTTGTTGTGTTTGTATGTATTGCATTTTCGTAGTGTTTACATGGTATTAAAAATAATTATTCTTTTAAATAATTATTTTTTGTGCCCCCAATCGAGTAGAATAGTGTGTATGTTCCATAAACTATACATATTATAGTTTATATAAATTTTTTCGTTGAAATAGTTGTGACAACCCGATATTTTGAATCAATGTAATGACCTAAAAAGTCAAGATTTGTAACCTCTTTTGATATAATGAAATTATTGTCAAAAATAAAATGTTCAAAAGTTTTCTATTGGATTTCATAAATGATAGATATCGTGTCCAGGGTTTCAAAAATATAAAGAACACTAAAATCCGAGTTATAACGAAAAAGTTATGACCAACCAAAGATTCACAGCAAAAATCGTCAATGCGGTTAAACGTAAAACTAGAAATTTCAATAAAATACTTATTAGCCTTAGGTATCTAAATAAAAGTCGTATATATCATCAAACCATGAACATACATAACAAGAACGCCCAAATCTAACTTCATATGAGGAAGTTATGATTTTTCAAAGTTTCGGGATAACGGTAGACAGCTAAAAACTCGTAATAGAGATCGAGCGATTTTTAGCAGAAACAACCTAAACAAGAATCGAAGATCTTGTCAATAGTAGTACAACGGTAAAAAGAAAGATGAAAACGGAGGTCGGATAAAGCAGTTACGAATTTTTAATGGACTTTTGTGTCCCGGCCTGTTAAAAATGATATATTAAAAATAAATTCAAAATTAGCCGACGGAGTCAAAATGAAAGTTGTAGAGTACATTCTCACCTACGTGTGGATATAAAGAACAAAAAAAACGGAGCTCGTACACAAAAGTTACGCAATTTAGAAGTTGGAAAAATCACATTACGCCCCGCGTACCAGAGGATAGGAGCCTCGTCCCATCGGCCATAGGCTCTCCCATCTGACCTCCCATCCGAAGTGCGTCATGCATGACGTCTAGTACACCCCATGTAACCCGGAGGTACGCCCCGCATACAGAGGGTTTCCAGCCGCTCTAAAAGGGATGTGAGGGTTCCGGGCATAATTGCTCATTTTCTCTCCTTCTCTTGCGTTTTTACCCCGTTTTGCGTGCAAGGAATATACCGAAGTCCCAGTTTTCATACCCAAGTCCGGAACGAAGTTTTACGCTCCCGAGATTCTCGAGAATCCCGAGAAATCCGCGTTCTCCTATCGAAGTTCTACTCGGTTTTGTGTCACCTTCTTCAATCTATCAAGTGAGTTCATACCCCTGTAACTACGTTTTCAAATGTTTTGTAAGTGCTTTTATACACTTTAAAGGGGGGGGAATACAAGTACACACACGTTTATCCTCTTGTGAAAAGCATCAATCTTTTACTATACTTTTGTTATATAATAAATTATATGTGATTTATAACTATCGTACGAAAACATTCTCATACAACATATCACCATAACACTTGTCTTTTTGGAATGAAAGATGTTGTTATACAAATATCAAACACTTTATTTATATTTTGAGTATAAATGTTCAATAATATTATTACAAATGTTATACTTTACATACAAAGTCAACAATACACTAGGGTTTATCATACAAACGAATCTCACCTCTGGAAAAACTATAATAGGTATAGTTTACTAGATATTCATAAGATTTTACATACTATAAGTACTATATCAATGAAATACTTTCATATAAAAGAACGAATGGACTTTTCATACGTAAATCTATTTGATACTAAGTTTTGTGAGACATTCAACTTCACGTACTTTCAAGTATGCAGTTAAAGTCCTATATTATATACTATAATCTCTTGTAGGGAGAGTGTGATACTTATGCATAGATCTATACAGGATTGACAGTCCCGCACCTAAACTGTTAGCTACAGTTAGACCGGCAGGTTTTGGGTGACAAACGTCATAACATTCTAGTGACTGAAGAACGTTGTAACAGGCAGTCTGGGTCAATAGCATGGTTATAAAACTCACATGGAGTATTAAAAACACATTGATTTACGGGGTTATCAAATGCCTTAGTGATTTTATACATACATAAATCTACTATCCTAGGCATGAAAAACACTTTGGCATTACAGTTTTGGAACTTTTAAACTACCACACACTTATGGAAAAATATTGGATTTGTAGAAGCAAACATTCAAACATGTCGGGTCTTGGTAGGAAACTAGTTTTATACTAGTAGAAAATATAGGATTTTCTAGGAGTTTTCAAACATCTACAAACACTTTCATTCAAATTTATACAAACATTGACATTAAATACTTATGAACTCACCAACTTAAATGCTGATCTACTCTTTCAAATCTACTTGTATTTCTCAGGAATTCAGTAATACAGGTAAACTTCAACTTTTGGAGAAGTGACGCTAAGACGTCAGTTTAAAAGTCATTTTGTCATCATATTGTAATTTGTTTTGAAACTAGTATCATTCAACGATGTAACTTTTAAATTACATATATGATGGTTGTTTTACTTTCTTTACTATGTATTCAACTGTTACGATACTATATGAAGTCATCTGCCCTCGAACGATTCTGCCGTTCTGGTTTGGGGGTGTGACAGATTGGTATCAGAGCATTGTTTATAGTGAATTAAGTATATCGAACCACATAGGATATAAAAATTATAAATGCATAAGGACTAAAACTCTCTGACAAAATGTTTTTATACCTAAACCGTGTTTCATTTAGCTTAAATTATTTGGATCGTAAAAGCACAAATACATGCATACAATGATTTATTTTCATAGTTAGAACTATACAAGAAGTATTAAGACATGTTGGACACTACGACTAGGCCTCGGAATATGTAACTGAATTTGGGACGAATATAGTCTAATCAACTATATTTATCCGACATCGGACTAATGTATGTCGAGGAATGGTCGTAGTGAGCAACAAGTCAAAACTTACCAAAATAACAATAGTATCAAACATACAAATTTAAATACTATAGGAGTATTTGGTAAATGCAATAGTTTAACCTACATATTTAGACTTATATGTTTCAAATTTTGGGCAACTTCCTTTTTATAACCCTATTCTCGTACAATCGAAATGGTTGGATTCTATCCACCCGGGGATCCCTACTACCCGAATCAGGGCAACGGAGGATGGGTAGAGGAGGACCCCGAAGAAGATTAAGAACCTATAGAGTTGGAGGAAGGGAGGACTCTGGGACAGACTCAGAACCAGAAGTAATCAACCCACCAGTCGCTCAACCTCCCGCAGTTAGGAGAAACTTTCAGGGACCAACTCCCATTTGGGGAAGTCACATTCACCATTGGAGCCGACAGCAAGGATTACGTCCTCCCTACGGTATGTGTCTAGAATTTTACGACGTCGGGGGCGGAGGTTCAGCCGACCAAGCACTCCCAGTCATGGTGGGAAAACTAGCCAACCAGTCCTATCAATTCGGGGTTCAAGCAAACCGAATTTGTGAAGTCAACGTGGAAGTACGAGTTCACACTTCCAGCATCCGTGGACTGGACAGGTTGCAGGATGATGCCCAACTCAGCACTGACACATTCCAAGAGCAATTGATTTCAGCCCTCTCTGAGATAAGGGAAATGATGGAACATCAAGCCGCCTTCGATAGGCGTCTTATGGAAGCAAAGCAATCAGACACGGAGTCAAGTTCCAAGCGCAACCTACGTCGTAAGTAGTACTTGCCCGAATCCCAAAAATGTTGTTATAGAATAGGAACTCAGCTGAAAGTCTTACATTTCTTTAACTTCCGTATCGGAGACCCTTAGAAGGGTCGAAATTTTCCTAACATCAAAATGTAATTCAATGTATGTTTAATATATATATATATATATATGAAGAAATTCCTTTGTGTGTTAATTCATTGAATACCACTCGGATTCATAAGTTTATCTACCACTATACAAACTTTTATTATGAATCAAGCTCTAAAACCTTGGGTAGTCCAGTCAAATTCATGAATTGATGAAAATAACAAATTTTATAACACACCACTTCCAATCATTAAAGACTTATGGTCTTCATTCTATTTCTTTAGCAGCACGATTCCGCCCCATAGATCTACACGTCATGTCAACAACGCAACACCTCCACCGTCACCACCCTCATTAACGAATAATGTCGTCTTAATAGCTATTGTAACAGCATCAGTGACAGCGGCAATGGTGTTGGGTTTTGAGCATTCTAGCACTCCTAAGTGTACATGCAACCTTATATACCTTGGATCTATGTTTTCTCTATTATACATGCAAATATGAACATCCAAGGTATTATCCTAATCTAGCACACAAAACAATGAATATAACAAGATAGAATACATACCTCTTTGATGTAGAATGTTCTCAAGATGCTTGAGTGCCTAGTGCCCCAAGTGTGACACCTCAAATGGTTCACACAACATCAATTGCTTTTGGAATAACCTTGAGAGAAATGTAGAACACTTCTAAAATCGGCTAGCCCTTCTATCACTCACATAGTAGCCGATTTTTCCAAGTGTATGATCTTTATATAGTTGTTACAATTAGGGTAAACCCTAATTGTCATGGCTTTCCATTTCCTTGGATCCATGGGTTCAAAAACACCATGGAGCATCATATGTGTTATAGCCCAACATGATAATCCATGGAGCATTAGCCCACTATACAAGTATGGATGATTTACACAATCAACCCATATATTTAATTAGTCTTCTTTTGATCACTTAATTAATTCTAGATTAATTCTTGATCAATACTAATTAAATAATCTTATTAATATATTATAACTTATAATATATTAACAAACCTTAAGTGTTATTTCTCTCATTATAGTCTATCCAAATGCATGATGCCATGCCACCCAAATGGACCATGTCGGGTCGGGTCAAGTCTTACCAATTATAGTTGTGGACTTAGACATTAATCCAACAAATGGCTCAGATGAGTAATAATGGTTCCGGAGGGGGGGTAAATAGCTCTACGAATGGCCAACATCAGGGTCGTTCAGGGTATTGCACCTTCAAGGACTTCACCAATAGCAAGCCCATATCTTTTAATGGATCCGGAGGGATAATGGCTCTATCGCAGTGGATAGAGAAAACTGAAGCGGTTATCAAATACTTTCATTGATATAATGGTTATACTTATGGACTTAGACATTAATCCAAAAAATACTTTCAGATGAGTAATAATGGTTCTAGAGGGGGGTAAATAGCTCTACGAATGGCCAACATAAGGGTCGTTCAGGGGATTGCACCTTCAAGGACTGCACCAATAGCAAGCCCGTATCTTTTAATGGATCCGGAGGGATAATGGCTCTATCTTAGTGGATAGAGAAAACTGAAGCGGTTATTTCTCAAAAATCAATTTGAGATCCGGGTATCATCAGTTGTGAGTCTTGGAAGGAGATGTTCCCAAAATAGCCTTCCGAACTCGTTATGGTCACTACGAGTTTGTAGTGATGCCCTTTGGATTAACAAATGCACTGGCGGTGTTCATGTATTTAATGAACCGAGTGTGTCGTTCATTCCTGGAAAAATTTGTGATCGTCTTCAAAGAAGATATACTCATTTATTCGAAGAGTAAAGAGGAACATGGTCAACACCTCCAACAAATCTTGGAAACTCTAATAAAAGAGAAGTTAGACGCAAAATTCTCTAAGTGCGAATTTTGGATTCGGAAAGTAGATTTCCTAGGTCACGTGGTTAGCAAAGACGGGATACATGTGGACCCTTCCAAAATCAAGGCAATCGAGAACTAGTCAGCTCCCAAAACCTCAAAGGAAATCCAACAATTCTTGGGCCTTGCTGGCTATTACCGAAGATTTATACAAACTTCTCGAAGATTGCTAAACCACTTACCACCTTAACCCAGAAGGGTGTAACTTTCAATTAGGAAGAAAGACAAGACGATGCATTCCAAACACTGAAGCAAGTACTATGCAGCGCACCTATATTGTCCTTGCTAGAAGGAACAGAAGACTTCGTGGTCTACTGTGATGCATATAAACAAGGTCTTGGATGTGTTCTAATGCAACGAGGAAAGTTCATTGCCTACGCCTCGAGACAACTCAAGACGCACGAGGTCAACTACACTACACACGACCTTGAACTGGGAGCAGTCGTTTTCGCCTTAAAGATTTGGAGAGAATATCTCTATGGCACGAAATGCACAATCTTTACCGATCACAAGAGCCTTCAAAACATCCTCAGTCAAAAGGAACTCAACATGAGTCAAAGACGATGGGTTGCATTGTTGAATGACTACAAATGTGAAATTCGTTATCAACCAGGAAAAGCGAATGTGGTAGCTGATGCTCTTAGTCGAAAGGAATACTTGGGTCGTCGAGTGAAATCCTTAACCATGACGATCCATTCACACCTGTCCACACAAATCAAGGAAGCTCAGAGGGAAGCCTTGAAAGCAGAGAATATGATGGGTGAAGCCTTAAGGGGAATGGATAAGAATCTTGAAGTCAAGGGTGATGGAGTTTGTTACTTCAGGGATCGGATCTGGACACTGAAGTTTAGTGGATTCGGAGATGTGGTCATGAATGAGGCTCATAAGACTCGATACTCCATGCATCCAGGTTTAAACAAGAGGTATCTGGACCTCAAGAAACCGTATTGGTGGCCGAACATGAAAGTAGAGATCGCTACCTATGTGGGCAAGTGTCTGACATGCGCCAAAGTCAAGGTACAGTACCAAAAGCCTTCAGGATGGCTACAACAACCTGAAATAACCGAGTGGAAGTGGGAGCGGATAACCATGGATTTCATAACCAAATTACCAAAGACAACAGGTGGGCTAGACACCATCTGGGTGATTGTCGATAGATTAACAAAGTCCGCACACTTCCTACCAATAAAGGAAACCGACAAGATGGAGAAGCTAGCTCGAACATACATTCGAAATATTGTATGACTACATGGTGTACCAATATCCATTATCTCTGACAA
The DNA here is from genome assembly GCF_002870075.4 of Lactuca sativa. NCBI lineage: Eukaryota > Viridiplantae > Streptophyta > Magnoliopsida > Asterales > Asteraceae > Lactuca > Lactuca sativa. The sequence goes on along the minus strand of NC_056627.2, from coordinate 112,101,751 downwards.
AGATAGTAGATTCACCTCATGATTCGGGCAGTCACTGCAAAAATCTATAGGTACGAAACTAGACATGAGTACCACTTACCATCCACAAACCGATGGTCAAAGTGAGAGGACCATACAAACCTTGGAAGATATTCTAAGAGCTTGTGTCATCGATTTTGATAAAGCATGGGATACCCATTTATCACTAGTCGAATTCTCATACAACAATAGCTATCACTCCAGCATTAAAGTTGCTCCATTCGAAGCCCTCTATGGCCGCAAGTGCAGATCACCACTATGTTAGGCTGAAGTGGGTGACACGCAACTAGCCAAGGGACAAGTACTCGACAGCGCTCTCACAGGCCCGAAAATTAGAAGAGAAAAAACTGAGAAGATTGTTCAAATTCGGAAACGTCTAAAGGCTTTAAGACACAGACAAAAGAGTTATGCAAACAAAAGACGGAAGTTCTTAAAATTTCAGGTTGGCGACCGAGTGCTATTGAAGGTCTCGCCCTAGAAAGGGTTAATACGTTTCGGAAAACATGGGAAACTAAACCCATGGTATATCGGACCATTCGAGATCCTTGCAAGGATCGGCCCGATAGCATACAAACTTTGACTACCGCGGGAACTCAATAAAGTACATCCTACCTTTCATGTGTCAAACTTTAAGAAATGTTTGTCCGATGAGACCCTCGTCGTCCCTCTAGAAAAAATCGAAATCAATGAGAGTCTCCACTTTGTAGAGGAACCAATTCAATTCATGGATACGGAAATTAAAAGAACAAAACAAAGTCGCATACCCATTGTGAAGGTCCGCTGGAATGCAAACCGGGGACATGAATATACTTGGGAGCGCGAAGATTAAATGAAACAAAAGTACCCGCATCTCTTTCCCTAATCCACAAATAATTACCTTGCATTTAATTTCGGGACGAAATTCCCTCTAACAGGGGGATGATGTGACAACCCGACATTTCGAATCAATGTAATGACCTAAAAAGTCAAGAATTGTAACCACTTTTGATATAATTAAATTATTGTCAAAAATAAAATGTTCAAAAGTCATCTACTGGATTTCATAAATGATAGATATCGTGTCTAGGGTTTCATAAATATAAAGAACACTAAAATCCGAGTTAGAACGAAGAAGTTATGACCAACCAAATATTCACAGCAAAAACCGTCAATGTGGTTAGACGTAAAACTAGAAATTTCAATAAAATACTTATTAGCTTTAGGTATCTATATAAAAGTCATAGATATCATCAAACCATGAACATACATAAAAAGAACGCCCAAATCTGACTTCGTATGAGGAAGTTATGATTTTTCGAAGTTTCGGGATAGCGGTAGACATCTAAAAACTCGAAATGGAGATCGAGCGATTTTTAGCCGAAACAACCTAAACAAGAATCGAAGATCTCATCAATAGTAGTACAACGGTAAAAAGACAGACGAAAACGGACGTCGGATGAAGAAGTTATGGATTTTTAACGGACTTTTCGTGTCTCGACCTGTTAAAAATGATATATTAAAAATAAAGTCAAAATTAGCCGACGGACTCTAAATAAAAGTTGTATAGTACATTCTCACCTACACGTGGATATAAAGAACGCGAAAAACGGAGCTCGTACGCAAAAGTTATGCAATTTAGAAGTTGGAAAAATCACATTACGCCCCGTGTAATGTATTACGCCCCGCGTACCAGAGGATACGAGTCTCATCCCATCGGCCACAGGCTCTCCCATTGGACCTCCCATCCGAATTGCGTCATGTATGATGTCCGGTATGCCCGCGTAACCCAAAGGTACGCCCCACGTACAGAGGGTTTCTAGCCCCTATAAAAGGGACGCAAGGGTTCCGGGCATAATTGCTCATTTTCTCTCCTTCTCTTGCGTTTTTACCCCGTTTTGTGTGCAAGGAATATCCCGAAGTCCCGGTTTTCATATCCAAAACCCGAACGTTGTATTTCTCAGGAATTCAGTAATACAGGTAAACTTCAGTTTTTGCAGAAGTGACGCTTAGACGTTAGTTTAAAACTCATTTTGTCATCATATTGTAATTTGTTTTGAAACTAGTATCATTCAACGATGTAACTTTTAAATTATATATATGATGGTTGTTTTACTTTCTTTACTATGTATTCAACTGTTACGATACTACATGAAGTCATCTGCCCCCGAACGATTCTGTCATTCTGGTTTGGGGATGTGACAATAGTGAACCCTTTGTCTACTATTATCAAATTTTCCATGATCATAAGTTGGAATAAAATAATTATATATGTTTGTTTATATAATTATACCATTTTTGCTCGACATGTTACAAAAGGGTTAAAGTTTTACTGTATCAAATTTGTACCCACGTGTATATTTATATTTAATAAAAATATAAATGTAATGGTTTATATATTAACACAATGTATCTTGTGTTTTACTTGTATCCCCCCCCCCCCCTTAAAACATATAAAAAACATGGAAAACGTAGGGGTATGAACTCACCTCGGGTGTAATTTCTTAGCCAGATACGAAAAGACAACGATGATCCTCGGGTTAGAACTCATGTAAATAATCATACCCAAATCATATTTAAACACGTAATATTTGTGCAAATTAGGTAACTAACGAATTAAAGTGTTAGTTAACACTAGATTATGTAAGAAATACTTACAATAATCCTTAATAATTAACTTGAAGGATTTGATTCCCTAGGAAACTCTGAAGATGTTCTAGGGAAAATATGAAGATTTGAAGGTGATTCTGGGAAACTGCTTGAAGATATGAAGACGTTCACATGAAATTTGAGAGAAAATGTAAAGGATTTTGAAGTTGTAAATAAGAAATGAGGTGATGATTTCGGTCCTAGTTGCGTATCACCCACTTCAGCCCAACACATAGGGGATCTGCACTTATGGCCATAGAGGGCTTCAAATGGAGCAACTTTGATGCTAGTGTGATAGTTGTTATTGTACGAGAATTTGACGAGTGGTAAATGGGTATCCAAAGCTCTACCAAATTCTATCACACAAGCTCTCAAAATGTCTTCCAGCTTCTAAATGGTTCTTTCGCTTTGCCCATCAGTTTGAGGATGGTACGCTGTACTCATGTCGAGTTGGGTTCCCAAGGACTTTTGTAGTGATTTCCAAAACCTTGAGGTAAACCTACTATCCCTGTTGGAGATGATGGATATTGGCACCTGTGCAATCGTACGATCTCTTTAATGTATATCCTGGTTAGCTTCTCCATCTTGTTGGTTTCTTTTATTGGCAGGAAGAGCGCGAATTTGGTTAATCTGTCGACGATTACCCAAATGGTGTCATGACCACCTGTGGTCTTGGGCAACTTGGTTATGAAATCCATAGTTATCCGCTCCTACTTCCATTCGGGTATGTCTGGTTGTTGTAGTAAACCCAAAGGCTTCTAGTATTCTACCTTGACATTGGCACAAGTAAGGCACTTTCCCACATAGGTAGCAATTTCAGCTTTCATGTTCGGTCACCAATAAAGTTTCTTGATGTCCAGGTACATCTTGTCTGAACTGGGATGAATGAAGTATCTGGTCTTGTGAGCTTCATGCTTCACAGCATCTTTGTATCTGTAACAGCCCGGATTCCCAGGTATTATTTATTCTTATAAATTTGGTGATTTGTGAGGAGACTCGGTGAGTTGGAGCTCAAACTCGCCGAGTATGATCGCGGTTTGGGCACGGGTTCGTGTCCGGACTCGGCGAGTCCACGCTGTTTAATGAAACCCTAATTTCCAGGGTATGACACCTATTTAAAGGGGCTTATTTCTGTCATTTGCGGCCACCAACCCCAGAGAGAACCCTAAAGAGTCTTTGAGCGTTTTGTGAGAGAGTAGAGGAAGATCGTTGACTATTTGTGGGTGTTTTTGCATATAGAAGAGGATCAAGGCAAGAGGAGACCAAAGAGGGTGCTAATCCAGTGATTCCTGAGCTCAGAGACTTCATTTGAGGTAACCATTCGTTCCTTTCTCAGTCCTTGGTGTAAATCTTAGAGTTAGGGTTTCTTTGTGGAATGATCCATGGAGTAATTGGCCTCTTCTCGTGTTGGTGCTTTAGATCTGGACCCAAAGAGGTCCAAAGACTCTTTTCCCTCAAGCTTTATGAGTGTTAATGGAGGCCATGAGCTTAGAATAGAATTCTAGAGACCATATCATCAAATAAGGCCTTTGAACCTTTGCATGAGCACCCAGATAGTAAATTTACGTGATGTATGTGCTTGGAAGGACTGGATCTATGAGTTATTGGAACGGATCTGACCTCAGGAGTGAGTTTGAGTCTATGCATGGCATAGACTCGCCGAGTACGAAGAACAAACTCGGCGAGTAGCATGAAGATTGTCCATAACACTTCAGCGAGTGGTCTTGTCGAGTTAAGGGGTTGACTCAGTGAGTCAGGGAGAGTCAAAGAGGGTTGACGGGTGGATTGAGTCAAGCTGGAACTCATCGAGTTGTTCTTGAGACTCGGCGAGTTGAGTCGTGGTGGTCCCGCGATTCATGTCAGGTGGAACGTGTCGAGTTAGGGAAGTACTCGACGTGTCAAGAGAGGATCCTACGGAGTTAGTGAACACGTATAGACTCGCCGAGTCGCTCTAGTGCACTCGTCGAGTCCGGTCAAAGTTGACTGTTGACCGTTGACCAGAGTTGACCAGTGTTGACTTGATAGGGGTAGTCAACCTTAGTTGTGAAAGTGTTAATTAGAGATATATTGTGTTATAGGGGGATTAGAGCTCAGGGGATCGAGCGCGAGTGATTTCCGGGATTTGCGAGTTATCGAGATACGCAAGGTGAGTCTTCTCACTATACTTTACCTTGAGTAGGTAATCAGAGTTATGTGACAGAGTATTTGTATGCTATATGTATGTTATGAGTTGTACTGCATTATTTCTATGTGATTTATGATGTTCATGTTTATAGAGTTGGAACCGGAAGGTTCACAGAGTAGGGTCTACGGACCCACAGAGTTATAGCCTCGAGTGGCTAATATGTGTTATGTGTGGTATTTTGGGGAACTCACTAAGCTTTGTGCTTACAATGTTGGTGTTATTTGTTTCAGGTACTAGTGATGACCATGGGAAGACGCCGGCTTGATCAATACACACACACGGGATTTTTATGTTATGTGATCTTGGGATTCTTTATATGTCATGGATTGGAGTTTCAAACATTGATGTTTTTATGAAAATTAAATGAATGTGTTTTTATATTATGCGAAAAATTATTTTGAAATTTACGGTGTTACAAGTTGGTATCAGAGCTTTGGTTTGAGGGATTCGAGTACACCTTCGGGCGTATTTGAACTCAAACTGAAGATTTGAGAAGTATTTTCAAAAAGAGTAAAAGATTTTTCGAAAGACGCAGAGCAGAGTTGTGTGTACGATCAGTCCGCGCCCGAACGGTGATTTCCCAAAATACCCTCATGTTATGTGATATCGATATTGAGATGATGTATTCTCATGCTAGAGTAGGCTAGGTACTCTTATTAGGACTAGAGAGGCCTGATTTGTGATGCCTTAGCCTAGGGAGAGGTGAGCTGCTATGAGGTGCTTGAGAGTAAGTAGGTAGCAGCGAGGGGCTTATGAGAGATCGGTTAGAGGGTGGATTATGCTTGATAGAGTACTTGGAATTTGGGATCCGAAGAGGAGGACTTGGGGTGTATTCTGATACAGTGTGGACAGTAGTATTGGGCCCGTACTACTGAAAGCATCGGGGCGGTGTACAGCCCAAGTAAGAATCTTTGGAATACCAAGGATCAAGGAGGAATGAGTTGTCGAGTGTGAATATGCTCGAATGGATTCTAATTTATCGTATGTTGTATTTCAGAGGTAGATCATGGTGCGGACACGTCTTATGCCTGAGAGCAGTGGGGCCAGTGATGAGGAGATCCGCCAGATCATCCATGAGGAGGTGGCTGCGGCCATCACGGCATAGATACCAGAGATGTTCGGGTCTATTAAGACCACATTGATTGAGACCTTCGACGAGCATTATGCCGCTCTTTCTGAGGCTGCTGTTGTAGCGGCCACCGCAGCTATTGCTGCCGCGAGGCCGTAGGGTGGTGATGCGTTGCTGTTCCGAGAGTTCGGCAGCACAAAACTGCCGGAGTTTGATGGGACCCAGGACCCAGTGGCGGCTATGAGATGGATTTCTGACATAGAGGTGTGATTCTTCACTTGCTCATCTCCTGAGCGTTTGAGAGTTCGGTTCGCGCTGAACCAGCTTCGCTTGGGAGCGAAGGACTGGTGGAAGTTTGTGACGGCGCACTTTACGCCTGCTGAGCTTGCGGCAGTGACCTGGGAGAGGTTCACTGCGATGTTCCGAGATGAGTACGTTCCCCAGGTGGAGAGGGAGCGTTTGGCCCAGGAGTTTCTGACCCTCAAGCAGGGTACTGAGTCTGTTACAGTGATTACCAGGATGTTCCACGAGAGGGCGATGTTCTTCCCTGAGCACTTGTCCGCTGAGCAGGCGCGTATGAGACGATATTTGAGTATTTTGAGGCGAGACATTCGGGAGTTTGTGGTGAACTCCTCGTACCGGACATTTTCCGAGATTCAGGAAAATGCCCGGAAGAGGGAGATTAAGCTAGAGACTCAGGCCAGGGAGGAGGCGGAGTCTTAGGGGAGGGATCAGCGACCGGCACAGTCTCAGTCGGCAGCTAAGCGGGCCAAGCCCGCTGATCCCAAATCAGGGAACCAGAAGGGCCGCACTTGTGGGAAGTGCGGCAAGGGTCATGATGGAATCTGTAGAGCGGGATCTTGCTACAAGTGTGGCAAGGAGGGGAATATGGCGAAGGACTGCCCCAAGGGGTTTGCGGTGTATTTCCACTGCAACCAGACCGGACACCGGAAGGCAGAGTGTCCCCAATTATGAGGATCATCTCAGGGAGAACCTCAGGGATCTGCCCCTGCCGCCATCAGAGCTACCGAGAGTCGGCCAGTGAAGGCCGAGGCGTCGAGGGCACGAGGGAGAGCCTTTCAGTTGACCGCGGAGGAGGTCAGCGCAGCGCCCGATGTAGTGGCTGGTATGTATTCTTTCGTGTATTTATTTTGATGTTGAGATATTATGCTTATATTATGTTATGCATAGGTACTTTCCTTATGAATTCTGTACCTGCCTTGGTGTTATTTGACTCGGGTGCGAGTCGGTCTTTTGTATCTTTGGCTTTTAGTCCGCATATCAGTGTTAGTCGTGAGGCATTGAGTCGGCCTCTGAGAGTTTCTATAGCTGACGAGAAGGTGATATAAGCCACGGAGGTTCTCTGGGGGTGCGTGTTCGAGATTTTTGGTGTTGAGTTCCCGATTGATTTGGTTCCTATTACGATGGGTGATGTCTGTGTCATTGTGGGCATGGACTGGTTGAGCAGATTCGGTGCGGTTATCGACTGCGAGTGACAGCTGGTGACCATATGAGACCCTAGTGAGGGAGTTCTTACGGTGTACGTCGAGGGTACCCGTTTTGGATCAGCGTTTTGTTCGGCCGCTAGGGTGAGGCAGTGTCTACAGCAGAGCTGTAAGGGTTTTGTAGCGTATGTGATGGATACGCGGGTGGATTCCGAGAGACCGAGTTCAGTTGAGGAGGTTCCGATAGTGCGTGAGTTCCTGGATGTATTTCCAGAGGAGTTGTCGGGTGTGCCTCCTGTGAGGCAAGTGGAGTTCAGTATCGATTTGGTTTCGGGGGTCGCGCCTATCGCTAAGGTGCCTTATCGCCTTGCACCTCCAGATATGCAAGAGTTATCCTTGCAGCTTCAGGAGCTGTTGGGGAAGGGGTTTATTCGGCCGAGCAGCTCGCCGTGGGGAGCGCCTATCCTATTTGTCAAGAAGAAGGATGGTTCACATCGGATGTGCATTGATTACCGGGAATTGAACAAGCTGACGGTCAAGAACCGTTACCCGTTGCCGAGGATCGACGATTTGTTCGATCAGTTACAGGGATCATATTAGTTCTCCATAATCGATTTGAGGTCTGGATATCATCAGGTGAGGGTGCGAGATGAGGACGTCCAGAAGACATCATTCAGGACGCGTTATGGGCATTACGAGTTTGTGATAATGCCTTTCGGGCTCACCAATGCCCCAGCAGTGTTCATGGATCTCCTGAACCGAGTGTGCAGGCCGATGCTGGATTGGTCGGTGATTGTATTTATCGACGACATTTTGGTATATTCGAGATCTAGAGAGCAGCATGAGGAGCATTTGAGGGAGATTCTCAGAGTTCTGAGATCGGAGAGGCTTTATGCCAAATTCTCCAAGTGTGATTTCTGGTTGCGGGAGGTCCAGTTCCTAGGACATCTTGTTAACCAGAAACGGATATTGGTCGACCCGGCCAAAGTTGAGGCATTGATGAGTTGGGAGGTGCCGAGGTCACCCTCCGAGATCAGGAGTTTCCTAGGGTTGGCAGGTTGATATCGGAGATTTATCAAGGATTTCTCTAAAATCGCAGTGCCACTCACCAGGTTGACCCGGAAGGGTGTCGCTTTTTCATGGGGCCCCGAGCAGTAGGCCTCCTTTGAGACGCTTCGCCAAAGGTTATGCGAAGCCCCGGTGTTAGCCCTCCTGGAAGGGATGGAGGACTTTGTGGTATACTGTGATGCATCGATTTTGGGGTTGGGGCGGTGCTAATGCAGAGAGGGCATGTGATAGCATATGCATCGAGGCAGCTGAAGCCTCATGAGACGAGATATCCCACCCATGATCTAGAGTTGGGGGCAGTGGTGTTCACCCTCAAGATTTGGTGTCACTACCTATATGGGTTCGGTGTACGATATACACGGACCATAAGAGTTTGAAGTATTTGATGGATCAGCCCAACCTAAATATGCAACAGAGAAGGTGGTTGGATGTGGTCAAGTATTATGATTGTGTAATCCTGTACCATCCAGGCAAGGCTAATGTTGTAGCCGATGCACTGAGCCGCAGGGCGGAGAGCACCCCGCTGCGGATGTATATTTGAGATTGACCGTGATAGCTCCAGTGTTGGACGCCATTCGTGGGGCACAGGCCGAGGCTGTGCAACCTGACATGCAAAAGAAAGAGCGAGTTGTTGGATTGATTTCAGAGTTCGTTACCGATGGTCGGGGGCTTATGACATTCCAGGGGCGTATCTAGGTGCCGTTTGTGGGAGGAACGCATACCATTTTGATGGAAGAGGCTCATCGGTCAAAATTTTCGATCCATCCTGGGGCCACTAAGATGTATTTGGACCTGAGGAAAGAGTATTCGTGGCCCTGTATGAAGAGGGATGTTGCATGGTTTGTTGATAGGTGCTTGACCTGCCGTAGGGTTAAGGTCGAGCACCAGAGACCGCATGGTAAGTTGCAGCCGTTGGAGGTTCCCGAATGGAAGTGGGAACAGATCACCATGGATTTTATCACCAAATTGCCAAGGACTGCCAAGGGAGTTGATGCAATTTGGGTGATTGTGGACAGGTTAACGAAGAGCGCTCACTTTCTTGCTATCAGCGAGAGTTCCTCCGTAGAGAAGTTAGCATAGATGTACGTGAGGGAAGTGGTATCTCGACATGGGGTGCTGATCTCGATTGTCTCAGACCAGGAGTTGGGTACTAGGCTGCATTTTAGTACCGCATATCACCCCCAGACGGACGGGCAGAGTGAGCAGACGATTCAGACGCTCGAGGACATGCTCCGGGCATGTGTGTTGGATTTCGGGGGAAGTTGGGATACGTACTTACCCTTGGCAGAGTTTTCCTACAACAACAGCCATCATTCGAGCATTGGTATGCTGCCCTTTGAGCTGTTGTATGGGAGGAGGTGTCGGACCCCCATTTGCTGGGGAGAGGTCAGACAGCGTGTGATGGGCAGTACAGAGATCGTGCTTCAGACAACAGAGTAGATCCAGCAGGTCAGACAGAGGTTGTTGACCGCTCAGATTCGTCAGAAGAGTTATGCAGACAGACGCCGGTCCGAGCTTGAGTTTCAGGTCGACGACCTTGTGCTCCTGAAGGTCTCTCCTTGGAAAGGAGTGATTCGATTCAGGAATAGGGGCAAGTTGGGGCCCCGATATATTGGTCCATTCCAAGTGATCGTGAGGGTAGGCAGGGTAGCCTATCGTTTGGATTTGCCAGCAGAGTTAGGGCAGATTCACGACACTTTCCATGTGTCGCAACTACGGAAGTGTATAGCCGATGAGTCGGCAGTGGTTCTATTAGAGGATATTCAGGTGGATGCGAGCCTGAATTATGCTGAGAGACTAGTGGCAATCACAGATTGGAAAATCAAGGTTCTGAGGAACAAGGAGGTACCCTTGGTTTTGGTTCAGTGGCAGCATCGGAAGGGGTCCGAGATGACTTGGGAGTCGGAGCGTGAGATGCGTGAGCAGCATCTGGAGTTATTTGCAGAGCGAGACTTCGCGGGTGAAGTCTAGTTCTAGTGGGGGAGAATTGTAACAGCCCAGATTCCTAGGTATTATTTATTCTTAAAAATTTGGTGATTTGTGAGGAGACTCGGCGAGTTGGAGCTCAAACTCGCCTAGTATGATCGCAGTTTGGGCACGGGTTCGCGTCCGGACTCGGAGTGTCCAAAAGGTGGACTTGGCGAGTCCACGTTTTTTAATGAAACCCTAATTTCCAGGGTATGAGACCTATTTAAAGGGGCTTATGTCCGTCATTTACGGCCACCAACCCCAGAGAGAACCCTAAAGAGTCTTTGAGCGTTTTGTGAGAGAGAAGAGGAAGATCCTTGACTATTTGTGGGTGTTTTTGTATATAGAAGAGGATCAAGGCAGAGAGGAGACCAAAGAGGGTGCTAATCTAGTGATTCCTGAGCTCAGAGAATTCATTTGAGGTAACCATTCGTTCCTTTCTCAGTCCTTGGTGTAAATCTTAGAGTTAGGGTTTCTTTGTGGAATGATCCATGGAGTAATTGGCCTCTTCTCGTGTTGGTGCTTTAGGTCTAGACCCAAAGAGGTCCAGAGACTCTTTTCCCTCAAGCTTTATGAGTGTTAATGGAGGCCATGAACTTAGAATAGCAATCTAGAGACCATATCATCAAATAAGGCCTTTGAACCTTTGCATGAGCACCAAGATAGTAACTTTACGTGATGTATGTGCTTGGAAGGACTGGATCTATGAGTTATTGGAACGGATATGACCTCAGGAGTGAGTTTGAGTTTATGCGTGGCATAGACTCGGCGAGTAGCATGAAGATTGTCCATAACCACTCAGCGAGTGGTCTTTCCGAGTAAAGAGGTTGACTCAGTGAGTCAGGGAGAGTCAGAGAGGGTTGACGGGTGGACTGAGTCAAGCTGGAACTCGCCAAGTTGTTCTTAAGACTCGGCGAGTTGAGTCGTGGTGGCCCTGCGATTCATGCCAGGTGGAACACGTCGAGTTAGGGAAGTACTCGACGTGTCAAGAGAGGATCCTAGGGAGTCAGTGAACACGTATAGACTCTTCGATTCGCTCTAGTGCACTCGCCGAGTTCGGTCAAAGTTGACCGTTGACCGTTGACTAGAGTTGACCAGTGTTGACCGTTGACCGTTGACCAGATTCAACCCTAGTTGTGAAAGTGTTAATTAGAGATATATTGTGTTATAGGGGGATTATAGCTCGAGGCATCGAGCGCGAGTGATTTCCGGGATTTGCGAGTCATCGAGATACGCGAGGTGAGTCTTCTCACTATACTTTACCTTGAGTAGGTAATCAGAGTTATGTGACAGATTATTTGTATGATATATGTATGTTATGTGTTGTACTGCATTATTTCTATGTGATTTATGTTGTGCATGTTTATAGAGTTGGAACCGGAAGGTTCATAGAGATTAGAGCTAGAGGGTTCACAGAGTAGGGTCTACGGACCCACAGAGTTATAGCCTCGAGTGGCTAATATGTGTTATGTGTGGTATTTTGGGGAACTCACTAAGCTTTGTGCTTACAGTGTTGGTGTTATTTGTTTCAGGTACTAGTGATGACCGTGGGAAGGCGCCGGCTTGATCAGTACACACACACGGGATTTTTATGTTATGTGATCTTGGGATTCTTTATATGTCGAGGATTGGAGTTTCAAACATTGATGTTTTTATGAAAATTAAATAAATGTTTTTTATATTATGCGAAAAATTATTTTGAAATTTACGGTGTTACAGTATCCACCGAATCTCAGTATCCAGATTCGATCCATAAGGTAGCGAGCTTCGTCATCCTTGACTTAAAGATTTTTCTCCATTCCTCTTAAGGCTTCACCTGTCACATTCTCGGGTTTCAAGGCTTCTCTCTGAGCCTCTTTGATATACGTGGACAGGTGTGAATGGATGGTCATGGTTAATGACTCCACTCGGCAGCTTGAGTGTTATTTTCGACTAAGGGCATCCGCTACTACATTGGCCTTGCCTGTATGATAGAAAATCTCGCATTTATAATCATTTAATAGCAAGGGACTATCTCCCCAGATTCAAGGAAACATGATAGCTGCAAACCCACTTACTTTTGTGTAACGCCCCGTTCTAAAAGTAATTATTTATGGATTCCTGAGATCAAGAGTAATGGCATTTCGGTCTCTTATGAGGCAATGGGTTTCATTCAAGAAGGTTTCAGGTTAGGGTGTGTTGCTTGAAGCGTAGGGCTTCTCACTACCTTTTCATGGATATAAATTCCGTCGGAAACGGACTTAGAATAAAGGAGTTATGACACTTTGAAGATATTGACACTTATGACACTTAATGAAAAAAGTTGTCAAGGAAAGGCCATGCATGCGTTTGGGACATGCGTGGGTACGCCCAGCGTAGTAGAATGAATGACCGCGGGTACAAGGACGCGTACGCCCAACATACTAGAGTTACGCCTAGCGTACGCTCAGAGTCTTAAAACCTAAATTTTAGGGCTAGCCACTATTTAAACAACATAATGGATCAACCCTAGCCTCCATATTTGTTCCCTTATCCTCAGAAAACCCTAGGTAGCCATTCCATCTCCATTGTTGGGTGTGTTGGCCTTGTGGAGCTTAGTTTGGCAAAGAAAAGCTTAGAAGGAGAAAGAAGAGGTTGGCAAAGAAGGAAACTTGGTGGCTAGAGCTTGTAGATCCGAGATAGCATCACCCTTTGCAACCACTTGAATGTATAAAGCTTCTTGCCTGACATCTATTTTGTGTAGATCTAAGTGTGGTGAAGTTTTGAAACCATTTCTTGTCCCCAAAGCCCCATCATGATGCATGATGTGTTTTGGTTAAGATGAGTTATCCATTCAGACCATGGGAGAGGTCTTAAGTAAGAAAAATGAGGTCCCAATGTCTTTGGTTGTCCCATATATGAAGTAGGAAGGTCTTAATGGGTTAAGCCCTTGAGTTAAGAGCATTATGGACGTCCAAAAGGATAAATATTGAGACTTTATGAGTCCTAGGCCCTTTTTGTCACTGGATCTAGCATATGGGCTTAAGTGTTGAAGCCATTAAGCATATGGAAGGATTTTTGGTACAGACGAGTGTACGCCCCGCGTACCAGAGGAGTACGCCCAGCGTACGCCCTCTGTTGGGTTTTCAATTTTGGGCCTTGAGTAATTGGGTTGTTTATGGGCTAGCTGGACGTGGGCCATGACTGAGCAGTATAGATAGAGTAATTTGAGCTCAATAATTATTATGGACCTTGGATCTAGGCCCGATTAGAAAGTTGGGCCCAATTTAGTAAATTGGGCCAATATTGGGCTTTACATGAGGATTTGGTTTTGGGTCTTGGCCCAATAAGAGAATAATGGACTTAATGACTATGGTGGGCACTTGGCCTAGAAAGTCATGATGGATTCTAATGTTATGATTTTCATATGATAGTTGGGATTTTCGGGAGTCAGCGGTCAGCGATTTGCAGGATTTCGGCAGTTGCAAGGTGAGTTTTCCTCACTGTACTCAAGGGTCTAAGGCACCAAGGCCAGCCCTTTGAATTGTTTTTTAGAGCTTGTTATGTTGTGTGATGATATGCTTGCTAGTATCCTGGTATATAGGATAATGATATGAGGATATGCCTTGTTAGCTTAGTATCATAGAGGAATGGATAGATAAGTGATGGCTAGTTCTTTTAGATCAGTGCCCTGGTATTTGGGTAGTGGTTATTTATAGACCTGTAGTTGGTCTTGCCTTATGTACGCTGGTAGGAGGTTACCTGCGGGTTATGTATGTTGAGCAGTAGCAGAGGGTATTCCATCCCGGTAGGATGATAGGGCCCTAGTATGTTGGTTCTGTAGAGTATTATGTGGTTTCCAGTTATGTGTGCATGTTTGCTAGTGTGGGGCCTTCCAACCCGATGGTTGTGGGCTAGGAGTATTCCATCCCGTAGGATGATTGGACTCGTAGTAGGTTGGCATTCCAACCTAATGGTTGTGGGTCTGGGGTATTCCATCTTGCAAGATGATTGGACCCATAGTAGTAGTAATTATTGTATGTATAGGGAGTGGGGCATTCCAACCTGATGGTTGTGGGCCAGGAGTATTCCATCCCGGTAGGATGATTGGACTCGTAGTAAGTTGGCATTCCAACCCGATGGTTGTGGGCCTGGGGTATTCCATCTTGTGAGATGATTGGACCCATAATAGTTATTGTTTTACGTATAGGTGTTTGGGCATTCCAACCCGTTGGTTGTGGGCCGAGAGTATTCCATCCTGGTAGGATGATTAGGCTTGTTTTTTGTAGGCATTCCAACCCGATGGTTGAGGGCCAGGGGTATTCCAACCGGAAGGTTGATTGGACCCGTAGTATGTTGCTCTTTGTTGTATGTGTATGTTTATGTGTGTATGGGTACTTTGGGGGAAACTCACTAAGCTTTCGGGCTTACAGTTGGGGTTTATTGTTTCAGGTGCTTCCAGAGATCGTGGCAAGGCGAAGGCGTGATCATACCGGTCCTCATGTTTTATGATTTATGTGATATGGTTCTGGGGGATACTCTGATGTTTAAACTATTTTGAAAACAAGATGTATGGACGTAATAGTTTTTGAATGAAATAAAATGTTTTAAATTGGTTGAAATTTTTGGTCATTACATTTTGACAGTGCCAAACGCCTGGCACGAACACGGGTAGATCATGGAGTTCGCCAAGGCTTTATGACAGCTACGCCCGGGCAAACCAAAGGAAGTGATAACAATAAGAAATTCTGGAACAAGAGAAAGGGGCAGTCGGCATAGGTACACATAAAGAAACAATAAAACGGGGAAATCCATGTTGCTACTGAGCCTGCCACTCCATCACCAACCAAACCATATGCATGCACTCTCTCAAAATGTGATAAATGTAACTTTCATCACACCGGAGCCTGTCGGGAAATGTATTGCAAAAATTGCAACGGGAAGGGGCACATTGCCCGTTTTTGTAGGACACCGGTACAACCAACCACTTATGCCAGGGTGAGCCAGGCTTGCTATGGATGTGGAAAAACTGGGCATTTCAAGAGGGATTGCCCGAAAGTGAGGAATGTCGGAGGCCTGCGGTGAGTTTTAACGATGGGACAAATCGCATTGAACCCCTTCACCGTTCTCGACAGCTTGGTGATGAAGTCCATCGTGATCTGCTCCTATTTCCACATGGGAATCTCCGGAGGCTGCAGCTTTCCATGCGGCCTCTGGTGCTCAGCCTTGACCATCCTGTAGGTCAGGCACCTCTCAACATACCAAGCGATTTCTCGCTTCATGCACGGCCACCAGTAACTCAATTGTAGATCGCGGTACATCTTAGTGCCCCCCCCCCCCCCCCCCCCGAGTGAATAGAGTAGCGAGACTTATGAGCCTCCTCCAAAATAGTCTGTCTGACCCCACCAGACATCATAATCCAGACCCGACCACAACGGGTCAATAATCCGCGGCTATCCTACATAAATCGGGTGTTCTCACCCTGATCCTCTCAAGTTTCTAGCTTTCCTGACGCATACCCTCAACCTGGGTTTCCCTGATCAAGCCCACCAGTGGAGAATCCACTAAAATCCTCATGCATGTCCCTGGACTAGAAGATCCAACTGACTTGCGACTCAGAGTGTCCGCAACCACATTCGCTTTACCTGGGTAAAAAAGGATCTCACAGTCGTAATCCTTGACTACATCTAGCCATCTACGTTGTCTCATTTCAAGTTCGGCTGATCCATGATGTGTCTCGGGCTCTTGTGTTCCATATAGATGGTACAGTGGACCCCATAGAGGTAACGTCTCCAAATCTTGAGAGCAAATACCACTACTCCCAACTCCAGGTCATGAGTAGGGTATCTCGTCTCATGCGGCTTCAACTGTTGCGATGCATAGGCTATCACCCGTCCTCTCTGCATGAGGACCGCTCCCAGTCCCGTGATGGATGCATCACAGAACACCACAAAATGCTCGACTCCTCCGATAGAGTCAACACTGGAGCCTCGCATAAACATTGTCGGAGGGTCTCAAACACCCTTTGTTGCTCGGGGTCCCACCAGAAATCCACCCCCTTCCTCGTCATATGAGTGAGGGGTACTATAATCTTGGAGACATCCTATATGAATCTCCAGTAGTAACCTGCCAATCCCAAGAAGCTTCTGATGTCTGAGGGAGATTTTGGAACTTCCCACTGCATAATCACCTTAATTTTGGCCGGATTGACCAAAATCTCCTCCTGGTTAACGAGATGCCCAAGGAACTGAACCTCTCGTAACCAAAACTCGCACTTCGAGAACTTGGCATAAAGTTGTTCACGCCTCAGAACTCCCAATAATTCTCGTAGATGCTCCTCACGCTGCTTTCGAGTCTTGAGTACACCATGATATCATCTATGAACACTATGACCGAGCGACCGAGCATTGGCATGCAGACCCGATTCATCAGGTCCATGAATATTGTTGACGCGTTGATGAGCCCAAACGGAATCACCACAAACTCATAGTGTCCATATCGATTCCGGAACGTGGTCTTATCCACGTGCTCCTCCCTAACTCTGACATGATGGTACCCAGACCTCAGGTCTATCTTGGAGAACCAAGATGCTCCCTGCAACTGATCGAAAAGATCATCTATCCTCTAGAGTGGATAACGGTTCTTGACCGTCAACTTGTTCAACTCCCGTAGTCAATGCACATTCGGTGCAAACCATCCTTCTTCCCGACGAATAGAATAGGGGCTCCCCAAGGACAACTACTCAGACGAATGAACTACTTGCCCAGCAGTTCCTGTAGTTGTGATGAGAGCTCCTGCATCTCTAGTGGTGCCAACCGATACGGTGCCTTGGCGATAGAGGCCGCACCTGGCATTAGGTCGATCCTAAACTTTAACTGCCTCTCTAGAGGCACTTCTGGTAACTCCTCCGAGAACACCTCAGCAAAATTCCTGACCACCGAAACCCCTCAAACTGAAACCAGATCCCTGACCCGCATATCCACCACATATGCTAAATAACTCGCATACACGTGCTGAATGTACTGCCAAGCCCTAGCAGCCGAACAAAACCCTGATCCCAATCTGCTACCCTCCCCATAGACAATCAGTTCCCCCCCCCCCCCACTTGGGGTTCGAACCACCACTTGCTGACTCTAGCAATCGATCATAGCTCCGAAGCAACTAAGCCAGTCTATACCTACGATTACACACACATCCCCCATGGGAATTGGTATCAAGTCTATCGGGAAAGACACTCTGAAGATCTCTAATACGCAACACCAATAGACCGAAGAAGTGGAAACCCCGTGTTCGTTGGTGATGGAGACTCGCAACGGACACTCTAACTCTCCTACTGGCAACCTGAACTCCCTATTGAAAGATGATGGTTTTTAGCCAAAAGAACATCCTATGTGCTCATGTAAACCCTAATGCTTGGATTTAGGTTTCTCTATTGTACATGTAATTTATCCAAGACTTTCAAACACTAGATCTAGCATATGATATTCGAAGTTAACATAATAAATAAATCTAGATGATTACCTTGTTGTTGATAGAAAATCTTGAAGCCTTGAGAACTTTAGCACCTCAAATCTTATGCCTCTAATGAATCACAAACACCAAGAGCAATTGGAGCAAACAGGGGAGAGAGAGAGAGAGAGAGAGAGAGAGAGGGGGGGGGGAGGTGAAATTCGGCTCTAGGACTTCTAGAGTTCAAGTGGCCGAATTTCTCATGCCCAAGGGTCCTTTATATAGGTGTAGGAACTAGGGTTTTAGTTATTATCCTTATCTGGTTACTTAGCCACCAAGCAGCCCATAAGATAATTCTAGAATCCCTATCACGGACGAATTCTTAAGGCTTTATCCCTAGAATTCTTCCACCCTATCCATTAGGGTTTCCTTGCCCAACTTTGCAGCTATCACATAATTAAAGTTCAGTCCCCTTAGTTCAATTAACTTCCTTTTGATCACAAAATTAATTCTTCACCAATGTTAATTAAAAAATATGATTTCACTTTTAATATATTAGTCTTATAATATAATAATAAACCATAATCACCTATTTCTATATTATTCCTCCAGTCAAGTTGCTTTGGTGAAGGCAACCCAAAAGGACCATGCACAACCGGGTCAAGTACTTACCAAATTAGTTACGGGCTTAGACACTAATCCAACAGTCTCCCACGTTGATAAGTCTATAAACTAAAAATGTAAATACAATCCGATTAGCAATCATAGTTCTCAAAACTCTTGATCTTAATTATCAATAACCTGTCCTTAAGATAAGGGATCGTATAATCCTTTGTTCTAGATATCATGCGGACAATTACATGGAACATAGTCATACTTATTGTCCAGCAGTTTGTTTCTCGATCTCAGATTCGTTTGATATAGAACTTAATTGAACACATCAATTCAGTCCTAACCGGGCCTAACACATAAGTCAAACCAAATCATCGAGGCGCCCTGATATCGCTTTTATCCTCTTAGAATAAAAGGAACAGATAAACTTCGACTTATATGCATTTACCATTCACTAATCAAATCATACACAACAATGCATTTTATAACATTAAGTTACTGATGTGTTTACGCATTATCAATGCACAACCATATAGCAAACAATAAGCCATATATCTAGGTTTTAAGACCATATGATATTATCATCTTGCGATCACTCGTGATAAATTCCATGAAGTGATTCCAGCAAGCGTGGGTTTATTCCAATGCTCAAATCAAGTTCATAAGCACTCATGAACGTTGTAGCAAACCTTTTCTATGTCTAATACATTTTAGACAAACTAGACACCAATTCATGATAGTCTTCATTCATACCTACTTCCAACATATGAACGACTATGGACCGTTCGAATAATCTTGTTATTCAGGAAGTCAAAACAAGCAAAATGAAACAATAGGTAAACAATTAACATAAGACATTAACATTACTAATAAATAATACTCTTTTATTTAATCATCAAATGTTAATTACAATTTATCTATTACACATTTCTAAATTATCTAATCTAAACTAATATCGTCCTTTAGCCCGATGCTCCTAGCGTGCTGCAAGTGCTTAACCCTACTCAGTACCTTCGTAAGCGGATCTACTGGGTTATCCTCCGACCATACCCTCTTCACTACAAGGAGTCCTTCTTCCACCCGATGTCAAATAAAGTGATATTTTCTGTCGATATGTCGAGATCTGTCATGATCCCTCGGTTCCTTTGTCAAGGCAACCGCTCCTTCATTATCACAGAAAATTTCCATAGGCTCCTGTATGGTCGGCACAACTCCAAGGTCTCTGATGAAGTTCTTCAACCATATTGCCTCCTTCGATGCTTCGCTCGTTGCAATGTACTCTGATTCACACGTTGAATCAGCTACGGTCTCCTGCTTGGAAGTTTTCCAAGTCACTGCTCCTCCATTTAGGGAAAAGACCCAGCCTGACTGTGAATGGTAGTGGTCCCTGTCGGTTTCAAAACTGGCGTCATTGTACCCTCACACTTTTAATTCATCACTCCTACCGAGGACTAGAAACCATTCCTTGGTCCTCCGAAGGTACTTAAGAATATTCTTGACCGCGATCCAATGCGCTTTGCCAGGGTTCCCTTGATATCTGTTGACTATGCTAAAAGCGAAGGCCACATCAGGGTGAGTACAAGTCATAGCATACATAATTGAGCCAACTACAGAAGTGTATGGTACTCAGCTCATTTCTGCTATCCCGACTTTGGTACTCAGAGTTTGAGTCTTACACAACTTGGCATTACTTTGGATTGGTAACTCTCCTTTTTTTTGAATTCTTCATACTAAAACGCTTTATTGCCTTGTACAAGTAAGTATTCTAACTAATTCCTATTAGTCTCTTACTTCTATTTCTCACTATCCTTATTCCCAGAATATAGGCAGCCTCTCTGAGGTCCTTCATAGCGAAGTACTTCCCGAGCCAGGACTTAACCTCCTATAGTGTCGGGATGTCGTTTCCTATGAGTAGTATGTCATCGACATACAATACAATGAAGCTTACTATACTCCCACTGGTTTTGACATATACACATGATTCATCCTCGCTTCATAGAAAACCAAACTCTTTAACTTTCTCATCGAAACAAAGATTCCATATGTGAGACGCTTATGTAAGTCTATAAATGGACATCTCAAGCTTGCACACTCTATCGGGATTCTTCTCATTGACAAAACCCTCTAGCTGAGCCATGTAAACATCCTCAGCCGACTTTCCATTAAGGAAATCGGTTTTGACATCCATCTGCCATATTTCATAGTCATGAAATGTAGCAATGGCCAGCATCACCCTAATAGACTTTATCTTCGCAACCAGTGAGAAGGTTTCATCATAGTTAACTCCAGGAGTTTGAGTGAAACCATTCGAAACTAATCGCGCCTTATAGGTGTGCACATTCCCATCCATGTCGGTCTTCTTCTTGAAGATCCATTTGCACCCGACCATCTTACGACCTGGTACATTGTCAACCAAATTCCAAACTTGGTAGTAATATGAAAATCATAAAACTGGGGTTGAACCCTAACTCTTTCGGAACGTCTAAGAGGTAAGGACTCATCAATTGGTTCAACCGGAGTTTCCTTCTCGGGTTGAGCATCAGCGTTAGAGGTTCCTTCATCGCTCGACTCTTGAATCTCTTCAAGATCGATTTGCCTCCCACTGTCCCTTTGGCTTATGAGTTCTTGCTCACGGAAAACCCCTCTCCTCACGACGAAGACAACATTGTCACTCGGTCTATAGAAGAGATATCCAAAGGACTTTTGCGGGTAGCCGATGAAAATACACCGCTCACTACGAGGTTCGAGCTTGTCGTGAGTCTCTCGTCTTACGAAAGCCTCACAAACCCAAACCTTGATATGTGACAATGAGGAAGCTTTACTTGTCCACATCTTGTGAGGTGTTTTGGCAAACTTCTTCGTAGGGACTAAGTTAAGGATATGGGCGGCATTCTCTAAGGCATACCCCCAGAATGAGATAGGTAGTGCACGACTCATCATGGAACGAACCATTTCTAGCAAGGTTTGATTACGCCACTCAGCCACACCGTTTAACTGCGGTGTCCTAGGTGGCGTCAATTGCAAAACAATTCTGCATTCCTTGAGGTAGTCGTGGAATTCAATACTTAGGTATTATCCACTTTGATCGGATCGAAGCATCTTGATTTTCCTACCCAAGTGATTCTCCACTTCTTGTTTAAACTCTTTGAAATTTTTAAAGGTTTCTGACTTGTGCCTGATTAAGTAGATATACCCATATCTGCTATAATCATTGGTAAAAGTCACATAGAAGCGGCTCGCATCCCTTGTGGTGGATCTAAAGGGCCCACACACATCGGTATGTATGAGATCCAATAAACTCTCACCCCTTTCACAAGTGCCAGTAAAGGGTGACTTGGTCATCTTTCCAAGTAAACAAGACTCGCACACGTCATCGTCTCTAAGGTCGAATGACTCCAACACTCCATCCTTTTGGAGTTGGGCTATGCATTTCTTGTTGACATGTCCAAGACGGAAATGCCGCAAGCATGCTTTATCCATACTATTGGAAGAATCAACACACAACACATCATTTCCTAATTTATCTACAACCATCACAGTCTCATATATTCCATTACAAGCCATTGCTTCAAAATATAAAACACTATTAAGATAAGCATAAGAACCTTTTTCATTATCAAATGAATATCTAAATCCTTGTCTATGTAAACCATGAAAGGAAATGATGTGTCTTGCCATATCTGGCAAATAGCAACAATTATTAAAATCTAAACCTAATCCATTACTAATCACTAGGGAATAAACTCCAATCTTGGTTACAGGCGACGATCTTCTGTTTCCCATGATTAGATTTATCTTCCCACGCTCCACATCCTTAATTCTTCTTAGTCCCCACAAATCAGAACATATGTGAAAACCACATCCTGTATCAAGACCCAAAGAAATAGCATGCGATGAATCATTAGATTAAATAGTGTAAATACCTGCGAAGCACGGCTTAATATTCCCATCCTTGATAACTTGCAGATATTATGGGCAACTTCTTTTCCAATGCCCTATCTTGTGGTAATGGTGGCACTCTGCCACCTTGGGGTTAGAGTTGGGCTTAGCAGGACCAACTTTAGTTCCACTAGAAGAGGTAACATCTTGGGACTTTCCTTTGTGGTGGCTCTTTGAGGGAGCCTTCCTCTTTGATGCAACAGACTTATCTTTGAGATTGCTCTCAGCAAGCCTTGAAGCTTGCTCAAACTGACCTCCTCCTTATTCATGTGGTAGGTCATGCGGAACTGGTTGTAGCAGGGAGGAAAGGAGTGAAGGATAATATCGATTGCCAGCTCTTCATCAAAATTAACATTTAACTTCAGCGGGCGATGAACATATCTCTGCATCTTTTGCAGATGAGCAGTAAAAGACTCTCCATTACCCATTCTAGTAGTGATCATCGAAGTGATGATCTCGTACCTTTCTTGCCTAGCGCTCTGGTGGTACCGGTCCAACAAGTCTTGATGCATTTCATATGGATACATGTCCTCATAGGACTTCTGTAGTTCTGTAGTCATGGTCGCTAGCATAATTCAATGGACTTTCGTAGCATCACGCTAATAAGCCTCAAAGGCCGCGATCTCTTCAGCAGAGGCTGTGTTGAGGTTGATTTCCTTTAGCTTCTCATCGAGGACATTTTCTTTGTCCTCGTAACGAGTGAACATTCGGATGTTGTGGATCCAATCATTGAAATTAGACCCGTCAAAGATCAGTATGAGTGAGAACGAGCCGGAGAAATTCAAGTCGGAAGCATTTTTGTTGACGTTCGACATCTGAAAAGGAGAAAGAACAATGTTTGATTAGAAATGAATCCCCAATTAAACACCCAAAAGAGAAATTAGGGCCAGGATCCAACAACATTATTTACAAATTAAAAGAGGTATGTTGTAATCTATCAAGTAAATAATTTGAAGGTAAGTGAATGATGATTCACTAATTCTCCACCATGAAAAACAAAAAAGATACTAAGTATTAAATGTATTGAAAACTCCTAGATCTTTTTGAGATTCATTGAACTTTTCAATGGTATGTTCAAATCTCGATATGCCCCTCTATTTTGTGACTAGGATGCCGAGGATCACAAAGCGGGTGTGAATAACCATGCAAATATACATGGTGCCCTCATTGTTACGATTACCTATTCGATGTGCCGGTTAACCACACACGCTCCATCGAACTATGCCAAACAATGAGTCACCCTTTTCCACCTTTTCTTAGAACCCAATTAGTGTTCCGGTTAACCACACACGCTCCACTAACATCTTAGCAAGGGTACAAAGTGTAATTTCATGGAATTGCATCAATTCACTTTTCCCTAAAGTAACTAAGATTGGGAATTTTGTAAAAACATTTAGTTACTTTATATAGATTCATTATACTTTTAATGAGGAAAGAGTTGCCCTATCCTACCCGTTCAGCTAACGACCCTCCTCCAATCAAGGAAACGGTGGGTGAGAGTGGATACCCATTAAACGACCATTTTATAGACCATAACCTTATACCCCCCCCCCCCTATAGATTGGCTTCGTGAATGAGGTCTACTAACGGTAAGACTAGCATTTAAGTGTTATATATATATATATATATATATATATATATATATATATATATATATATATATATATATATATATATATATATATACAAATCTTATAATATTATAAAGTATAAGGTTGAATTTTAAACTTGTAAAATGCTAGGGTTTGAAATTTAAATAGTTCAAATTAGACTTTTAATCAAGAATTTAAATTCAAAAGTTGAGGGAAAGTTTTGAACTTTCCAAAACACAAAGGATCAAATAGAAAATAATTTAAATTAAACAATTAATTTAATCATTATCTAAATTTGACCTAATCAATTTTATTTACAAGATAATTCAACAATTAATTTAAATAATCAAATATTATCAAATAAGGAATTTATTATTTAAACAATTGGTAATTATCTTGTTGTTTTGGTAAGGATAATCATAAAACAGGAATAAAATTCAGATTTTATTAGTCAAAAACGATTTAGGTAATTATCCTTAAGCAAAACAACAAGAAATCCCGAAAATCTCTCTGTCTGACAGCTAAACTCGTCGAGTTCATTAGACAGAAAGCCCAAAAACGATTTTAAAGCATGAATGAACATACAAGGCATCAATACAATAGAAACCAAACCTGGATCTGATACCACTGATGGGTTTGAGCCAAAAGAGCATCATATGTGCTCATGCAAACCCTAATGCATGGATCTATGTTTCTCTATTGTACATGTAATTCATCCAAGATTTTCAAACCCTAGATCTACCATATGATATTCAAAATTTACATAATAAATAGATCTAGATGATTACCTTGTTGTTGATTGAAGATCTTAAAGCCTTGATAGCTTTAGCACCTCAAATGTTGTGTCTCTAACGAATCACAAACACCAAGAGCAAATGGAAGAAACAAGAGAGAGAGAGAGAGAGAGAGAGAGAGAGAGATAGAGGTGAAATTCAGATCTAGGACTTCTAGGGTTCAAGTGGCCGAATTTATCATGCCCAAGGGTCCTTTATATTGGTGTAGAAATTAGGGTTTCAGTCATTATCCTTATCTGGTTACTTAGCCACCAAACAGCCCATAAGATAATTCTAGAATCCCTATCATGGACGAATTCTTAAGGCTTTATCCCTAGCATTCGTCCACCCTATCCATTAGGGTTTCCTTGCCCAACTTTGCAACTATCACATAATTACAGTTCAGTCCCCTTAGTTCAATTAACTTCCTTTTGATCACAAAAGTCATTCTTAGTTAATTCTTGACCAATGTTAATTAAACAAATATGATTTCTCCTTTAATATATTAGTCTTATAATATATTTATAAACCATAATCACCTCTTTCTATATTATTCCTCCAGTCAAGTTGCTTTGGTGAAGGCAACCTAAAAGGACCATGCACAACCTGGTCAAGTACTTACCAAATATAGTTACGGGCTTAGACACTAATCCAACAAAAGACTGAGAAACAAACCACCGACTTGCCCCCGAGTCAAATAATACCAAAGCAGGTAAGGAGTTCAATAAAAACATACCTAATCACAGGTACAAACATATAAGCATAAAACATATATAATTAGTAAGAGAAGGGATAGAAGCATACCAATGACCACATCTGCTGCTGCCCTGGCCTCCTCTGCTATAAAGCTGGATGGCGCGTCCCTAAGCCCTCGAGGGCGCTGCTCGACACTAACTTTCGTCAATAATCCTCAGTGTAGTCGATATAGGGGCCTGTGCCGGCTTGGCGGCTAGTAGGGGACACTGGGCCTTCATATGGCCCATATGCTCACACTGATAACGTAATTGGAGTCTGCTGCCTACAATCCCTAGTAATGTGGCCCTACTTGCCACATTTGTGGCACCTGCTCCTCGATCAGCAAACCCCCGTATGAGCCTTCCTGTACTTTCCATAAGTGCAGCCTGACTGTCCTCCAGTCCTAGTATTAGTATTCTTGGACCGCTTCAGCGCCAGCTGTGACTATGTTGGGGCCTGCCTTTGCTCCCTCAACTACAGCTCAATCTCCAAGTCACGCCGCCTAGCGGCCTCCTGTAGATCCAGAAGCGTATCACAATGTTGGATTGCCACAAACTATCGAATGTCGGTCTTGATCATGCTCAGATAATGTGTCATCTGATCCTTCTTAGAAGCAAACTCCGAGCAGAACATCGCCTTGTCAGTATACATGAAGGTGATCTCTGCCACAGTCTCACCATCTTGTCTCAAGTCCAGAAACTCCTGAGCTAGCCGCTCCCACTCCACCCATGGGATGTAGCGAGCACGGAACATATCCTTGAACTGCTCCCAAGTAACCACAGCTCTCTGGTCATCCGAATAAGACCCAGTCATCAGTCGCCACCAGTCCTTTGCCTCGGACCTCAGCTAGTTCAAGGCACATCTGACCTTCTAGTCAGTAGGACATGAGCATGTGAAGAAACAGGCCTCCACGTCAGACATCCACCTCATGGCTCTGATCGAATCTTGAGTACCATCAAATGTCAGGGGATTCGTGTTACCAAAGTCCCGGTACTAAAAACTCGACCAGCTCATCCCCTGCCGCTGTTATAGCCGTTATAGTTGCTACGGCGGCCGTCTTAGCAAGGGCTGTATATTTGTCATCCAAATACTCCATCATAGTGGTCTTAATAGACCCAAACATCTCCGGAATCTGAACCCGGACAATCTCGACCACCTCCTCGTGGATGATCTCCGTGACATGATCCTCTGTCAACACTGATCCACACTGGCCGACAATCTCGGGCGCTGTCGGGGCCTCCTGATCGCCCTGCCCTGATCCCGATCTGGATTCAGTCACAAAACGCCTCGTAACCACCATACTGAAAATATACCATGAAGATATCAGATAATCCGCATAAATAACAGAAACCAACTCCTAACTAAACCCTAGGGGTTGTGACTTCCTCGCTACGCGTATGGGTCCTGTGCTTTCAGTAGTACGGGCCCATATTACCTTCCACACCTACCCATATTTGTCTCAAGTATCATCACAACACCCTAACAATATACATATGCATGGTGATCGCTCAATCCTATCTCCTATAAGGAAGCTAACTATCTCATAACAGGTCTACCAGCCTCGCACAATTCAACCATCCATGAAACTTCCACCAACCCTATAGCACTAGTGTATGCTAGTCATGCATAATGCTGGACCCTATAGACTTTCGAATACATGATCCTACCCTAAGCCCTTCATGTCACACCCCCAAACTGGAACGGCAGAAACGTTCGGGGGCGGAGGACATCATGTACAGTATCATAACAATTGCATAATTGTAAAACAAGCAACAACATCCATTGTATTAAAATATAGTTAATAGACGTGTGTTCTTTGAGTTGAATGTATGACAAAAAAATGTAAAGCAATATAAAAGAAGAGCCTTGAGTGAGCTCCATCTTCTCAAAACCTGCATGAGTGTGCCTGTCTACTGGTTCCCTGAGAATACAAGTTATTTTGAAAAGAAAGTATCAACATATAAGTTGGTGATCTATACACAAATTCACGTTCTCCCTCCAGGAGACTCTGGTTATAGAACATGACTTAACAAGGATATTACTAAGCACCATGAAGTAGTATCTCACATTCTAGTATTAACTCGTTTACGTAAAGTATGTATATGTTTTTCTTGTTCTTATAAATGAATAATGTACTTGAAATGAAAAGTAGTTTGTAATTATGTATTTATTCATGCAATGTATTTTTGAACTAGTAATAGTGTGAATAGATCTCAAAACTATACCTATTATAGTTTCCTAATGTTATGTTTGTACTGAACTGATTGACCATGTTATTGAAACAAGTTTAATACTCATATATATACTTGGTATCTATAATTAAGGTTTAACTGACAATCGGACAGGTGATCCTACCCTAAGCTAACAGCCAAACAAGGAACAAAAGTCAAGGTAAAAGCAATAGTCCTAAGTTTGTCCAATCCTAATTATACATAAGGATATATATGAATATGATTTGATAAAAAAACAATTTTAGATTATTAATTTAACTTTAAATAATTATCAAACAACAAAGTTGACTTTTATTTGACATGTTTGACTTTTTTTGACTTTGGTTGACTTTGGTTGACTTTTACAAGATTGAAAATAACGGGTTGTCACACTTCATCAAACAAGAACAGGAAATAAGGCCAAACCAAACACTTTCAGGCTATAATGCATACACTAAGCGACAATAGTAATGATGTCAATTTCATATAAGGAAAACCCTAGGATAGCAGGCATCATACAATCAAGCAATTCTATCACACAATTCCTGAAGATCCCTAGCCTAGTACTAGCATGTTGCTCTAACATATTACATAATCAAATAACTGCATAGTATTTTGGGGTCTATTTACTGGCTCCGGCTGATCGTACACTTGCATTCTCCTTTATTTTGAAAACCATTTTAAAAAATCATTTGAAAAATGTTTTCCTTAGTTTGAGACTGGATTCACACGATTGTTCCTCTAATTCACTCAAACCAAGACTCTGATACCAAATTGAAACATCCATAAAAAGCATGCCAAATTTAAAACTTTTAAAAATATTCTAAAACCGTTGATTATTACAAAATTGTTTCCAAAAAAGTTTAATGTCACGATATCCCAGAATCAAATCAAAACAATAGGAAGTGTGCAATCATGCCTTCCCCTTTCCATGATCTTCGGAAGTACCTGAAACCAAATCAACAACAGTAAGCCCGAAGCTTAGTGAGTTCCCCTAAAATACCCATACGCACAACAACAGACATATAACATAAACAACATACTATGGGTCCAATCAACCATCGGGTTGGAATACCTCAGGCCCTCAACCATCGGGTTGGAATGCCAATCATATCATAGGTCCAGTCATCCTTGGGATGGAATACCCCAGGCCCACAACCATCAGGTTGGAATGCCCTCATACTATGAGTCCAATCATCCTCAGGATGGAATACACAAGGCCCACAACCATCGGGTTGGAATGCCCAAGTATGTTGGCTCTCGCACAAATCAGGTGAGCCTTAACCACCAACCAACATGTGCACATATATCAGATAATCACATAACAGTATGTAGACAAACAAACCGATCTAACCGATCATACTAGCATAACATCATCCTCTCTACCAGGATACTGACCTACAAGTCATGGAAACATGATACCATCCTATCTACCAGGATGCTAATCTAACAGATCATACTAGCATAACATCTCAAAATAACAATCAAAAAGGGGCCGCCCTTGGTGCCTTAGACTCTTGAGCATAGTGAGGAAAACTCACCTCACAACTATCGAACTAAAGTGATAAGCTCAAACTCTTGAACCACAGCCACAAACTCCACCACTTATGTTTACCATAAGACCATTACCATAAATCTCCAAGTTACCAAAATACCCCCATAAGTCAACTAGTCAACCCTTGGTCAAGGTCAATGGTCAAAGTCAACAGTCCATGTTGACTCAACTCGTCGAGTGCAGGTAGCAACTTGTCGAGTTCCTTAATAGTTTAGAAGGTCATAAAAACCCTCACTGACTCGCCGAGTTTCCGACCAACTCGTCGAGTCGATATGTGTCCAGAAGTCGGGGAAAAACCCTAACTGACTCATCGAGTCCTTTGCTGACTCACCGAGTCCATGCAAAAACCAAACAACGAGAAAACCCTTCCCAACTCGTCGAGTTCCTTTTTCTACTCGTCGAGTTCATACAGTCAATTTCTTGTCTAGATGATTTTGATCCATTCCAAGGCTCCAAATGGTAGATCTAGCTTCCTAAGGTATGTTTACCATGTAAAGTTGCAAACTTTACATACATGCAAGGCTCTAAAGGCTTGGAATACCAAATCCAAGCTTAAAATAGGGTTTAACTTAAGGGGAATAGCTAATACTTGCTAAAGCTGGAAACCTTATAGTTATAAAGACCAAGATAAGTTCTGATCTGAAGTCGCAACTTTAAATCCTAGCCCATACCCGAAAATCGTTCACGTACATGCTAGAAAAGCCCTAATCTTAAACATAAAGAGATCTAGAAGGAGGAAAGTCAAGGTAACGACTTGTTACCTTCAAAATGATGCCAGTAAGTAGAAGATTCAGATCCACGAGTTCATCTATACTTCAAGCCTTTTTCTTCCAAATCCTCTTCCAAGCTTGAAAATGACACAAAATAGAGAGAAAACGCGATTTATGGTTTCTGGACTCAAAGGGGGTTGTATGGGAGGCTAAGGGAGGCTAATGACCCTTTAAATAGTGTGCAAAACCCCTGAAATTAGGGTTTCATCCTCCAGATCCAACTCGTCGAGTCGGTCCTCTAACTCACCGAGTTGGTCACTTAAACACACAGCCCAATCTGTGCCTACTCGACGGGTCAGGGCATCCAACTCATCGAGTCGGCCTTAAAAATTGGAAGTATAAGACTGAAAAGTTTATACCTGAGAGTTGCGGTGTTACATCTTCGACCAACTACAAGGAGCAAGTTATTTCTCTACGATCGACCTAGTATCTAGATACCATCAGTTGCAAGTCCTGGAGGAAGATATTCCTAACAAAATGCACCCGCGGTGTACATGGACCTGATGAACCATTTTTCGGTCTTACTTAGACAAATTCGTAATAGTTTTAATCGACAACATTCTATTCTACTCCTGAAGTAAGGAAGAACACAGCCAACACTTATGACAAGTTTTAGAAACATTAAGGGCGGAGAAGTTGTATGCGAAGTTCTTGAAATGCGAATTCTGGATTCGAAAGGTGGAATTCCTAGGCCACGTGGTTAGCGAGGAAGGGATTCATGTGGACCGCTCCCAAATCAAGGCAATTGAAAACTAGGCGACTCCAAGAACGCCAACCGAAATTCGTCAATTCTTAGGTCTCGCTGGCTACTATAGGAGGTTCATCCAAAACTTTTCAAAAATCGCAAAGCCACTCACCACCTTAACCCAGAAGGGTGTAACCTTCAACTGGGAAGAGAAGCAAGAGACTACTTTCCAAACACTTAAGCGAGCCCTATGCAACGCACCGATCTTGTCCCTCCCAAAAGGGACAGAAGATTTTGTAGTTTATTGTGATGCGTCCAATCAAGGGCTAGGATGTGTTCTTATGCAACAAGGAAAAGTCATTTCCTATGCCTCGAGACAACTTAAGAACCATGAAGTCAACTATACTACGCACGACCTTGAAATGGGATCGAGAGTATTTGCTCTGAAGATCTGGAGGCATCACCTTTATGATACAAATTGCACAATCTTCATGGATCATAAGAGTCT
The DNA here is from genome assembly GCF_002870075.4 of Lactuca sativa. Lineage (NCBI taxonomy): Eukaryota > Viridiplantae > Streptophyta > Magnoliopsida > Asterales > Asteraceae > Lactuca > Lactuca sativa. The sequence goes on along the minus strand of NC_056627.2, from coordinate 112,070,587 downwards.
TCAACATATCTTCGACCAAAAGGAACTCAACATGAGACAATTGCGACGGTTAGAGCTACTAAATGACTACGAATGCGAGATTCGCTATCATCCAGGCAAGGAAAATGTAGTAGCGGATGCCCTTAGTCAAAAAGAACACTCAGGTCGCCGAGTGAAGTCACTAACCATGACCATCCATTCACACTTGTCTACGTAAATCAAGGAGGCTCAAATAGAAGCCTTGCTAAGAATGTGACAGGTGAAGCCATAAGAGGAATGGAGAAAAATCTTGAAGTGAAGGATGATAGAGCTCTCTACCTTATGGATTGAATCTAGATACCGAGATTCAGTGGATATAGAGACGTTGTCATGCATGAAGCTGTTGGGTTTTCTACGCAATAAATACACTCTAAAACTAGGCAGCGGAAAAATTGAAACAATGATATACCTAAGTGTACATGAATCCTATGGATCTATGGCTTCATGCTAATTACATCAACCTTAGAAAACTAAAACATAAGTAAGCAAACATACCTCTTATGTAGCCCTTGATCTCCATGCTTGAGATCTTAAGCCTCCATGAAGTTGCTTGGATGAAAGGACCCAAACCAGACACCCTTTAATGGTATCACACCCAATGACACCAAAGAGTGGAATAAAAATAACTAGGAGAAGGGTCAATTTCACAAACCCAAAGGGGTTAGAAATCGTCCTTAAGAGGGGGAGGAAGAAGGGTTGGCAAATACTTCAAGCTAAGGTGGAAGGAGGATTGAAATCCCTAAGGCCCTATTTATAGCCTTGGATCCCTCATAGGTTTTAGTACTCCTTCCCATGTGGGATGGAGGCCTAACCACGAAATTTCACTTCTTTCCCATGTCGGATGGAGTGATTTTCATCCAACCCTAATTCCATAAGGTTCTGGAACATTCCCGATTAACCAGCTATCAATTAATGAACATTCAACCCTTTAATTAATTAAACTGTTAATTAATTCCCAAAATATATTTCCAATTAGATTCTAATTAATTATTAACTATAATAATTAATAAACTAATTTCTCCTTTATTTATTCTACTCAATTTGGGTCTTGAGGGCAACCCAAAAGGACCCTGCTATTATTAGAAATATTGCCAATAGTTAATGACCTTGGACACTATTCCAATAGTCTCCCACTTGGACAAGTCATCAGCTATACGAGGACTAATATTTCTCCAATAATCAATAGAGAGTTAGTCATCCAACGAAACTACCAAACTCTTGATCTAATCAAGATTCAGCCCTTAGATAAGTGATCAACTATCCCTTTGTTATATGATATCTGTATGAATTCGAGACATGGATAATAATCAATCTCAAGAATTCAACATTATGTTTCCCGATATAGATTTTTGACGACTGTGTCTGACTACTAAATTGAACACCTCAATTCCAGTCAGGGCCCAGCCAATCTCTTTAGATGTCAGCGCCAAATCATCGAGGGGCTCATAGATGTCGCTTCTCCTATTAAGGCAGAAGGAACGAATAAATTTTGACTACATAGTTTTTGTCTATTTCATCATGTCATACATGGACATACCCTTTATAACTACCTGTTACGGTTAGCATTGGGGTAGTCCAATGCATAACAGAATCATAGAGCAAAACCCCACATGTATCTAGATTTGAAGAATAGGAGATATTATCGTCTTAGAATTACTCGTGACTGAATCCATGAAGTAATCTCTAAGCATGGGTTGGTCCAATACTTAAATTTATATTAAGCACTCATGAGTGTTAGCGCAATCTCTATGTTATGTCCAATCAATATGGACAATCCACTAATACTCACGACAGTCTTGAATCACTACTTACTTCCAAGAGTATGACTGACCGTGGACGTTTGAGTAAATCAATACTCGGGAAGTGGGTTCCAAACATGCAAAAGTGAGAACACGGTGATAGGCTAATTGAAATGACCAAAATCCATCATATATAAAGATCACCACTTAATAATCGCCAAATAAAATTAAAACTTATACTGCTTAAAGTTCTCAGGTTTTAAAACAAACCAAACTAAGAGTGTTTAAGCCAATTCATTTGCAAATCTAATGTCTCTAGACTTTGTCTAACTGTCAGACTTGGTCAGTGACATTGGCTTAGGAATGGATCGACAAGATTATTTTTCGATATGACATATTGACTGACATCTTCACATTTGAATCACTATCAAACATGATGGTACATACTGAGTATATGTCATGTGAGCTTGTGTGACTTGAGATCCATACTCGAGGTAAGTTCACCCTTAAAGTCACAAAGAGACTTCATAAGGACCATCAATGATTGAATTTCAAAAAAGATGTCACTAATGAATCTCTTTCAGCCACATTGTCTTCTTTGCAATTTAACCAACCGCAACATACTCTAAGTTTGCAAAATCCACTATGGTGTAATACTTGGTACTCTTCCAAGCTAAAACTTCACCATTTAGAAAAGCACGAAATTCGAATGCAAACGGAAACGTCTTTATTAGTATGGAATTTAGTATCAATGTAACTCTTACAATGATCTCTTCTATACTATCAAGATCATATCTTCTGTCCTCCAAGGACACTTAAGAATGTTCTTGATCTTGATTCATTGATTCTCGCCAAAGTTGAACTAATCCAACTAGTGTTGCACGAGGCAACAGGTCATTAGATGTGGTACATGTCATGGAATGTATGATCGATCCTATAGTAGAAGCATGTGGGACACGAATCATTTGCTATAGCTCAATAGTAGAAGTAGGACATTAGCATTGCTCAATGTCATGCCATATTGTAATAAGCCTAAACTCCTTTTCGAGTTTCGTCAACATTCCGTGTACTTTGGCTTAATCCAATGAATCACTTTGATCCATCTCCATAGATCCTTATTATGCATGTGTCTCGTATCTCCCATGTATATCATAGCGAAACGGTTCTCATACCAAGCCAAGCTTTTACACCTGCTAAGTTAGAATATAGTTTCCTATAAATCATACATTATCTATGTACAATACAAGGGTGACTACAGTGCTCCCACTAGCACTAACATATATATGGCTTATCTATGTTTCTCGAAATTCAAACTCCTTGGACTTTTCTCATTGAAACAAAGATTCCAATTATTCCCACTAGCTTTGACATGTATACGGCTTATATTTATTTCTCGAAATTCAAACTCCTTGAACTTTCTCATTGAAATAATGATCCGTATGCGAGATGCTTATTTCGGTCCATAAATGAACTTGGTAAGCTTACACATCCTTCAAAACCTGTATGTTCCTACCCATGCTTGTCTCTTATTGAAGATCCACTTATACCTAATGGTTAAGGTCAAGTACTTGATCTACCAAATTGCAACATACATGGACTGAATCTCGCTTTCCACCTCTTCCTTCCATGTTGTAGCCTTTAGGGCCTACCATAGCTTCCGATAGTTGGTATACTCTAATTGCAATCTACCAGTGACTCATATACCTTAGTAATATAAAACTCTTATATAACAAGGTGTATGATGTCCTCTATCAGATCTATAAGGAAAAAGTAGAAATATGTCAGTTTCCTTAATAGCTCGTTCAATTCCAAATTGAATGTTATGTCCAACTTTAGGCTCTTTGTTGGTTGAATCTTGAATCTTATCAAGATCAATGTGGCTCCTACTAGCCCTTTTGGAAATTAGCTCTCTCTCTCTCTCTCTCTCTCTCTCTCTCTCTCTCTCGGAAGACTACTCTTCGAGAAACATACACTTTGTTCTCATAAGGATTGTTAAACAATTATCCAAAATGCTTGATGGGTTCACCAACGAGATAACACATCTCTATGCAAAGTCCTAGATTGTTGAGCGCTTCACGAAGAGCATAAGCCTCATAATCGTAGACTTCCATATATGGCAGTGAGGATAGAATCCCACTTCACATATCATAGAGTGTTTCAATAACCTACTTAGTTGGCAAAAGACCAAAGGACTTCTTGTAACATTATTCATGGTACAATCCACGGATTGTTAGCAAGCACAGTGCGAATCATCTAGTACAAAATCAATGAACAATTTGTTTATCTATCAAACTAACACTCCCTAGTGGTAGTGGTTTGGGCGGAGATAGATCATGAAACTCTTTCACGATCACTTAGATGATAGATAAAGTTTGGAATGATATTCTCACTATGAGTGTCTCATCCTATTGCGCAATTGATTCTTAACTTTGCTATATGAGACCTCTGAACACCTGAGAGGTTCCAGACTCACATTCATATGAAGTTGGTCTCAATATGTATCGTGGTTAATCTGAACAGTCCATTAGTATGAACTAATTCCAAAAGATACTCACATCACCCAGTGACGCATTCATCATCTATCTTGATAAACAATATTTTCATTTATCATAAGACTTGAGGTCAAATGATATCCAAAATTTGTTCCACCTGGATAATTGGTAATGCATTTCTCATTTATGTATCCAATACTATGATTCCACAAATACATTTCACCCAAACATTTGGATGTATTTGAATAATTACTTATTATGGTCAATCTGAATGATCCATTAGTTGAACTAACATCAATAGATATTCACAATAATACACCTTATTCAAATGTTCGAATCCGTTTTGAACTATTGCTACTATACTAGCTTCATAGATTTCATCACTTTCTTTTAACATCTTAGAATGCTCTACAATTAAATAAGTCAGAACTATCTCATGAATCATAGTATAAAAAGTTTCAATTATAATACCATAGACTAAACATTTTGAAAAGAGTTGTCTTTTGATCCTATGAATGTAGCAAGGGCATGGCATTCATGATCAAATTATCTTCTCCATGTTTTAGTCTTCTTACTTCATTTTAGTGACTGCACATTCTTGCAAATGTCAACACTAATCCTTAGCAATACACTCAAGGTTTAGAAGTAATGTTTTGATGGCATTATAAATCCATATATTTGATTGAATAACAAACATGGAAGAACTAGTTATCTTTTGATCCAATGGAAAGTAGCACGAGCACGTGATCCATGATCAAATTTAACTTCTTCATGTTCCGGTCCTTTCACCCCAAATATACATTTGGGCAAGTTTGATTTCTTAGTCCTTTTCTTGTTATGGAAACAAGCAGCTATCAGAACATGTCTTAGAATAATCCTTCCTTTGTCCTATGTATTAGGTCCTAGATTAGGTATACCCACACTAATCGCATTTTAAACCGTGGGCAATTTTCTTTCTTCTTCTTAACAATTCTATTCATGATAGTAAAATATAGGAGTGTTTTGAAGTATGAGTTTCTATGATTGGCCATGCTAGTTCCAAAAGGAAACCTCAACAGGCTAAACAACTCCTTAATGGATATTTCAAGTTATTCAAATCAAAATCAGAATGAACTGATCATATGTACATATTAGCTAGTCATAGCCAACTCCTAACTCAAGGAAATTCCATTTTACTTCAATTTACAACGTAAATTTGATAATTTCTCGTTCTAACAATTTAGAATGCAATGTTTGAAGTAACCTAGGAAGATCTTTAACAAAGGTGTGATCTTTCCTTTCGTTTATGAGAATTATTCCCAAACTACGAAATTGACAAGATTGATCATCCTCATAGCTAATCCTTTCAAAAGTTTTATAGCAGTAGATTTTAGTGGATAAGGTTTTCGACATCATTCAATAAAATTCCATCATAGTTTGTTTTACTTATCCTTAGAAAATAATCACCCTAAATTATTTTAGAAGGCTAGGATCCATATTTGGTTCCATGAAGTGTAAAGGGATGTCATAAACACACCATAAAGTTATTTAGGTAGGCAAAGCCCTTTGCCAATTTCGATCACTACGAAACTCCTATATCTTTGAGATTCATTGACTATCAATGGCATGTTAATCTCGGACTATGTTCATTTCAAATTCAATGACAGGGTTGCCGCGGATCACTGAATAGATGGTGAATTGACCATACAAACTCGCATGGTCCCAGGCTCAAGTTACGCTTGAGATTCGCGAGTTCCACATCATTCTCTACCTATACTCTCAAAATGACGTGTCGGTTAACCACGCGAGCTCCATCAACAAGTTATAAAGAGAATGTGCAACTTTTATGGATAACATAAGATTCACATTAAATAGATTGAGAATTAACCTTCAAAAATCGCATGGTCCCCGGCTCAAGTTACGCTTAAGATTCGCGAGTTCCATATCATTCTCAACTATATTCTAGATTGATGTGTCGGTTAACCACACGAGCTCCACAAACAGAATATAAAGAGAATGTGAAATTTTCATGGACAACATAAAACTCACATTCTATTAATAAAATGGGATTTTGTTTTATACTTTTATTTAGAATACTTTCAAATTGACCATTATCACTATCAAACCCTTTCGGTAGCCCCATTTTGAAAATGTAATAGGGCGGTGAAGGTGGTAAGCGCGGAGCTTGTTAAAAACTGACATCATTAGGAATCAAAGAGACCTCCTTAAACCCCTACATTAGAATGAGTGAGCCTATTCACGGTAAGACTTACAATGTCAATATTTAAACACGCGAGGGAACATGTTGTAACTTTCTTATACAAATAATAGAGACAATTCTAAAATATATAAATACAAGGGGTAAATTTAAAACTCTTTAAATTTAGTTGTCTATTATTAATTCTAATTAATGCGATTATACAATATAACAATTAATAAATCATAAGGGTGTATTCAAATTTATAAATCTTTATTATAAATAATATTAAATATTTAAATTTACTATTCAAATAACAGATAAATATCCAAATTCAAATAAACACATTTAAATAATATATCAATTATCAAATAAATATTCAAATTCAAATAAACACATTTAAATAATATTTATCAATTTTTCATATTAAAAAACAATTTAAATTTAGGTATTTATCCATGTTTATCAAAGCTACATATTCGAAAAATGGCAAAAAAATCTGAAACCCTAAATTCTGCTGAGCTCACGTCATGAACACCTAGTTCACATCGTGAGCTGCGACTAAGGTTTTAACACATTACGAATTTTTTTAATTATTCTTCTTTTGTTCAGTTTCAAACAAGTTTTTACAGAAAACATGGATCTATGGTGAAAGTAACCATGAACCAATGGCTCTTATACCACTGTTGGGTTTTCTATGCATCAAATACACTCTAAAACTAAGCAGCGGAAAAATCGAAACAACGTTATACCTAAGTGTACATGCATCCTATGGATCTATAGCTTCATGCTAATTACATCAACCCTAGAAAACTAAAACATAAGTAAGAAAACATACCTCTTATGTAGCCCTTGATCTCCATGCTTGAGATCTTGAACCTCCATGAAGTTGCTTGGATGAAAGGACCCAAACCAGAAACCCTCTAATGGTATCACACCCAATGACACCAAAGAGTGGAATAAAAAATAACTAGGAGAAAGGTCAATTTCACAAACCCAAAGGGGTTAGAAATCGTCCCTAAGAGGGGGAGGAAGAAAGTTGGTGAATACTTCAAGCCAAGGTGCAAGGAGGAATGAAATCCTTAAGGCCCTATTTATAGCCTTGGATCCCTCCTAGGGTTTAGTACTCCTTCCCTTGTGGGATGGAGGCCTAACCACGAAATTTCACTTCTTTCCCATGTGGGATGTAGTGATTTTCATCCAACCCTAATTCTATAAGGTTCGGGACATTCCCGATTAACCAACTATCAATTAATGAACATTCAACTCTTTAATTAATTAAACTGTTAATTAATTCCCAAAATATATTTCCAATTAATTTCTAATTAACTATTGACCATAATAATTAATAAACTAATTTCTCCTTTATTTATTCTACTCAATTTGGGTCTTGAGGGCAACCCAAAAGGACCCTGCTATTATTAGAAATATTACCAATAGTTAACGACCTTAGACACTATTCCAACAGAAGCTCACAAGACCAGATACTCCGTTCATCCCGGTTCAAACAAGATGTACCTAGACCTCAAGAAACTTTATTGGTGGCCGAACATGAAAGCTAAAATTGCTACCTATATGGGCAAGTGCCAGACATGCGCCAAAGTCAAGGTAAAATACCAGAAGCCTTCGGGTTTACTACAAGACATACCCGAATGGAAGTAGGAGCGGATAACTATGGATTTCATAACCAAGTTGCCCAAGACCACGGGTGGTCATGACACCATTTGGGTAATCGTCGACAGATTAACCAAATTTGCTCACTTCCTACCAATAAAAGAAACCGACAAGATGGAGAAGCTGACCATGATATACATTAAAGAGATCGTACGACTGCACGGGTGCCAATATTCATCATCTTTGACAGGGATAGTAGGTTTACCTCAAGGTTTTGGCAATCACTACAGAAGTCCTTAGGAATCCAACTCAACATGAGTACAGCGTACCATCCTCAAACTGATGGGCAAAGCGACATAACCATTTAGAAGCTGGAAGACATGTTGAGAGCTTGTATGATAGATTTTGGTAAAGCTTAGGATACCCATTTACCACCCGTCAAATTCTCATATAATAACAGCTATCACACTAGCATCAAAGTTGCTCCATTTGAAGCCCTCTATCGCCATAAGTGCAGACCTCCTTTGTGTTGGGCTAAAGTAGGTGATACGCAACTAGAAAAGAAACAAGTATTTGCCAACACTCTCATCGGTCCTGAGATCATACGGTAAACTACCAAGAAGATCGTCCAAATTCGGGAACGACTAAAAGCATCTAGGGACTGACAAAAGAGTTATGCGGACAAATGACGAAAACCCTTGGAGTTTCAGGTTGGTGACCGCGTCCTGTTAAAGGACTCACCCTGGAAAGGATTGATACGTTTCGGCAAACATGGAAAACTAAATCCAAGGTACATCGAACCATTCGAGATTCTTGCTAGAATCGGCCCGGTAGCATACAAACTCAAACTACTGCATGAACTCAGTAACATACATCCCACTTTTCACGTATCTAATATAAAGAAGTGTCTGTCTGACGAAACTCTTGTAATTCCACTCGATAAAATCGAGATAAACGAGATTCTACACTTCGTAGAAGAGCCTATGGAAATCATGGACAGGGAAATCAAGAGAACGAAACAAAGTTGTATACAATTAGTGAAGGTCCATTGGAATGCCAAACGGGGACCTGAATTCACTTGGGGACGGGAAGATCAGATGAGACAAAAGTACCCACATCTTTTTCCTAGTTTTTGAGTGCCACTTTAGAAATAATTTCGAGACTAAATTTCCTCTAACGGCAGGATAATGTAACAACCAGTTATTTCAAGTCAATGAAAATCAAAGAAAGTCAATAAAAGTCAAACAAGTCAACTATGTCAAACATAAGTCAAAATATTCAAAAGTTAAGAATTTAATGCAATAAACAATAAATATATACCCCACTATAGGAGTTTTCGGTTTTTAGAATCAAAATCCAAACCAAAACCGAAAACACAAATTGTGAAACAATTAGAACCGAAATCTAGAGCTAGACCGAAAACACCCCTAACCGAAATCAACATGTGAGGACCCCACCCTTCCGACCGAAATAAAACTCCACCAAAATCCCTTCGGATCGCAAACTCCTAGACCGCAAACCACTTGGACCGAAAACTCTTGTTCTCGGTTGGAACTAGACCGAAATCAAAGTGATTTAGGTGGTATCTTAGACCGAAATCAAGGATTTCGGTTGAATGGATAGGCCGAAATCTCATTTTTAGGCGGTGACACACAATTCAAGAAGATAAATTACACATTTCAATGCAAACCACGTCATCCTTACCCCCTTTTTAAAGCTTTAGGACCAAAATCATCACCTCATTTCTTATTTCCAACTTCAAAATCCTTTATATTTTCTCTCAAATTTCATGTGAACGTCTTCATATCTTCAAGCAATTTCCCATAATCACCTTCAAATCTTCATATTTTCCTTAGAACATCTTCAAAGTTTCCCAGGGAATCATATCCTTCAAGTTAATTCTAAAGGATTATTGTAAGTATTTCTTACATAATCTAGTGTTATCTAACACTTTAATTCGTTAGTTACCTAATTTGCACAAATATTGCGTGTTTAAATATTATTTGGATATGATTATTTACACGAGTTCTAACCCGAGGATCATCGTTGTCTTTTCGTATTCGGCCAAGAAATTACACCTGAGGTGAGTTCATACCCCTACGTTTTCCACGTTTTTTATATGTTTTTTAGGGGGGGGGGATACAAGTAAAACACAAGATAAATTGTGTTAATATACAAACCGTTACATTTATATTTTTATTAAATATAAATATACACGTGGGTACAAATTTGATACAGTAAAACTATAACCCTTTTGTAACATGTCCATAGAAAATGGTATAATTATATAAACAAACATATATAATTATTTTATTCCAACTTATGATCATGGAAAATTTGATAATAGTATACAAAGGGTTCATTATTTCAACGAAAACATTTATATAAACTATAATAAGTATAGTTTCTGGAACATACACACTATTCTACCCTAGTGGGGGCACAAAAAATAATTATTTAAAAGAATAATTATTTTTAGTACCTTGTAAACACTACGAAAAGGTAATACATACAAACAATACAAGAACAAGAGAGTTTCACTACACTATACGTAAGCAGTTAATATAGATTTGTGAGACACGTCTTCAAGTACTTACCTAAGTACCAACAAAAGTCATGTTTTTTATAACCAGAGTCTCTTGTAGGGAGAGCATGACAATTGTGTATAGATCTATACGGGACTGACAATCCTGCACTTAAGTTGCTTGCAACAGCTAGACCGGCAGGTCTGGGGTGACAAATGTCGTAACATTCCGACACCTGAAGAACGTTGTAACAGGCCAACAGTCATTAAGTATGGTTATAATAACTCACAATTTAGTATTAACAATACATATGGTTTATGTATATATATATATCTTCAAATTGTTTTATTTAAATAAAACCAGTGTTGCAAAACTCGGCCTACTCGGCCGATTACTCGAAATCGCCCTCCACTGAGGCGAGTAATGTGAACTCAGCAAAAAAACTTGGATTAAGTCAAACTCGGTCAAAAATTGGTCAACATCTCTCTAACTCGGGCCTACTTGGTCTTACTCGGGCCTACTCGGTTAAACTCGGCCAACTCGGTCAAAATCGGTCAAACTCGGTCAAATGGTCAAAATTGTTATAAAAAGAGAAAAAAATCAAGAATTTCAAGATTAATATGTATAATACACTTAATGATTTATTATTTAACACATACATGTGATTCATACATATATATCTTAAATTTTCAGTAATTATTTATGAAGTGATTGTGTGTATTTCAGATTTTATGTATTCACAAGTATCTAATTTTGTTATATATTTCAATCAAATTATGATTTTAACTTATAACTTGGACATATATAATTTTCTTAAAAATATTTCTACTTGAATTACCGAATCCGAGTACTCCCGAGTACTCGCTACTCCCCATTCGGCCGAGCAGGTACCGAATAGCGAGTTCTATAACCTTGTATAAAACTATGTTACACTATTTTCCAGTACAATACAGTTTACAATTCTAGATATATGTATTCAAAAGGATTTTACAAAGATACACTATAGTATACTATATATTCAGTACAACCCAGCTTACATATTGGGACAACATACATTCGAATAGTTTTATAAAGATACAAAACTACATTAAACTATTTCCCAAGTACAACGATATTCATCCATTTTCGGTCTTAAGGTATTAAAATTACATTACATACCAAAGAATATATTGGATTTTCTGGAAGAAAACACTATTTTTTTTTCAAGGAACAAAGACTACATTACATATAACAGAACATATTGGATTTTCTGACATCTCACTCATACATTTTACAAGGAAAAACAACAGATTTTCTTACAAAAGCTTATGAACTCACCAACTTTAATGTTGACACTGTTTTCAAAACTACTTGTATTATCAGAGAATCAATAAGACAGGTAACAGCAAGCTTTTGAAAATGAGACTTTAAAACGCCAGTCAAGTCTTAAATCATCATATTGTAATTGATTTTTGAAACATGTAATACATACAAACTATGTAACTTTATCAATTATATTTATGATGGTTGTGTTTACTTTGATCTCTATTATACAATTGTTATGATATTGTGCATGACGTCATCTGCCCCCGGACATTTCCACCGTTTCATCGGTTCAGGGTGTGACAGATTGGTCGGGGGTGTGACACCATATTGATCCTGATTTTCTCAATGTCTTCATGAATCCTTGATATTTGCTTATCATGATGATCCAGAGATGATGACAGAAAGATCTAGTTTCCACCATTGGTTAGCACCATCGTTATTCAACTCCGACAGGTCAAGGCAGGTCGAACCAATAATGAAGAATAGAAATTAGGATTGTAATGAAAGTAACTGAACACGGAAGAATGATAAGGAAGAAGATGATATAATACTTAGAAGATAAACACAATCAATTTATTGTTCCAGGGGTAACCCCTCTCTCACAGCCACAAGGCTTAGAGCCGATACAAACTATATCAAAATATCAAAAAGTCTAGACGACTAACAAATGAAATCATCTTCCCTATTTATTACACACACACACACACACACACTCTCTCTCTCTCTCTCTCTCTCTCTCTCTCTCTCTCTATATATATATATATATATATATATATATATATATATATATATATCCTACCTAATAAATAAAGAACTTTTTGTCACATGTCTTCTTCTCATTTATTTGGACACATGGCATTTTCTAAAAACTTTAAATTTTTTATTTTCCACTAGTCATTTTATTGTATTTTTCATTTTATTAAATTAAAATTCCACATTTAATATGTAAGGTAATATATATGTAAGGTATTTATTAGAAATAATTTATATACGTAATGTATTCAATACATTAAAGCCTCATTAATTTTATTAATTTAAAATTTTTCTCATTTTTCTTATAAATTCAAACTTTTCAAATTGTTAAAATTTCATATTTAATTTTTTTTTATATAAACTCACGTAACACATGGGTCTCACACCTACTGTATATATATAAAACAGATTTTAGCCATATTCCTGATTTACCCTTTTACTTTTCTAGATTATGCATGTAGCAGCTTTGGTTCAGTTGCCCTTTTAATTACCATAATATGATATCAGTAAGCTTTCTATTTCAATCTTCTCAAGCTAAACTTACTTTGTTCAGTCATATACTTAGTTTTTGTTAAAATACTTTGTATCGTTTGTATACCTCAATGGTTCATTTTTCATTTTGAGCTATATATGATGAAGATTAAATGCCCCTTGGACCATTTCATTCTTTTCACTAACTGGATAATAACTTTAGTAGCAACATACGTTGTTGCTCTAGGTTACATGTGATAGACCCTAAGTAAGAAAGTGTAGTTGATTGGGGTTGTATTTTTTATTGTTGTGTCTTATATTGGTTTGTCCCTGTAGCAAAATGGTCAATTTTTTTTAATTAATTGTAGTGAGCTTAAGATTACATACCAATGTATTTTTGCAAACAAAAGAGAAATACCAGATATAGTGTTTAGTAAATATAAATCTCCCTTACTCGTTTGTGAATATATATATATATATATATATATATATATATATATATATATATATATATATATATATTCAACTTCTGCCATTTTCGTTTATGTATCATATTAGTGCTTATCGCCTTTAATCTTAATTTCAGAAACAAAGATAGAGTTTCGTTTATGTATCATATTAGTGCTTATCGCCTTTAATCTTAATTTCAGAAACAATGATAGAGTGTTCATGCAAACGAAGTTTCTTGTTTATTAGATCTTACAAATTTTGATAGCATAATATGTGTTGGTGGGGATAGCATACCGGTTCAGGTTGGTTTGTTACATCTTTTTAATACATGAATTTGACCTTTACCTATATTAAATGTAGGTTAGAAAACATCATGTAAAACTTTGGAAGCAATTTATTTTTATGATTAGGATATGAATGTCCCTTGCAAAGTTATGATGCTTGGCTTGCTATAACAATTAATCTTTATTTTTTTTTTTTGTCTTATATTGTATATTGTCTAACCCGTTGTAGTTGCAAGAACTCTTAATCTCTCATCTGATTGTTTCACCTCTTGTTGGAATCCCTATATTCTTTTATGCAAATATGGTTTTGTAGATATCACTGATGTTGGAATGGTGGCAATTGGATCCGGTCTTTCATCTCTATTCTCTACAATCATTTGATGCATATATATAAAAATTGGTTGCATTTATTCTCATTGTATTAATGAACATTGTTCATTTATTTAATGTTTTTGAACATTGTTCATATATTAATAGATTGATATGTAATGTTTTAATATTTTGACCGGCATATAATATTGGATTTTACATGTAATGAAGATATGTAATTTCTTTTGGAAATATGAACTTTTGCTCATTTATATGAGTAACATATATATATATATATATATATATATATATATATATATATATATATATATATATATATATATATATATATATATATATATATGGGAAAAATGAATATATGGCTGTTATGTACCTAAGCTTAGGTATAGAACCTTTAAAATAACGTAGTTTTTAAACAAAAAAAATTTAATTTCATTTTCATTTATATTTGTTTTAATAGAATATCATTGAATTGAGTTAAATAATGAAATGCAAAAGATCAATTATATATTTTTTTTATTGCAAAAAGTCATTGAAGTTTATAAGAAAAGTAAAAAACCAATTTTTTTATTGAATAGAACCTTTATGTTTTGTCCTTCAATTGAAAATTTATTTCCAATGATTTGTGTAAACCTTGATTGAGTTATTGAATGATCTTCTTTTATCTTTTATTCTATTAGTTTTCACTTAAATTTTACAAGAGTTGATTAAATGGTTATGAGTTTTAATGGTTTAAGTTCTTAAACATAATGAAGAAAAAAAAGTTCAATCGATTTAGTAAGTCACATGATTAAGGAAGAATAGTAAACGAGATATCATGATTGGTTTTGATATATATGGATCAAAACTACAAAGTTCGAAGGGTTCTATATATAAGCTTAGGTACATGACAGCCATATATATATATATATATATATATATATATATATATATATATATATATATATATATATATATATATATATATATATATATATATATATATATATATATATATACACTATCTTATAAAAAAATTCATTGTTTCTATAAATAGGCTAAATATAATAATATTATCTTTTTGAAATTTCAAGTCTTTAAGCATAAAGTACAACCAATCATTAATAAAATAATATTAAATTTTAACCCAACCATTATCCACGTTTGAATCCTTATAATTCTAAGAAAATATTCCTTCTTTTCCTTATATCAAGGTTTGTTCAAAATTTTAAACCTATAGTTCCCAATACGCTTCATCAAATATCCTTAAATGCCACTCCTCATTCAATTTTCAAAATTTGAAGTCTACATCCTTAAATATGGGCACGTTGCCAACCCTTCGTTCCTTCCCATGGTAGATGACGTTTCTTTGTACCCACCCCTACTATAAAGCCCATAGTTCGGTAGTACCAGGTAATAAGAGCCCTAATTCGGTTTATGTTTTCTAGCTCCGAGTGCTCCCTATTCCCTCCTTGGTTGCGAACACCAAACACCAGTATTCACCGCATTCTAGGTTCAATTTGTTACTGCTTTTGCTACCTTCAACATCTATCAGCGTATGATGGTGTTGACAACTTCAACTACGCACAAATGGTGTTTGAAAGACCCTTAACTTTCATACTAAAGACATTGTTACTCCAAGTTACAACAAAACATGATACATGCATATTTATAAACAATATTTACATTGAGAGTTTGATTACAAAAGACTGGATACAAACCGACTATTACAAAGTGTTATATATTACATAACTACCCAGGATACTATAGTTTTATACATACATGAGTACTAAATACAAAAGTAATAGTTTTAAAACTATTCAAAATCTTCTAACAGTATATGTCTATACCGATTCCTTATTACCTGAAATGGTTAAACACCGAGAAGGATAAGCAGTGACGCTTAGTGAGTTCAATAATAGATATAATATAACGTTATGCCATATATATACTTCAATATGACAGAAGCAAAGAGGAACAAGGAACAACAAAGGCATATGTGAATTATGTGACAAGCTTTCCATATCAATCGATGATTTAATTCAATGATATACAATCAATAAGACATAACAATTTCAATACTTGATATACATCATTAACGCTTCATCCCAAATGGCACAGAAGACATACAATTTATGATTAAACATTTTGGTAGATTTCAGGCTTTTAGCCCTATCTAACCATTTACCAATGTCATTGAATAGAAGTCATTCTCTTACGAGACATGCTCTACATGGCCAGAGGCTACATATCAGTACCACCGTGAATTTAAGTCATTTCACTGATCACATGGTCAAAGGTACAACGTTGCTACCATAATAGCGGAAATAATAACACGAGATGATAGCATGGAAAAGCACATAGCACATATAACACATAGCATATAATTGTTCCTATATATTGAACTCACTGTGAAATAACCGAGGATTAATTTGGGCAGCACTTAGACTCTAAATATGACTTTCTGTGACGAAAGCGGGGATTTTTAGTTGAAAACCGGTCTTACTCGGGCAGAGTTTCGGCTAGAAAATATGATTTTCTTGGGAACTTTGGAGCGTCGGGGCTTGCTTCGGGTGTCGGGAATGATACCAAAGCTTCGGGGTGTTAAAAGTAGGTAAAAAGGGGGTTAGAGAGTGAGAGATATAAGAGAATGTAAGATAAAACCGGAGACCCTCGGTCTCTATTTATAGGAAACCGAAGCTGCAGACTACGCTGGGCGTAAGTCTTCTGTACGTTGCGTGTACTGCGAGGCGGCCATCTACGCGGGGGGTAGCCCTCATACGCAGAGCGTACATGCGATGTGTCATCAGATCGGAACTCAGGCTCGGACGTCGCTGTCTTATCTGATATGTGTGCCTTGTGCAAAGAGAAAAGGACATGGCCAACTTCTGACCCTGCATGTGTGAAGTACATTGGGCGTTTGAAGCGAAGTATGTTGGGCATACTCTTTGGATAATCCTTGGATTTTTTATTTATTTTTATTTAAAAACTTCAAAATTCGTATCTTTTGCATATGAGCTCCATTTTTAATGTTCTTTATATCCACGCGTAGGTAAGATTATGCTCTACAAATTTAGTTTAGACTTCGTTCGCTAATTTTGAATTTATCTTTAATATTATATTTTTAACGGGCCGGGACAGGAAAAGTCCGTTAAAAATTCATAACTTCTTCATCCGATGTCCGTTTTCGTCTTTCTTTTTACAGTTGTACTGCTATTGACGAGACCTTCGATTCTCATTTAGGTTGTGTCGGCTAAAAATCACTCGATCTTTATTTCGAGTTTTAGCTGTCTATTGTTATTCCGAAAATTAGAAAAATCATTACTTCCTCATACAAAGTCAGATTTGGAAGTTCTTTTTATGAAAATTCTCGATTTAACAAGTACTACGACTTTCATTTAGATCACTAAAGCTAAAAAGTAGTTTACCGAAAACTCACTTTTTACGCTAAATAGTGTTTTGCTGGTTTTGTCACAAATCTTCGATTGGTCATAACTTCTTCGTTATAACTCGGATTTCGATGAGGTTTTCGCCTAAATGTTTCTAACGAGATTCTTTAGAACTTCCAATAATATACTTTTACTTATTTTCAACTTTTATATTTTCATTAATTTCAATAATTAACTTTTGCTTCGAATCTCATAAGACTTCCAATACATTCTAGATGAGAGACCTGGTGGTTGGACTAGATGAGAGACTGGTAGTCTCAGGGATCGGCTAAGGGTGATTGTCTATCGGCCACGAAGGGGACGTCGAAAGTTATGGTGTATTATGAACTTCGAGGTAGTAGCGGGTGTCGACTGGTTTCGAAAAGGATTCCCAATCAGGGTTCGTGCATGTTCAGTACATGATTTTGTTTCAGTAAGATGAGATTGGGAGCATAAGATGCCAAGGGCATCAAATGCAGGATACCAAGGTAATGAATGGGTGTGGTTGATGGTAGCTCAAGCCATTACAGTGTGACTCGAATTGGTTCTATCAGTAATGGGACCATGACATGTTTAACCAGGAAAAGACAGGTCCAGGGAGGTCGGGTATGATGTAAGACCACAGTTGCTCTTGTGGCCTTCATTTTTGCGTCGGATTCAGTGGCGACGGGTTGTCAGCCTGTCATGATCAGATGGATCAAGGGAGTGAAGGAGTCGAGAGAAAAGATATCGCCAGGGCATTTATTGTCAGACGAGGTGTCCTTCGGAGGACATGTGGGAATATGGACCATGTGTCCCTGGCTCAGCAATCGGGAAGGTGTATGGTGCTTCGGACAGTTGACAGTCAATTCGGGACCAAGGAGGTCCTGGTTGTTCTTCAGAAAAGCAGTTTCGTAGTAGCGGGAGGTTGTTATAACCACAGTGACAGGATAACTACTGGAAACTAGTTCCAGAGAAAGATTACATTCAGAAGTCGTGGGAGAAACTGAGTGAGGAGTCCTTGGACTCCACAGTTGAGTTGGAACTCGGTGTTGCAGATAATCGACAGATGATTGGAGACCAGGAAGGTCTCGAGATATTTTGGGAAGCAGCCATATAGCAGTTCAGTGTTTCAGTCAGTTTAGTGTTTCAGGCAGTTCGGTACTACCGGCATTAATGACCAGCACCGAGAGTGGCTGGAGTGATGGTCATCGTGAAGGGTATGTTCCTTACAGTGACAAAGGAAATAGATAGCTATAGAGGGCAGCCTTGGGGAGGCCAGAAAGGCACGAGGAAAAGGAAGTAAACCCCAAGAATGTTTAGCCTAGGTACTCGGGGAGTACCAGAAGGATTGCTAGTTAAGTAGGGGGTGTACTCAGGAAGGTTAAGGGCTAGATTGTACTCAGGGATTTGACATGTAAGGATTATGCCATCCAGAATGATCGGGCAGAAGGCTTATAGGGTTAGAGTCACCAGGCAAGGTGTTGGAGGCGGATTGCAGGTCAGTAAGCCATAGTGAACTTCGAGGACGAAGTTTAGTTTAAGTGGGGGAGAGTTGTAACACCCGAAATCAGGAAGGCCAAGAAAGGAAATGTAACATCCCAAGTCAAAATCAAGAGTTCAGGGGGTAAAGTGAAAATAAATAAGGGGGCTCGACGAGTAGGTATTCCGACTCGCTGAGTCGAAGCGGGATTTGGTCGCGAGTTAAGTGACCAACTCGCCGAGTCAGTAGCTGGACTCGACGAGTTGGTTCTGAAGATAGAAAAACCCTAATCCCGGGGTTGTGCCCTATATAAAGAATGTTATGTTCCTCCTTCAGCCTCTTTACCTTCCCTTTGAGTTCCAGAAACCCCAAAATTCGGGTGAGGCTTCATTATTGAGGAGATTGTGGGCTTAGAAGAGGAAATTGGTGGAAGGAGCTTGAGAAATTGGAAGTTAGCATCAAGGGCTTATATAGATCTGTGATCTACATCAGTTTTGGGCACATCTCTGAGGTAAGGAGCCTTATCTTAAGCTATTTCCTTTTTGGTTTATCCTTGGTCGTTGTTTTAGGAGTCCCTTAGCTTGTTTTGAGACCTATCTCGGATTTGGGAGTTAGATCTGTGGTTGCTGCTCCAGATCTAGACTCATGATGGCTTAGATTGTCATAAAGCTTCAGTTCTTGGGTTGTTGGTAAAGCCCTTTTGTATAAAACCCAAGCCCTAGCATGTTTTGGGCTTATATGTGACAACCAGAAATTTCCATTCAGTCAAACCCTAAAAGTCAGCCACTTCATATCATAAGTTAATAACATTATTTCTTATTTTTAAGAAATTTAAAGTTCGTTTGATTATTTTAATATTATTTTTAAACGAACGGGCGAAAGAAAGTGTCGTCTCGGGTTTTGATTTTTAGAAACCGCAAATACCTCGCATCTTAGAAGTTCCCGGCCAAACTATTATGTTTGGGTTGAAAAATAATCCCAAAAACCGTGAACTCATGCCTATGTATGAGTTTACTCCCCAAGACTAGCCATTATGTGTTTACTCCCCAAATACCCAAAAGAGTAAACCCCAAATTTTCCTTTCAAGTATCGTCCCAAAACTTATTCAAGATCTTCAAAGTTGTAAGTGTTCTAACCATTTCAAGTTGGTTTAACACTTAATCTAGTGTTTGTGCATCTATTCATCCATTCATTTATGTATTTTGTCTAGATTTCCAAAAACACCAAGAACACACACTAAGTGTTCGTGGCCTTTTAGCTCAAATCAAGCCTCCTAATAGTAAGTACTTCCATCCTTGAGTGTTATTAATCTAGTATTACATTTAAACATCAAGAAATTATGCCAAGAACACAAGGTTAGAGGTGTTGACGGTCCAAGAATGTTCTTGGGCCGTAAACACCATAAATGGCACCAAAGTGTGCCTAAGTCCCTTGTTTAGCCCTAGTTTGACGTTTAAGACTTACCTTGACATGTTTAAACCTTCCATTGATGTGTTTAATCCTTGAAAAACACCAAAGACCAACATTTATAGGTGTTTATGGTTTGGGGATCTCCTAAAACCGTAAACACCCTAAAGTGTGTTTAAATGGGTTATTATCCTTCCTTAGGCCTAAAAACTAACTTAGACAATTACCTAGTTGTGTTAAGGAATTGAAATGTGATCCACTGTATCGGAGCATGCCTTAAATGTCATGGCCCGAGTTGTAGCCAGAGTCTCTTGGAGGGAAAGCGTGAGTTTGCGTATAGATCTATACTGGATTGACTATCCTACACCTTGCTGCTAGCTACAGCCGGACCTGCAGGTCTGCGGGTGTCAAACGTCATACCTTTTTAGGACCTACATTTGTCATTGTTACCTAGTCGATAGTATGGTACAATTAATCACATGATACCTTAATATAAATCCGGTTTAAGGTAGTTAGTACAGCAGTAGTTCCTATAATACAACACTACAGTACTACAATAATATACCCTTTACATATATTTAGTGATCATTTCACTTAAACATTAATGTACAAACTATATTTTGTTAATGATAGTTACACTTGGGAAAAATTAGACACTTTTACGATAAACGAACATACAAAACAGTTACGCCTTGGTAGAAGGCTACTTTGAATAGAAAATATAGGTTTTTCTGAGAGATTCAGACTTTTACAAACACTTACAAACACTCACATACTTTTATCACCAATGTTTACAAACTCATGCTTAAAACCACGTTCAAATGTTTTGATACAAACACCAACACTAAAATACTTATGAACTCACCAGCTTAATGCTGATAAACTCTTTCAAAATAACTTGTATTCTTAGGTCGCCAGTAGACAGGTACCAAGGCCAGCTTTTGAGAAGATGGAGCGCATCCAAGACTCATCTTATTATTTTGATTTACTTTTTGGTGTCTATAACTGTATGGAACACACTTGTATTAAAATTATATATTTAATGCAATGGATGATGTTGTTTGCTTATTTACTGTTATATTGTGTTGTGATACTTTACATGATGTCCTCCGCCCCAGAACGTTTCTGCCGTTCTTGGTTTTGGGGTGTGACAGATTGGTATCAGAGTATTGTTTATAGTGAATTGAGTATATCAACCCATAAAAATATACTAACTATAAACCCATTTGGGATTAAAACACTCTGACCAAGAGTCTATACTATAATTATTAAAATATTTTATTAAGTATACTAGTCTGCATTCATACTAAAATCAGTGTCGCAATGACAAGAACAAAAGTATTATGATTGTTAAATATCACAAGTGAGCTCGGGGATGTATGGTCAGTTTTGGGAATGGCATAGCCTGATCAACTATGCTGGTCCGAGGAGTGATTATCATATGCCCTAGAATGGTTGTGATATGTTAACAAGTCTAAAAACTTACCAACAATACCACAAGGAGAACAGTAGAACCTAAAATTAAAATACTATAGGGGTATTTTGTGCTACTACAAGCTATTTGTACACTAGATTCTTATACCTCTCTTCTCGCGTAGATTTAAATGGTTGGATTCCATCATGGCGACCCGTACTTCCCAAATGAAGGCAACGCTGGGTGGATCGAAGAAGAGCCCGAAGATGAGCATCCAATCCCTTTGGATGATCACCTCGCAGAAGGCTTTTCTGATGGATCTGACTCTGAGCCTGAAGTCAACAACCTACCGCCAGTAGGTCAAGCCCCAAACAACAATCCCCGACCAACTTTCCCAAGTCCCACACCCTTGTGGTCAACCAACTTAAATCGCTGGAGTGACGAACAAGGTCACCCCTTACCTTACTTTGGGGACCGAAGCTTTTACAACCTCAGCGAAGGTGGCTCTGCGGATCGAGCTCTGCCTGTCATTATCCGCAGAATAGCTCGTAATGTTGAGCAAGGTCGAGCAGCCATCGACCGGGTCATGGAGATTGATGCCAACTCTGGTGTCAAGACAGTCCGCATCTGCCATCTTGAAGAAGAAATGGAACGGACCAGGAGAACCAATGAAACCCTGCAGCAATAGCTGGCTGCCTCCCGAGCCGAAGTCATAGAACTTCGAGTTCGTCAAAGGGCTCATGAACGACACCTTCAAGAGGTGGTTCGACAAGTGGCAAACCTCAGGGTTCGCCCGAGGAATTCCCATCGCCGTTAGAAGATGTCTAGTACATATTTGTCTTTTGGTTAACAAATAGCCTTTAGTATATGTGCTCTAAGTAGCACTTGTCTGTAAAATATTCCTAACATTCAGTACTCTAATTAGGAATCTAGGAACTGTCAAACTTTCCATATGGTATGATGTAAGACCTACTGTTAAGTCAATTTTCCCTGAACTTATTACATCAGTAATACCAGTTTTATTAACAACTACCTAATCTGTAGGAAAAATCTATATACTTGTGTTTTCCTACTATTCTTCTTGGTTGTGATCTCAAAACACTCATTCAACTGTTGGGATATGGTTAGTTAGTCCAAGTGTGACTCTCACCCCACTTACAATTGATTCTTACCATTTTGTTTATCTTTATAAACTTATAGCTGAAAGATGCCTCCTCGCAAATCTCCCAGGAATAACCCTGCACCTCCACCACCTCCTCCTCCTCCTCCGGTCATCGATACTGCAGCACTGAATGTTGTAGTAGCTGCAGCAGTGGCAACTGCCATGGCTCAGTATCACTCTACTGATGCCAGCAGAGGTGGAACCCCTGTCAACTCTATTCCTGCTGAAATCTCTGTGCGCTCGAGAGAGTGCTCCTACAAGGATTTCACCAACTGCAAGCCGAAGTCCTTCTAAGGAACCGGCGGAGTCATTTCCCTCTCGCAATGGTTCGAGAAGACTGAATCGGTCTTCGAAATTTGTTCGTGCCCTGCTACGAGCAAAGTCAAATATGCCGCAAGCACCTTTGAAGGAAAAGCCCTGACATGGTGGAACGGCCACGTTAAAGCGCTAACTCTCGTAGTGGCGAATGACATGGATTGGGAAACCATGAAGGACCTCATGATCGAGGAATACTACCCGAGGGGTGAAATCCATAAATTGGAGCAGGAGCTGTGGAGCCTAACCATGAAGGGCTCCAACATAGTCACATATACCACCAGATTCAGCGAACTGGTGGCCCTCTGCCCTAATATGGTTCCCACTGAAGGGAAAAAGATCGAGAGGTAAATATGGGGGCTAGTGCCTCCGTATCAGGGGAATGTCCTATCATCAAACCCTGCTACCTTCAACAGTGCCAAGCGACTGGCACAAAGACTCATTGACCATGGGGTCAAAGCCTCATCAGCAACAACAACCCTAGCCATCTCGGAACCCTCCAAACCCGCTGACACTAAGCGGAAGTTCTAAGAGGAGAAGAAGAAACAGCGAGCTGCCAAAAAGCAGCAAATTGTGGCAGTGCATGCCACAATAACCCCTGTTGCTGCTACTGCTCCGGTGGGACAGTATGCTGGAAGTTTGCCTAAATGCAACAAATGCAACTACCACCACAACGGCCCCTACCGTGAAATGCAGTGCTCTAACTACAACAAGAAAGGACACACAGTCCGTTTCTGTAAATCTCCGGCGAGGCCGATCACCCAAGTCCCCCGCTCTGGCCTGAGCCAGACCTGCTATGGATGTGGCGAGGCGGGCAACTATAAGAGGGACTGCCCCAAAGCAAAGAATGTTGGCGGAGCAGGGAGGGTACTAGCAATAGGCCATCGGGAAGCAGTTGCTGACCCGACGGTGGTGACTGGTACGTTCCTCCTCGATAACTCATATGCATGCATTTTGTTCGATAGTGGAGCGGAGCGAAGCTTTGTGAACCATAAATTTGCTCGCATGCTTAAACAACAACCACACACACTTAAAGAACAATTCATAGTAGAAATGGCTAATGGAAAAACTGAAAGTACGAATAGCATATAATTAGGTTGTACCCTAACTCTAGATAACCATTCATTCCCAATCGACCTTATGCCGGTCTCGATTAAAAGCTTCGACGTTATCATCGACATGGATTGGTTAAGTCTTCATCGTGCCGACATCATGTGCTACGAGAAAGCAGTCCGTCTAAACCTCCCGTCTAACGAAACTCCTATCGTCTACGGCGACAAACCCGGTGCGAGTCTTCGTATTATATCAAGTATTCAAGCACAGAAGTATCTACGTAAAGAATACCATGAATTCCTTGCTCACGTCGTCGATACGAGCCTCGAAACGAAAGAATTAAAGAACATTCCAGTAGTGAGCGACTTTCCTGACATCTTCCCAGAAGAGCTACCAGGATTACCTCCGCAACGACAGGTCGAGTTCAGAATCGACTTAGTCCCAGGAGCTACCCCAGTAGCCAAGTCACCCTACCGATTAGCACCAATAGAGATGCAAGAACTATCTGGTCAACTTAACGAACTGCTCAGCAAGGGCTTTATAAGACCAAGTTCCTCTCCTTGGGGAGCACCGGTCTTATTCGTTAAGAAGAAAGATGGATCATTCCGTATGTGTATCGACTACAGAGAACTCAAAAAACTGACGGTCAAAAATCGATACCCTCTGCCTCGCATAAACGATCTATTTGACCAACTGCAAGGGGCGAACTACTTTTCCAAAATTGATCTAAGATCGGGATATCACCAGTTACGAGTGCTAGAGGAGGATGTTCCGAAGACAGCCTTCCGAACTCGTTACGGACACTACGAGTTCGTGGTGATGCCGTTCGGATTGACCAATGCGCCCGCAGTTTTCATGGATCTGATGAATAGAGTATGCCGACCTTACATGGATCAGTTTGTCATTGTCTTCATCGATCACATCCTGATCTACTCCCGAAGTAAAGAAGAGCATGGCGATCACCTGCGACAAGTTCTAGGAACTTTACGAACGGAGAAGCTCTATGCGAAGTTCTCTAAATGTGAATTTTGGATCCGAAGAGTCGAATTCTTAGGACACGTGGTAAGTGAAGAGGGAATCCACGTGGACCCATCCAAAATTAAGGCCATTGAGAACTAGTCAGCACCGTAGACGCCTACAGAAATTCGTCAATTCC
Organism: Lactuca sativa; assembly: GCF_002870075.4. NCBI lineage: Eukaryota > Viridiplantae > Streptophyta > Magnoliopsida > Asterales > Asteraceae > Lactuca > Lactuca sativa. The sequence continues at coordinate 112,045,054 of NC_056627.2, read as the reverse complement.
TAGGTCTCGCTGGCTACTACCGTAGGTTCATACAAAAATTCTCCCGAATTGCAAAACCTCTTACAACACTGACCCGGAAAGGCATGGCCTTTGACTGGGAAGAGAAACAGGAGAGAGCGTTCCAAACGCTCAAGCGAGCTTGTGCACCGCACCAATACTATCCCTCCCCGAAGGGATAGAATACTTCGTAGTCTATTGTGATGCATCGAATCAAGGGCTCGGGTATGTTCTGATGCAGCGAGGTAAGGTCATCGCCTACGCCTCGAGACAGTTGAAGACACAAGAAGTTAACTACACGACCCACGATCTTGAGCTAGGATTAATTGTGTTTGCTCTGAAGATCTAGAGACATTACTTGTACGGAACTGTCACACCCCCTAACCAAGGATGGCGGAAACGTCCGGGGGTGGAGGACTTCATGTATAGTATCACAATAACGTGTATAATAGTGCTCAAAGTAAATACAACCATCATAAATATAATTGAAAAAGTTACACCAATGTATATGTTTACATATTTCAAATCAATTACATTATGATGACAAAATGAACTGTTTGACGATTTATCGTCCGATCCTCAAAACGCTGTTGATTTACTGTTTCAATGAATTCCTGAGAATACAAGTAGTTTTGAAAAAGTGTCAACACAAAGGTTGGTGAGTTCATAAGAGATTTTGTTAGAGAAGTAAACCGTTTTCCTTGTAAAAGTGATAGAGTATGTATCCAAAAAATCCTATATTTTCTTTATAAAAGTTATGTGGTCCTAAATTCCAAGACCGAGAGATAACAAGTATTTTCCATACTTAAAGATATAAAAGTGATTTCAAATTGGCGTAAAACCCTTTCTGATTTGAGAAAACTCCCGTAATGAATGGTGTGTAGTCTTAAATACCAAGACTGAAAATACACAGCAATATATGTAATTATTGATTTTTGATTTATAAAGATCCCGTAAACGTTATGTATTGTTAGCTCCCTATGTGAGTCGCTATAACCATACTATGACTAGGGGTAACCTACACAACGTCTTTTAGACGCCCTGATCCTATGACTCTTTTCACCCGCAGACCTGCCGGTCCGGCTATAGCTAGCAGCGAGGTGTGGGATGTCAACCCCAATATAGATCTATACACAATTATCACGCTCTCCCTACAAGAGATTTTGGTTATAACTTACAGGAATTTGGATCCCGTACTCGGACGTTAACAAGTTTACGTGTAGTGTGCGTGAGTGCGTAAAACCTTTTTCTATGGGAATAAAACCTTTCGAAATGTGTTTATTGAGTTAATGGAAACATAAACCATACCTATTATAGTTTATCCAAAACGTTTGTAATGTATAAGAACTCTTTTATGGAAATGCGTTAGTGTTATGAATCCATAAACTATGCTTATTATAGCTTAATATACGTGTTCTAAATGAATGAATAATCTTATCAGGGATGACTAAGTTTCAGTTTATGATGATAAACTAACAAGGAAACACATTCAATATTTAGAACTTGTTGTTATACACTTTGCTCAACATAATACAAAGTGTTATGAAAATTATATGCTGTTAACAAATTTTTAACCTTTCTGCGCTGTTTTAGAAAAGTCATAGAAAAATCATACGAAGTCGAAAACTAAACCCGTAAATTCTGAGAGTTCCCAGAATGTGTCTAGTTTACTCGTAATTTTGATCATGATTTTTAATGACCTCCAACTTGGGTGAAAAAGTCCATAATCACAGACTGGTCCGGATTGGTGTTTAAAATGATAGGCAGTTTTGTTAAAATCACCATAAATTGTAGAAAAATCGTATGGAGATGTGCAAGTAGTCATTTTAAAGCTAAGAAATTGAACTATTCGCACCTAATACAGTTTTGAAAACTAAAATATTTAAGTTGTCCAAAACAGTCCGTGAATGGAGTCCAACTTTTCTGATGAAAGCTGTTAGAAAAGTTTAGTTATGTTCTCGGTGTTTTAACTTGTATTCCCCCCCCCCCCCCCCCTAAAAATTTAAGAAAAAATGAAAATTTAGGGTTATGAACTCACCTTGAGTGATTTCAGTAGATGGATGATGGAGAAAAGAAGTGTTCAACTCAAGAACACGTGGGAGATGCTTGTAGATTTGAGGAGCTAACAACAAATATGACGATATTTGTGTAAGCAATCTATAATTTGGATGAATGATAGTAGAATATCTAAGTGTAGGAGGAAGATCAGCCCTTGAATTTCAAATTTCTAGAGAGAGGAAGTGAGAGAGAAAATATGTTTGATCTTTGGTGGAAGAATGGGAAAATGAGAGAAGTGTGAGGAGAGAGGAGAGTTTTCTAGCCTTTGACCAATTGTATGGTTGGAAAAAGGTGGGAAAAGTACAATGAAATGACTAGGTATGGGCTGATGGGGAATAGTGACATGGAGTGGGTATGGGAAGTTGCTTGTGTCATAGAATAAAGAAAAGTCAACACTCCACCTCTTATACTTCACCCACTCTTCTTGGATAAGGTTTATCCCCAAAAAAACGTGATTAATTAAAAATTATGGGCCTTATATGTTAAAATAAAGTTTTTGGTGAAAATCCCGCGTTAAAACAATTAAAAACGGGCCTAAAACGCAAAACTAGTCGAAAACCAGGAAAAAAAGGGTATTATAGCGAGACTTCTCGGATTGGGCCGGAGGTTCGGTCTTCCTGAGGCTAGGCGCGAGGCGAAATGAAGCGAAACAACAAGAGGCGAAGAGTAGGTTCGGTCCGAAGCAGCAGGAGAGAAATGGACCGAAGGGCAATATGGAGCGAAATGGAATGAGACTCGGGTTCGGGTCTTGTGCGAGGTTCGGGCCCGAAAGGGAGGTTGGCTTCTGACAAGTTCGGCTCCTTAAGAGGGTTCGGCTCCTTAAGAGGGGTTTCGGGTCCTAAGCCTATTTTACTCGTTTTTACCCCGTTTTAAGCGGTTTTTGACCCGGTTAAGGGTCGAGATGGCCCGAAAGACTATAAAAAGTTTAAGGAACTTTTGAGAGAGATTTGGGAGAGATTTCACATACTTGGAGAGATTTAGGAGAGATTCGACATTCTTCGAGAGATTTGGGAGAGATTTGACATTCTTGGAGAGATTTCACATACACAGAGAGATTTGGGAGAGATTTCACATACGCAGAGAGATTTCTCATACAAAGAGAGTTTTGGGAGAGATTTCACATTCTTGGAGAGATTTGACATACTTGGAGAGATTTCCCATACAAAGAGAGTTTTGGGAGAGATTTCACATTCTTGGAGAGATTTGACATACTTGGAGAGATTTCCCATACAAAGAGAGTTTTGGGAGAGATTTCACATTCTTGGAGAGATTTGGGAGAGATTTGACATACTTGGAGAGATTTCTCATACAAAGAGAGTTTTGGAGAGAGATTTCACATATAGAGAGAGATTTGGGAGAGATTTGACATAAAAAGAGATAGAGTGAAAACGATTGAGAGAGGTTTCGTGTGTGACATTTGTGAGTGTTTGGTTTCGCAAAGCAAGCTCCGTAAACCCCGTTAACCCTTGTTTAAGGATCTTACACACTCCTAATGAGTATGCAACATTGTTTTATCGATTTGGTTCGTCACTTACCACAGTTTTAGGTTAAGGAGATCTAGATGTACGTACTTTTTGATTTATGATCTCTCATTAGAATAGCGAGTTGTTTAGAAATTACACAGCATAAAATCTAGTACCCACGGGCAAATTGAGTCGACCGGTTTGACTTGTTGACTTTAGTTGACTTTGACTTGACCGGAAATTAATGGTTGTCACAGGAACGAAAAGCACTATCTTTACCGACCACAAGAGTTTACAACACATATTCGATCAGAAGGAGCTCAACATGAGACAACGACGGTGGGTCGAGCTACTCTGTAACTACGAATGCGATATTCGTTATCATCCAGGTAAAGCTAACGTAGTAGCAGACGCCCTAAGTCGGAAGGAATATTATGGTCGAAGAGTCAAGTCGTTGACAATAACTATCCATTCACACTTGTCTAAGCAAATTCAGGCGGCCCAGCTTGAAGCCATGTAACTTGAAAACGTGACGAATGAATCCCTTAGATGAATGGATAAAAATTTAGAAGTCAAGGATGGCAGAGCCTTATATTTCATGAACCGGATCTGGACATCGAAGCACGGTGGTTTCCGAGACTTGGTCATGACCGAGGCGCACAACACTCGGTATTTCGTCCACCCAGGTTCAGATAAGATGTATCTGGATCTTAAAAAACTATATTGGTGGTCTAATATGAAAGCAGAGATTGCTACCTTCGTAAGTAAAAGCCTTACTTGCGCAAAGGTTAAGGTCGAGTACCAGAAGCCCTCCGGTTTACTACAACAACCAGAGATTCTAGAATGGAAGTGGGAGCGGATCACTATGGATTTCATAACCAAGTTGCCCAAGACAACGGGTGGACTTGATACCATATGGGTCATCGTCGATAGATTGACCAAGTCTGCGCACTTCATGCCTATCAAAGAAACTGACAAGATGGAGAAGCTTACGAGAACATACATTAGGGAAATCGTACGACTACATGGTGTACCTATATCCATTATCTCCGATAGAGATAGTAGGTTCACCTTAAGATTCTTGCAATCGCTACAACATTCCCTGGGAACAAGTCTGGACATGAGCACAACCTACCATCCACAGACCGACGAACAAAGTGAGAGGACCATCCAAACACTGGAAGATATGTTGAGAGCCTGTGTGATTGACTTTGGAAAGGCATGGGATACTTATTTACCCCTTGTCGAGTTTTCCTACAATAACAGTTATCACACAAGCATCAAGGTTGCTCCATTTGAAGCCCTCTATGGCCGAAAATGTAGATCCCCTCTATGCTGGGCTGAAGTGGGTCATACCCAATTAGCTAGGGGGCAAGTTTCTGACAGTACACTCATAGGCTCGGAAATCATTCGGGAAACGACAGAGAAGATCGTTCAGATCTGTGAACGATTGAAAGCCTCTAGAGACCGACAGAAAAGCTACGCTGATAAACGAAGGAAACCTTTGGAATTCCAGGTGGGAGACCGAGTCCTTCTTAAAGTCTCACCATGGAAGGGCTTGATATGCTTCGGTAAGAGTGGGAAGCTTAATCCGAGATATATAGGGCCCTTCGAGATTCTCGCAAGAATAGGCCATGTAGCTTACAAACTCAATCTACCCGACGAACTTCGTAACGTACATTCTACATTCCACGTCTCTAACTTGAAAAAGTGTCTGTTCGATGAGACTCTTGTAATCCCACTCGACGAGATCGAGATCAACGAGAGCCTCAACTTCGTGGAAGAACCAGTAGAGATCATGGACCGAGAAGTCAAGCAAACGAAGCAAAGCCGTATCCCGATTGTGAAGGTTCGTTGGAACGCCAAGCGAGGACCAGAATTCACTTGGGAGCGTGAGGATCAGATGAAACTGAAATATCCTAATCTTTTTGCTTAGTTATTTGTAACTACTTTATTTGCTTAGACTTTAATTTCGGGACGAAATTCCCTTTAACAGGGGGATGATGTGACAACCCGAAATTTCCATTCAGTCAAACCCTAAAAGTCAACCACTTCGTATCATAAGTTAATAACATTATATCTTATTTTTATGAAATTTAAAGTTCGTTTGATTATTTTAATATTGTTTTTAAACGAACGGGCGAAAGAAAGTGCCGTCTCGGGTTTTGATTTTTAGAAACCGCAACCACCTCGCGTCTTAGAAGTTCTCGGCCAAAATATTATGTTTGGGTTGAAAAATCATCCCAAAAACCATGAACTCATGCCTATGTATGAGTTTACTCCACAAGACTAGCCATTATGTGTTTACTCCCCAAATACCCAAAAGAGTAAACCCCAAATTTTCCTTTCAAGTATCGTCCCAAAACTTATTCAAGATCTTCAAAGTTGTAAGTGTTCTAACCATTTCAAGTTGGTTTAACACTTAATCTAGTGTTTGTGCATCTATTCATCCATTCATTTATGTATTTTGTCTAGATTTCCAAAAACACCAAGAACACACACTAAGTGTTCGTGGCCTTTTAGCTCAAATCAAGCCTCCTAATAGTAAGTACTTCCATCCTTGAGTGTTATTAATCTAGTATTACATTTAAACATCAAGAAATTATGCCAAGAACACAAGGTTAGAGGTGTTGACGGTCCAAGAATGTTCTTGGGCCGTAAACACCATAAATGGCACCAAAGTGTGCCTAAGTCCCTTGTTTAGCCCTAGTTTGACGTTTAAGACTTACCTTGACATGTTTAAACCTTCCATTGATGTGTTTAAGCCTTTAAAAACACCAAAGACCAACATTTATACGTGTTTACGGTTTGGGGATCACCCAAAACCGTAAACACCCTAAAGTGTGTTTAAATGGGTCATTTTCCTTCCTTAGGCCTAAAAACTAACTTAGACAATTACCTAGTTGTGTTAAGGACTTGAAAACATCGAAATACCCTTTTCCATAAGGGTTTACGGTAGTAAACCCAAAGGTGTGACTACCCAAAAGTTATTCCGTTATATTACCCCGTTTCCGTTAACGGAATATTCCATTTTATAAAAGACCCGTTAATTTGAGGTCGGCAAATAAATAAATGTTTTATTTATTTATTTATATCTATTGTCGTATCGTCGAGATAAAATAAATAAAGACAAGTAACTTACATTTCCATTTAATTGGAAAAAGTTAATTTTTATTACGACCATTTAACCCGGGTAAAAAGTTTAAACCTTGGTAAGCTTTAGTATCGGATAGTCGTATACCGGGTGCAACACCCAAGGTATATATATATATATATATATATATATATATATATATATATATATATATATATATATATATAGGGAGTTGGACACTCCATTGAAACTTTTTACCACCCTAAACCCATTTCCTCCCTCTACCCTCTCTCTCGAGCTCGTTTTCGACTCAAAACCGCGAATTTCTGCCTCCAAAACGTAAGTCCCCTTACCCTAACTTATCCTAAACATCATTGGTTGTGGTTTTAACCCAAAAATCGAGCATATAAGATGTTAAAGAGGAGTTTATGGCCTAAGAACCTCCTTAGGCCGTAAACCCCTAAAATGAGGCCAAAATGTCACAAATTTGTCCCTTTGAGCTTAGAAACTATTTGGGGATTTAACCTAGGAGTGTTTAATCCATAAAACAACAAGTTTTAGAGCATAAAAGAGGGTTTACGGCCCAAGATCATGCTTAGGCCGTAAACACCCCCAAAACTTGTAAAATCAAGTCCAAAACACTCCCAAGCCACCCTTAGGCTTAAGATATGAATTAGGGACTTGCTATTTCTGGTTTGGAGCAATTAAACACAAAGAATTAAGGGATGAAATAGAGTTTACGGCCCAAGCATGTACTTAGGCCGTAAACTCCCCAAACCATGTCAAATGATAGTTTATGTCCCCTAAATGGCCTTATACCTTCATTAGAAATTACTAGATATGAGCTAAGGACTTTAAAATCAAAGTTTGAAGGGTGCATGAGAGTTCACGGCCAAGCCATGGTGCTTACGGCCATAAACTCCCAAGGAGTGGTCATTTGGACCGTAAACTCCAAGGGAGTGCACTCTTGAAACCCAAATCACCTCTATAGCCTTGAATAATTCCTTAAAACTAATTCTAGAAGCACATGAGTCTTGAAATCATCCAAAAACACTCTCCTCATGAGTTTACGGCCGTAAACTCATGGGGGATGTGGCCTCCCAACCGTGAACTTACATAAAGTGAGTTTTAGGAGAGTAAACTCCTTATCCGAGCTATACACACCCTTAAATGTTACCCGGGACACCCCTAGCACTTAATCAAAGTGTTTTCCGCACCTTAGGATGCGTATGCTTGTTTAATTAGTATTATATTTACTAATTGTATGTAAACATATGTTATTATATGTTAATAGGTCACTAAGTGTCTTCAAGTCTTTACTTGACACCGAGAACCCAACCGGCACCTTCGTCGGATCCACTTACATCAGGTGAGTTCATACCCCTGATTGAACCTTTATAAATGTTTTTACATGTTTTATAGGGGGAATACAAGTTAAACATGCCAGTTATCATATCAATCATATGTGATTGATAACCCGCATGCACAAGGATTTACTACACTGTTAACTGTTTTACCGAGTTTGATATTGTAAATGGTTTTCTAAAATGTCTTTACCTGTTCAAATCTTTACTTATATTGTTTTATCGAAGTTATGACCAAAACGTGTTTATGAAAGGTTTTCAAAGGATTTCTAAAGGTTTTCAAACTGATTTTTGCAAAAGAATAACAAGTCTTGATTTTATGACGTATAAAGGTTTATCCAAAGTTTTCTTCCATGTTTTTATACTCCTACTTGGTTAAGATACTACTGCTTCACTTCTGCTTAGATAACGTCTCCAGTTCGTGATACACTTATACTTGATAACGCCTCCACTTTGTGATACACTTCTGATTAGATAACGTCTCCACTTCATGACACACTTATACTTGATAACGTCTCCACTTCGTGATACACTTATACTTGATAACGCCACCACTTCGTGAGACACTTATGCTTAGATAACGTCTCCACTTCGTGATACACTTACACTTGATAACACTTCCACTTAGTTAAAAGTATGACTATACTTGTATAGTTATATAAATAAAGTTTAAAGGACTTAGGAAGGCTAGTCCACCCTATTTCCTTTTCTTCGTTGAGATGTGGTCTGGTGGGATCGGATATCCGTCCAAAGGTCGTTTGATCTTTAGTTATATATCAAGTATACAAGTATAGACATATGGGTTTTACATCGGTCAGTTTAGTTATGAGTCTCTACTGCTAGTCCAGCACTTTCATCAGAATTCACTGTTTGGGATACATCTTCAGGACACGACCTTCTCCGTTGTCTAGTTGGTAACCAGAGTCTCTTGTAAGGAAAGCAGACATTGTGTGTATAGATCTATATGGGATTGACACCCCCGCACCCTAACTGCTAGCTACAGTCCATGGCCTACCAAGCCAAGGGGTGACAAATGTCATATTTTCATAAACGCTTGCAGGGCGTCAAGTACTCTAGTGTCGATTAGTATGGTTACGAGTATCTTCATGTTACATTATAATTCATGGTCTTAAGGTAACAGTATTTAACACTGTATGCTGGAAATATACACCTAGAAATACACACCTCGAATATACACACCTAGAAAATACACACCTCGAGTATACACACCTAGAATTACACTGTTTTTGGACCTTACTAGACATATCATTAAATTGATACTGTCTAGGGTCTATATCCACTGTTCTAGACCGTGCTAGCTGTATCTTTCATTTGATACTGTCTAGGGTCTGTATCCACTATTTTAGACCGTGCTAACTGTATCTTTCATTTGATATTGTCTAGGGTTTGTATCCACTGTTTTAGACCGTGCTAGTTGTATCTTTCATTTGATACTGTCTAGGGCCTGTATTCACTGTTTTAGACCGTGCTAGCTGTATCTTTCATTTGATACTGTCTAGGGTATGTATTCACTGTTTTAAACCTTACTAGTTGTATCTTTCATTTGATATTGTCTGGGGTGTGTGTCTCCATTTGTTAGACTAAGCCAGGCGTGTCGTTCATTCGATACTCTCCTGGAGTCTATGGTTCCTTTTGCCTTAATAAGCAGTCCTCACTGTTGAGGCATATGTTATTTTCCCTGATATTCTCCTACTTTCTTTAAGATCAAATCTCGTATTTTGATAATGATGGTGTTTAAGGGAAAACTACTTTTTACAACCTAACTCTGTCCGGTCTTGGTAGAAGACTACTTTTATTTAAGAAAATATAGGATTTTCTGGAAAGGACTCTAATACACTGTTGATTCTAAACTACTACTTTTATAAAGTTATTTGATTAAAATGACACAAAATACTTATGAACTCACCAGCATTTGTAAAAATGCTGATACTCGCTTTTCAAATAACTTGTATTCTCAGGTCAGCATTAGACAGGTACACTCCAGGAGCTTCTGTTAAAGACGGTTTTTTCCCAAGCTGCATCTTTACTAGTTTCTGTATTACTTTGATGATTCTATATAATGTAAACTATGTAAAACTACTACTATTAATGCAATGGTTGTTGTACTTTGATTACTATACTACATGTGTTGTGATACTTGACATGACGTCATCCATCCTAGAACGTTTCCGCCGTTCCGGTTTTGGGGTTTGACAAAAAGGAAATGACCATGAGGCCGTAAACTCCTCTAAGGAGTGTTTTTGTTGCCCTAGTCCCTTCCAAAGGCCAAACCACCTAGTAGAAATGCTTCAAAAGGCTTGTTAAACCACAAAACAACACATGGTCAATAGGAGTAGAGTTTACGAGCGTAAACTCTAGAGTTTACTGCCATAAACTCCTTAGGTTATGACCATCAAAACCGTAAACCCCAAGGGAGTTTACCCTTGAACTCCAAACACCCTAGCTTTGCCCTACCAACACTTGGATACAATCCTTGTGATGTTTAACTCTTAAAACAAAGTGTTATCATGTTCTAGAGTGTCCCAACTTAATTTATTAGTTATAAATTTGCTAATTAGTTATATATATATATATATATATATATATATATATATATATATATATATATATATATGTTCATTATATGGTAACTAGGCTTGTGCGTGTGTACAAGTCTCCATTTGTTAGCACCGTATCCGACACTTCAATCCAATCCACTCACCACAAGTGAGTTCATACCCCGTAACTAACCTTTGAAATACTTTTAAATGTTTTAAATGCTTTAATGGGGGGATACAAGTTGGATACTTATAGTTATTACATCAATCACATGTGATTAATAACTACAAAACAAATGATTTATTACTGTTCAAACAGTTTATCAAACTGTTTTACTTCAAACTGCTTTACAAACTCTTTTACTTATCAATTACTTTTACTTAAACTCTTTTATACTTATTATAAATTGCATGCCCGTATATGTATAGTTATATAAACAATGTTTAAAAGGCTTAGGAAGGTCGTCCGCCCTATTTCCTTTTCGCGCTTGAGATGTGGTCTGGTGGGATATCGGGTATCCGTCCAAAGGTCGTTTCAATATTAGTTATATATGTTATATATCATGTGTACATATATAGTCATAAAATTTCTTCCATATTCATGCGTACTAGTTACATCATTAGTAAGTTACCATCAGGGTAGCACAGGATCATACTTATACTATTGCTATATCAATGAGTCAGTTCATTCATGAGTCAGTACTTATTACTATGAGAACATATACATTCCATTACTATGAGAACATATACAACTATACTACAAGAAGAACATATACAACTATACTAGAAAGAGAACATATACAACGATACTAGAACGAGTAACAATACATTACATATACATGAATACGTTAACATAATTGTGATCCACTATATCGGAGCATGGCCCGAGTTGTAGCCAGAGTCTATTGGAGGGAGAGCGTGAGTTTGCGTATAGATCTATACTGGATTGACTATCCTACACCTTGCTGCTAGCTACAGCCGGACCTGCAGGTCTGTGGGTGCCAAACGTCATACCTTTTTACAACCTACATTTGTCGTTGTTACCTAGTCGATAGTATGGTACAATTAATCACATGATACCTTAATATAAATCCGGTTTAAGGTAGTTAGTACAGTAGTAGTTCCTATAATACAACACTACAATACTACAATAATTTACCCTTTACATACATTTAGTGATCATTTCACTTAAACATTAATGTACAAACTATATTTTGTTAATGATAGTTACACTTGGGAAAAATTACACACTTTTACGATAAACGAACATACAAAACAGTTACGCCTTGGTAGAAGGCTATTTTTAATAGAAAATATAGGTTTTTCTGAGAGATTCAGACTTTTACAAACACTTACAAACACTCACATACTTTTATCACCAATGTTTACAAACTCATGCTTAAAACCACGTTCAAACGTTTTGATACAAACACCAACACTAAAATACTTATGAACTCACCAGCTTAATGCTAATAAACTCTTTAAAAATAACTTGTATTCTTAGGTCGCCAGTAGACAGGTACCGAGGCCAGCTTTTTAGAAGATGGAGCACATCCAAGACTCATCTTATTATTTTGATTTACTTTTTGGTGTCTATAACTGTACGGAACACACTTGTATTAAAATTATATATTTAACGCAATGCATGATGTTGTTTGCTTATTTACTGTTATACTGTGTTGTGATACTTTACATGACGTCCTCCGCCCCATAATGTTTCCGCCGTTCTTGGTTTTGGGGTGTGACATTATATCTCTTTGGTATCACGTAAAGTTTGCAACTTTACGCGAGAGATAGCTTGTAGAAGGGTAGATCTATGGATTGGAGCCCCTGCTGTAAGACCCTCAAAATACGACCCAAAAATTTTTGTTTTATAATATTAAAATCATAATACTGAAAACCATACTAATAAACGTATTTCATAATTCTCAAAACATAATGGAATGTGTCATATCAAACTGTATCAAACATGCGAAAATGTCCAATCAAACTCCCATGAAAACTGCTGAAGCTGTGGTATGTGCGATGCTATCAACTCGAGCTCTTCCCTTTTATTGCGGAAGTACCTGAAACCAAAACTGAAATTGTAAGCACGAAGCTTGGTGAGCTCCCCCCCCCACCCAAATTACCACATACCATACAAACATATAACAATTACTGGGCCTTGCCCACTACATCGGACCGAAGTCTGGAACTAACCAGGGCCTTGCCCTCTGCATCGGACCGAAGTCCGGAAACTGCATCAGACTGAAGTCCGGAACTACTGAGGCCTTGCCTCCTGCATCGGACTGAAGTCCGAAAACTGCATCAGACTGAAGTCCGGAACTACTGAGGCCTTGCCTCCTGCATCGGACCGAAGTCCGGAACTGCCTGCATCGGATAGAAGTCCAAAACTACTGAACATAGCATAGCATAAACATATCAACTAACACAACAACATATACTGCATACTGCATCGGGCCATAACCCGGAACACATAACACGCAAACCTGTCTGAGCCACAAAGGCATCAAACATACTAACTACTGCATCAGACCGAAGTCCGGAACTACTGCTAATTAAACGGGCCGGCATTATGGCCTTAGACCCTTTCCTACTGGAAGGGAACTCACCTCGTGAACGGGCTGCTGAGTGTATGGCTCTGGAAGCTATCTGCTGCTGCTCCGGTATCTCCCCGGCTACAATTCCATAAACACACTCAATCAAATACTAATAACTGTATTGGGGTAAAATGACTCTTTTACCCCTAGCCAAAGTCAACTCTGCCGGTCAAAGTCAACTTACAGTTGACCAGACTCGCCGAGTTGGGACGCCAACTTGCCGAGTCCTTACTCTCACTTCTCAACCCTGTTCGCTGCTACCCGTTGAGTATGGCATCAACTCGACGAGTTTCCTTTTGATTCTAGAACTCAGGCTATCTGCATCCGACTCGCCGAGTTGTATGAACAACTCGACGAGTTGTTCTTGAACTAAGAAGATTGCCTTGGACTCGCCGAGCTGTATGAACAACTCGTCGAGTCCCTCCATTACTGAGTCTGACCTCCGGCTCACTGAGTCCATTCTACTACTCACTGGTCCCCACTTGGAATCACTCAAAAAGGGGAAAACCGGGGACTCGCACCTCAACTCGCCGAGTCCGAAGAACGACTCGTCGAGTCGCATGCATGCAGCTACTATAAACTCGATTCTGCTTGAATCCATAACTTGTAGATCTGGGCTCTTTAGGCTCGATTAACACGTAAATATTCTATCTTTCCGTGCCCATAAGCATCCATGAAGATTAAAAGGCTCAAAAAGCATAATAAAGGCTAAATCTAGGGTTCTCATGCAAAGCAACTTCGAAAAGGCAATAGATCAGGGCTCTAGAACTCCTAAACAAACAGATCTAGGGATATCTCGACCCATCAAGGCATCCATACAACTATAAAGCTTGGAAAATACATTAAACTAGCCTTAGAGGTGTTCTAATGGAGGTTTAAAGCACAAAACAAAATAATTCTGAGATATACCTCAATGAACTCTGACTTTGGCCTTGGATCTTTGCTCTACACCTCCTCCTTTTGGTCCTTTCTTCTTTTTCTTCTTCAAATCTTCAAGAATCCACACAAAACACTTTAATCATACAAGGAATGGTTTAGGGTTGCTCACAGACTCTCTGAGGGTGAAGGAGACGAGTTTGGGGCACATATCATTGCTTAAATAGTGAGCAAACCCGGGGATTTAGGGTTTCTTCCAGACAGGCGGACTCGTCGAGTCCCGAATATGGACTCATCGAGTCGCCGACTTACACGTGCTCGAAATCCCGTCTCTACTCGACGAGTCGGGATATAGACTCGCCGAGTCCCTCTGGAAAACTTCAAAATAAATAAACATGAAAACAACATACCATAGACGGGATGTTACACCTGCATGGCTTGAAAAGCCTCTGAATGGATTGAGAACTGGAGATACTCGGCGAGCCACATGGGTGTACTCGACGAGTTGTATGAATTTGTGCATGAACTCAGCGAGTTAAAAGAACAACTCGGCGAGTCTGTTGAAGATTGACTTGGACTCGGTGAGTCTGTTCTTGGACTCGGCGAGTCTGGTCATGGAACCCTAACCTTTCTGGTTAAGTCGTGAATCGGTGAGTCGAGGGACGACTCGGTGAGTGAGCAGGATGGGACTCGAAGATTCTTGGACTCGACGAGTCAGAGGGTTGACTCGACGAGTTGAGTTGTGATAAGGGAGTTTTCAGAGCATAGGGACTCGACGAGTCAGAAGGTTGACTCGACGAGTAGAGTCGGTCAGGAAGTTTGACTTTGACTAAGGACCTTGACTTTGACAAAGAGTTGACCAGTTGACTTCCAAGGGTATTTTGGTAACTATTGGTATTTATTGAGTTCAGTTGTTTGGTGTTGACCAGTGGAAGAGTTCGTGTCGGTGGTTGGAGCAGCATGATCTTATTTCTTCAGCCGACAGTTGCAGGTGAGTCTTCTCACCATACCAATGGGTCTAAGGCACCAAGGCTGGCCCATCTTATGTTTTTTGATATGATAGTTAGCTTCATGCTAGGTGGTATGCTAGTGATTATGTGAGATGTGATATGCTAGATGTCTTTGTGATACTTGCATGGAGGACCATGTGGGGTAGCCCATGGCACAATGGTATAAGACCCTGGGGGTAGCCCACAGCATCCTTACAGGTTTATGTACGTGTTATGTGTAGACATCTATGTGATGCATGATATGCTATTTTGGTTATATATGGTACTTGCAGGGAAGACTCTGGGGGAAGCCTGCGGCATTGGATGTAAGACCATGTGGGGTAGCCCATGGCAGTCCTAGGTGAAGACCATGTGGGGTAGCCCATGGCATTGGATGTAAGACCATGTGGGGTAGCCCATGGCAGTCCTAGGTAAAGACCATGTGGGGTAGCCCATGGCACTATTACAGGTTTTATGTATGCAAGGCTTATGTGATATATGGTAGCTTTTATAGCTAACAGTATATATGATATGTGTGTAGCTTTTATAGCTAACAGGATATGTAATATGTGGTTTGTGTGAATGGTATGCTCTGGGAAACTCACTAAGCTTCGTGCTTACAGGTTTGTTTATGGTTTCAGGTATCATCGTTTTGGAAAGGAAGAGCTCGGGTTGATCGCAGTGCACACACCTATGATTTCCACAATGAATTATTTTGGGATAAACTCTGATAAACGATTTGATTGACTATGATTTGATTGTTTGAATTAAATGGTATCAATGTTTTAGTTATAATAAAGATGAAATTTTTACCCCTGATTTTTGGGACGTTACAAGTTGGTATCAGAGCCTTGGTTTGAGGGATTCGGACATACTTTCAGGTGTGTCTGAACTCAGACTGAGGATCTGGAAGTTTTTTTTTAAAGGAAAAGTTTTCTAAGAAAAGAAAGGGTGTGGTGCATGCGATCGGCCGAGCTCAAGTAAATTTCCCCAGAATACCCACATTTGTTATCTGTTATGATTTGGTTATGAATCTGAATATCACATGCTAGTTAGGGCTAGGAGGAATGCCTTTGTATGCTATATGAGCTCTTAGACTTGCATGCTAGTGTTGAGTAGACATTGACAAATTGGCCTGATATTTGATGTATGTAGCCTTGAGATGTTGGATGCCATGCTAGAATGAGAATGATTATTGATATTGGTAAATGCTACGTGTATGTTTAAAAATTGTATATCGTTAGGATCTCATGGCCATAGAATTAACTAGTGTGGCCCGTTTCCTGTTCTGTGTACAATTTGCATGCATAAGGCAGCCGTCAGCGAGGGTGGATGTGTAACATCCCGAAATTCAGGTTCAACCATTTAACCCTTCTTCTTTTCCAAGTTTTCATGTTAGGTCCCTTTATGTAAATGCTAAGCTTGTGAGTACGCTGGGCGTACTAAGGAGTACGTTGCGCGTACTCGCGCGCTTATTTTGTATGCGGATTCATCCGGGTACGTTGGGCGTACCTAAGGTTACACCGGGGGTAACCGGCCCAGATGTAAAACCCTAATATGACTTTAGGGCTATAAAATGAATGATATGTTCTTGTCTCTCAGCCACCATCTCACAAAAAGAAACCCTAAGAGAGTGTTCCCTTCGTCCTTAGCTTGTGTAACGCCCGTAGATCAGGGCTAGTCACTTTAGAGACGATAAGCATCAAAAATGAATTTTTTATGGAAGATTATTTAGAAGGATTAATCTTAACCAAGTTGTAGTATATGTCACAAGGTTTCCATGCATATAAAGAACGCCAAAATCCGAGTTATAACGAAGAAGTTATGACCTATCGAACTTTTGCGACAGAACCGGCACGACCCAGCGCGACGTAAATAGTGAATTTAAGGTAGATAGATATCTATCCTTAGTGATCTAAATGAGAGTCGAAGATGTCTTTGATGGTAGTCTAACGATAAAAAGACAGACGAAAACGGACGTCAGACAAAGGAATTATGAGTTTATAACAGAGTTTTCCTGTCCCGGCCTACTAAAAATAATATATAAGTAATATAATTATAATATATTAAAAATAAAGTCAAAATTATCCAATGGATTCTAAACGAGAGTTGTAGAGCATAATCTCACCTTCGCAGCGATATAAAGAACGTCGAAAACGGAGTTCGTATGCAAAAGTTATGAATTTCTGAAGTTCGGGGCGCGAAACCCCAAAATTGTCAGATACCACGACGTGGCAAGCAGTTCCACGACGTGGCAAGTCTTCTGACACTTCCGGGAGTCCCCCAGATGCAACTTGCAATGACACATGCAGTGACGACCAAGCCCACGACGTGGAAAAAGGTTGCCACGACGTGGCAAGGGCCAATTTTGCCCTATAAATAGATTTGAAGGGCCAGCCATTTAGGGTTGCTATTTTCTCTTCTCTCTCTCCCATTTTACCTCGATTTACGTGCAAGAAATATCCCGAAGCCCCGGTATCAACCCCGAGACCCGAAGCGAGTCCCGAAGCCCCGAAGATCTCGAGAAGAAAAGAGTTTCCAAGCCGAAGCTCTGCCCGCGAGAAGCCCGGTTTGCGGAGTGATCCCGGTTTCACCGAAGAGTACTACTCTTAGAGCTGTAGTGCTGTCCGAGCATCGTCTAACCAAGTGAGTGTGTGGTTACTTTCTTCTAATGCATAAATACAAAGTATTTTATACGAAGTACGTGTTATGTGTTTATTTTGTTGTTATATGTGTGAATTTATATTCACTTTCTTGTACCGCATAAATATGAAGTATTTGCTATGAAGTACATGCTAGGTGTTTATACATTGTTTGTTTACTTGAAATAGATGTTGAAATAATGTTTTATACATGTTTTAAGAGATTTAAACTATATATGTGTTTGCATCTACAAATATGTTGGGTAGAACGTGGGTAAATGAAATAGTTGATGTGAGATGAAATAATAGGTATTTTTGAACTCTATGTGTTCACTTGGTATTTGAATTCAATATGTTCATTAGGTATTTTTGAACTCTATGTGTTCACTAGGTGTTTTGAACTCAATGTTTTCATTAGGTATTTTGAACTATATGTGTTCACTTGGTGTCCTTGAACTCAATGTGTTCATTAGGTATTTTGAACTATATGTGTTCACTTGGTGTCCTTGAACTCAATGTGTTCATTAGGTATTTTGAACTATATGTGTTCATTAAGTATTTTAGAACTCAATGTGTTCATTAGGTATTTTTGAACTCTATGTGTTCACTTGGTGTTTGAACTCAATGTGTTCATTAGGTATTTCCTAACTCTATGTGTTCATTAGGTATTTCCTAACTCTATGTGTTCACTTGGTATCTTTGGACTCAATGTGTTCATTAAGTATTTTTGACCTAGATGTGTTCACTTGGTGTTATTGAACTGAGTGTGTTCACTAAGTGTTTTAGAACTAAGTATTCACTAGATGTTTTGAATAAATTGCTCACTAGGAGTGTTAGAACTAGATGTTTGTTAAGTATGTTGAACTAAGTGTTTACTAGTCGTAATTTGTGGACCTTGGCAGTGGTGGACTTTGTGTCAATTCCTTAGGTCAATCCTTAGGAATAAATGGATAAAGGATAGTTGATTCTTAGGGTAAATCCTTAAGAAATAAAGGAGATAATGGGAATGGGTATTTGTGTTGATTGTTTGATAATTGAATATAATAAATGTATTATTGTGGGATGAAAACCCTATATGCTCACCAGGCTCCCAAGCCTGACCCACTCAGTTTTCTTTGCATTACAGGTAATGGCACAAGAGTATAAATTGGTGGACTTGACGAGAGATTTTGGATTATAGATCAGTAGTTACAAATAACTGTTGTAAGGTCTATTTTATATTGTTTATGCTTTTGGTCTGTATCGGAACATGACATCCCGAGGTTTTATTATTTAATGAAAATACATTCTCTTTGAGAAACGTTTTGATAAATTTTATCATATTTCGTTTTGGGAACAAATTCCACAACTCTTTTAATCAAAAGGATCTACTCTGATTTTATAAAACAAAGCATAAACAAATCGGTCTTTTATTTGGCCACGAAATTGGGGATGTCACAGCTTGCGTGTGAGTGTTCTAAGCTTCAAAGTGCCATTTCAAGGTGGTGAAAGAGAAGAGGAGGCCATTGTAGGAGCTAGAAGTTGGTGGAGTAGAGTAGATCTGAGGTCTACAAAGGTTGGAGCTTCTTCCTGAGGTATAAAGTTTAGAACATGCATTGTTATTTGTGTTGTGTGCCTCTTCGACCAAATTCTAGGGTTTTTGGTCCCAAGATGGAGACTTTATGAGCAAATAGTCTCCATTGGCCTAGATCTATCATATTTTAGGACTATATGAGTTGTATGTTCATAAAAATGCAATCTTGGACGTGAATGTTGAGCCATGCATGAGATCTAGACTTTTGGAGGAGAAAGGAAAGGTGTTAGAAGGTGTGGGAACCTTTATAGCCATGCAAAGGCTTAAAGGTTTCGACTTTATGGATTAAGAGGTATTAGAATGGCCAGATCTGGAATGTGAGATTATGTCTTAACTGTTTAAGACACTAAAATGAAGAAAGTAAGAAAGTGGGATTTACTCTGGGCGTAATCCCAGTACGTGTCGCATAGGTGGTCGCATTCCCCGATTCTAGAGTGCAAGGGTACGCCCCGCGTACTGCTTACTGTTGACTTTTGTTGACTTTTAGGGTTTTGGTCAACATGTGGACTTTAGAGTCAGGGAGGGGTAAATGGTCTTTTACCCTTCTGTGGGATTGTAGAAAGGGGTGTAGTATACCCTTGAGAGTCGTTAATGATTTGGAATGATTATTTGTTGTGATTAGGCGAGGCTAGGTCGTTGTTTCGAGATTCAGAGATATCGAGCACGTGAGATACTAGACATCATACGAGGTGAGTCTTCTCACTATACTTTACCTAGAAGGGTACCTATGTGTGACCGGAAGGTCTGGTATGCTATGAGATATATGCATTGTATGCTACGAGTTGCCTGTTTCGTATGCGCTATGTATGTGATATGTATGTTATGCTTGATATGGGCCGGAAGGCATTATGATATGGGTCGGAAGGAATTATGATGTGGGCTGGAAGGTCAGGGAGTTATGGACCGGAAGGTCGACACGGGTAAGACCGGAAGGTTTACCGGGTTAGGATGGAAGTCCCCTAAGACACATGGATCGGAAGGTCGTGTGGAGTATGGTCTGGAAAGGCGTATGTGTGTAAGTGGTATATTGGGGAACTCACTAATCTTCTTGCTTACAGTGTTTATGTGTAATGTGTTTCAGGTACTAGTGACGACCGTGGGAAGGCGTCGGCATGACTCGTACACACACAGGCGGATTTGGATATGTTTGATCTTGGGATTGATATGTTTTGTATTATGACCATGTTACATTGGATTTTATGGTATGTCTTGAATGAAATTATGTTTTAAAGAAATGAAAAAAATTGTTTTGAAAATTTACGTTGTTACAAGTTGGTATCAGAGCCTTGGTTTGAGGGATTTGGATGCACCTTCGGGTGTAACTGAACTCAAACTGAGGATTTGAGAAAATTTTCAAACGATAAAAACTAATTTTTCTAAAAAGCAAGAGATTTTGAGACAACCAGAGTGGAGCGGTGTGTACGGTCAGCCAGCGCCCGAACACTGAACCCCCAAAATGCCCTTACGTTATGTGTTATCAGATATGATATGTTATATTATGCATGCTAGAGCTGGGTAGTTATTCATATTAGGACTAGAGTGGCCTGATTTTGTGATGCATTAGCCTGGGAAGGATTGTGCTGCTATGTGATGCTTGAGAGCGAGTAGGTAGCAATGAGGGGCTGATAAGAGGTCTACCGAAAGGTAGCCTATGCCAGTGAGATATAGAGTACTTGTGATCTGGGATCCAAGGAGGAGGACTTAGGGTGCATACTGATGCGGTGTAGGCGGTAGTATAAGGGCCCGTACTACCAAAGACACTGGTGCAGTGCGCACTCTAAGTAAGAATCCTTTGGGTACTAAGGAACAAGTAGGTTCGAGTTATCGAGTGCGAGCATGCACGAATGGGTCTTTGATATTATTATGTTATATTTCAGAGACATCATGGTTTGGAACACGCCACAGACCTGAGGCGAGCAGTGTGAGTGACGAGGAGCTTCGTCAGATGATCCACGATGAGGTGGCTGTGGCGATCAGGGCCGAGATTCCGGAGATGTTTGGGTCTATCAAGACCACACTGATTGAGACTTTCGATGAGCGGTACATCGCGGTGACTGAGGCTGCAGCCGCTGCAGCTACAGCAGTTGTGGCTGCTGCCAAGCCTCAGGGAGGTGACTCATTGTTGTTCTGGGAGTTCAGCAACACGAAGCCACCTGAGTTTGATGGGACGTAGGATCTGATCGTTGCGATGAGATGGATTGCTGATATTGAGGGATGCTTCTATACGTGTTCATATCCGGAGCATCCGAGGGTACGGTTCGCTTTGAACCAGCTTCTCTGGGCAACGAAGGATTGGTGGAAGTTCGTGACGGCGAGCTTCACTCTTGCAGAGATTTCAGCGGTGACCTGGGAGAGGTTCACCACCATGTTCAGAGACGAATATGTTCCCCCGGTGGAGAGGGAATGGTTGGTTTAGGAGTTCTTGACCCTCATGCAGGGTAATGATTCGGTTACTTTGGTCACTCGGAAGTTTCATAAGAGGGCGATGTTCTGCCCTGACCAGGTGTCTACTGAGCAGGCATGGATGAGCTGGTATTTGGGCATTCTGAGGAGGGACATTCGGGAGTTCGTGTCGAACTCGACGTACCGGACATTTGCTGATCTCCAGGAAAATGCCCGGAAGAGGGAGATTGAGTTGGAGACTCAAGCCAGGGAGGAGGCCGAGTCTCAGAGGATGGATCGGCGGCCGGCTCAGTCTCAGCCGGCAGCCAAGCGGACCAAGTCCACTGATTCGAGGACTGGAGGCCAGAAGGGCCGCACTTGCGGGAAGTGCGGCAAGGGTCATGAGGGGGCATGTTGATCGGGTGCTTGCTACAAATGTGGCAAGGAGGGGCATATCGCCAAGGATTGCCCCAAGGGATTTATGGTTTGCTTTCACTGCAACCAAACTGGCCATCGAAAGGCCGAGTGTCCACAGTTGCATCAGGGCTCAGCATAGGGATCTGCACCTGCTGCTAGGGTTACCGAGATTCGATCAGTGAAGGCCGAGGCTCCGAAGGCTCGTCGGAGAGCTTTCCAATTGACTGCGGAGGAGGTCCGCGTAGCACCCGATGTTGTGGCTGGTATGTATTCTATATTTATCTTTTTTGTTGAGATATTGTGCTTATATGATGATATGTGTAGGTACTTTTCTTGTGATTTCTGTACCTGCTTTGGTGTTATTTGACTCGGGTGCGAGTCAGTCATTTGTTTCCTTGGCATTTAGTCAGCACATTAGTATCCGTCGAGAGGCGTTGAGTCGACCTCTGCGAGTTTCCATAGCTGACGAGCGAGCAGTGTATGCTACGGATGTGATTCGAGGATGTATCCTTGAGATCTTCGGTGTGGAGTTCCCGATAGATCTGGTCCCGATTACGATGGGAGACGTGTGTGTCATAGTGGGCATGGATTGGTTGAGCCGATTTGGAGCTGTTATAGACTGCGAGCGTCAATTGGTGACGATTTGAGACCCTAGTGGGGGAGTACTTACGGTGTATGGCGAGGGAACCCGATGTGAGTCAGCGTTTTGCTCGGATGCCAAGGCGAGACAAAGTTTGCAGCAGAGCTGCAATGGATTCGTAGCCTATGAGATGGACACGCGAGTGGCCGCTGGGGGGCCAGGTTCGATTGATGAGGTTCCGATAGTGTGCGAGTTCCCGAATGTTTTTCCCGAGGAATTTTCGGGTGTGCCTCCCGAGAGGCAAGTGGAGTTTTGTATCGATTAGGTTCCAGGAGCAGCACCTATCACCAAGGCGCCTTATCGCCTCGCGCCGCCAGAGATGCAAGAGTTATCCTCACAGCTTCATGAGCTGCTGGGGAAGGGGTTTATTCGACCAAGTAGCTCGCCTTGGGGAGCACCGATCCTTTTTGTCAAGAAAAAGGATGGTTCACACCGGATGTGCATTGATTACCGGGAGTTGAACAAGTTGACGGTCAAGAACCGTTATCCATTGTCGAGGATCGATGATATGTTCGATCAGTTGCAGGGGGCGTCTTGGTTCTCCAAGATAGACTTGAGGTCGGGTTATCATCAGATGAGGGTTTGGGATGAAGATATCCAGAAGACAGCGTTCAGAACTCGTTATGGGCATTACGAGTTCGTGGTGATGCCTTTTGGGCTCACCAATGCACCAGCTGCGTTCATGGATCTCATGAAAAGGGTGTGCAGACCGATGCTGGATCGGTTGGTGATCGTATTCATTGATGATATTTTGGTGTATTCGAGGTCTAGAGAACAACATGAGGAGCATTTGAGGGAGATCCTTGGAGTTCTGAGATCGGAGAGGCTTTATGCCAAATTCTCCAAGTGTGAGTTCTGGTTACGAGAGGTCCAGTTCTTGGGACATCTAGTCAACCAAAATGGGATATTGGTCGATCCGGCCAAGATTGAGGCGGCCATGAGGTGGGAGGTGCCGAGATCGCCCACCGAGATAAGGAGCTTTCTAGGATTGGCCGGCTATTATCGGAGATTTATTAAGGATTTCTCCAAGATCATCGTGCCACTCACCAAGTTGACCCGAAAGGGTGTCGCTTTCTCCTGGGGTCTGGAGCAGCAGACCTCATTTGAGACACTTCGCCAGAAGTTGTGTGAAGCCCCGGTGCTCGCACTCCCGGAAGGGATGGAGGATTTTGTGGAGTATTGTGATGCATCGATATCTGGGTTGGGAGCAGTGCTTATGCAGAGGGGCATGTGATAGCATATGCATCGAGGCAGCTGAAGCCTCATGAGTCGAGGTATCCCACCCACGACCTGGAGCTGGGGGCTGTGGTGTTCGCCCTCAAGATCTGGCGTCACTATCTGTATGGGGTTCGTGTACCATATACACGGACCACAAGAGTTTGAAGTACTTGATGAATCAGCCCAACCTAAATATGCGCCAAATGAGATGGTTGGATGTGGTAAAGGATTATGATTGTGAGATCCTGTGTGTACCACCCGGGCAAGGCTAATGTTGTAGCCGATGCCTTGAGCTGTAGGGCGGAGAGCGCCGCGATACGAGACGTTTGTATGAGGTTGATAGTGATGACTCCGGTGTTGGACACCATTCGAGGGGCCCAGGTGAGGCCGTGAGACCGGAGAACCGCAAATGGGAGCGGGTGATCGGGCAGGTATCGGAGTTCGTTACCGATAGTCGAGGACTTATGACTTTTTATGGTCGGATTTGGGTACTATTTGTGGGCGGAACGTGTACCATCTTGATGGAGGAGGCCCATAGATCGAGGTTCTCGATCCATCCCGAGGCCACTAAGATGTTTTTGGACCTAAAAAGGGAATATTGGTGGCCCTGTATGAAGATGTCGCATGGTTCGTGGAGAGGTGCTTGACATTTCGCAAGGTTAAGGTCGAGCACCAGCTTCCACATGGTAAGTTGCAGCCATTGGAGATTCCCGAGTGGAAGTGGGAACAGATTACCATGCATTTTATCACCAAATTGCCAAGGACTGCAAGAGGTGTCGATGCAATTTGGGTGATTGTGGACAGGTTGACAAAGAACGCTCACTTTCTTGCTATCAGTGAGAGCTCTTCTGCTAAGTGGCTGGTAGAGTTGTACATGAGGGAGGTGGTATCACGGCATGGAGTTCCGATCTTGATTGTTTCAGACCGAGATGTGCGTTTGACTTCCAGATTTTTGAAGAAGTTTCACGAGGAGTTGGGTACGAGGCTGCATCTCAGTACCACATACCACCCACAGACGGACGGACAGAGTGAGCAGACGATTCAGACACTCGAGGACATACTTTGGGCATGTGTATTGGATTCGGAGGGAGTTGGGACACGTATTTGCCCTTGGCTAAGTTTCCTATAACAACAGTCATCACTCGAGCATTGGTATGCCACCCTTTGAGCTATTATATGGGAGGAAGTGTCGGACCCCCATTTGTTGGGGTGAAGTAGGGAAACGTGTGATGGGTAGTATGGAGATTGTGCTTCGGACGACAGAGCAGATACAGCAGGTCAGACAGAGGTTGTTGACCGCTCAGAGTCGCCAGAAAAGTTATGCAGATAGGCGACGATCCGATCTCGAGTTTCAGATTGGGGATTTTGTACTCCTGAAGGTGTCTCCTTGGAAAGGAGTGATTCGATTCAGGAGGAGGGGCTAGCTGGGGCCCCGGTATATTGGGCCGTTTAGAGTGATTGCGAGGGTAAGCAGAGTAGCATATCGATTGGAGCTACCTATGGAGTTGAGCCAGATTCATGATACGTTCCACGTGTCTCAGTTGAGGAAGTGTATAGCCGACGAGTCGATGGTAGTGCCACTGGAGGATATTCAGGTGGATGAGGGCCTGAATTATGCCGAGAGACCAATTGCGATTCGGGATCGGAAGATCAAGGTTCTGAGGAACAAGGAGGTACCGTTGGTGCAGGTTCAGTGGCAGCATCGGAAGGGGTCCGAGCTGACGTGGGAGTCAGAGTCAGAGATGCGGGAGCAGCATCCGGAGTTATTTTCAGTATAAGACTTCGAGGGCGAATTCTGGTTCTAGTGGGGGAGAATTGTAAAATCCCGAAATTCAGGTTCAACCATTTAACCCTTCTTCTTTTCCAAGTTGTCATGTTAGGTCCCTTTATGTAAATGCTAAGCTTGTGAGTACGCTGGGCATACTAAGGAGTACGCTGCGCGTACTCGCGCGCTTATTTTGTACGCGGATTCATCCGGGTACGCTGGGCGTACCTAAGGTTACGCCGGGCGTAACCGGCCCAGATGCAAAACCCTAATATGACTTGAGGGCTATAAAAGGAATGAGATGGTCTTGTCTCTCAGCCACCATCTCACAGAAAGAAACCCTAAGAGAGTATTCCCTTCGTCCTTAGCTTGTGTGTGAGTGTTCTAAGCATCAAAGTGCCATTTCAAGGTGGTGAAAGAGAAGAGGAGGCCATTGTAGGAGCTAGAAGTTGGTGGACAAGAGTAGATCTGAGGTCTACAAAAGTTGGAGCTTCATCATGAGGTATAAAGTTCAGAACTTGCCTTTTTATTTGTGTTGTGTGCTTCTTGGACCAAATTCTAGGGTTATTGGTCCCAAGATGGAGACTTTATGAGCAAATAGTCTCCATTGGCCTAGATTTATCATATTTCAGGACTATATGAGTTGTATGTTCATAAAAATGCAATCTTGGACGTGAATGTTGAGCCATACATGAGATCTAGATTTTTGGAGGAGAAAGGAAAGGTGTTAGAAGGTGTGGGAACCTTTATAGCCATGCAAAGGCTTAAAGGTTTCGACTTTATGGATTAAGAGGTATTAGAATGGCCAGATCTGGAATGTGAGATTATGTCTTAACTGTTTAAGACAATAAAATGAAGAAAGTAAAAAATTGGGATTTACGTTGGGCGTAATCCCAGTACACGCCGTGTAGGGGGTCGCGTTCCCCGATTTTGGAGTGCAAGGGTACGCCCCGCGTATAGGAGTTGGTACGCCCCGCGTAGTGCTTGTTGTTGACTTTGGTTGACTTTTAGGGTTTTGGTTAACATGTGGACTTTTGAGTCAGGGAGGGGTAAAATGGACTTTTACCCTTATGTGGGATTGTAGAAAGGGGTGTAGTATAGCCTTGAGAGCCGTTAATGATTTGGAATGATTATTTGTTGTGATTAGGCGAGGCTAGGTCGTTGTTTCGAGATTCAAAGATATCGAGCACGTGAGATACTAGACATCATACGAGGTGAGTCTTCTCACTATAATGTACCTGGAAGGGTACCTATGTGTGACCGGAAGGTCTGGTATGCTACGAGATATATGCATTGTATGCTACGAGTTGCCTGTTTCGTATGCGCTATGTATGTGATATGTATGCTATGCTTGATATGGGCCGGAAGGCATTATGATATGGGTCGGAAGGAATTATGATGTGGACTGGAAGGTTAGGGAGTTATGGACCGGAAGGTCGACACGGGTAGGACCGGAAGGTTTACCGGGTTGGGATGGAAGTCCCCTAAGACACATGGATCGGAAGGTCGTGTGGAGTATGGCCTGGAAAGGCGTATGTGTGTAAGTGGTATATTGGGGAACTCACTAATCTTCTTGCTTACAGTGTTTATGTGTAATGTGTTTCAGGTACTAGTGAGGACCGTGGGAAGGTGCCGGCATGACTCGTACACACACAGGCGGATTTGGATATGTTTGATCTTGGGATTGATATGTTCTGTATGATGACCATGTTACATTGGATTTTATGGTTTGTCTTGAATGAAGTTATGTTTTAAAGAAATGAAAAAAATTGTTTTGAAAATTTACGTTGTTACAAGATGTGGACAACTTGGGTTGTGGTACGTGGGCCGGATATTCTATGATTGTTTGTGGGTCGGAGATTACCCTAGGAGGAGTCTAGTATGAGATTAGTGTTAGGAGTGCATCTGCACGAATGCTGCTTGCTTTGTGCTTTGTGGAACTCTTTAGTGATGGGAGTCAGCTACTAAGTGGATGTGACGATATCCAAGAGGTAGATGACTGGCATCGTGAGGAGTTCCTCAGCAGCTGACGGCAGGGTGAGGTCGGGAACCTAGGAAAGCCTAGGATATGCTACAGTGAGTAGTGAGGCGGTTTGGTGTTATTGGGAGCCTAGGGGGAGACCTAGGAGGTACTTAGGTGGATATTGTGATGCTGTCTAGCAGACATTTAGTACATCAGGGAAGTAGGTGACTTAGAGGATTTGGGATGATTCCGGAGGAAAGTATGGATAGGTGTGGAAGGTAGTATTGGGCCCGTACTACTGAAAGCACAGGATCCATACTCGAATCGGGGAAAGTCTCGAAGAATCCAAGAAACCTGGGAGAGAAATTCGTGGTTACGAATGGACTGTGGGGATAGCTGCAGTGCAGAATGCAGATGAGCACGCAAGGGGAAGGACCAGGGTTTGGTCCTGGATCCGGTAGAGAGCCAGTTAGCAGAAGGACTGCCAGGATTGGGAGTTCGCATTGGATCTCTTGCATCAGGCGGTAAAGATTGATGGTGCAATCTATTGCAGTTTCGGAGTTAAAGACTTTGTCGTGGGGATAATTGGTAACTGGTTGGGAGCATAGGTTGCTCCATCTATTGCAGATCGGCCGTGGACGATTGAGCAGGTGAGTGTGTCTGGGTGCGACACCCTGAATGTTATGATATCTAGAGTTCGATAGCAGGGATTGATTAGGGTCACCTTTGGAGAAGGGGACCAGCCCAGGTGCCTATAGTGGAGGATCTCGGGAGGGGGATCCAGGAGTTTGGATCAACTTTTGAGATGCCAACAGGGCCGGATTCGAAGCAACACTTGCGAAAACTACGCGATGGAGCTCGTTACAAGGGATTGGATTGCCATTGGGATCGGGATGAAGTGTTTCATCATGTTTTCTGTATGGTCGAGGTAACTCAGGAGGAGATGGTCAGGAGTCCTCCAGAGGTTTGCGGATATACTATTTTCGGTCATTTCCGGTGGTACCGGTAATTTATATTACTTGGGGAGTGTGATAGTTAGACCTCAGGTCGGATTTCTGCTATTGCTCGAGTTAGCAAGAGTATCAGGTGCCAGCCAGCGCACCGAGGAATCTTTAAGGAGCTTTCAAATGGACATACCTTGTGGAGTGGATTCCGCATATACACTGATTGCTCTGAGTCATTGTCGGTGGTTCTCCGGTGATCTGGGTAGCTACAGGTGCAGCAGGTTTGGCCACGTTAGCAGGGAAAGCCCATAGGGGGCAAGTCTGTCATATTGTCGTTGAAGGCAGATGCGGGACAAGGAAGTCAACCACTTGACGATCAGGGAGGAGCAGTGAGTGCACCGACTCCAGTTGTAACGTCCCAAAATTTAAGGCCAAAAATTTCTTTTAATAAAACATTACTTAAAGCATAATCATCAATCCAAAATATAATCAGAGTATTAATCCCAAAACATATGTTCATTATCAGAGTAAAACATTCCTAGGCTGCCTAATCTATGATGTGTTCCATGCGATCACCCCGAGCTCTTCCCTCCGCTACCGGAAGTACCTGAAACCAAAACTGAAAACCGTAAGCACGAAGCTTAGTGAGTTCCCTAACTTACCACATACCATGCATAACCACATACTGCACATACTGGGCCACGCCCGCTATTCTGGGCCTCGCCCACTACAACAGCCCCGCCGCCCCAGGCCTCACCTGGCTTCGAGCCCGCTCGGATACAGATCTGTTTAACTTAGGCCTCGCCTGTCACTGGGCCCTGCCCGCTAACATATAATAGCACATAAGCATATAACAACACATAAGCTAACATATACTAATAAATCCTGTCATGAGGCCTCGCCTATCTTGGGCCTCGCCCTTGTCCTCCTACTGATGAGTCATGGAACCCCGTCCATGCTCCTCTGATAGTGAGATACGGGCCCAGCCCACACTCACTCTTTCCCTAACTTGGGCCTCGCCCCTGAATATCATACTAGCATACTGTGCCTAGGGCTAACCCCCGGGTCTTCTACTCATAACTACATGGACCGGCATTGTGGCCTTAGACCCATTCACACAAGGGAAACTCACATGCACTTGTTGAACTTGCTGATAACCCCTCTAGCTGCTGCCCGGCAACTTTCTGAACTCTTGCTCCACTAGCTCACCGAGCTACCAATATCAATGCAACACTTAGTCTAACTGTCCCCCGAAAGTCAGCTAAGTCAACTCTGGTCGAAGTCAAAGTCCTAGTCAAAGTCAACCTTCCAGGTCAACCCTACTCGCCGAGTCTGCCTACTGACTCGTCGAGTTCAAATGCTCAGATTCCTTCCATTCACGACTCGACTCGCCGAGTCAGTCCATGACTCGCCGAGTCCACCGATTTCCGAGTCCTGACCTGTCCAACTCACCGAGTCTCCACTCGACTCACTGATTTGAGTCTCAACTCGAAGGGTTTGGGGTTTCGCGACTTGACTCGCGAGTCCAAGAATAGACTCGTCGAGTCCAAGTCAATCCTCAACAGACTCGCCGAGTTGTTATTCCAACTCGTCGAGTTCGTGCGCAACTTCATCCAACTCGCCGAGTCTACCCATGTGACTCGCCGAGTCGCTCCTGTTCTGAATCCATTCAGTAGCTTTTCGAGCCATGCAGGGGCTCCAAATCATAGATCCATACTTCCAAAGCTCAATCCTCACATAAAGTTGCAAACTTTACGTATAACTAAAGAGATCTAGGATCAAAACACACTAGGGCTAGGTTTTAGGGCAAAAGGGCTTCACCAACTACTCAATATCTGATGCTTTATGACATATTGGACCATCCCAACACTAGATCTGAAGTGGCAACCACATCTCTAAGCCCCAAGCTAGAATTGGGTCTCAAACAACCATAAAACCCCCCAAATCTCATAACAAAATAGATCTAGATGCAAAGGAGGGAAGATAGCAGCTTATTACCTCCAAGATGAACACTAACTGAAGTAGATCTCGGATCTACACCTCTCCTTTGAAGCAACCTTCTTGATCTTCAAGTTCCTTTTAAAGTTTCCTTCCTCCAAAGCTATTTCTCTCAAATGATGGAAGCTCACATGAAATCTAGGGTTTACAGGCTCTTTAGGATGATATGGAGGCTGAGGAAGGGACATAACACCCTTTATATAGGATACAACTCCCGGGATTAGGGTTTTCCTTATTCAGACCAGACTCGCCGAGTCCCCTTAGCTGGATCGCCGATTCGGTCACTTACTCCTCGACCCGGATCCTGCTCGGACTCGCCGAGTTCCTCCTTGGACTCGATGAGTCGGCCCTTTAACTTAGGGTTTTCTTTCCTTTCTTGGCCTTCCTGATTTTGGGTGTTACAACTCTCCCCCACTTAAACTAAACTTCGTCCTTGAAGTTTGTTGTGGCCAACCGCCTGCGATCTGCTTCCAATACTCTACTTATCAATCCAACACCAGCTGCCTACCTTCGCTGGCCTTTTGCCCGGTCATTCCGACTAGCATTAATCCATGCAGATAATAATCTCGGGTCAACCCTGACCTTGAACATTCTAGAAACACAACTTACTCAACCGACAATCCTTTTGGTACTCTCCACGTACTGCAACTGAACCCCATAGGGGTTCACCCCCTCTTTCCTTGTGTGTTTTTTGGCCTTCCCAAGGCGATGCTCCATAACCAACTCTCTCTTTTCTCACTGTGAAGGTCCTATCCTTCACCAAATCCATTAATCCCGCTACCACCAGTACGGGTCATTACCGCCAGTATCAACTGGGCACTTCTCTCTACTATAATTGGGTGCCGAGCACCCCACGATCAACTAACTGAATTCCACCATAGCCCGCTTACCAGCACTGCTACTGACTGAAAATTTCTGATATTCCTTATCTGCCTTCCGGATGAACCGAGACCACCCTGGTCCCTACCAATCTATCAATATCTGGATTACCGACTCCCACCGGTCGCTATCCCCAACATAATCTCCTAGTTGCTCCCAGCGACTTTCAAAGAAACTTCTACTACCTATAACTACTCAATCTATTCTGCCATTCAGGCACTATAATCCAAGGATCCTCGATCCCCTACCTCGACACTAAGGTCTTTACTAGATCCCACCTGTGTTACTAAAACTCACGGGCCTCGCCCATGGGTCTCACCCGCATCTATCCTTCTTAGTCTCACTTATCTAACCACTCTCGCACGGGCCTTGCCCACGGGTCCCACCCAACCATACTACTGAGCAACCCTGCTCTCAAGTCTCACCTATACTGCTACTCTCATTCGGGCCTCGCCCACGGGTCTCACCCAACTACATCCTGGAGTGGCCTCTCCCAAGGTCTCACCTTTCTAGGGCTGTACAGGCAAACTCCCTACTATTCTCATCCACTACCCATTTCTGATCCCCATCTGATCACTAGGAGATAAGGGCCTCGCCCCAACTCCACTAATGAAGCTACTATGGAATGCTACGGCTTACCCACAGTCTTACATCACCTTCCATCTCTGACTGCTGCTGGAGAAAGCTGCAGCTCTCCCACCGCTCTACCATGCTCTACATGCTGCCTCTGCCACTGTCTACTAACACGAAAGCATCCCAGGCTATCTGTCCTCTAGATCTTCACTCCGACTCACTCGAGTCCTACAGGCGATCCTCCAGCCTGAATTCCCAACAACATACTAACCATCACCATTACACGCACTAACTGATGGGAAGTTTCCCAAACTCCCAATCCTGAACTCCTCAATCCATCAAAGCTGTACTACTTCTTTTCCTTCTTAGAGATCACGTACTCATTTTGGATCTGCGTGCTCTTACCCTTTTACACTCGAAGGATTCTCCCCCACTTCGATCCTGCTTACACCTCGCTGCTCAATGCTCGAAAACAAAATCCCAATCCTTGCTACCATTCCATAATCAATCTGCTGAGGAATCCCAAGCTTACCATAGCTAGGGATCTAACCAATCCATTTCTAAAACTATACAGTTCGAACTAGCGAGACATACCAAGTCCCTCCCAGGCATGCTACAGTTACTGCATCCTAAGTAACCTTCTCCAATAGAGCCCATCGCTTAACTACCATTCAAATTTCCAAGGTATGCAGAAGGCATATAAATTGATCACAAGTAAGCCGCACAAAAATAAAATACTCATACCGATAATGATACAGAACCATAACAATATAATCATGCACAAATAAAAGGACTGAAAACGGAAGTCGCATACCTGCAACGTCTGACACTGCCCGCGTCTCCAAGGTAGTCATCTGAAAATCCCTGCCTCCTACCACAGGCGCCTCTGCACGGCCCTGACGGTCGTCTGTGATCCTCAAAGTTGCAGGGGCAGGTGCCATCACCCGTCCTGCCGGAAGCAAACTCGGGCACTGGGCCTTCTTGTGGCCCTGCTGATTGTAGTGAAAACATATCAAGTCTAATCCCTGTGTGGTGGTAACAGTACAATCCCTGCTAAAATGACCAGTCCGACCGCACTTGAAGCAGCCAGACTCACCACCGCTACCACTTCGGCACGCGCCCCCGTGTGCCCTGCCACACTTCCCGCACCGGCTGCGGTCCTGATAATCCCTCGATCTCGAATCTGATCCCTTGGGCCTTTTTCCCGAGCCTGACGCTACCTGAACCTCATCCGGTTTACTCTTCCGGATCTGCTCCAAATCAATCTCCCTCTCTCTAGCCCGAGAGATCATATCTTCCAGCGTCTTACAGTCGGACCTGCTCACGAACTCCCTGATGTCAGCCCTCAACATCTCGTGGTATCGGGCCTTCTTCATCTCCTCATCCGCGACATACTGCGGTACAAGAAGAGCCCTCTCCCTGAACTTGGCGGTGATCTCCGCCACAGTCTCAGTGGGCTGCGTCAAATCTTGAAACTCTCGTGCCAACTGCTGCACCTCAATAATCGGCGAAAACTTTGCCCTGAACCTGGCCGAGAAATCGCTCCATGTCATCGCGTCCAACGCGGCATCATCCCCCAAAGCATGACCGATCTCCTCCCACCAATCCCTCGCTCTGTGCTTCAGAAAACAGGAAGCGAGTCTGACCTTGTCCCCCTCAGGACACCGACTCGTACGGAATGCGTTGGCAACATCAGCCAACCATCTGCTGCTAGCGATGGGGTCCCTAGCCCCATGATAATCTGGTGCACCGCAGGCCCTGAACTCTCGAAATGTCAAGGTACGCGCTCCCATCAAAGCCATCATCTCGGTACGGAAGGCTCCCAACCTCTCATCCAAAATCTCCAGTATACCTTCCTTGACCGTGCCAAAGATCACAGGAGTCTGATCTAGAATACTTCGCATAACCTCCACTAATATCAACTCCCTCATTTGCTCCTCGAGCTACTCGTCCCTTGAACCCGAGCCTGATCCCTCTCTGGCGCCTAATTCACCCACTGGCCTCTCTCGCAACGTCACCATGCTAGAAATATACCACAACCACTATCAGAATACTTATCACTACTGCGAGACCAAACACACGCACTACCAGGTTCCCGGTCTTGTCTCGGCCTTTCCCGAATCGAGTACGGATCCTCTTCTTTCAATAGTACGGGCCCATACTACCTTCCACATCTATCTGTACTTTCCTCAAGAATTGCTTCGTCTCCACCAGGTCCCTCTTCTACTACTACTACTCCCAGCACTATCTCATCCTGGGCTTGCCCTAGGGAAACCTCTGACTCACACCAAAACAGTCCTCAGCTGCTGAAGGACTCCTTGTGATGCCAATTAGCCATTACCTGGATACCATCACATGTGACGAGGCTCAGATAATCTTTCGAGTAAAAGACTTGTCCCTACAACGGTTGGACTCAACAAGAGCTGTGGAATAGGGCCAAGTCCAGCACTATGAGATTATTCAACCCTTATCACATGTGACGTGACGTATCCACCTAATGGCTAACTCCCATCACTTGGAATCCCATAATGCACAAAGCAAGCAGCATTCGGACAAGGGAAAATCTAACCATAACATACTCAAGCAATCATAATATCATACCAAGAATCTATACTAGCATGCAACACAAACTCATAAACTCGGGCATAACCTAAACAGGCTATCCTACTACAGTCTAACCAGCATTATCATGCAGCTCAAAAGCACATATAACAAGCACATAAGGCATCCTCCCTAGATCCTTAGTCCTATTCTAGCATGCTGTTCTATTACTAATAATCATAACATAAACTTGTATGGGTATTTTGGGGTACTTACTTGAGCTCGGCTGATTGCATGCACCACACCCTTTTCTCTTATCAAAATTCTTTTCCTTCTGAATTCTTTTCGCTTTTCTAAAACTGTTTTGTTTCTAAAAACTCTTTTTACAAAACTGTCTTTTCATTTTGAAAACTTTTATCTAATTCCTTAGTTTGAGTTCAGACACACCCGAGAGTATGCCCGAATCCCTCAAACCAAGGCTCTGATACCAACTTGTAACATCCCAAAATTTAAGGCTAAAAATTTCTTTTAATAAAACATTACTTAAAGCATAATCATCAATCCAAAACATAATCGGAGTATTAATTTCCAAAACATATGTTCATTATCAGAGTAAAACATTCCCAGGCTGCCTAATCTATGGTGTGTGCCATGCGATCACCCAGAGCTCCTCCCTCCGCTACCAGAAGTACCTGAAACCAAAACTGAAAACTGTAAGCACGAAACTTAGTGAGTTCCCCAACCTACCACATACCATGCATGACCACATACTGCACATACTAGGCCACGCCCGCTATTCTGGGCCTCGCCCCCTACCTCGGGCCTCGCCCGCTACAACAGTTCCGCCGCCCCAGGCCTCACCTGGCTTCGAGCCCGCTCGGATACAGATCTGTTTAACTTAGGCCTCGCCTGTCACTGGTGTAACAACTCAAATTTTCCAAACAAATTTTTCATTTTTAAAACATAATTGTTTCCATTAAAAACAAGGCATAAATAGTTTAATTATTCGATCAATACAATTATTCAAACTCCCAAGATCATAAAACAGTCTTCAGTGTGTATCGATCATGCCGGCGCCTTCCCACGGTCCTCGCTAGTATCTGAAATACATACACAACAACTGTAAGCATAAATGCTTAGTGAGTTCCCCAATATACACTTACACACATACGCCTTTCCAGGCCCTGACCTTCCGGTCCTCAATACAACGCCTTCCGGCCCATAACGTAATCGCCTTCCGGCCCATAACATATTGCCTTCCGGCCCACATATCATACATAGCACATATAACAATTTACTTACCACATATAGCATACATATCACATAACATATCCGACCTTCCGGTCACACAGTCAAACCCTACCGGGTACAGTATAGTGAGAAGACTCACCTCGTATATGCTGAAAGCTAGCAACCCTGAAATGACTCGTGCACAACCGACGAGCTACAACCTCCCTATAACATTACGTAACTCATTAATACTTATCTCTTCTAAGTGTGACTATCCCTAAGAAGTCAGACTTAGGTCAACTCTTAGTCAACGGTCAACGGTCAACGGTCAGCTCAACCGGACTCGGCGAGTACCATGGCGACTCGGCGAGTCTAGACGTCTTCCAACTTTCTGAGATTCCTTATCTACTCGTCGAGTACCCTCCTCGACCCGACGAGTTACTCCTGGAAGAATCGCGGGGCCACCCCGACTCCACTCGCCGAGTCTGAAGAACAACTCGGCGAGTCCCAGTAAATCTTCAAGCTACTCGCCGAGTCTGAAGAACAACTCGGCGAGTCCATGCCATGCAGACGAGTAACTGCTTCCTGAATTACGTATGGTCCCAAGGTATACAACCATGGGACCCTCTGGACGTCTAAACAACTCATTACTGGGATAAAAGCGTTTGGGTAATAACATAATAACCCATCTAATCACTAAATGGGTTTCATAAACCCTAAACTCACATACACATCAAAATAACAGATTTGGTCCGAGTATTACCTGAAAACGCACTCTCTGTGTCCCCCAAATCTCAGGACTCAATCCTCCTTGATATTCCTTTAGCCAAATCCCTCTTCTTCTTGCCTAACCAATTCTTCCAAGTCCCAAAAGCTTTCTCTCCTGCTCTAGACGTCCCCAGCGATTAGGGTTCTTCTCAATCGACCAAAAGACTGAAAATGACGGCCTAAGAGGCGTTAAATACGATCCAAACTGAACGGTTAGGGTTTCTGCTGAACAGCGTCGACTCGCCGAGTCCATATCTGGACTCGTCGAGTCCAGTCGCGGACCCGCGACCAAGTCTGCGATCCTACTCGGCGAGTCTAGGCTCCAACTCGCCGAGTCCCCTCTTAAATCACCCCAAAAACATAATTTTAATAATACCTGAGATTCCGGGCTGTTACAACTCTCCCCCACTTGGATTAGACTTCGCCCTCGAAGTCTCACTCTGCAAATAGTTCTGGATGCTGCTCCCGCATTTCGCGCTCCGGTTCCCAAGTCATTTCTGATCCCTTACGGTGTTGCCATTGAACCAACACCAGAGGTACTTCCTTGTTCCTCAGAACCTTGATCTTCCGATCCCTGATCGCCACTGGTCTCTCCGCGTAATTCAGGCTCGCATCCACCTGAATATCCTCCAATGGAACCACTGCCGACTCATCGGCTATGCACTTCCTCAACTGCGATACATGAAAAGTGTCATGGATCTGACCCAACTCCGCTGGCAACTCCAACCGATAGGCTACTCGGCCTACCCTTGCAACCACACGAAATGGCCCAATATACCGGGGCCCCAACTTGCCTCTCTTCCTGAACCGAATCACTCCTTTCCAAGGAGAGACCTTCAGGAGAACGAAGTCGCCGACCTGAAATTCAAGCTCGGATCGGCGCCTGTCTGCATAACTCTTCTGTCGGCTCTGGGCATTCAATAATCTTTGTCTCACTTGTTGAATCTGCTCTGTCGTCTGGAGTATGATCTCCGTGCTGCCCATCACTCTCTGTCCCACCTCTCCCCAGCAAATGGGAGTCCGACACCTCCTACCATACAACAGCTCGAAAGGCGGCATACCAATGCTCGAATGATGGCTGTTGTTGTAGGAAAACTCCGCCAATGGTAAATACGCATCCCAACTACCCCCGAAGTCTAACACACACGCTCGGAGCATGTCCTCCAGTGTCTGAATTGTCCGCTCGCTCTGACCGTCTGTCTGAGGATGGTATGCGGTACTAAAATGCAACTTAGTACCCAGCTCCTCATGAAATTTCTTCCAGAACCTGGAAGTGAAGCGCACATCACGGTCTGACACAATCGAGATCGGCACCCCGTGCCGAGACACCACCTCTCTCACGTATAT
Organism: Lactuca sativa; assembly: GCF_002870075.4. NCBI lineage: Eukaryota > Viridiplantae > Streptophyta > Magnoliopsida > Asterales > Asteraceae > Lactuca > Lactuca sativa. The sequence continues at coordinate 112,007,175 of NC_056627.2, read as the reverse complement.
CTCCGCCAATTTCTCCGCCGAAGAACTCTCACTGATGGCAAGGAAGTGTGCACTCTTTGTCAACCTATCCACGATCACCCAAATTGCGTCAACTCCCCTAGCAGTCCTCGGCAATTTGGTGATAAAATCCATAGTAATCTGTTCCCACTTCCACTAGGGGATCTCCAATGGCTGTAACTTGCCATGCGGTCTCTGGTGCTCAGCCTTAACCCTACGGCAGGTCAAGCACCTCTCAACGAACCATGCCACGTCCCTCTTCATACAGGGCCACCAATATTCCTTCCTTAAATCCAAATACATCTTTGTAGCACCGGGATGGATCGAGAATTTCGATCTATGAGCCTCTTCCATCAACGTAATACGCGTACCGCCCACGAACGGTACCCAAATCCGACCCTGAAACGTCATAAGGCCTCGACTATCCTTGACAAGCTCTGAGATTAACCCCACAACCCGCTCTTTCTTCTGCATTTCTGGTCGCACAGCCTCAGCCTGTGCCCTACGAATATCATCCAATACAGGAGTCATCACGGTCAGTCTCAAGCACACATCTCGCAATGGAGTGCTCTCCGCCCTGCGGCTCAATGCATCGGCTACCACATTAGCCTTGCCTGGGTGGTACAGGATCTCACAATCATAATCCTTGACCACATCCAACCACCTCCTCTGACGCATATTTAGGTTGGGTTGATCCATCAAATACTTCAAACTCTTATGGTCCGTGTATATCGTACATCGAACCCCATACAAGTAGTGACGCCAAATCTTGAGAGCGAACACTACTGCCCCCAACTCTAAATCATGCGTGGGATATCTCGCCTCATGAGGCTTCAGCTGCCTCGACGCATAAGCTATCACATGACCCCTCTGCATCAACACTGCACCCAATCCCGAAATCGATGCGTCGCAAAATACCACGAAATCTTCCATCCCTTCTGGAAGAGCTAATATCGGGGCTTCGCACAATCTTTGGCGAAGTGTCTCAAAGGAGGTCTGCTGCTCGGGCCCCCATGAGAACGTAACACCCTTCCGGGTCAATCTGGTGAGTGGCACAGCGATCTTGGAGAAATCCCTGATAAATCTCCGATAATACCCTGCCAACCCAAGGAAACTTCTGATCTCAGAGGGTGACTTCGGCACCTCCCAACTCATCACCGCCTCAACCTTGGCCGGATCGACCAATATCCCTTTCTGATTAACCACATGTCCTAGAAATTGGACCTCCCGCAACCAGAATTCACATTTGGAGAACTTTGCATAAAGTTTCTCCGACCTCAATACCTCAAGGACCTCCCTCAAATGCTCCTCATGCTGCTCTCTCGATCTCGAATACACCAGAATGTCGTCGATAAATACGATCACCGACCGATCCAACATCGGCCTGCATACCCTGTTCATGAGATCCATGAACACAGCCGGGGCATTGGTGAGTCCAAAAGGCATCACCACAAACTCATAATGCCCATATCGCGTCCTAAACGCTGTCTTCTGGACGTCTTCATCCCGTACTCTCACCTGATGGTAACCTGACCTCAGATCGATCTTGGAAAACCAAGATGCTCCCTGCAACTGATCGAATAAATCATCGATCCTCGGCAATGGGTAACGGTTCTTGACCGTTAGCTTGTTCAACTCCCGGTAATCAATGCACATCCGGTGTGAACCATCCTTCTTTTTGACGAACAGAATAGGTGCTCCCCATGGCGAGCTGCTCGGCCGAATGAATCCCTTCCCCAGCAACTCCTGGAGTTGCGAGGACAACTCTTGCATCTCTGGAGGTGCAAGACGATAGGGCACTTTAGCAATAGGTGCTGCCCCCGGAACCAGATCGATACTAAACTCTACTTGCCTCACAGGCGGTACTCCCGGCAACTCCTCGGGAAAGACATCTGAAAATTCGCGCACCACCGAAACTTCCTCAACTGACTTCGGTTTCTCAGAAACCTCCCGCATATCCATCACATACGCCACAAAACCTTTACAGCCCTGCCGTAGACACTGCCTCGCCCTAGCGGCCGAACAAAAAGCTGATCCCGAACGGGTACCCTCGCCGTACACCGAAAGAACTCCCCCTCTAGGGTCTCGTATAGTCACCAACTGACGCTCACAGTCGATGACAGCGCCGAACCGGCTCAGCCAGTCCATGCCTACGATGACACAGACATCCCCCATCGCAATAGGAATCAGATCAATCGGGAATCCAACCCCGAAAATCTCTAGTACACATCCCCGAAGAACCTCCGTAGCACAAATCACCTTCTCGTCAGCTATAGAGACTCTCAAAGGTCGACTCAACGATTCACGACTAACGCCAATATGCTGACTAAAGGCTAAGGACACAAAGGACCTACTCGCACCCGAGTCAAATAACACTAAGGCAGGCACAGAGTTCACAAGGAAAGTACCTACGCACATAATAACATAAGCATAACATCTTGACATTAAAATAAATACATGAATTACAACATACCTGCCACAACATCGGGCGCAGCGCGGACCTCCTCCGCAGTCAGCTGAAAGGCTCTCCCACGAGCCCTCGGGGCCTCGACCTTCACCGGTCGAGTCTCAGTAGTCCTGGCAACAGGTGCAGATCCCTGACGAAGCTGAGGGCACTCGGCCTTCCGATGGCCGGTCTGGTTGCAATGAAAGCAAACCATAAATCCCTTGGGACACTCCCTAGCAATGTGTCCCTCCTTGCCACACTTGTAGCAAGCACCGGCTCGACACGCCCCATCGTGACCCTTACCGCACTTTACGCAAGTGCGGTTCTTCGAACCTCCCGTCCTCGAATCGGCGGACTTGATCCGCTTGGCTGCCGGCTGAGACTGAGCCGGTCGTCGGTCTGCCTGCTGAGACTCGGCCTCCTCCCTGGCCTGAGTCTCTAACTCGATCTCACGCTTCCTGGCATTCGCCTGAAGCTCAGTAAAAGTATGGTAAGTGGAGTTTGACACAAACTCCCGGATCTCCCTCCTCAGAACGCCTAAGTACCGGCTCATCCGAGCCTGCTCCGTGGCCACTAGCTCGGGGCAAAACATCGCCCTCTCATGGAACTTCCGCGTGATCGCCGCCACCGAATCAGTACCCTGCTTGAGGGTTAAGAACTCCTGAACCAATCGTTCCCGCTCCACCGGGGGAACGTACTCATCCCTGAACATGGTAGTGAACCCCTCCCATGTCACTGCCGCAGTCTCTGCTAAAGTGAAGTTCGCCGTCACGAACTTCCACCAGTCCTTGGCTCCCAGACGGAGCTGGTTCAAAGCGAACCGTACCCTCAGGTGCTCCGGGCATGAACAAGTGTAGAAGCACCCCTCTATATCTGCGATCCACCTCATCGCAGCAATCGGATCCTGCGTCCCATCGAACTCTGGTGGCTTCGTGTTGCTGAACTCTCGGAACAGTAATGAATCACCCCCCCTGTGGCCTAGCAGCGGCCACAGCTGCGGTAGCTGCAGCGGTTGCAGCCTCAGTCAATGCGGCGTACCGCTCGTCGAACGTCTCCATCAGGGTGGTCTTGATAGACCCAAACATCTCCGGGATCTCAGCCCGAATCGCCGCCGCCACCTCCTCGTGGATCATCTGACGAATATCCTCGTCACTCACACCGCTCGTACTTGCCCCGTGTCGCGGTCTAACCATGATATCTCTGAAATACAACATAAAACTATCAGAGATTCTATCAAGTGTAATTGCACTCGATAACGCGACCCTACCCCGTCCCCGATATCCAGGGATTCTTACTTGGGTCTCCCACTGACCCGGTGTCCTCGGTAGTACGGGCCCAATACTACCGACCACACCGCATCAGTGTTCATCCCGAGTCCTCCTCCCCAAACTTCGGATGGTGAGTACTCTACTTCTGATATGCACTATCTACCCGCATACTAGCAAAACATCTCATATAAGCAAACTTCCCTAGACTAAGGCATCACAAATCAGGCCACTCTAGTCCTATCATGAATACCTAGTCTTCTAGCATGCATAACAATTCATATCATATAATACTGTAAGGTATTTTGGGGATCTTTACCGTTCGGGCGCTGACTGATCGTACACACTGCTTCTTTCTTGCTTACCACAAAACCATTTACAAAAGTTTATGCCTTTATTTGAAAAGTTTCCTCAAATCCTCGGTTTGAGTTCAGTTACCCCCAAAGGTGCACCCGAATCCCTCAAACCAAGGTTCTGATACCAATTGTAACAACTCAAATTTTCCAAACAAATTTTTCATTTTTAAAACATAATTGTTTCCATTAAAAACAAGGCATAAATAGTTTAATTATTCGATCAATACAATTATTCAAACTCCCAAGATCATAAAACAGTCTTCAGTGTGTATCGATCATGCCGGCGCCTTCCCACGGTCCTCGCTAGTATCTGAAATACATACACAACAACTGTAAGCATAAATGCTTAGTGAGTTCCCCAATATACACTTACACACATACGCCTTTCCAGGCCCTGACCTTCCGGTCCTCAATACAACGCCTTCCGGCCCATAACGTAATCGCCTTCCGGCCCATAACATATTGCCTTCCGGCCCACATATCATACATAGCACATATAACAATTTACTTACCACATATAGCATACATATCACATAACATATCCGACCTTCCGGTCACACAGTCAAACCCTACCGGGTACAGTATAGTGAGAAGACTCACCTCGTATATGCTGAAAGCTAGCAACCCTGAAATGACTCGTGCACAACCGACGAGCTACAACCTCCCTATAACATTACGTAACTCATTAATACTTATCTCTTCTAAGTGTGACTATCCCTAAGAAGTCAGACTTAGGTCAACTCTTAGTCAACGGTCAACGGTCAACGGTCAGCTCAACCGGACTCGGCGAGTACCATGGCGACTCGGCGAGTCTAGACATCTTCCAACTTTCTGAGATTCCTTATCTACTCGTCGAGTACCCTCCTCGACCCGACGAGTTACTCCTGGAAGAATCGCGGGGCCACCCCGACTCCACTCGCCGAGTCTGAAGAACAACTCGGCGAGTCCCAGTAAATCTTCAAGCTACTCGCCGAGTCTGAAGAACAACTCGGCGAGTCCATGCCATGCAGACGAGTAACTGCTTCCTGAATTACGTATGGTCCCAAGGTATACAACCATGGGACCCTCTGGACGTCTAAACAACTCATTACTGGGATAAAAGCGTTTGGGTAATAACATAATAACCCATCTAATCACTAAATGGGTTTCATAAACCCTAAACTCACATACACATCAAAATAACAGATTTGGTCCGAGTATTACCTGAAAACGCACTCTCTGTGTCCCCCAAATCTCAGGACTCAATCCTCCTTGATATTCCTTTAGCCAAATCCCTCTTCTTCTTGCCTAACCAATTCTTCCAAGTCCCAAAAGCTTTCTCTCCTGCTCTAGACGTCCCCAGCGATTAGGGTTCTTCTCAATCGACCAAAAGACTGAAAATGACGGCCTAAGAGGCGTTAAATACGATCCAAACTGAACGGTTAGGGTTTCTGCTGAACAGCGTCGACTCGCCGAGTCCATATCTGGACTCGTCGAGTCCAGTCGCGGACCCGCGACCAAGTCTGCGATCCTACTCGGCGAGTCTAGGCTCCAACTCGCCGAGTCCCCTCTTAAATCACCCCAAAAACATAATTTTAATAATACCTGAGATTCCGGGCTGTTACAACTGGGCCCCGCCCGCTAACATATAATAGCACATAAGCATATAACAACACATAAGCTAACATATACTAATAAATCCTGTCCTGAGGCCTCGCCTATCTTGGGCCTCGCCCTTGTCCTGCTACTGATGAGTCATGGAACCCCGTCCATGCTCCTGCTGATAGTGAGATACGGGCCAAGCCCACACTCAGTCTTTCCCTAACTTGGGCCACGCCCCTGAATATCATACTAGCATACTGTGCCTAGGGCTAACCCCCGGGTCTTCTACTCATAACTACATGGACCGGCATTGTAGCCTTAGACCCATTCACACAAGGGAAACTCACATTCACTTGCTGAACTTGCTGATAACCCCTCTAGTTGCTGCCCGGAAACTTTCTGAACTCCTGCTCCACTAGCTCACCGAGCTACCAATATCAATGCAACACTTAGTCTAACTGTCCCCCGAAAGTCAGCTAAGTCAACTCTGGTCCAAGTCAAAGTCCTAGTTAAAGTCAACCTTCCAGGTCAACCCTACTCGCCGAGTCTGCCTACTGAATCGCCGAGTTCAAATGCTCAGATTCCTTCCATTCGCGACTCGACTCGCCGAGTCCACTGATTTTCGAGTCTTGACCTGTCCAACTCACCGAGTCTCCACTCGACTCACTGATTCGAGTCTTAACTCGAAGGGTTTGGGGTTTCGCGACTTAACTCGCCCAGTCCAAGGCAATCCTCAACAGACTCGTCGAGTTGTTCTTCCAACTCGCCGAGTTCCTGCCCAACTTCATCCAACTCGCTGAGTTTACCCATGTGACTCGCCAAGTCGCTCTTGTTCTGAATCCATTCAGTGGCTTTTCGAGCCATGCAGGGGATCCAAATCATAGATCCATACTTCCAAAGCTCAATCCTCACATAAAGTTGCAAACTTTACGTATAACTAAAGAGATCTAGGCTCAAAACACACTAGGGCTAGGTTTTAGGGCATAAGGGCTTCATCAACTACTCAATATCTGATGCTTTATGACATATTGGACCATCCCAACACTAGATCTGAAGTGGAAACCACATCTCTAAGCCCCAAGCTAGAATTGGGTCTCAAACAACCATAAAACCCCCCAAATCTCATAACAAAATAGATCTAGATGCAAAGGAGGGAAGATAGCAGCTTATTACCTCCAAGATGAACACTAACTGAAGTAGATCTCGGATCTACACCTCTCCTTTGAAGCAACCTTCTTGATCTTCAAGTTCCTTTTAACGTTTCCTTCCTCCAAAGCTATTTCTCTCAAATGATGGAAGCTCACATGAAATCTAGGGTTTACAGGCTCTTTAGGATGATATGGAGGCTGAGGAAGGGACACAACACCCTTTATATAGGATACAATTCCCGGGATTAGGGTTTTCCTTGCTCAGACCAGACTCGCCGAGTCGGTCACTTACTCCTCGACCCGGATCCCGCTCGGACTCGCCGAGTTCCTCCTTGGACTCGACGAGTTGGCCCTTTAACTTAAGGTTTTCTTTCCTTTCTTGGCCTTCCTGATTTTGGGTGTTACACCAGTTGTCTCAGAATTTTCAGTACGCGCGTGTCATTTTGGGTATGGCCTGGATTGGTTCCAGGGCTTATATGAGGGAAATTATGACTAGGTTCCAGTAACCTTAGCTATCATGTTCGGAAAGGCTCTCGAGGTTGTCAAGGGAAGAGAGAATTGTTCCTGAAGATTTGGTTAAACCATTTGACCTTCGGTCAGCAAGAACCGAGTATAACAGTATTTAAAGCATCTATATCCATTGATATGGTTGGGATTCAGAGATGCTAGCGGGTTTTTGGAAGTTGTTTTGTTTTGGGAAGGGTTATTTTTGGTGTTCTAGCTTTGTTAGGCGCCGCTCGTCAGCAAATTAACCATTGGAATGAGACTTAGTTGAGTCTAAGTGGGGGAGAATTATTTAGATATCCCGGAGAAAAGCAAGTGTGAGACGTGGATGCGTCTCACATTTTCCTTTTTGGGGAGGAAAGGCGGCCTTAAGGGCCGACTGAGTATCGAATACCGTAGGATGGGAGTTTGTGAAACTCCCTGGCATTTGGATCGCGTCCTTCTGACGTCATATTGCAGGCTTTGGGGAAGGGAACCAGGTAGTGTCCCAGTCGGTAATTGAGTTCAGTTTGGGAGGATAGACTACGTGGGTGCTAAATAGTGAGATGCATTCGGATTGATAGGTGAGCAGTAGGGCCATGGGCAACGATTATGTGCTATGAAAGTGTTGTAAGACTATGGGGGAGGCGTAGCATTCACTGTGAGAGTGTTGTAAGACTACAGGGGAGTCGTAGCATTCACTGTGAAAGTGTTGTAAGACTACGGGGGAGCCGTAGCATTCACTGTGAAAGTGTTGTAAGACTACGGGGAGCCGTAGCATTCACGGTGAAAGTGTTGTAAGACTACGGGGGAGCCGTAGCATTCACTAATGGACAGTCAGGGTGGGAGTGTTTTCAGAATACAGGGAGATGTAGCATTCACTAATAATCGGAAGATATGGGAAGTGTTGTAAGACTACGGGGTAGTCGTAGCATTCATGAGTTCTGCGAGCGATTGGTTCTACGGTAGAGCAGTTCGCAAAGTCGTGGGAAAGCCACAACTTAGGTAGAATCAGGATCGGAGGGATTATTCGATGAATTATTCATGGGCGAGCCCGGATGGGTATGAGATTTCAGAATGGAAAGGGTAGAGACTGTTGATTCAAGGGTTGGATATCGAGTTGCAGGATCTTGTGGATAAGTGGCACGTGATGCAGTATGGCTACGGCTGGGTAGTCTTGGTTTTTGATCACCTGGAAACCTGGTGTTTGGACTAAATGAGAGACTAGTAGTCTCAGGGATCAGCTAAGGGTGATTGTCTATCGGCCACGAAGGGGACGTCGGAAGTTATGGTGTATTATGAACCTCGAAGTAGTAGCGGGGTGTCGACTGGTTTCGAAAAGGATTCTGAATCAGGGTTCGTGCATGTGCAGTACAGGATTTTGTTTCAGTAAGATGAGATTGGGAGCATAAGATGCCAAGGGCATCAAATGCAGGATACCAGGGTAACGAATGGTTGTGGTTGTTGGTAGCTCAAGCCATCACAGTGTGACTCGAATTGGTTCTATCAGTAATGGGACCATGACATTTTTAACCAGGAAAAGACAGGTCGAGGGAGGTCGGGTATGATGTAAGACCACAGTTGTTCTTGTGGCCTTCATTTTTGTGTCGGATTCAGTGGCGATGGGTTGTCATCCTGTCATGATCGGATGGATCAAGGGAGTGAAGGAGTCGAGAGAAAAGATATCGCCAAGGCGGTTATTGTCAGACGAGGTGTCCTTCGGAGGTCATGTAGGAATGTGGAGCATGTGTCCCTGGCTCAGCAATCGAGAAGGTATATGGTGCTTCGGAGTTGACAGTCAAGTCGGGACCAGGGAGGTCCCGGTCGTTCTTTAGAAAAGCAGTTTCATAGTAGCGGGAGGTTGTTAGAACCACAGTGACAGGATAACTATTGGAAACTAGTTCCAGAGAAAGATTACGTTCAGAAGTCGTGGGAGAAACTGAGTGAGGAGTCCTTGGACTCCACAGTTGAGTTGGAACTCGATGTTGCAGATAACCGACAGATGATTGGAGATCGGGAAGGTCTCGAGATATTTTAGGAAGCAGCCATATAGCAGTTCAGTGTTTCAGTCAGTTTAGTGTTTCAGGCAGTTCGGTACTACCGGCAGTAGTGACCAGCACCGAGAGTGGCTGGAGTGATGGTCATCGTGAAGGGTACGTTCGTCACAGTGACAAAGGAAATAGATAGCTATAGAGGGTAGCCTTGGGGAGGCCAGAAACGCACGAGGAAAAGGAAGTAAACCCCAAGAATGTTTAGCCTAGGTACTCGGGGAGTACCAGAAGGATTGCCAGTTGAGCACGGGGTTTTCTCAGGAAGGTTAAGGACTAGATTGTACTCGGGGATTTGACCTGTAAGGATTATGCCATCCAGAATGATCGGGCAGAAGGCTAATAGGGTTAGAGTCACCAGGCAAGGTGTTGGAGGCGGATTGCAGGTCAGTTAGCCATAGTGAACTTCGAGGACGAAGTTTAGTTTAAGTGGGGGAGAGTTGTAACACCCGAAATCAGGAAGGCCAAGAAAGGAAATATAACATCCCAAGACAAAATCAAGAGTTCAGGGGGTAAAGTGAAAATAAAGAAAGGGACTCGACGAGTAGGTATTCCGACTCGCCGAGTCTGAGCAGGATTTGGTCGCGAGTTAAGTGACCAACTCGCCGAGTCGGTAGCTAGACTCGACGAGTTGGTGCTGAAGAGAGAAAAACCCTAATCCCGGGGTTGTGCCCTATATAAAGAATGTTATGTTCCTCCTTTAGCCTCTTTACCTTCCCTTTGAGTTCCAGAAACCCCAAAATTCGGGTGAGGCTTCATTATTGAGGAGATTGTGGGCTTAGAAGAGGAAATTGGTGGAAGGAGCTTGAGAAATTGGAAGTTAGCATCAAGGGCTTGTATAGATCTGTGATCTACATCAGTTTTGGGCACATCTATGAGGTAAGGAGCCTTATCTTAAGCTATTTTCTTTTTGGTTTATCCTTGGTGGTTGTTTTGGGAGTCCCTTAGCTTGTTTTGAGACCTATCTCGGATTTGGGAGTTAGATCTGCGGTTGCTGCTCCGGATCTAGACTCATGATGCTTTGGATTGTCATAAAGCTTTAGTTCTTGGGTTGTTGGTAAAGCCCCTTTGTCTAAAACCCAAGCCCTACCATGTTTTGAGCTTATATCTCTTTGGTATCACGTAAAGTTTGCAACTTTACGCGAGGGATAGCTTGTAGAAGGGTAGATCTATGGATTGGAGCCCCTGCATGGCTTGAAAAGCCTCTAAATGGATTGAGAACTGGAGATACTCGGCGAGTCACATGGGTGTACTCGACGAGTTGTATGAATTTGTGCGTGAACTCGGCTAGTTGGAAGAACAACTCGGTGAGTTGGAAGAACAACTCGGCAAGTCTGTTGAAGATTACCTTGGACTCGGTGAGTCTGTTCTTGGAATCGGCGAGTCAGGTCATGGAACCCTAACCTTTCTGGTTAAGTCGTGAATCGGTGAGTCGAGGGACGAATCGGTGAGTGAGCAGGATGGGACTCGCAGATTCTTGGACTCGACGAGTCAGAGGGTTGACTCGGCGAGTTGAGTCGTGATAAGGGAGTTTCAGAGCATAGGGACTCAACGAGTCAGAAGGTTGACTCGACGAGTAGAGTCGGTCAGGAAGTTTGACTTTGACTAAGGACTTTGACTTTGACCAAGAGTTGACCAGTTGACTTCCAAGGGTATTTTGGTGACTATTGGTATTTATTGAGTTCAGTTGTTTGGTGTTGACCAGTGGAAGAGTTTGTGTCAGTGGTTGGAGCAGCGTGATCTTATTTCTTCAGCCGACAGTTATAGGTGAGTCTTCTCACCATACCAATGGGTCTAAGGCACCAAGGCCAGCCCATCTTATGTTGTCTGATATGATAGTTAGCTTCATGCTAGGTGGTATGCTAGTGATTATGTGAGATATGATATGCTAGATTTCTTTGTGATACTTACATGGAGGACCATGTGGGGTAGCCCATGGCACAATGGTATAAGACCTTGGGGGTAGCCCACGGCATCCTTACAGGTTTATGTACATGTTATGTGTAGACATCTATGTGATGTATGATATGCTATTTTGGTTATATATGGTACTTGCAGGGAAGACTCCGGGGGAAGCCCGTGGCATTGGATGTAAGACCATGTGGGGTAGCCCATGGCAGTCCTAGGTGAAGACCATGTGAGGTAGCCCATGGCATTGGATGTAAAACCATGTGGGGTAGCCCATGGCAGTCCTAGGTAAAGACCATGTGGGGTAGCCCATGGTACTATTACAGGTTTTATGTATGCAAGGCTTATGTGATATATGGTAGTTGTTATAGCTAACAGTATATATGATATGTGTGTAGCTTTTATAGCTAACAGGATATGTGATATGTGGTTTGTGTGAATGGTATGCTCTGGGAAACTCACTAAGCTTCATGCTTACAGGTTTGTTTATGGTTTCAGGTATCATCATTTTGGAAAGGAAGAGCTCGGGTTGATCGCAGTCCACACACCTATGATTTCCGCAATGAATTATTTTGGGATAAACTCTGATAAACGATTTGATTGACTATGATTTGATTGTTTGAATTAAATGGTATCAGTGTTTTATTTATAATAAAAATGAAATTTTTACCCTTGATTTTTGGGACGTTACACTTTCTCTGGACGTATCCTCTTGCTCAAATTTTAGCTATTTATCCATAGTTATTTTTTTATTATAGGGATCGTACGAGATGTTTCTACCATCATAGCTCCACCGCTCCTCTCTGTCCCCCTCTTCACCAATAGTTTTCTTGCACCCATATTATCATGGTTCTAAAAATCGTCGTTGCTTAATTTAAGTCTCAGGTAAATCTTGTCACTTATTGCCTAATTAGTTTAGGGTTCAGAATTGTAATCTTTATGTTGTTTGTCATTGATTGAATTTATCTATTAAAGTTTGTTCTTATTCAGGTTCGTAATCCACATTCAGTTTGTTAATTTTTCCTATTTTTTGGTTATATTTACATAAACATACATGACTTGGTAAAGAAAAAAAACAACCCTTTTTTTTCCTTTCATATTCACGAAAAAAACAACAGATATTGGCGTTGGAGGTTGCTTAGTTCGAATTTGAAAACGAAAACTCTACTTCGATTGATAGTTCTTACAATTTATGAAGCTACCATGATTGTTTAGTTAGTGAAATTAGATGTTCTAGAGGGTTTGCAAATAATGAATAATTTTAATGAAATTTTGATAGTATAGTTTTTGTTTCTT